>NC_054507.1:19460383-20890383 GCF_017639515.1 Carcharodon carcharias | reverse complement strand
ATGGCTTAAGTTTATCAGGAAACTGAATTGATTGAACTCAGAAGTACCAGGCAATTTGTACTGAAATGACACTATAACCTTATTTGACATGACATTATAGTCTTATTTGAAATACACGCAGATGGTGATGAGTAAACGGACAAGAGTTAGAAATCGGATCAAACAAGGGGTTCCCCAGGTCAGTGGGACATTTGTGTGTTTGCTGGGTTTAAGGGTCAGAGAGCGGCTCTCTGGGAGCTCTCACAGGTGCGGTTTACAACTGAGATCAAGGGAAGCCTGTCAGCAGAATGATCTCTCTCTGTCTCTCTCCTTCTCACTCTAGTCTTTGTCCGTCTCCGACCTCTTTCAGAAACACCTTCTGCGCTGTCGGTTACAAACCCAGCCCCGGATCAAACCGCCTTTTCCGAATTGGGGAGGGGGTGGAGGAGAGGAAGAGACAACACAAGCATCACAGGGACTCCATTTCCCCGACTTACCAGCACAGACTGATGATATTTGCAGGGTACAAGAGACAGAAGAAGAGTCGGAGCTGAGCTTCGGCGAAAGGCAGCATCTCTACACACTCTCCCAGCTCAAGTGTGCCGATGGAGTACAGAAAGCAAGATCTACTCTAACCCTAACCCAATTCCTCCCTCCCTCTCTCTCTCTCCCAACTCATGGCCTCTCTCTCTCTCTCTCTCCATCCCCCGCAAAGATTAGGGAGGTGGGTTTTAAGCTTTGTTTTTCTCTCTCTCTCTCTCGTTGTGTGTGTGTGTGTGTGTGAAGGAAGAGATGAGGGCTCAGCAGCCACTCGGCGGTCGCTCACACCCCCAGCCAAGCAATGAGAGGGGGCTTGGTGGGTGGGGACTGTCTCGGGGCTGCTCATTCGGACTGAGAGTGAAGTGGGAATGAACTGGAGACAAATGAAAATTAGGGGCCAGAGACTTGGCTTCTATCCCCAGGGATAGTTACTGGCTCTACGGGGAGTCTGACTCGGAACAACAGGGGAAGGGAATTCCGACCAAACGAAGGAGGACCAGAGTTCGAGATTGGGCATTGGCAATAGAATAAATCCTGATTTAGTGAAGTTTTGGGAGGGGAGGCAAACAGAATAACTCCCGGTAGAAAGAGGCATAGTGCAGAGGCAAGTCTCCATCTCGCCAAACAAGCATCCCTCTCCCCCGGGTTAAGGGGAATCTAAGATAAAAGCAAAAAACTGCGGATGCTGGAAATCTAAAACAAAAACAAAATTACCTGGAAAAACTCAGCAGATCTGGCAGCATCTGCGGATAGGAGCACAGTTAACGTGTCGAGTCCGTATGGCTCTTCAACAGAAGAGTTCTGATGAAGAGTTATACGGACTTGAAACATTAACTGAGCTCCTCTCTGCAGTTGCTGTCAGACCTGCTGAGTTTTACCAGGTAATTTTGTTTTTGTTAAGAGGAATCTATTCGCTTGCGATGAAATGAATTCACGCATTGAGTGTGAAAGTAACTGCAAACAGAGATCAGCGGCAAATACTTCCTCCAAAATCATGTCAAAGGGCAAACCGCCACTTCGACCAAGGTGGGTTGTCATATAGAGAGATTCAATAGGTCGAAGACAAAGATTAAGGGACAAAAACAGAAAACGCTGGAAAAACTCAGCAGGTCTAACAGCATCTGTGGGGAGAGAAACAGAGTTAACGTTTCGAGACCAATATGACCCTTCAGGGGATTAAGAGATACATATATAGAGATAACCAGACATAAAAACACTCTAATGTATATATTTAATATACATGCATAACTTGCACATCCTAGTGTACATATTTGAAATGCATTTTGCACACAGTAACGTATATATTTGACAAACACGCATGTACATAGACCGGAGTTACAAATGTCCATCGACAATATCCAACATGTTCTGTATTCTCTCAATTATACTTTTCTTCAGAAACCATGATTAATATTGAAACGAACTTATTGACTGCATTTCGGCACGGAAATCGCTCGCTCTATCTAACAGGCAAAACCATTCTATTAAATTCCACCCTCATCTCATGAGATCGAAATATTCACAGCTGCGATGGGCTCCTGTTTAAGACGGGGTGGTGGTGGTGGGGGGTGGGGGGTGGTTGGAAACTAGTTTGAACCCGGAACTTTAAGAGCTGACCCATTACAAAGGGGGTCCCTGAACGGATTGAAAGGTAAATTGGTTTATGTGCATGACTGAGCCGAGGGGAACGGCCGAGCTCCCTCCAGATTACAGTTGGTAAAAACACAAAAACAAAATTCTGAGCTTCAGAAATGTGAAGAAAGCCAAAATCCGGGCCCTTTCCCTGCGACGCTCTGAAATTCCTCACTTCCACTTAATCCCACCCCAGCAAACAGCACAATGGGCTCTTAGTGTTTCACAGGGCGCCTGTCGGCTGTTAAGAGGCGACTCGCTGCCCAGCTTTCACACCCCCTGCATTTCACCGTGAGCAGGGCGATCGGGCTGGGAGGGAGAGGGCACTGAGAGTAAAGGCGATGGGTTCAGGAATGAGAATGAGACTGCAGCCCCCAGGGCAGCGGTGGAAACTTGGATTTATCACCAACACCGCTGGGGAGGAGGTGGGAGGGGGGTGGGGGGAGAGGGCAGGATCCTCCTGAGGCTGGAGAACAAGCTGGTTGTGAGAGGCCACAGCTCTCACCCGGCAGCCAGGGGTTCATAATGATAAATGACAATTGAAGATACGCAACTGCATTGTAGGTAGTAGGGCCAGAGGACGCACAGAGCCCATCAATCAGGTAGAGTAATCTAGGCTAGTAATCCAGAGGTTTGGCCTGACCCACAGGCAGGAGTTCAAATCCCACCACAGCGTCTGGAGAATCAGTACTGATACCCCTGGTGTAGGCAATCTGCTGGCCTACACGTGACCCCAGACCCATAGCAATGTGGTTGGCTCTTAAAATGCCTCTGAAATGGCCGAGCAAGGCACTCAGTCGTAATCAGGAAGGTGGCTGGCTACATCCAGCACAATATTACTGCTCAATTTAGGAATTGCTTATGAACTGTAAACACATGTCACTATAGGCGCTGATACTCCTGTACTGTAGGGTGGGGGGGGTTGGTGGTGGGAGGGTGCAAATACCCGATGATGTTAAATGGTATATCATATCCTGCTCGAAGAATCCTTGAATCACATCGCTTCCTCCCCTACAGGCTCATCGTTCTTTCATGTTTCCACTAGTGGGAGATTCTCGAACTAGGGGACATAGTTACAGAATGAGGGGGCACTCATTTAAAACTGAGATGCCAAGGAATTTCTTCTCTCAGAGGGTAGTGAATTCTCTACCTCAGAGGTTTGTGGAGGCTAGATTAATGAAAGTATTTAAAGAGGAGGTAGATAGATTTTTGAAATATTGGGGAGTTGAGGGTTGTGAGGAGCTGGCACCAAGGAGGAGTTGAGGCCTGGGGCAGATCAGCAATGATCTTATTGAATGGCAGGGCAGGCTTGAGGGGCTGAATGGCCTACTCCTGCTGCTAGTTCTTATGTTCTTTTGTCAGTGAATTTTCGTTAAAAGTCCCACACTGAAGAGGCTGATTCAATATGGAAACTGTATCAAACTGTGTGGGCAGCCAGCAAAATGTGTGTAAGGTCAGGAATGCTCCATTAAGTCTGCACAACGCTGTCCGAATCTGTACAACGCTGTCCGAATCTGTACAACGCTGTCCGAATCTGCACAGTGCTGTCTGAATCTGCACAACGCTGTCCGAATCTGCACAACGCTGTCAGAATCTGTACAGCGCTGTCCGAATCTGTACAACGCTGTCCGAATCTGTACAGCGCTGTCCGAAGCTGCACAGCGCTGTCCGAATCTGTACAACACTGTCCGAATCTGCACAGTGCTGTCTGAATCTGCACAACGCTGTCCGAATCTGCACAACGCTGTCCGAAGCTGCACAGCGCTGTCCGAATCTGCACAACGCTGTCCGAATCTGCACGATGCTGTCTGAATCCAGTCATCAATGAAAGTACGGAGTTACACGATAAAGTGTCACAGAATTCACCGTTATATCATATCAGAAAGTTGACTATCTGCCGGGGCTGCAGACAATGTTCACTGTAGGCTGCTATAGAAATGGTACCAGAGTGGGTACAGGCTAACCGGGGGGTCAATATACGCACAGGTTATACAGTATCACTGCCCTAGAGTAGAGCGTGTGAGAGAGAAGGCGGGTTATGTACCAAGAAAGACGTGAATTACTAATATCACTTGTAAAGTATGACTGAGGGATTAGCAGCGCCGGCTTGTGAAGGAGGCGACCCCGAATTCGTTGGCAGGTAAAGGCTGTCCTGTTTCCAACAATCCCACCCCAATCATATCCCAATTTCATTTTATCCATCGGGAAGTGCTGGATAAGTAGACATTGCTGCTCAGGTTGTGCAGGGCACCTGGCGCCCACCCTTTTCGGACCAGCTCAAGGGAGCAACAAAATAATTGGAAAAAGGAGTAATAGTGATGGGGGTGGGGGGGGGGGGGGTGGAATCACTAAGAGGGTGGCTGGAGTCTGGAACGAATTTCCTGAGAGGAGGGAGGCAGGTTTGATCGAGGTATTCAAAAGGGAATTGGATTGCTACCTGAAAAGAGAGAATGTGCAAGGTTACGGGGATGGGATTAGATAGAATGCTCTTTCAGAGAGCCAGTGCAGACTCGATGGGCTTTTGAATGGCCTCCTTCTGCACTGTAAGGATTCTGTGGAAAGGTAACTGAGAAACAATGAAGCGTTTTATCTCTTAGCAGCATTGCCTCTGTCCGGCAGACAAATAACACCCTGCATTAGAGCAAAGGAAAACTGCAGTACCCCATACAGGAACGAGCACTCGGTGCCACTTATGAACAGGACGCTACACAAGAGGTAGTTTGGGTGAAGGAGAATTGCCTTTGTGGTTTGACAAGGCAGGGGTACCGCAGGCACAAGAGAGTTATCGAAGTTATCGAAGTCTTCCTGCTAGACGAGAGAACTGGAACGAGTTTATCAGGCGGCAACCATTCATGTAGAGCCCATTTTAAACGCTGCATTTCTCGAAATAACTGTAGGACCTGTAGCAAAGTCACTTCCTCGTGTTCAACGAAATCTCTCTTGCAAACTTGCAAAAGCTGTCACATCATATTCGGTAAAACAGGAGATAAAGCCACATGATTGTGGCAAATCCGGAATGCACGGGAACACTTATCAAACATCGTGTGTTCTGGAAATATGACATAAGCTCCCCCATCAGGGAACATTCAAATATTACTCTTAATCATTTTAAATATTCCATGTAGATCAGGGATGTATTTAACAAACTGAGGAAAGTGTTTGCATTTTCTTGTTTAATATCGATCTCTGTCCCTTGACAGTTTCTACAGTGACCTGTTTTTGGTTTGAAGCGACACAACTCCACCGATTTTGCACATCCCAATCATGTGAAATTGCCTCTGATTTTTCACTTTTCATGTCCTCGCGAATGGCAGGCGTTTCCCTTTCATGGGAGAAGCAATCTCGAATTTGACACAAGACAATGTTGACGAGACTGTGTTGCTCTGACGGCCCGAGAGCGCCATCTGGAGGACAATTATAATCAGGGCCAAAGCAGGCGCACAAACCGATACGTCTGTATACAGTATTAGACACTTTTTAGCAACCTTAGCAACAATAAATGGACATTTTAAACAATCGGGTATTGCTAATCTGACAGGACGCCGAGCTATGGTAAATAGTGATGGTGTAATATAGATTAAACAAATCTATTTTCTTTTCTCTGTAAACTTGCTCAACATTCTTGTCAAGGGGGCGCATTTTTGATATTAAATATATATGTTCATATGTATATAGACTGTAACTGCTATTGTAGGCAATTATAATGCCCGTTGTTTCAAAGTTTGCCTTTAATGCATGAAGTTCGAGTGAGGGACCCACCAGGAACCGTTATCATAGCCTGCAGGGAGAGTGAAGGGCTCAGGTAAAATATCCATTTGCTGTTGCGGGGAGGGGTGGGGATTTAACCAACAGATTAAAGATGGTGGGGCGTTGTGACTCGCTTTTAGAGGGGGGACGGGATTCTGGATTTTCAGTCAAATATTTGCAGCTTCACAACTTGTGGAAAATCCCAGTCATTAACCCGAACTGGGTGGGCACAACGAGGAAGGCTGCTTGCTAACATTGTACAATGTGGAGCATTTTAACCACATGTATTTTGTGGAAATGCGGATGAGAAACATAGACTTTAGCACAGACACGGTGGCAATGCATTGGGCCATTACATATCGATATGTTCCAGGGTGTACATTCTGCTCGGTGACATTATGGGATTGAATGAAGGGGGCGGGGAATGGCTGCTCTGCTTGTTTGTCATCGTACACACACACAAAAAAAACACAAACATATTACTCAAACGCGAGTTGCGTCTGAAAGAAAACAGAGCGAACTGGCTCGCCCTGTGACAACTCGAACAAACTGAGGATGGCATTGAGGGAACTTCAATCCGCAAGCGTCAGGGAGTCATTTAAACCCCACGATCTGGCGGCCAGTTAATGTGAGCCACAGTTTGAAACATGATATTAACAGCGTAGGAAGCAAAGCGAGCAGAGATTCCCTAGGAAGCCCGCCCTGCCACTGTGCCCTGCTCATCTACAAATGAGATTCAATGGATCTTATTTGAAGAAACCTCTGTCTTAATGTGGTAATTAATGAGGCTGATTGCTGGGGAATTGTTAACACAGGGTTACATAGTCGTGGCTGGTTTGGCGGTCCCCAAAAGGTATTGAACAATAGGGTTGTGGTGCTTTTACATGGGCATTAACCGTTTTAATCTGCTGTCTTTCAGGCGGCGGCTGATGGACAGATTGATGGACAGGTCTCGGGTCTGATCGCGCAGGCAATAAGGGAAGAATGTGTCGCTTCACCCCATTGTTCCTCTCAACTCCGAGGCTTGTCCGCCACTCTCTTTTTTTTCCCGAAAACCTCTCCCCACAAACTTATAAGAAGCAGCTGTTTATGAAGCTGGTGTGATCAGTTTGCAGGCGACCCCGGGACATCGGAAAAAGCTACCTGTTCCAGTCAAGATTCGCCCCCCCCACCCAAGCAAAACTTTTTTGTTGTGTGTATGAGAGGAGGGGGGGTGGGGGGGGGGAGAGAAAAAGGAGGGAACAAGTTCTCTCTCAAATCCTATCAGTAATTTTGTTTTAAACACAAGTCCTGCCTAACAGCATTATGACATTAGTCCTGGGACTGAGGACCCTGTGGTTGGTAGCGCTCACCTCACTATCCAACACGCTTGCAGTAAATAACAGTGGGAGATGGTGGTAAGTATTTTTTTTTATTTCACGGACTTAAATCATAATGAACTGGTATTCAAAACAAAACCGCGCATCTCCAGCAACCTCCAAACAGGGTTGGCATTTGAGAAGTGGATAAATTTTGAGATTGCTGAAGCCTGAATCATTTCTTGGTGTGTGTACGTGTGTGTGTGTGTATGTGTGTGTGTGTGTGTGTGTGTGTGTTTTTCAGGGGTATTGTCAACATTGCTTCTTCCTCTAACTTACTCACCGACACCAAATACGTTCAGCTGGTTTTGGATCCGAGTTTGCAGCTGCTGAGCAAGAAACAGAGGAAACTCATCCGCCAGAACCCGGGAATATTGTACAGCATCACCTGGGGGCTGCAGAATGCCGTCAGAGAGTGCAAGTGGCAGTTCCGGAACCGACGTTGGAACTGCCCAACATCCCAGAGTTCGAACATCTTTGGCAAGATCGTCAACCGAGGTAGGCTCGTCTAGACTCCCACCCTCCTCCCCACCCCCCCTCCTCCTCCTCCCCCGCTCACCTAAAACCACCCCTGCTTTAGAGTGAGTTGTATCTCTCGGTTCTGCCTCAATACGTCCCAGCCCCAGCCCATCCGTTCCCTCCAGGTCAGGAACCAAGCGTACAGTCCGGCTCATTCCACCCAGCCCAGGGTGCTGGGGCTGGGGGTCACTCCAGTTCACATCAGACTGGGGCCCATAGGTCGAGGAATAACTCCTGGTCCATACCCAAGGCCGATTGGACTGGGAGGTCCAAGCCCACGAACAGCGAGCACCGGGTCTGGTCCCTGTACAGACAGGGGGGGTCGGGCACCACTTAAGAACCCCGTCGTTCGCAGAAGAACGTGGCCAAGTGAAAGGCTTTTTATATACAGGCCTCTAACTGACAGCCTCTGCCAGACGGGAGTTTGAAGCCGGACAGGACACACCTGGGCGCTGGCGAATGCGGAATAAACATGCCCGGGACAGCTACACATTCCGAAATGTTCGGATACAAATGATACAGGGCCAATGGAGCTGCTGCTTCCCGAACGTTGGCCCTAATGTCGCTGTGGAAGCACACCTTGTGTGGAAAGGAGCAGTTCCAGTCTTCCTCAGATCGCTTGGGGACTAACAGATCCGCCAGTTTGCGTAGGGATATTCAACCCCTTTGAAACCATCTCCTATTCGCTCTGTTCTATCAGTCCCTCCGATTGTCTATTCTGTTTAAACAATCCTCTGGTGAATTCGTTTCCACTTTCCCTGTGTCTCGCACTCCCCCTCTCCCCAATTCAGATATTTCACCTTTTTGACCGTTTAATTCTCTCTCCAACTCAGCCACTTTCTGTGACATTTCTGGTCTCTGTGCACCTTTCTCCACCTGTCGCTCTCTACCTCCGGCCTCTCTCGTTCCGTTTCGATGTTACTCTCGGAGTATCTATATCCCTTTGGCTACCTCGCTGTCGAGGTGGCTCTCGTTCTGTATTTCCAGCGCGGTCCTTTTCTCCCACCCAGTCTCTCTCGCCTTGGCTGTTCAGTTCTCCCTACCTTTTGTGTGTGAGCCTCTCTCTGCTTCGCCCAGCTGCCGGTTTCTCTATTTCCCAAGATCTGCTGCTCTCTCATTTACATCTTTCTGTGTATTCTGCTCTGTTACTCCGCGCCTCTGTGCGCGTCTCTCGTATATTTTCCCCATGTCTGTTCCCCCGCACCCTCCACATCTCCGTCTCCCTTTTACTGCTGTTCTTCCATCCAATATCTCGGAGTCTATTTCACTCTGTTTTCCATCACCTTCTCTCACACTGCTTCCCCATCTCCGTCCCTCTGAGAAAATATCACTCTCCCTCTCCCTATCCCTCTCTCAGAATATATCATTCTCTCTCTCTATCCCTGTCGCAAATTATATCATTCTCTCTCTCTCTGTCCTTCCCTCACAATATATCACTCTCCCTCTCTCTCTCTCTGTCCCTTTCTCAGGATATATCATTCCCTCTCTGTCCCTCTCTCAGAATATATTATTCTCTCTCTCTCTGTTCCTGTCACAGATTATATCATTCTCTCTCTCTGTCCTTCCCTCAGAATATGTAATTCTCCCTCTCTCTCTGTCCCTCTCTCAGGATATATAATTCCCTCTCTCTGTCCCTCTCTCAGAATATATCATTCCCTCTCTGTGCCTCAGAGTATATCACTCGATCTCTCTCTGACCTTCCCTAAGAATATATCATTCTCTCTCTGTCCCTCAAAATATATCATTCTCTCTCTCTCTCTCTCAGAATATATCATTCTCTCTCGCACTCTCTGTCCCTCCCTCAGAATATATCATTCTCTCTCTCAGAATATATCATTCTCTCTCTCTGTCCCTCCCTCAGAATACATCATTCTCTCTCTCTCACTCTCTCTGTCCCTCTCTCAGGATATATCATTCTCTTTCTCTCTCTGTCCCTCTCTCACAATATATCATTCCTTCTCTATCCCTCAGAATATATCACTCACTCTCTCTGACCCTCTCAGAATATATTGTTCTCTCTCTGTCCCTCAGAATATATCATTCTCTCTCTCTCTGTCCCTCTCCCTGAATATATCATTCTCTCTCTGTCCCTCAAAGTATATCATTCTCTCTCTCTCTCTGTGACCTTTCCTAAGAATCTATCATTCTCTCTCTCTGTCCCTCTCTCAGAATATATCATTCCCCCTCTGTGCCTCAGAGTATATCACTAGCTCTCTCTCTGACCTTCCCTAAGAATATATCATTCTCTCTCTGTCTCTCTCTCTCAGAATATATCATTCTCTCTCTCTGTCCCTCTCTCAGAATACATCATTCTCTCCATCTGTCCCTCTCCCAGAATATATCATTCTCTCTCGGTCCCTCAAAATATATCATTCTCTGTCTCTCTCTCTCAGAATATATCATTCTTTCTCGCTCTCTCTGTCCCTCACTCAGAATATATAAGTCTCTCTCTCTCTCTCTCTCTGTCCCTCCCTCAGAATATATCATTCTCTCTCTCAGAATATATCATTCTCTCTCTCTCTGTCCCTCCCTCAGAATACATCGTTCTCTCTCTCTCACTCTCTCTGTCCCTCTCTCAGGATATATCATTCTCTTTCTCTCTGTCCCTCTCTCACAATATATCATTCCCTCTCTATCCCTCAGAATATATCACTCACTCTCTCTGACCCTCTCAGAATATATTGTTCTCTCTCTGTCCCTCAGAAGATATCATTCTCTCTCTCTCTGTCCCTCTCCCTGAATATATCATTCTCTCTCTGTCCCTCAAAATATATCATTCTCTCTCTCTCTCTCTGACCTTTCCTAAGAATATATCATTCTCTCTGTCCCTCTCTCAGAATATATCATTCTCTCTCTCTGTCCCTCTCCCAGAATATATCATCCTCTCTCTGTCCCTCAAAATATATCATTCGCTCTCTCTCTCTCTCTGTCCCACTCTCAGAATATATCATTCTCTCTCTCTCTTTGTGAATATAAGATTCTCTCTCGTTCTATCTGTCCCTCTCTCAGAATATATCATTTTCTCTCTCTCTGTCCCTCCCTCAGAATACATCATTCTCTCTCTCTGTCCATCTCCCAGAATATATCATTCTCTCTCTCTGTCCCTCCCTCAGAACATGTCACTCTCTCTCTCTCTTACTCTCTCTGACCGTACATCAGAAATTATCATTCTCTCTCTCTCTCTCTGCACCTCTCTCAGAAAATATCATTCTCTTTCATTTTGTCCCTCTCCTAGAATATATCATTCTCTCTCTCTCTCCCACCCTCAGAATATATCAATCTCTCTCTCTCTTTGTCCATCTCCCAGAATATATCATTCTCTCCCTCTCCCTCCACCCACCCCCCCCCCCCTCAGAATATATCAATCTCTCACTCTCTTTGTCCCTCTCCTAGGATATATCATTCTCTCTCTCTCTCTTTCTCTCCCTCCCTCAGAATATATCAATCTCTCTCTTTGTCCCTCTCCCAGAATATATAATTCTCTCGCTCTCTCCCTTCCTCAGAATATATCAATCTCTCTCTCTCTCTCCCTGTCCCTCTCTCAGAATAAACATTCTCTCTCTCTGTCCCTCTCTCAGAATATATCATTCTCTCCACCTGTCCCTCTCTCAGAATATATCATTCTCTCTATCTCTCTGTGTCCCTCTCCCAGTATATATCATTCTCTCTCTGTCCATCAAAATATATAATTCTCTCTCTCTCTGTCCCTCTCTCAGAATATATCATTCTCTCCATCTGTCCCTCTCTCAGAATATATCATTCTATCTCTCTCTGTCCCTCTCCCAGTATATATCATTCTCCCTCTGTCCATCAAAATATATCATTCTCTCTCTCTCTCTCTCTGTCCCTCTCCCAGAATATATCATTCTCTCTCTGTCCCTCAAAATATATCATTCGCTCTCTCTCTCTCGTTCCCACTCTCAGAATATATCATTCTCTCTCTCTCTCAGAATATATCATTCTCTCTCGTTCTATCTGTCCCTCTCTCAGAATATATCATTCTCTCTCTCTGTCCCTCCCTCAGAATACATCATTCTCTCTCTCTCACTCTGTCTGTCCTTACATCAGAATTTATCATTCTCTCTCTCTGCATTTCTCTCAGAATATATCATTCTCTCTCTGTCTCTGTCCCTCTTTCAGAATAAATAATTCTCTGTCTCTCTTTCTCTTTCTGAATTTATCACTCTCTCTCTCTGTCCCTCCTTAAGAATATAACATTCTCTCTCTCTCTCTCTGTCCATCTCCCAGAATATATAATTCTCTCTCTCTGTCCCTCCCTCAGAACATATCACTCTCTCTCTCTCTCTTACTCTCTCTGGCCTTACATCAGAATTTATCATTCTCTCTCTCTCTCTCTGCACCTCTTTCAGAAATTATCATTCTCTCTCGCTTTGTCCCTCTCCTAGAATATATCATTCTCTCTCTCTCTCTCCCTCCCTCAGAATATATCAATCTCTCTCTCTTGTTGTCCCTCTCCCAGAATATATCATTCTCTCTCTCTCTCTCTCCCTTCCTCAGAATATATCAATCTCTCTCACTCTCTCTGTCCCTCTCTCAGGATATATCATTCTCTCTCTCTCTGTACCTCTCTCACAATATATCATTCCCTCTCTGTCCCTCAGAATATAACACTCGCTCTCTCTGACCTTCTCTCAAAATATATCATTCTCTCTCTCTGTCCCTCAGAATATATCATTCTCTCTCTCTCTCTCTCTGTCCCTCCCTCAGAACATATTACTCTCTCTCTCTCTCTTACCCTCTCTGGCCTTACATCAGAATATATCATTCTCTCTCTCAGAATGTATCATTCTCTCTCTCTGTCCCTCCTTCAGAATACATCATTCCCTCTCTCTCACTCTCTCTGTCCCTCTCTCAGGATATATCATTCTCTCTCTCTCTCTCTGTCCCTCTCTCACAATATATCATTCCCTCTCTGTGCCTCAGAATATACCACTCCCTCTCTCTGACCTTCTCTCAAAATGTATCATTCTCTCTATCTGTCCCTCAGAATATCTCATTCTCTCTCTCTCTGTCCCTCTCCCAGAATTTATCATTCTCTCTCTATCCCTCAAAATATATCATTCTCCCTCTCAGAATATATCATTCTCTCTCTCTGTCCCTCTCTCAGAATATATCATTCTCTCTCTCTGTCCCGCCCTCAGAATATATCATTCTCTCTCTCTGTCCCTCCTTCAGAATATATCATTCTCTCTCTCTCTGTCCCTCCCTTAGAATATATCATTCTCTCTCTCTCTCCATACCTCAGAACATATCACTCTCTCTCACTCTCTCTGTCCTTACATCAGAATTAATCATTCTCTCTCTCTGTCCTTCTCTCCGAATATATCATTCTCTCTCTGTCCGTCAGAATATATCATTCTCCCTCTCTCTCTGTCCCTCTCTCAGAATATATCATTCTCCCTCTCTCTCTGTCCCTCTCTCAGAATATATCATTCTATCTCTGTCCCTCTTTCAGAATGAATCATTCTCTCTCTCTTTCTCTTTCTGAATTTATCACTCTCTCTCTCTCTGTCCCTCCCTCAGAATATATCATTCTCTCTCTCTGTCCCTCTCTCAGAATATATCATTCTCTCTCTCTTTGTCTTTACATCAGAATTTATCATTCTCTCTCTCTCTGTACCTCTCTCAGAATATGTCATTCTATCTCTGTCCCTCTTTCAGAATGAATCATTCTCTCTCTCTTTCTGAATTTATCACACTCTCTCTCTGTCCCACTCCCAGAATATATAATTCTCTCTCTCTCTCTGTCCCTCTCCCAGAATATATCATTCTCTCTCTCTCTGTCCCTCTCCCAGAATATATAATTCTCTCTCTCTCTCTGTCCCTCTCTCAGTATTTATCATTCTCTCTCTCTTTGCCTCTTACAGAATATATCATATTCTGTCTCTGTCCCTCTCACATAATACCATTCTCTCTCTGTATCCTTCCCTCAGAATATATCATTCTTTCCCTCTCTCTCTTTGTCCCTCCCTCAGAATATATCATTCTCTCTCTCTCTTTGTCACTCTCTCAGAATATATCATTCTCTCTCTCTTTCCCCCTCTCTCTCTCTGTCCTTCCCTCAGAATGTATCATTCTCTCTCTCTCTCTGACCATAACTGATTTTCTCTCTCTCTCTGACCATATATCATTTTCTCTTTCACTGTCTCTCTCTCTCTGTGACCATATATCATTCTCTCTCTCACTCTCTCTGACCATATTTCACCCTAGTTCTCTGGCCCTATATAATTTTCCCTCTTTCTCTGACCATATATAATTCTCTCTTTCTCTCTGACCATATCCTATTCTCTCTCTCTCTGACCAAATAACACTCTCTTTCTGTCTCATCACGTCATTCTCTGACCATATCTCATTCTCTCTCTCTCCCTCTGACGATACATCATTCTCTCTCTCTCTGGCCGTATATCATTCACTCTCTCTCTGAACATGTATCATTCACCCTCTCTCTGACCATGTATCATTCACTCTGTCTCTGACCATGCATCATTCTCTCTCTGACCAGATATCATTTTCTCTCTCTCTGACCATGTATCATGCTCTCTCTCTGTCCCTCTCAGAATATATCATTCTCACTCTCTCTCTATGTCCCTCTCCCAGAATATATCATGCTCTCTCTCTCTCTGTCCCTCTCTCAGAATAGATCATGCCCTCTCTTTGTCTGACCCTCTCACCATTTATCACTCTCTCTCTCCCTCTCACCATATATCACTTTCTCTCTCCCTCCCTCTCACCATATATCTTTCCCCCTCTCTCTCACCATATATCACTCTCTCTCTCCCTCTCACCATATATCACTTTCTCTCTCCCTCCCTCTCACCATATATCTTTCCCCCTCTCTCTCACCATATATCACTCTCTCTCTCCCTCTCACCATATATCACTTTCTCTCTCCCTCCCTCTCACCATATATCTTTCCCCCTCTCTCTCACCATATATCACTCTCTCTTTCCCTCTCACCATATATCACTTTCTCTCTCCCTCTCACCATATATCACTCTCTCCCTCTCACCATATATCTTTCCCCCTCTCTCTCACCATATATCATTCTCTCTCTTTCTCTCTCACCATATATCACTCTCTCTCCCTCTCAACATATATCACTCTCTCTCCATCTCACCATATATCTTGCCCCCTCTCTCTCACCATATATCATTCTCTCTCTTTCTCTCTCACCATATATCACTTTCTCTCTCCCTCTCACCATATATCACTCTCTCTCTCCCTCTCATAATATATCACTCTCTCTCTCTCTCGCTATCTCCCTCTCACCATATATCACTCTCTCTCCCTGTCCCACTCCCCATATATATCATACACCTCTCTCCCTCTGACCATATATCATTCACTCTCTCTGATCATATATCATTCCCTCTCTCTCTGACCATATATCATTCTTTTTCTCTCTCTCTCTCTCTGACCATATGTCATTGTCTCCCTCTGCCTCTGACCATATATAATTATCTCTCTCTGACCATTTTATTCTCTCTCTCTCTGACCATTTCAATCTCTCTCTCTGACCATATATCATTCTCTCTCTCCCTCTGACGACATATCATTCTCTTTCTCTCTGAATGTATATCATCCTCTCTCTCTCTGACAGTGTGTTCTCTTTCTGCCTCTCTCTCTCTGACAGAGTATCATTCTCTCTCTCTGAACATGTATCGGTCACTCTCTCTCTGACCATGTATTGTTCGCTCTCTCTCTGACCATGTATCGTTCACTCTCTCTCTCTCTCTGACCATGTATTGATCGCTCTCTCTCTCTCTCTGACAGCATATCATTCTCTCTCCCTCTCACCATATATCAATCTCTCTCTCACCATATATCACTCTCTCTCTCTCTCACCATATATCAATCTCTCTCTCACCATATATCACTCTCTCTTCCTCTCCCTCTCACCATATATCACTCACTCTCTCACCATATATCTCTCCCTCACCATATATCACTCTCTCTATCTCACCATATATCACTTTCTCTTCCTCTCCCTCACCATATATCACTCTCCCTCTCTCTCCCTGTCCCACTTCCCATATATCACACATTCTCTCTCTCTCTGACCATATACCATTCTCTCTTTCTGACCATATGTCATTCTCTCTCTCTGACCATTTCAATCTCTCTCTCGGATCATATATCATTCTCTTCTCCCTCTGACCAAATATGATTCTCTCTCTCACCAAATATCATTCTCTCTGACCATACACCATTCTCTCTCTCTCTCTGACCACATATCATTCTCTTTCTCTTTGACAGTATATCATTCTCTCTCTCTCTGACAGTATATCATTCTCTCTCTCTGACAGTGTATTCTCTTTCTGCCTCTCTCTCTGACAGGGTATCATTCTCTGACCATGTATTGTTTGCTCTCTCTCTATCTCTCTGACAGCGTTTCATTCTCTCCCTCTCTCTCTCCCTCTCTCTCTCTGACAGCGTATCATTCTCTCTCTCCCTGACAGGGTGTATCATTCTCTCTCACTTTCTCTGACCATTTTCATCCGAGCTCTCTGACCCTATATAATTCTCTCTCTCTCTAACCATATATCATTCTCTCTCTCACTCTCTCTGACCATATTTCATCCTAGCTCTAACCCTATATAATTTTTTCTCTCTCTGACCAATTTTTTTTCTCTCTCCCTGACCAAATATATGTTTTTCTCTCTCGCTCTCTGACCATGTAATTCTCTCTTTCTCTGACCATATGTCATTCTCCATCTCTCTCTGACCATATATCATTCTCTCTCGCTGTCCCTGACCATATGCCATTCTCTCTCTCTGTCTCTGACCTTATATCATTCTCTCTCTCTCTGACCATATATCATTCTCTCTCTCTGTCCATATACCATTCTCTTTCTCTCTGACCAAATGTCATTGTCTCTCTTTGCCTCTGACCATATATAATTCTCTCTCTTCTGACCATTTCATTCTCTCTCTCTGTCCATATACCATTCTCTCTCTCTGACCAAATGTCATTGTCTCTCTTTGCCTCTGACCATATATTAATCCCTGTCTCTGACCATTTCATTCTCTCTCTCTGACCATTTCATTCTCTCTCTCTCTGACCATTTCATTCACTCTCTCTGACCATTTCATTCTCTCTCTCTGTCCATATACCATTCTCTCTCTCTGACCAAATGTCATTGTCTCTCTTTGCCTCTGACCATATATAAATCTCTGTCTCTGACCATTTCATTCCCTCTCTGACCATTTCATTCTCTCTCTCTGACCATTTCAATCTCTCTCTGATCATTTCATTCTCTCTCTCTGACTATATATCATTCTCTCTCTCTCTGACCATATTGTTTCCTCTCTCTCTGACCAAATATCATTCTCTCTCTCACCCAATTATCATTCTCTCTGACCATACACCATTCTCTTTCTCTCTCTCTGACCATATATCATTTTCTCTCTCTCTGACAGTATATCATTCTCTCTCTCTCTGACAGTGTATTCTCTTTCTGTCTCTCTCTCTCTCTCTGACAGGGGATCACTCTATCACCCTCTTGCACTTGTTCTCTCTGACAGGGTATCATCCTATCACCCTCTCTCTCTCGCTCTCTCTGACAGGGTATCATTCTTTCCCGCTCACCATGTACCATTTGCTCTCTCTCTCTGACCATGTCACTCTCTCTCTGGCAGCGTTTCAATCTCTCTCTCCCTCTCTCTCTGACAACGTATCATTCTCTCTCTCTCTCTGACAGCGTATCAATCTCTCTCTCTGACCATATATCATTCTCTCTTTCACTATCTGACCATATTCATCCTAGCTCTGACCCTATATAATTTTTTATCTCTCTCTCTCTGACCAAATATAATTTTTTCTCTCTCACTCTCTGACCATGTCACTTTCTCTGACCACATATCATACTCACTCTCTCTGTGACTATATGTCATTCGCTCTCTCTCTGATAATATATCATTCTCTCTCTCTCTGACAGTGTATCATTCTCTCTCTCTCTCTCTGACCATACTTCATCTGAGCTCTGACCATATATAATTTTTTCTCTGCCCCTCTCTGACCATATATCATTCTCTCTCTCTCGGACCATATATCATTCTCTCTCTGACAGTGTATACTCTTTCTGCCTCTCTCTCTCTGACAGGGTATCATTCTCTCTGACCATGTATTGCTTGCTCTCTCTCTCTGACAGCATATCAATCTCTCTCTCTCAGCATATATCATTCTCTCTCTCATTCTCTCTGACCATCTTTCATCCTAGCTCTGACCCTATATATTTTTTTCTCTCTCTCCCTCTGACCAAATGTAATTTCTTATGCTCTTGCTTTCTGACCATATATCATTCTCTCTCTCTGTCTCTGACCATATACCATTCTCTCTCTCTCTGTCCATATACCATTCTCTCTCTCCCTGACCAAATGTCATTTTCTCTCACTGCCTCTGACCATATATAATTCTCTCTCTGACCATTTCAATCTCTCTCTGATCATTTCATTCTCTCACTCTCTCTCTCTGACCATATATTATTCTCTTTCTCTGACCATATTATTCCCTCTCTCTCTGACCATATATCATTCTCTTTCTCTGACCATATTATTCCCTCTCTCTCTGACCATATATCATTCTCTCTCTCACCAAATATCATTCTCTCTGACCATACACCATTCTCTCTCACTCTCTGACCACATATCATTCTCTTTCTCTCTGAATGTATATCATCTTCTGTCTCTCTGACAGTGTGCTCTCTTTCTGCCTCTCTCTCTCTGACAGGGTATCATTCTCTCACCCTCTCTCACTCTCTCTGACAGAGTATCATTCTCTCTCTCTGAACATGTATCAGACACTCTCTCTGACCATGTATTGTTCGCTCTCTCTGACCATGTATTGTTCACTCTCTCTCTCTGACCATGTATCGTTCACTCTCTCTCTCTCTGACAATGTATTGTTCACTCTCTCTCTTTCTGACCATGTATTGTTCGCTCTCTCTCTCTGACCATGTATCATTCACTCTCTCTCTCTCTGACCATGTATTGTTCACTCTCTCTCTTTCTGACCATGTATTGTTCGCTCTCTCTCTCTGACCATGTATCATTCACTCTCTCTCTCTGACCATGTATTGATCGCTCTCTCTCTCTGACAGCATATCATTCTCTCTCCCTCTCACCATATATCACTCTCTCTCTCTCTCACCATATATCAATCTCTCTCTCACCATATATCACTCTCTCTTCCTCTCCCTCTCACCATATATCACTCACTCTCTCACCATATATCTCTCCCTCACCATATATCACTCTCTCTCTCTCCCTCACCATATATCACTCTCTTTCCCTCTCACTATATATAATTCTCCCTCTCATCATACATCACTCTCTCTCACCATATATCACTCTCTCTTTCTCCCTGTCACCATATATCATTCTCCCTCTCTCTCCCTGTCCCACTTCCCATATATCACAAATGCTCTCTTTCTGACCATATGTCATTCTCTCTCTCTGACCATTTCAATCTCTCTCTCTGATCATATATCATTCTCTTCTCCCTCTGACCAAATATGATTCTCTCTCTCACCAAATATCATTCTCTCTGGCCATACACCATTCTCTCTCTCTCCCTCTGACCATATATCATTTTCTCTCTCTCTGACAGTATATCATTCTCTCTCTCTCTCTGACAGTGTATTCTCTTTCTGCCTCTCTCTCTGACAGGGTATTATTCTCTCACCCTCTCTCTCTCGCTCTCTCTGACAGGGTATCATTCTTTCTCTCTCACCATGTATCGTTCGCTCTCTCTCTCTCTGACTATGTATCGGTCACTCTCTCTCTCTCTGACCTTGTATCGTTCGCTATCTCTCTCTCTGGCAGCGTTTCAATCTCTCTCTCCCTCTCTCTCTGACAGCGTATCATTCTCTCTCTCTCTCTGACAGCGTATCAATCTCTCTCTCTGACCATATATCATTCTCTCTCACTCTCTGACCATATTCATCCTAGGTCTGACCCTATATAATTTTTTCTCTCTCTCTGACCAAATATAATTTTTTCTCTCTCGCTCTCTGACCATGTCACTCTCTCTTTCTCTGACCACCTATCATACTCTCTCTGTGACCATATGTCATTCTCTCTCTCTCTGATAATATATCATTCTCTCTCTCTGACAGTGTATCATTTTCTCTCTCTCTCTGACAATATTTCTTCTTAGCTCTGACCCTATATAATTTTTTCTCTCCCCCTCTCTGACCATATATCATTCTCTCTCTCTCTGACCATATATCATTCTCTCTCTCTCTGACAGTGTATACGCTTTCTGCTTCTCTCTCTGACAGGGTATCATTCTCTCTCTCTGACCATGTATCATTTGCTCTCTCTCTCTGACCATGTATCATTTGCTCTCTTTCTCTCTCTCTGACCATATATCATTTACTCTACCTCTCTCTCTGACCATGTATCGTTTACTCACTCTCTCTCTAATAGTGTATCATTCTCTCTCTCTCCCTCTCTCCCTCTCTCTCTGATCATGTATCATTCTCTCTCGCCCTCTGACCAAATATCATTCTCTCTCTCACCAAATATCATTCTCTCTGGCCATACATGATTCTCTCTCTCTCTCTCGCTGACCATATATCAGTCTCTCTCTCTCTCTGACAGAATATAATTCTCTCTCTCTGATAGAGTATTCTCTTTCTGCGACATTGTCTCATTCTCTCTCTCTCTCGGTCGATCTGACAGAGTATCATTCTCTCTCCCTGACCATGTATTGTTCACTCTCTCTCTCTCTCTGACCATGTATCATTTGCTCTCTCTCTCTGACCATGTATCATTTGCTCTCTCTCTCTCTCTCTCTGACCATATATCATTTGCTCTCTCTCTCTCTCTGACCGTATATCATTCTCTCTCTCTGACCATGTATTGGTCGCTCTATCTCTCTAATCACGTATCATTCGCGCTGTCTCTCTCAAACAGCGTATCATTCTCTCTCTGACCATATATCATTCTCTCTCTCACTCTCTCTGACTATATTTCATCCCAGCTCTGACCCTATATAATTCTCTCTCTCTCTCTCTCTCTCTCTGACCGTATATCATTCTCTCTGTCTGACCACATATCATTCTCTCTGTCTCTCTCTGACCAAGTATCATTCTCTCTCTCTCTGATCACGTATCATTCTCTCTCTCTGTCTCTGACCACATACCATTCTCTCTCTCTCTGACCACATATCATTCTCTCTCTCCCTCTCTCTCTGTCTCTCTCTGACCTAGTATCATTCTCTTTCTCTCTGTCTCTCTCTGACCAAATATCATTCTCTCTCTCTGTCTCTCTCTGATCACATATCATTCCCTCTCTCTCTGTCTCTCTCTGACCACATAACCATTCTTTCTCTCTCTCTCTGACCACATAATCATTCTCTCTCTCCCTCTCTCTCTCTCTGTCTCTCTGACCACATATCATTCTCTCTCTCTCTGACCACATATCATTCTCTCTCTCCCTCTCTCTCTCTCTGACCAAGTATCATTCTCTCTCTCTCTGTCTCTCTCTGATCACATATCATTCTCTCTCTCTCTGTCTCTCTCTGACCACATACCATTCTCTCTCTCTCTCTCTGACCACATATCATTCTCTCTCTCCTTCTCTCTCTCTCTCTGACCAAGTATCATTCTCTCTCTCTGTGTCTCTCTCTGATCACGTATCATTCTCTCTCTCTCTCTGACCACATAC
Organism: Carcharodon carcharias; assembly: GCF_017639515.1. NCBI lineage: Eukaryota > Metazoa > Chordata > Chondrichthyes > Lamniformes > Lamnidae > Carcharodon > Carcharodon carcharias. Next base: position 20,868,916 of record NC_054507.1, on the reverse strand, counting down.
CATTCTCTCTCTCTCTCTGACCACATATCATTCTCTCTCTCCCTCTCTCTCTGTCTCTCTCTGACCACATACCATTCTCTCTCTGTCTCTCTCTGACCAAGTATCATTCTCTCTCTCTCTCTGTCTCTCTCTGATCACGTATCATTCTCTCTCTCTCTGTCTCTCTCTGACCACATACCATTCTCTCTCTCTCTCTATCTGACCACATATCATTCTCTCTCTCCTTCTCTCTCTGTCTCTCTCTGACCAAGTATCATTCTCTCTCTCTCTGATCACGTATCATTCTCTCTCTCTCTGTCTCTCTCTGACCACATACCATTCTCTCTCTCTCTCTGACCATATATCATTCTCTCTCTCCCTCTCTCTCTCTTTCTCTCTGACCAAGTATCATTTTCTCTCTCTCTCTCTCTGTCTCTCTCTGACCACATACCATTCTCGCTCTCTCTCTCTCTGACCACATATCATTCTCTCTCTCCCTCTCTCTCTCTCTCTCTTTCTGACCAAGTATCATTCTCTCTCTCTCTCTGTCTCTCTCTGACCACGTATCATTCTCTCTCTCTCTCTCTGACCACATATTCTTTCTCTCCCTCTCTCTCTCTCTCTGACTGTATCATTCTCTCTCTCATTCTCTCTGACCATATTTCATCCTAACTCTGACCCTAAAAAATTTTTTCTCTCCATCTTTCTGACCATATGTCATTCTCTCTCTCGCTGTCCATATATAATTCTCTCTCTATGACTATATATCATTCTCTCTCTCTCTCTGACTGTTTATCATTCTCTCTCTCTCTGACTGTAAATCATTCTCTCTCTCTGACAGTGTATTCTCTTTCTGCCTCTCTCTTTCTAACAGGATATCATTCTCTCACCCTCTCTCTCTCTCTCTGACCATGTATTGTTCGTGCTCTCTCTCTCTCTCTCTCTCTGACAGTGTATCATTCTTGCTCTCTCTCTCCCTCTCTCTCTGACTGTATATCATTCTCTCTCTCTCGGACAGTGTATTCTCTTTCTGCCTCTCTCTCTCTGACAGGATATCATTCTCTCACCCTCTCTCTCTCTCTCCCTGACGATATATATAATTCTCTCTCGCTCTGACCATATTATTCCCTCTCTCTCTGACCATATATCATTCTTTCTCTTACCAAATATCATTCTCTCTGACCATACACCATTCTCTCTCTCTCTCTGACCATATATCATTCTCCCTCTCTCTGACAGTGTGTTCTCTTTCTGTCTCTCTCTCCCTCCCTCTGATAGGGTATCATTCTCTCACCCCTATCTCTCTCCCTGAAGATATATATCATTCTCTCTCTCTGACCATATATGATTCTCTCTCTCTGACCACATATCATTCTCTCTCTCTGACCATATATCATTCTCTCCCTCTCTGACCATGTATCATTCTCTCCCTCTCTGGCCATAACTCATTCTCCCTCCCTCTGACCATATATCATTCTCCCTCCCTCTGACCATATATCATACTCTCTCCGACCAAGTATCATTCTTTCTCTGACCACATATCATTCTCTCTCTCTCTCTCTGACCACATATCATTTTGTCTCTCGCTATGACCATATATCATTCTCTCTCTCACTCTCTGACCGTATATCATTCTCTCTCACACTCTCTCTCTGACCATATTTCATCCTAGCTCTCTCTGACCCTATATAATTTTTTCTCTCTCCCTAACTATATAACATTCATTCTCTCTCTCTTTGACAATATATCATTCATTCTCTCCCTCTGACAATATATCATTCTCTCTCTCTCTGATCATGTATCATTCTCTACCTCTCTGGCCATAACTCATTCTCCCTCCGTCTGACCATATATCATTCTCCCTCCCTCTGACCATATATCATACTCTCTCTGACCACATATCATTCCCTCTCTCTATGACCACATATCATTCTCTCTCTCTCTGACCACATATCATTCTCTTGCTCTCTCCCTGACCACATATTCTCTCTCTCTGACCACATTTCATTCTCTCCCTCTCTGACCACATATCATCCTTTCTCTCTCTCTCTGACCACGTATCATTCTCTCTCTCTGACCACGTATCATTCTCTCTCTCTCTGACCACATATTCTCTCTCTCTGACCACATATCATTCTCTCTCTCTCTGACCACATACTCTCTCTCTCTCTCTGACCACATATCATTCTCTCTCTGACCACAAATCATTCTCTCCCTCTCTGACCACAAATCATTCTCTCTCTCTGACCACATATCATTCTCTCTCTCACAATATATCATTCTCTCCCTCTCCCTTCCTCCGACCCCGTTTTCGTTCTCCCTATCCTTCCCTGACCATCATTATCTCGCTGTCTCTCTCTCGACCATTTGTCATTCTCTTTCTCTCTCTCTGATCGTGTCATTCTCTCTCTCTTTCCCTCTGACCGTGTGTCATTCTCTCTCCCTCTCTCTATCTGACCACTTCATTCTCTCTCGCTCTCTGACTATCATTATCTCGCTCTCTCTTTCTCGACCATTTATCATTCTCTCTCTCTGACCGTCATTCTCCCTCTCACCGTGTGTCATTCTCCCTCTCTCTGACCGTCATTCTCTCTCTCTGTCTCTGACCCTGTGTTATTTTCTCTCTCTCTGACCGTGTTATTCTCTCTCTCTGACCCTGTGTTATTTTCTCTCTCTCTGACCCTGTGTTATTCTCTCTCTCTCTCTCTCTCTTTGACCCTGTGTTATTTTCTCTCTCTCTCTGACCCCGTGTTATTCTCTCTCTCTCTCTCTTTGACCCTGTGTTATTTTCTCTCTCTCTCTGACCCTGTGTTATTCTCTCTCATTATCCGCGTTTCTCTATCCCTGAATGACTCCGGTTCTGTCTCTTTATCCCTTTCGTTTTCTGTCTGTCTCTCTATTTGTTCAGATCGGAGTCTCTGGGCTCTTCAACTGGGGTTTGTTGCTGGCTCTCTATTCGCAGTTTTCAACTTGTCCCTTTCTCTCTCTCTCTCTCTCTCTCGAGGTTGATTCTTGCTCTGTGTTCCTCTCTGTAACCGTTCCATTGTTTTTGTCCTGCAGGTTGCCGAGAGACAGCTTTTATCTTCGCCCTCACCAGCGCGGCTGTCACTCACTCTGTGTCCCGCTCCTGTTCTGAAGGCTCCATTGAATCGTGTACGTGTGACTACCGGCGCCGGGGACCTGGCGGGCCCGACTGGCATTGGGGAGGCTGCAGCGACAACATTGAATTCGGCCGCGTCTTCGGCCGCGAGTTCGTAGATTCGAGCGAAAGGGGCCGAGACCTGCGCTACCTGACCAACCTGCACAACAACGAGGCCGGCAGACTGGTAATAACTCCATGCTTACCGTATCCAAGAGCTCTGATATGTATTTCACACGAGTCTGCCCGGAGTACTGGCATCACTTTAGGAAGCAGGCATGAACCAGGCATGAACCCTGTGTGCTATTTAAATAGCAGCAAGATTTATTCCAGACTTGATTCACTGGATAACTGGCAGGTTATGAGATTGAGAATTGTTGTGTATTGCGTTCAAATTACAGTTGCCACACTTCCTTTTAGAACTGACATGGTTTAAAAGCCCTTCCATATATTAATACAACGAAATGTGTTAAAGAAGCAGTGTGTCTATGAAAAGGTAACCAATGCGTGTTGTTTGTGCGCTAAGCAGTAGAGAGTGACTTTGCAATGAGTATTACAACAGTTCACTATACAACAGACACACCATAGCTACCTGCGAGCTGACACCAGCACAATGCAGCCTCTCCGAGCATTTGCCCTTGCGTCAGGACAGTGCCACAGTACTTATCAGCGTTTATAGTAGGTGCTTTGCCATTCTCACTGATGTCAGTGCTTTATCATTAGTTGTTTGCCTGAAGTATCTCACTGTACAGCTTCTGGTTTACCGTGGCCCTCCCCCGGTTGGTGCAAAAAGGGTTGAAGTTTCAAATCTGTGCTGAAAGCTGTTAACAGAATCCAAGCTGGTTGGTGAAGCCAAAACCCAGACACAGTTTATCTTTATTGATAGAGAGTTTATTGACTTGTTCAGTCTCACAGCTCTCATCCCACACACCCAGTGTCCCAGCTGTCCCCTTTTTATGTGCTCAAAGACAATTAATACCTATTACCTATTTCTCAATGTTAACAATGTAATTGACATTAACAAACCTTAAGAATGCAATTAACAAATATTAATGTATTGGACAAGACATCAACAAAACTTAAGGCAATTGACAAGATATTAACAAAAGCGGTGTATGAAGTTGCCCAATTTTGACACAGCCTTGCACGGGGAGAAAGTACTCCTTACTCTCCAGCGCCTTTCACTGCAGGAGGACATCTTCCAGCCAATGAAGTACATCTGCAGTGCAGTTACTGTTGTGATGTGGGAAACACCAATTTGGACACAATGACCAGAGTATCTTTCAGTGACGTTAGCGCAGGGGAGATGTTGGTTAAAACATCAGGGGAAGCCCCTGTTCATATTTTGAAGCCATGGGATCGATCTTTTACATCCTTTGTTTAAGGTCACATGTGAAAGAGCAAGCCTCCAACAGTACGGGAGTGCTGCACTGCAGTACAAGAGCAGCTGGAACAGGTCCTTCTCTGCTCTGGCTTCACTGTGTGTGCAGTAGGAGCAAAACTTTGGGGGGAACAGAGCTCCCAGGTGATCGACAGCCTGGGACTCTAATCCCCACCCCTTTTGCAAACAGACCGCTGAAAAATTCTGATGGTGACCAACCTTCGAGTTTTGACTGCTGCTGTCTGACCAGAGAGCGATACAATAAGCAGCCTGAGGGGTTTTATGGCTCCCGAACTTTCTATTAATAAGTGCAGGTCTCAAGTAGGAGAAATTAGAGAGAGTGCAGAGAATTACAGCTTCTCTGGGTGGGAAACTGGGCGCTTTCCAACTATTTTCACCAGGCAGCTGATGCCTTAAAGGGACCAGGCAGCACAGCCTAGATCAGAATGTTCAATCCTTTGTCTGCGGGCACTATGCAGCCGTGAATTCCACCTATACAGTTCAGCCCCTGCTCTTGGTAATCTACAGATACTAACAGTACTGACAACAAGCCCTTTCCAAACCAGCAGACCCGCAACACTTGGAGGTCCAAGTGAGACTGAATGAACTAGGAATGATGTTCTGGACAATTGGGTGAGCAGCACATCTCTACACCCTGTAGCCCAGAGCATGAAACAAAAGCTTTCTCTCTCCCTCTCTCTCTCTGCCAGCTTGTTATAGTGGCCTTGGCTAAATTTAAAATGGACATAGTCTCATTGATTTGAGACCCATTTGGACCACCATCTGCAGTCTCTGTCAGATGACTGGTGTAGGAAATGGCAAACGGACTTTCTGATGTTGAGATCAAAATATAGTCACTTCCCATCACTTTGACAGGAATGCCATAGATCATGTGTTTTTTTTTTAATAAAGACTTCTCACGGCATTGCTCATATCAAATCAGGTGACCTGCTGGCGGGCATGTTATACCATGAAATGCACAATAAGTTATCCAGTGGCTGAGGTAGAGTAATGCTTAACTGAACCTGCCCCATAAATCCCGTCTCTGCCCAGAAGGGACAAGCTGCGGTCAGTTAGAGGTTAATTGCTGCATCGGTAAGGAAAATGAAATTGGCAGATGCCTTGAACCTGCCAGTTCCAGGTCAGAAGAAACTGACATGGATTAGCTGCAAAGTACTTTTGAGCATCTAAAATATGGAAGGACGGTGGTTAGATGAAGCGGTGGCCCTTTAAGGCCACAACAATGCATTGCTGGTGGGCGACCTCCTGCAGAATTCAGTTGTTGTTCAAGCTGTTTGTGCATTTTTTTTTTAAAAGTGTGATTGCCAAAACTACAGAGATTCTGATTTTGCTATTTTACTATTACTGAGATGTTTTCTTATACATGATAAATGAGCAAAGGTGGTCATTTGCAACATGTGCCATAGTGGGGCACAGATGTGTGACGGACACGGATAGTTAGGAGAAGTAAAGGCAGACAGCATTGAATACTTGGGAGCAATGTGAAGATTGGGAGACTAAGAATTTGGGTTGTTAAGAGGAGAGGAACATGTGATCGAGTCTTGAAAATTAAATTGTAGAAATAGACTGTCAGACGCCAGACTGTTAAAGGATGTGGGGAATTTGGAAAACTGCTTGAAACAAAATACAGCGCACATTGGAGCCTGAGAAAGATATACAGCAAAAAGAAAGCGCACAAAGGCGCATAATGCAGTTTAAGGGAAGCAGACTGTGAGCACACAGAGGGGGATGCGTGGGAGTGGCAAAAGAATGAAACAGCCAGTAAATTGGCCAAAGGAAAAGTGGCAAAGCTGAGAGAAGAGCGCACAATGAGGCTTGAAACAAGAAATCTCTGGAAAGAGAAATAAGCGCACAATAGAGCTTGAAAAGGAGTGAGCTGCAAAAGTGCACACGATGAAAGTTGGAAAAGATAGAAAGTAAAGAAATCACAATAGAGATTAAACAAGGAGAGAGTAAAGAAATCACAATAGAGATTAAACAAGGAGAGAGTAAAGAAATCACAATAGGGATTAAACAAGGAGAGAGTAAAGAAATCACAATTGAGATTAAACTAGGAGAGGGTAAAGAAATCACAATAGAAATTAAACTAGGAGAGAGTAAAGAAATCACAATAGAGATTTAAACAAGGTGAGAGTAAAGAAACCACAATAGAAATTAAACAAGGAGAGAGTAAAGAAATCACAATAGGGGTTAAGCAAGAAGAGAGTAAAGAAATCACAATAGAGATTAAACAGGGAGAGAGTAAAGAAATCACAAAAGAGATTAAACTATGAGAGAGTAAAGAAATCACAATAGAGATTTAAACAAGGAGAGAGTAAAGAAATCACAATAGAGATTTAAACAAGGAGAGAGTAAAGAAATCACAATAGAGATTTAAACAAGGAGAGAGTAAAGAACTCACAATAGAGATTAAACAAGGAGAGAGTAAAGAAATAACAATAGGGATTAAACAAAGAGAGAGTAAAGAATCACAATAGGGATTAAACAAGGAGAGATTAAAGAAATCACACTAGGGGTTAAGCAAGAAGAGAGTAAAGAAATCACAATAGAGATTAAACAGGGAGAGAGTAAAGAAATCACAATAGAGATTAAGCAAGGAGAGAGTAAAGAAATCACAAAAGAGATTAAACTAGGAGAGAGTAAAGAAATCACAATAGAGATTTAAACAAGGAGAGAGTAAAGAAATCACAATAGAGATTAAACTAGGAGAGAGTAAAGAAATCACAATAGAGATTTAAACAAGGAGAGAGTAAAGAAATCACAATAGAGATTTAAACAAGGAGAGAGTAAAGAAATCACAATAGAGATTAAACAAGGAGAGAGTAAAGGAATAACAATAGGGATTAAACAAAGAGAGAGTAAAGAATCACAATAGAGATTAAACGAGGAGAGAGTAAAGAAATAACAAAACAGATTAAACAAGGCGAGAGTAAAGAAATCACAATAGGGGTTAAGCAAGAAGAGAGTAAAGAAATCACAATAGAGGTTAAACAAGGAGAGAGTAAAGAAATCACAATAGGGGTTAAGCAAGGAGAGAGTAAAGAAATAACAAAACAGATTAAACAAGGAGAGAGTAAAGAAATCACAATACGGGTTAAGCAAGAAGAGAGTAAAGAAATCACAATAGAGATTTAAACAAGGAGAGAGTAAAGAAATCACAATAGAGATTAAACAAGGAGAGAGTAAAGGAATAACAAAACAGATTAAACAAGGAGAGAGTAAAGAAATCACAATACGGGTTAAGCAAGAAGAGAGTAAAGAAATCACAATAGAGATTTAAACAAGGAGAGAGTAAAGAAATCACAATAGAGATTAAACAAGGAGAGAGTAAAGGAATAACAATAGGGATTAAACAAGGAGAGAGTAAAGAATCACAATAGGGATTAAACAAGGAGAGAGTAAAGAAATAACAAAACAGATTAAACAAGGAGAAAGTAAAGAAATCACAATAGAGATTAAACAAGGAGAGAGTAAAGAAATAACAAAACAGATTAAACAAGGAGAGAGTAAAGAAATCACAATAGAGATTAAACAAGGAGAGAGTAAAGAAATCGCAATAGAGATTAAATAAGGAGAGAGTAAAGAAATCACAAAAGGGGTTAAGCAAGAAGAGAGTAAAGAAATCACAATAGAGATTTAAACAAGGAGAGAGTAAAGAAATCACAATAGGGATTAAACAAGGAGAGAGTAAAGAAATCACAATAGAGATTTAAACAAGGAGAGAGTAAAGAAATCACAATAGGGATTAAACAAAGAGAGAGTAAAGAATCACAATAGAGATTAAACAAGGAGAGAGTAAAGAAATAACAAAACAGATTAAACAAGGAGAGAGTAAAGAAATCACAATAGGGGTTAAGCAAGAAGAGAGTAAAGAAATCACAGTAGAGATTAAACTAGGAGAGAGTAAAGAAATCACAATAGAGATTAAATAAGGAGATAGTAAAGAAATCACAATAGGGGTTAAGCAAGAAGAGAGTAAAGAAATCACAATAGAGATTTAAACAAGGAGAGAGTAAAGAAATCACAATAGAGATTAAACAAGGAGAGAGTAAAGAAATCACAATAGAGATTTAAACAAGGAGAGAGTAAAGAAATCACAATAGAGATTAAACAAGGAGAGAGTAAAGAAATAACAATAGGGATTAAACAAAGAGAGAGTAAAGAATCACAATAGGGATTAAACAAGGAGAGAGTAAAGAAATAACAAAACAGATTAAACAAGGAGAGAGTAAAGAAATCACAATAGGGGTTAAGCAAGAAGAGAGTAAAGAAATCACAATAGAGATTAAACTAGGAGAGAGTAAAGAAATAAAACAGATTAAACAAGGAGAGAGTAAAGAAATCACAATAGAGATTAAACAAGGAGAGAGTAAAGAAATCACAATAGAGATTAAATAAGGAGAGAGTAAAGAAATCACAATAGGGGTTAAGCAAGAAGAGAGTAAAGAAATCACAATAGAGATTTAAACAAGGAGAGAGTAAAGAAATCACAAAAGAGATTAAACTAGGAGAGAGTAAAGAAATCACAAAAGAGATTTAAACAAGGAGAGAGTAAGGAAATCACAACAGAGATTAAACTAGGAGAGAGTAAAGAAATAACAATAGGGATTAAACAAGGAGAGAGTAAAGAAATAACAATAGGGCTTAAACAAAGAGAGAGTAAAGAATCACAATAGGGATTAAACAAGGAGAGAGTAAAGAAATCACAATAGAGATTAAACAGGGTGAGAGTAAAGAAATCACAATAGAGATTAAACTAGGAGAGAGTAAAGAAATCACAATAGAGGTTTAAACAAGGAGAGAGTAAAGAAATCACAATAGAGACTAAACAAGGAGAGGGTAAAGAAATCACAATAGATATTAAACAAGGATAGAGTAAAAATCTTGCAATAGAGATTAAACAAGGAGAGAATAAAGAAATCACAATAGAGATTAAACAAGGAGAATAAAATCTCACAATAGAGATTAAACAAGGAGAGAGTAAAGAAATCACAATAGAGATTAAACAAGGAGAGTAAAGAAATCGCAATAGAGATTAAATAAGGGGAGAGTAAAGAAATCACAGTGAAGGATGAACTTTTGAAGTCAATCTGAGGTAAAACAATGGGATGATTTACAAAGGCGTGTTTATTTCTGCAACTAAGCACATTACATGCATAGTTATTTATTTAGCTGTAGTTTGTAGATGAGAAAAAAACATAATTTATGTACTCAATTTAATGTTTAATTTCTATCCATGAGCAATGCTATGGGAGATCCAATAATTATAGCTATACTGTGTCTAGAGCACCTCTCCTACCACATAACCTTAAGTTATTATCTCAGAGCTCTAGAAGAAAACATAACTTACTGAGATTACCACTTCTCTGTTAATGTTCCACCAAATATCAAATTGATTAAAAGGGGAGCAGGTCAAATATACCAATAAAGCACCAATGAGAAAGGAGTATCAAACAGAAAATTAAGCAAGTGTCCAATTGACTAAATATCAATGGCTGAAAAATTGCCAAAAATGCCAATGAGCATTTGTAGTCTGCAGAAAACCAATCTAATCCATTGATTTTTCTCCCCTTTCCAAAGCCATCCTTCACAAACCAGAAAAACCCACAAAACCAAGCAAATTAAAATCGCTCAAAATCATTTCTTTATATTCTTTTTGCCCTCTCCACTCAGGTGAATGCACACAGCTTGAAAAATAAACCACCATAAGCTCAGAAAACTGCTACAGAGAAAGTATCCACTAAATTGGATAGTTAATTTTAGAAATGCCCTTGAGAACACGCCGCTGCATAGGGGTCTGTCCCTCTCTCTGAGGTCTATGGTTTTAGTTCAGCTACATTCCTCAAGATTCATTCTTCACTGGGCCTGAATGAAGAGGCTCGACCATGTAGCAGACACCTGGAATGCAGAAATATCTCTGTAAGTCTTGCTTGTGTATTACACTGATGTACTGAAGCTCCAACCTCCAGAACACACATACACCTGTCACTTGCTGCCCAGTTAAATGCAGGAAAGGCAGGGTAAGGATTTTAATGAGCAAATTGTTGCTCATTCTGTGAATGGACAGACATCCATAAAACCAACCTGGTGTTTGAAGGAGAAATCTCAATTTTCCAATTGAACAAACAACAATTGTCCCACATAGAACATATTATTTGCAAACCAGATCCAGGAGAAGGACAATTCTCAGAGCACCTGCCATAACCTAAATAGAATTGATGACTTTAATATAAATGCAATCAAAATTCTCTAGACAGCCAATCTGAAATGGGTTCAAATCAACCAAGCTGCTGGCGAGAAATTGAATTTATAGTGGAGTATTAAGAGAGATAAAGCAGATTTGCAAACCACTCCGGTGATTATGTAGAAGCTGATGAACACTGGAGAAGTATCAGCAGAGTAGTATATGCTGACTATGATGCCCATTTATAAAAAGGGTGACTATAGATGCTCAGATTTCAAGTCTTATTTCAGTGCTCTGTAAAATCATGGAACCAATTATCATGAAGAAATGTGATTATTTGTATCAGAATCATTCAGTAAACAGCCATCAGCATTGATTCAGAAGGGGATGGCCCTGCCACACACACCTCCTTGATGTTTCTAAAATACCTGACATCCCAAGTGGACTTTGGACAGCCCTATGATGTGACGTAGTGTCACTTCCTAAAAGGCTCCACATGATAGGCTACTCATTAAGCTTAAAGCTGTAGGAACTCAGTATGACACAACCAATCTCTATCTCAAATGAATGTCATATCAAATTGTCATTTGGTAGTAAAGAATTTGAGTATTGCTGAAAAAAGGGATATGTTGGAGCTTGTTGTCTTGCACTCCTCAGGACACTTCACAAGAATACAAATGTCAGGGGAAAACAACAATTTATAATGTATGAGAAGAGAGTGCTGATTGGTTGGCAAGTGGACTCTGATAGGTAGAGGTGTTGCCATGGAGAGTGTACCAATTGTGACTGACAGTTAACTGCCAAGTATTGTTTGAAATTTAAACCAGGCAGTTTGACCCTGGTTGATTAAGGCATTGCCCTGAGGAATGAGTCAACGAATGGCTGTCACTTATTTTGTTTAGCTGAAACAGGCGCAATGTACATGTTCTTTCTGTCTGCAAGGAGCAGGAGCCTGTGTATTAATATAAGCAGCTTCCAGTACATGCAAATGCACCACATTGCGAGCCCAACTGACAATCTTAAATTGGTAAAAAAACAGAATTACCTGGAAAAACTCAGCAGGTCTGGCAGCATCGGCGGAGAAGAAAAGAGTTGACGTTTCGAGTCCTCAGTTCTGCTGAAGGGTCATGAGGACTCGAAACGTCAACTCTTTTCTTCTCCGCCGATGCTGCCAGACCTGCTGAGTTTTTCCAGGTAATTCTGTTTTTGTTTTGGATTTCCAGCATCTGCAGTTTTTTGTTTTTATTTTTAAATCTTAAATTGGTTGTCAGTGTAATTCTTAGCACATTGGGCAATATTTGCTAAATAATCCTCAATCGCAGAATCATATCTAACGTTGGCAAGACGAACAGCTTTGACATGTCTGTTTTTTTCAGCAGTACTGAAACGTTATATCCTTAGTCTTACTCCTACCTACTCCAGATACAATTGGTAATGTTACTCTGGAATTAATTGTGGTAAGTTGCTGTTTTGATCTCACCTAGAGCCTGCAATAATGCATAGTTCTTTGACATTAATAATGTGTCAAAATAACTCTAGGTATACGGAGTTTTGAGGTGATTGTCTAACAGACATGGTTAAATGCGATCGCGAATTCGGGCTCAAGTTAATCTAGGTAGACATTTCAGTGCATTACTGAGGGAATGCTGCATCGGCTTTTGGATGAGGCGTCAAACTAAAGCCCTGTTTGCCCTCTCAGGTGGATGTGACAGATCCCAGGACACTATTTCAAAGAGCAGTGGTGATGGGGGAGGGGGTGTGGTTCCTGCGCACATTGCGTTTCCAACACTCCAACAGTGATGAATCCTCAAAAGTACCCAAACTGGAGCTAAAGCGCTTCGGGACACCAGTAAAAGGTGCTATATAAATGCAAGCCTTTCTTTTTACGATTAGAGTGTGGTCCCAACCAGGCAGTGTGCTGAAATAGCACTTAAGCATTTCACATGTCATGTTTTTGTACATCTGAGATAAGTGCGATGGTCCAGGCTGCAAATTCTACTCCATCTCACTATATCCGGGAATGTGAGACAAGAGGCAGCCTCCTCCGCAGTGCTGTGTCACTAATGCCCAGCGCAATGCTTTCCAATAGGCAACATGTTTTGTAGATACTGATTAATATTTATCAATTTCACAGACAGTCCATGCCGAGATGAGACAGGAGTGTAAGTGCCATGGAATGTCTGGCTCTTGCACGGTTAAAACTTGCTGGATGCGGCTCCCCATCTTTCGGACCGTGGGCAACTTGCTGAAGGACCGGTTTGACGGAGCCTCCCGAGTGATCTACGGCAACAAGGGCAGTAACCGCGCTTCCCGAGCGGACATGCACCACCTGGAGCCCGAGAACCCTGCTCACAAGCCGCACTCTCCCCAGGACCTGGTCTACTTCGAGAAGTCGCCAAACTTTTGCGCAGTGAATAGCAAAACAGGCACGACAGGGACCAAGGGCCGAGCTTGCAACAACACCTCCCTGGGCCTGGACGGCTGTGACTTGCTGTGCTGCGGGAGGGGCTTCCGGACCCTGACTGAGAGAGTCACCCAGAGATGTCACTGCACTTTCCATTGGTGTTGCCATGTCAGCTGTTTAAACTGCACGACCACACAAATTCTGCACGAGTGTCTCTGAGCCTTCTCCTGGGGTCGTAGCTTGGGGTGGCTGAGTGGGAGAGCTCTGTCATGGTGGCGGGGGGGGGGGGGGGGGGGGGGGGGGGGAATGGGGAGAAACTTGGGAGCCTTTGTAGACTGTAATCGGGCAAAGTTTGACATCTCTTAGACTCTTTGCAAGGGTGTACAGATGGGGGTTCCTAGCTGCGTAAAGGGTCTCTAGCATTACAATGTGCAAGTTGAACAAGAGCTTCGTACTTGCCTATGTGAAGGTCATTGGCACTCTTTACAGAATGTGAGAGACATCTTTTTTTGTCAATAAACTCTTTAAAGGACAAAAGAAACCTCTCAGGGACCTGGGGTGCCAGAAACACCCACATCTTTCCTTATAAGGAAAACATTGTGCAGAGATGTCTTTGATAAAGGCATAATTTATTTGGAAATGTGTCCTGCATTTACTAAAGAGTGAATATCCCAAGAAACAAACACATTTTCAGTGGGCGGAAGGCCCTGCTTGAGGTTTGCCTAACATCGCGCTCTGTTGTTTCAGTGGAGCCTGTTCACCTGTTCAAAATAAGGGGGCGCAAATGCAGAATATGGAGATCAGAGAAATGAATTGAAACATCTGCTTTATCGTACATTGCATGTTCAAGGCTGAGATTGATAGATTTCTACGTATTAAACACATCAAGGGATACGGGGATAGTGCGGGAAAGTGGTGTTGAGGTAGATCAGCCATGATCCCATTGAATGGCGGAGCAGGCTCGAAGGGCTGAATGGCCTACTCCTGCTCCCATTTCTTATGTTCTCATGTGAACACTATTCAACAACGAGGACATAGACACATAATTGAATGATGGAACAGACTGGAGGGGCTGAATGGCCTCCTCTTGCTCCGGTGTTCATACACATTGTAGAACAAACTGGAAGATCCAGTTTGAGTGAGCTGTCTAGAAATTTCCTATATATATATATATATATACTTTAAAATGGACACCAAGAAGTCCGATTTTTAAATTGCAAAAGACCATGTTTTCTACTTACTTTTCTGCCCCACCATTTCGTACACCAAAGTCCCCAATGAATTTTCATCATTAGCCAGACAAACGTCAGAACTGAAGCCCTAATTCTACCCCTTCGCTCACCTCGGGCATAAGCCTTACCTGGTTTTGGACTTAACAAAGGTTGGTGTGGGTAGAGTTTGAGGCACAAATTCAGTGATCCAAAATTGCGTCCATTTGAAAAGTGTGTCTTTTCCCAAGTTTCTGCTTAAACTCATCTGCATATCGCCTAACGCAAAATCTGCCATGCACGAGCGCAATTGCTCAGCATTTTAAAATGTAATTTTAAACAACACATTTTTGCTGTTAAGTAAAAAAATACTTTGAAATATTTAACAGTGGTGACCTGGTGCAGTTTGATTAATACAGCTGAAAATGCATTTCTCACTAAAAATAAGCATATTAATCAGTGTTAGTCCACCAGCTCGGACTAGCCTGAGTTTGAATGACTGAAAATGACTTTTAAAAATATATAGAACCATTTGCTAGTTATATCGGGTACAATAGTCGGTTTCTTAGAATTTTTTTAAAAATAAAGTTATGTCCAAAAGCTGTTAAAATGTGCCTATTAGTGCTTGCGGCCAAAAGAACCAAATTAATGTTACAACCTCAACGATGGCCCACAAATCATCACAATTAGCTGAAGCTCACCGCGGCGGTTTATTCAGCCTGGGGCCATTGCCAGTTTTATGGACGGCGAGCTTCTAACCTGATGATTGTACCGTAGCGCAAAAGCGTCAAAGCTCCATTTGCGCTGAACGCAATTTGCTCTTAAAATTCCGCAACCTTTTGAGCCAGTTACACCGATTTGGGGCAAATTGGCGCCAAGATAAAACATAGCACCACTGAGTGCAAACGCTGGTGACTTTAGCACAGCCATGAGCGCTGTACAAAGGGAATAGCATACAGAGAGAAGATATAGTGTATCACAATCAGAAGAACATTGTACAATATTGAGGATAGTATATAGGCACAACATAAGTAACAAATTAAGAGAGGTCTGCAGACACAAAGGTACTGTATCCTGAGGGGTACAGCACACAGGCGCAACATCTAGATTACCAGCAATTAGTGAAGAGTAATGCTTAGTTTATCTGCATTTGGAATAAACTCTATTAGAAATGAAAACGTTGAATTCTTAAAACAAAAATCACAACCTGCTCGCCAACTGAATTCTATTTACATGTGGCATGCCAAAAATAAAATAATCATGCTATGAAAAACAATTTGCTTTACTTGCGGAGGTCAGTTCCATAATTTTGCAATATACAAGAGTTATATTGTGAACCTGTGATTTTTCTACATTGGAAATGCAAGCTCATGGCAGCTGAACTTGATTCAGTTTTTAAAGTCAGTTGATACAAATACATTCAGGTAATGGGGAAAGAGGTGGCTTTACATAATAAGTATTAATCCTTATTAACATGTACTTATCATTTCAGGCATCATCACTTCATATGTTAGCTCCCTTTTAAGACTGAAGAGATCTTCTCTTTCTCAGTCTAACTCTCTTGCTTGAAAAAGCCACTGGTTCAAGTTTTCCCTAACTTACTTTAAATATACTTTACTGATCATTCATTAAAGCCTGAAACTAAATGGAAATAAACTACAGTTATCTAAGAGGGGAAGAGGAAAGGTTTATTGAAAAATCGGACTTTCCCCTTAAATAAACATTCAAGGGATTGTAAAATCAAAAGTATTTGATACAACAATCACAAGCCAAACTAGTTATGAAATGTACAAAGAATGTCTAGTGAAAATCAAAGATTTTTGTAGTGATTCTTATCTTCTGAATTGTTCTCTCTCTTTTGTAAATATTGTGCACTGGACTGTTTCTGGAACAACTTGTTTGTAAATAAAATATTTATTAATGAATTTAATAGGAACAGTTATATAGCACAAGTTGAAAAGTCTTATGTTGAAACTTGTTTTTTCAGTTGCTTTCTTTGTTTAGAAACTTTTTTTTATAGTGGATTAAATTGTAATAAACATCTATTTTCCCATGGTACCTGCGCTCAATTCTTTAAATTAGTGAACTTTATTTACTGCAAGAGTTACAGTTCTTTCAGTATGACTGTTTAGCCTTGTGTGATATGTGCCTATGTTTGTAGCTATAGCTCCATGCGCACATTCCAAATGTGACTATAATTATGTGTGTCACTATGTGTGTACACCTGTACCTGTTTCCCCATGTATCTGTGTGTTTGTGTCCGTGTGGCTGTGTTAAAATAGGGAATAGGCAGTTTCAAATTTCAACTTGCCAGCTCTGAGAGACAGAAAAAGAAATCAGATGAAGCTTTAAAAACTCTCCAGTCTATCATACAAACATATGAACAAGAGCAGGAGTAGGCCATTCAGCCCCTCAAGCCTGCTCAGCCATTTACTAAGATCATGGTTGATCTGATAGTAACCTGAAATCTGCATCCCACCTACCGCCGATAACCTATCACCTCCTTGCTTACCAAGAATCTATCTACCTCTACCTTAAAAATATTCAAAGACTCTGCTTCTACCACCTTTTGAGGAAGAGTTCCAAAGACTCACAACCCTCTGGGTGAAAAAATTTTGCCTCATTTGTGACCCCTTATTTTTAAACAGTGACCCTTAGTTCTAGATTCTTCCACAATAGGAAACGTCCTCTCCACATCCACCCTGTCAAGACCCCGCAGGATCTTATATGTTTCAGTCAAGTTGCATCTTACTCTTCTAAACTCCAGCAGATACAGCCTAGTCTGTCCAACCTTTCCTCATAAGACAACCCACCTATTCCAGGTATTAGTCTAGTAAACCTTCTCTGAACTGCTTCCAACACATTTACATCCTTCCTTAAATAAGGTGACCAATACTGCACACAGTACTCCAGATGTGGTCTCACTAGCACCCTGTACAACTGAAGCATAACCTCCCTACTTTTGTAATCAATTCCCCTCGCAAAAAATGATAACAGTCTATTAGCTTTCCTCACTGCTCAAATCAGGTAACTCAAATTTTCATATCATCAGCAAGGGGTAACTTATTGTGGCAGCATTAACTTTGCATCATGAAAATACCTCAGGGTTTCCATCAGTCCCATTCTGCGTTGAACAATCTCCTGAGGAATCATCATGAGTTAGGGCCAGAGCTGAAGAAGGTTAATGGCAGTTTCTATAATTTTAAGAAGTGTTGATGTAAAGGCCATTGGGTGGTAATTGGAAGGTTAAAAGGGATTACCTTTTTTAGGGTTGGGGTGAACATCACCAAAAGTTTGAAGAAGAATGAAAGCTTAAGTGGGAGTAAAAAACGTTTAAAGCAAAGCACTGGGCAGTGGGTAAAGTCAGAAACACATCTTGAAGACAACACAAAATTACCATCAGAACCAGAGATCTTGCACGAGTCCCAAAAATGAACGATCAGATAGACCTGCCTGCTGATAAAATTTAATGAACAGACTTGAGGGGCTGAATGGCCTACTTTTGCTACTATGCTAACATGGCAGCCAATTCACACAAAGCAAGGTCCCACAGACAGCAAAGAGATGAATGCCCCATTAATCTGTTTTCAGTAGTTTTGGCTGAGGGGGGAAATGTTGGCCAAAACACTAGGAGGCTCCCCCTGTTCTTTGAATAGTGCCATGGGGTCTTTTATGGTGCCTTACTCTAATACCTGATCCTGAAAGGTGGAATCGCTAGCAGTACAGCACTCCCTCAGTACTGTACTGGAGCATCAGCCTAGATTATGTGCTCAAATCACTGGGGTATGGTTGAGGTGATGGCGTAGTGGTATTGTCGCTGGACTAGTAATCCAGGCACCCAGGGTACAGTACTGAGGGAGATTCGAACCCAGATCCCCAGTGGCAGATGGTGCAATTTGAATTCAATAAAAATCTGGAATTAAACCAATGTTGATTACTAACATCTTGGAGCTAGTGCCAAAATTGGGAGAGCTGTCTCACAGACTAGTCAAGCAACAGCAACAGCCTGACATAGTCATCCTCACAGAATCATACCTGACAGATAATGTCCCACCATCACCATCCCTGTCCCACCAGCAGGACAGGCCCAGCAGAGGTGGTAGCACAGTGGTATATAGTCGGGAGGGAGTTGCCCTGAGAGTCCTCAACATCGACTCTGGACATGGTATCAGGCCAAAGCACTCCTGTTGATTACCACGTGCTGCCCTCCCTCAGCTGATCAATCAGTGTTCCTTCATGTTGAACATCAGTTGCAGGAAGCACTGAGGGTGGCAAGGGTGCAGAATGTACTCTGGGTGGGGGACTTCAATGTCCATCACTGACAGTAGCTCGGTAGTACCTCTGCTGGCCAAGTCCTAAAGGAGCCTAGCTGCTAGGCTGGGTCTGTGGCAGGTGGTGAGGGGAAAAACATACTTGACTTCATCCTCACCAACCTGCTTGCCACAGATGCATCTGTCCATGACAGTATTGGTATGAGTGACCACAGCACAGTAATTGTAGGGACGATGTCCCGCCTTCACATTGAGGATACCCTCCATCGTGTTGTGTGGCACTACCACTGTGCTAAATGGGATAGATTTCGAACAGATCTAGCAACTCATGACTGGGCATCTATAAGGCACTGTGGGCCATCATCAGCAGCAGAATTGTACTCAAACACAATCTGTAACCTCATGGCCTGGCATATCCCCCACTCTATCATTACCATCAAGCCAAGGGATCAACCCTGGTTCAATGAAGAGTGCAGGAGGGCATGCCAGGAGCAGCACTAGGCATACCTAAAAATGAGCTGTCAACCTGGTGAAGCTATAACACAGCATGACAAACAGCATAAGCAACAAGTGATAGACAGGGATAAGTGATCCCACAATCAACGGATCAGGTCTAAGCTCTGCAGTCCTGCCACATCCAGTAGTGAATGGTAGTCGACAATTAAACAACCACCTGGAGGAGGAGGCTCCACAAGTATCCCCATCCTCAATGATGGGGGAGCCCAGCACATCAGTGCAAAAGATAAGGCTGAAGCATTCGCAACAATCTTCAGCCAGAAGTGCTGAGTAGATGATCCATCTCAGCCTCTTCTGGAGGTCCCCAGCATCGCAGATGCCAGTCTTCAGCCAATTCGATTCACTCCACAGGATATCAAGAAATAGCAGAAGGCACTGGATACTGCAAAGGCAAAAGGCCCTGACAATATTCCGACAATAGCACTGAAGACTTGCGCTCCAGAACTTGCCACGCCCCTAGCCAAACTGTACCAGTACAGCTACAACACAGGCATCTACCCAGCTATGTGGAAAATTGGCCAGGTATGTCCTGTACACAAAAAGCAGGACAAATCCAACCCGGCCAATTACTGCCCTATCAGTCTACTCTCAGTCATCAGTCAAGTAATGGAAGGGGTTCACAAACAGTGCTATCAAGCAGCACTTGCTTAGCAATTACCTACTCACTGATGCCCAGTTTGGGTTCCGCCAGGGCCACCTCAGCTCCTGACCTCATTACAGCCTTGGTTCAAACATGGATAAAACAGCTGAACTCCTGAGGTGAGATGAGGCGAGGTGACATCAAGGCAGCATTTGACTGAGTGTGGCATCAAGGAGCCCTAGCAAAGCTGGAGTCAATGGGAATCAGGGGGAAAACTCTCCACAGGTTAGAGTCATACCTAGCACAAAGGGAAATGGTTGTGGTTGTTGGAGGTCAGTCATCTCAGCTCGGGAACATCACTGCAGGAGTTCCTCAGGATAGTGTCCTTGGCCCAACCATCTTCAGCTGCTTCATCAATGATCTTCCTTCCATCATAAGGTCAGAAGTGGGGATATTCGCTGATGATTGCACAATGTTCAGCACCATTTGCGACTCCTCAGATACTGAAGCAGTCCATGTCCAAATGCAGCAAAACCTGGATAATATCCAGGCTTGGGCTGACAAGTGGCAAGTAACATTCGCACCACACAATTGTCAGGTAATGACCATCTCCAACACGAGAGAATCCAACCATCGCCCCTTGATGTTCAATGGTGCTACTATCACTGAATCCTCCACAATCAACATCCTAGGGGTTACTACTGACCAGAAACTGAACTGGACTAGCCATATAAATATAGTGGCTACAAGAGCAAGTCAGAGACTAGGAATCGTGCGATAAGTAACTCACCTCCTGACTCCCTAAAGCCTATCGACAATCTACAAGTCACAAGTCAGGAGTGTGATGGAATACTCCCCACTTGCCTGGATGAGTGTAGTTCCCACAACACTGAAGAAGCTTGACACCATCCAGGACAAAGCAGATCACTTGACTGGCACCACGTCCACAAACATTCACTCCCTCCACCACCGGCGCACAGTGGCAGCAGTGTGTACCATCTACAAGATGCACTGCAGCAACTCACCAAGGCTTCTTCCAAACCCACATCCACTACCACTTAGAAGGACAAGGGCAGCAGATAGATGGGAACACCACCACCTGGAGGTTCCCCTCCAAGTAACTCATCAGCCTGACTTGGAAATATATCACCGTTCCTTCACTGTCGCTGGGTTAAAATCCAGGAACTCCTTTCCTAACAGCACTGTGGGAGTACCTACACCACATGGACTGCAGCGGTTCAAGAGGGCAGCTCACTACCACCTTCTCAAGGGCAATTAGGGATGGGCAATAAATATTGGCCCAGCCAGCGAAGCCCACATCCTGTGAATGAGTAAAAAAAAACTGTGACCTTTTGACTTTGAGGTGAATGTGCTACGCACAGAGCCAAGACTGACACTCGAGGGGTGGAAAGCAGGATTCAAAGGAATGATGAGAGATGGCTTTGGCAAGGAACCAGAAGTAGCACTCACTGAAAAACATGTCAGCAGCAAATGCCAGGTCTCTTGAGTAAAATTGTATTAACAGCTCCAGCCCTGGATTTACAGGTATTAGGAGCAGAGATAAACTTCGTCCAAGATACCTCAGATTGGCAAAGGCAATCAGCAGAAGGCAGTTCAGTCCACTGCATGTCATTTCCTGCATTTCAGGGACCTGAAAATCAAAGCAGCTCCATTTATCAATGTCTTTTCAATACTTTACGGATTAGCACTATCTGATGAGTTCTTCTCCTATGTAAAAACAACAGTCAGGATACAGGTGGGAACATGAAAGGATGACAACGTTGGTGGAACGGAGGTTGAGCAGAGAACTGTTTTTTGTATTCACAGGATATGGACTGAAAGGCCAGCATTTATTGCCCATTCCTAATTGCCCTCGAGAAGGTGGTGGTGAGCTGCCTTCTTAAGTACAACCTAGTGGCTTACTAGGTCATTTCAGAGGGCAGTTAAGAGTCAAGCGCATTGCTGAGAGTCTGGAGTCACATGTAGGACAGACCAGGTAAGGGTGGCAGATTTCCTTCCCTAAAGGACATTAGTGAACCAGATGGGTTTTTACAACAATCCAACAGTTTCATGGTCACCATTACTGATGCAAAATCACAATTGGTCTATCGTACCCCTAATATAATTATACCAAGTCAATATACACAATGATTACTGTCTTAAAGAATTTACTTGCAAACATATAATAACATGCCTGCTACTAATACAAGCAGATTTATGGACCTTAAAATGATCAAGATTAAGGCTCTAGACTGGTTTAAAGGGTTTAAGATAATCCCCAAAGGCAGATGGTATCTATCCCAGGATACTAAGAGAGACTATGGGTGAGATTTGTGATGACTTGAGAGTTATTGAATGCTTGGGAGCTCTTATTAGATGGTAAACATCCTAATATTGTACCCATATTCAAATAAGGAATCAAATAGTAAGCCAAGAACTCCAGATCTATAACACTTTCGTAGATAATTGGTAAAATAATAGGGTTCATCACCAGGCAAAAACTTGAGAATAATATGATCAATAATTGACCGTATGGTTCAGAAGGCGATGATTCTGAGGAAACAAGTTTGCTTGACATCTTTAAGGGAGTGATATTCTGAGTGAACAAAGGAAAGCCAATACAATATGGTGTCTTTAGGTTTGCAGGCAAATTGGATCTACGAGGTGCGAGGGGAACCAGATACTGAGCCAAAAAAGGCACCCACCATATTGGATGCGTTGGCGTCTGTCTGTATGCATGTAAATAGGCACAGCTGCATTGAATTTCTGGGCCTCGGAGTCTCACTATTGACTACGTATGGTCTCAAACAACTATTCATTCAATATTTCTATTAATGAGTTCAACCCATATCTTAAATATGAAGCACTTTTCTTCTCAAATGAAGATACTTGTGTTTGTTGAGGGGAAAAAAATCTCTTCATTTGCAAAAGGAGGCAGATGAAGTGCAGGGCACATTTTTGCAAAATCAAATACTTCTGACATATTACTTATTTATATGTTCAAAATGTGGGAATTTACTGAGTGCATAAAAGCATGACCTTTAGAAACTGAACTGTATATTTCCTACATTACAACAGTGACTACACTTCAAAAAGGACTTCACGGCTGTAAAGCACTTTGTGGCATCCAGTGGTCGTGAAGAGTGTTTTCAACGCAAATCTATCTTTCTGTTATCATAAAATCCCTGTGAGGCATCACTTGCAATATGAAATTAGAAGTGCATCAATAAAACAGATTAGTATCTGACTGGAACTTCCGATCATGACAAGATAAGCAAGAGGGAGAAGATGGCTTGGATATGGACAATACTTCAGACTAGGATGCTACAGACGTCAATGAAGAAGTTGAAATCATTCACTGTCGTAACAATATGAGACACATCCAAACATTGGGTTTAATGTGTGTGCATCTGATGTCACAATGTGTCATATTAGAGAGCTTTTCAAATTCTGAATTACAGGGTGGATAATTCATTCATATGCTGTCACAACACTCGATATCACAACAAACAGAGGGGCTTGAAAGAAAATTTGTACAGGTTGACATAATGTTGATTGATCCAATCTCCCATAGGGGGTGCTGTTGTCAATTCTGTCAACCTCATGCATTAAAATTTTGCCTAAATGTTCTCAAATAACTCTAGCAACCTTCGTAGGGTTGCCATCCATGCAGCTGTAGAGTAGACCATAAACCAGAAATCAGTCTATTGTTGTCCTTATGTTTATGTGTTATCATACAGACTTAAAGAAAGACTTGCATTTCTATAGCACCTTTCACAACCGCAGGACCTCCCAAACTGCTTTACAACCAATGAAGTACTTTTTTTTTAAGCATACTGTTGTAATAGTAGGGTCCCACAAACAGCAATAAGATAATGGCTAGATAAACTGTTCTTAATGTGTTGGTTGAGGGATAAGTATTGGCCAGGATACTAGGGAGAACTCGCCTGCTCTTCTTCCAAAAGGCGCAGTGGTCTTTTTTTAAAACAGGCGCCTTTGAGAGGGCAAACGGGCCTCGGTTTAATGTCTCATTTGAAAGACAGCACCTCTGACAGTGCAGGAATCCCTCAGCCAAGGAAGCTTAGATTTTTGGACTGGGACTTGAACCGACAACCTTCTGACTTAGCAGCAAAAGTGCAACTAACTGAGCTGTGGCTGACGCAACATAAAAGCACCTACTAGTAAAATCCCAAAGGGATTTTTAAACGCAGTATATAAAAGACAAAAAAAACTCAAACCATTAAAGTATCAACAGATTAGCAGAACCCTTGTGTAAACAATCACACCAAAGAATTAACAAACATTGACATTTTCATAATTACTTTTGACATTTTCGCAATTACTTTGACCTGTATCAACACAAGGGAAAAAGGGGATATTCCTGACAATCAGGAATCAATATTGACGCCCTTGTAAATAGTCGGACCTGAAAATTCATGTGTAACATGGTGTAAGGCACCTTAGCATCACTTATATCAAGATGACATATACTTCATATATATGTTATAGACACCAGAATAGATTCCCTGTCATGTATCTCATATCAAATACTGCTAACTAGATTTCTATGGAAAAAATTAGCATGAAGCTGAATGTCTAAATTGTTGAAGCTCATCACTTTGGATTTGATGGCTGGACCTGCTAGTTTTAATCAGTACCAGACCCATGTTCCATGCCTTATGCATGAGCTATATTAGTGTTCATTTATTTCTGTTTCTGGTATTGATTAATGATGCAGAGAGAGAGAAAAAAATGATACATTGACCCAATTCACAAGAATCCTTCCATTTGACGAGATGGAGAGACTGTTGGAATTCTATAAAGGGGCAATTTATACAGTGCATAATTAATTACAGAAGAAAACATTGTCTTATGCGAAAAACATGGTTCAAATTGAAAACACTTGCTTGTCAAACCACAAGTCCAAAATACCAACTTGGTGAAATGGTTCAATTAAATGACCCAGTGCAATGTGTTACCGTGATGGTATGTCAGGGTTACATAAAGCTCACCAAAACTCAAAACCCAGTCCATAGTGGTAAGAAATGAGTAGTTTGGCTGCTGTGTGATTGGACTGTTCAGACTTCATGTATACCTGCTGAAAAAATGTTAGGAATGGTGAGAAGGAACGCTGGGCAGGCTAATATGTTTCGGCGATTGCTGCTGGGCCTCTCTCAGTTAATAATTTTCTGCTGAGCGTTACACTGGCTGTAATGGCTCCCCAGTAGCACGGACATATGTGAGTTGGGACGAGTCAGCAGTAACTGCCACTCATGCTTAGGTTTTCCAGTTTAAACCACGAGCACTAATAAAGACCAAAAGAGCCTCTAATGCAACACGCCCAGGGAATTTAGAGAGAAAATATAGTTCCCTTAGTTGAATCTAGTCCTTAAACTCCAGTGTGTGAATCTAGAGCAGCCAGGAGGAATTTTAGCCCTCACCCCCACCCACCCACCCCTTTTCTATTCCAATTGCAATCCTCAGCTGGAAACTACAGGGCTTATTTCAGGCACTTTAAAATGTTCACAAGATTTGGCAACATCGGCAAGGCCACATTTACTGCCCATCCCATTTGCCCTGAAGGCATTAGGATTCAACCCTGTGAGACTGAAGTTGCATGGAGGCCTAGACTGGATAGGGATACCAAGTTATGTGCCCTGAAGGACATTAATAAACGAGCTGGAGTTTCTTGTCAATTTGACAATAACCTACACATTACTAGAGTCATTAAATTCAATTTGCAATCTATAAGGGCAGGGTTTGAAACCACAATCTCAGTATTACAATGTATGAAGATCTGCATACCACCTGTGGGAAGTGTCAAATACTAAGTGAATCCTTCACTCCCAGAATGAAGGCCTTTACTGACTCGAGAGCCTTTATGAGACATTTTGATGCTGATCTTGGCCATTGTACCCAGAGTCAGTCAACTCAGCCCAGGCCCTGATAAATGAACAAGAGCTGGCCACTGGAAAATAAAGAGAGTTCTTTTATGTATTTAATTCCCTATTTGATTGAGCCTCCCAGTACCAAATTTTTTAATTTGCCTTGAAGTGCTGATTTGGTAATCAGAGTCAATTCCACTTAACTATCCCTAGAGAAAGAAAAACAACCTTCTACTTTCAAATGTTGCTTAAGGCTTGTTCATCTTATGCTCTCTTCCTCTAGCTCAGTTATATTATCTGGTTTATTTTAGTGTTATGCCTTTCACTCAACATTTTAAAGACTTTAGCCTAGAAATTACTTTTAGTGAAATTATTAGACAAATGTATACATGCCCACTATTTTTTCAGAGGTGGTAATAGTAATTTGTAGCTTCAGATGTCTTCTCTTCAGTTTCTTTTCTCTAATAATAGTAATTGCATTCAAATGTCAAAGATCCTACAATAGCTTGTGATGTGGCAATGGAGGTGATCTCTCCCATTGTTCAAATTCTGCCTGAACCTCCAATTGATTTTTCACCATGTGATAAGATGTGCCATTTGTTGAGGCTATCTATCACTATATTTAAAAAAAACACTGCTTTATTCTTCCTTTGATGCACAGCTCCTGCAGGCAAGTCTAGGGAGTAACACAAAGACGCAAAAATAGGTGGTTATAGGAGTGGCAAGACAAGACATAAAATATGGCAGGCGTTCATGTATCTAGTGTTCTATTCAATATAGCCAGACAGCAAAGGATAGAACCGGAGCCAATCTTTACACACTTTTATAAGTACAAGCATGCACCTCCTAATCCAATGACACAGTTTCAGTCTGTTCCTAATTCTAGGAGCACAAGTGAATCCCCAGTTAATGCCCACCGCCCTCAATGAACATACAATTAACAGCCAATGGTCTCGCACCAATTTTTGTTTTGTCCATCTCTGACCAGAGGACCACAGAGCTATTTACCTCACTCTGATCTGCCTGCAGCTCTGCATGATCTACAAAAGGGCACAAATTCAGCACACACACCCCGTGTTTGGACCAGTAAATCACTAAGAATAAAGGTATATGAAAGCTTCTACTTGTTGCATTTCATAATATTCCTGGAATGACATAATGGTCAGTTAAGCTGGTGTATATTCCAGGTGAATGAATTCAATATGCACAGATTGATCTCCATTTGTGCCTTGATGAGATAAAAAAGGGACTGGATTTTGCAATCAGTGGCAAAGCAAGGACACTCGCTGCTGACTCTGAAAAAAAACTGCCCACAAAGACCTAGCAATCCCTGTGGTAGGAATTTCTCCTCTTCCAAAGCCAGTTTAAACCTGGCACCGAGTCAAGAAGATGACTTGATGTGCAGCAGCAATAATGTCAGCAAGCAGGTAGACAACTAATCAAATTGAAGTATTTTCACAGTCAGCAAACTAGGAAGCTAAAAGCACTTAAAATCCTTCACTTTTAATTTCAATTTTCAGATAGCAAAATAAATGTATGACTATTTTATAAAAGCCAAAATAAATATAAACAGGCTTCCTGGAAAAAAAACATGTTTTAAATGTGGAATTTTTAATAATCGTGGAAAAGTATAACATTCCACAAATATAAAATGAGCTTTTCAGGCCAGTGAGGGTGTTTAGCAGTAATTATGAAGTTAGTGTGGTTAAAAACCCAGTTACGCCTCAGTCAAAAGGTGTAACTTTATCACAAGGTTTTTTCTTAAAAATAGCAAGACAAATAGTGTTCGAGTTCTTGTCAAATCATGATTGTAATGGAGCTTGCCGTTTGTAGGAATATCTATACAGACTGTGGACTAAGGAGGACTCATTAACAACAACTTCTGGGTCTCCGCATTCTTCCACACATGTGCGGACTCCCAGGGCTTCTGTCAGTAGAGTAGTAATGGCGAATGGTGACAGTTCCACTTGTCGTTACCACAGTGAAATCTGGGCCATGAGATCAAAGACCAGAAAAGTCTCCTAGCACATGTATTAGAGGTGGATGCGATCTTGCACATGTTGCAGATGGGTCTTGCGCCATGCAAAGTCCCTTTGGCTCAAGATTGGCATAACATACTACAATATGTGCAACAAATTAATGATGACTGACTACCCACCTTATTGGCCCACCTTGGTTTTTATTAGACCATGCCGGTAACTCTCATTTCATGGCTAACATACAATAGTGCTGAGGAACTAACCTTTCCCCCTCAAGCTTGCCACTAAATCATACCAGATGTGTGTTCTGATTACGATGGAAAATGCGGGCACTGCCATAATGATAGGTTTAACATCCTATGATATACAACCATGACTCAACAATCCAACCACATGTGCTGCAGGGCAATTCAGCTGAATAAAAGATACCATTGAAAAAAAGTTATGATCATTGCACAGAAAATGGCAAACCTGTTTTGCAATGGGAGCTCACAATGCTACCTCCTGAATCACTTAGTCCACAATGGAGTTTAATAATTACTATTTTATAAAATGAGACCCTGCAAACTCTTTATTCTTGGGTGCTTTCTATGGCCCTCTCGATTTGCTTCATTTCATAATACTTACTACAAATTTCCCAAAGCACTTATCATCTCTACAGTGACCAGAAACCACACTCCGGAATCTAATGATGTGTCACACTTGGCATATGTTCTCCCATCCACACACAAATCACATTTTTGGAAGATGGGTGCCTTAGACAGTCTCAGGCCTGTGGATAAGTGGACTGTTGTCTCTAGGGTTGGACCACAATTACTTCGTCAGGGATAATAAGCTTGTTATTATGCTCTTATAACCATCCAAATTCAGTTGCTATTGCTATCATATCCATCAAAAGCCCCCAGGCGTAGGGTTAAGAGATAATGGCCAGCAGTGATGTTGCCACAGTGCTAACCAGGCAAATTTCTATTGGGGTTTAAATGAGATACAGAGTGTTGAAACTTACAGCAGAGATGAATACAGAAGAACTAGGATGGGCGCAATCCCTAACTATTAAGCTCTTATCTAGATCGTTAAGTACAAGGCAAATTAAACTTCGACAACAATCATAACTCATAATTCTTTTCCATCCCTAAAACACTGGCTCTGCCCCCGAGGCAGCACAGAAATGCAAGCCAAACCCTAGTTTGGTCAGGGAAAGTTCAAATTTCTTGCCAAGTGGCAGCATCTCCCATGGCAAGAAAGCTAAACCAAAGCCCAACTGATAGATCAGTGGACAGAAGTCAAGCTTTCACTTGTACCATTGATTATTATAGCAAATTCAGTGGTTTGAAAATGGCTCTGGGCTCTTTCACCTATTTTGCTTTCACCTCGATTTTAGAGCAAGGATAGCCTGCTCAGGCCTGAAGGAAACCATCTTGATAGAATACTGACCCCAGAGGGCAGTTAATTTTTGATGAGGTAAATAACTACTCTCAGGCAGACTGTAAATAGTGTGGGGGCCTTTAACTCCCAATGAATATTAGGATCTTGTTCCTTTGTAATCCTGTGATCATGTACACATGAAAATGTTTAAACAAAATGCACATTCTTTCAATGTTTAGCTCTGTTTCTATTTATAAAAAAGATTTCTTAACGAAAGACACTGTAACTTCATTTTCTTGCTGCTGGCAATAACCTTCTAGTGCCCCAGGGCTGTGCCATAAATCTAATGTGACACTCCATTTGGAAATGCTGTTGAAATATCTTAAGATAAACAAGATCATTTGTAAGATTGAAACGTCTAAATAAAATAATGATTTCCTAACTTCTTGAGCAATAAGACATAATGGCATTTTACATAGGTGCGGTTAGTTTACATGATACATCATATGTTGATATCTTGTGGATACACTTTGAACTGGCTGTGTGTAATGGGATAAAAGGTTGGTGTGAGTAATTAGGTGTAGTTATGTAGGGAGAATGGACAGGGCTGAAAAGGACGCTGCAGAACCAGGCAAGAAATTGGAAGGTTGGTTGCAGAATTGGACCAGATGGAAGGAGGAAGGGTTGGTAAAAAGTCCCTGTGACTGATTAATGCATTGTAGGTCACAGAGTTGGCCGAGATCATTCTAATGCACACCAAAGGAGAGGCATGCATTTTTGTAATATAAAGGTGTTGGTAAAGCTTCTTCGTTGGTGGGTGTCCTTAAGGTCAGAATCAGTAAAACAGCCCTTCAAAGAGCACTGGGGATATTATCTTCACTGTGTGGTTTGAGTGATGCAAAGTAACAGAAATATTATGGCCCAGAAGGAGACCATTCAGCCCATTGTGTCTGTGCTGGCTGAAACAGAATAATCCAGTCTAATCCCACTTTGCAGGTCTTGGTCTGTAGCCTCATAGGTTACAGCACCTCAAGCGCACATCCAAGTATTCTTTCAATACAATGGAGAGTTTGTGCTTCTAACCTCTTTTCAGGCTGTCAGCTCCAGACCCTCACCACCCTCTGGGTGAAAATATTTCTCCTCAACTCCCCTCTAATCCTTCCACCAGTTACTTTTGATCTATGCCCCCTGGTTATTGACCTCTCTGCTCAAGAAAATAAGTCTTTCCTGTCGATTCTATCTAGGTCCATCCCTAATGTTTTGCACTCCAGTGAGGCCTCCCCTCAGCCTCTGCTGTTCCAAAGAAAACAATCCCAGCCTATCCAATCCATGCCCATAGCTAGAATACTCCATTGCTGACAACATCCTCATAAATCTCCTCCGGGCCATCTTTAGTGCAATCACAGCCTTCTTGTAATGTAGTGACCAGAACTGTACACAGTACTCTAATTATGTCCTAACTAGGGCTTTGTACAATTGGAGCATAGCCACCCTCCTATTACCATTGTATACCTCAGCAAGAATGGAAAGTATCCTGCATGTCTTCTTAACCAGCTATCTACATGTTTTACTACCTTCCCTCAGAGTTCCCCTACCCATCATTGTGCAATCCCTTGCCTTGTCAGCCTTCGCCAAAGGTTACCTCAGTTGACAGCTTTTTGAGGGCTTGGAATGCTTGTGTATTATTTCTGTTTTCTTTGTTGTAGTCTTTCAAGTGGATGGGAGATCTCATTGCAGGCGACCATCAATCCAGTCACCAATAGTTACACATCAGCACACTGGTGCTGACTCCCTCTTTCATTTGGCCTTTCCCTGCAAGTAGTTCCTGACCTCTGCTCTGCACCTCATTACTGGGGTATAGCTGAGATCTGATACTCATCCACGATCTATCACTTCATACTAATGGCTTTACATTGTCACGCCAACTATCCAACTCCATTTCGTAATTTTTTTAAATTCATTTGTTCATGGGATGTGGGTGTCACTGGCTAGGCCAGCATTTATTGCCCATCCCTAATTGCCCTTGAGAATGTGGTGGTGAGCTGCCTTCTTGAGCTGCTGCAGTCCATGTGGTGTAGGTACACCCACAGTGTTGTTAGGAAGGGAGATCCAGGATTTTGACCCAGTGACAGTGAAGGAACAGCGATATATTTCCAAGTCAGGATGGTGAGTGACTTGGGAGGGAAATTCCAGGTGGTGATGTTCCCATCTATTTGCTGCCCTTGTCCTTCTAGGTGGTAGAGGTTGCAGGTTTAGAAGGTGCTGTCTAAGGCGCCTTGGTGAGTTGCTGCAGTGCATCTTGTAGATGATACACATTGCTGCCACTGTGCATCGGTGGTGAAGGGAGTGAGTGTTGAAGGTGGTGGATGGGGTGCCAATCAAGCAGGCTACTTTGTTCTGGGTGGTGTCGAGCTTCTTGAGTGTTGTTGGAGCTGCACTCATCCAGGCAAGTGGAAAGTATACCATCACACTCCTGACTTGTGCCTTGTAGATGGTGGACAGGCTTTGGGGAGTCAGGATGTGAGTTACTCGCCACAGAATTCCCAGCCTCTGACCTGCTTTTGTAGCCACAGTATTTATATGGCTGGTCCAGGTCAGTTTCTGATCAATGGTAACCCCCAGGATGTTGATAGTGGGGGATCAGTGATGGTAATGCCATCAAATGTCAAGGGAAGATGGTTAGATTCTCTCTTGTTTTTTTTATTCATTCATGGGATGTGAGCATCGCTGGCTAGGCTATCCCTAATTGCCACTGAGAAGTTGATGGTGAGCTGCCTTCTTGAACTGCTGCAGTCCATTTGATGTAGGTACACCCAAAGTTTATGGACTCCAACGGTTCAAGAAGGCAGTTCACCACCACCTTATTGGAGATGGTTATTACCTGACACTTACGTGGCATGGATGTAACTTGCCACTTATCAGCCCAGGCCTGAATATTGTCAAGGTCTTGCTGCACATGGACATGGAGTGCTTCAGTAGCTGAAGTATCTACATATAACTTTCCTGGAGGTAAAACTTACATCGCACAGCTATGGAACAAGATTCATGTTATATTTTCGATAACTTGTACTTTATGTAAAAACAGAGAGTATGAAAAAAGAACAACTGAATGCTAGAAAATGACACTGAATGATAGATTGTGATTTAGATTTGCTTTTGCTACTATTCTCCACTGCTGAAGACATTGAGTGATGCGAGAGTACAGTTCCATAGTCGTGCTGTCATGGGAAGGGATGGAGTTTAATATATAATTGGACTAAATAATGAGCACTGTTAGCTTCAGGGAGATAATGCTGTCTGAGCAAGTGTTGGATGCACTGTTTCCCGGTGAATGGTAATTTGTCCCGTGGGAAGACTTTGACTCTCTCCTTTTTCAAAACACACTAGAGAACAAATGTTCAACCTTCTAAAATATCGATATTCATTGTGGCATTGATCTGCTTAAATGCTATGCAAGAAAGACAGAAAGAGAGCATAAGACTCTGAACTTTTTCAGACAAGCAGGACTGGGCACAGTTGATGGAAACCAAGAGGGCTCCACATGAAAACCCTGATATTTTCATGACTAGGAAGAGTTTCCACTCCAGCAGTATGTAGATTGTTAGTAACCACATAAATATGATCCTGCACATCCAGCTCTAATGAACCCATGGGTTCCATCAACAAAGCCTTTGCACATTGGAAACCCAGCCAGTATGAGAAAATTACGTGCCCTGTTGAGCTGCTGAGACCTTTCTATTCAGAAATCTGTCAAGACTCTGCCCCTGGCAAACATGGCATGTGCCACTTGCTTCAGATGCCCAACTCCCTGGGAGCAGCCAGGACTCTGCAGCAGTCCAGTCTGGCACAACTACGTGAGGGGCCTCGCAGTATGATTGGTTGGTTTTTGAGAGAGCCGGCCTACCTTTGCAGCCCTGGCACATGATGCCAATCAGGACTGCCTCTGCCCTCCACTCTACCCCTCTCCACAGCGGTGACAATCCAGTGAAGTCCATGTCGTGACCACTGCTGAGCATACCATAGGCTTGCTGAAGCAATGCTTCTGCTGTTTGGATGACTTGGGAAAGACACAGTCTTCAGTGTGTCCTGTGTGCTTCACAAGGTATGAATGGACAGATGATGTCTTCCAGGAATAGAAGAGGAAGCGGCTCCAGTAGAGAGGGCCAGTGTGGGGCAAAGCTCCCCGATTGACAGCTACTGGCAGTAACCAACAATTTGCATTTCTATGATGCCTTCAACATAGGAAAACATCCCAAGACACTTGGGATATAAGCAAGCAAAGGTTGGCACTCAGCTAACAGGAGTGGCCATCTGTTGCCAATATGCTATGGGTCAATAGTGAAAGCATTCACCTTATCCCATCATCTCACTTTTCACTCTTTCAATCCTCAACCTAAAAATACAGACAACATGCAAATGAGAAATTTTTAAAAAGACATGGACTTATTGTGGGTTCTTTAATATATGTAATATTTACTGTCTATACTCGATGGGAGTCAGACTGCATTTGGTGGTGATGGTGGAGGGGATGGGTCAGTTGTTCAAACTGAACACAGCACCTCTGAAACATAAGCAGCCTTGGGTTTCATCAGCCTCGACTAATAATATGGGCTAATTGGGATTCAGGGCGTGCTGCTCTTCATGAATCACATTTCATAACCATAAGGGCATTGTGCACTGGAGGGCACAAAGGGTTAATCTCATGCAGGAGCAGAAAGCAGAGAAAGAGGGCATTCAGAGAGGATGCTGGGAAATTCCAGGCAATCCCATCAGGCAGTGGGATAAATTTGTCCACGGAGGGGAGTCTATTCTAGTGAAGTCATTTGAGTCGATGGGATAGCACTGCGTGTCAGTGCCTCTCTGAATGAGCTATTGTTTGTAAGGATTGGAATCAGTGTTAATTACATCAATTAGTTACAATGGATGTGTAATAAATAGCGACTTAGTGTCTGACTTCCTGCTGAGCCTGCTAGATTAATTCAGGCCCTGAGATGGAGCTGAAAGCGGTGATGGACAATTCATTAAGCCTGAAATGCCACACATCCTACCCATGAAGATTTGCATTAGACACCCGTGGCTGTGCAGAATTGTCCTGATTGTTTCCACTGGCTATTTGTCGTGCATTTAAGCTGCGAGTCTTTTAACAGAAAGTAGGTGCGCATGGTTCAAAAATGTGTGGTGCCCGGGGATTAGCAATGGCTCTGCCACGGTTGCTATGGCTGGGCATCTCAGGAGCTTTAGAATGCAAAGTGATGTGCAGGGAAGCAGTGGGGCTGGGACATACAAGGTAAGCCGTTTTCTCGACATTAAAATGGGCAGAGAGAGTTAATTACGAGCAGCTGAGGAGACCTTGTAGAGAAACAATAACCACCTTGCTGTTGACATTTTGCCTCCAATGAGGCTAAATTGCTTTTGTGGATTATCCTAGATTTTTTTTTGTGTGAAAGACACTCTGCAAGTGAAAATGTGGTCAGGCTTTTGGAAAGAGGGAATGTCAATCTTTTCCCACAGTCCCATATCCTCCCCTGTGACATGAGGTGACAGCAGGAAGCCTTGGGAAGGGGGTGGGGGGGTGGTGCGGTGAGCTGGTGTTACAACAGAGAGAGAATGTGGAATCTGTACATTATTTCAGGCAAGCTCTGATTCACTGCTAATGGAGTCTGCCTCGGACAGTGTTGTGCAATCAATCAGATATTTGTGCATCAAATTAATCAAAATCAGACCACATGCCTCCAGAATTAACCATCAGAGTAATAGTGCAGCCTGTCAAACACCATCCTAATTCTCCACAGTGCAATCCACAACACAACAACATATGTGGGATTTGTTTTAAAACTCAAGTGAGGCCTTGATTAGCTTTTTACTGTCTGCAATATTTAAAATTGAGCTCGCATTTAAAACTTTTCTTGCCTCTCTAACTTCCAGTGCTCTCCTAAGGACACTGCCTGTTACTGAGGTCCATTTCCACAGTCTCAGACCTTCCTTCAGTACCCCTCCCATCAGGCCATGCAGCAAGTGTCGACCGGCTAGCGAACTATGGGACAGAGGGAGAGCAAGTGCACCTAGGCCAGAATGCTTGACGTTTGGATGTGCACTCTGCTGCATAGCAATCCAACATGAGCCCCTATCGGCTCGATCCCTCACCTAGTCCAGGGCTCAGAGCCCAATTGAGTCGCTGCCTGCAACTCCATCTGAAGTGTGGTAACTCAACCCAGGCAGCGATCCATCTGTATGGTTTACCTGTGTATTTACCTTTCCTTTTTGATACAATCGAGTGGCTTGCTTCATTCTGCAACAACTGTGATGCTTTGGCATCACAATGAAAGATTGGACCTTGATACTTTTAGCAAGTGTTTCCAAAGCCACATTGACCTCAGCACTAATCAGCATCTCACTGTGATATAATGTCACAAGCACTGGCGGCCCTGCAGTCCCTCACCTGAGTGACCCACCCTCACGGTGAAGTAATGAATTTTGGTCAGGCTTGTCAACTGTTGGGTATCACAGCTGAGGCCATTCATGATGTGTACACACATACGCATACACACACACGCACACACACACACACACACACACACACACACACACACACACACACACACACACACACAATCATTAGCAGGGTCCCCCACTGACTTGCCCCCAATTCCTCCGACACTGAGGTTAGCTGCAGCATCCTCACTATCAAATGGGCGAAGCTTAATCTCAGGGACTGCCAAGTGAGAAGGTTGTCGGTTCGAGTCTTGCTCCAGGGCATGAGCACAAAAATCAAGGCCGACTAAGGGAGTGTGGCACTGTCAGAGGTGCTGTCTTTCAGATGAGGTGTTAAAAACAGAGGTCCTGTTAGCCTGCTCAGGCGGATGTAAAAGATCCCAGGGCACTAATTTGAAGAAGAGCAAGGGGGTTCTCCCCGGTGTCCTGGCCAATATTTATCCCTCAACCAACACCATTAAAACAGATTATCTGGCCATTATCACATTGCTGTTCATGGGAGCTTGCTATGCGCAAATAGATTGCTGCATTTCCTGCATTACAACAGTGACTGCACTTCAAAAAGTACTTCATCTTCCGAAGTGCTTTGGGAGGTCCAGTGCTTGTGAAAGGCACTATATAAATGTTATGTCACTGAACAAAACACAATTTTAAAAATTAAATGTTAGATACATATTGACATGTATTAGGTGTATTTTGTGATTATATTTGCAATGCCACCAATATTGTCATGTCTGCATTACACACACACACACGCACGCACACACACACACCTACCTTAAAGTGGTGGGTGACATTGATGAAAGGTGTTGGGAATTTACAGTGCTTTCTTTTGTGGGTTTTCATCGATGGCTGCAAGAGATTTCTGACCTGGAGACAGAACTCCTCCAAATGTGATGTTCTCTCAGTTTTACGCCCCGTGAACTGAATGGGAGGACACACTGCTGCGCTGACGATGTCACTTGTTAACAATCCTGTTTCCAAAAACACTGTGACAGCCGCCTTTTTTTTCCTGCTGTGGGGACCTTGCCAGGACTGCAGCACAATATGTACCCGGGCAGAAGCAGCCTCTCCCTACAACAGCTCTGAAACTGCCTTTACAAACACATAGGGCACAAACTTGCATTAACATTGAAATCCTGTGCTCAGAGTCGGCCCTTGTTTGAATTTGGCCAATTTGCTGCAACAGTGTACACCAAGCTGTTTATGGTGTGGATTCTTGAGACTCTAGTCGAAAGATTAAACTTAACAGCAGAGCCTAATTTCATTACATAAATACACAAGACTAAGATCTGAAAGAATTAATGGTACAAGAGTGGCTTAAAATTTGGATTATATCAGCTTTATTTTAGAGCATGTTAATGTTAATTCATTGTAAATATAAAGAGGCTTTAGACAGTCCCAATGGGCAGTAGCCATAATGCAAAATAGCCCATACTGCAGCCCCAATTTTCATGCAATGTTAATCAGAAAGACCAGGTCACTGAGTATATTCAAGAAAGAAATTGATAAATTTTTGGATATTAGGGGCATCAAGGGGTATGGAGAGAAAGCGGGAATATGGCATTGAGATAGAGGATCGGCTATGATCATATTGAATGCGGAGCAGGCTCAAAGGGCCAAATGGCCTACTCCTGCTCCTAGTTTCTATGTTTCTATGAAATGGCTGTTGTAGAAACTGGGAATGTCACAGTGGGTGGTCTTCACTAGGACTATGCAATGGGCACTTCATCCTGCAGCTCAACCTAGAAATGCTGATGCTGAGCACGGCAACATGTTCCTTTCCAATCTTGGCATTTAGTGCACGAGCACATTAATGAGCAACCAATTAAATAAGTTGGAAGAAAGGCCAACTCTGGAGTAGATTGTGCTCCTGGTTTAAGCCGTCATCTCGACATGATGCATTGCCAACCACCCTGCTCTGTGCGCTATCCCTTTTAGAAAATAACATACAGGTAACCAGGGGGAGGTAGATCCATGATAAATCTGATTCACAACATGCTAAGGAGCATGATTACCGTGCAACACCCCAAACTTCAGGTCAAACTGTTTCAAACCATGCTTGTAACCCCTGCAATCTCCTGAAGCTCCAGCAACTACAGTAATGCATCATGAGAAAAGACTTGTTCTGGTTGCTGTATAAAGACTTGGTGGGTGAGAAGAAATGTGCTCAGAACGTTGTTACACATACCAACCAGTTTCCCATCCCACTGTTCCCAGTTGTGCAAGTGCCATTACAATTTGGTTCCTGGTAAACTGCTGTACAATAATCTCTCATGGTGTTGCAGTTGTACATTTCATAACTGCAGAGGCAAGATGCAAACAAATACAGAAAAATATCAAAGTTCATACCAACAGATACAAGTGGGAAATTAAAAACAAACACATGATAGGTTAATCACCATTGGAGTAATTTCAGGCGCATGTGATTGGATGATGACAATGTGACATCACATTTGTAGATATGGCACTAAAACAGATTATGCTGGTGTTTATGCTCCACTTGAGCCTCCTCCTTTCCTCGTCTCACTCTATCAGCATGAGCCTCTATTCCCCTCTCCTTCATGTGGTTATCTAGCCTCCCCTTTAATGCATCTATACAATTCACCTCAGCCACTCCCTGTGGCAGCGAGTTCCATATTCACACCACTCTCTGGGTAAAGAAGCTCCTTCTGAATTAACGATTGGATATCTTGGTCACTATCTAATATTGATGGCCTCCAGTTTTGATCTGCCCCACAAGTGGAAACATTCTCCCTGTGGTTGATATGTCAAAAAATGTCTTTAAAGATGCGCTATTAGGTCACCTCTTGACCTTCTGAGAAAAGATTCAGAATTGCAGCTCAAACATATAGGGTTGGATCTTCATGGAGTTATGGAGACTCCATGGAGCTTTTAAAAATGGCAACTGGGATCTGATTCCTGGTTTCCCAGTTTTCACCAGCACAGGATAAGGGTGCAGATTGCTAGACCGCACTGTACACTCCCAATCTGCCATGCTCTATTGTGGGGATAGGTATCTCCTAGTCCAGTTTTCATGGAGTCAGGCCAGCTTTTCAAGGAGTTATGACTCACAGTCCCTCAGAGATGTTGTGAACCATATTCTGGATGAGGGAACCTTTTGGTAAGTTCAAAAGGTCTTACCCATGATCCGTTGCCAAACTGTGTCCTCCAGTTATTTGTTTATAATTTTCCACATTTATTTTACAAAAAGTGCTTTTAATACAGTCCTATATAAGTGTCAATCACCCAGGCCTTTTAAAGTATCAATAGTAAAAACTACAAGCACTTGACATCCCTTTATCTTGTGTAAATAAACATTGTGCAATTGACAGAATAGATCACAGAGACAGAGCTGTCAATCAAGCAATGTTTTCCCTGGGGCACTGCTGTTTTAACAGATTAATGGAGGTCTGGGCTCTCAGCCAAGAATGCATAATGATTTTTTAATGCTTTTCCACACATGCTATTGTTACTTTCAGGCTCATTAGTTCTGTAGAGCATGTACGCTGGGTGAATGGGCATGAAAGTGCCATAGGTTGGCATGGGGGGGGAGAAGAGGGGTCATGACCTTCCGAGCATTCTTTACCCACTAAGATTCGTGGCTCTGAATGGATTTATTTTCTTATTTATGAAGCACTCCCTTCGAATGCCCTTTGCAGACAAAAAAATCCAACAATGATAGGCTTCAGTCAATGAGTCAGCAAATTTGTAGGTTTCACATTTCTCTATAACCACAATCTCTACTACTTAGTGATTATCCAACAAAGTCGGAAAGGTCACCAGAGCTGGCTTGCAATTGGCTGCCCACCTAGAAGGTCACCAGAGCTGGCTTGCAATTGGCTACCTAGCTAGAAGGTCACCGGAGCTGACTTGCAATTGACCGCTCAGCTAGGAGATTACTGGAGCTGGCTCACAATTGGCTGCTCAGCTAGAAAGTCACCGGAGCTGATTTGCAATTGGCTGCCCAGCTGGGAGGTTACTGGAGCCGGCTTGCAATTGGCTGCCCAGCTAGAAAGTCACCAGAGCTGGCTTGCAATTGGCTGACAAGATAACTGGCGCTGGTTTTCCAAAGACTGATGAGATCACTTGTGCACGTTTCTAAATAGATGACAAAGAGCTATAGAGTTACCATTATAGCTTTTCCTTTGTCCAAGATGGAACTCTCTCTTTTCATGAGGAACTCCAGCAGTGACCTGGGCTATACCTACCACAAGAGTGGCAAATGTTATAAAGTGACAGCAAACATAGTATAACAATGACATACCAACATGTTACTTATATTACATCATGGCAAAGCCCCATTTCCATGGTCTTGATACTTTCAAAAGGAGCATTATCTGACGGGAAAGAATATTTCTATTGCCGTTCATGACCACAGGGCATCCCAAAGCACTTTCCAGCCAATGAAGCACTTTTTGAAATGTAGTCACTTATAATGTAGGAAACACAGCAGCCAATTTGCACACAGCAAGCTCCCACAAACAGCAAGGTGATAGTGAGCAAATTGCCTGTTTTAGTGATGTTAATCGAGGGATATATATTGGCCAGGACATCAGCTCTGCTCTTCTTTGAACAGGTCCACAGGATCCTTTGCATCAACCCAATAGGACAGTCAGGGCCTCGGTCTCTCATCTGAACAACTCTTATCTCTGGAGGTACAGCACTTCCGGGAGTTCGGCTTCAACTTTCTGGCTCAGAGGCGAGCACGCTACCGCTGTTCCACGGCTGACAGTCGGCAGGAGAGCATGGAATTGAGTGGGATCTGGGTTCCATTCACCAATATTTTCCACCACTTTGGGTGTGGCATGTGTGCAATTTACCTGCCCCTAAATGGCAAAAGGACCTCATCCCCCTCATTTGTGGCCTAAGAACATTGGACATCCAGGTGCTGACTTGTCCCTGGACTCCAAACACTGAAAGAAGTGTCAGAGAGATTTCCCTATCAAGTCTTGTTTCCTGAAAGAAATCTGCTTCCAATGCATGGATACATGGCAGGTCCTAATCTGTACTCCCAGTCTCGAAGTTTCAGTAAATTTCTAAGGGCTCCAGCAGCCCAGCAGAGGGTTTATTTGCTGTAGTCAATGTCCATGGAGCCATGTTTAGAGACCAGGCCGTTCCTGCCTCGGTTTGTTACCCGTCACTAAAGAAGCAGTGACCAAGTTCGACACCTGCTTCAGAACAAGTCACTTCAAGCGCTGAAAAAGCTCTTGCCTTGGCTGCAAAGGTCACAAAAGCTTCTGGGCAAGTGGATCTTTCCCA
The DNA here is from genome assembly GCF_017639515.1 of Carcharodon carcharias. NCBI lineage: Eukaryota > Metazoa > Chordata > Chondrichthyes > Lamniformes > Lamnidae > Carcharodon > Carcharodon carcharias. Next base: position 20,828,250 of record NC_054507.1, on the reverse strand, counting down.
GGGTCACTGCAGCGGTTCATCTGATGGAGTGGCCAAAGTGCAGCTCAGCCTTGTGTAAACTGATACCACACTGTTAACACTTTCCACTGACGTCGCTTTTCTACTGGGAGAGTCCCTGGAGCTGTTGGTAGGCTTCTCAAAGAGTTCACAGTGCAACACTGGGAGATCAATGCTATTCTTTGGAGTTATGGATTATGATTGCCCTGTGGGCTTTTATCTGAATGCAAACATAATATGACATGCATCTGCAGTGGTCATCCATGAGTAAACTCTTGGCAGGCTGAAGATGCGGCAAAGGTGGCTGGATCAGTGGTGAAGTCCTGCGGTATCAGAGGGCACTTCGATGAGTCCTGCTGTCAGCTACATGTTGTACAACCGCTGAGAGTAAGGCACAGTCACTGAAGACCAAAGAGAAAAACCCCCAACCACATCCCAAACCATCAAGAAAAGCTGCAGCAACATAAACAACCAGTGGAAGAGAAGCCTTTCCTTGGCAGATTGAGAAGCTTGTGCACCTCTGATTTACCCAACACCAAAATCTGTCTACCACCTTCATAATCTGGCTCCCCCATCACCCCACACCCGTCTGCATACAAATCTTCAGCTACAGTCTCCTCTGTTTTCACCACAACTCATTGCAACTTGCCATTCATGTCATTCTGGTGAAACTTGCTCCCAGGCTGAGAACACAGTCGACACTTTTAGGAAACTGATCAGATTGGTCGCCAGTTTCACTCCATACGTCCATTGAGATTGATGGCAAGTGAAATCCAACAGAAGATAAAGTGAGTGACTGAGCTGATCTTGGCAGTTTTCTCACCAGGCAGGTTCTATTGCCTCCTGTAATGTTTGTGCGGGTGTATTTTGCACTGTCTGGTATGGTACTTCCCTTTGGGGACATGTCCTCTGAACCCTAACCAAGCGAGGCTGCTGTGTGTGAATTGGAGCTTCTTGAAGGCAAGGTGGCTCTGGTCGTGTACATGGCAGCTGAGTCCTAAGGCGGTTTCACAATCGAGAAAGACATACGCACCGTCTCAAGCAACATGTTGGCTCAGGCTTCCCTGATCTGTGAATGTAAATGACGGAATCTCAGCTCTTTTGTCAGTTGTGTTCTCCTTTCAGACCTGTGGACTCATACTGGCTGAAGGGTAAACACCCGACAATGGGAAGGGGTCGGTGTGGTCGAGTTACTGTAGGTCTTGAAGAAAACAGCAATGTTGCAAAGCTTTCTATTCTGCTGTCAGAACAACAGAGCTGATGCAAGCAGATCTGTGTACAGATAGCTCTTGTGTATACAAACACACAGGCATCCAAAAGGCACATGGGTTCACACATGTCATGGATTCGGGCACGCAGTAGCTCACTAAATTAGGCAGATCCACAGATTAATGAATACTGACAGCATACTAGCAGATGTCTGTCCCAGTAATGTAGGGCAAGCTGCCCTGATCTCTATCATTTAGAAAAACAGAGTTTACGGTAAAGTCAGTTAACTTTATTGGATTAAGTGTAAACAATACCAAAAGTAAAAACTAACTTATACCCTTCAGCTTTATTACGGATTAATAATCTTTAAATAATGAATACTGGTTATTTAAAGTATGACCTGCTAAACAGGTCATGACAATGATAACAGGTGACATCAGCCTGTGGTGGAGCCATTTCACTGGCTTCAGTAAGAGGACACCAAAGGGTGTGTTATGTCATGATTCTCCATGGCAAAAGGCATGTGAAGCTCCAATGCGACCATTTGAAAACACCCTCAAATGGATGTTTAGAAGTGGTTGTGTTTGGTTCTGAGCAGCACTGTTGAGAGAGTAATTTGGAAACTCCCAGCAGATTCCCCCACTCTCTGTTGGCTGTCTTTCTTTGATAAGTTTCCTAATGGCCCAGTAGTTACATGGTCCTGTCCAATGTGTTCTGAAGGCAACCGGCCCAAAGAAAGCTCCAAGTTCACAACTTGGGTGGTAATGGGTTCATCATAGTGGGCTTCAGCATCCCTCAAGCCTCAAGTGTGAGCCTCCAGATACTCAAATTGCCCTCACTATCGAGAATGAGGAATGACAACTTGAGTGAGATGCTATTGGAGGAAACAAAATGGATACCATGGAATTTACTAACTTATTTGTTCAATTAAAGTTCGCAATTGCTTGCATGCTGAAATCATTCCCATCCTTACAAATCACAACCTCGAGACTTAATGAAACACTTCTTTATTGATAGAGTCTGAGGTTCAACAGCTTTCGTTCATCTCTTTGCATGTGATAAGATTAACTCTGGAGCCATATTGCCCAGGGACAATCAAGTAGAACAATGTCACACTTCACAAGGTGCAGCCACAATGTCCAGGCCCTGGAGAAGCTCTGTCCTTTAGATAATCCTTAAATAAATTGAAACAGTACAGGAGGAGGCCATTCGGCCAATTGTGTCTGTGCTGGCTCTGAAAGAGATATCCAATTACTCCTGTACTCCTGCCAACAGGCAACACATTTCAGATCACAACAATTCACCGCATTGAAAAAATGTTCTCCTTCACTCCCACCCACCCCCCCATTTAAACATTTTATTATTATTCATTAACAGGATATGGGCATCACTGGCTGGGCCCAGCATTTATTGCCCGTCCCTAGTTGCCCTTGAGAAGGTGGTGGTGAGCTGCCTTCTTGAACCGCTGCAGTCCATGTGGTGTAGGTACACCCACAGTGCTGTTAGGAAGGGAGTTCCAGGATTTTGACCCAGCAACAGGAAAGGAATGGCCGATATATTTCCAAGTCAGGATGGTGAGTGACTTGGAGGGGAACTTCCAGATGGTGGTGTTCCCGTGCAACTGCAGCCCTTGTCCTTCAAGGTGATAGAGATCACAGGTTTGGAAGGTGCTGTCTAAGGAGCATTGGTGAGTTGCTGCAGTGCATCTTGTAGATGGTACCCACTGCTGCCTCTGGGTGTCGGTGATGGAGGGAGTGACTGCTGAAGGTGGTGGATAGGGTGCCAATCAAGCAGCTGCTTTGTCATGGATGGTGTTGAGCTTCTTGAGTGTTGTTGGAGCTGCACTCATCCAGGCAAGTGGGGAGTATTTCATCACAATTCCTGACTTGTGCCCTGTAGATGGTGGACAGGCTTTGGGGAGTCAGGTGGTGAGTTACTCACTGCGGAATTTCTAACCCCTGACCTGCTTTTGTAGCCACGGTACTTACATGGCTAGTCCAGTTCAGTTTCTGGTCAATGGTAACCACCAGGATGTTGATAGTGGGGGATTCAGTGATGGTAATGCCATTGAACTTCAAGGGCCGATGGTTAGATTCTCTCTTGTTGGAGATGGTCATTGCCTGGCACTTGTGTGGTACGAATGTTCCTTGCCACTCATCAGCCCAAGCCAGGATCTTGTCCAGGTCTTGCTGCATTTGGACATGGACTGCTTCAGTATCTAAGGAGTCATGAATGGTGCTGAACATTGTGCAATCATCAGCAAACATCCCTACTTCTGACCTTATGATGGAAGAAAGGTCATTGATGAAGCAACTGAAGATGGTTGGGCCTAGGACACTACCCTGAGGAATTCCTGCAGTGATGTCCTGGAGCTGAGATGATTGACCTCCAACAACCACAACCATCTTTCTTTGTGCTAGGTATGATTCCAACCAGTGGAGTTTTTTGATTCCCATTGACCACAGTTTTGCTAGGGCTCCTTGATGCCACACTCTTATTTATCCAATTCCCTTTTGATTTGCAGGTTGATTTTAAGAGGTGGAGAAGGCTGTGATTATGGGTTCAGGCAAAAGAGGGAAGAGGACTTGGAGACTGTCGATGCACTGTTGTAAATCTCTCTGTCCCATTCCCGTTTGGATATGTGAGCTGACTGGGGTGAGTCAGTGAACTCAGCTGCTATTCCGACCCTGACTGCTCCCTTGGCCAACATTGGTGTCTCCTCCTGTCTGCCGAGCAGTGAACCGGAAGTATGGGTTAGTCATCGACTTCAGGGCACAAATCCTTTCAATATTGAAGGATGATGGCCAACTAGAATACAAAGATAAGCTTTCAATAATCCTCCCCAATGTTACATCTATTCACGTGTCTTTTCTCTCCAAATTAGTGTAACAGAAGATTAAGCTGTGAATATCCTAAAAATAGATAAGGTGCACAGTGACACTGTATCAAAGCACATAAACAAGGCCTGCAAAGGACATCCAAGAACTTACTTTCATGACCGCATCAAATGTTTACTCTATTTTGATACTTAGTATGGGGCTAATTACAGAAGCCTAGATCTCCCCTTTACTTTCATATCTTTCAAGAATGGCATTCTGAAAGAATGGTGTGGCAACAAATTGTGCAGAGTGACATTTTCAGTAGCAATATCCAGTGCTCTCACTCCCACTGTACAGAGGGCTTGTGCTCCCAGTGTCGCTGTACAGTGTCATAATATTCTCACACTCAGAGACAGTATTGATTCACCACAGGCTTCCAGGCAACTGTCGAGAAAGGGCATCCGACACTTACGTGGCCCAATGTGCCTTCAAAACCCCCGCAGCGAGACAATGCTGAGCAAGCAAGTTACTTCCCCAGCTGTAAACAGGAAGTGGGAACGAAACAATCCATTCTTTTACTGCACAATTCTGATGAGTTTTATGGAGATGGAAAACTCATACCAGATGTGTTTAGTCGGACAATTCCTCAGCCAGACGGCAAGGCGTTCACTGTTATGATGGCACTATTAAAGACAGCAAAACGGTGGCTAGGGAACAATTTGAGAAGCTCCAAAAAAGCACAGAAGATTTTAATTTATCTCAATGTTCCCAGCTCCAGAAACAGGGAGTTGCTATTTATTTTTTAAAAAATGCTAAATAAAGATGTTAATGATTTTCAGACTGAGCCTTTGCAGGCATTCTGACATTGCTTCATAACTATCTACTCCCTCAACCAAAAGATGGTGGATCAATAATCAGAATAATCGTTTGGTAGGACAGAACTTGAGTATTGCCGAAAAAAAGAGACATGGCGTACTTTGTAGACAGACTGCACCTGTTTCAGTTAAACAAAGCAAGTGACAGCCATTCGCTGACTCATTCCTCAAGACAATGCCTTGACCAATCAGCCTGGTTTAAATTTCAAACAATGCTTGGCAATTAACTATCAGTCACCATCACTGGTGCATTCTCCATGGCGATGCCTCTACCAAGTCCACTTGCCAACCTATCAGCTCTCTCTTCACATACAGTATAAATTGTTTGCAGTAATTATGGTTTTATTTAGTGTGCAATGTACCTTTAAGAATAATACTTGTTAAGGAAGATCACATGATCTGTAATAATCAATAGGAGAGTAGCACAGGCTACCTCAGCAGTCCGTGTAGAGATAGAGTTGGAGTTGAAAGCACACAAATAGTTGCTGCTGAGTATATTGCAAATAAACTTTACATTTCCACCCAAGAAGTGTCTGCAGATCAACTCTATCAGCAATAGCAGCAACTCAGCCACCCTTACGATATTGCTGTTTTCCCTTTATGTAGGTATTCTTGCAAAGTATCCTGATGAGTGCAAGGAAAAAGCTTCAACATGTCTCTTTTTTCAGCAATAATCAGAATAACAGCTGATTAATGACTGGTTGAAAGTTCCAACACCTATCGTACTTGTATCGCAGCACTTCTGTATCTTTGGCAAAAAAAATCCTTCTAATATATTCTAATAGTATTGTGAATGACAAAATCAGAGGAAAATAGAGATTAATGAGCAATACTGATTAATCCTCACAGTTTCACAGAGAAACTGTTTCTGTATTCAGAGGACACAGGTTTCAGATAATTACTGAAAGAACCAGAGGAGAGAGGAGGGACTTGCCTTTTTTTTTTAAACACTGTGAATTGTTGTGATTTGGAACGTGCTGCCTGAAAGTGCGGTGGAAGCAAATCCAACAGTAACTTTCAAAAAGGGGAAATTTGTAGGGCTATGAGGAAAGTATGATTAATTGGATAGCTCTTTCAAAGAGCCAGCAGAGACACAATGGGCCAAATGGCCTCCTTCTGTGCTGCATGATTCTATGATACTCCATTTGTTGGCATGTATTTGCGAGTTTAAAATTCTTGCTTGCCCACTTTTTCCTCTCACATCTCCTGATGACAGTTGTCAAGGCCACAATCAGCTTTACCTTTTTTTATTCTTTCATGGGATGTTGGGCTTGTTTGAAAGGCCAGCACTTGTTGCCCAAGCCTAATTGCTCTTGCTAAGGCTGAACCATATTGCTGTGGGGGCACATGCAGGCTAGACCAGGTAAGGATGTCAGATTTCCTTCCCTAAGGGGGCTTTAATGAACCAGTTGGGCTTTTATGACAAATTGATGATAGTTGACATGGTCACATTACTGAGACTAGCTTCACATTTCACATTTATTAACCAAATTCAAATTCCACCATCTGCCTTGGCGGGATTTGGACCCACATCCCCAGAACATGAGCCTGGGCCTCTCTGGAATACTAGTCCAGCAAAATTACCACTATGCCACCATTTCCCCTATATAGTATCTCATCCACAAGGTCCTTCTTGAGCCTACCCATGCCTTTATAGGAAAGCTAGTTAAACACATGAGGAAGAAAATATTATGCTGACAGGTTTAGATAAAGCAAGGTTGGATGAAGCTGTATGGAGCATAAACATTGGCATGGACCGGATGGGCTGAATGGCCTGTTTCTGCACTGGAAATCTATGTAAATCATGTCCAAGGGCATCCAAACTGAGCTCAATCCTGTGCTCACCAGGCATCAACACATCCAACCAAGAGAGCTTGGTGGTAATTGGGAGTAGGAACTCTGCGTCTTTGCCTTTCATCAGCTATGGCTCAGTGGGTAGCACTCTCACCTCAGGTTGTGGGTTCAAGTCCCACTCCAGGATGAAAATCAAGGCTGGCACTTCAGTGCAGTACTGAGGGAAGCGCTGCACTGTTGGAGGTGCTGTCATTTCAGATGAGGCGTTAAACTGATATCCTGTCTACCCTGTAAAAGATCCCATTGCTCTGTTTTGAAGAAGAGCAGGGGAGTTATCTCTGGTGTCCTGGCCAATAATTATCTCTCAATCAACAACACAAAAACAGATTATCTGGTCATTATCACATCATTGTTTGTGGGAGCTTGCTGTGTGCAAATTGGCTGCTGTGTTTCCAACATTACAAAAGGGACTACACTTCAAAACCATTCTTGGGGCCTAAAAGCATATTTTTGCACATTGAGGGCAAATACACATCTGGATTAACAAGAATAGACTAAACAAGTGTGACCTCAAAATGGATCAAGAAAATAATCAGAAACAAAATAAGGCGGAACAGAGATTCTGTTGATGGCAAAGTATAGAAGAGCTCTATAATGAATATAAAAAGTCAGAAACATATTTAAAAGTTGGTGAAATAGGAAAGTAGAAGTGAGCAAAGCTGTAGGGACAAAACAGGACAGAAACTCCAGTTCTCGAACTCAAGTTCTGTCGAAGGGTCATGAGGACTCGAAACGTCAACTCTTTTCTTCTCCGCCAATGCTGCCAGACCTGCTGAGTTTTTCCAGGTAATTCTGTTTTTGTTCAGGAACTCCAGTACTGGAAGAATAATAAAGTTGTCAGAGAAAGAGTCCTAAAGGATAAAAACAGGCTCAAAATCAAGGAAAAACAGAAACTATTCTTGTCAATTGATTACTCCCTCCAAGTATTCATTAGGGGGGAACACATCATTCAAAAATGGTGATAAAGTAGGATTAACAACTTTGACAGAAAATACTGAATGGACAAAAAGGCTCAAAGTAAAGAATCTCACCTGTATACTAGATTATCAAACAGCAGCTAACATGGGTTCAATGATCTCTAGCCAATCTACATTATTTTAAAAAAGTGACATGCCAAGCCTCCAATGGAGAGCCCTAGTTGTGGTGTATCTGGGCTCCAAAAAGCCCTTTGATAAAGACCCACAAGAAAGATTCCAGTTTAAAGCAGATTAAGGGGATTCATGGTAAAAGCTAAGAATAGATAAGAAACTGGCTGAAGAGTAGGAAACATCAAGCATTTGTTAAGGGAGTGTGTTGTTAGGAGTGCTGAGTGGGATGTCCTGTATTTTGTATTGGCTCCCCTCCTAGTTCTAATTTGTGAACAACATGAATTCAGAAAGTCCAAACAAACTGCTCAAGATGAGACTCAACTATATACATGAGGGGGAGAGACAAATGGGGACTTAGTAAATTTTTTAGATAAAATATGCCAGAGGAAGAACAGGATGAAATTGAATTTGGGCAAGTGTAAAGTATTCACTGAGGAAGTAAAAAAAAGCAAAAGTTATATCATGAAAATTGTTGAAATTGAAAGGGATCTCTGCTTATTGGAAGCCTCCAAGTGGCCAATCAACACAAGTCAGGAGTGTGATGCAACACTCTCCACTTGCCTGGATGAGTGCAGCTCCCACAACACTCATGCAGCTCAACACCATCCAGGACAAAGCAGCCCACTTGATTAGCACCCCATCCATCACCTTCAACATTCACTCCCTCCACTACCAACGCACAGTGGCAGCAGTGCGTACCACCTACAAGATGTACTGCAGCAACTCGCCAAGGCTCCTTCAACAGCACCTTCCAAACCCATGACCTCTACCACCTAGAAGGAGAAAGGCAGCAGATACATGGGAACACCACCAATTGGAAGTTCCCCTCCAAGCAACTCACCATCCTGACTTGGAAATATATTGCCATTCCTTCACTGTCACTGGGTCAAAATCCTGGAACTCCCTCCCTAACAGCACTGTGGGTGTACCAACACCACATGGACTGCAGCGGTTCAAGAAGGCAGCTACCACCACCTTCTCCGGGGTAGTTAGGGATGGGCAGAAAATACTGGCCTAGCCAGTGACACCCAGATCCTGTGAAAGAATAATTTTTTAAAAAAGGTATATATGTATGGATTAGTGAAAGCAACAATTAGGATTAACATTAAGAAATTTCTCTTCATATGAAGAATAGCCAATATGTGGAATAATCTTCTGGGTGGGATTGTGAAATTAAAACTTTGAAACAACAGCTGAATGCAGCAAATGTGAGGAGACTGTGGTCTCTTTCTGAATACATGAGCTAAGCTAGCCCAGTTAATCTTGTGATCAACATGGTAGTCAAAAGATTCAACAGACCCATCTCCCTGAAAGGACAAACCTTTAACATACAATAAAAAGCTATAGCAAGCATTGTAGCATCTGAGAGAGAACATGAGCTATCTGGAAGTGAGAGTTAACATTTAAATAAATGCCTACAGTTAGTTTTTTTGTACAATTTCAAACTATAACAAGATCAGAGTTTTGTTTTGCCCTCTTCAGCTTTACAAAAAAATAGTTCCATTCCTTGATTCTTAACCAACCTCAGCCGCTTTCATGTGACACAACATGTAATTGAGGAATCTGGCATTCAGGAGGTAACTAAATTATCAGAAGTGAAAATTTTGTTCTACAAGGTTACACCAACATGTTAACAGTTTGCTATAAGCACAGTGCCTGTACCTTAGGAATTACAGCAGAAAAGAATGTTATTGTTCAGGAGCTATGCTTGGAGCTCCCTGTTTCTCCAAGAGGCTGCTGGCACACTGAGGTCAACAGGTTAAACAGCTATAAACCTGTCATACAAAGTAGTGCACAGTAATTGGTGATTAGGGACCAGTTATGAGGCAATAAAACAATCGCCGGGCCCAGAGGATCTCCTAATTCCAGAGAGGTTAACTTTTGTGATCTAGAAATGTCACATGAACCCCAAAGGCTGTTCATTTGTCACTCTTCCATCTTCAGTTTCCCGATCATCATTCTTTCAATGCTGGAGACAACCCAGCGATGGGAAAAACTGGCAGGCTTGCCAACCGCAGGGCCCCATCACAACTGAGCCTGTGTCCACAGCCAACATCAACACACACAAACTTCCCTCAGGAGCTACTGGAGAGAAACTCAGGAACAGAAACCCTGGTTAGCCCCTGCCTATAGCCTGAGGCTTAGCCACAGTGTCGCCATGTCAGTCTTATAGTAGAAGGGTGCTTTACCCAACAAAGCCAGCAGCAAAGTGGGAAGAAAGCTTGTGGCGCTAAAGCATACACAAGATACACTGTGCTCATCTTGTACACAAGTGTGGTGTACAGTTTTCATCATAAAATGGTACATCATAAACTGTACATCATAGGGGGAGGCAGTGGCATAGTGGTACTATCACTGGGCTAGTAATGCTCTGGTGACCCAGGTTTGAATCCTGCCAGGGCAGATGGTGGAATTTGAATTCAATAAAAATCTGGGATTAAAAGGCCTATCGATAACCATTGTCGATTGTTGTAAAAACACATCTGGTTCACTAATGCCCTTTAGGGAAAGAAATCTGCCATCCTTACCTGGTGACTACCTGTGACTCCAGACCCACAACAATGAACAAGGGCAATTAGGGATGGGCAATAAATGCTGGTCTAGCCACTGGTGGCCACATCCAATGAATAAATAAAAGGAGACCCACTGAGTCTTGCAGACCTTCTGTGTGAGGTTTCTTTCTTTGGTGAAGATAAATTGCTTTATTATCCCTCCAAGTAAGAAAATAATGCACTGTGATTTGGGAACGACACCAGATAGGGGTGTTTAAAGAAGTTCAAAATTATTCTGGTGATAATTTTCAATACTTCATTGGCATTTGGCTACTCTATTGCAGCTGCTCTATTCTGCCAGGGTAATCGCTTTGTATACAGTCTGTTAGGTAGAGTGAATAGTAAATCCTTCAAAACTTTTCTTTGTGCAAATTTTGCACTCATCAGATGAGATATTAAATGGAACATGATCCCACTTTAGCCACCTGGAGGTAGATATTCATCTTCACCACTTGGGCAGTAATCTGGTGGGATGGATGGTTTCCCACTATAGATCCCGTGGGACATTGAAATGATGATCATCAAGCAGTCCCAGGTCAGATAAAGTGCAAGTAGCTGAAGAGTAAAGCTTTCTCTATTTGCCCAACAGTATGTAGCGTCTCCAAACCCAGAAAAGCATCTCCTTCTCCAGCTACCATGCCCTAAGAGGGCATTGGTGACCATGGGCTTCCACGGGATTGGTCCATGGTTATTCTTGGCAAAGTACTGCAGTGGTTTGACGTTGCCTTCAGCAGTCTGGCTGATCAGGAAACTCTCCCACTCTGGCTGCCTGTCATCAGGCATATTGGAAGGGTTTACAGGCTGATAATAAACCGACACTGCCACTGTGCCACGAGATCTCCCTTCCAACTACATCATAGATCCATATATATTTACAGCACAGAAGGGGTGCTGTTTTGCCCATCCTATCTTTGCTGGCTCTTCACAAAGCAAACCATAAATTATATGCCACTGCTTCACGCTCTCCTGATAGGTTTGTATTGTCCACTATTTCAAATACGCATCCAGTTTTCCCTTAAAATGGTGTCTGTCTAAACCACAGCCTGTGGCAAACCTCTGAGTTTCTCTCAGCCACCCTCCTCCTCACTGAGATGTTTTAGCCTTTTCCACGTTTAAAGTGGGTATGTGCATAGAGAATGTGACATGTCCCGTATCTCGCAAAGAGGCTTCTGTGCTCACTCCAATATTATGGATTGAATAACAGAAGCTGCATTACAGCACCAGGACTCAGCATAAACAAAGGAGCAACAGTAATTGTCTCAACTTAGCAGGTATTCGACAGGTTATTGAGTGGAAGAGCAAAGAGTAAAGCCTCACACCTACTCTCAAGAGATCAGATTTTCGAAACAGACTCAAGGGCCCAGCGACTCTGCCAGGTCAAAAGGCACGTCATTTACCCAGCAATGGGAGCAAAGCCTACCTGGGGACGCATATATGAACAGATGTTACCACAGCTGGAACACAGACAAGATGTGCTAGAGACAGGCAGGAAGACAAACTTAAGCTGAGGGATTTAAAAAAAGGACGGTGAAAGGAAGAAATAAAAACAAAAAAAAAAATGTGCTGGAAAGACTCAGCAGGTCTGGCAGTATCTGTGGGGAGAAATAGAGTTAACATTTCAGGTCAATGACCTTTCATCAGAACACTCCTTATGAAGGGTCAGCGACCTGAAACGTTAACTCTGTTTCTCTCTCTTCACAGATGCTGCCAGACCTGCTGAGTTTTTCCAGCATTTTCTGCTTTTATTTCCGATTTCCAGCGTCCGCAGTATTTTGCTTTTGTGTCAGTAAAAGAAAGACTTGCATTTCTGTAGTGCCTGTCACAACCTCAGGACGCTCCCAAAGGGCAATGAAGTGTCATCACTGTTGCAAAGGCAGCAGCCAGCTTGCACACAGCAAGGTCCCATAAACTGCACCGTGATAAAAGGCCAGCTAATCTGTTTTTGTGATGCAGATTGAGGGATAAATATAGACCGGGGCACCGGGGAGAAACTGCTCTCCCCCTCCGCTGATCTTCGAAATGGTGGCTGTGGGATCTTCAGAGGGCAGACGGGTCCTCGGTTTAACGTCTATGTGGAAGATAGCTCCTCCGGTGGTGCAGCAAGAGAAAGAGACAAAAAGAGAGAGAAAGGAAGGAGATTATAGGCTCTCCTACATGTGTTCCCACTCTGTGTGGCTAGCTAGTGATAGTTGGCCACTTGCCTAGAATCCTTGTCTATTTTCATTCTTTCCTCATTTGATGGGAAGCGTTTTGTTCTGATATTTCAGGGTGACGGTTAGTCTTTCTCAGTGCTCCGATTCTAAGGGTAATGTTTATCTATTGTGGGGGAAGAGGTTGTTATTTTAACAACCTGGGTGTTAGCTCCAATCAGTGGTTTAAGGTGAAGTGCTTTCTAATCAAAGTCTAGTAACTGCGTGGAGGCTGCAGCAAGGCTGTGCATGCGTTACCATGGCTCTAGACCAGCCTCTCAATATTATTCAGGTTTCTCTTTATTCTGCTGTTAAACCAGCTGGCTAATACTGTGCAATCCTTACCAGTCTGGCACCAGGGGCAAGTGTAAGGTTGCCAACCCTCCAGGATTGGCCTGGAGCCTCCAGGAATTGAAGATCAATCTCCAGGACACTGCTGTGTGCAACCCTGGAGAAAAATCACTGGGGCATTAAAAAAGATTGTTTTTTTCTGTCATTTTCTTTGAACGTTTCTCCTTACCAAATATAAAAATACTGAAAATGGGGAGGGGAAAGGCTGTTTGGCTGACAGTTAAGCATCGTCCAATTGGGTAATGAGTCTTTTTGCTTTCCAATTGGCGTAGGAAGGCAGTACGTCACAAGGATGGATGTGTTGGCTGTCTAATGGCTGGAGGCGGGGGCAAATCATGTGATGAAACCTCCAGGAATACATTTAATCACAATTGGCAATCCTAGGCAAGTGTACAAGCATCTGGCTCAAGAACCCAGATGGAGACAAATGCCAAAAAAAGGAGGTTGAGTGCTTTTTGCATTTTTCACTGTCAGTTCCAATATTAATGACAGGTTAATTGAGAAGACCCACAGAAAGAAACGAAAGCCCATCCTTGTTGAAAGTCATATTCTTCATCTCTGAGTTAGAAGTTGGTCAAATTCAAGCCCCGTTCTAGGTTTTGAGCACATAATCCAGGCTGACCCTCTGTCAGAGGGCCAGCCTGGGGTAGGAACAGGGGTAGGCCATTCGGCCCATTGAGCCTGCTCCACCAATCAAACAGATCATTGCCGATCATCTACATCTTAGGCCTTCGTTGGAATTGAAAAAAATTATAATTATACTCTGAACTAATATTCTAGGATGCCTCATTTAGAGTCAAAGAATCTTACAGCACAGAATAAGGCCCTTCAGCCCATGTCTATCTCGACTCTTTGACAGCGCTCTGCAATTAATCCCATTGCCCCCACTCTTTCCCCATTGCAAATGTTTTCCTTCATTTTCCCTGCTTTGACAGGAGGTTTACTTAGCGACACAGATCCATTGCACACTTTATGAATCGGATTCATGGTTTGAGTTACAACCAGTGTCTCTTGGTGGACAAAAGTCTATTGAAATATAATTAATGAAAGGGATTGCATCATTTTCTGGGATAAAGTGCATTTTCTCTGAAACCTCAAGCATGACATTCAAGAAATGGGCTCCGAACCTCAAGAAGTCATGCTCCGCTGAGGATTGGGACTCAGCATAAACATCGGGATGAGTGACGCCTTGTGATTCTTTACGGGAGGAATTGGAGAGTCTGGGGTTGTTCCCCTTACAGCAGGGATGGTTAAGGGGAGATTTAATCGATGCATTCAAAATCATGAAGGCTTTTGATAGAGTAAATAAGGAGAAACCGCTTCCAGTGGCATGAGGGCTGGTAAGCAGAAGGACACAGATTGAAGGCTGAAGCAGTAGAGGGGAGTTGAGGAGATTTTTTTTTTTACACAGCGAACTGTTGTGATCTGGAAGGCGATGCCTGACAGGGTGGCTGTAGCAGATGCAATCGCAACTTTCAAATGGGAACTGGATAAATATTTGAAAGGGGAAATTTTGCAGGACTATGAGGAAACAGCAGGAGAGTGAAATTAATTGGATGGATCTTTCAAAAAGCCAGCACAGGCATGATGGAAAAAAGGCCTCCTTTTGTGCTGTATCATTCCGAGATTCTCTAAATTGATCTCTGACCCCAAAGAAAAATGGTTACATCAAAACTACGCCTCCCTCTTATCTTTCATACACTTTCCACAGGGAGGTCCCGATCAGTAGCGATACCCTGTAGCTGATATTTTTCACCAGCCTCACCCAGGGATGCCCACATCTGCTGACTTGGATGAACCAGTAAACCTTACACTGGCAGAGGGTGGCACTTGAGTCTTCCTGCTGTCTACCACTCAAAGCCACGCCATGGCTTGATGCATTTCGAAAGGGCCTTATTTTCAAACAACAATGGCAGTGCCAGATTTCAAGTGGGCAAATTGAAGCAAAGTGGCCAAGTTTGCCTTCAGCTTCGAAACAAGAAAGACGTTGCCTCGGATGGTATGAACATTTAAGTGTTAAAACATGCTTCAGGATAACAGTAGAGATTGATACCTTGAGTATTTGCACTACAAGTTGAAATGGCCCCAGAAGAATGGTTTGCAAAACTCTTCCTGTTCAATGGTCTCCTTGACAACTCTTCCCCTCTTTCCAAAATTGAGCAGCAATGGGTTGGATGGGACAGGTGGGATTACGATCATGAAAATAACCAGTATTACAGGGCTACGTTTCAGGGTTAATTTGTAGCCAAGCAATGAATGTATCTGCAAATGAAGTGGATTGTCCAGACAACGAGAGAGGGAGAGCAATGGTTTGTACCTGCTCGGCTTCTTTAGGCAAACCTTAGAGCAATTAGTCCTGTAACATAGCGACAAACCATGCAAGGGCAGCACACTTCAAACTAATGTGCAACGATACCAAAGGATTAAGTGCTGCGAGTTATTTTGCAGATGGAAGCAACTTTTAGAAAGGTTTTTACTGTGGCTTCTGGTTTTCTCAGACCTGCCATGAGTCCTCAATTCCAACCAATCCACTCTCTCATTCTCTGGAGCATTTGTGAATGCATTTACAGTGACCAGGGTGATAATATGAGCAGAGCAGTCCTTTCACTTGAGCTAGATATGTTGGCCAGCTCCTCATAGCCCATCATTATCCTGTTCTGGATGTCAGGTTCAGCCTCAGCTGGAATACTCTGTCCAGTTCTGGGCGCTGCAGTGAAGGCATCAGAGAGAGTGCAGAAAAGAGTCACAAGAATGGTTCCAGGGATGAAGAACTTCAGTCACATAGATAAACTGGAGAAGTTGGGACTGTTTCCTTATTGAGAGATTTGATAGAGGTATTCAAAATCATGAGGGGTCTGGACAGAGTAGATAGGGAGAAACTGTTCCCATTGGTGAAAGGATCGAGAATGAGAGGGCACAGATTTAATGTAATTGGTGAAAGAAGCAATGGAGGCATGAGGCAAAACTTTTCCACACAGCGAGTGGTTAAGATCTGGAATGCACTGCCTGAGTGTGTGTTAGAGGCAGGTTCAATTGAGGCTTTCGAGAGAGAATTGAATCATTATCTGAAAAGGAAGGATGTGCAGGGTTATGGGGAGAAGGTGGGGAATGGCACGAAGTGAATTGCTCATTCAGAGAGCTGGTGCAGACACGATGGGCTGAATGACCACCTTCTGTGCTGTAAACATTCCATGATTCTGTGATTCAGTCACAAGTGTTATATCTAGCCAAAGAAAAGGAGCTTCCCTCAGCATCACCAATGGGACCAAATGAAACTCTGGTTGGAAGTCAGTTTAGTGAAATAAGAATCCAGCCAATGATATATAAACAAAAACCTTGAATACAGGAAATCTCAATTAAAAATAAAAATGTAGTGCAGGATCTGAGAGAGAGAGAGATAGGTTAACATTCTGGCTGAGACCCTTCATCAGAACACTCTGTTTTAAACAAATACTGATAAATTCCTGTTTCAGGGCAAATCCTCCATCTAATAATCAGTCTTTCTCCTTCATAAACTGATTAACCTTCTGTGCATTCCCAATATTTCTGTGTTGACTCCAGTTTTCCACGCTCATTCCCGACTCTTATTAACTGGACTTGCAATGCCCCAGTTAAACTGCATGGGGACACAAACCTACAGGACAAAAGTGCACTAAAAGCTGCTAGTATTGAAGAAGCTCACTGAATCTGATGTATCAGCATTGTATTCCATCTACATCGAATCTCACTGGGGACTGGAGGCTGTTTAATGTTGGTGCAAGTGGTGCAAATAAGAAATTCCCCTATGCCCCCATTGAAATGGATCTCTGGTTCACTTTGTTGAATGTTGATACATTTTTGGACACTTTTTTTTCTGTCTGCCAGCAACTGCTCAGAGTTGAAAACCAGCAAACGTAATGATTTATATTGCTGAACAAAATACAGGGATACAAATTAAAACCAGTTATTGAGGTCTAACAGGGTGGTTTGGTTCCAGCACATGCTTTAAGTCAAGGGACATGTTACCAAATCTCGTAGGTTTGCTGCTGTGGTTTTGCAGTTGGCTGCGACACATGATCTCACTGCATGGCACATACGTCAAAGCTTGATAATTTATGCAGCTAATTCTGACCAGAGGTTTGGTCTTTTATTAAGCAGTTTTTTTAAAGGAGGAGGAAGATTTCTGACCTTAGAAGTTGTCTGAGTACTTAATTTATTGGTGATTTTATACCAAGATTTTTAACGTGATAGGAAACATATTTAATTCCCTTTGGCATTCGAGACTCAAATGGTTGCTCTGGCATTTTCCATTTCATTCTTTTCATACATGGGATGGGAGCGTCACTGTTGAGGCCAGCATTTATTGCTCATCCTTAATTGCTGTTGAGAATGACTGCAGTCCGAGTGGTGTAGGTACACGCACAGTGCTTTTTTTTCTCCCCCTGTAGTGGTTTGATACAAATGAGTGGCTTGCTAGGCCATTTCATAGGGCAGTTAAGAGTCAACTACATTGCTGTGGATCTGGAGTCACAGGTAGGCCAGACTGGGTAAAGACAGCAGATTTCCTTCCCTAAAGGGTATTAGTGAACCAGATGGGTTTTTACAACAATCAAGTACGGGCTTTCTGGTCCAGGTTTATTCATGAATTTAATTCACATTCCCTCAGCTGCCGTGATGTGATTTGAAGTCATGCCTCCAGAGCATTAGTTCAGACGTCTGAATCACTACTCCAGTGGCATTACCATTATGCTACTGTGCCCCTACTGTGAAGTTTATGGCTTTACACTGTCTGAATGTGAGCAATGATTATGCTTGAAAACACAGCATTAGAAAGCAGCAGTCAATAAAGAGATCAGATACCAAGCAGAGCAATCTAGAGAGTTGCCCTGCTATGTGATTTTAGATATGAATTGGGATAGTTTTAAACCTGTGATCTCAGCCACATGGAAACACCACCACCTGGAAGTTCCCATCCAAGCCACTCACCATCCTGACTTGGAAATATATCGCTGTTCCTTCACTGTTGCTGGGTCAAAATCCTGGAACTCCCTCCCTAACAGCACTGTGGGTGTATCTACACCACATGGACTGCAGTGGTTCAAGAAGGCAGCTCACCACCACCTTCTCAAGGGCAATTAAGGATGGGCAATAAATGTTGGGCCCAGCCAGCGACACCCACATCCCATGAATGAATAAAAAAGAAAATGTCCAGAGTTTGGGTGGAGCCACAGTGTTTGAGTTTGACCAGGTCTGCAATACTCAGTACCAAAAGTGGAAAGAGTATTCCTTTCCCCAACACTAGCATTCTTCACTTTGATAAACACGCAAAAAAACACCTATCTCCCATTCAGTTCATGACTTTCCACAGCTTTACCCTCCCTCCTCCTTCTGAATCCACTGGGGTTGAATGGCAGAGAACCTCGACAGCCTCATCGAAGTAGCCATCCATCATGAGTGGGCACAGATGGCATCTGTTGCTTGAAACGCTGCACATTGCCTTTGCCAACAGCAAACAGGAGCATAAAACTGTGACGACCTCTTCCCCTCTCTAACCAGGGTCAACTGAGGCATAAGTGCAGTCACCACATCAGCTGAAATCCGGGCAGGCAAGAGACTGGATTTGGGACCTCCCCAAACTGCTGGACTCAGAGGATGAATGGTGCTGTGTGATTTGGTACTGAGGCAGCACTCCCATGCACATTCAAATATATCCAGCATTACATCAACAGAACATCCAGTTAAAGCTTCCAAACTAATACTTAATCGATACAGCACTTCCATATTGAATGCCTACCATCCAATCATTTGACGGTGTCACACTTTGGTTAAAATACACAAGCAAATGGCAAAAGTCGCCACGGTTCCAATCTGAATTCCTAAAAACAATGCAGGGTGACTAAACTAATTCCAGGGAATGAGAGGATTGTCCTATGATGAGTGATTGAGTAGAATGAGCCTATAATGCCTGGACCTCATTGAAATGTGTAAAATTGTGAGGGGGCTTCATGGGGTGGATGCTGAGAGGCTCTTCACCCCTGGCTTGAGTTTAGAGCTAGAGGGCACAGCCTTGGGAAAAGGAGTCAGCCATTTTGGTCGGAGATGAGGAGAAATTTTTTCAATCAGAGGGTTGCGCGTCTTTGAAATTCGCTACCCCAGAGGATTATGGATGTTCATTCATTCAGTATATTCAAGATAGAAATGAATAGATTTTTGGACACTAAAGGAATTAAGGGATATGGGGAGCAGGCAGGGAAGTAGAGTTGAGGTAGATCATCAGCCATGACCTTAGTGAACGGTGGAGCAGGCTCAAGGGGCTAAATGGCCTTCTCCTGCTCCAATTTCTTATGTTCTTATAACAGTGCCTTTATGAGATGAATCAGCAAGAGGGCTTCGGGTGTACTTTAAGAGACAATCCTGCGCTCTGGTGAAAGCAGAAATGAAAATAAAACACAGATTTCCACAACAAATATTGGCCACTCTCAGCAGCTGGAAAGTTTCCAACCTGAAACTTGTTATTAATTTGTAGATGCAGGGATAAACATTAATTTGTGCTGGGAACGAGTGGAAGAACACTGTGTATAAAATAGATTCTTTTCTGCAATCTGCAGATTTCCTTTAATTTAACTATTTCTTGGGGGGGATATCTGTCCTGGAAAAGCATTCGAAAAGTTATTTGTTATTTGGAAAGTAAGACTTGTCTTGAACTCCTCTAAATTAATCTTTGTTTTCCTTCAATAATGTTATTGGAGCTTTACTCATAAAAAAATTCTTATCTTGCATGACCGGCTAATGTCATGAAATTTCTCCCAAACAGATCCTGAGGTCAGTTAGAGGTGAATTGCTCTGAAACAGATCCCAAGGTCAGTTAGAGGTGAATTGCTTTGAAACAGATCCTGAGGTCAGGTAGAGGTGAATTGCTTTGAAACAGATCCTGAGGTCAGTTAGACCAACTAGTTACCCCAACAGCAGTAAGTCAATCCTCTGCTGTGGGACAAGAGTCACATGTTGACCAGACTGACCCTTTTCAGTTGTATGTTGCCATGTTGTATTGCCATGCTTTGGATGGTTGCATTAATACCTACTGCCCATGCCATCTCCATCTGGTTCTCTCTTTGGGGCCCTACATCACACTCTGATCCAAAGGAAGGTCCTCCCTCCACTACCTGACCTTCTCCAGCTGCATCAATGCCAGTAGCCCAGTGGTCACCTTCCTGGACTAGCAGCCCAAAGGCCACAAGTTCCTGAAATTGAATTTGATTGCCATGGTAATTCACAGCCTGGTGACAGAAACTGACCACAAAAGTTGCTGGACTGTTAGAACAACCCAAGTGGTTCACTACAACAGCATCCTACTACCCCTGACCCAGTCTGGTCTACAAGTGACTCCCATCCCACACCAGAGAGTTGACTCACTGGTGTTGGGGCAACTAGTTGGTCTAATGATTTTAGGATCAGTTTCAGAGGAATTCTCCTCTAACTGACCTCAGGATCTGTTTTGGAACAAATCGCCTCTAACCAACCTCAGGACCTGTTATTAGAGCTATTCGCCTCTAGCTGGCCTGAAAATCTATTTCGGAGCAATTCGCCTCTAACTGATGTCAAGATCTGTTTCGGCACAATTGCCTCTAACTGGCCTCAGGATCTGTTTTGGAGAAATTTGCCTCTAACCGGCCTCAGGATCTTATTTGGAGCAATTTGTCTCTAACTGACCTCAGGATCTGTTTCAGAGAAATTTGCCTCTAATTGACTTTAGGAGCATTTCACAGCAATTCATCTGCAATTGGCATCAGGCAGACACAGCAATTCAATCCGGTAGCCTTCGAGGTGTACACAGCGGCAGCTTAGCAGCAGAGTAATACAACTTGGCATATTGCTCCTTGCCTTACAATAGTGGATCATTCGTCTTACCAAAAGCAAAGCCACAAGAGGTCTGCTCGTGTTAAAAAAGCCCACACTGACACTGATCCTTTAACATGTTTACAAGCAAACCCTTTTCATGTCAGGATCCTTTCTCCATATTACCTACTTCCCTCTGTACAGATTACTAATTGATAAATGCTGCTCAGGACCCTTTGCTCTTCCATTGTTATCACAGGATCTTTATGTTACTGGACCAGTAACCCCGAGGGTGGACTAAAGATCCAGGGAACAGGAATTCAGAACTCAACATTGCAATCTAAAAATACTGACAACAATAAAAGTGACCATGAAGCTGTCAGATTGTCGAAAAAACTCATCTGTTTCACTCCTATCCTTTAGAGAGGCAAATCTGCCATCCTTAGCCAGTCTACATGTGACTCCAAACCCAAACCAGCATGGCTGATTCTTAATGAAGTGATCCAGCAAGCCATTCTGGGGCTCTACGGATGGATGATAAAGGTCCAAATCCCGATAATAAAAAAAATCCTAACCAGGCAGACAGAGCCTCAGTCTAACATCTCATCTGAAAGACGGCATGTCGGACAGTGCGGCACTCCCTCAATACTGCACTGGGCGCATCAGCCTCGAGTCTCAAGTCCCTGGAGTGGACGTGAACCTGCTGCTCTTACCTGGTCTGGCCTATACATGTGGCTCCAGACCCACAGCAATGTGGTTGACTTTTAACTGCCCTCCAAATTGGCCTAGCAAGCCCCTCAGTTCAAGGGCAGTTAGGGATGGGTAACAAATGCCGGCCTTGCCAGCGACACCCCCCATCCCATGAACATTTAGGGAAAATTGTAAAGTAGTGAGGAACATGTGGTGTTGGAAGAAATTGCTTTGTTTTGCACTTTATGTAATGTCAATTTTGAACAGTCCTGCAATGCGCTTTTATAAATTTAAAGAATAAAGTATTTTTTTTGGAACAACATCTCCAAAGTTTTCTAGTGAGTGGCGGGAGGGGGTTCAGGGGTGGGGGGGAAGTGAAGTTTCAGGGGGTTACAGCCACAGGAATTTATATTCTACAGCAAACATTCAATCCACAGAATCCCATGTAAGAGGTATTTGACCTGTGGCTGCTCTATATGTGTGGTACCTTGTAGATTAGCAAGAACCCTCTTAGGGATTCACAGAGCTGTTAGTTAGCCAGAGCAATAGCGGAGTCAGCCTCAGGGTGAAAGGGGGAGGGGAAGGGACAAAACCAATGCAGCTTCTGATGGCCATCTTGTGACACACACCCCCCCAACCCCTTGCAATTCCCTACCCCAGAGGGCTGTGGATGATCCTCTGTTGAACACATTCAAGACTGAGATTGATAGATTTTTGGATATTAAGGGAATCGGGGGATATGAGGACAGTGTGGGAAGGTGGAGTTGAGGTAGATCAGCCATTAATGGTGTGTAGATGTGAGGGACCAAATGGCCACCTTCAGCTCCTATTTCTTGTGTTTCTTTAAAAACATATGGAGAGGAGCAGAATTTTCTTTGAAAGGTGCAGCGGTTTCTGAACTATTCACCGTTTCTATTCTTTCTTGTTTTATTTTAAGTATCTGCCCTCTCTCTCGATGGCCCTTGATGGAGAGGTCCAGCTGGTGACCTGCAACCGATGAATGGCAGTGCCACACCCGGAGGCTGAAAGCAGCGGAGATACGGATGCACTGCCCATTCATGGCATTACGTCAGTACACAAAGAGTTAAAGAACAATGAACAATGCAAAATGGAACCACCAGGAATCCCAGAACAATGGATTATGAGTTTCTACACACATCAATTCTCATTTAGAGATCAATTTCTAAAATGTTACTGCTCTCAGGGCCTGGGTGACACAATCTTTTGTTGCCTTTAAGTGTCAGCATTTGTTGCCCATCCCTAATTGCCCCTTGAGAAGGTGGTGTTGAGCTGCCTTCTTGAACCACTGCAGGTACACCCAGGGAATTCCAGGATTTTGACCCAGTGACAGTGAAGGAACAGTGATATATTTCCAAGTCTGGATGGTGAGTGACTTGGAGGGGAACTTCCAGGTGGTGGTGTTGCCATCTATCTGTGTTGTTTTTATTCATTCACAGGATGTGGGAGTCACTAGCTAGGCCAGCATTTATTGCCCTTGAGAGTCAACCATTTTGCTGGGGATAAGGACAGCAGATTGGGCATTAGTAAACCAGGTGGGTTTTTACACCAATCAACAATCTTTTAATTGCAGATTTTTATTGAATTCAAATTTCACCATCTGCCATGGTGGGATGTGAACCCAGATCCCCAGATCATTACCCTGAGGTCTCTGGAATACCAACTCCAGTGACAATACCACTACACCACCAGCTCCCCACCTGCTGCCCTTGTCCTTCTAGGTAGTAGAGGTCATGGGTTTGAGAGGTGTGATCAAAGGAGCCTTCCTGAGTCACCACTGTGATTTCTTCAGCCACAATATGCTGGGGTGGAGGAGCTAGATATTGAGTTATATTATATAGACCAATTAAGCAGAATGCTTTGTCCTGGATGGATCCTGTTGCTGTAACTGTACCAATCTAAGCGAATGGTGAATATTCCATTACACTCCTGATTTGAGCCTTGTAGAGGGTAGCAAGGCTTCGAGATGCTCCCCTTTCCTTGTCCTCAGTGTTGATATGGCTGATCCAGATAAGCTTCTGGATAAATGGTAACCCACAGGCTATTGATGGTTGGGATCTGTGGGACAGTGGTGCTGTTGAACGTCAAGGAGCGATGTCATTTCCTCTTGTTCGTGATGGTCATTACCTGACGTTGGGGCAAATGTTACCTGCCCAAATCTGGATAGTGTCCAGACCTGTGGACTGGCAATGGGCTGTTCCTGACTGGAGCTGAATACTGAGGAGTCGCCAGTGGATTGTCCCACTCCTGGCCTTATGATGGAGGGAAGGTCGTTGATGCAGCAGCTAACGTTGGCTGGCCACATTGCTGCCACTCCTGGGACTGCAACAACTGGTCATTGGAAGGTTTCCCCCTTGACCCCAATTCACTTTAGCTCTGGCTAGGATTCCTTGGCCCACAACGTAGTTTAGTTAAGTTCAGCCAGGGTGGTCGGAGTGGCACAACTGGCCTCACCCCCTTCCCAGCACGTGGCAGCATCTTCAGCAAAGGGCACAAAACCTATTTTAAAAGGGATTCGAGTGGCTGACCCACACCACTTCTTACTCTCCACTTCTTCGAAACAATTCACTCCGCACCCTTTTGCAAGACGGAAACTATTCTGGTTTCAAACGACGGAGCTTTGGCAGCCTGACCGAGCTCAGACATGTGAGCAAACATTCCCCAGTCTCTTGTTAACCACCGAGGGGAAATGGGTGAATTGGAAAACGGCTGCTCCGTTTTGCTTCCCAGCTGACAGACAATAGAACCACAAAAATCCCTTTACCCAACTTGATGGAGTGTAAAAATCTGTCATTTGGACCATGCATTTGACAAGTCTGAAACTGAACTGCTCTTAAAGCACAAACTTACAGTTGCCACACCTCTTTATTACCAGGTCCACAAGTCTACATGGAGCTGTCCGACAGACCACTTGGACATCATTTAAGGCTGAGACTTGCTTGTGGTTACTGTGGCCTGAATAGCTCTGATCTCAGCCATCTAAAATCCTTATTGTTGTGCAAGAAATGTTTACTAAAGACTATATACACACGCACACATGCACACAGGGAAAATTACAGATGTCAATGGGTTTGTAACATGGCGTTGAATCCTTTCTGGTGCCTTTTCTCTAGGCCACTGTGCTTAAAATTCCTGTCGGGGGCCATTTTTAAAGAGTCATTTTCTCCTAACGTTTGCTCTGTGGGTCCAAAAACTCTGCCCGAGAGCACTGCTGGCTTCAATTTACTTTCATTAGATCAGTCAAGTGGAGTGACCCTAACAGCAGGAGTGGTGAAAAGAATCTGATGAATAGGAGCTAGCTGCTGCAGCTCATTAATAGTGAAGCTAAAGTTACTAAGTAACCCACCCATGTATAGCAATGACCACCCCACTGTATTTCATTGCCCCTTTTTAAATGTGTTTGTGTGCTTTATAAAAAATACTGCAGAGGAAACACCCAGAGAAATAATCTTTAATAGTTTCCAATTCAAGCTCATCAGGTCAAAAGTATTTGAAAGTCCTGGACCCCTTGAATACAGAGCTTAAGTCAGAGAACCATTTAACGCAATGTTATTGTCTAACACCCTTTAACCAGACAGGCAGCAGAGGAACAGCAGGAGGCCATTTAGCCCCTCAAGCCTGCTCCGCCATTCAGTGAGATCATGGCTGATCCGCAACCTGATCCCATAAACCTGCCTTTGTCCCATAGCCCTTAATATGTTTAGTTCCCAAACATCTAGCAACCTCAGATTGAAAATGAACACGTGATCCAGCATCAATTGTTTTGTGTGGGGAAGTGTTTCCTAATTGTGCTTCTGAAAGATTGGGCTCTCATTTTTAAGCTCTGCCCCCAGTCCCAGACTCTGCAATCAGTGGAAACGGTTTGTTTCAATTCACAAAAGGACCAAGGCTCCAATCACCAGGTTGGGCCCAGTTGTGAAGTAGAGGAACATTTGCCATTCTGGATTCTGCCTCCTGTTGGAAAAGGCAGGTGTGAACGTGGCACAAAAGGATTGGGTTTCCATGGGAAATTCTAGCAAGCACCTCATAAAGCCCTGCCCGGGAAACTCATGCACACCATGCTCCGACTCCAGTGCAACTCTGGGAGTTGACCCTTCAGGTGTAAGCTCACACGTGAAGAATGGCCACTTGCATGAGGTTCAGGAGAACTTCCATCGCCTGGTGAAATCAGATCGCAGGAAGAGAACATCAGAACAGGTGGAGGCCCTTCAGCCCCTCACGCCTGTTCCTGTTCCCACATTCATCTGGATCAAGGCTGATGTGTAGCCTAATTCCAAAGGCCAGTTGTCTTCAGAAGAGCAATAAACTGGAAGAAAACATACTGAAGTAGAGTTAATCTTAGTAACTTTATATTGTTTATTTTTCCTGTACAAAAAAATCCCTCTTAGAAATAATAACAGACACCCACAAGCTGGCAATAATTTGCTGTAGTTCTCAATCCGCCACTGGGTGGCAGTAGATGTCAATTCCTTTGCAGCTCTTGTCTGAACAGTGCAACATCGCCATCTGTTGGAATTCCTACAGCATCAATCCTTTCTCACTGCAGTCTGTCTCAGGTCAAAAAGAATTTCTTCGCAACTTGATTTGGGAGTTTAGCTGCTTTTAAACACCTCCTTCTCTCAATCAGAGTCTGAGAAAAATGCCTTTTGGGTGGCAACAACCTCACATTCTGTCTGCAAGGCTGGGGCTGTTCCCCTTTGAGTGGAGAAGGTTAAGAAGTGATTTACTTGAGGCATTCAAAATCATGAAGGATTTTGATAGAGTAAATAAGAAGAAACTGTTTCCAGTGGCAGAGGGGTCAGTAACTGGAGGACACCAGATTTAAAGCAATTGGCAAAGGAACTAGGAGTGACATGAGCTAATTTTTTTTTAAACCCAGTTGTTGAGATCTGGAATGCACTGGCTGAAAGGGAAACGGGTTCAATGGTAACATTCAAAAGGAACTGAATAAATACTTGTAATTTTTTCCCTTCAAGATTTATGAGAAAAGAGCAGGGGCGTGGGACCAATTGGATAGTTCCACCAAAGAGCCAGCACAGGCATGATGGGCTGAATGGCCTCCTTTTCTGCTGTATCAGGCTGTGATTCTATGAATGCCGTTCAATAAAATCAACACAACCCATTGAAATTTTAGCACAAATTATAACAGCAATTTCTTGGCACAGCTAACTCAAGAGGTGCAGATCTGGCTCCATCATCCTTTTTTGAGTAAAATTATTTTTGAAAGTTATATTCTGTTGTATTGGATCCCTGATTCCCCCTTCTGGCCGAGCTACCCTAACTCCTTGGATGAAACTTGCATTTATATACCCCTTTCGCTTCAAAGTGCTTCACTGATTGTAAATTTGCAGTTCTCAGTTTGAACCTGAAATGGTTGACTTTCTCATATTTTTATAACCTTTCAGCACCAGGAATCCTATCACTGTTTGATAGATATGTCAACAAATCGACACCACAAGCTATTTTGGGGAGAAATCCTGTATTGTTACATGAACATATCTTTTATATACATAAATGGCAAGTTCATTGGAATACAAAGTTTATAGGATGAAGTCTGAATTACACACAAACAAGTCAAAGTGATGAATGGTAAGTGGGGGGACAGCTGGATCCTGTTCTCCTATTCATGTTCATATACGTTACAGCAAGGGTTACAGTGGAACCCGGAACGGGACCCCAACTGAGTTGTCACCTGCCTAGTCCAAGGAGAGTACATCAATTGCACTGTCATTGCTGTAGCTCTGACACAAAGCAGGTAATTTAGCACAGATAGGGAATGAAACCCTGAGACCTTTAGGATCTCTAGTTATTGTACCAAATGATGCATTTGCCCACTCAGTTACAGGGAGAGCTCTCTTTAGCCTTCCTTGTCAGGTATGAATGGACTTTTTTGTCAACAAACTTATTACGTCTCCAGCACATGTGAAATCTGTACTTCAGTTTAACCTGCTACATTTGACATAAATCACTGAAATATCATAGTGTGGCAATCTAGAAATGAGGTCCACGTGAATTAGAGATACTTCAGGAAAGATCGTGTTAAAAATCAAGCAAATTTCAGACACAAGTCAATTTCAAACTTAACTTCACAGCAGCCAAAACCTCGCATTACGTCAAAAAGCAGTGGATTGATATTGGCATAAAACACAGTCTCTATATCCTGATCAATTTTAATTACTTCAAGGTTTAAGGTGCTATTTTAAAATGGAACTCGGAACTGATGTGGTCTCAATTGGTTCCTTTTGATTAGTCACAGCAAATGCTTCATTAACTATAAGTTATCAGACTGGCTAATACTGTTACCATGAATCTGGAGAGGTATTTGTAAGCGATCTCCCCAGAGACAGAGAAGCAAGTCTTTTTGATTGGTTCCTGGGGAGATGCTGGGATTGGGCGGGGGGGGGGGGGGGTTTGGAAATAGCATTTTCCTTACTAATGGCAGCCCAATACATAAATAAAACTGTGTCCCTCACATAAATAAATCTCTGCATGTAAAATGGGGTAGCAGTTCTTTCTCTTTCCTGACCATTTGTTTAATATGCAACTTTGGATGCCAGTTAATATTTTCTTATCTGCCTCTTTACCAACCATGCTTAACATATTTAAGCAGAACCTGTCAGGTAAATCACTTTAAATAAAAAGAGAAAGTGCTAGGAGAACTCAGCAGGTCTGGCAGCATCTGTGGAGAGAGAAACAGAGTTAACGTTTTGAGTCTGTATGTCTCTTCTTCAACTGAAGATTTGAAACATTAACTCTGTTTCTCTCTCCACAGATGCTGCCAGACCTGCTGAGTTTTCCCAGCATTTTCTGTTTTTATTTTGGATTTCCAGCATTCGCTGTATTTTGCTTTTAAAACACTTTAAATGTAAGACTTGCACTCAGAACCTCCCTCCAAATTTGAGTAATGGTGCTTTGAGAATATACTACTTGAATATGGAGTATAAGCATAAACGAAAAATGATGTTGTAAGCATTTAAAATATGTTACAAACTAAATTGCAATTGGAAATTTGAGATTGTTTAAAGCTTAGTTGGTGACACGTAATTGTAAGCAATACCTTTAATATATATTTTTTCTGAAAAATTAACTGAAAATGTTTGCGGTCATGTCCTATTTTCAATGTTTTATAAGAAACAAGTTCAGTTTATTTTCTCCTAAAACTGTTTTCTGGGGCTTCTCAGTCTTTGTGACTGTCCAATGATGTACCAGAATGCAGAAAGAGATGGGACTTACAAACAGTAAATCCAAATATACCCTGTGATTAGCAAGCTTGGCTGTCAAATAGGTCTAGATGTTGTCTTTAGATGTGCATACTGAGAATTATAGGTGACTGGTTTGAACCTTTTCAGGTATCAGCGATGGGACGTTGAACCATGATGATTTTACTGCTTAGGCAGCTATTGCATTGATGCTGGAGACATTGTCACAGGCATTTTAGACAGAGAAACTGTGACTGGATAAATAAGTTTAATCAGGCTCTTGCAAATTTTATACTGATGTCTTTGTATTGTTACAACCCCTGCTTGCAGTAGTGCACTTAGTACATGGACCAAACTGATTGCAGCAACCGCCTTTAGTGAACAGAGCCCTCCAGAGAAAAATATGCCACTTGTCCTATTTTACTCACTAGATTAATTCCGGGCATGTGTGGTCTCAAAAGATCGCCAGACTGAACAGAAATGTGGCAAGCAGATCGGAATAACTTTGTTGGAAAAAATGACAACTTGATTTCAGTCTTCATAAAATTTAAATCCTGCAGGTTATTTTTTTTTTTAAAAAAAGATTGCAGTACTGTACACCAGAGACTGGGAACTCTGTCAATGGAAATATTCATTATTGAGGAACTCTGTTGTGTCACCACTTCATGTACATCCTAAAAGGAAGGATTGGTTTAAACCCAACTCATGTAAACTAGTAGAAGCAGCAAACTTTTTGTCTCTGTTATAGTTACGTTTTTTCCCCCACATGCACACGTTAAGCATACATGGTGTAATTCAGTATTGTTAATATCTTGCCAATTACATTATTAAGGTTGGTTAATGTCTTGCCAATTACATTGTTAAGGTTAAGAAAGACAGGTGGTGAGCATAGTCTTTGAGCACATATAAATACAGGACAGCGGGAACACTGGGTGTGTGAGAGGAGAGCTGTGAAATTGAACAAGTCAATAAACTCTCTCAATAAAGAAAAACTCTGTGTCTTGGTTTCATTTTCACCAATGAGCTTGGATCCTATTAACAATTTTTTTACTCTTTCAAGGGATGTGGTCATCGCTGGCTAGGCCAACATTTATTGCCCATCCCTGTTTGGCCCTTGAGAAGGTGGTGGTGAGCTGCCTTCTTGAACCGCTGCAGTCGATGTGGTGTAGGTACACTCACAGCGCTGTTAGGGAGGGAGTTCCAGGATTTTGACCCAGCAACAGTGAAGGAACGGTGATATATTTCCAAGTCAGGATGGTGAGTGACTTGGAGGGGAACCTCCAGGTGGTGGTGTTCCCATGTGTCTGCTGCCCTTGTCCTTCTAGATGGTAGTGGTCGTGGGTTTGGAAGGTGCTGTCTAAGGAGCCTTGGTGAATTCCTGGAGTTCTTGTAGATGGTACACACTGCTGCTACTGTGCGTTGGTGGTGGAGGGAGTGAATGTTTGTGGATGTGGTGCCAATCAAGTGGGCTGCTTTGTCCTGGATAGTGTTGAGCTTCTTGAGTGTTGTTGTAGCTGCACTCAGCTAGGCAAGTGGAGAGTATTCCATCACACTCCTGACTTGTGCCTTGTAGATGGTGGACAGGCTTTGGGGAGTCAGAAGTGAGTTACTCACCGCAGGATTCCCAGCCTCTGGCAGGTCACAGTATTTATATGGCTGGTCTAGTTCAGTTTCTGGTCAATGGTATCCCCCAAGATGTTGATAGTGGGGAATTCAGTGATGGTAATGCCATTGAACATCAAGGGCAGATTGGTGGATTCTGTCTTGTTGGAGATGGTCATTGCCTGACGCTTGTGTGGCGCGAATGTTACTTGCCACTTGTCAGCCCAAGCCTGGATATTGTCCAGGTCTTACTGTATTTGGACATGGACTGCTTCAGTATCTGAGGATTCGCAAGTGATGCTGAACATTGTGCAATCATCAGCGAACATCCCCACTTCCGACCTTATGATGGAAGGAAGGTCATTGATGAAGCAGCTGAAGATGGTTGGGCCTAGGACACTACCCTGAAGAACTCCTGCAGTGATGTCCTGGAGCTGAGATGATTGACCTCCAACAACCACAATCATTTTCCTTTGTGATAGGTATGACTCCAACCAGCAGAGCATTTTCCCCCGATTCCCATTAACTCCAGTTTTGCTAGGGCTCCTTGATGCCACACTCGGTCAAATGCTGCCTTGATACCAAGAGCAGTCAGTCTCACCTCAGCTCTGAAGTTCAGCTCTTTTGCCCATGTTTGAACCAAGGCTGTAATGAGGTCAGGAGCTGAATGGCCCTGGCGGAACCCGAACTAGGCATCAATGAGCAGGTTATTGCTAAGCAAATGCCATTTGATATCACTGTTGATGACCCCTTCCATTACTTTACTGATGGATTGAGAGCAGCTTCAGCCTTGTCTTTTGCACTGATGTGCTGGGCTCCCCCATCATTGAGGATGGGGATATTTGTGGAGCCTCCTCCTCCAGTTCGTTGTTTAATTGTCCACCACCATTCACGGCTGGATGTGGCAGGACTGCAGAGCTTAGATCTGATCCTCTGGTTGTGGAACCGCTTAACCCTGTCTATCACTTGCTGCTTATCCTGTTTGGCACGCAAGTAGTCCTGCGTTATAACTTCACTAGGTTGACGCCTCATTTTTAGGTATGCCTAGTGTTGCTCCTGGCATGCCCTCCTGCACTCTTCATTGAACCAGGCTTGATGGTAATGGTAGAATGGGGGATATGCTGGGCCATGAGGTTACAGATTGTGTTCAAATACAATTCTGCTGCTGCTGGCCCACAGCACCTCATGAATTTCCAGTTTGAGTTGCTAGATCTGTTCAAAATCTATCCCATTCAGCACACTGGTAGTGCCACACAATATATATGATACATGTTTCATTATTATGTGTGTTTGTTTCTTACCATAATGGATGTGATTTCACTTACACTGACTTCAATATTTCAGCATGTATTGCATGAGCTCAGTGTATGCCCATTTTGCTGCCTAATGTATATATTTCAATGCATGATGCATAACCTTCATTATAGAGTATGTGGGAGTTTCCAAATGCACATATTTCTACTGGTGAAATTATGTAATAAATGTGATTCAACAATATGACCTATGCGTATCTAGACTTTGAATGGTGTCCCCCAACAACCTGGTACAGAATTATTTACAATGGGACCCACTGCACAGACTGACATACATTGTGTTCCTATAACTTCACAGTAAGTTCATTCTGTGAATGTACATTTTAATCAAGCAAAAATAAAACTTACACTTGCAGTATTTTAACTCATCCTTTGTCCCATTAAACAAGGGGCCCACTTTTCCAGCTCTGGTTGCTGATATTGTATTAGATTTCCATCTCTTCTGTATCTCTTATTGAACTTCGCCAGTGCATTCTGCATCACTTCCACCTGTCCAGAAACAACCACAATGTTAACAATAAATGATTGGAAAAAAAAATAGGGATAGTAAAAATGTGCTGCCCCTCTCTACACCCAGAATCCCAGCTAAGAACAGACAAGATTCTCAGTCCATCAAACCAGCTTCTCAAACCATATACAACTGGCGCTATGCCATCCACTATTCATCTCCTGAAGGATCATTTGGATGGAATTTAATCGAAAATTGACGATTAGTTTGAATGTAACACCTGGAATTCTGCAAGCTTGAATCAGAAATGTCAATTTGGTTTCAGTATGAGTTGTCAAGTGAGGTTAAACTGGACATTTCATATCAGCAGGACGGGAGAGCGTTTATTAATAACCTCAGAGCTTTGGGCTTTTTAAAGTAACTTGTAAGACCATAAGGTGTAGGGAGAAGTAGGCCATTCAGCCCATTAAGTCTGCTCCACCAGTGAGATCATGGCTGATCTGACAATCCTCAACTCTACTTTCATGCTTTTCCCCATAACCCTTACTGATTAAAAATCTGTCTATCTCAGCCTTGAACATACTTAATGACCCAGCCTCTACAGCCCTCTGTGGTAAAGAATTCCACAGATAACTACCCTCTGAGAAGTTCCTCCTCAATTCTGTCTTAACTTCTCGAATTTGAAGATTCCCTCCTTGCTGAAAGGGGTAAGGGTTCATGAACGCTTGTAAATCCTGGAACTACCACTTTCAGTGAAGCCCACAGGAGGGACTCGTCATGTAAAGGGTGACAAGCTCCCAGTGTAAGCAGCTCGGGGGCGGGGCTCACTAACCTGCAGCGTCACTCCCATTCGCATCGGCACATTCCCGACTTCCAGCGCCACCAGGTGGCTCCAGGAGGCTGGGAACTGCGACATCGCCACCTCCTGGTTGACTGTTGCACTGGTCCTCCGACAGCTCCTTCCGGAAGCCGTCGCGGGCGGGGGACGCCCCGCCTCCCGCCTCCTGAAGTGCCCGGATCCTCGAGTCCGCGCCTGCCAACTGTCGGCTCCCGTTTGCTTCTAGAGGGGAGAGTTCGCTGCGGCCTCCTTCCCCATCCATGGTGGCCGCTGCTTCGTCACTCTCCCCCGTCCGGCTGCACTTGATCCCAGTGTCTGCGGAGTTGCCAGGAGACGGCAGCTCGCGCTCTTTACTCCTGTCCGGGGCTGTCACTCTATTCGCTCGGAGCCGCCCCAGCTCTTCATCGTCCGACTCGGAATCAGGCGCCGTGTGGCGGCGGATCCGGGCAACTGATTCAAACACCATGTCCTGCAGATCTTGGGCGGCTGGCTCAGATCCCTGCTCACCGACTTTCTGGGGAGCTTGGTGCTCAGAGTCTCCCTTATTGTCCGTGCTGGGCCCGTGCTCCAGGGGGACCCAGGAGGATGGGTCCCCTGAGGTTTCTTGCTGTATTTGATTCTCCTCCAGGATATGTGTCTTCTCACTGCTCCCTGAACCAATGCACATAACCTCGTCCAATAAGTCGTGGGCAGCATTAGGAGGCTGCAAGGTGCCAGCAATTGCTGGTTCGACATTTTTCCATCCAACGCCGTCTATTTTCTCAAACTTGGCCACGCTGTCATCAATCCACTGTCCTGATCTCTTCTCTGCAGGAAGGTCCAGGGCCATATAATTCTCCCCAGTCACTTCACTGTCCTGGGCCATGCAATTCTCCCCAGTCACTTCACTGTCCTGGGCCATGCAATTCTCCCCAGTCACTTCACTGTCCTGGGCCATGCAATTCTCTCCAGTCACTTCACTGTCCTGGGCCATGCAATTCTCTCCAGTCACTTCACTGTCCTGGGCCATGCAATTCTCCCCAGTCACTTCACTGTCCTGGGCCATATAATTCTCCCCAGTCACTTCACTGTCCTGGGCCATGCAATTCTCCCCAGTCACTTCACTGTCCTGGGCCATGCAATTCTCCCCAGTCACTTCACTGTCCTGGGCCATGCAATTCTCCCCAGTCACTTCACTGTCCTGGGCCATGCAATTCTCCCCAGTCACTTCACTGTCCTGGGCCATATAATTCTCCCCAGTCACTTCACTGTCCTGGGCCACGCAATTCTCCCCAGTCACTTCACTGTCCTGGGCCATGCAATTCTCCCCAGTCACTTCACTGTCCTGGGCCACGCAATTCTCCCCAGTCACTTCACTGTCCTGGGCCACACAATTCTCCCCAGTCAATGCACTGTCCTGGGCCATGCAATTCTCCCCAGTCACTTCACTGTCCTGGGCCACACAATTCTCCCCAGTCACTTCACAGTCCTGGGCCACACAGTTCTCCCCAGTCAATGCACTGTCCTGGGCCATGCGATTCTCCCCAGTCACTTCACTGTCCTGGGCCATACAATTCTCCCCAGTCAATGCACAGCCCTGGGCCATATGATCCTCCCCAGTCAATGCACTGTCCTGGGCCATGCGATTCTCCCCAGTCACTTCACTGTCCTGGGCCATACGATTCTCCCCAGTCAATGTACTGTCCTGGGCCATGCGATTCTCCCCAGTCACTTCACTGTCCTGGGCCATACAACTGTCCCCAGTCACTTCGCTGTCCTGGGCCACGCAATTGTCCCCAGTCACTTCACTGTCCTGGGCCACGCAATTCTCCCCAGTCACTTCACTGTCCTGGGCCATATAATTCTCCCCAGTCACTTCACTGTCCTGGGCCATATAATTCTCCCCAGTCACTTCACTGTCCTGGGCCATATAATTCTCCCCAGTCAATGCACTGTCCTGGGCCATACAATTATCCCCAGTCACTTCACTGTCCTGGGCCATATAATTCTCACCAGTCAATGCACTGTCCTGGACCATACAATTATCCCCAGTCACTTCACTGTCCTGGGCCATACTATTATCCCCAGTCACTTCACTGTCCTGGGCCACACAATTATCCCCAGTCACTTCACTGTCCTGGGCCACGCAATTCTCCCCAGTCACTTCACTGTCCTGGGCCATACAATTATCCCCAGTCACTTCACTGTCCTGGGCCATACAATTATCCCCAGTCACTTCACTGTCCTGGGCCATACAATTCTCCCCAGTCACTTCACTGTCCTGGGCCATATAATTCTCCCCAGTCACTTCACTGTCCTGGGCCATATAATTCTCCCCAGTCACTTCACTGTCCTGGGCCATATAATTCTCCCCAGTCACTTCACTGTCCTTATCCTCTGCCTCAGGCCCAGTCTCCACCTGTAGTTCACTGGAATCTGTGAACATTATGGGAAGACCCAATATGCGGCTGGCCCTTTCCTTAATGCTTTCCTTCAGTTTGATAGGTGGAAATGAATCTTCGCTTTTCTCAAGGTCCTTTTTACTGGTTTGGGAATCTCTGCTACTATTATATTCTGAAAGATCTTGCCCATGATAATGGCTGCTAGTGATTTTTCTAGATGGTGATATGCCTTCAACTGTTTCGTTCACTCTCTCACTTAAGTCTCCCTTTGCACTCCTGTCATTGACCTTCCTGCTATCAGGCAGGGTGTCATGATCGAGTGCAGCTTTGAAATCCTCAACTTCAATCGATGATGAAAATCTCACTCGTTCTTTCTTTGGTGAAGAAATATATTCTACTTTAACTATTGCAGCACTGGCATCGACAATGAATACCCCATCACGATCAGGGCTCCATGTTGCGTCTCCACGTTTGATTTGGTTAGCTGTTCTCACAGAAGAGTGCAACGGCTGCTTCCATTCAGGTAGCTTTCTTTCTCTGCGCTCACTCGGTACATTATTCCCTGTGACCCGTTTGCTGCAGAACTGTTGCTGCCCACTGTCCAGTGAAACATCCCAAGCTTGCCTCTTCACAGACCAAGGCTTTCCAAGTACCTTCCATTCCAAATCTGACACCTTCCTATCTTGTTCAACGTGCTTTCCTATTGAGTCACCTGGCCTGTATCTATTACTGGGTGACAAAGCAATTTGCCCCATTTCATTTCTCGTGTGGCCTCTGTCCCACTGACCAACGTCTTGTCCTGTGACCTGCAAATCATTTAATGAATTTTCAGCCCTCCTGTGATTAAACCCCTCTTTTCTCATTGTGCTCTCTGGGTTTCTCCAACTTGTGATCTCTTCCCTGTTGCCATAATATGGCTGCTGCCTCATTCTGCCTCCAGGTGTCTGCTTATTGCTAGCACTGAAGTAGTGGCCTGAACTTGGAGTATAATTCTGATTTCGTGTGCCATGATTCTCAATGTCATTGTAGATGCTTCTATATTTCACCCCAACTGGAGGTGACTCCTGTTTGATTTGGTAAGCATTAGGTTCCACGCAATCCTGAAGTCGAACTGCCTCCATGTTGGCAGCTTTAGAACCTTTAAGTTCATAAAACCTTCTCTCACACTGGGTCAACGGGGCTGGCTCAAGATCATCCGGCCAGCTTGGCACATCTGACCTCTTGCCAACTTTGGGGAGTGTATGTGACTTTGAGTCTTGAGCCGACTGACTACTATCGGGTCTCGAGATTAAACAGAAGACAACTTCACCCCTTTTACTTCGAAGAACGTCACCCTTCATCCTGTTTCCCTCGTGGTTCTTCAGATCCTCCTCTCTGGGCCAATCCCCCGATTCAATATGTGGATTTTGTACTTTGATACCTTCATGTTTCAGATCAGATCGTTTATATTTTTCCTTGGTGCTTCTTCCAGATGTGTGATATAATGGGAAGCTAATTTCTTTTGGGTGCTGTGCAACTCCTGGATATGGATATGCATCCACCGTATGCCAGGTACCATAACTGGTGCCAGTTTCCTGATCAGTCAGCAGTTCCCCAAAGTGTTCAGGG
Organism: Carcharodon carcharias; assembly: GCF_017639515.1. NCBI lineage: Eukaryota > Metazoa > Chordata > Chondrichthyes > Lamniformes > Lamnidae > Carcharodon > Carcharodon carcharias. The sequence goes on along the minus strand of NC_054507.1, from coordinate 20,791,404 downwards.
TCAACAAATTTTCTCTTCTGATTTACCTGGCCCATTTTCTCAATTCTACTGACTTCAGAACTATTCAGTATATCAGCAGTTACGTTTGAAAAGTGATCCTGTGGGGGTTTGAATCCTAGTTCTGGAATTGGAGAATAAATTCTGTCTCTTTCTCCATCAAATTGGTCATAATTTCTGGCTTGAAATGTTGCTTTCATATTAGACCCTAAGACATCATATCTACCCTGATGTTTTCTTTCTCTGCTCAATGTTTGCTGGTGGACATATGGAGGCAGATCATTATGGTCTGGAAAGCTGGTAGTCTTTTGAACAATAGCTTGACTTCTCTGCAGATTCCTCTGACAGTTCTCAAACTGTGCACATTTCTTTCCCTGCTCTGCTTTCATTTTCATTTGCAAGTACATCTCATAACTTGGAGGTTTCAGGGGACGTTCTTTGTAGCCCTTGCCTTCAAAACTACTGGGAGGCGGCAAAGTTCTCATTTCTGACTGATCTTTCAGGGGGCCAAGCCGCCTGTGGTCTGATAGATTGGAAGTATCTCTGTGGGACCATGGATCTGTTGTCCACTGCTCTTTATAAAACGGATAAACTTCGGCCTGTCTGTAACCAGCAGGTTGGTTGATGGGAGGCGATTGGGGTAAATCCCTTATATACAAGGGCTCCCATTCCTCATAGATTGGTTCATACAGTAGAGGCAGAGGTCTTCTAGCCTGCTTTTGCTGATGTCCCAGTGGCCTTTTGACTCGCTCTGGGGAACTCCAGCCTCTACCCAAGTTTATGCTGCTTTCCCTTGCCTCCTGCATCCTTGTACAGTATGCATCCATTTTTTCTTTTGACTCCCACTTTTCCAAGTCTTCCAGGCCACTCCTGTCCCAGTACCCCTCGTGCTTGGGTGCCTTCACCTCTTTGCCCATCACTACTTTGCTGGACATACCAGATTGCCATCGGTTAGCCCGTGGGTCACTGTGTACATTTCTTGGGTGTGCTTCCCTGCGATTAGTGGAATCCTGCAAAATGTATGGAATCGGTTCCTTTTGTCTCCTGGAATTGACGTCTCTCTCAGTTCTCACCGAGGCCAGAGGTGGTATCAAAGGTTTTTCCCAATAACTGTATCAAGAATAAATCAATATCTCCTCTGGGTTAAGTAAATAAAATGCAAATTTAACAAATATTCAAGACTAAGATTCATAAGGCTGAATACTTGTTCAATGTTTATCATAAACTTATACATGATGGAGCTGAGGATGAACACATCTGTTATTATATGATGGACGTAAAGATTCCTTGATGGCCAAGTGAGTCAATGAACAATCTAGTGTCATTCTAAGACACACAGGCCAGGTTTGATCATTAGACTTTATGCAGTTGGCTGTTCTCAGCCAGTGCAGATAGGGATGCATAAACTGTATACCAGGAGGAGAAAATTGGCATCCAGTTCCCTCTGCTGGGAAGTGTGCATGTTTGCTGAGGATGGGATTGTCCTACACTCCGATGTCCTCCAGTGAGGTAAGCTTGTTGTGTCTAGGCTCAGCTGTTGGCAAGACCCCCACACTGACAGCAGCTACCATATATTCCTGCCCTTTACTGTCCTAGCTCATACCTGAGGGGCCACTTGGAAGGAGAGGGGAGAAAAGTTGAGGGAAAAACAATCCTTTCGGCCTTGCTCTCAAGCTTTATAACACATGGCCCAGATTTTGCAGTCAGTGGTGAAGCAATGGCACTGGTCACTAACCTCGGAGAAAATCACCCACAAAAATCTAGTGATCTCTGAGGTGCAATTTCCTCTTTTCCAACATCAGGTTGAATCTGGTGCCAAATCAAAGGGAACTCAGGGTGTGCAGCAGCAGTGATGGCAACAGGCAGGCAAGGGAACCAAACATATTTAAATATTCTCACTGAATCCCTTCACTTTTAATTTAAATTTTCAGATAACAAAATGAATGATTATGCTTGGACTAAGAAAGAAGCTAAAATAAAGATAAGCAAACATTAAACAGAAGAAAAATATCTTTATAAAAGTATGAATTTTTTTATGAAGGAGAAATTTGACATTGTACAAATATAAAATTAGCTTTTCAGGGCCAGTGAGGATGTTCAGCAGTAATTTTGCAGTTAGTGCTCCATTAAAAAGCAAGTTAATCCTCATTCAACAAGGTGCAACTTTCTCAAAGGTTTTTACAATGAGATTAAGTCTGGGAAGTTTCCATTAAAACATGATTGCAATAGAAGTTGCAGTTTCAGGGACACAGTACAGTGCAACCTCTAGAGAAGTTAGACTCACTGACAGCAACTTGTGGATTTTCGTGTCACTCTGTGCATGTGCAGGCCCCAAGAGTCGCTGCCAATTTTAGTGGCGCACTGAGAGCGAATGCTGAATGTTTCCCGATCATTACTACTGCAAAATCCGTGTCACCAGTGGAATCTCTGCTTTGTAACACCCTGCTGCTGTATATTCAGTGCAAATAAAGCTTTGTCACAGGATTTTTACAATTACACAACCTGGGAACTTTGAGTGACTCAAGCATTTTGTGATGTGAAGCTACACAGAACAGTCTGTAGTCAGGAAAGACATACTAAAAATTGGCCTGCATTCCTAAGGTCATCAGATTTCAATTTTACCTTTTGAACTTTGGATGGTATCATGTCGTACCGCATCAAGTGGCAGATTAGTCTGCTCCTTGACTTTGATGGATTCATGGTTCCACATCTAATCTAATTGTTTTCTGTTTATTTGTATGGTATATATGGAAACCATTCAGGCATCCAATGGAAATGACATTTCTACAGTGAGTGCATCCAACAAGGGCAGAATTAGCTTGGTCTGCCAGGTGAATGACTATTGTGTGACCTCCAAGAATCCTATATATAGCTAGCTTGAAGGTTAGAGAATCAAGTGTAACTAGGACAGATGACGCAGGTTAGGATTTAGTCACAACTAAAAATATGCCACTTGCATGATATATGGAGCTGTGTTCAGCATATGCTCTATCCAAATTACTTTTGATATCATTGCTCCAGCCATGTGACAGAACTGGAACTTAAAGGAAATGGCAAATATTAGCCAATGACCAAAGATACAATATTAATCAAACGTATTCCTCATCCTTTACAAGATGGACAAAACATTTAATTGGTGCTTACATGGATCTCCCAGGATAGGTTCCATATCTACCCAGAGAGTCATAGTTGCCATAGTTGTCATAATTCCTCATTCCAGTGTTCATTTACTCTTTTTTTTAATTTTCACCTTCAAAAGGAAGAAAAAATGATCAATAACAAAGAGAGAAAGTCGTTTGGATACTACTATGCTGCCTAATATCATAGTGCTTTATTCTGTACATGCTGTCAGAACCATATCTTTCAGGACAGTATTTTCTTTTACAATATGGAAAGACATTGCATTGTCTGGACGCTTGGAAGCAGACCTGTTTTTTTTTAAAAGGGTCATAAGCTCACCTATGGACTTGGAGCAAGCAAGCCTTTTCCAAGAAATCACCTGACCAACATGGTACTTGAGGGGGAAGAGCTTGTTTGCACTGCAATTATTTTAATGGATGGAAAAAAACTGGTTGCCAAAGGCCTAGTGATTTACTAGAGGTCATCTGATGGAGATGAGCTTTAAGTTTTGAACTTGTTTTTTTTAAACTCAGTTGGAAATCAACTGAGAAAGTGAAACTGCCCAGCTCGTACTCTCCTTGCCTTGCCTGAGATAGAGTGGTTATCACTATCCAACTTGGCATCCTCATCTCAATAGAACTTGTCTGTCTTTGGAAACCTGAGAGGCTGAGACGAGAAGGATTGATCCAGCTCTATTTTCCTCCATGCCGATGCTCCAGGCATCTACTCAAACAAGTGATCTGTCTTCACACGAGGGAGCTCCAGATCGACAGGGTCAAAACCCTGTGAACTTTATCCTTTGTTTTATAAAGTCTTTTCTTCAACTGCCCATCTCTGCAGAGACCCTGTTTGTTGTGTATGTGCGCGCCCATGTGGATAGATAGTTACACTTCCAAATTACAAATTATATGTTAACCAGTTCTCGCAACTTATTTTAGAAAAAAGTTTTGTTTTATAATAAATCAGTCATTCTGGGTTTATTGAAAGAAGCCTGGTAAATTCACTTTTATTCTGGGTCAAACAGTAGCTCAGGTAAATAATTGGCCATTTTGGTGACTGAATTAAACTTCTAAACTAATGGTGCTAACTGTGCAGTAGTTGGGCTAGATAAACTGTGCACTCCTCCCAACCCAGTCGTAACAGTACTGAAGTTTATCTTTATCCAACAGTAATTCTTCAGAGGAGCGAGCCCTCCAAATACAGGGACAAGATTTGGGAGTGGAAGCAGGAAGTCTCACCTCAACTCAAGGTTTGTACAGCACACGACAGCTCTAGTTCAGTGGGTAGCACTCTCATTTGAATCATAAGGTCATGGTTCAAGCCTCACTTCAGAGACATGAGCACATCATCCAGGCTGACACTCCCAGTGCAGTAGTGGGGGGCCGGGGGGGGCGCGGTGGCGGGGATACCATCTTTTGGATGAGGCATTAAAACAAAGCCCTATCTACCCTCTCAGGTGGAAGTAAAAAATCCCATGGCGATATTTCAAAGAAGAGCAGGGGCATTCTCCCTGGTGCCCTGACCAATATTCATCCCTCAGTCAACATCACTAAAAAAAGACTATCTGGTCATTGTCACAGGGCTGTTTGTGGGATCTTGCTGAGCGTAAATTGGCCGCCACATTGTGTGCTTTACAACAGTGACAATACTTCAAAAAGTACTTCATGGGCTTTAAAGCACTTTGGGACATCCTGAGGCAATGAAAGGTGCTACATAAATGCAAATCTCTCTTTTACCAAATGTTAATTTATTTGATATGGGGAAGGTTTGAAACTCAGAAATTTCCAGGAGAAAAGCAATGATAAAAGGAATTTATCAAAAAACATAAATTAAACCCATTGCAGTGCTATCCAATAACTATGTCTATATAATGACGAGTGTCATCCCTAGTGTAAACTATTTTTACAAAACCAGTAATTATTCCATTCGAACCTAGAGAGCATGAATCAAAGTAAATGTTCTCAGAGTTGCTCTCTAAATAAGGTTCATACTTTGTTACATGGCAATAGGAAGATTTACCATAACATTCTGAAAACAAGATGAATATGTAACTACTCACCAACTGTTCAATGTATGCCGCAGACCTCCGCGTCTCTCTCGCTCTCTCTCCTTCCCTCGGTCTGTCCTAGCTAACGTTCAGCTCACCGCCTTGGTGGGTTTTAAATGACGAGTTATTATTTTTTGAAAGTATACTTTAATAAAGTCCTATGTTTGTTCTTCTTCTCTTGGTGCTACGGAATTCAACTCCCTGAGCGAGATTGACAATACTTGTAATTTACTGCTAAAATGTAATAATTACAAACCACACAGATTAGAGTCAAAGGACTCTCCAGCACCAACACTCCCACCAACTTCTGCACAAATTCCCCTTCATGTGGAAGTAATGAGCTGAAAACATCCTGCTAACAGTGCTGATATCAGCACTGTATTCAAGTTGTGTTGGCAGCAGAAACAGTGATGGTCTGCTGTCTCTCTTTCCCTCTCTCTCAAACACTCATATTGTTTTGTCATTACATCAAGTTTTTGGAATGAACAAATTTAGATGTGTTTTGGTGAGCTTGTTCCAAGTAAAGTGAGACAAGAATTAGTCCCATCTTAGCACCTTGAGTGCTGACTGCCATCTTTCTGGCTGAAGCTCATTGCAAGTGATTTCAAATTCCTACACTGAGGGAAGCGAGAAGGACCATGGTGGGAAATTGGTGACTGCAATCAGTTTAATAATCAGATGAGATTTTAACAAATTGACAGGAATTCCCTTTAAAATTGTATTTCTACTTTCCTCTAACTAGAGCCCTAGCCCCAGTTTACCTCTTCACGTTTGTTGAGACTGTAATTCTGTTTTATTCCCAAACATTTTAATTTCTACAGATTCTCTGACATGGTCTCCCACCTAAGACATTTCTAGGCAGCAAGGTCAAAGCCAAATACTTCTCTGCAACTGCTGCTATTTGGCAGTTCTTCACTGATGCTGTAAAATGCAGATTAGAGAGAAACATCTATGTCTCCTAACTCCAAGTGGTGAAACATTCCATTAAAGCAAGTAGTGTTAATGTAGCAATTTTGCAAATTTTTAACCAATGCCCCAACAATAGTACACAGCGGAAACCAAACCCATGAAGACCCTTTTTTGTGCAATATAATGGTATAACTCACCAACAATAATGACTCTCCAGAAACTAAAAGTGATAGTCAGCTCTGGAACTCAAGCTTATGATCTCCAGGTTATAACTGCCCTCTTTTAGACTGTCTCAATTCAACAGTTGAATATATTAACAAGACTGTTGCAAACTGCACTAGATGTTACACAAAAGAGGGTTTGATACCCAGGACACCAATTAAACACAAATCATGTTATTTGTAATTTTTATGGGTTTAATTTCCTCTGTGCAGTGTTGTTGGTTAATGCATTTGCTACATTAACACAGTCTTTAATTGTCAATCACACCTAGGTTCACTCTGCTTGTGAGTGACTGTTTAATTTTGCGCGCACAATTTGTAAGATGCAACGATCCTCCACTCACTGCATCTTGCTGGAGAAATAATCCTGCTGTAGTCAGGAGTCTCTGCTGTAATTTTGATCATGAGTTTGGAAACTATACATAAAGACCACAAGTTTCACCCCCATCTCCAAAACATTGGCGGACACAAGTAAGTAATTAGCCAGCCATAGTCCACAAAGGACCATAGGCATCTCTATCAGAGGCAATTGGTGAGATATAGCTTGATGGGCACACCTCTCTGCAAGCAAGGGGAAAAGTGAGGAGGCAGGCCTCCAAGAGCTACCACAGCAATGTCAATATTCACTCTATTTAAAATAACTCAAACTTAAGTTTCTGTCTGATTTAGAGCAGGAATATCATTGTGTTTGCAGACCACATCATAGGTGGTTGTGATGGGGAGGGGTGCGGTCTCTGAGGTCCAAGAGGAGGAAGATCTGTAGGGAATTTCAACCAACAAAATGCAAAACATGACTGTTTGTCAGGCTAAAGAGTTAGATGACTTGATCCCACTATCAGGACTGTAAAGGGAGTATCATTATTGCTCAATTTGTCTTCATTGGAAGGACAGTTTTGTGCTGTTGAAACAAATACACTGATATCTTCATCAAGACTGCTTAACCTCCCTCGATTTGATCCTCCTCATTTGGGCCTGGATTTGAAAGCTAGGTAATTGAAGAGAATTAGTGTTCCACTCAGTGCAGGGAAAATATTTCAGCTTGCAAGCGGGGGGCCTTTTACTGTTTTTATAAACTTTGGAAAAGTTTGACCAAGATCTGCAAGCTTTAAAAGAAAAGCAATTATTTTTAAAACGCAGAATATATACATACATGGGAAGGACTCAGAGTCAGTAATACAGACAAAGAACAATCACATTAAAAAAAGGAGCTGGCCATTTATCCCATTGGTGTTTGTGGGAGCTTGCTGTGCACAAATTGGCTGTTGCATTTCCATTACAACGGTGACTACATATCAAAAAGTGCTTAATTGGCTGTAATGTGCTTCAAGACATCCAGGAATCGTGAAAGGCACTACATAAATGCAAGTCTTTTCCTTATTCCTCTGACTTGGCTATGCTTATTGGTGAATTTTGAAACTCTGGACTGGAGCAAGCAATAATTCATCCTCCAGTTCCTTTCTCCTTTATTAGTCTGACCTGGTACTTCATTTTATAATCATGGCTGTGTTTGCCTCTTCATAAAAGTCACAGCACAATACGATTAGTTCCCCCAAATCTCAGCAGTCAGTTTTCCATCCAGTCTTTACTATCAGAGCAACGTGCTCTCTGGGAGAAAAACAAAAGACCAAATTGGAGTGTCTGCTGCATTTTATTACTCTTACAAAACGATTATGTTTTTTCACAAAGTGAGCGCATTCATTTCAACTGCAGGGCAGAACCTCTTGGTACCAGAGATGCTGAAACCAGCCAGAGGCAAAATAGAATTCCTGAATGCAGCATTAATGACCTGACAGACAAACGATTCACATGTTTTTTTTTCTCACAGTCTGTCCAAAAACTCTACCGAGGCTGAATGGGGATTTACAGTGAGATTAGCAGACACCAACTCAGCACAAAGTGAACAGACAGGTCATCAGCCTGAGACAAGGATTATTTCCACAACTAGAAGCCACTCACTAAATAGTACCACAGCAACATTAAACTAACTGTTGAATTTTTGATTTTTGCACTATATATTAATAAAATGGATTACCTATCTGCTAGGGTCAGCTTCCCGCTTCCAATGAATTGCATCCTCCTCACCCCAAGAGCATAGCTACTTTTGAGAGGTTCTGTGGAAAGCATGTGCTGAGTATGCATGTAAAAATCTCTATCACATAATAGTCTTATAAATGTGCCCATTACAAATACAGGTCTGCTGTAGATATGTTCTCAGATTCAGCTGTTAGTCACTGCCATAAGTGGTCTGAGTGCCTTATTTTTTTTTACTGAATTGACTCACACAGCCCTTTCTCTACTTGTATATTGAGGCCTGCAAGAGTACAACTGAAGCCCATGTGAGCTGGTCCGGATATCTCTACAGACACGGAGTTAACACTAGATGAGACAAGTCTTGATTTGAATCACTGAAGTGACTTTAGTCCACAGTAAGAGCAGTGTACAAAGGAATACCATCAGATTCACTTAGTTTAATTGGAGAATTTGATCTTCACGTATGGTATGAAAAAAATGAACATGCAATATTGCCACATTTAGGTACCACATTACTTAGCTCAAAACCAAAAATTGCTCTGTATTCTGTCCAACAGTCCAGGATAGAACCTTCTTATTCTTCAACCTCATCACTTAGAGCTTCTTGCTGCCTGGGCAGCAACACCCTCTTTCCAAAAGTCATAGTGCCTTTTTAAGTACAAGTACAAAGCACAAGTCAGGAGTGTGATGGAATACTCTCCACTTGCCTGGATGAGTGCAGCTCCAACAACACTCAAGGAGCTCAACACCATCCAGGACAAAGGATTCTGCTTGATTGACACCCCATCCACAATCTTAAAAGTTCACTCCCTCCACCACCAACGCACAGTAGCATCAGTGTACCATCTACAAGTTGCACTGCAGGAACTCCCCAAGGCTCCCTCGACAGCAGCTTCCAAACCCACGACCTCCACCACCGAGAAGGACAAGGGCACCAGATGCACGGGAACACCACCGTCTGCATGTTCCCCTCCAAGCCACTCACCATCCTGACTCAGAAATATATCGCCGTTCCTTCATCATCGCAGGGTCAAAATCCTGGAACTCCCTCCCTAACAGCACTATGGGTGTACCTACACCACATGGACTGCAGCGGTTCAAGAAGGCAGCTCACCACCAACTTCTCAAGGGCAATTAGGGATGGGCAATAAATGCTGGCTTTGCCAGTGATGCTCACATCCCATGAATGAATAAATTAAAAAAACCTCTTGTAGTACTATTGAAAGGGGTGCGGGGGGAGGGCAGGGGGTTCTCTCATGACTTCGAAACCTAGACCAGGGTTTTATGGCCTCTCCCACCCGGTGGGATATTACAACCCTGCTGAACTGAATAGGGATTTAAATGGCTTACCACATCCACCAGGGGGAGACACGCTGTGGCAGTGTTGTAAAATCCTGGTCATAGAAACATAGAAAATAGGAGCAGGAGTAGGTCATTTAGCTCTTCGAGCCTGCTCCACCATTCAATAAGGTCATGCTAATCCTCTATCTCAACGCCGTACTCCCGCTCTCTTAGAGTCCAGAAATCTATTTCCTTCTTAAATATATTCAGTGACTTGGCCTCCAAAGCCTTCTTTGGTAGAGAATTCCAGATGTTCACCACCCTCTGAATGAAGAAGTTTCTCATCTCAGTCTTAAATGGTCTCCCCTGTATCCTGAGACTGTGACCCCTTGTTCTAGACGACCCCCAGCCAGAGGAAATATCATCCCTGCATCCAGTCTGTCCATCCCTGTCAGAATTTTATGTGTTTCAATGAGATTTCCCCTCATTCTTCTAAACTCCAGTGAATACAGGCCCAGTCTGCCCAATCTCTCCTCATACAACAATCCCACCATCCCAGGAATCAGTCTGGTGAACCTTCGCTGCATTCCCTCTATGGCAAGTATTTCCTTTCTTAGGGAGACCAAAATTGCACACAATGCTCCAGGTGTGGTCTCACCAAGACCCTGTACAGCTGCAGGAAGACATCCTTGCTCCTGTACTCAAATCGTCTTGCAATGAAGGCCAACATAACATTTGCCTTCTGAACTACTTGCTGCACCTACATGCTTGCTTTCAGCGACTGGTGTACAGGGACACCCAGGTCCCTTTGTACATCAACACTTCCCAATCTATCACCATTTAAATAATACTCTGCCATTCTGTTTTTCCTACTGAAGTGGATGAGTTCACACTTATCCACGTTATACTGCATCTGTCGTGTATTTGCCCACTCACTCAACTAAATCGCCTTGAAGCCCCTTAACACCCTCATCACTCATATTCCCACCAAGTTTCCTGTCATCAGCAAACTTGGAAATATTACATTTGGTTCCCTCATCCAAATCATTGATATATATCGTGAATAGCTGGGGCACAAGCACTGATCCCTGCAGTATTCCACTAGTCACCACCTGCCACTCCGAAAAAGACCCATTTATGCCTACTTTGTTTCCTGTCTGCTAACCAGTTCTCAATCCATGCCAATGTATTACTCCCAATCCCATGTGCTTTAATTTTACACACACAACTCTTATGTGGGACTTTATCAAAAGCCTTCTGAAAATCCAAACACACCACATCCACTGGTTCTCCCTGATCTATTCTGCTAGTTACATCCTCAAAAAACTCCAGTAGGTTTGTCAAACATTATTTCCATTTCATAAATCCATGGTGACTTTGTCTAATCCCACTGATATTTTCTAAATATCCTATTATCACATCCTTTATAATAGACTCTAGCATTTTCCCTACTACTGAGGTTAGACTAACTGGTCTGTAATTTGCAGTTTTCTCCCTCCCTCCTTTTTTAAATAGTGGGGTTACATTTGCCACCCTCCAAGCTGCCAGGGCTGTTCCAGAATCTGCAGAATTTTGGAAGATGACAACCAACGCATCGACTATTTCCATGGCTACCTCCTTTAGTACTCTAGGGCGTAGTTTGTCAGGCCCTGGGGATTTATTGGCTTTCAGTCCCATTAATTTCTCCAGCACTTTTGTTTTACTAATACTAATTTCCTTCAATTCCTCCTTCTCACTAGACACTTGGTACCCCGGTATTTCTGGGAAGTTATTTGTGTCTTCCTCAGTGAAGACAGAACTAAAGTAGTTGTTTAATTGCTCTGCCATTTTCTTGTTCTCTATTATAAATTCTTCCATTTCAGGTTGTAAAGGACCTATGATTGTCTTCACTAATTTTTTTCTTTTCACATACTAATACAGTCTGCTTTTATGTTCCTTGCAAGTTTACTCTCATACTTTATTTTTTCCCTCTTAATCTCTTGGTCCTCCTTTGCTGAATTCTAAAATGCTCCCAATCCTCAGCCTTACAACATTTTCTAGCAACTTTATATGACTTCTCTTTGGATCTAAGGGAATCAAAATATGGGTGATTGTATGAGGAAATAACCACTGCGCTTTAAGTTCACATTGATTCCATTGCAATTTTTTTTAAAAACTGAAACTTAATAGTATTACATTAATGAACAAAATACATTCAACATATGAAACAATTTAACAAAACACTAAAATGTTTTAAAAACAGAAATTCAGGCAGTCTACAGAGCAATGCATAAATGGCACACAATTGGCAAGTTTACTTGACCGACATTTATCCCTCAACCAACATCACTAAAAGCAGATGTTCTAATCATTTAACACATTGCTGTTTATGGGATCCAGCCATGCCAAATTGACAGCTACATTTCCTAAATTACAGCAGTGGACACATTTCAAAAGTACTTCATTGGCTGAAAAGCACTTTGGGATGTCCTAACATCATGAAAGATGCTGCAGTCTTTCTCCTTTAAACATTTGTTTAAACACATGGAACAATCCTTTTCCATGCGATATTTGATCTGTGTCTATTCTTTGCCCTTTAACGTCTGCCTTTTATCACTAACAAGAAAGTGGCCTAGCAAGTGCAACAAGGCCAACTGACATACAATTTTTTATATATTGTATTAGACTAGCAGGTCTCTTGTGACATTGTCCACACCAAGTTGGAAGAATGCAACACTTAAGTGTCACACTACATAACAATTTGAATTTACATAGCGCTTTAACAATAAAATGGCCCGCAGCACTTTGCAGGAGCACTAAATCATAATTCGACACTGAGCCACATAAGGTGGTGTTAGGGCAAATGGCCAAAAGCTTGGTCAAAGAGGTAGGTTTTAAGGAGTGTCTTAGAGGAGGGAAGCGAGATAGAGGGGTGGAGAGGTTGATGGAGGGAATTCCAGAACTTAGGGCCAAGGCAACTGAAGATGTGGCCACCAAAGTGGAGCGATAAAATCAAGGATGTTCCAGAGACCAGAATGAGATGAGTGCAGATATCTTGGAGGGTTGCAGGGCTGGAGGAGATTAGAGATAGGGAGGGGTGAGGCTGTGGAGGGACTTGAAAAGGAGGCTGAGAACTTTAAAATTGAGCTGCTTAACCAGGATCCAATGTCAGTCAGTGAGAACAGGAGCGATAGGTGAATGGGATTTGGTACGAATTAAGATATGGGCCACAGAGTTTTAAATGATGCCAAGTTTAGAGGATAGGATGTGGAAAGTTGGCTAGAGGTGTGTTAGAATATACATAGGACATTTACTATGAAAACTGAGTCAACAGTACTTCATTTAAAGCACAAAAATATTCATGACCTACCATGACCTGTGTTTGTTAGCAGTTTCACATTGGTGCTTGCAATAGCATAAATTCACTATTAAATTGTACTCCGGTTTGACTCTCCTGCCTCCAACTAAGAGAAGGTGCCATTCTGCTGGATTAGCACAATGTTGGGTGCAGTCTAAGAGTTCAACCCAATGCAGCATTTCAGAAACCATTACACATTGTAATGCCACACACACACAGGATCAGTCACACGTATGGCATTCAGAAATGAGCTCCAGGCACGCCAGTTTCCTCCAAAATTCAGGTGGCCATCTTACGAGTGACTCTTTTTTATTCTTAAGTGCACTCACTTGCATTGGTCCCTCAATCATAACAAGCACATTAAGCAAAAATAAATCACATCGTTATTAGCTGAGGATGGAGTGGGTAAGTCAGAAATCCTGAAAATAAGTGACATGTTTTGAAGAATTTTATTTTAGTTTTGACTATGTTACAATCAATACCTCTTTCAGTGAGATTTCAAATCTTCACAAGTAAATGCAAAAGGAGTGTAAACACTATTCTACTAGAGAAAGGTTTGGACTATGATCGGAATAAATATCAATTTGATTCTATGAGGAAATAACCACTGCACTTTAAGTTCACATTGATTCCATTGCAATTTTTTTAAAAACTGAAACTTTATGGTATTACATTAATGAACAAAACACATTCAACATCATATAAAACAATTTAACAAAACACTAGAAAAATGTTTTAAAAACAGAAATCCAGACAGTCTACAGAGCAATGCATAAATGGCACACAATTGGCAAGTTTACTTCAGGAAACAATGTTACAAGGATGTGAGTGAGGTTGCTTAGTACATTTAAGGAAAAGATTCTTTTCAGGCCAAAAAAATATTTTAATGTACTTTTCCTTTAAAAACTTTGGTGCTTCCTTACAGTCCCTCTGACTCCACAGCGAGGGGTCAGGATGAGTGGAGCTTTGAAGACATTTACTATCATTGATAGCTTCACCATTGATCTACCCCCAATCCCAGTCAACTGATGAGCTTGCCAAGCTCACCCAACATATCACCTGGAGGCCCACACAAGAACCACTGTGACAGCGGGAAGCAGCAGTAATAGAAGGCCAAAAAACAAGAGGGGAAAAGCGAATAAGGAAAGACAAACTTTAAAATGAGTAAAAATTTTCAGTCTGGAAATATCAAATTTTGCCACTTGTTTCCCTTTTCACATCTGATCCGCAATCCCTATCCGGAGTTCAAGCATTTCGGGATCCCAGGAACTAGATACCCAGCAACAGATTAGCTCAAATCAGTGGCTGATGTAGACCTCTGTATCCAGGTTAGACCTGTATCTACATTACAAACAGTGACTACACTTCAAAAGTACTTCATAAGTTGTAAAACGCTTAGGGACAGCCTGTGGTCATAAAAGGTGTCATGAAATGCAAGCCCGCCTTTTTTCTTTAGTGGCATCATTGCAAAGGTCTGACAGTTAAATACAGCATTAAATGCCACCAATTTAGTTCTCAAAAGTTGTTTAGACGTGTACCACTAATTACGTGTAATCTGTAATTCATCAGCCCAACAATTGAAAACACAGTTTTCAGTGTTGCTTTCAGAAATGCTGCTGGTGATTGTCCAGTCTAGTGTGCTGGTTTCAGCAATAATCAACTATTTCTATTGGAGAAGCCTTGTGTCAACGTCCCAGAATTAAGCAGTCAGAACTGCAGTGTGGATTACTGGCTATCTGCATGGGGTTTACTTGAAAGTGGTCCATATTCTTTCCTAAATTACATTTTTATAATGCCACAAATAAAACACACCATAAATTTTAAAACTACGTTGAATCAAGAGTCACGCTCTTGTTAAAACCTGGAATGGATGCTATACTCCCAGGGATAGGGAAGGGGGAGAAATCCAGGACTGTCAATCTGATCACTATGATTCACGCATGATCATTGGGCAGGGACAGGACTGACCTTGGCTGTGAATAGCCCACCACTAGGCTCATACATGAGGGATGGCCACTTGAGCAAAGTTCTGAAGGGGTCCCAGCACTACACTCCAGCTAGAAGCAACATCTTCAGGAGAGAAAGGAAGGGGGCAGGGGTTAAGCTGAAGGAAATTGGAGAGAAAATAATATTCATGTGGTTCCCTTGACAAGATCTATGGGGCTTTTTGTCTGAAGGTCACACCAAACAGGGAATTTGTTCACGTTCACTTCTGACATTTTCAACTCAATCACCTCAACAAAATTTAGATCCAATGTTCATGTTGTACATTTACAGCAACTTATTGCATAACCGTGTCAAGAGAATGACTGGAGTCAACATTACTCAGAACCTATATGTGCACATGCAGCATAAAAAATCCGTAATTTTTTTCCTATTAAGTTACAATTAACTTACAGTTATGAAGTTACAATTCAAATTGGCTTGCCTTGTAACAAGATCATGCCTCATTCCAACAGATCCTTTGGAGGAGTGAAACCATACTGTTTTTCCTGGAGTGAGGTGGGGGGGGGGGCGGGGATAGTGGTGAAAGAATAGTTGCAGACCATAAACTGAGATACTGACAACTATAAGAATTAGGGTTCCTTGCAACTTAGGCACTGATCAACCCTACATTTTGCTGTTTCGTAACAGTAGCTGTAATCTCATCAGATCCCACTGGCTCATCAGTCCAAACAAAGAGTTTGCATTTTTGCCTCTGTCTTATTAACAGCACCCCTGACCCTGTCTGCTTAGACATCAGCAACTTTCTAAAATGTATCACTAGAAGGTCCTATTGTATCCAATTGTGCTGGAACATCTGCATTGCCATATCAGAATGTCCAAGATTCCAGGTACAGCCACCAATCTTGCAAACTATCACCTCATTAAAAAATTAAAAACAGCACAGAACACTACCATACTCATTGCACACAATTAGATCAAAGCTTACATGGTGTAGTGTGAGATTCTTACATGTCGCCCTGGGCAGATAGTGGCATAGTGATAATGTCACTGGACTAGTAATCCAGAGGCCCAGACTAATGTCCTGGGGACATGGGTTCAAATCCCATCACCACAGCTGGTGGAATTTAAATTCAATTAATGAATTCTGGAATATAAAGCTAGTCTCAGAAATGGTGACCATTATCATCGATTGTTGTAAAAAAAACCTATCTGGTTCACTAATGTCCTTTAGGGAAGGAAATCTGCCGTCCTTACCTGGTCTGGCCTATATGTGACTCCAGACCCACAGCAATGTGGCTGACTCTTAATGCCTCTTAAGTGACTCAGCTCAGGGGCGATTAGGGATGGGCAACAAATGCTGGTCTGGTCTGCGACACCCACACCCCATGAAAGAATAAAAAGAAAAACTCTGGGTCCAACCAGAATTTAAGCTAATAAAAGCAAACGTTTTCCCAATTGGAATTTTAACCATGAGCAACACTTCCAACCTGGTTCATTAGCAGTACAGGAGCCGGTCATCAAATCAAATCTCCGTCCAGACTAGAAATGAGAAAAAAAAATTCTGACCCTCAAATCCACGAGTAATTAAATGACATTGGAAAAATTATACGCAACAAAAATGAGATTCAAGCCCAGAATTAAAACATCTGCGATCACCGTTTTCCAATGCATGAAGAAATACAATTTGGTTGTCACAATACTTAATCAATTTCATATTTGCTTTGGTCTTCAGACTTCTTTTGAGCTGCGGGGCTGGTCATTCTTCCCAATGATTTGCAGTTTTGAAAAGTCAAAATCAACTTTGCATATTAGGACCATTTTGGAATCAGCCTATCTGAAACTAAGTTACTGCCTTAAATAGCAAGTGATTTTAAGAAATGAAATAATTACAGAAATTTTAAACGGAAAGCTGTTGTTGAATAATGTTCAAATAAAAGGAGCTCAGAGAAGAAATACTCTCAGCTTGAAATGCATTTCTTTAACTGCACTTGAAGGGAGGCTCTAGGAAAGAGAGGCACACATCCACACCCCTCAATCGTGTTTCAGCCAGAAGTGCAAAAATAATCTAACCATGCAAATCAGGCCATCAAAATAATTACTTGTGATGTTTTTTTTGGTGTGAAAGACACAGCACATTGTAAAGCATAAAGTGACACATCACAAAGAGAGGTGTCGGAAGAAGTCATCCGAGAAACCAGGTACTGGACTCTTATCAACAGCTCAGTCAAAAAGACCATTACACTGCGTTCATGCAATCTGGTTTTTGGTAATTATGTTTGTATCGCTCAGAGTTTTGCGCACATTTGAGCTAAGAACAGTGAATAAAAGCAGTGGTGTCACTGTATCAAGCTGCTCTGGTTACAACAATTGGATGATAACATCTAGTACAGAACAGATAATCAAATTAAATCAAGTACAAAAAAAAGTGATGTTCAGATAATGAAATAATCAGCCACGTTAATACACTTCGAAAAGCTATCCACCTGAGGTAGGATGGGATAATTAAAAGAACAAAAGATTCAGTTCCTCTGACCTGACCTGCAGTGTCATTTCAGTGGGCACAGAAAGTCAATGGCTTTATGTAGAAAGGTGTGAAACATTTCAAAGTTTAACCAAAATAGGAGCAGTAGCCAGGGTCCTTCTCTATTTTATGGAACAGCATTGTGCTGGTGAAAAACATTGTGCCACCATGGGTGCATATTCTCAGACAAAAGACTTCCAAGGCTGGTGAGGTCTCTACGTGGGGAAGACGTTGCTGGTGCACTTTACACATATCTCTCACTGTCCAAGCTTGCATGAAGAATTATCTAAGGAAAAATAAAAGTAACTTTACTTCATGCTTTATCGTTTTGTGCTGTCAGATATGCCAAACTCACAGTATATTCTGGAGTTAGAGTCTTAAATAAAACATTACTGAAGTGAGGCAGAGGGCGAAAATATTGATGATAAATATACTGGGTCACATTCCAACAAATTTTTCAACAGCCAGCTAACCACAGCACTGGAATCAATCTTTAATGAGAATGACGAGACAGACCTTTTTTCGTACAGGTCCATTTAATACAGTAGTAACCATATAAGTATCCACATGGTGGCAAAAACTGCAATACTAATGTATTCCATTTGTAAATTCAGTGAAATGATAATGTAGTACAGTAGAATGTGCTCCACCTCAAGGGAGTTCTTTGGCTATCATATGAATCTTAGACACAGACGGACACGCACACCCAGACAGGGCACGATCAGGGTTTAACAAATGAATATTTCTTGATAACTTGCTCTTGATTTGTGTTTTATCACACAATGGGAAAAACATATACAGGCCATCTTATACCCAAGGCAAACAAAGTTTTGCCTGAAAGAAAACGTTATTCTCGGCAATCAGTATCTGGATAAGCAGAGTCTGTCCACACTCCTCAGCAAGAACAATGACTGCAGTTTATTACACCAAATGCTCAGGGGGACAGAGATTAAGAGCCACAATTGTATCCCTGCCTACTTTTAACAACTGGATCATACAGAGTGTATACTTGCCTCCGCTGGTCAGCACCAGTGCCTGCAGAATGTCAGAGAGCGAAACAATCCCCTTTACCACATCATTATCATCAACCACCACTAACCGATGAACCTACAAACAGGGAAAGACCTGATCAGCAACAAGTGGTTATTGTGAAGAATCTATGAGGAGGACAGGAAAATGGTTCAATCCATTATAAATGAATGCTGCTTAGCAATAGCTTACCAGCTCATGTCGCTAGACTAAAAGCAATCTTTTTTTTGGAAAAGCCTCTGGGTTTCACACATCTTGATACAGTTCCAGCTCTCTTCCCTCCCTCCACCAAGGTAGTGATGCATTCCAGCGCTCTGGAGGAAGGAACCATGCTAGGTTTCTCCCTCCATAGGGCAGTGTGTGCTGGGCAGATATCACATTTTCAAGGAGAAAAACAACAGATTGCAACTGGGATGAACAAACATGGCAAAGCTTGAGAGCTGCCAAGTTGCTTTGTTTTTTCAGCTCATCAATGCTGGAAAGGATGTGCTTCCTGGCTAGCTGGAATGTTCCATGGATACTTCTGTACAAGGCAGGATTCACAAGGTTTCAAAGAAACATGGATTGCAGTCATTCTGGAACCTTGAAATTTGAGATTTTACCAATTTCTGCTCAATGAAGTGAAAGATACTCTGTCCCTTGCATGAGTTTTAACTGAAGTTAGTAATGAGGCATTCCTTCCGTCATGCCGTATGGTATTTGCTGGAATGTGCATGTTCTGTTCAAGTCTCCAACAAGATCAACAACGTTCTCAATTGGTATGTTAAACAATGAAAAAATTCAAGAATTTAACACTAAATTTCGTTGAAAGGAAAATGGAATAAATAGGAAAAAAACACAATCTCACTTCTATCATCACAGAATTTGGAAAAGAGATTGCAATATTTGTGCCAAATACTTGGGTAGAGGGAGCACTTGATTCTTAGTCAGCAGAGTCTTAAAGCACAAAACTCAATCTGCATCTTTTACCTCTGGTGCTGCCTTCTGGAGGAATTCCTTAAGTGATCAATGGGATCTGGGCAGATGGGTTATTGCAATGTTCAGGGATATGGGAGGGTGAAATGAGATTGATGCACCAGTTAAACAGCTTCAGTCTCTTACTTATCCAAATAAAATCCGAGGGAGTGTTACAACAACAAAAGGAAAAGCTAGAAGTTTGAATTCGTATAAATCCACTTTTATAGATCGTTGAACACAATCAGTGAAGTCATTTATTTCATACACTGGTTACTTCCTTTCAGAGAAAGAAGAGAAACAAGACTGCGAATACAATAACTTGCTTTTACGTAGCGCCTTTAACGTAATAAGATGTCCCTAAGTGCTCGACAGGAGCATCCCACCTACATCTGTGATTCCTCTGGTGCCCTACATCATATTAACAATTTCCAGTTCCCTGGCCCTAACCGCCTCCTTTTCACCATGGACGTCCAATCCCTTTACACCTCCATCCCCCAATAGGATGGTCTGAGGGCTCTCCGCTTCTTTCCTGAACAGAGGTCCGAACAATCACCACCACTCTCCTCCGCCTGGCTGAACTTGTTCTCTCACTCCTCTCTCCTCACTGTCCAAGGGCCCAAACACTCTATTCAGGTGAAGCAGCACTTCAACTTGCACATCCTGCAATTTAGTCTACTGCATTCGCTGCTCCCAATGCGGTCTCCTCTACATTGGAGACCCCAAACGCAGACTGGGTGACTGCTTTGTGGAACACCTTCGGTCTGTCTGCAAGCATGACCCAGACCTCCCTGTCGCTTGCCATTTTAACACCCCGTCCTACTCTCATGCCCACATGTCCGTCCTTGGCCTGCTGCAATGTTCCAGTGAAGCTCAAAGCAAACGGGAGGAACAGCATCTCATCTTCCGATTAGGCACTTTATAGCCTTCCAGACTTAACATTAACTTCAACAACTTCAGACCATGAACTCTCTCCCCCATCCTCACCCCCTTTTTTAATCCTTTGTTTTCTACATTCATTTTTATTTTTTAACCACTTATTTTTTATTCATTCATTTGTAGTTTTATCCCCTTTTTTATCCCATTTGTAAAGAGCCATTTAATAGCTTTGCTATTTCATTTTTTGAACAGGCAGTCAAAGCACACTTCTCTCAGCAGCATTTAAAACCATGCTGGAGATGTTCCTGCTTGCAAAGCCTGGTAGGAAGAGGTTAAGTGCAACAACAGCAATTATATAACCAGCTGGCTGTCTTCAACACACTCCAATTCACGCCAAGTTTTACAGTTTTCCTGGAGTAGCTTAACAGTGAATTATCCCATTAAAGCAAAACTGCTCGTGATTCAGAGCTCTTCCAGATACAAGTTTCAGGCAATGGGGCTGCAAAGGATATGGCTTGTACTATTTCAAATTCTCAACACCACAAGAGGTTGCTGCAAAGACAACAGGCTCCGTGCCTGCCCCAGTGCAGAGTTGAATGAAGTGAACCTGGAAGATCCCAAGTTCAATTCCCTGTCTGTACTGCAGGAGCTGGGAGTGACTAAATTTGCCCTCAGTGCTTCCAAACATGGAGGGGGATGAGGAGATTTTAGAAATGAGCCAAGGTTGCCACTCCTATCCACTATCTAATGACCCTGACTGGACTCACACAGGAAGAATGGGCCTCTTGGCAGATGAACTGGAGGCTGTTCTGTGGTCTTGGAACTATATCCCAATAAGGTTAGCATTTTCTAGGGAGGGGGCAGGCAGGGGGAAAAAATTTTGAAAATTTAGTACGAGGCTGACATGCATTTGACCCACAATTTTAAACAGTAAATGGTTTTATTAGTTTTTCTTTTCAAGCTTCTTTGCCTGTACCTCTGCCTCCACGAGTCGGTTGATAATTGTCTCAAGCGTTTCATGCTTGTAACATTTCAGTACACCTTCGAAGTACTGTGAGCGGTGCAGCAGTGCTTTTGTTACAGTAATGTCCAGGTTGTTGTAGGTCTTCTCTGCAGCCAGGTTCTAAAGCACAAACTTGTAATTAGAGAACAGTTGCAGAGCAATAAAAAGAACATCTAGTTAAGTCACTGTAAGATACTTACAATGACATCAAACTTCGAGTAGATATCCCCCACTCGCCCTGTACAGGGAAAGACAGGAACAATCAGGATAAAACAGGAGGTACTCCTCAGGCCAGGAGAATATTGAAATTAATAATTTGAGTACTTGGTAGCGATTAAGTTGAAGAGTGCAAAGAATTTGTCTGGGCTTCTCTATTCACTGCTACAATAGTTACCAAGTGAATCTCTTTGAATTAGAACTGTATTCATTATTTATTTCAAGAGGTGTCACGTACATTTTCCATAAGGACCAAGTAAAGTTACGGTTCTCAGGATTTGTTCATTTAGGCCAGATTTGTTTAAAGTAGTAGAGAAAGACACACTTGAGCGAATTACAGTCAAATAAATTGAGGCTATTCCAGTCAATTTTCCTCTTTAATTAATTATCCATACTGATGCATATTTTACTATCCTCACCAGCCAACCTCAACATTGTGATGCCTAACCTGTATAAATAAAGCATATACAAAAAAAAAGTTAAAAGGGCATTGAAACTAAATTTCATTACATTAGTAAGAATTACTTAGTTATTATTGAGAAGTTGCGGTGTTGATCTGCAGTTACAGCTAACTTTTGACATATTCTGCTCTACTTGTGCATGCAGGTAACGAATACTATAGTCAAGTGTGTTGAGATGGTGGTTAAAAATAAGAATTTAATTTTACCGGATTCATCCACAACAGGCAACGCAGACACTCTCTTTTCCACAAAGATTCCCAAAGCCACATAAATGGGAGTGTTTTTGTTCACCACTGCAATGTTCTTGTATGTTCCAATATTCAACTCTTCCAGCGTTTTAGACATGAAATCTGGTTTGGGCATCTCAGAAATCTGCAATAATAGGTTAAGAAACACAGCAAACACTTACTATAACATCAAATACCCAAAGTAAACACATTTCATCAATGTTGTATACTGCAAAGCACAAAGTTGCATGTGGTTTTGAATTAGACATTTAACTATATGCTTCTAAAGTAACACAATAAAAATGACGCAAACTTTTATTCTCTAGTCTAGAATAAATCTGTTGCTCTCCCCACTCTACCCACCAAATAGTGAAGAGCCTCCTAAATCCACCATTGTGGTTCAGTGGGTAGGGCCCACGTCTCTGAATCACAAGCCCACTCCAGGGCTTGAGCACAAAAATTAAGGGGGACACTCCAGTGCAGTTCTGAGGGAGTGCTGCACTGTCAGAGGTGCTAACTTTTGGGAGAGACGTTAAATCAAGACCTCATCTGCCCACTCGGGTGGATGCAAAAGTTCCCATTGCACTATTTCAAAGAGCAGGGGAGTTATCCTTGTTGTCCTGGCCAATATTTATCCCTCAATCAACATCACAAAAACAGATTAGCTGGTCATTATCACATTGCTATTTGGGAGATTGCTGTGTTTAAGTTGGCTGCCAAATTTCCTACATTTCAACAGTGACTCATTACAAAAGTACTTCAATGGCGATAATGCGTTTTGAGACATCAGGTGGTTGTGAAAAATGCCATATAGATGCAAGACTTTCTTTCTTTATATTTATTTAGTCAGTCTTTACATGGCTTGAATAATGGAGGAAACAAGTTACTAGCTGGGTTGGTGCCTCCTCTACATCATTCAAGCCCACCTCCTGGCTGGTATATCTGTGGAAAAGTCAGTGAATCAGACTATCTTTGATCAAGATAAAACAGGAGAGGACAAGGAAGATGTGGACATGGGTTGCAGTTTGTGGAACATCACTCAGTGCTGGTACTTTAGTTTTCCCACCATCCTGGGCAGTAAGGTAAAGTCTGTATAGTCCAAATTTAGCTCCATGTCAAAGTCAATCCAAATGACGCACGTATTTTACAATTTGGGCTTTCTCCCAATATTTTAAACCTCAGTTCAAAAACACCAGTTTCCACAGGTGGACCATGTCTCCTATGAACTGAATATTGTAGCCTCATATGTGACATGTATGGAACTGTGTGGCATAGGACAAATAATTACCATCACTGTGGGATTGCACACCAGGGATTACATGGGTTGCTGACGTGTCCATTTAGAAAGGCAGTAAAAATCTCAATGTTGATCTGCAGTGTTCAGGCTAAAACTAATGGTCAAACTTATTTACTCGTAGGATGGCTATATGGATGATGATACTTTTTTTTTCCATTTGTAGAGACACGTCTAAGATTTTTGTCTTGCACTTATCAGGATATTCGGCAAGAATACCAACATAAGGGGGAAGACAGCAATTTATACTTTATGTAGAGAGAGTGCTGATTGGATGGCAAGTGGCGTTGCCATGGAGAATGCATTACTGATGGTGACTGACAGTTAATTGCCAAGTACTGTTTGAAATTTAAAAGAGGCAGCTTGACCCTGATTGGTCAAGGGATTGCCCTGAGGAATGAGTCAGCGAAAGGCTGTCATTTATTTTGTTTAGCTGAAACAGGCGCAATACGTGTACATGTTCTTTCTGTCTGCAAAGAACAGGGCCCTGTGTATTAATATAGGTTACTTCCAATACACACAAATGTGCCACACTGCAAGTCCAACTGACAATCTTAAATTGATTGTGTGTAATTCTTAGCACACTGAGGATTATTTAGCAAATGTTGTTCAATCATGGAATCACACCTAATGCTGGACGCTGTTTTGAGTTTCGCAAGCACGGGCTGGCTGGAGCAGTAGCAACATGAGTGGCATTCACCACTAACAGGATGCTGCCATCAAGCCAAAAAGACATTCTGCCTATCACACAAATGAGTATTGTGGCATGTGAATTTCAGTGCCAGTGTGATGCTAGGTACACTGACCCTATATTCCAAAGACTGGTGGATCATATCAAACAGAATGTCCCAGCCGCTGTTCGCAATGGGCAAGGTACAGACAAAATAAGTGACAGCCTTTTGCTGACTCATCCCTCAGGGCAATGCCTTGACCAATCAGGGTCAAGCTGTCTGGTTTTAATTTCAAATAATGCTTGGCAGTAAACTGTCAGTCACCATCAGTGATATATTTGCCTCGGCAATGCCACTTGCCAACCAATCGGCACACTTCAGAGTACACATTGTTGCTTTCCCCTTTATATTGGTATTCTTGCAAATGTCCTGATAAGTGTCAGACGAAAAGATTAGGTGTCTCTTTTTACGAACAAGTAGGCCATTCAGCCCCTCGAGCCTGCTCCACCATTTATTAAGATCATGGCTGATGAGATAGTAACCTGAAATCTGCATCTCACCTACCCCCAATAACCTTTCACCCCCTTGCTTACCAAGAATCTATCCAACTTTGCCTTAAAAACACTCAAAGACTCTGCTTCTGCCACCTTATCAGGAAGAGGGTTCCAAAGACTCACGTCCCTCTGAGTGAAAAAAATTTGCCTCATCTCGGTTTTAAATGGGCGACCCCTTATTTTTAAACAGTGACCCCTCGTTCTAGATTCTCCCACAAGAAGAAACGTCCTTGCCACATCCACCCTGTCAAGACCCCTCAGGATCTTATTTGTTTCAATCAATTTGCCTCTTATTCTTCTAAACTGCAGCAATTACAAGCCTAATCTGTCCAACCTTTCCTCATAGGACAACTCACCCATTCCAGGTATTAGTCTGGTAAACCTTTGAACCGCTTCCAATGCATTTACATCTTTCCTTAAATAAAAAGTGACCAATACTGTACACAGTACTCCGGATGTGGTCCCACCAATGCCCTGTACAACTAAAGCATAATCTCCATATTCAATTCCCCTCGCAATAAATGATAACATTGTATTAGTTTTAATTACTTGCTATTACTTGCACACTAGCTTTTTGTAATTCACGCACTAGGATCTCTCTGCACCTCAGCAATACTTTTTTTATTCTTTAATGGAATGTGGATGTCACTGGCAAGGCCAGCATTTGTTGCCCATCCCTAATTGCCCTTGAACTGAGTAGCTTGCTAGGCCATTTCAGAAGGCAGTTAAGAGACAACCACATTATGATGGGTTTGGAGTCACATGTAGGCCAGACTGGGTAAGGATGGTAAATTTCCGTCCCTGAAGGACATTAGTGAACCAGATGCGGTTTTACAACAATTGATGATAGTTTCGTGGTCGCCATTACTGAGACTAGCTCTCAATTCTGGATTTATTAATTGAATTTAAATTCCTCCAGCTACAATGGTGGGATTTGAACCCATGTCACCAGAACATTAGCCTGGCCCTCTGGATTACTAGTCCTGTGACATTACCACTACGCCACCGTCTACAAGGTGTCTATTGTTGCAAAAACAAAGAGCTCAAAATCTAATGAGTATCTAACGAAATGTCGCATGAATGATAACCATCTCTTTGCCACCTTACATGGGATAGGCAGTGCAAAGCATGGAAATGGAGATCGGAGGAAAATCCCACAATGCTTATATGATTCCCCATAAGTTTTCCCATAAGATCAAACAGGTTTCTCATAGTAATTGCACAAATAAGACGCTAGTCACGACCTAGATATGGTGTGATGAGCAGTCTGCAATTATTTGACCCTGACCTCCAGAGGAATCATTCAGAACGTCTGACGTGAATCTGCACGCTCGCAAAGATGAGTGCTTCAAAGATATAATTTATGAACGCAAGCAAAGATGTCACTGCAGAAAGGTGGCATGTGGTTATCAGTGTAGGTAATGTTGGATATTGCTTTCCCCACCTTAGCAAAAAGGGGAAGATTTCATCCCAGCCACAGCTAAATGAAGTTATATGTTTGGTTTTATCAAAAGCCAAAGAGAAAAAATATAAGAAAAGTATTTTTGTTGGAGACAAAATCGAAGCTCTGGTTCCACTGCAATATAACTCCTACATTCAGGAATTCTCTTGATACTCCATGTTGTTAGTTTGAGAGATTCTGCTCAGTGATAAACTCTCGTCTCTAAATAATAAGAGAACACCAATGTAATGACAGAGTTTCAACTCTGTGCTACTCAATTCCGAAGATGCCAAGGGCAAACAGATCAGATCTCTGACTTTTACTGCAGCAGTTCTCAAGAGTGAGCCTCATCAGAATGACTCTGGCCTGCAGTGAAAAATGACCTTAATTCTAATGTTACTCCTTTTCTAGAGACACAGGGTGATTAAAAGCTGTAAAAAACAGAGACCAGATCAATGCTTCCGATGTGCTGTTTCCAATGTTTTAAAAACCAGTGCATGCATGTTTGTGTGGGAGGCCAGAATTCACCTCATTTTACTGGTCTGAGATACTTACAAAGAGTTTGAGAAACTTCAGGATGCGCTTGTGCGTAAGAATGTAGAGTGTATTCCCTGTTAACGGATCAACAACTGGAAGACGGTGAATTTTGTTCTTGATCAGTGATGAAACTGCATCGTACAAGCTGCAGTGATAGAAAAAGTTGTGAGGCACGGTTTGGCACTGCATGACACAGGGATCCATTTAAAAGAATGGTCTTTTTGACTTTTAAAATATATACTAATTAAACTCCAAAAAGATATTTCCCATCAATGATTAATAACACTGTAATTAAATAGAACTAGAACAATAGCCAGAAACAAAAGGAGCTCTTTAATCACAATGGTGCAGTCCCCAAACAAGCTTGCATGCAGCCAAGGCATGACTGTAACACTGGAGTGAGTGTGCATGCTTAGGCTATCAACAATGCTGAATCTGCCTCACAATGGCAGGTTCAGCAACAAGCAAACCAGAACACATTATAGAACTGCGCTGCAATATAGACAACTAGATGATATGGGGAAGTGGATTATATTGCACCACATCTTATTTCTTAATATTACTGCTACTGCCTCTCTGGATTAAAATCACTTTTAAAAAAAACGAGTTTTGTTTATCTGTTCACAGGATGCGAGTGTCACTGGCAAGGCTGGCATTTATTGTCCATCTCTAATTGCCCTTGAGAAGGTGGAGGTGAGCTGCTCTCTTGAACCGCTGCAGTCCATGTGGTGTGGGTACACCCATGATGCTATTAGGGAGGGAGTTCCAGGATTTTGACCCAGTGACAGTGAAGGTGCGACTTGGAGAGAACTTCAAATTATTTTTTCTTTTCGCTCCATCTGTTCTTATGGAATGGCCTACAGGCCCAGGCCCCTCAAATGCCTGACTACAGCCCCAACCCCCCCGCCACTTTCATCCCTGCCCTCGGCTACCTCCCACCCCTGCCTACAGCCTGGTCTCCTGTCACCCCTTCCTACAGCCTCCTACCATCTCCCTCCCATCCTCGCCCACAGCCCTAGCCTCCTCCCATCTGTCTGCAATTAAGCATTCACTTTCCACCCCCAAAATTCCCAATCTCTCTCCGCAGCCTCCAGCTCCTCCCACATCCTTCTCTCCCTGACCCTTGTTTCAAGCCCCCTGAATGCCCTTCTCTCTTGTCCCTAGGCCCACACATCATCCACCCGCCTCTGTCTTCAGCTCCCGTGGTTGTTTTCTTCTTGTTTACAGCCATTAGCAACATCAGTGTTTGTTCCTTTTGCCTGGCTTCCCTGTCCCAACCTCACCCTGTCCCCAGGCCTCTAGCTCCACTTTGATCCACCAACACCCTCCTATAATTTTGAATACTGAAGGGGTGTGAAATATAAGTGAAATGGTACTTTTTCAATGGGGAAGAATTGCTGCTTTCATCTCCATACATTCCCAAGATTCCTTCAGAAAGAAACAGAAAAGTTCATGCAACATTTCGATCCCCAAACTGCAATACATTTGTAATATCCAACAAAATTTTCTGGTGACCAGTGCATGCACCAAACTGCCTATTGGAACTCTTACACCAGAATGTATTTATAATTCAGAGCTTTCTGAATAAATGAAGATTTCACAGAAACACGACCAAATAATCAGGCGGAATTCACTCTGGGCAGTCAGATTAAAAGCACACTGCTGTGTAAGATTACCTGGCATTTGGGGAGATGCTCACCAATGGTTTAAATGAATCTTGCAAGTAAACCTCTGATAAGACAAAAGATAGAGGAGAGATACAAATCAGCAAGTGACAACGCTAAACAGATACCAAAAGCTTTCACAACAATGAAAGGAACTTTTACAATCTTCACATAGCTAGATGATTCAGGGCATTACAAGGCACTGGGTGAGACCACACCTACAGCACTGTGATAAGAACAGAAAGCTGCTGGAAAAACTCAGCAGGTCTGGCAGCATCTGTGGAGAGAGAGACAGAGTTAACGTTCCAAGTCTGTATGACTCTTCTATCAGTTCCGTAGAGGAGTCATATTGGACTCAAAATGTTAACTCTTTCTCTCCCCACAGATGCTGCCAGACCTGCTCGGTTGTTCCAGCAGTTTGTTTTTATTTCAGATTTTCAGCATCCGCAGTATTTGCTTTTATCCTAAAGTACTACGAACAGCTTTGATCTCCTTACTTAAGGAAGGATGTACTTGCATTGAAAGCAGCTCAGAGAAGATTCATTAGGTTGATTCCTGGGATGAAGGGGTTTGTCTTATGAAGAAAGGTTGAACAGGTTGGGCCTATACTCATTGGAGTTGAGAAGAATGAGAGGTGATCTTATTTGAAACATATGAGTTTCTGAGGGGGCTTGACAAGGTAGATGCTGAGGGGATGTTTCCCCTCGCGGGGAAATCTCGAACCAGTTTCAAAATAAGGGGTCTCCCATTTAAGACAATGATGATGAGGAATTTCTTCTTTCAGAGTATTCCTAGTGTTTAGAATTATCTTCTCCAGCGAGCAGTGGAGGCTGGGTCATTGAACATAATCAAGGCTGAGTTAAACAGATTTTTGCTAGAAAAGGGAGTCAAGGGGGACAGGCAGGAAAGTGGGGTTAAGGCCACAATCAGGTCAGCCATGATCTTATTGAATGGCGCAGCAGGCTCGAGGGGCCAAATGGCCTTCTCTTGTTCCTATTTCTTGTGATCTTAATGCCACAATAATAAAATCCTTGCGTGAAACCAGAATTAAAATACAACCTACAAAGATTTTACTTTCACTCTAGCTACCCAGGCTCAAAATAAGTCAAAAGCAAAATACTGAAAATGCTTAAAGTCTGGAATAAAAACGGAAAATGCTAGAAAAACTTCACAGGTCAGGCAATGCCTGGAGAGAGGAACAGAGTTCACGCTTCAGGTCGACCACTGATTCTGCTACTTAAAAAGTCATTGATCTGATACTTTAACTCTCTCCCTTTTGTTCAAGTGTTTAATCTACATCTCTAAAATCAATGAGTGAAAATTCTAAATCTCACATGACTCAGCACCACAAAGCAATTTGGTGGGGGAGGGGGGGCACGAGACACCAATTATTGTCCTCCCTACCTGGGGGTCAAGGCCAACTACATGTAGCACCTCTACTGCTGCCTGTCTGAGATCAGCTAATTCAGCACAGATCAGGGCTGCAATCTGGGACCTCATCAGTAGTAGAGTAGCTTGACCCACTGAATCACTGGGTGAGCACAGGCCCCTCCCCATCACCCCTAATCCGTTTTATGTATTTCTAGTGTAGTCTTGTTCAGCACAGTCTTATACAGCCAAGTAGGAGTCAGCAATTGAAGCAAACATTTTCTTTAAAGGGGTATGCATTGTACTACATTCAGGGAAACAGTGATTCTGTTACTAAATTAGCAGCACGGAGGAGTGGGGAGGAGAAGAGAATTCCAAGCATGCTTACAATATCTCTTTTGCCAAGCAGAGATGCGATTTAGCATAAGTGGACTGGAAATAGCTACTTGAAGGTAAAGAGAGGAGGGCAGAGAGGAAGCGAGGAGATAGAGTGAGTAAGAAAGAAATCTGACACAGGCACAATGGACCAAATGGCCTCCTTTAGTACCATAACTTCCTCGGATTCTATGAAATAGTAGATTAATGGCTGATAATGCAAGGGACATGTGAAGGACAGCATTGCCATCAGGATTCCCTTATGAAAAATAAATCAGAATTCTGATTAATATTTTACATACTGGAATTTGTGCATTTTATATTTGTGCACATAAAAAATTATTTGCACTGTTTAATTTCTCAGAATTTTCATTCTTTAAAATATACCCTTCAATAACTCTAGACTAAAGACAAGGATCAGCAAATTCTGAAGCAATGGACTGAGCCAAGTAGAAGACAGCCAACTGCAGACAACAAGAGCCTCTTTAACAGATTTAACCAGAAAGTGGTTTATGCTAATTAAGTCCAAAATCCCTTTGGCAAAGTAAATTTAGCAATCCAACTGCAAGGCCAAACAACAGGACCCCACAACTTCATAACACTCTCTCCCTCTTCTGCAATGCACAGGCAGTAGGACTCAACACTCTCCCCTACCGAAGACATCCATATGATAACTCACCACCCCATCCCACCCCTCCAAATTCTATGCATCAACTCTCACCCTCTCCATTATCTTACTTTACCTCTCCATGTTTCTATTTTGTGTTCCTCCAGTTCATAAATCTGAACCTGTGTGGAAGGGAAAAAAATATTTGAAATTAGCCACAATCCCCAGAAATCAATTGGTAAGCTGCTGTCTTTTCCCACCTGTTTGGTTGCCTTTCACCACACTTCTTCCATGCCTCCTTCCCCACTCCTCATCTTAATGCAACTCAAACTGTGGGTATCATCACACAAAGTACTTCTACAATCAAACTGGAGGCTCATTTGAAAAAAGTCTCATTTCTATAGCATCTTTCATGACGACAGGACATCTCAAAGCCCTTTAGAGCCAATTAAGCGCTTTTTCGAAGTGTAGGCATTGTTGTAACGTCAGGCTCGGAAACATGGCGGGCGATTTGCGCACAGCAAGCTCCCACAAACAGCAAAGTGATACTGACCAGATAGGATGTTTTAATGATGTTGGTTGAGGGATAAATATTGGCCAGGACACCAGGAAGAACTCCCCTGCTCTTCTTCATAATAGTGCCACGGGATTTTTTTTTTACGGTCACCTGAGGGGGCAGGCGGGGTTCTCTTAAATGCAAGCCCGACTGCCTCTTGGTTTTTACCTCAGTACTAAAGACAGGTTTCTGGGTAGGATGCCTGTGAGTTACCTGATCATAGCCAGGCCAGTAGCAGGGCAGCTACAATTAGCCTTAGTTTCATTCCACGGCTAAGGGGGCAGAACTGGAACCATGTGGATGAGGTATCAATGGGTGGCCAGTGCTCATAGAACTGCATCCTAGCACAGGAAACCTTCGAGGTAGGTGGAGCCAAAACCAGGGGAAAGATTGAACAACGTCCATACAGTAGCGCAGCTGAAAACAGATCTTCACTGAGACAATGATAAAGCAGGCTGTGACTCAAGACCTGCGTCAGCTGATTGCAAAACAAAAGCTCACTTCGAGCACCAAAAGTCCTTCTTAAAACCACAGTATTTAAGATTGTGTAACCCCAGCCTACATATATACACAAAGAACAAACGTACCAGTGGCGATTTGTAGTATCTGTGTAGAATATTAATGAAATCTGTGATTGTGAGCATGCCTGCAACAGAAGACCAGTCAAAATGAAAAGATTATTTCTGTTCATTACATATCAAGGATTACAATTCGTAAATTTCATTTGCAAGCTTTTCATTAAAAAAGGACAACTTCCTGGTTAAACATGCATACCATGTCTTGCACAGTGCTGTGGATGAGCAAGAGAGTGAACAACCATCAGTTTGTTTCCATTACCTTTTACAACTAATTCACAAAGAAATCAAACTATGATTCAGGTGACTGTGCACTCTGCAGTCTCTAATGGCGCATCTTTGTGTAGCATGGTGAACCATCTCTTATATCAATTCATTCCTGCAAGGAATCCAGGTCATACAGAACAAGAGCTCTGCTGATTTTATTCTGCACCCACTTCCCGAGTGCAGACCAAACACAAACTGTGCACATTGTCACGTTGCCAAAGTCACCTGAAAAATGTGTCACAGGATAGCACCAGTGCAAAACCTTGCCAGCACAAACAAGCTTCTAATGCGTTAAAAAATGGTAATCTGTGGGAGCACAATTCACATTTTAATGATTGAAAAGAATCCACTATCCAGGCCTCTTTTCAATCACAAGTTGTGTTGGCAATGAGCAAAGCTTCACTTCACATACACACAGCAGAAAGCTTGGATTTGGAACAAAGGAAAGGGCACTGAAAACATGCCTCCCCACTTGCACTGCTGTGAAAACAACCAATATTGTTTTCCGTGGGGCAGTATAAAAGGTGGCATTAAAAACGGTCTTCACAGCCCATTTGTCCATGGGAAGGGGCAGGCCTGCCACTTAACACACTTCACTCTACAGAAGATGAGCAAAAGAATGCCATAGTCATTGTGCAATTTAAACATCTCGCACACAAGTGAATTCTTCCAATTCAAACTACCAACTCTGTCACTGGAAATCAGGAGATCAGCTAGCTGAGCACTGATGCAAGTGAAAGCTAGGACATGCCTGACCTATTTGCTGAATCATTTGGGAAGCAAAAGCAAAAGCTTAGCAGCACACACACATCAATCTATGAATCCGCCATGTGGCAAGTCATGTCCTGGCAAGGCACAAGCCAGAAATGGTGCAACAGCTCAAACACAAGCCCTCAGTGCACACTGCGCCAACAGCAGGCCAATGACAACATCTGGCAAGGGTACTGCTGGGCGGAAAAAAAATCAAGGCAATGGTCACATTAGATATCAGGAATGCAATTATGAAGCCATTGATTTCCATCTCAATTGTGACTTGTCTCTCATTAATATGTAAGTCAAATTCCAAGTGTCTAACCAGAAACTCCTAGTCTTGCACAATTTGGCTGACTTATCTCAATAATTTATTAACTTCTTAATTTCAAGTGTGTAACATAGCATGTTGAAATTACCCAATCTTACTGGGAGGTCCTACATCTTGCAACATTACTTAATGAAGACAATTTACATTTAACCTGAACTGTCTATGAGTTGAGATGGTTTACAAAGCAAATCATGGGTACTTTATACATAAAATTTATAGCACAGAAGTTGGCCATTCAGCCCAATTGATTCATGTCGTTACATAAATGTTTATACAATTTACAAACGCATCACAAGATGTTTTTCTTTACAGGGAATAAATATGTAATTTCTGCATTTATTGTATATTTCTGCCACAGAATGCATAGAGGAGAAAATATTGATACATTTAGGCTGTTGGTTTGGTTGCATTCATTGCTAGAAATTACAGACTGGGGTTCAGTATAACTTCATAAGCCTCGAGGTTAATGGTGCATTAGGCCCGGGGATGGAAAGGCTATTAATCTGTCATGCAATTCTAACTTTTGAGGGTAGCTTGGGTGTGTACCATGGGTGCCAACTCATTGGGGGGGTGCCTGTGAGAAAGGAGCTACAGGGCTACAGACACGAGTTCCAGGCAGAGGACATACATTATCACTTGTGACATCTATCCCACCGATGTTTCACCCCCATGCTTGCCATGAGGGTTTACAGCAGAGAGGCTGCTATTCGGCCTGCCATGTCTGCACCGGCTCTCCGTAGAAGCAATTTACCTAGTGTCAATCCCCTACCTCATGCTTTCTCATAACCAGAGAATAACTCATCATACAGCTAGCAGTGACAGCCATGTCAGCTTGTCAGATGGTGGATCATTCACCAGGGTCTGTAGCAATTGGGAGGCCCATCAATTTCGAACCAGAATTGTAATTGCTGCACAATCCAGTTGGTTGCTATTGTAGCAATACAGTTTCTCTTGAATTATTTCCACTAAAGCTTCCTGAGAATTACTTTAAAAGGAGTACTGCAGCATCAATAGAACTCACCCACAAAGCTTTGTGTCTTGCTATCCCAGAGTGGAGCAGCACGGACTCCATTTGAAACCAGAGCAAAGAAAGCCTTCTTCACCTGCATGAGAAGAGAAGGAAAGAAAAGACTGAAGATTTTTGATATCCATGAAGATTACAATTCTGTGGTGTGGCACAGGCATGGGCAACCCAACCCTTCCTAATGGGGTCTGTGTTTAAATCTAGCCTAGACTGATCATTTCACTCTACCCAACAGCTGCAAGTGACAGGCCTATGGGCAAACCTAGCTCAATCATAAATGTGCAGGGCTGTGCCCCTTAATGCCCCAAGCAGAGTCAACGAGTAGCCTGATTAGACATTTATTAGATGTTGTAAGTATTAATTTTTTGGTGTGTGGCCCAGAAATTAATTCTAGAAATTTCCTGCTATCCTGCTCAACATTCTGCCCTCAAGCAACATCATCAGAAACAGGTTAACTGATGATTCACCTTATTGTGGTTTGTGGTATCTTTCTATGCATAAACGGTTTGCTTACCTCAAAGTCATTAATTGTATACAAAGTGTTTGGAAACATTGCAGGATGTGTTAAGAAAGGCTACATGTTGAAACCTCAAGTATATCAGCACTGAGCTTGGGACTAACATATGTGCACAGGCTCCATCGAGTGGGAATAGCTGCAATTGTTGAACACTAGCACAACTTCAACTCCACACCCCTACATTACCTGTAGAGAAGTGTCAAACACCACAAGTTTGGAGCTGGTGGGAACAAGATCATAGCATCTGTGTGACTTCATAAAGCGGGTGTAGACCTCACTGTTGGAGTCGTTCACTGCAATTAAAGAGAGAGTGTTAGCAGTCCAGCTTCTTCAGATTACATGATTTCTTTCAAACATTCAGGACCAGCTAGAATCACAAACAATCAGCCATAATAGACAAAAGATCCTGCAATATGTTAGAGATTTTTTAAAGTTTTGTCATTTCATTTTTCTCCTCTTTGGCTAACCAGCTCATTCTCTGGCTCAGAGGGTGAATGGATAATCTGCTTCCAGGTTTCTGTCAATAGCAGAGTTCAGGCTGCTGATTACTGTTGAAAAGTGTGCAGGTATGGACACTGGGCAAGAGCAGATTTGGGCTTGCTTGTAATTTAGGGCTTAGTCCTTTCAGAGGAATGAGAAAAAAATAGAAAAAAAAAGTACTTAAAAAAATACTGCACCCAACTGGCCATCATCATCCTCTCTATTAACATCATTGTAGAAATATAGAGGGAGTCAGAAAACATGAATAAAGGCAAATTGGAATCACCATAGATCAGTGGTATGACATGTAGTGGCAGAATTATAGCATAGAAAATGTGTCTTTTGGCAGTGAAGCAAATCACTGTTTGTGACCACAGAAACAAGTTGAACGGATTAATTTAGATCTTTTCATTCACTGCTGATTGCTAGAATTATATGGCTTTGTTCAGCATGCAGTTGAGATGAAACAAACGTTAACGTTTAAAAAGCGAGCACAACCTGACACGTGAACCAGAACAGCTCTATGAAAATGACATTACCAGGTAGGATACAGCTTGGCTCTAAGTGCTGACCAATTGACTGGTCTTCACCATAAAATTTACATTGGGTGACTAATACAACGCAGTTTAGTATATAAAATATGTATATTTTTGGAAGTTGAATAAGTCCTTCAGATTTCAATTACTGTATTAAAAATGTTTTATTTTGTGACAGCTTTCACACTGGGTGTACAGTTAAGTCAATTTTAACTAAATGGGAATTTGATAGCATTAAAAATTAGCTGCCAATTTTTAAAACTATGAGTGGATCTTCAGCATTCTCCACCATTTCTGATTACTGCCAGTAAGTTTCCAATTGTGAATATAGAATCGCAAAGGGAGGGGGGCTATTTGGCCCACCCAGCTTGACCTTCTATGGAAACTTCCACAGCATCTAACTATCTCTTGAATGACTCCAGAGCTTTCCCCAGGTATTTCCACTTTGTCAATAATGGTTTCCTGGCATTAGTCCCAAACTCTTCTTTTTAAAACCAGCTTCTACACATGTTCCCTTGTCCTGACGTCATAACATAACTTGTGTGTGTGCAAGATTACCATTTTCTAGTCCACTTAATTTCTGATATACCTTTATAAAGGTCTCCACTCATTTTCCTCCTTTCAGGATTGAAGAATTCAGGGTTTTCTAATCTTTGCTCATAGAGTAAATTCAGTTCTCTGACACCAGGGAAACTGCCCCTCTCTGCAATGCTTCCCAGGTTTGGGTGTTTTCTGTGTGTCTCAATGAAACAGGCTTGACAATGCATTGAAGATGCGGCCTGATCAGAGTGCTGTACATAGTGTCACAAACAGCACAATGCCATAGACTTGTACTCTGCTGATTCGCCAATATAATTGCTACTTGATGATTGAACATGGCCCGTGTTGGGTCTACAATCGCTCTTCAAATCTCGCTCAGCCTCTTCACTCAGCAAGGGCAACAGTCTGCAAAGTGTCTGTCACATCTTGAATTTATCTGTAATGAACTTTTTCTGCCCGCTTGCAAGTGTTGTCTAGGGCCTTCAAGAATTCCTCAGCTGTCTGATCAGACCCTGCCATCCCAGGCCATTTAGTTTGTCTGTGGGTTGAAACCAACTTCTGTTGAGTTTCTAAATCCAGGTCATTTTGGTGAATATTGGTGTATGCATCATCATGATATGGGATTTTCTGTATCCGGATTGCATCCGGCAGTATAAATGTATTTTATGTCAAAGGATTCTGTCGTGTGGATACAGTAATGCTGAGTTCAATGATCATTTGACTTGAGGATAAGTACAAGGCTACAAAGAAGGATAATCATTTGCAACACCACAGCACATTGAAGCAAGAGGTTACCCATAAGGAAATGAGTGAGACCATCCATGAAAACAAGCTAGAGTGGGGTATCCCAGAATTAGGAGCATTGTCAGCCTGATTTGCATTTGTGACCAGGACTCCTGACTGCAGTGCTGGCTTAAGGGCAACAGGAAAGTCACAAAATACGGCAAGTCAGAGCTCTTCTGTAAAGGGAGAAAAACAACCGGAACTGCAGTTCACAACTAAGAAGAGTAGTCTTACACAGAGCGCTTGAGGAGTTAGTTCTATACGAAGTACAAAACCTTGCGGGTTAACAATTTGACTCAGTTGGCTAACTTTGGTCCCAGTCAGAAGGCTGAGAGTCCAGGCCAACACTCCCAGAGCAGGACTGAAGGATTATTACATTGTCAGAGGTGATGTCTTTTAGATAAGACATTGAGCTGAGGCTCCATCCGCCTGTCCGGTTGGACATAAAAGGCTCCAGGGCACGATCGGAAGAATAGAAGGGAGTTTTCACAATATCCTGATCAACATTTCTCCCTCATTCAGTATCACCAGAAAAAACAAAACAGATTAACTGATCATTCTTTTAATTTGCTGCTTGCAAAAATTGCTGTGCACAAAACTGACTGCTGCATTTGCATACTTAACATTGGCTGCCTTTTAAAAGCAATTAAATTGATTGCAAGGTGCTTCCAGGCATCCTGAGGACATGACAAGGTGCTAGATAAATGCAAGCCCTTTATTAGTAATTTCAGGACTGTTCTTGCTGCGATGTGCTGGGCCAGCAAAACCAAAACAGATTTAGACGTGTAGCTCGGAAGAAAGTGATGAAGTGAGAGTTTTAGATTCCTAGGACATCCGAAAAGTTCACGAGGTGGGACTTACCATTTTGGTATCAATGTCCTTGCCAAGAGGATATATAGGACAGTGCACAAGAATTTAAACTAGTAAGGAGGGATGGAGAAACCAGAACGAGAAAAGGAAAATTAATTGCAGAAAGGTTAAATAAAGGAGGAATGCAGTGGAAGACACATTTAAATATGTATGAATGCTAAAAGCATGTACAATAAATTGTATGAACTTGAGGCTGTTGTGGCAACTGAGAATGATTATATATCAAAAACTCCAAAATATGGTTAATTCTTAACAATGGAGAGGCAGAGGAGATCTCGCATACCAGACATACCTGGGAAGTGAAGAAAGTAGACTTATTGGCATGGGTTAAGCATTCCAATAGAAGCATGAATGTGAAGGGAACAAGGATAATTCTTAGGATTGGCTGTAGACTGCTGGGTCAAAATGAATGGGGAAGAATACTATATGGAGAGATAAGAAAAGTTGTGTGAAAACAGAAAAATCATTCTAATGGGGGATTTTAGCTAACAATGTAAACTGGGAATGCCCGAGCGGTCTAGAATTTGAGCTTCAGAACATTAGAGAAGCCATGATAAGGAACTCACACCTCCATTTAGTAAAGGCAAGTGTACCACACAGTATAATGGAGATGGAAGCAGTGACATCCCAGGTGGTTACATATGACAATAAGCCGAGAAAACCAATATTGTAAACTAATACTCAATTCATACAATTTCATGGCAACAAGGGATGACTTTGATGTTACTCGTAGGATTGTCCAAGAAAGGCTTAAAAAGATGCAGAAGCAATGAATCGACAGGAATGAAATCTACAACGTATTGTCAGTCATCGTGAAAGGCAAGTCCCACAGAATAGGAAATCAGGCAACGTGCTTATTTATGTTCAAGAAAGGAAATGGAACAAGCCCAGGTAAATCCAGACCCATGAGATCAGTGTCAACACCACGTCAAATAATGGAACTGATTGGGAAGAAACCTGAATGCTGCTGACATAAAACTTATTTACTAAGTGGTAGGCAACATTGCTTCTGCTTTTAGGTTTGGTGGGGGGGGATCTGGCTCGTCCAACTTTTAAGAAAGCGACATTCAAACTGGAAATTGGAAAGTCCTGTGATCTAGTATAGGGGTGCTCAAACAGTGACCAGGAAGGCACATGGTCCCAGAGTCCAGACAATCCGGTCCACGAAGCCCTGACAGCTCAGTGCTATTTGCGCTTACTTCTTGTTTGCTGCTTTGCCTGTTTGAATTTTCTGGTTACGGAGGCTTAGAAAGGACTGTTTTTAGCGCTCTTGCCTTACTGATGGCCCAATCCTAAACCAGAACACCAAGCTCTGTTAGCCCGAGCAACTTGAGCTGTACGGAAATTAATGGCAACATGGGCATAAAGTCTACATGCAACCCAAGGCTTCTTGGCGCATACTTATGTTGCCCCTGAAATCAAAAAGCATCAGTGCCCAATACTATACCAAGGCTTCCAGAAATTCTTTGAAGTTCCACATGAAAAGGTGCTCCACAAACACAAGGCAGTAGATGTCCTCAGTAGATGCCCTAATTCATGAGGTCAGGCTGTGAAAATGTACTGAGTGGTGCATCCCAGAGATTGGTGCTGGAACTTGGATTGATTCTAATGTACAAAGGTGACTTGGGTTCAGAAAGACAGAGGAATTGAGTGCGACGCAGGAGCCAAGGAGTTACCGAAAGAGCCACACAACATGTGTAAGTGTGCACAACTATGACAAATGAAATTCAAGTAGGGGTGCCAACCCTCCAGGATTGGCCTGGAGTCTCCAGGAATTGAAGATCAAACTCCAGGACACTGCTGTGTGCAACCCTGGAGAAAAATCATCAGGTCGCTAAAAAAGATTGGGGCTTTTTTTGTCGTTTTCTTGGAACATTTCTCTTTCCCAGATACAAAAATATTGAAAATAG
Source organism: Carcharodon carcharias (assembly GCF_017639515.1). Classification (NCBI taxonomy): domain Eukaryota; kingdom Metazoa; phylum Chordata; class Chondrichthyes; order Lamniformes; family Lamnidae; genus Carcharodon; species Carcharodon carcharias. The sequence continues at coordinate 20,751,574 of NC_054507.1, read as the reverse complement.
GAAAAAAGGCTGTTTGACAGAAAGTCAAGCATCATCCAATTGGGTAATGAGTCTTTTTGCTTTCCAATTGGCGTAGTGCTTCATAAGAATGGCTGTGTTGGCTGACAAATGGCTGGAATGTGGGGGCTAGTCATGTGATGAAACCTCCAGGAATACATTTACACAGTTGACAACCCTAGATATAAGTGCAAGACCTTGTAGAGCGGATGGAAAATACGGGAGATGTACCTAATGAATGGCAGTGAACTAGGTAGGAAGGAGACCAAAAGGAGGTTAGATAATGATACTAGTCTCAACATTGACTGCAACCAGTTGTTGCAAAACAGCAAACAAAGCAAGCACAATACCATGCTATTTGGCAAATTATAAGGCTGGGGCAGGAGTTGGCAACTCATGGCTCCTGAGCCACACACAGCTCTTTAACGTCTCATTTGTGGCTCCTAAACTTTTCCAGTTGGATTGCATTAACATAAAAAAGGCCTAAAAAAAAGAATTAAGTCAAGAAAACGTCTAATCCACAAAATAGATGGCCACATAATTTTCCTTCTGCACTATTCATTTGCTTAATCAAAAACTTAGCCTCTACAGAGTCAGGCTTCAAAATAGTAGTTTTAGGGATTATTTCAGAAAATATATGGCAATTGTGGTCTTAAACAGATAAATTAAAAGTTCAAACTACCCAGAACACTGCAGTCTCCGAGTTGTTGACAGTTCATCTCATGATTCAATTCACAGATGTTAACGAATTTAGCATTCACAATTATTTAATGCTAGAGTTTACTAAATTATATAAATGACATTAGGAAAAATATGACATACAGGGTCTTATCTGACTTGAAGTAGTAAGAGCCATGTTTTTAATGTGGAAATAAAAGGCATATCATTATGCTGTACTTTACAGTTACAAATGATTAATTTAATGAGAAACACCATTGTGCTCTAAAGAAACCTGTTCCAATGGCATGACCATACCATGGTTATGGATAATGCATAAAATCTGAACATACATATGCTAGAGATACAAAAATTCTTGGGATGTAAAAACTGGAGTTTTTTCCCAACCTATATACAGGATTGAAATCCCATGAAATTCAGTAGTAACTGTTGCCATTCTGATAAACAGAGAGAAGTTAAAGCAAAATGGCTATTTAATCACATCAAATTAGTGCATAATGTTCCTTAGATTCGCAATAAACTATTTTTTCTTACTAAGATATGCTTATACCTTTACTTCATTCTTTAATTTTTTTGTCTTGTAGCTCTCAATAGCTTTTACTTTAGGTGAATATTGTTTTAAAAAGGCTCTTCAGGTTAAAAAAAATAAAGGTTGTCAACAGCTGATCTGTGACTATCGTGCTGAAGCCAAACGTTGAAGAGACCGTCAGTCAAGACTGACTTCTGATGTCAGAGCGCCAAGTTATGAGGGTAGGCTAGAAAAATTTGGATTCCTCAGCCTTGAAAGGAGGTGAACAGCAGACCTTATATCCTGAGCACTATTTCAAGTTGAACCACAAGCTGCAGGACAAGAGGTCAGGAGTACTAAACAGCAAGTGCACAACTGATGTCAAGGAAGCACTTCTTCACAAAGATATTAATACCTGGAATGGGCTCTGGGTAGGGTAAAAGTCAAAAACTCTGGAGTCATTCAAGGGGCAGTCAGCTGCTATGGAAGAAATAACTAAACAGCCTTCCTCAAATGTAACAATCTTTGCGATCTAGTTCAGAAACAGTAGAAGTCCCAGCACCAACCCTGGGGGCACTCCACTCAGTCCATTGCCCCCAACTCGCTTAACTACTCCCTACCAATTCACCTCACGACTAATTTGATATCTAAGTCTTACGAGGATATTTAAACTAGTACTGAAAAAAAAAATGGACTCATTTGTACTTTTTGAAAAATCCCTAGACTGCTGAACAGTGCTCAAAGGGTGCAGACCAGTGCAAACAGTTGCCAACATGGGGCGTAAGGAAATCTTAGAATAAAATGGCTTTAAATGAATATACCATCTCCAGCAGAATTCAATTTCTCCAAGTCTTCGAAAACAGCAATAGCCTGTGGGTAAAGGAAAGACAAATAATGAAACTATATGTTAAAGCACCAATCTGTCAGAAATCTGAATATTTCAAAGGGGGCGATATTATCAGTTTTGACAACTCTATTTGGACAGCCAAGAATTTATCAATATCTACCTGAACACCCATCTGGGCACAAATGCCCTTCCTTCAATTACAAGCAGGGGACAAAATTCCGTCTGAACTGGTACAAGGACTGTTTGAAAAGATGTGATTCCTGAATGGAAAACCTTTCCAATTGCAGGTCTCCATACCCAATGCTTTTTTTTTTTGCGAAGCTGGAGGAAAGAGCAGAAACCAGAGCTGGCACTCAGCAGAGGGTGCAATGCACTGATCTCACTGCATCAGTCTGAGTAGCTTGGGAGAGAATGCTTATGTTTAACCAAGGCTGTAGCAACTTCAGGCTGAACCAAATTGACTTGCGCAGGCAGAGTAATAGCGAGCAGAGAACTAAGGAAAAAGTGATGCTCTGTGCTGCAAGTCCTCAAATTGCTGCAAGTTCCAGTGAAGCGCAGGCTTGAAGCACAATCGAGAAACTCAAATCTCTGGCCAGTGATACTAACTGAGATCAAAACACTGGGAAAGTTAACTGAAAAAGTGGAATGGGAAAAACAACGAGTATTCAAGTGACAGAATGACGAGGATAGCAAGTATCTCCATAGAGTTGGGTTTTCACTTGGAGTCAAAACACAATCGCAAACACAAAAACGATAGCTTTGATGCATGAATCCCAACGAACGCAAACACAAAAAAGATACCTTTGATGCATGAATCCCAACGCAAACACAAAAAAGATAGCTTTGATGCATGAATCCCAATGAACGCAAACACAAAAAAGATAGCTTTGATGCATGAATCCCAATGCAAACACAAAAAAGATAGCTTTGATGCATGAATCCCAAATTGAACAAAGCAACTTGTGGCAGGAAAGTTACTAATAAATTAGCACAATGATGGAAATAAACAGGTTAGTCAGTTACTAGGAAATACATCAGCAATACAACCTCACAACCACCATTAATTGAGCCATGCATAACAATAGAAGGGTTACAATGACGTATAGCAACACCAGTTTTGAACTAGGTTTACAAACGCTGCTTTTCTATCAATCTTTAGCTGATCAAGTGAAAGCAAAGCAAATGGGTTTTGTTAGATTGGCAGCCTGGGACTGCCATCCTGCTTTGTTCTTAGCGTTTGTTGCTGGCCTAATTGCAAGCCCTTAAAAGCACAGCAGCACGATTTTCATGAGCTTCAGCATTCTAGCACATCTTTGTTGGCATTGCTCATGGTGCAGATGAGGGGGCACTCAGCAGAGCACATTCCCTCACAACGCAGTATTAACTCAAAACTATTACAATTACGCAGCTCTTCCTTGAGGTTTTTCCTTGCCTAGTTGATGCTCTAACTACAAAAATGAAAAAAAATTAAGAGCTTCCATCTCACTGAAGAGGCTTCAGGCCAATCCGCATCTAACAACTTGCTCTGAAAACTCTGCAATTTATCACAGCTATCAAAAAACGAGACCAAATGATGTAGGAGCAGGAGTATGCCATTTGGCCCATCAAGACTGCTACACCATTCAATGAGACCATGGCTGATCTGAATATTCAATTCCACATTCCTGCCTTTTCCTCATAGTTTTTGATTCCCTTACTGAGTAAAAATCTGTCTATCTCAGCCTTGAATATACTTAACAACCCAGCTCCTATAGCCCACTGCAGTAAAGAATTCAGATTAACAACTTTCAGAGAAGAAATTCCTCCTCATCTCTGTCTTAAATGGGTGACCCCTTACTCTGAGATTCTGCCCTCCAGTCCTAGACTCTCCTACAAGGGGAAACAACCTCTCAGCATCTACCTTGTCAAGCCCCCTAATAACCTTATATGTTTCAATAAGGTCGCCTCTCATTCTTTTAAACTACAATGAGTACAGACCCAACCGACTCAACCTCTCCTCATAAGAAAATCCCTCCATACCTGGGGTCAATCTAGTGAACCTTCTCTGGACTGCCTCCAATGCCAGTAGACCTTTCCTTAGATAAGGGGACCAAAACTGTTCACTGTATTCTAGGTGTGGTCTAACTAGTGCCTTGTATAGTTTTAGCAAGGCTTCTTATTTTTATACTCCATTCCCTGTGAAATAAAGGCCAACATTCCATTTGTCTTCCCTATTACCTGAACTTGTATGCTAGCTTTTACTGATTCATGCACGAGGACCCCCAAATCCTTCTGTGCTGCAGCTTTCTGCAGTCTTTCTCTACTTAAATAATATTCAGCTCCTCTATTCTTCTGCCAATGTGCATAACCTCACATTTTCCCACATTCTATTCCATCTGCCAAGTTTTCGCCCACTCACTTAACCTGTCTATATCCCTTTGTAGACACTTTGTGTCATCCTCACCAATTGCCTTCCCACCTATTTGTGTCATCTGCAAACTTGGTGATAGTACATTCACTTCCCTCATCCAAGTCATTAATATATATTGTAAATAACTGTGGCCCCAGCACTGATCCCTGTGGCACTCCACTAATTACAGGTTGCCATCCTGAAAATGGCCCCTTATCCCAACTCTGTCTTCTATTAATTAGCCAATCCTCTATCCATGTTAATATACTACCCCCAACACCATGGGCTCTTATCTTATGAAGTAGCCTCATGTGTGGTACCCTATCAAACACCTTTTGGAAATCCAAATATATTACATCTGCTGGCTCCCCTTTATCTATTCTGCTTGTTACCTCTTCAAAGAATTCTAATAAATTTGTCAGGCATGATTTCCCCTTTATGAAGCCATGCTAACTCTGCTTGATTATATTATGCATTTCTAAATGCTCTGCTATTACATCCTTTATAATAGACTCTAACATTTCCCAATGACAGATGTTAAGCTAACTGGCCTATAGTTACCTGTTTTTTGTCTCCCTTTTTGAATAAGGGTGTGACATTGGCAGTTTTCCAATCCTCTGGGACTTTTCCAGAAGCTAAGGATTCTTGGAAGAATACTACCAGTGCATCCATTATCTCTGTAGCTACTTCCTTTAATATCCTAGGATGCAACCCATTAGGTCCAGGGGACTTATCGGCTTTTATTCCCCTTAGTTTCCCTAGTACTTTTTCTCTGGTGATAGTTATTGTATTTATTTCCTCCCGGCCTTTTGCCCTTTGATTATTTAGTATTTTTGGAATGCTATTAGTGTCTTCCGCTGTGAAGACTGATGCAAAGTTTGTACTCAACTCCTCTGCCATTTCCTGGTTCCCCATTATTATTTCCCTAGCCTCATTCTCTAAGGGGCCTATGTTCACTTTGGCCTCTCTCTTCCTTTTAAAGAAGTTCTTACTGTCCATTTTTATATTATTTGCTAGTTTATCCTCAAAGTTTATTCCCTCCCTCTATTATCTTTTTGGTCATCTTTTGCTGGTTTTTAAAACTTTTCCAATCTTCTGGCTTTCCACTAATCTTTGCCACATTGTATGTTTTTTCTTTAAATTTGATGCTAACCTTAACTCCCTTGGTTAACCATGGTTGGTTTATCCCCTTCCTAGAATCCTTCTTCCTCACTGGGATATATCTTTGTTGTGAGTCATGAACTATTTTCTTAAACGTCCACCATTGTTCATCAACTGTCTTTTCTGCTAAACTCCTTTCCCAGTCCACTCCAGCCAACTCTGCCCTCATTCCTTTATAATTACCCTTATTTAAGTTTAGCACAGTTGTTTCTGACCCAAGTTTCTCACTCTCAAACTCAATGCTAAATTCTACCATGTTATGGTCACTGTTGTGGAAGAGATCTTTTACTCGAGATCATTTATTAAACCTACTTCATTACACATTCCCAGATCTAAAATAGCCTGATCCCTGGTTGGATCCACAATAGATTGCTCTAGGAAACTGTCCTGAATACACTATGAATTCTTGCTCATGGTTACCTCTGCCAATTTGATTTTCCCAATCTACAAGAAGATTAAAGTCACCCAAGATTAATGTACTGCCTTTTTATTTTACATGCCCTCATTATTTCCTGATTATTCTCTGTCCTACAGTGTAACTACTGTTAGGGGGCCTATAGGCTATTCCCACCAGTGTCTTCTTCCCCTTGTTTTTTCTTACTTCCACCCATATGGATTGTACACCTTCCAATTCAAGATCATTTCTTGTTATTGCACTTATTCCATCTCGTACTAACAAAGCTACCCCACCACCCTTTACTTCCTGCCTGTCCTTTCAAAAAAATCACATACCCATGAATATTTGGTTCCCAGCTTTGATCTCCTTGTAACCATGTCTCCATAACGGTTACAAGATCATACCCATTGACTTCTATTTGTGCTGTTAATTATTTTATTTTGTTCGGAATACTACATGCATTTAAGTAAAGAGCCAATAATTTTGCCTTTTTAACCATTTTTTCCCCCTTCGACCCTATTTACTGCTGTTTTTTAATGCTTGCATACTCTATCCCTTCCTGTCACACTTTGGGTATCATTACCTAAATAGCTGCCCTGCAATGCTGCCATATCCTTTTGCTTTGTGAGCCTACGTATCTCCTCTCCAGAAATCTCCCCCTCTGTTTAGTTTAAAGACCTCTCTACAGCCTTAGTTATTTGCTTCGCCATAACACTGGTCCCAGCAAAGTTCAAGTGAAGCCCGTCCCACCGGAACAGCTCCCTTCTACCCCAGTACTGGTGCCAGTGCCCCACGAACTGAAACCCATTCTTTGATCCACGCATTTAACTCCTTGAATTTATTTACCCTATGCCAATTTGCCCATGGCTCAGGTAGTAATCCCGAGATCATTACCTTGGAGGTTCTGCCTTTTAACTTAGCTCCTAAATGTTCAAATTCTTTCCGCAGAACTTCATTTCTAGTCTTATCAATATCATTGGTACCAATGTGGATGACGACAACTGGATCCCTCCCCTCCTATTCCAAGTTCCTCTCCAGTCCTGAGATATTAACCTGGCACTGGGCAGGTAACACAGCCTTCGGGGCTCATGCACATGGCTGCAGAGAGCAGTATCTATCCCCCTAATCATACTGTCCCCTACCGCTACTACGTTCCTATTTCCTCCCCCCACTTGAGTGGTTGCCTGTATCATGGTGCCATGGTCAGTTCGCTCATCCTCCCTGCAATCCCCGCTATCATCCACACAGCTTGCAAGAACCTACCGCAGGGGCCGCAACTCCTCGAACACTATCCCTTGGGTCCCCATACCTGCATCACCTGCAGTCGCACCCTCCTGTCCCTGATCAAAGACCAAATCTGAGGGGTGTGACCAGTGCCTGGAGCAAAGTGTCCAGGTAACTTTCTCCTCCCTGATGTGGCTCAATGTCTGCAGCTCAGACTCCAGCTCCTCAACTCAGATCCAAAGTTCCTCGAGCAACATATTGTACGTCAGGTATCAAAGAGGAGTTTCACCTTGGAGTAGTGGACAGAAACAGAAGCAATGTTTTTTTTTTAAATGACCCACATTGCTGACAAAATTGAAAACGAGATGTGCTGTGGACACACAACAGAGGCCAGACCATTATTGTGATTGGTACCAATACACTATTGGGAAAATTGGCCTGATACAATCCACTAATTGTACAAATATACTTCTTGCACAGTATTCTTTGGTCACAATTTTAAATTGTTCTCAACCAATGACAGGTCTGAAATTACCATCAGAATAGGAGCAGGCCATTTGGCCCTGTAGTAATCTGATGTGTAATATACCTTGAAGACAAATGTCATTAATGTAAGATCACATGATCTTGGTGCATTTTAAGTCCAGCCCTTGATACCCTTGCCTACCAAAAGCCCATCAATCTCGGTTTTGAAATTCTTACTTAACCTAGCCTCAACAGGTTTTTGTGAAGAGTTTCATATTCCCAATACCAGTGCTTCATCTTTGTATTACATAGCATGACATAACCTCTGAAGACAAGCTTCTGGCTGCTTCCACAGTTTAAGTGAGCACTGGAGAAAGGTTAGACATGCCCACCCTGATCTTTCACTGAAATCCTAGTGAAGAAGGTATGTAGTGTGTTTGCGTGGAAATGACACACACCCATCATTCGTGAAGCCCCACCGACAATAATGTGGATGGGTTACTGTTTTAAAACAGCCTTCCAAATGAGCGAAGAGCTCATGATTAGTATAATCAAACTTTAAAACTGAAAGACATGGGGTCATGATGGAGAACATTCCAGGAAACAATTGGTGTGGGGTTGGGTAGGGGGAAAGGTTAGAGAAAGTCAGATTTAAATGTCTAAATAATCAGCAGCACTGGATAGGAAGCAGAGACCTGCTTACACTGCTCTCAAAAGAAACACATTTTAATAGCAGTCCACTAAAGCCTCAAACATAAGGAGCATTTTCTTCTTAGAGACTCAACTTTTTTTTGGACAGTTCTTGACTGCTATGGAGTGCAACATTGTTGCAGAACTGAGTCAAGGCTGGCTGAACGCAACTTATGCCGATGGCTATGAATCAAACACTCAGGAAAAGGAGAGCGCGCGTCACGTTCCAGAATCAGGTTTGAACATTGGAGTCATGCTTAAGTCATTGCGAAGCACCACTGTCATCGTGACAACATAACTGGACCCTCACAGGCTTAAATGTGGTCACAGGAGAAATCCCCAACCTATTAATAATTAGCTAGGACACAGTATTAGCACTGTACAATTCAAACTGTAGAACTGCATTTGTAGTGTCTTTTTAATTTATATTCTGGGAAACTGCCATCGAAAAAATGTCTCCCATTGTTAGCGTTATTAAATCTGGGTTCGTATGGCACTACAAGGCTCACAGACCCAAAAAAGATTGGCTCTATGAATCTGCAACTGGTCCACAGATAGCACACTTCACAGCCTGAAACTGGCTCCTGGAATTGGAGTTGAAAATAATGGGATAAAAATAGCTCATATTGCCAAACATTTGGTTAACTCGAATGGTAGATTAGCAGCCGTCACAAGGTCAGAGCTTGAAGCACTAACCTCTCAGCCCCCAGGCTACATTCTCAGCATTCCCTCAAACAAATTATGCAAAGACTCCTGGGCATCATCCAACTGATCTGGACTTGTTTTTGAGGTGTTCATTATGATGAAACACCTTTCTAATTGAATTCAGAAACGACGCTGACTTTTGGTGTTTAAGAAAGAATGATGGCCAGCTGGCACTGTTGCCAGCTTTTGTAGGAAGGTGCCATGGTTCGATTGCCAGGCTGTGTTAGCTGATTTCAGTCAGGGCAGCAGAAAGACAATTGGGTTCAGGGCCCCTGCATAGGGAGGAGCTGCAAGGAAAACAAAATCAGCCAGGGTGATTATTCCTCAGGTGATGCCAGTTGCAAAGTGCATGTATCTGAATGTCAAGCAAAAACAGAGGTGGGCCTGGCCATGATACTCTCATAACCGAATAGAACAAACTCAAGTCCAGAGAGAAGAAAAAGGAAATAATTTAAAAAAAAATATATATTCTCTCATGGGATGTGGGCGTCGCTGGCTAAGCCAGCATTTATTGCCTATCCCTAATTGCCATCTAGAAGGTGGAGGTGAGCTGCCTTCTTGAACTGCTGCAGTCCCTGTAGTAATTAAAGAATTAAAGTGGGGAGTGTAGGGAGAGAAGAAATAAATGTCATTACAGTAGTCCCCACCGTTTTTAGGGGCACATTAGTCTTGATGTTCTTTGCTCATTATACACAATGGACAATAAAACAAAAAGTTAAGTGAGCAGTGTATTTTGTAATAAGAACAGGACATGATACAGCAACTGCCCCTCCTACTTTGAGGGGCGATGGTGGTGTTGTCATAATGTCGCAGAGGCCCAGGCTAATGCCCTAGTTCCAAAGTCATATTGGACTTGAAACATTAATTCTGTTTCTCTCTCCACAGATGCTGCCAGGCTTGCTGAGTTTTTCCAGCATTTTCTGTTTTTATTAATGCTCTGGGGACATGGGTTCAAGTTCCACCAGGGCAGCTGGTGGAACTTAAATTCAATAAATAAAATCTGGAATTGAAAGCTGGTCTCAGCAACGATGACCACGAAACCATCATTGATTGTTGGAAAAAAAACCCATCTGGTTCACTAATGTCCTTTAGGGAAGGAAATCCGTCATCCTTACCCAGTCTGGCCCACATGCGACTCTAGACCCACAGCGATGTGGTTGACTCTTAACTGCCCTCCGAACTGGCCTAGCAAGCCACTCAGTTCAAGGGGCAATTGGAGATGTTGGCCTTGCCAGTGATACTCACATCCCATGAAAGAATGAAAACATTGTCAGCGGATTCATCTGGAGTCTCCCAAGATAATTGCACCGCAATGGAGATGCAAAAACTGATCGAAGCTGCCAGGCTTTGCCTGAAATCAGCACAACTTTTTAAGTTGATCAACTGGCCAAAATACTCGGTCTGCTTGACAGGTTATAAGCAGTGCTTTTGTAATTGGCTCCTATTGTAATGGTGAACAGTTAGCCCCATTTGCCCATGACAAGTGTGGCCAATGCTGGGGGACTACATTACAGAGCAAAGAGTATTTCTATCTGCTACAGCATTCTCTCCAACAAACAGAATGGGCACTCTGATCTATTCAGGAAGTGTGCACAGCAGCAGTAGCTAGTGATGCTGGCAAGAAACTGGAGTTCATGGGAAAATGTAATTTAAGCCATAAAACGTCCCCAATTTGAAAATTTAAAAACTAGAGGTATTCAAAATGTGTTTGCGGTCCCTGTAGATTGGGCTGGGAAGGGATGAGTCAAAGTCCAATACAAATATAAAAAACAACCTTGTATACAACATCTGCCCAACCACTTTCCATCACTGTGAATGGGGTCAATTTGGACAATATTGACAACTCCAGTTTCAAGGTTGACTCAAAGATGCAGGCGATGTTGGACATGGCTTCCAGCTCAGCCCAGGTTGATGGGATGGAAGACACTTCTCCCTCGCTCTGGTGTTTGCAATGGTCTTCAGTTAAATGAACTTGAGCAGCACCAAACCAGTTTCTAGCAGCAACAAACCCACAGTACAAAACTGGCACAATGTATTTCTATCACTCTCATTCAAAACATGCATATGGCTGGTTTGGTACAGCTGGATAGTCAGTCTAAGGCTGAAAGTTAAGGTGTGGGGTTGAGGCAGTGTTGTCCTAGATCTAACCCCACGCTATAACCTACCTGGGAGTACTGCAGCTTGGCCACACCGGGTACAAGTAGACAATATCCCATTCTCAAGAATGTAATCCTCAAGGTGAGTTACGACCAATGTTTACCAAATGTGGGAAGAAAACAGATGACAGCACAGGCACTGTATCGAATGTATTCCCTTTGGTTTGAATTTGTGCAGTCGGGCCAGTGATAACCATTCTCAGACAGACAAAAGTGCCATTACCATAAGATTTCAGCAGCCTCAGACATCCATCGAAGCAGTCTGCTCTCCTAATGGGAATGGTACGCAGCAATTTAATATATCTTACATAACTGCATGAGCCTACACTCATTAATCACCATTCAATGAATCAGCTTAAGAACAATAACAATGGGTTTGATTTGCAAGATAACTTTTGCAGCAACACTTAATGGTGGCAGAATGGCAAGTAATGGCATGGCCATCTGAGTAGTGACTGGTTCCAGACTCTCTGCCTTCTACTACCATTGCTCTGTTACTGAAGGATACACATCAGCAATTCAGGGATGATTTTTGCTCCTTTTGTTGAGGTGGCTGGTTTTTCCTCATCTCCTTCCCACAGCAAATGAAGCCAAGATTGGGAACTCAGTAAAGAGTGGACATTAAACGTATTTGAAATGTCTGTGCTTTGGTGAGTTCCATGTTAAAAACAGCAGAAACTGACGACATACTAGAGATGTTGCTCTGTTGCTTGCAGCTATGTTGAATAACCAATTAGCCAGTTACCATTCTCAGTTACCATAGTGACCTCTGTATCACTGTTTCACTCCACCTTGGTTCCACTCTGTTTAATCAGACATCTTGCTTAATATGACATCGAAGCTGCTAACACATTGCACCAAAGTTCATGGGCCGACAGCTTGACAATTAAATTTGTTGTTGGAGTTATTGTGTTACCATCAATGCCACACAGATAAAAAGGAACATCCCACACTTGGTCTCTCCCATTTTGACAGTAATAAAAGCATCGTACAATCAGCTCACATTACACAATGCATGGCTCCTACTAGTATAATAACAGCTTTGAATATTAGTTATTGCCTGTGGTGCTGCTCATGATAAATCAAAGCATATGCTGTTTTATAACAAGAAATGCACAATGTGTTAAATGTAGGGGATCTCTTGTGGTTCTGCTTATGGACAAAAAAAAAAGGAAAATATCGCATCTCCATCTTCCTCTAACCATGTCCCTCTTGGCCTCTCGGGCATTTTGTCTTACTCTCTCCTTTTCTTCCAACTGCCGCAAGGACATGAAGCCAAAGCTCTGCCATCCACAGGAGTGATCTTGCTCAGCCATCTCTTGGAGTGCCGGAGGGGCAGCTGAAGTGCAGATGGTCTTGTTACACTTGGGATGGTTGGGGACTGAGGCCTTGATGGGAAGCCAAAACTTCGAGGCAGGAATGGGAAAGAGAGGGGTTGGGAGATGCAGGGTCTGGCTGCATTAACATTGCTGCTGTGTACTGTACCTCTCACTGGGCTGTATCTGTAATTGCTGCTGTATTCTGTTTTTAATCATATCTTTGTTTTATTTGCATTCACTATTATTATGCATTATTACTGCAGCCTGAGACGTGAAAAGCCCTGGGCCTGGGGTTTATCTGTGATGGGCTGGAAACTAGGCAACTGAAAGTGGTACTTGGCTAGATGTTGGGAGGTCATGAGGTTGAGATGATGGCCAGCAGGCAGCATGATTGCTGGTGACACAAATTAAGCTGGGAGTTTGCGCATATTGTATTTTTACTTCTGATACAGAGATTAACTGAGCAAGCTGTCCCTCTGTGCAAGTACACACCCAGTTCCCAGCAACACCCCTCATAGCTGTTATGCAGAATTCTCAAAAAAGGTCCCCTCCAAGCAGGACTCATGCCAGCAGGCTAACAACTCTTTGCTAGTAGACTAAACATGTCTTAATAGGCTGAACATGTCTACTAGTTCACTTTACCATTATGGAACCTCGCTTTATCTATTCCATTTTAGCGATGGAGGTTTTCAAAATAAAGTGAGCCTGTGCTCACTTTATTCATTACAGTGGCCGATTGAGAGGCACTTTGCCAGGCACAAATATGTCATCAGCCTTCTGACTGCCACAGGCTGCAAAGGAACATGCTCAGAATCTGGGAGATAGCAACAGGAAAATCACAGCAGGCAATGGAATCCTGCTGAGCCCCAGGAGAGAGACAGAGAGAGACAGGGCAAGACAGTACACAGAACAGTTGTTACAGGGCTAAGGTTACAACTAAGTTTAGTTGCTTGTTTTTTTTTGTGCTTATTATTTCATTAATTTAATTTTAAACATATTATAGTCAATGGCTCCAAACAGCATGGCAATCAAAGGAAAATTTTTAAAGCAATTTGGTCAGTTTTGTGCTACTTTGTGAACAGTACTTTTTTTTAAAGGGGGTAGGGAAACGAGTGATGCAGTTAAGTGATTTGTGATTACTAGTGGGTAAGTAGTTACGGTTGAGACTTGGCTAGTGAAAAGCTGTCTTTGGTTGGTTCCATTAGCTTACTGCGGCCTTACCGATGTAAGCGAGAAAGACTTAATTATGCAGATAAGAGGAGCTACATTTACGACGTCTGATCTCAGGCACTAAAGCATCATTTCCTTCTTGCCAAGAAAAGCAAATGTAATAAAGTCTTACACAAATTGATGACATTGTTTCAAAAGAAAGAAGTGCTGGCATTCAGCACAGCATGCTGATGCTTTAGCCAAACTGCTCCCAGCTCTGAGGATATAGTGCAGATGCATATACAGCATCAGAAAAAAATGCTTTAAATATACTTTGCAATTAATGTTCCACCATAATCCAAGAGGTTTCATCTTTTAGGATGCTTGTGGGCCATCACTCAGGGCATCAGAAATTCCAATAAATTCTCACATGCTGGAAGGAGATCCACTTTATACTACACGCCCTGTCAATCCAGGAATTCTGCCCTCCTGCACCCACCCCCTGTACCCGCCCCAGCAGAGATAACAATCCTTCTCTCCTTCATAAATTCTGCAATTTTCCTGCAACTCTCTGGTACAGAGGGATCTGGGTGTCTTGGTACATGAATCTCAAAACATTATTATGCAGGTACAGCAAGTGATTAGGAAGTGTTTTCAAATGTTGTCATTTATTGCAAGTGGAATGGAATATAGAAGTTGGGAAGTTTTACTGCAACTGTACAGGATATTAGTGAGGCCACATCTGGAGTACTGTGTGCAGTTTTGGTTTTCTTATTTAAGAAAAGACATAATTGCATTAGCAGTTCAGAGAAGGTTCACTTGACTGATTCCTGGGATGAGGGAACTGCCTTATGAGGAAAGGTTGGGCAGTTTGGGCCTGTATTCATTTGAGTTTAGGAAAACGAGAGGTGACCTCATTGAAACATACAAGATCCTTAGGCGACGCACCAGGGTGCATACTGAGAGGATGCTTTCCTTTGTGGGAGGGGCTAGGACTAGGGGACACAGCTTAAAAATAAGGGCCCCCCCACCATTTAAGAAAGAGATGAGGAGAAATTTTTTCTGCCACAGGGTTGAGAGCCTGTGGAACTCTTCCCCAGAGAAGAGTTGAGGCAGGGTCAATGAATATTTTTTTAAGGCAGAGGTAGATCGACTCCCTTGTTAGTCAAGGATCTAAGGTTATCGGGGATAGGTAGTGAGGCCACAATCAGATCAGCCATGATCTTATTGAATGGCAGAGCAGGCTCGAGGGACTGAATGGTCTACTCCTGCTCCAAATTCATATGTATGTACATGCAACATCAGGGGCAACTCTTTGGATTTCAGCAGTTCTTGACCCTGATAACCTTAACAGATTTGAAGGGGCTGAGTGTGATGTGTTCAAGTTTGCTGACAATGCAATGTTAGGTGGGAAAGTAAGCAGTGAAGAGGTTGCAGAGGGATATAGACAGGTTGGGTGAGTGGGCAAGAACATGGCAGGTGGAATATAATGTGGCAAAGTGTGAAGTTATCCACTTTGGTCGGAAAAATGTGAAAAAACCCAATTTTTTTTTTAAATGGTGAGACTGGGAAATGTGCACAGAGGCACCTGGGTGTCCTTGTGAATGAATCCTAGCAAGCGCTTAGGAAGGCAAATGGTATGTTACCTTTTGTAACAATGGGATTGGAGTATAAGAGTAAAACCATCTTACTGCAATTATACAGGCCATCGGTGAGGCCATGCCTGGACAGGAGAGTAGTGTGTGCAGTTCTGATCTCCTTACCCAAGGGAGGAGGGAGTGCAAGATTCACTAGACTTGTTCCTGGGATCAGGGGATTGTCTAAGAGGAGGGATTGAGTATATTAGGCCTATAGCGTTTATGGCGTTTAGAAGAATGAGAGATGATCTTATTGAAACATATAAAATTCTTAAGGGCTTGATGCTGAGAGGTTGTTTCTCCTGGCTGGTAAGCCAAGCAATTTAGGACTGAGATGAGGTGAAATTTCTTCACTCAGAGGGTTGTGAATCTTTGGAATTCTCTATCCGAGAGAGCTGCGGAGGCTCAGCTGTGGAGATCAATGGATTTTTGGGCACTAAAGGAATTAAGGGATATGGGTTTAGTGTGGGAAGGCAGAGTTGAGGTAAAGATCAGCTAATTGATAGCAGAGCGGGCTCGAAGGGCCAAATGGCTTACTCCTGCTCCTATTTCTTAGGTTATGTCCAGTTTGCAAGGGCAAACTGTTTTTCGATAGAACCAATGAGTTTGTTTGGTATTTACAAGGTGTGGCGAATTGAACGGAATATGGAGAACTCAGGTGAGAAATGGCAGGCCAGGTGTCAAGCAAATCTACTCATATTCAAGAGGGCTAACTGAAGATTGAACCCACACACCAGGCTGTCTGCACCACTGGCTATCCGAGATAAAGAACAACACTGGAGAGGAAGCAGTCAGATCAGCTCCATCCTCCTCCATGTTCTGCAGTGCTGCCCCTCGAGCTGGCAATGCTGAAATATACAAGAAATCAAAGCCGCAGCAGATGTTACAATCGATCCAAGCATGCTATATCGTATCCGAGCCAAACTTAGAAATCGCCATTGATTCCTTTGGGAGGCATCTCATTGTTCATCCCATAGTGTACCAAGGCAGCAGTGTCTGAGTCAACTGTTTCTTGGGAGCAACCCTGGTCAGGGGAGATTATTTATTTTAAAAAGGGAACATGAATTCGAACTGAGAGATGGTGAATAAGTTGGTGCATAGTTAACTACTTTACACATGGGATACTGGATATATGGAGGGGGCTTGACAGGGTAGATGTGGAGAAGATGTTTCCTTGTCAGGAATTTAGAACTAGGGGGCACAGTTTGAAGATAAGGGGTCTCCGATTTAAGGCAGAGATGAGGAGAAATTTCTTCTCTCAGGCTGTCATTAGTCTGTGGAATTCTCTTCCCCAGAGAGCAGTGGAGGCTGGGTCACTGAATATAATCAAGGCTGAATTAGTCAGATTTTTGATTGACAAGGGAGCCGAGGGTTATTTTGGGGGGGGGAGGAGATAAAGTACTGTTAATGCCACAATCAGATCAGCCATGATTTTATTGAATGGGGCCACAGGCCTGATGGGCTGAATGGCCTACCCCTGCTCCTATTCCTTACAGTCTTATGAACAGTGTCCCAAAATTCAGTGGGCCTGTACATTTCTAAGCCCTCTCAAACATATCTCAGCTGAAATTTGAGAAACAGTTCACTTTCTGTTGCTATTATGTTTGTGGCTTCCCCAGCCCAAAGACATCCTGGAGCCTTCCGATCGAGAAGCCACACAAGATCAAAGAATTTGTTTTAGCTGCTAACTCTAAATTTTACAGCAAACATCAAACAAAATGGCAGCTGAAGCAAGGGCTGTAAAGAAGTCTAACTTCTTCAGTTCAGTTACAGGAGAGTTACTGAGCCCTCAGCAAGGAACAAAGTTCGTTGTTTTTTTAAAACGTTGCGGCTGTTCCCACAGATTCATTACAATGGAGCAGGTAGGTACGGCTTCATTCCTTGAAGTCAGCTACTGTTTCAACAAAACCAGTTTTATCTATCAACAAAATCTATTGGGATTTGGTCCACTTAACTACCATGAAGAGAAACGCCTGCCCCTGAACAGAATCTGGCCGAGAGGAATGATGGGAGAGGGAGCCATTTTGAATTGAAACCCAATCTCCAAGCTTACATCAGGATACAAGAGTGAGACAATGGCTACCTCTGTTTAAAAGTCAACACTTCTCTCACAATCACACCAGCGAGTGGATGTTTCTGTGCCAACAATCAATCAGACACATAAAAGGCAGGCAGCAGTCCCTGTTCTTCATGTTGGGAGTGCCTTACACTGCAGTAAAATCCAACCGTTAACAACACATTCTCTTTGTCATTGGTATACTTGCAACAAAATCAATGCACTGTACCTATAAAGGATATAGATCCAATCCATCGGCTCATGATTTTTCTACGGTCGAGCCAAGTTACTATAACCAAACTTAGAAAAGTCAACGAGAGTCTCCCAACGAGAGTCTCCCAGCAAACATGATCAATGCCATGAAGAAACCTGGAATAATTAAACTACATGATCTAGCAGTGCCATTCAGAGAATATTTAAAGTATTTTCCTAAACACAGTATTAGCTCAAAGGCTTTGGTCTATCAGAGAATGTCATAAGGGCTGCTGCGATGCTAAGTTTCATGCAATTTGGCACTTTGTGGAATCTCTATGGCACATCACGACTGCACTGCTGAACCCTCTTCGACAGAGGGGCAAGGCATTAACTCATTATTATAAAGAATGCCACTGTCAGACATCTTTGAGAAAGACCAGCTGCAGTCTCAAGTGCCAGATGACCCTGTGGTATCAGTATTGCCGAGAGAAAAAAAATCATTGATCAGCAAGTTGTGGCACTGCCAATTTATGATGGTATATGGCAGTGCAGTCCACTGCTATATAAATATACAAACGGAGCCTCAGAATCAAATGCCATTGAACAGAATATACAAGTGGATCTTAAGGAAAAAGAAGTCTGGCAACTAAAAGGAAACTAATAGTAAATAGCATTGAGAGACACAGACACATTGCAGTTAAATAGCCAAAAGGTACATGCAACTTAGGAGCAGCAGGCCATTTGGCCCCTCAAGCCTGCTCCACCATTCAATATGATTGTGGCCTCAACTCCACTATCCTGCCTACCCCGATACCCTTTGATTCCCTCGTTAGTCAAGCGTCCGTCCGTCTGTCTATCTATCTATCCTTGCTTTAAAAATATTCAATATCCCTGCTTCTACCACCCTCTGGGGAAGAGTCCCACAGACTCAGGGCTCTCTGAGGAAAAGGCATCTCATCACCATCTTAAATGGGAGACGCCTTATTTTGAAATCAGTCTCTCAGTTCTAGTCTCTCCCACAAAGGGAAACATCCTTTCAGCATCCACTCTGTCAAGCCCCCTCAGGATCTTGTGTGTTTCAATAAGATCACCTCTCATTCTTCTGAACTCCAATGGCAATGAATATAGGTCCAGCCTTTCCTAAAGACAACCCCCCACCCCAGGAATCAGTCAAGTGAACCTTCTCTGAACTGCTTCTAACATGTTATATCCTTTCTTAAATAAGGAGACCAAAACTGTATACATGTGGTCTCACCAATGCCCTGTACAACTGCAGCAAAACATCTCTACTTATATATTCCATTCCACTTGCAATAAACGACAACATTCAATTTGCCTTCCATTGTACCTGCACACTAACTTTGTGATTCATGTGCCAGGACACCCAGGTCATTCTGTACTGCAGAGTTCTGCAATCTCTCTCCATTTAAATAATATGTAAATTGCACGCAAAGATGGTCAAATGAACACGTATAGTGGACTGCTGGTATCCATAGGACCTTAGCAAATGACAATGTTTAAAAAAGGACAAATAAATATTTGAGTTTGCTTAATTACATAGATAAACAGAAAACAGCCTCTCTTGAGGTCCATGAAAGGCGTCCAGATGCAGTCAGTTGGGTTTCCAGCAGCAACTATTTCCAGACTCAATCAAAACGGTACAGTCACATAACTATAACTCTGAGTGTGCAGTATCTCAGAAATGTTCTTTCCTAAAAGTGCTGAATGGAGATCAACTTGTTTTCTCTCGAAAATCAATATTTTACTTTCTGCTAAAGTTTCCTCTTGACACCCCCCCACCAGGGTTTAAAATAGAACGAACCTGCCTTCTTTCACATGTTCAAATTGCAAACAGTATTTCACTACATTTTATGCACAAGATGCCTTGTCCCATGGTACAACATGGTACAATTCAGTGCAATACTCCAGTGTTTTCTAGTGAGGTGAAATTTTCATTGGTTTGTCATTTCTAGAGGAAGCAGCACTAATCAGTAACTTGTCTTTTTTTCCCTTCTCCTGCTGGGAGACTTGTCTTCATCCATTGGGCGATTCACTGGTGTGCTGAATGTACTTGGATGAATTTGAACAGCTGCCGACTGCCTGGGTGCGTTGAGATCCCGTGAAGGATGGACAGTCATGTATACAAGGAGTTTCACCACAGCCCCACTTCCTCCAATTAATGGGATCACTGTTAAAATGGAGAGCTTGGTTCAGTAGAGGGATACTCAAGGACTTTAGTCTGAGGTCCTTATTATTGCAATAGCTCCAGGCAGCTCAGACCAGGCAATAGTCTGTCCAATTCGAAGTGAAAGAATGGGACTCCTATCTGTCTACAGAAATAGCATTTTTGTTGTGCCTTTTACAGCTATAGGGCATTGCAATGATGTGTTAATGGGTTGCTTTTGAAATGCAGTTGCTGTTATGTTGGCAAACTTGCCAGCCAATATGCACTCAGAATGGCCCCACAAGCAGCAAATGAAAGAATGATCAATTAATAAAGACAGAAAATGCTGGAACTGAGAGCAAGGGAGAGGCAGAGTTAATGTTTCAGGTCTGTGACCTTTCAGCAGAACAGAGTGACTGGAGTATGAGGAAAGCTTAGAAAGACTTTGGCATCAATCTTGAAATGAGGTGAATGGGAGGGATCTTCCTAGAAGTGCAGGAACATAAGAAAGAGGAGGAATAGGCCTCATGGCCCCCTCATGCTGTTCTGCCATTCAATGGTTGATCTTGTACATCAAATTCACCTTCCTGCACTATCCGCACATCCCTCGATTCCCCTAGTGCCCAACAATCTACCAATCGGAGTCTTCAATATGCTCAACAACTGAGCATCCACAATCCTCTGGGTGAGAGAATTCCAAAGATTCACAACTCTGAGTGAAGACGTTTCTCCTCATCTCAGTCCTAAATGGCTGACTCCTTATTCTGAGACTTTGCCCCCATGTTCTAGGTTCCCCAGCCAGGGGAAAACATCCTCCTAGCATTTACCCTTTCCAGGCCTCTAAGAATTTTATCTGTGCTCTGGATTAGAAAAGGTCAAGTCTGAGCACTGTTTCAAGTTGCACAATGACAGCAGAGCCAGGCAGCACAGGCACAAACTAGGACAAACACATTGTTGTAAACAGAGCATTGCAGCTGACACAAAGAAGTTCAGATGAGATCAAAGGATTCTTTCAATGACAAAGTTCGTCATGTGCTTATAATCGTGCAGTTATACTGAAGGTACTTGACATGGTGCAAGGTCAGAAGTGGAACCACTGCCTCTCGATGCACAGATCTCGTTCAGCTGGCTGCAACCCGAACATAAATCTGACAGCTTCACTCGACCTGGTTTGTCAGGAAGGCCCAATTAAAAAGGTGAGACATCCCTGTTGGTCTCTCTTCAGGTGGCAGCCAGCTGCCCAAGACCCAGGCATCAGCAACTGGCAGTGCTGGCATAGATCGCACATGGTCTAAAAGCAGCTTTGAGGAGGAGTCTCGTGTCATTTGCAGCCTGGCCACACAAGATGACAGTTTGCAATAATAAACAGACATACTGAGCAGAACGACATGGTGCAACCTGCAATTGTCTGAGTGAGCTACACAATAACTATTCTTGGGCTGAACAACACACTGGAGAAATCTTTCTTCCCCCACCCCCATCATGAATAGTAAAGTGGAATTGAAGGAGCTGTAAACTGCACATCACAATTGCAGTTTAGTAGCACGCATATAATCTTGGTGTTCATCTTCACACAAGACATACCAGAAAACAATTTTGTTTTGAACAGTTAATTCTTACAACAGAATATTGTCAACTTACTAAAAGAACGTAACATACCAGAACACACAATCACCATCTGAACACCACAATAGTTTCTTGGCTTGCTTAGGACACACATGGTAGCTGATTTTGTTAAAAAAACAAAAAAAAAAGAGTACTTCCTCCAGCACCTGTTAACCGTTTCCCCTCTGCAAGTAATCCTGCTTCAAGGGCAAAAGCTCATTTGGACAGGTGCAGCACAAAAAGCCACTGTTAATGAGGACTACAGGATATGATCGGAAGATAGTGAATGCGGTCCTCAATTTAAAAAAGGCACCAGGGAATGATAAAGCAGGAGGGGGAATATGTAATAGTATATTAGATACTATCAACCTTTATTGAAAGCATGGATGTTCACAATTGGGGGCAGAAGTCTGCCTAGTGTACCATGGAGTGGCTCAGAAACTTTGTACAGTACTTACTTCATGGATTTGTTGGCTTACTACTGGTGTGTTACTGTACAGTGCTAAAAACATTTTCTACAGCAATGACACTCTTGGAAAACGGGGGGAGGGGTCCCCGAAGAGCATGGCCCTCCTTGCCGGCGCACTGATACCTGCGGTGGGGGAGCGTTCTGAAAGATGAGGCAGTGTGGTGTTATAAGCGATGCTCACATGTGATAACTTCAGAGAGGGTAAATAAGTTTGCACCCAAGAACCATCCAGTGGTTAAAACCTACATGGATTTTCATAAGGCAGTTCATCAAAAGGTCTGGGAAGTTCATGTAAAAAGGACGAAAGCTCACAAAATTAATAGCAAATAGCAAGCTGTACTGAAAACTGGCAGAGTGCAAAGTGGCGACGAGTGAAAAGAAAGGCAGACTTGCGTTTATATTGTGCTTTTCATGACCACTGGGCGTCTCAAAGTGCTTTACAGCCAATGAAGTACTTTTGAAGTGGAGCCACTGCTGTAATGTAGGAAACACAACAGCTAACATGCGCACAGCAAGCTCCCACAAGCAGCAACATGATAATGACCAGATAATCTGTTGTTTTTTGCGATGTCGATTAAGGGATAAATATTGGCCAGCACACCAGGGAGGCCAGGATACCAGGGAGAACTCCCCTGCTCTTCTTCAAAATAGTACCATGGGATCTTTTACATCCACCTAAGAGGACAAACAGTTTAACATCTCACTTGAAAGACAGCACCTCTGACAGTACAGCACTCCCTTGGTACTGCACTGGAGCATCAGTCTTGATTTTTGTGCTCAAGGAGTGGGACTTGAACCCAGAACCTTGCAATTCAGAAGCAAGTGCACTACTAACTGAGCCACAGTTGACAGTGCAAGAAAACCAGAGATTGGTGGAGTTCACAAGGATCTGATCTGGGTGACCTGCCATTTAGTACATTTATAAATAATACTGGAGAGGATACTTGGTTTATATGCATCATAAAATCTGGAAATGACTGCAAGCTATGCTGGCCAGCTGGCAGGGTAAGGGAGACTGATACTATTCAAGATGGATTTTAATATGAATATAAAATTATTCAGACCAGACCAAAAATATGACACACAATGATAAATGGTTGCCTATTTCTAAACATGGAAAAGGATTTGCATGTGATTATCAACCTTTACAAAGCACTGACAGTGTGAAACTGTTGTCATGTTGCTGAGCAAATGCTGGGGATGCATCATAAGAGCTTCTGAATTAGTCAGAATAGGTTTGTTTAACCCTGTGCAACTCACTAAATTGAACAAAACACAGATCAAAATACTGTAGATGCCAGAAATTGGAAATAAAAATCAAAAAATGCTGTCAACACTCAGGTCAGACAACATCTGTAGGGGAAAGGGAGGGAAAGAGAGGGAGAGGGAGAAACTGAAGGTTAATGTTTCAAGTCTACGATCTTTCTCTCTCCATCTACGGAGTCATTTGCAGCACATTTTGCCTGTCACGAAACTGCATGCAGTTGGAGGCAGTTTACCCACAAAAAGACACTGATACACCGGATAGGTCCAGAGCCAAATGATCAGGACATTTCTTGCACTCATACCACACATTTAATATTTGAGGGCCATTGTTTGCTAAGCACTAGCACAAAAAGCAAAGTGGTTAAGAAGGCCATGTGGAAAGAGGTGGCGGTGCAGTTCTAACACTGCACACTGGCCGCTGTATAACTGTGCTAATTGCAATTTGGCACACCACCAATCAACTTCTAGTGAACTTTCCTTTCTGTTCTTAATGGGTGAAACTTGTGACAGCAGGATACCTGCAATCAGCACTCATGTGTGTGGTCTTTTAAATAAGTCCAGAGAGAGAGTTCAATCCCCCTTACTAAACAGTAACGCAAGAATGAAACGTATCTGCAGCTTCCCCCCTCACAATGCTGAAACATTCAAGTGGCAGAGTATTCAAGATTCTCCTTTCACAACACCTTTTTTAGATAGGGTAGAAGGGATGGAGACAGAAATTCCACCTCTCTTTTTGCAAGTTTTACCAATATTTAATCTCTCATGGGAGGTGAATAATTAAGTTCTGGACAACACAACTGAATTTTGTGGGATTCATGAAAGGGATGTGGTATATATAAAATACATGTGTGTGTGTGCGCGCACGTGTATATACAATATATATTATAAAACTAAAGGGAAAGGATCTGAATAACTACTGCTAATCCTAAATTATAATTACAAGGATTACTGGCAATAACTTTAGACAAGAACACAAATGCAGTCACATAATTCTTCCAAGTTGTAACCACACATCCTCTCTAAATGAGCCAATGCTTATTATGGTGAATTATATCCTAACATAGCAATTCAACACACAAAATTAGTACAAGCACACTTAGATTCATGCACTTCATGGTTCTAAAGCAAATAGTTAATGTGTGAAATCACGAAATTAAACTAGGGGATGGCTCCCATCAGTTATACCGTATCACTATCTTCGACTAATCCACAGAATTGTGTCACCCCCTTCACAGCTGACAGAAATATTCACAGGTCATTAGCCAGCGGTGACTCAATCAACATTTCCAAAAGGAAGAACTGTGAAGAGCAGTTGAATTCAGTGTCGCTATGTTGTTGCAGCAATGCTCCACAAAGATCAAACACTGAGATGTTCTAATAAATGTAAGCTTCTCATGAATAACAAACAAATGGTCTCGGAGGCAAGGGATCCTTTGGAACTGGTACAACCAAGTAAATCAAAGGTAGCCAGGTTTTTGTGCTGCTGCATTCACAAGAATTTAGTGCCTTTTATTGAGATGAATTTTAATCAGGAGTTGGTTGAATTATTCAGAACGACTCAAAATTCCATTGCAGTCAGCCTCACGTATTCATGTGTCATGTGGGAAGAGGTGAACCAATATCTTTAAGGCTGTTGTTAAACTCCATGAAACAGGAATCATTCCACATTTTATCCTATTAAATTGATGCGAGTTAGTATTTACAGATCCAAGTTTTATTGTTTACACTCAATTTTAACTTTTCACGGCAGAAGTTTTGCCATTTCAGGCACATCAGTCCAAGTTAAAAGTCATAAATTTCCTCAGAATTGTAGTATTGTCTGACTTCAGATATTTCACATTGTTTTTTGCTGCACAGGGATAGAAACTTAGGCTATTAGCTGATCTCATGATCACAAGTAGTCTGCAGCACAGATACTCAGATGGACTTCTGTCCTCTCACAGATTGTTTCCTCTCGTGGAATAGAAGTTGGCAAATCCAGATACTTAGAGCAGCTTGCCCAGAGACAATTTTCGGTGCTTTAAAGTTTCTGGTTTATTGTCTGGAAAAACCTAGCAAGACTTTTTAACAGAAAAAAATAAAATGGTTGGTACCTGCAACGCAGGGAAACATTGAAATGTGATTGCAGAAGAGTCCAACAAGAGAGAGTCCAATCATCGCTCCTTGATGTTCAATAGCATTACCATCACCGAATCCCCCACTATCAACATCCTGGGGGTGATCATTGACCAGAATCTGAACTGGACTAGCCATATAAATACTGTGGCTACAAGAGCAGGTCAGAGGCTAGGAATTCTATGGAGAGTAACTCACCTCCTGACTCCCCAAAGCCTGTCCACCATCTAGAAGGCACAAGTCAGGAGTGTGATGGAATATTCTCCACTTACCTGGATAAGTGCAGCTCCAACAACACTCGAAGCTGGACACCATCCAGGACAAAGCAGCCCGCTTGATTGGCACCCCATCCACAAACATTCACTCCCTCCACCACCTACACACAGCAGCAGTGTGTACCATCTACAAGATGCACTGCAACAACTCACCAAAACTTCTTAGGCAGCACCTTCCAAACCCTCGACCACTACCACCTAGAAGGACAAGGGCAGCAGGTACATGGGAGCACCGCTACCTGGAAGTTCTCCTCCAAGCCCACTCACCATCCTGACTTGGAACTATATCTCCATTCCTTCACTGTCACTGGGTCAAAATGCTGGAACTCCCTCCCTAACAGCACTGTGGGTGTACCCACATCACATGGACTGCAGCAGTTCAAGAAGGCAGCTCACCACTACCTCAAGGGCAATTAGGGATGGACAATAAATGCTGGCCTAGCCAGCGACACCCACATCCCGTAAACAAATAAAAAATATATAAATATAAAATGTCACTAACAAATCTAAGAGAAATCAGCAGAAAATTCTTTACCTAAAGAGTAATTAGAAAATGGAACTTGCTACCGCAAGAAGCGGTTGCAGTGAATGGCACAGATGTAGTTCAGGAGAAGCTAGAGAAACATAAGGGAGTAAGGGATAGAATGTTATGCTGGTGGGTCAGATGAAGTAGATTAGGAGGGGGCACGTGGGAAGCATAATTTAAGGCCACAAAATCCAACTGTTAAGCAAAGAGGGCTTCAGATCAATTATAGCTTAATTATTTGGTGAAGAAGCTGCACAAATTGAAAAGTATTTGTAAAGTTTCAGGTAGATCAAAGCATGTGGCATTTCAAGATTACATTTTAGTCCGGATGTCTGTGTTGTAATATCTGCGCACAATTGATGTACTAGATGAAAATGACGCATATACGGTATGACTACATGCATTTCTAGTCTGTTGCGTTTCTAGCATTACACCTCATACTTCTTGTCAAATTTCCTACTAACAAGAAAAATCAGGAACTAAACATAGTAATGCCAACAGCAAACAGGAAATGATAACCTAAGTAGTACAAAACAACTACTCATTAAAAGCAAATGCAAATCAGTAATTGCAACCCATAAGAGAAAAAGGTCAAGAAATAAGGTGTGCATTATCAAGGGTTAAAAATACATTTAAGAAAACTGCAGAACTTATTTTTGTGTATAAAAAGTGTCAAAGGGCATTTTCCTTTCAAGCCTCTGCAAGGAGCTTCAGTTTGACTTCATATTCTTCCCAGAGCTATCACTCTCAGGTTAATACAATTACAACTCCCAGCAAATCCCACAGTTTGAGATGATGTACACTGAATAAAACTCCCTGCCTGCGATGTTTCATGGGCTTGTTGGAGAGAGAGACACACACACGACTGGTCATTCACAGAGCATGTTAATACTTGCTATTTATATCCCTGGCTTCTGATAGAGAATTACTGAATTAAAGCCCCCAAGGTAACCATTTGCTTTTGGTAAAGGAAAAATTGTTCAAGAGTTTTTTGTTACTATACTCAAGACATTGTTTAACAGGTTACATTGTGGCAAACGAAACATTACACAATACCACGTTTCCAATTGGAATCGTTTTGTTATAGTGTATTCAAAATAGTTACAATAGTTGCTTTAATTTTAGAGAATAGAACATGAAAGCAACAACTGATCATGCACACAAACATCAATATATTATATAAATGTATCTGCAGTAGGTAAGGATAATACTCATGTTCCAGGAACCAAAAAAAAACCATTTGCTTCACTGTCTCCAGAAGGTCTTTTCCAAAGCTAAACGGGAGTTGTGCACCGTCCACCTTTTAAAAATGTTACGTCGAATAGCAGGAAACGAGACTAATGGTTTCGATGGAATTGTGGAGCAAGAAATGTTAACTTAGACCTTCAAAGTCCACATTGACTCAACTGCACTCATGTCAACGCCTATCGGAGTTTTACCTTCCTTCCCTCCCTTCAGGCTAAAATCCTGTATTATTCATCCTTGCCTTATTTGGCATAACATTTCTGAGTAGCTAGTCGATTTATGGCTATCGACAGCAAATCTTAGTAGCCTTCCTCCCCAACCAGAGATTCGCCCAGCTCTATAAGTAATGACTGGTCCCAAACAGTAGAGCTGAGAGGCAGATTTGGGTTAAATAATACATAACTGCCAATTATATCTAATATTTTGAATGCAATTGGGCCATAACACGATCAGGTCTTTTATATCATACTCATCTGTGAAACTTGAACTGTTTAAAACACTGATGTTGTAGAACAAGGTGACGCCTACTGTCGCAGGGAGGGCCGCTTTCGGCCGATCGGATCTTATCTCACTTACCGACTCCATTGCTCCACTGATCACTGCCTGAACCCCCAACCTTTCCTCCGTTTTCATTCACTCTTTTCCGGACTTTCCCCTCTTCTCCTCCGTCCACATCCCACTGCTTCCGCTCCGCGCCCGCTAACCAACAAGCCGAACACAGCGACGGCAGGAAGATGGGCGGCAGCTCGCAGCGTCCGGGCAGTGCCCAGGGTCCGCTAGCGCCGCCTGCAGGCCCCGACATCCTGAAGGCGCCAGCTCTGCTCTGCTTCACTGCAAGAGACTGGAAAGCTGCAAGGGAGGGCGGGGGCGAAAATGCTGGAAATTCACATTGTGCGGAAGCAGGCTATTGAGTTGGAGGATCAGCCATGATCATAATGAATGGTGGAGCAGGCTCGAAGGGCCGAATGGCCTACTCCTGCTCCTATTTTCTATGTTTCTTTGTAAAAAGCCCTCCGTTCCATCCGCGAGCATGACCACTGCCCTGCCCCCGCCACCCCAAGTTTCCGTTTGCCTGTCATTTTGATTCTCCACCTTGCTACTGCTCTGAATTTACTGCCGTTGGCATCCCTCCTAACTGTTACTAGAAGTTCATCGTGAGCTTGGGGAACAACTTTTGATTAGGTACTCTACAGCCGAGCCTTCTAAATTCATCATTGAGTTCCACAATTTCAGATTGGAGTCCCTGTCCCAATTTTATTTCCTGTTTTTTTGTTTTTAGATGAGAGCTATTCATTAATCTGCCATTCACACTCCTCTAGACACATCCTTAGTTTCTTTATTTGTCCCTTTATCAGTCCATTTTGTATTGCACCATCAAGTCATTTGTCATTTAAGTATCCGGCCATCCAAACCTTCACTTTTGTTCTTTCCTCCCCTCCCCCCATTTCCCTGCCTCTGTACTTCCTTAAGACTCATTACCTCTCTAACTTTTCCCAATTCTAACAAAAGCTCAACAACCTCAAATGTTAACTGTTTCTCACACCGCAGATGCTGCCACATCTGCTGAGCATTTACCATAAGATGGAGGAGCAGAAGTAGGTCATTTAACCCGTTGAGTCTGTTCTGGCATTCAATGAGATCATGGCTGATCTGATAATCCTCAATTTCACTTGCCTGCATTTTCCTCATAACCCTTGATTCCCTTACTGATTAAAATCCTGTCTATCTCAGCCTTGAATATACTCAACGACCCAGCCTCTGCAGTAAAGAATGCAACAGATTAACAACTCTCTGAGAGAAGAAATTCCTCCTCATCTCTGTCTTAAATGGGTGACCCCTTACTCTGAGATTCTGCCCTCTAGTCCTAGACTCTCCTACAATGGGAAATAACCTTTCAGCATCTACCCTGTCAAGCCCGCTAATAATCTTATATGTTTCAATAAGGTCGCCTCTCATTCTTCTAAACTCCAATGAGTACAGACCCAACCGACTCAACCTCTCCTCATAAGAAAATCCCTCCATACCTGGGGTCAATCTAGTGAACCTTCTCTGGACTGCCTCCAATGGCAGTAGATCTTTCCTTAGATAAGGGGACCAAAACTGTTCACAATATTCTCAGTATGGTCTAACTTGTGCCTTGCATAGATTTAGCAATCCTTCACTATTTTTATGCTCCATTCCCCCATTTCCTTTGAAATAAAGGCCAGCATTCCATTTGCCTTCCCTATTACTTGCTGAACTTGTATACTAGCTTTTTGTGATTCATGCATGAGGACTCCCAAATCCCTCTGTGCTGCAGCTTTCTTCAGTCTTTCTCCATTTAAATAATATTCAGCTCCTCTATTCTTCCTGCCAAAGTGCATAACCTCACATTTTCCCACATTATATTCCATCTGCCAAGTTTTTGCCCACTCACTTAACCTGTCTACATCCCTCTGTAGACTCTTTGTGTCACCCTCACCACTTGCCTTCCCACCTATTTTTGTGTCATCTGCAAACTTGGCCATTGTACATTCACTTCTCTCATCCAAGTCATTAACATATATTGTAAGTAACTGTGGACCCAGCATTAACCCCTGTGGCACTCCACTAGTTACAGGTTACCACCCGGAAAATTCCCCCCTTATCCCAACTCTGTATCCTATTAGTTAGCCAATGCTCTTTCCATGCTAATATACTACCCCCAACACCATGGGTTCTTATCTTATTAAGTAGCCTTATGTGCAGTACCTTATCAAATGCCTTTTGGAAATCTAAATATATTACATCTACTGGTTCCCCTTTATCTATCCTGCTTGTTACATCCTCAAAGAATTCTAATAAATTTGTCAGGCATGATTTCCCCTTCATGAAGCCATGCTAACTCTGCTTGATTATATTATGCATTTCTAAATGCTTTGCTATTACATCCTTTATAATAGACTCTAACGTTTTCCCAATGACAGATGTTAAGCTAACTGGGAAATAGTTACCTGTTATTTGACTCCTTCCCTTTTTGAATAATGGTGTTACATTGACAGTTTTCCAATCCTCTGAGACTTTTCCAGAATCTAAGGACTCTTGGAAGAATACTACCAGTGCATCCACTATCTCTGTAGCTACTTCCGTTATTATCCTGGGATGCGGCCCATCAGGTCCAGGGGACTTATCGGTCTTTGGCCCCATTAGTTTCCCTAATACTTTTTCTCTATTGATAGTTATTGTATTTATTTCCTCCCCCACTTTTGCAGTATATTTAGTTTTTTTTGGAATGCTATTAGTGTCTTCTACCTTGAAGACTGATGCAAAGTATGTATTCAACCCCTCTGCCATTTCCTGGCTCCCCATTATTATTTCCCTAGCCTCATTCTGTAAGGGGCCCATATTCACTTTGGCCTCTCTCTTCCTTTTTCTATATTTAAAGAAGCTCTTACTATCCATTTTTATATTACTTGATAGCTTACGCTCAAAGTTTATTTTCTCCATCTTTATTATTTTTGGTCATCTTTTATTGGTTTTTAAAAGTTTCCCAATCCTCTGGCTTTCCACTAATCTTTGCCACATTGTATGTTTTTTCTTTCAATTTGATGCTATCCTTAACTTCCTTGGTTAGCCATGGTTGGTTTATCCCTTTCCTAGAATTCTCCTTCCTCACTGGGATATATCTTTGTTGTGAGTCATGAACTATTTTCTTAAACGTCTGCCATTGTTCATCAACTGTCTTTTCTGCTAAACTCCTTTTCCAGTCCACTCCAGTCAACTCTGCCCTCATTCCTTTGTAATTACCCTTAATTAAGTTTAGCACAGTTGTTTCTCACTCTCAAACTGCTAAATTCTACCATGCTATGGCCACTGTTTCCTAGGGGATGTTTTACTCTGAGATCATTTATTAAACCTGCCCCACTACACATTACCAGATCCAAAATAGCCTGATCCCTGGTTGGATCCACAACATATTGTTCTGGGAAACTGTCCCAAATACACTCTATGAATTCTTGCTCATGGCTAGCTCTGCCAATTTGATTTTCCCAATCTACATGTAGATTAAATTCACCCATGATTAATGTACTGTCTTTATTACATGCTCTCATTAGCTCCTGTTTTATTCTCAGTCCTGCAGCATAGCTACTGTTAGGGGGCTTATAGATTACTCCCACCAGTGTCTTCTTCCCCTTGTTATTTCTACCTCCACCCATATGGATTCTACATCTTCCAATCCAAAATCATTTTTTGCTATTGTGTTTATTCCATCTTGTACTAACAAAGCTACCCCACAACCCTTTCCTTCCTACCTGTCTTTTCGAAAAGTCACATACCCCTGAATATTTAGTTCCCAGCTTTTATCTCCTTGTCACCATGTCTCCATAATGGTGATAAGATCATACCCAGTAACCTCTATTTGTGCTATTAATTCGTTTATCTGGTTCTGAATACTATGTGCAAGTAAAGATCCATTAATTTTGCCTTTTTACCATTTTTTCTCCTTCGACCCTATTTACTGCATTTTTTTGTTTGTACACTCTGTCCTTTCCTGTCACACTCTGAGCATCATTACCTAAGTAGCTGCCCTGCAACGCTGCCATATCCTTTTGCTTTGCAAGCCTACGTATCCCCTCTCCAGAGCCCTCCCCACCTCTGTGTAGTTTAAAGTCCTCTCTACAGCCCAGTTATTCAATTCGCTAGGACGTTGGCCCCAGCATGGTTCAAACGAAGCCCATCCCACTGAACAGCTCCCTTCTACCCAACTTTGTTTTTTATTCATTCACAGGATGTGGGCTTCACTGGCTGGGCCAGCATTTATTGCCCAACCCTCGTTGCCCTTGAGAAGGTGGTGGTGACCTGCCTTCTTGAACCACTGCAGTCCATGTGGTGTAGGTACACCCACAGTGCTGTTAGGAAGGGAGTTCCAGGACTTTGACCCAGCAACAATGAAGAAACAGTGATATATTTCCAAGTCAGGATGGTGAGTGACTTGGAGGGGAACTTCCAGGTGGTGGTGTTCCCATCTATCTTTGCTCTTGTCCTTTTAGATGGTAGTGGTCGTGGATTTGGAAGATGCTATCTAAGGAGCGTTGGTGAGTTCCTGCAGTGCATCTTGTAGATGGTACACACTGCTGCCACTGTGCGTCGGTGGTGGAAGGAGTGAATGTTTGTGGATGTGGTGCCAATCAAGTGGGCTGCTTTGTCCTGGGTGGTGTCAAGCTTCTTCAGTGTTGCGGGAGCTGTACTCATCCAGGCAGGTGGGGAGTATTCCATCACACTCCTGATTTGTGCCTTGTAGATGGTGGACAGGCTTTGGGGAGTCAGGAGGTGAGTTACTCTCCATAGAATTTCTAGCCTCTGACCTGCTCTTGTAGCCAGTATTTATATGGCTAGTCCAGTTCAGGTTCTGGTCAATGGTAACCCCCCAGGCTGTTGATAGTGGGGGATTCAGTGATGGTAATGCCATTGAACATCAATGGGAGATAGTTGGATTCTCTCTTGTTGGAGATAGTCATTGCCTGGCACTTGTGTGGTGCAAAGGTTATTTGCCACTTGTCAGCCCAAGCCTGGATATTGTCCGGGTCTTGCTGCATTTGGACATGGGCTGCTTCAGTATCTGAGAAGTTGTGAGTGGTGCTGAACATTGTGCAATCATCAGTGAACACCCCCACTTCTGACATTATGACGGAAGGAAGGTCACTGATGAAGCAGCTGAAGATGGTTGGGCCGAGGACACTACCCTGAGGAACTCCTGCAGTGATGTCCTGCATCACTGGACCTCCAACAACCATAACCATCTTCCTTTGTGCTTAGTATGACTCCAACCGAGAGTTTTCCTCTTGATTTCCATTGACTCCAGTTTTGCTAGGGCTCCTTGATGCCACACTCAGTCAAATGCGGCACTCTCACCTCACCTCAGGAGTTCAGCTCTTCTGTCCATGTTTGAACCAAGGCTGTAAATAGGTCAGGAGCTGAGTGGCTCTGGAGGAATCTAAATTGAATGTAAGAGAGCAGATTATTGCTAAGCAAGTGCCACTTGATAGCACTGTTGATGACCTCTTCCATTATTTTGTTGATGATTAATGATTAGACTGATGGGGCGGTAATTGGCCAGGTTGGATTTGTCATACTTTTTGTGTACAGGACATACCTGGGCAATTTTCCACATAGCCGGGTAGATGACAGTGTTGTAGCTGTACTGAAAGCTTGATTAGGGGCGCGGCAAGTTCTGGAACACAAGTCTTCAGCACTATTGCTGGAATATTGTCAGGGCCCATAGCCTTTGCAGTATCCAGTGCCTTCAGCTGTTTCTTGATATCACGTGGAGTGAATCGAATTGGCTGAAGACTGGCATCTGTGATGCTGGAGACCTCCGGAGGAGGCCAAGATGGATCATTCACTCAGCACTTCTGGCTGAAGATTGTTGCGAATGCTTCAGCCTTACCTTTTGTACTGATGTGCTGGGCTCCCTTACCATTGAGGATGGGGATATTTGTGGAGCTGCCTCCTCCATTGAGTTGTTTAATTGTCCACCAGCATTCACGACTGGATGTGGCAGGACTGCAGAGTTTAGATCTGCTCCGTTGGAAGTGGGATCACTTGCTGCTTATCCTGTTTGGCATACAAGTAGTCCTGTGTTATAGCTTCACCAAGTTGACAGCTCATTTTTAGGTATGCCTGGTGTTGCTCCAGGCATGCCCTCCTGCACTCTTCATTGAACCAGGTTTGATCCTCTGGCTAGATTGTAATGGTAGAGTGGGGGATATGTCAGGCCATGAAGTTACAGATTGTGTTTGAGGACAATTCTGCTGCTGCTGATGGCCCACAGCACCTCATGGATGCTCAGTCTTAAGCTGCTAGATCTGTTCAAAATCTAATCCATTTAGCACGGTGGTAGTGCCACACGACAGGATGGAGGGTGTCCTCAATGTGAAGGTGGGACTTTGTCCCCACAAGGACTGTGCAGTGGTCACTCATACCGATGCTGCCATGGACAGATGCATCTGCAGCAGGCAGGTTGGTGAGGATGAGGTCAAGTATATTTTTCCCTCTTGTTGGTTCTTTCTCCACCTGCTGCAGACCCAGTCTAGCAGCTGTGTCATTTAGGACTCGGCCAGCTCGGTCAGTAATAGTGGTGCTTCCGAGGCACTTTTGGTGATGGACATTTAAGTCCCCCACCCAGAATACACTCTGCACCCTTGCCACCCTCAGTGCTTCCTCCAAGTGGTGTTCAACATGGAGGAAGCACTGATTCATCAGCTGAGAGGGTGCAGTACGTGGTAATCAGCAGTAAGTTTCCTTACCCATGTTTTACCTGATGCCATGAGGCTTCATGGGGTCTGGAGTCAATGTTGAGGACTCCCAGAGCAACTCCCTCCCAACTGTATACCACTGTGCTGCTACCTCTGCTGGGTCTGTCCTGCTGGCGGGACAGGACATACCCAGGCATAGTGATGGTGGTGTCTGGGACATTATCTGTAAGGTATGATTCCGTGAGGATGACTATGTCAGGCTGTTACTTGACTAGTCTGTAAGACAGCTCTCCCAATTTTGGCACAAGCCCCCAGATGTTCATGATGAGGGCTTCTACCCTTCTATTTCCAACATTTTATGTTTTTATTTCTTGTTATGCTGAAAAGAGAGACATCTTGCTGAAGGTTGTCATATTGCACTCATCAGGACAAACTCAAGAATGCCAAATTTCCAACCATCACTCCAATTTACACAGCAGGACAAAGGGGTGCTGGTTGGTTGGTAAGTTGACTCTGATTGGCTAAGGCGTTGCCATGGAGAAAGCAACTGGGAACTATAACCTCCTCAAGCTCCCAGGTAATTCAAAAAAGATGGAAGGCCTGAACGTATTCCTTTTATTGGCAGAGAACGGGTCCCTGCGAATGAATGAATTCTTGCTGGTACATGGCCAGCTGTCAAGCACTCTGCTGGGAGCTGTCTATAGGCTTGCTGTTAGTAGTCATGTCATATGGGGGTGCATAAATACAAAGATTAGTGTAGCATCTAGAAAAAGCAAAATGTTTAGAATGGGAGATTTTAATTTTCACAGATTGGGAGAGGAACAGCCCAAGTCATAGACAAGGTTCTAGAGCGTATTCAGCACAGTTTTCTGGATCCATATGTTTTAGAAGAAGGTAAGAGGTCATTCTGGATTTAGATCTGTCAAAACTAGCTAACAATCTGATGGTAAAAGAATATCTCGCAAACCGTAACCACAACATGCTTGGATTTGATGTTGAAATTGAATAGAAGAAGAGGGTCACAAACCAAAGTTTAACATATCAGTAAAGCTGCCTTTGAAAGAATGAACATAAACTAAAACAGTAAATTGGGCTAAATTGTTAACAGATAAACTTACAAGCATGGGAGGCAGTTAAAGAAATAGTTGCACTATACAAGACCATACTTATCCCTAAAAGGCAAAGGGTGGAATCATCCCAGAATTGCACTAAGTGCAGTAGCAGACATGTAAAACATTTTACCCACTGGCCACAATGGAGGGTTTTCATGCTGTTCCGTCCCCTTCCTGCCTCATTATTTATGCAGTCACGGGAAACATGCCATTTCGCTGATGGGCTTCCTCTGATTTGCCCGCTACACCATCACCTCACTGCTTCCTCACACCAGGTACCATATTTGAACTGCAGCTGTGCACACAGCTCCCAATGCTTCCAGCCCAGGTCTGCTGCACAGAAGACATGGCCCCAAAGGTAAGAAGACTGCAGACTCCCGTTTCTGTGACGCATCCCTGGAATGCCGTGGAGCCCACCACAATGTCCTCTACCCCCGCTCTGGCCGCAGGAGGCCCATCAGTCTCACCACTCCAGCTTGGGAGGCGGTGGCAGTGATGGTCAGTGCCAACGCTACACAGAAGAGGTTGGCCATCCAGTGCAGATAGAGGATGAATGATCTCATCCGTGCAGCGAGGGTAAGGCAACCATCTCATCACTCTAAACTCACACACTCACAAGCCCATCACACATTCACTGGCATCTCACTCACTGCCAGCTCAAGGGACATCACCACTCACTCTCTCACACACACCCTCATATCTCTTTTGGAGACTACCTCCTCAGCATCTTGAGGCCACTTGCACAGATCTGGAAGCTGTAGTATGGTGCCCTGTTACAATTTCTTTCAGATGACAGTGAACATGGTATGAAGCCAAGATCCAAGCTTGTCAGAGGGTGTCATGCCTCAGCTTGCAAACATTTAAAAGAGGGAAGGTATGGGGAAGTAATGTTCGAGTAAATGTTGCAATTTGCTTATTAAGTTGCAAACCTTATTTCCAAGACGAACTCTGCTTCCAAGAGCTTAAGATGGTGCAGAAAAGTTATTTAAGAGATTTCATTAATTCACTGTTTTTATTGGTACCTTTTGTAGGCTGTTCATTCTGGATTCATTGATTTCACACATCCTTAGTAATTCTCTGTTGAAAGTTTATCTTACCTTTTCCCGCATTCATTTATTATGTTGCTTTACTGTATGAAAAGAAAGACTTGCATTTCCATAGCACCTTTCACAACCTCAGGACATCCTAAAGTGCTTTGCAGCTAATGAAGTTCTTTGAAGTCAATGAAGTGTAGTCACTGTTGTAATGTAGGAAATGCAGAGAACAATTTGCGCACAGCAAGCTCCCACAAACAAAAATATAATAATGGCCAGGTCACCTGTTTTCAGAGTGTTGCTCAAGTGATATTGACCAGGACACTGGGGATAAGCCCCCTGCTCTTCAAAGGAGTGCCACGTTATGGAGAACTCCATCTGAGCTGACAGATGGGCTTTCAGCTTACCATCTCATCCGAAAGACAGCACCTCCAACAATGCAGTGCTTGCTAGTGCACTGGAGTGTCAGCCTTGCTTTTGAACCACAGATGACATGAAAAGCACAAGTGTGACACAAAATTTAAATAAAGTGTGATGGGACCAACATCATCTGCAAGACAAGATTTCTAACATTTGCAGTTACAGCCGATGTCCCTTTGTGTTGTAAATTGGATTATGTGCTATTTCATAAGGAAAGCACATTGAGTGGAATATTTTAACATAATAAAAGTCCTTTTATCATTGTCACCAGGTAACTAAGTCCTTTAGAGGCCAAGCAGTTGCTATTTATTAAGAATGGAGCCCAAATTCCCCAGGCTTCAGTTTGAATCCTGTTTGTCTCTTCTCAGTTCATTGGTTTTACAGGATGGTTTGTGGTGTTTTTTGGGGCTTATGCTTACAACATACAAGTATGCAATTTGGTGAGCGATTTAATATAATTACTTTACTGTCTCCTGTTCAGTCACCATGCCCCCACATCTTAAGCACATGACTCGCATTCCTGAGCAGTAAACAAGTCAGTTCTACAGAATGCAACCACCTCTGGCCCAATGGCCCCTTTGTTTTTATTACTCTAAGCTGACTGAGAATTTGTGTTCTCTTAATTTTATTGATACCTGTTTCTAATGGTTTATTTTTGGAGTATTTATTGGTGAGTTTTACTATTCCCACTTCCTCGTTTTTGAGTGGTATATTTTCTCCCTGTTCAGTTCCAATTAGCTGCATTTCTTGGATATGAAATGTGTGTGTAAGCAGATATGATGCTTGTCATTCGGAAAAAAAAGTGTTAGATGTACTGTTTCGTAATAATAGCCACTTTCCCAGTGTTACCATTACTTGGAAGCTGCGGTTTCAAGATCATTTGCAAATATAAACTCAGTCTTAAAGCCAGTGGTGTCACACTGTCATGAAAGTGTAATAATTCTCATAATACTATTGTGATTTATTGTGAAAGTAGGTTAATAGTGGGGTTTGGACAGTTTGTGTGTGTGTGGGGGATTTAATTGAATTGGAGACAGCTGGTCTGGAGGTTTTGAGCTATCAGCAAGAAGCTAGGTTTGAAATGTTAAATACGTAAACATGGCTGAAGTTTTAGAATGAGGTGTAAGGAAAATTTCCATTTTTAGGTCAATTAGGGTAGTTTAAGTTTCAAAGAGACGGTAATATGTTACACCTAGCCAGAAGAAGCTAAGCCAAACAGTGGGCTGAATTTTTCCGTTGGCAAGAAGGGGGCGGGGCCCAATCGCTGACGCAGGATGACTTTGGGGGGGAACCCCTGACATCATCCCGCCCCATTTAAATCTTCAGGAAGGTGGGGGCACAGCGTGATCAGCTGTCTGCCCGCTGACCTGTCAATGGCCAATTCAGGCCATTGACAGGATAATTAAAACAATTAAAGGCCCCGCCCGTCCAACCTTAAAGTTGGCGGGCAGGCCAGGAGCCTGGGTGGGCTTCTGAAAAAACATGAAGCCTCATCCACTGGCGGGATGAGGTTTCATGTCGGTTTTAAAAAACTTTAATAAAGTTTTTGTGATATTTATTAACATGTCCCATCTCGTGTGACATTGTCACATGAGGGGGACATGTTAATGATTTTTTTTTTCTATTTTTAAGTTTGAAAACCTTTCAGCGATCTCCGAGGCAGCACTTAACCTCAGGGAGATGTGCACTATTTCGAGTGCATGTGCGAAAGAGCGCACTCTCGTATTTGGGGAATCCCTCCGCCCGTCTGACAAGCAGAAAATTCAGCCCAGTGTGTTTGTTTTTCCCAAAGGTTACTGATAAAATTAGTACTATGAAAAGATTTATATCATGAGAAGGTAAAGTTCCAAAGACATATAGGAACAATGGAACTTGCATTAAAAATGGAGAAACATGTATAAAGAAGGTGAAATTGTGTGTCAGGGAGAAAGCATTCTAAGATCTAACAAGTGTGAAAAGCCTCCAGCCTCTGTGCATCAAATTGCTATCTACAGGAACTGAAGCTGAGAAAACTCACTTTGAATTCAACTGTCCAGGGTATTGTGTGGCTTTGCCTGGGTCTGTTTAAATTTATTTGTTTCACTGTTGCCTTAACGGGGGTGTAACTGGAAGCCAGATTAATTAGGGGTTTTAGGAGTTATTATAGTAGTCATTTGTAGACCTATGTATGTGCTTGAAATCTTTTCTTTTGTTAATAAATGGTTAATTTAGTTTTCTAAATACCTCTGAAGTCATGGTAGTCTTATTACTTCTGAATTCAGGGCACACATCTCGAAATAAATACAAATTGCAAAACAGTTGTGACCACGTGGCCAAGTTTCCCTGGTAGATTTGGTCCGCCTGGCACACATAATCTGCTGTTTCATAACATTTCCAGGTTCCTTGCAGCTGATTTACCAATAGATAAATTTAAGGCCATCAGCTACAAGAAATTTGGATGTGCGATAGAATGTCTAGCATGCACCTCCTGCTTATGTAATATTATGTAACACAGAATTGAGTCAAAATCTCAGAACTCCCTCACCCCAACAACAGCAGACTTGACAACCTTTGACCCAGAAGCAGTACAGTAAGGAAAACTCTTAATTTCTTGAAAAGGTCTGTGGAATCTGTAATTGTTTTTAAGAATGTTTGAAAAGAACTTTTAAAAGTTTGCATTAGCTATAAAGGGATTAATTGCAATTTTCTTGGATAAGAAATAATACTGGTCCATGGGACCTGGTGACCCTTGACCTAGAAGCAGTACCTACAGGAAGTTAATAAAGAAGCCTTGTGACTGGCAGACACAAAGGAGGGCTACAAGCAGAGGAGCTGGAGGGGGAAGGTGATCATCGCACAGATGCATACAGAGAAGACAGACAAAGGAGCTACTGCTGTAAAGAAGATAGTAGAGCTGGAGGGAAAAGGCAATCAACACATAGATGCAGACACAAAGAGAAAGGAGGCATAGACAGAAAGAGGAATGCACTGAGTTATTGAGAAGAAGTAAATCTCTCCAAAGAAGAGGTCAGTTTTTCCTATTTAGCAGAAATTTGGTTATTTTAGTTTACAGTTGACCCACGGGGATCGTAACAGACTGCAGCGGTTCAAGAAGGTAGCTCACCAACAC
This sequence comes from Carcharodon carcharias, assembly GCF_017639515.1. Lineage (NCBI taxonomy): Eukaryota > Metazoa > Chordata > Chondrichthyes > Lamniformes > Lamnidae > Carcharodon > Carcharodon carcharias. Next base: position 20,711,447 of record NC_054507.1, on the reverse strand, counting down.
CTGCTCATGGGCAATAAATGCTGGCCTTTCCAGCAACACTCATCCTAAGAATGAACAAAGAAAAGCTAAGATGAAGTGGCATGCCTTTAAGGACACAGAATCTACTTGCTGTTAATGAAATACCAGATGAGATCAGAGGTTAATTGCTTTTCAGACTGCAAGTTACAGTCAAGTCTTTTATTTAAAAAGTGAGGTTGGTAAGTTCAGTCAGTGGTTAAGGACATTGTTGATCCTGTGTCTAATTACATTGAAGTGGAAAGCACATATTTCCCTAACAATAAGAGTATTATGAAGGCTGCTGATTCATGGTAATGGAAAAAGTCAAACTATTTTCATTACACAGTATTTAGACATTTTTGTAAGTAGTTTGGTAAATAAAATGCTAAGTCACTGACTATAAAACATATAAGGCTAGAGATAGGGAGTAGGCATCTAGCAGTGGGGAAGGCAGGGCAGGGCATGGGTGGAAATCCTGTCTTTTGACAAAACTAAGATCCAGCTTGACTCAGTAACACTGCCTTCCAAGTCAGAAGGTCATAGGCTCAAGTCCCACTCCAGGATTTGGACCACAAAAATATAGGGTAACACAAGTGCAGCGCTGAGGTGTTGCCATAATATTACTCCACTGCTGAAGTGTACATGTGTGGCTCTTTAGAGCTACAATCCCTACAATGAGCAAATGCCAGATAAATTAATTTGAAGGTTAACTGCAATTCAGGCTAGATAAAGAATCCTACCTTTGTGGGAAGGATGATTAAGAGCCTAAAAACATTGTGGTCACATTATTGTGCTCCTGGAGGTTTTCCCTGTACATTCCAAATAACTATTTCTTTATACTTAAGTTTGCCACAGAACTGTGTTTATATAAACGCACTTTAAAAAAAGTATCATCATGCAGGCATTTATGTCATTTGGTAATCAACTGAAATCTATAAAATCACATTGAATTGATGCATGAAAAAGGCATCTGGGGTTTAGTGAACATTTCAGGTACATGAACGATTTTAGCAACAGCTACGTTTGTGTACAAAAATGTTTTCTATTGGCTGCACTCGTAGTAGGCCAATGGGAAAATGTGTGTACTTACCTCTATATTTTTGCAAACTCTTATTCCAGGACTTGATATTCACCACAGTGGGTTCCAGTTCTTCGTTTATATTTTATTTTCACTCCTCCCTCCAAAAAGATAATGATTTAGAGGTTTCCATGATTACATTTATTTTATTTTGTGCAATATTCTGAAGTGGTTTGCTGCCCTTGTCTTAAGTTCCATCCCCCTATCATCCCTGTGCTCTCTGATCTACAATGGCTCCTAGTCAAACAACATCTTGATTTTTTTGATTGCTTCTTGGCCTTTTGGCTAAGATCAAGTGTAGTCGTGAAGCGATGGCTATAACCAGTCGAGCCCCAAACCATGGGGTACGTAACACCGTTAGGGTGGCGGTGAAGGACAGCAAAGGAGGAGCACCCATGGATCGTGCCTTCTTCATTCAGCGAATCCTGTTGCAGTTGTGTGGATTTGAAGCTGCGGAGATCTACTGCCTACAAGACTTCCCCAGGGCTGGATATTTCGACGTGACCTTCAGGGCTGTGGCTGCCTGCGTCAAGGTCCTGAAGGTGTTCGAGGAGAAGAGAGACCAGCCGGAGATGAAGATCCTGACGGTGGAGTCGCTCTTTGCTCTGCCGTTGCAATGGGACCGTGTGGTGACTGTGCATCTCTACAACCCCTATGTCCCTGTCGCCGATGTGCTCACCTTCCTCGCCAGGTACATCGACAAGGTTGGGAGCTGCACTGAGGTTAAAGATGCCTTCGGGATTTGGACAAGCAAGTGCCAGGTTAAGGTCACGCTCAAGGCTGATGGTAAGGGAGCCATCCTCCACCCTCCTTCCAGCTTCGCTATTGGGGGAAGCCGAGGCTACCTTGTCTACACTGGGCAACCCAAACTTTGTCGCTCATGCGTCGTGTGGCGGCCAACTGCAGCGCGGTCCTCTGCAAGCAGGAAGGGCACCAGACAAAGGACTGCAAACACACTAAATGCTGCAACCTGTGTGGTGAGGCAGTCACCTCTACAGGACCTGTCCCAAACGCTGCCTCACTTATGCACAGGCAGCCAAAGCCAACGAGGGGGAAGCAGATGAAATGCTTCGTGTCAAGGACACTTGCAACACTCCAACCACCAGGGCCCCCAGTGAGAACAATGGGACAAAGGAGGACACGGAGAGAGACAAGGTGGAGGAAAAGATTGAGGCAGCAGACAGCCAAACAGCTGCACTGCCCCCTGAACCTCCCACTTCCCAGGAGAGTGAATCAATGGAAGAGGAAGCAGCAGAAATCAGCAGGGGGAATGGCAGCTGATGAAGAGAGCCAAAAAGAAGAAGGGGCTAAGAAGGGACCAAGCCACTTCCCAGATGAGTGACAAGAGGCGTCTCCCATCCGACATAGATGACAAGGGCAGCTGCTCTTCGGACGAAGAAGGGCAAGGGCAGCACCTACAGAAGAAGCGGCAAAGCTCTAGGGAGTTGGAGGACGAGACACCCGAGCTCCGGAACATTGGAGACAATGAGGAGACCAGCGCACCCCAACTTTGCCCATAACCCGAAGAGGCCAGAGCACTCCAGCCCCAGGAATCTGGGAGCAGTGAAGCGCTCAGCACACCTCAGCTCCAGGAAGCCGGGATCAGCAATGCCCCAGAGAGGGAGAGGATCGGAGAAACTTTTCCAACAGAGAACACTTCAAATCTCGTTCCTTGCACGAACCCCCAGATGCTACCTGAGTGGAACATCTCCAATGGGGTGGTTCAGGACAGTTTCCTCAGCCCATCCAAAGTGAGACAATTTGTGAACACTATGGGTATGCAGGAGCAGACCAAAGGTCTGGAACTCTCAGAGACAACAAGTTTGGTAAGTGACTAAGTGCTTTAAAATGGGTGTAAAGATTGTATCCATAAAGGTGCGTAGCATTAAATCTACTACACGATGTGTTGCGACCTTGGACTATCTTGCCAAGGTCAAAGCTGACCTGCTATTGATGCAGGACTGTGCGATACTGCACCTCAGCTCCTACAGGCAATGGTCACGATGGTGGTCCCATGGGCCATCGATCTGGTCGGGAGGAAACGACTCTCGTTCCTCCGGCCTGGGGATTCTGCTGCGGGGAAGCAGCTTCACCATCTCCCAGGCTAAGGAGGTGGTGGGCGGGTGCCTCCTAGTAGCAGCCATAATGTACAAGAATGCTCCACTCCGGTTAATTAACGTGGCACAAAACAGCGAGCAGCTGGAGGTCTTTCAGCAGCTCCCACTGCTGCTGGCGACCTCCAGGCCGGTCATTCCGGGCGGTGACTTCAACTGCATCATCGATGCGGCTGGATGATCCAGTAGGGCCGACAGCAGATTGGACACTACGTCCAGATCCCTGATGGAAACAGTAAAGGATGCCAAGCTGCGTGTCGTCTTCAGCAACCCTGCAGACTGAGCGCAGCGTAGATACACGTGGTCGCGGCCAGACAGGTCCATCCATTCCAGGGTAGGCTTCCTGTTTGTGTCCCGTGTGTTCACAGTCAGATCCACCGATCTCAAGCCGGTGTTCTACTCTGACCACTGCCTCCTACTGGCTGACTGTCACTTAGAGGAAGACCAGAGGATTGGGAGGGAGGGAATGGAAGCTGAACGTGCAACTGCTGACCTCAGAGAACATTGAGGAGCTCAAGAGGGATTACAAAAGTTGGAGAGCCGTGAAACCCCTCTTTGAGTCCCTGACATACTGGTGGGAAGTGATCAAGGGAAACATCAAGAGGTTTTTCATCCTCAAAGGCATCCAGAAAGCTAGAAAGGAACTGAGGGGAATGTTCCAACTCTAGAAAAACATGCAGAACCTGCTCCGGCTGCAGTCGATGGGGGTTGATGTCAAGGAGGAACTCCAAGAGGTGAAGAGCTAGCAAGCCTCGCTCTTTGCCTCGGAGGCCTCCAGGATCATCTTCCGTTCCAGAGTCTGCTCCGTGGAGCAGGATGAGATGTGCTCACATTTCTCCTTCCAAAAGGTACAAAGAGAGAGCTGTGTGATCAGCAGCCTGAAGGGAGAAGATATCTCAGTAAAGTCATCGCAGCCGACATTTTGAGGATCAACAAATCCTTTTATGCTGGACTGTATAATGTGAAGCCCACAGACAGCGCGGCCTCCCAGTCCTCTATCATGGAGGTCTTAGACGACAGTACACGCGAGAGCCTGGATAAACCGCTAACTCCTGACGAACTGATGAAGGCCCTGGAGTCCTTTGAGAAGAGTAAAACTCCCGGAAGCGACGGCTTGCCGGCTGAGTTGTATTCGACTTTGTGGGACTGGATCGGCCCAGACCTGCTAGAAGTGCACGAGAGTATGCTTCTGGCCGGCAGCATGTCAGAATAAATGAGGAAAGGCATCATCACCCTCATCTACAAGCACAAGGGGGAAAGAGAGGAAATTAGAAATTGGCGACCCATTTCACTGTTGAATGTGGACTATAAGATTCTGTCCAAGGTCATCGCCAATCGGTCAAGTCCGCTCTGGAATTGGTGATCCACCCTGACCAGACCTGCACTGTGCCCGGCAGGAAGATCTCTGACAGCCTCACGCTGCTCAGGGATATGATTGCCTATGTGCAGGACAGGGGTGTGGACACCTGCCTCATCAGCCTGGATCAGGAGAAAGCCTTTGACAGAATATTGCACACCTACATGGTGGATGTGCTCTCTAAAATGGGGTTTGGGAGGGAATTCGCAACTGGATCCAACTGCTCTACAATAATACCAGTAGCGCAGTCTCAATCAATGGGCTGGAATCAAATAGCTTTCCTATTAAATCTGGAGTCAGGCAGGGCTGCCCTCTCTCCCCTGTCCTGTTTGTCTGTTGCATAGAACCCTTTGCTGTGTCCATCAGGAAGGATCTGGGCATAAGAGGAGTGACGATCCTGGGCAGTGGAGGCACTCAGGTCAAAGCCTCCCTGTACATGGATGATCTCGCCGTCTTCTGCTCGGATCTGCTGTCGGTGCACAGACTGATCCACATCTGCGACCAGTTCGGACTGGCCTCGGGAGCCAAGGTAAATCGTGGGAAGAGCAAGGCCATGTTCTTTTGGAACTGGGCTGACCGATCCTTTGTCCCCTTCACCGCAGGGCTGACGGCCTGAAGGTGCTGGGTATATGGTTCGGAGGGACCGGGGCATGCGTTAGAAACTGGAAGGAACGTGTGTCTATGGCGCAAAGAAAACTGGGCATGTGGGAGTGATGCTTCCTCTCCATTGCAGGTAAGAACCTGGTCATCAGGTATAAGGCACTCTCGCTGTTGCTGCATGTGGTGCAGGTCTGGCCCATTCCAGACTCCTGCGCGATGGCGATCACCCGAGCCACCTTTCACTTTATCTGGAGGTCGAAAATGGATCGTGTCCGCAGGGACGCGATGTACAAGCCTCTAGATAAAGGGGGAAAAAACGTGCCCAACATCACCCTCATCCTGATGGCCACCTTTGTGTGCGGCTGCATCAAGCTGTACATAGACCCTCGGGACACAAACCCCCAAGTGTCACTACGTGCTGAGGTTCTACCTGTCCCCAGTGTTGCGAAGGATGGGTCTGGCCATGCTGCTGCGGAACACTCCAAGTAGTACCACCTGTCCCTCGTGGAAAAATTTATGCAGAGAAACACCTTTGACCACAAGTCCATCAGGCAGTGGTCGGCATGTAATGTCCTAGAGGCCCTGCGGGAAAAGGAGAAGGTGGATCCTGTGGGATCGTTCCCCAAGCAGACTGTCAAAGTCATTTGGCAGAATGCCTCATCGCCAGAACTTTTCAACAAGCACCAAGATGTAGCTTGGCTGGTGGTGAGAAAGGCCCTCCCAGTCAGATCCTTCCAACACACCAGGAGTCTCACCCCCTCTGCACGTTGCCCTCGAGGTGGCTGTGGTGGGGATGAGACCTTTGTTCACCTCCTTGGGGAATGTGCCTTTGCAAAGAAGGTCTGGAGAGAGATGCAGTGGTTTCTGTCGAGGTTCACCCCAAGCAGTTCTGTGACACAGGACTCTGTGCTCTACGGGCTGTTCCCAGGGACACAAACCAAGACAAACATCAATTGCAGCTGGAGGATCATCAACTGGGTGAAAGACACTCTTTGGTCTGCCCGAAACTTGTTGGTCTTCCAGCGCAAAGAGTTGTCCCCAACCGAGTGTTGCAGACTGGCACATTCCAAAGTCCAGGACTACGTGCTGAGGGACACTAAAGCTTGGGGCAGCCGCCACAAAAGCACAATGGGGAAAGGTCACTGTCTAAGACCTTTCTGCCATAGGGCACCAAGGGGCTGGGAACTGCTTAGAGACCCTTGGGCTGTACAGCTCACAATGAATGTATGCATTGAATAATAATTGTATTGAAGCACCACAGAGTGCAACATGACCGATCCTTTGCCCCTTCACCGTCAGGGCTGACGGCCTGAAGGTGCTGGGTATATGGTTTGGAAGGACCGGAGCATGCGTTAGAAACTGGAAGGTCCGTGTGTCCAAGTTGCAAAGAAATACCATTGTCTGTAATGATCATATTGAAATGATTGTAATATTCATTGATTATACTTAAGCACCTCGGGATCCACGTGTAAAAATCTGATTGTACCTTTTGTGATGGTGATTTAGAAATGTTTTGTAATGTTCTTCCAGATATTTTATGAATAAAGTATATCTTTTAAAAAAAAATCTTGATTTTAAAATTCTCATCCATGTTTTCGAATCCCTCCATGGTCCCCCCTCTCCATCTCTGTAATCTCATCCAGCCCCACAACCTTCTGAGATATCTGCGCTCCTCTAATTCTGGCCTTTTCTGCATTCCCAATCTCAATTGCTCCACCACTGGTAGCCGTGCCTCCAGCTGCCTCAGCCCCAAGCTCAGGAATTCCCTCCCTATACCTCTCTGCCTCACTTTCCTCCTTAATTACTTCTTAAAACCTACCTCTTTGACCAAATGTTTGGTCATCTGACCTAATATCTCTTTATGTGGCTCTGTTGTAATTTGATTCATAATACTCCTGTGAAGCGCCTTGGAATGTTTTATGATGTTGAATATGCTCTATGGATAGAAGTAGTTGTTGGACCACTAGTGCCTCCTGTTTGGGTCTGCATGAATGCTTCCTCATCTGCCAGGATTAGGATGTGGGAGCACTTTTGGCGAGTTCACTGTTCACCATTAAGGGTTGGTCTGTACTTACCAGCACTCCAAAGGCTACATTGATGACCTTTAGCAATGGTCTGCAAGCTCAGGTCACCCACAGCCAGAACAAAATGGCAGCTGGCTGTAATCAGCATGGACATTTGCATTTCAGGGCTGTATATGACTGCATAACTTCAATATGATTGAAAGACTATGATTAAGGTTCTCTTTATATAATGACCATTGGCAACTCTGTCACTGGTAATTCTTCACAGTACCAATTAACTTCACTAGTGTGTTCCGTTCATCTATTTATGTAAGACAAACAGTAAAATGTTTTCTGTTGTAATATTCCCAAATCATACTTTCAGCAGAATTTGTTAAAGTAAACTTGTAACAGAGGAATTGGGGCAGTTTGCATGACCTGAGATAGAGATTTTCATGCAAGCAACCACCTATTTTAAATTCTGTACTGACTTATATAAGGCTGCCTTACATTGTCACAAGGCTATGTTCCTTTATTTTTTGAAAATATGATTTTTCAACTTCAACTGACTGGAACTTTTGGAATTTGAACTGTGACAGAGCAAACTGCTTAAAATGCAAGGTCACATTCAAAGGTGAAGGTGAGAAACCAACAAATCACCCTCGGGAGTGTGAAGAGAGAGACATTTCCTATTATTCAGACACCAATCAAAACTCTTAACTGCTTAAGGGAGACATTAAAAATGCAAAGTACTGGACATAGAAACAATGGCTCCCATAGACAGACCCACCCAAAACCTCTTGGAAATACACAATGGGTGAAGCATTTCAAGGCAAGACTGGCCAGCCACTTGATAGATTGCAAGTAACACAGGTGGTGTCAAGGAAGGCTTCAGCAGAGGAAACAGGCTGAAGGCTGCTCTCTTTCCTTTCCTCTCGTTTGGAATGTTTGAGAAGCCAACTCTACCAGAAACCTACCAATGAACTGAGATCTCATAATAATTACATCATGTACATCTGACTGCATCCAAAAAATCAGCTAACCCAAATCGGCTACAGTTTTAAAAATCTACATCTCAAGGGCACTTGACCATATATTATTTTATACTGGACTCTAACTCCCTTATTTCTGGTACCTGTGAGTGTGGGTGGGTGAGTGTGAATGGCTGCATTAGGGCAGAATGTGTTACATTGCGTTTTTATTATTTTCCTCAGGTTTAGGGGTTACTAAATTTGCTCTTTGACTCAAAAACCTTGTTTGATTGGCTCCTTATTGCTCACAGCTTAAATAGTTAAATACATTCTGATTTGGAAAAAGGCATATCCTCGTGTGAAAGAAACTTAAACCCTTGTTGTGACCTACCGAAGAGATTGAAATAAGGGGAGCCAGTTCACCCCTTCTCACCTGGTCATAACAACATCAGTCAGGGTTAAGCAACCAAATTAAAGGTGCATTTTGTGGAAATACAATTTCTTTATGAAGTTTCAGTCTGTCACTCACAGCACACTCAAGACAGTAGCTTCATATGCGCAATGATCGACTTAAATCCTGGACAGTGCCCTTGAAGTTTGCTGAAACCAGACACAAAAATCATAATTGGCAAAAGCACATGATACATATGTTCATCAATTCAGTAATACAACAGTATAAAACAAACTCACTAGGAAAATATGGCTTTCTTCTGTCCAGTTAGCGTTTCATCTCAATTTTAATATTAATTATATTTGCAAAATTTCTCATTCCAAATAATGTGATTGTTCCAGTATTGAAGGATGGCCATACTAACAACCTACATTAAGTTTAAATCTCTCCCTTCTAAGTCATATTAGTGAGCCATCTCTGCACCCATGGTATTCCATTAATCCAATGCAGTTTCCAATGGCTCCCACTTGAACATTCCTGGTGAACGTGAAGTTAAGTTGATTCAGTGACAGGGAGCAAAAATAATAGCCAGTTATTTGTGCTATGGGAGACATTGGCAGTGTAACAAGAATTGTACCATAGCAGCAGCAGGCACCATCAAGTTATACTACTGATGCCACTTATACCACACTGGGGAATTGCGGGCAAGAAACCAATTAAAGAACTAGGTACCTCATTCTTCAATGGACTTACCTGTTCTATAGAAGCATAGGGCTTAGGAGGAGTAGGCCATTCAGCCCTTTGAGCCTGCTCCACCATTCGCTAAGGTCATGGCTGATCTGTTTGTGATCTCAATTCCACTTTGTCTGCCCCCCATAACCCATGACTCTCTTGTCTATCAAAAATCTATCCAACTCAGCCTTGAATAAATTCAATGACCCAGCCTTCACAGCTTTCTGGGGAAGAGAATTCCACATACTTATGACCTTCTGAAAGGAATTTTTTTCCCCTCATCTGTCTTAAAAGGGAGGCCTCTTATTCTTAAACTGTGCCCTATAGTTCTAGTCTCCCAGACAAGAGGAAACATCCTCCCGGTATCTACCCTATCAACTTTCCTCAGATCCTTGTTTCAATAAGATCAGCTCTCATTCTTCTAAACCCCAATGGGTATAGGCCCAACTTGTTCAACCTTTCTCCTTTGAACCTTTCAACCCAGAAATGAGTTGAGTGAACCTTCTCTGAACATTCTAATGCAATTACATTTTTTTTCCAAATGAGACCAAAACCGTACACAGTACTCCAGATGTGGTCTCACCAATGCCCTGTACACAGCTGCAGTAAAACTGCCCTAATTTTAAATTCCATTCCCTTTGCTAATCCTTCCTCTTGCCTAATCACTTGCTGTACATGAATCTCAAAAAGTTAGTTTGCATGTAATAGAGCACCCAAATCCCCCTGTACCAAGTTCTGCAATCCCTTTCCAGTTAAATGGTATGCTGCTTTTCTATTCTTCCTGCCAAAGTGGACAAGTTCATATTTTCCCAATTATACTCCATCTGCCAAATTTTACCCACTCACTTAACCTATCTATATCACTTTGTAGAATTTCTACCTCCTCTTGACAACTTACTTTCCTCCTTATCTTGGTGTCATTGGTAAAGTTAGCTACCATACAATTCAGTCCCTTCATCCAAATCAGATATCGATTGTAAATAGTTGAGGCCCAAGGCATTGATCTCTGTGACACTCCACTTGTTACAGCTTGCCAACCCCAAAAAGCCATTTATCCCTAGTATATGATTCCTGTTAGCTAACCAATTCTTTATCCGTGCTAATATGTTACCCCTACACCATGTTCTCCTATCTTATGCAGTAACCTTTGATGTGGCACCTTATCAAATGCCTTTTGGAAATCCAAATATATCACATCTGCAGGTTCTCCTTATCCACCTTGCTAGTTACTTCCTTAAACAACTCTAATAAATTAAACATGATTTCCCTTTCACAAAACCAGGTTGACTCAGCCTGATCCTATTATGATTTTCTAAGTGTCCTGCTATAACCTCCTTAATAATGAATTCTAGCAATTTCCCTATGACCAGTGTTAGGTTAATTGGCTTATAGTTTCCTGCTTTGTCTTTTATCCTTCTTGAATAGAGGTGTTACATTTGCTATTTTCCAATCCTCTGGGACCCTTCCATAATCTAAGGAATTTTGAAAGATTGTAACCAATCTCTGCAGCCATTTTTTAAGATCCTAGGATGATGGCATCCATCCACCACCTTAAACATTCACTTCTTCAACCACTGATGCACAGAAATGTGTACCACCTACAAGATACACTGCAGCAACTCACCAAGGCTCCTTTGACAGCACCTTCCAAACCCATGACCTCTACCTCCTAGAAGGACAAGGGCAGCAGACACATGGGAACACCATCACTTGCAAGTTCCCCTCCAAGCCACATACCATCCTGACTTGGAACTATAATGCAGTTTCCTTCACTGTCACTGGGTCAAAATCCTGGGACTCCCTTCCACACAGCACTGTGGATGTACCTACACCTCACTGACTGCAGCAGTTGAAGGCAGCAGCTGACCACCACCTTCTCAAGGGCAATTGGGGATGGCAATAAATGTTGGCCTAGCCAGCGATGTCCACATGCCATGAAAGAATAAAAAAAGCATTGCTTGTGTCAATTTATTAACTGCCAGCCAAATGTGTCCACACAACCTAAGATCCACCATTCTGATGAAGGGTCACTGACCTGAAATGTTAACTCTTTTTCTCTCCACAGATGCTGCCTGACCCGCTGAGTATTTCCAGCATTTTCTGTTTTTATTTTATATTAGCAAAAGTATGTTCATGGTCTACAATTCTACCATACAAATCTTTTTGAAGAGGTTGCACTTTAATTATATCTTAAAGGAACTGTGTCCTGAGGAGATGCTCCACCCTTATTGTATATTGAAGGCATCCAAAAACTAGACATAATACTTGCAGCCTAATCAATGATTTCTTTGAATAAATAGATTTAGCACTACCTTTTTGCTTTTGCACTCAAAGCTCTCATGTATGAAGCCATGAATCCGGCATGATTCTTATAATTATTTAACTTACCTCACTTTTGAAGATGCATCCAAAGCCCCAAGTCTCTCTACTGCTTTTAAAGTTTTATCATAGTGTATACTTCCTTGTTATATTCATCCTCCTAAAGAGTAACCCCTTGGTATTTTTCCATACCAAATTTCAGATGCAAAAATATGTATGCACCATCAACCTACATTAATTATATTCGTGTCAAGAAAATTGTCTAAATTATAACTGATCAGAATCAATTCACCATGCAAAGAGATGCTCTTCAATATGGATCCTTTATCATGGCAGACTAAGTTTTCTTCTCCCACTCCAACCCAAGACAAATAAATAATAGTCCCAAGGGTGATTTTATTTCAAACAGTTTTAATGCAGTAAATTCACCTCTGTAGGGACAGATGTCCCTATTTATCATACAGTAATGCAAAGATGCTACATTTGTATTTAAAAAAGGTTTGTACAATCTAGCCAACATGATCATAAACTGTCTCTACATGTACCAGGGATGTACAGAATAAGCTTATTCCTGCAGGAGATTTAATACATAGAGCAAGAAACATCTTGGCTCTTCGACATAAATTATATACAATTCAACTTATGTTCAGTACAAAAAAAACATGCCACATACAATAAAAAAAAGGATAATTTTAATTCATTACCAGTGACAACATTTGCTGTACAGAATGCACACAACACAAACAAAAAAAAACTTTCATATTCTGGAACTTTACTTTTTCATTAAAAAATACTCAGAAATCTCTGCTTTTGTCTTTGCCCCAATTGCAAGGATAAAATGCACCACAAAATACCTAGCTCAGAGTGTAAACAGTATGAACAAGGCTTTACTGCAAATAGGACATCCTCATTTATTAACTGAGCACGTTCCAACAATACATTACGTGACTGTAACCTCCCCAACTGTGGTGGTCAGGGAAGTGAGATCCCACAATGCATGAGGGCTCTGCGGACATCTTCAGTTAAAATGAAAAAAAAGCCCCATTTTTAAATTAGAATCTTCCATTAAAAGACACCCCCGGCTCCTGTCAGTTGAAGAGGGGTGAAATCAGCGTTTATTATAAAAACAGTAAAACACTGTAAGCTTAAATTTATCTAACATGATCTACATTACCTAGAATCTTCTCATTGCATGCTAATATCTTCCCTGCTTCAATCCAACCAGCAGCTATTTTATATCACCAATACCAACCGTTCATTTGTACGAATGAGAATCTGATCCAGTGGTTTCTGCTTTGGAGATTTCTACAAGTTTTATATTTACATTTTTACAGTTGCAGCGTGGAGAAGATGCAGTGGGGGCAGCAGCTTTCATGAATCGCGCCTATAAAAAAAAAAATCTCCCCCATCCAGACCTATCCTACTGTTCCGAATAAAATTCACACTTTTATATATATATTACAGGAACAAAACTACAGTAAAATGACTTGTGGAATCAAGTAGGTGAGAAATCCTTCAGTGCAAGTCTCCTCTGCAAGAGATTTCAGAGAGAGTCCATTTGTGCGTTGAACCAAATGCCCTAGCCACTCGCCTGTTGATACTGACTGATACTGATCAGGATCAAGGTGGCCCCAGATCTAGGCTTCAAGTGCCACCCTCCTTTTCACTATGTTTTACATTACTGATCAGCAACCGAGGACTTATAATCGAGGTTATAGGTCCTAATCGTCCAAATTAAATCGCTCTGTATGACTGGTGCTTTGTTGCTTCTGTTTCTGAAACAATATAAATTGTGTTGTAAAAAAATGTCACCAATCATGGAAACATATTTTGTCAGGATCCTTAAAATGGATCGTCCAGATTCAGAGCTGGGAGCCGGTGAATTTATCAATTTGAACCTTGGTTTTCAACTGGACAGTTACAACCAGACCTCATCACTAACAGTATTAGAATGGTCTGTGCCAGCCGCAGAATCTCAATATACTAAGTTGTCTCCAGTAAATCCCCAACAGAGAACCATTCAACCGGTCCTACTGAGTTCTTATAATGTGGATTGTCTTTCAAAGAGTGTCTTTTGCACATTTACTTTTGAGTAACAATATGTAAAAGATCAACATTTCCTAGATAGTCACTCAGATTTTACACTTGGTGACCAACATGGATGGATGCTTAACTTATCTCAGTTTCTACCAAGCTACTTCATTATGTCTTTCCATTTTCTAGATTTTGGTCAATTATGGAGTTAACTTCCCTTGAAATAAACTAATCTGGTGATAGTAATAAGCACACAAAATGGGGCTGTTGCTTGAAAAGTCAACATTACTGATTCTGGCAAAGTAACCAAAAACCCTGCAAACAAGAAATCCCACACTGATTACCCAGCATACAATTAGGGCAAATAGTATGGGAAATCCAAATCTATTAATGCATTCAAATTTATCACACCCAATGGACACCATCTCTTTAAAACTCTAGTGTTTTTAGGAGTGCTGCTTAAGTCGCTGCCTTGGTTTCAAATCACTCGCCTCCCATATAAAAAACACAACTTGCGTTGATTTTACTTATACCCGCAATGTTCAAACATTCTTGTATTTTAAAAAAATCTGGTCAGATGAAAACCTCATTTCCTTTCACCTTGAGATGTACCACACTTGTCTATAATCAGAGATCCCTCCCAGCAGAGTTAGGAAAGCTGATGTTTTTCTGATCTCAATCTTCCCTCCTTTGACTGGACTTCATTAGAATAGAAATACAATCTGTCCTTAAGGTTGAATCCAATCAGAAAAGGTCTGCACAATGAGAGATTCATTGTCTCTGTCTCTCTTTCAGGCACTACAGACAAATAAATCCATAGATTACATTCAGAAGCAACCCACAGGCCTGGCAGGAAACGCAGTCATTGGCTGTGCATCTTAATATCTCTGTACACCTGCTCAGTCCATTTGTTTTAGTATCTCATTGTTCACTAAATGTTGTTAAAAGGTTCTGCACATTTGAGATTAACAAGATCACTACACTACCTCCCAACTACAGATATTGTTTAACATGAAATTTGGTAAATACTTCTTCGTAAACTAGTGAGAATTTTCCCATCTCCATAGTTTTGCTGCTGAGAGACTCCATGTAGCAATATCTGTTAGTGTGATTTCTCTGAGTATACCAGATATCAAGTCCAGAATTCTGAACTATCTGAAATTGTGAATTCTGAACCAGCTAAAATTGCTCTAAATGTTTTAGTTCATCCACTTTCTGCAGTTGAGAGCTCCACAATGACATGGAATCTTGTGCTGATCGTCTTCAAAATCAAACTTATAGTCATAAGTCAGCTAAAGAAAGAAAAAAACATTATTAAGACAGAAAATGTTCAATGAACAGTCAACATTCAGACATCAACTGATATATTTTTGATTCTGTAGTAGTTAAGCCTTCCCAGCTGAGTAAAATAAATTTTCCGTAATTTTACATAGACGATTTTAGACTGTGCAATGTTCAGCTGTAAACCTTTTCATTTAAGTTATCCACATTATTTCCTCAGCCAAGTATGTAATAACTTTTAGTTTTCTCTGTTTTCCACTCACCTCCTCTCCTTTTGGAATTCGTCTGCTTGAGATAATGATTATTTTGTCCTCCTTGTCAAAGGTCACAACCTCTGCCACACAGTTGGGGGCACAGGAATGATTGATATATCTGCACAGGAGAGAAAGATTAAGTGTATTTTTTTTAAAAAAGAGAGAGAAAAAGAGCAACTTAACAGTACAAAAATACAAGAGGAGGAAAAAAATGTAGTCAAGTATGGACTTTCAGAATACAACAAACTGTAAAAAGAAGAACATGAAATAAATCACAATGTCACTACTATTCAAATCATGTCATTTCCATTCAAGGTCACCCCTATGGCGAGACTGTTGATGGCCTGAAAGTAGATTTCTCACTCTGTTCTCTTGGACACAAAGGCTGTATAGATTGGGGCAGCAAGGAAAGGGAACAGAGACTACCAAGGGGATAAAAGTTTCACATCCTTACAAGGTGTTACAAAAGATTCAAAACCCTTGCTTGTCAATTACCATAAACATTAATTATTACCATATAAAATTATTTCAATTCAATTCTCAAATCATTCTTGTTGATGCCATCACAACAGAAATGGTCACTTACCTGGCTGGGCCTCCGGTTAAAGTAGCATCAATCACATGTTCATTATTAATCCGAAACATATAAACACCTCGATTCTGGAAAAAACAAAAACAAACTTAGCTTCTGATCTTGTACTTCTCTTGCCACTCCTTGTACATCCCCCTTTCATAAAACTATAGAGCACCCAAAATTTTCAGTATTGATGAAACTCCATGCTTCAATTAAAAGCTGTGCATTTCTGAGAGCTGAGGGAGCTATACTGTCAAAGACAAAACTCAACAAGAGTACAGCCAAGGAGGGTCGGTCAGGATTGAGCCAGAATTGCACCCTTTTCACTATGTCACTGATACATCTTTTGCAGTGGCAAGTATTATTTACTATGACATTTGTACACTTTTGGACAAAAGGAATATTACATTTTAAGGATTGTTACTCTAAATATTTTTCTTGGGTTCGATGCCTCATACCACTCCATAGGTGATCCTCACTCCCAGTTATATTTTTGCATCTTTTCTAACCATCTTACTTATTATTTTAGCTATCATGTACATCTTGGATCACTCTCATGGGCAAGTCCCATATCCTTGCTTTGAGATCTAAGTAAGCACCTGCTAAATTAACAAAACAAAGCTATTGCACTAATCCCTTCCTAAGATCTCAACCTAAGGCTGAGGCCATAAACCACCAAACAGTAAATGAATTGAATAGATGCAATGTGTTACGAGATCCAAACTTACCATATCGTCACCAGGGGGTCGGAAACTACAACTCCCAGCATACTCCGGAAGTTCTGCACATGCGCGGATCCTGAGTAGGTGGCACATACGCAACCCCAGCGCTTTGTAGTTGTCCAGGGTGAGAACGGGCCCAGTGCACCTACGTGAAGCAAAAAAGGCGCGAAAAAAATTTACGTGATCGGGAGCACAGTGCCGTAATTGGAGGAGAGTCCTAAGCAGGGGGCAGGGAGAGGTCCCAATGGGAGACATTGGTTACTCCATGCTGTAGGTCATTGGGGCAAAGGTAACCCTTTGAAGTAGTGGTATTCTGCTCAGACTGAAGAGCTGAAGTAGTGCTTGTGATTTGATGCCTGAATGCAAACTTGAGAATCCAGGGGAACAGAGTTTCAGGAGACAAGGTTGAAACCCTGCAAGGTAGGCTGTCCGAGTTGGAGCGACTTTTGTGAGAATCCCAAGGCAAGATCTTCAAAGCTGAAGACTGGATTCCTTCACGAGAGAGACAGAGTTTCAACGAGATTGGTTGACTCTGTTTACTGACGTCTGGGTGGGTTGTTGAGAAATCTGTGGAATCTATCTTGGTCACATCTGCCATTTATTGTTCAGTGTGGTGTGTCTGACCACAATTTGCCTGTTAATTCACATGTACCACATATTAACCCTGAATGTTAGAGTAGGAGATAGATATTATAAATTGTTTCATCATTCCAACCCTGCAGAGTAAAGTTAATTTTTGTTTGCTCAGAACCCATGGAATCTTGTGACTTTATTCTCTTAGCAAGTGTCTTGAATCTCAAACTCTTAAATAAAAAAGTTACTGGTCCCTAACTGGATTGTACCAAACATTTGGGGGTATGGTCCAGGAACACAAATTGTGGGCTATTGTGGGAATTCGAATCCACAGGCAAATACAAGTGTTGGTACTTGCTGAGGTTAAGGTTGATAGGATTTCCATGGTGAATTTTACTATACTGATTGAAAAGCAGAATGGCTTTGTCAATTGCTACGACTTTTCTGGAGAGGGAAGATTTATCCAAGAGTGATTTGTAACAATTAACCAGGGCTAGGCTAATCACATTATCAAAAAAGTTGAAGTTAAAGTTAAAAGCAGGGCTAAGAAAGCAGAAATAATTGCGGTAATAGCATGGCATTTGGAACTAGAAGAAAAGCCTGACAGGTATAACACAGCTTGAGTTAGCTAGAATTCAACTGCAAATGAAGCAGCTTGAGATAGAAAAGCTTAGGTTGCAAAGTGAAAAGAGAGTCTAGTAGTTCAGATGAGGAATCGAGTCTGACTCAGCTTTGATATTACAAAGAGTCTTCGCATAGTGCCTAAAATACTGAAGGTGGAGTTGAGAGGTATTTTATCCTGTTTTTAAAGGTAGCTACAAAGTTAAAATGGCCAAAGGACACGTGGACTCTAATTTTGCAAAGTGCTTTGATCTGGAAGGTCATGGATGTCTATTCTAGCTTTTCGGAAGAATGATCCTCAGATGATGAGGTGGTTAAAACTGCAGTACTTATGCTTCAGGGACAAGCTCGTAAGCATTATCAGTTTAAATCTGTAATGCTGAAAAAGAGAGACATGCTGTCAAAGTATTTTGTCTTGCAGTCATCAGGACAGTTCGCAAGAATATCAATAGTAAAGGGAACAACAATTTATACTGCATGAGAAGAGGGTGCTGATTGGTTGGCAAATGCTCTCTGATTGGTAGAGGCATTGCCATGGAGAATGTACCAGGGAACAGTTAACTGCCAAGCTTTTGTTCAAATTCAAACCAGGCAGGTCAACTCTGACTGGTCACAGCATTACCATGGGAGATGAACCAGGGAATGGCTGCACCTTCCCCCAAGCTTTTGTTTCATTGAAAAAGGCACAACGCATGGACATGCTCCATCTGTCTATTGAAGGGGTAGATTTTAGATTGGGTAACGATTTGGCCAGCATAGATGGTAACATGGTGACAACTGTGTTGCAGCAGTGCTTGATCATGCTGACCTTGCCAAACCCTCCCAAAATTACTGCGGCCAAACACAAACTTATTGCTGATAACGAGCAATTGCAGGAAAGGCTAATCAGTATGGAGATCCAACTTGCTCCAACAAAAGAGGGGTTTGCTAATGCAAACGAGAACTGGTGAGAACACTTGAGTGTTGGTCAAAGGAAGTAGTACACTTGAATGAGGACTTGAAATGTCTAAATGATAAATATTTGGAGCAAATTCAAAGAAGATAGGTCTTCAATTAAAACTTAAATATTGTGAAAAATGCCTTGAACAGGAAAAGGGATTGCTGAAGAATCAATGATTGAGTGCCAAATTAAAACCCAAGACTGATGAACTGTTGGAACTTTGTCATGAAAAAAGCAATGAAATGCTTGAACCCCAATGCAAGCTGGAGAATAAAAAGGACGAGATGTACGGTATGGGAGAGCAGATCCAGACTTTAAAAGCAGCTAACGAAAATTTGAAGAAGCAGATCGAGGATCTAATGGGAGAATTGAAAAAGTCTAAGGACCAGTCAGTGCTCATGGAGGTAAGATTCCGAAATGAACTGAATGTCCATGTGAAGTTGTTAAGCTTGTTTAAGGGTTCCGCAGATGACTCTGAGACAAAGACAGCTGAATTCACCAGAGCTTTTGCTGAGCTGAATGGAAAGATTAACACACTTGGAAAAGAGTTGGAAAATAAGAGATTAAACAAATATTTGGATGAAATTGTGGAAGAAATGGAGATGAAGATTCCATTTTCCAAGCGTCAGCAAGAAGGATATGAACATGTGCAGAAGGCTGTAGCACATCTCTTGGATAAGATGGAAAATGATTTAAGCAAAGAGAGGAAAACTCCCTCAGTGCAGGTGTATTCATCTTGTGTGGATCATAACAATGAAACGACAAAATCTGTCATGGAGGAAGTGAGTGAAAAAGATAATTTTGTCAACCAGACATACACGCTTTCTGTAGCAAACTTAAAGGATCCACTGAAGGCAAGTTTCCATCAACAGAGGGGAAAGAGTGAGAAAAACCCTATGTTCTTCTGTATTAAAGTTGAGAAACCTACGCAAAAGTCATTTGTATCATAGCTTGACTAATATGCATCATGTGAAGCGGGGAAGACTGCCAGACTACTGGCTTGCAGTTACACCAGAAAGGTTGAAAGCCCATGGTGCAAAAGAGAAACAGAAGCTGGTCAAGATGTTTCTAAAGAACACTTAAATGTATCTTCAACCTTTGGTTGACTGTGAAAAGATTATGGGAAAAAAACAATTTAGTTGATGGTGTTCTGTCCAGAGTTTAAAGAAAGGGCGTCAGAAAACTCCAGGGGCAGAATTCTCCCCCTGTTGGGGGGCTGGGGGGGGAGAGTTGAAGATCAGGCGTGCGGAGGCATGCCTCCGATCGGTGCCCCCGATTGGGGGAACGCCGCCATTTTACGTGGGCAGGCCAGATAAGGCCCACCCAACGTGATGTCTACACGAAAGTGCTACGTGCTCCCTGGGCGGGCGGGAGGGAATCCCTAAACTCAAGAGTGTGCTCTTTCGCGCACGCACACAAATGAACGCACTCATCTCCGAGGCAAAGTGCTGTCACATGAGTTGGGACATGTCCATAACTTTTAAAAACACTTTAATTAAATTTTTAAAAACCTACGTGAAACCTCATCCCACCCATGGTTGAGGTTTCATGCTTTTTCTAATGCCCACCAGGGCTCCTGGCCTGCCCACCAACCTTAAGGTTGGACAGGCAGGTCCATTAATTACTTTAACGACTCTGTCAATGGCCTCAATTAGCCATTGACAGGTCGGCGGCCGCACAGCTGATTTTGCTGAACGTCTGCCTACCTGAAAATTTAAATGGGGCGCGGTGACGTCAGGAGTTCTGCCTGATGTCACCACACGGCATTTTGTGTGTCGGCGAGCGGGCCCCGTCCCCACTCGCCAACGGGAAAATCCTGGCCCAGGTTCCAAGTTATGATAATTCCATGATGTTTGAATCCTACTAATCCTATTTGTCACATGTACTGGCTTTCGTTTTGGTCAAGTCTTTGTACCTTTATAATACGATATGTGTAATTGTGGAACAAAATGAAGAGTTTATCTGTACAGTATGCAATTACATCATAAACTTTCCAACAAACGCCTTAAGTACTTATAGCCATTGTAAAGGCTTCACAATGGTGAGGACTTTTCGCCCAAGGGGAGGGGTTAGGAGATCCAAACTTAGCATATCAGGGGGCCGGGAATGACAATTCCCAGCATGACTTGGGACTTTCGCGCATGCGCGTTCCTGGAGCAGGTGGCGCATGTGCAATCCGGCATTTGTAGCTCTTCAGGGCGGTCCCCACCCAGCGCGCCTGTGTGAAGGAAAAAAGGTGCAAAAACTGGATCGTGTGATCAGGAGCGGGGCATTATAATCGGACAAGAGATCCAGGCAGGGGACAGGGAGATTTCCCAAAGAGAGAGGGGACAGGGAGAGGTCCCAGTTAAGAAGAGCAGAGAAAGAGGTTCCAAGCAGAAAAGTTGAAGAGGGCTCAGGAGAAGACCTGGCAATTGAAGAGGACTTGGGAGAAATCCTGAAGATCTAAGGCAGCAGCAGAAGGTTGGTGACTCTGTGCTGTGGGCCACTGG
Organism: Carcharodon carcharias; assembly: GCF_017639515.1. Lineage (NCBI taxonomy): Eukaryota > Metazoa > Chordata > Chondrichthyes > Lamniformes > Lamnidae > Carcharodon > Carcharodon carcharias. The sequence goes on along the minus strand of NC_054507.1, from coordinate 20,690,394 downwards.
ATCAAAGGTAACCCTTTGGAGCAGTGGTGTTCTGCTCAGCATGGCTGAATAGCTGAAGTTGTGCTTGTGAGTTGGTGCTGGAATGCAGACTTGAGAATCCAGGGAAACAGAGTCTTGGGAGATAAGATTGAAACCTTGCAAGATGGGCCGTCATTTATGCCGTCTGAGTTGGAGCGACTTTTGGAGAGAGTTCCAAGGTGAGATCTTGGAAGGTGAAGACTGGAATCCCTCGTGAGAGAGGCAGAGTTTCAACAAGATTGGTTAACTCACACTGTTTAGTGATGCCTGGGTGAGTTGTTGAGAAATCCATGGAATCTGTCTTGGTCGCACTTGCCATTTGTTGTGCAGTGTGGTGTTTGACCAGTTTGGCCATTAATTCACATGCACCTCATATTAACCCTGAGTGTTAGTGTAGATATTGTAAATTGTTTTATCTTTCTGACCTTGGATAGTAAAGTTTATATTTGTTTGCTCAGAACCAGTGGAATCTTGTGGCTTTATTCTTTTAGAAAGTGTCCCGAATCTCAAACACTATCTATTTTAAAACAAGTAGTTAATGGCCCCTAACTGGATCGTACCAAACATTTGGGGGTCTGGTCCAGGATCATAACAAATGACATACTATAGCTTTACAGAACACACTCCTCAGATACAATAGAAAAAATAACATTCACATCTGTTTTGCCTAATTATAATTTAAACTGGATTGAACACAAAAGTCCCTGATGAACATTAACCACTCTGCTTTGGTCTGCTTCTGACAGAGGGCAGGATTTTCCGCACCTGCCTGCCGCCAGGATCTTCTGGTCCCGCCGCAAGTGAATGGACTTCTGGCTGGGGTGCCGTTTCACCTGCGGCAGGTCCTGCCCGTGAGGGGCCAGAAAATCCCACCAGAATCTCTCCAGTCTATATATCCCATGGCTTTCAACAATCATCTTTTTTATGCAAAAGGTAACATACTTTCGAAAGACAAAAGCAACCGAGGCAACAGAGATTTTGATACATGCCTTATGCTCAGAGAACTGCCAATCAAATCTATGTACAAACAAAATACACAAACGCTTGTGTTTAGAATTAAAAGTCATTGCTCTTCCTTCAGGTACCAAACCATACAAAAAGCAACAAGCTAGAACTTTCTTTTGACAGTTTTGCTTTCAGCTCTATAGGTACCGTGGCAGGAAGACAGAATCCAATATCATGATATATCACTTGCCCCCAAACTCAACTAACAACCAATTTTCTTTCAAATATTTCTAGAGCATGAGATTATGGAACATCAGCAAATCTTGATTGAGGTAATGGCATATTCTGGTCTTCACACCCAAGGAAATTGAGATGCTGCAAAATACCTATTAAGTTAGGAATCAAAGAGTGGTTTAATGTTATGTTTTTCTCCTATCTTTCCTATTTTTATTTTTCTTCTGTATGTGTCATGTTTCATGTCCCAGTTTTTTTTTTAAACAACATTCTTCCTCCTTTTTGGTTTTCTCTATTCTCTGTATGCACAACAGTAGGAGCTTTAAAATATTGTGAACAAAAAGAGAAAATGTCAGAAATACACAAGTCAGTCAGCACCTTTTTATAAAGAAGGCCAATGTTCCAATGCAAGACCGGGGTCCTGAAGAAATCCCCTGCAACAGAAACATCAACCTGTCTTTCCTCTTTAGAGAAGCTGACTGACTTGTTCATTTTCAGCATTTCTGATTCACAATAGTATCATATTCACTTTATTTCCTTGGTTCTCAGAGCTTTACATCAGTTAAAATCTAAACCAGCATCAACACCAGGAAACACAGTAGTGGTGGCACAGAAGATTAGCAGTAGGACAACTAAAAGCGGACCAAAATGACCCCAAAGAAAGACCCTGGCAATCATGCAGCCATTCGATGGGATACAGGGTGATGAGAGCTGCAGAAAGTTGAATGGTTCGAGCAGATAGCATACAATCTAACACGCATTCTCTAGTACAGGTTATTTGACAATTATTTATATATGACAGCAAATATATTTAGTATGTACTTAACATGATGCTTATAACATAACCTCATATACATCGATGTACAGTTTATACACTAATACAGCATTCACCATTGCATCTAAAGAATTATATAGCATCACTCTGACACAAGCCAGATTGTGACATTTATTAGGATTAATTCGAGTTAGCGAATGTATCTCTCAGTACATTCATAGAATCCAACCACTGAGCCCATCTGCCTGTGTCATCTCTCTGAAGGGGTGATTTCACTTAGTCCAATTTTCCTGCCTATAGCTTTTTAAATGTTTCATTTTCAAATATTTATGCATTACCCCTTTTGAAAATAATGGTCAAACACAGAACATAATGTTACCATACCTAAACATTTTGCTTGGATTTTCCTGTGGCAAATACAACCCCCCAACTAAGAATGGCCAACCTGTTTCCAGTGCCTCCAATGTTGCTCTGAAACTGGTTGCTGAATGGTGTGGGAAAAGGAGCCCAAAGGAGATGACTACCCTTTCCTGAAGGGAGGTAGCTGAATTCTACATGGCAATTCACCATAGCAGAATGGCTGAGACTGAGAATTATGTATGCAAGAGGATTGCAGTCATAAGCCCATGATTTACCAATGAAAGATGCAAACTGGGTAGCCACTTAAATTTGGTGGGATAATGTGAACTGCTGGCAACATGATATGTCCACCACTGATGCTTTTTTCTATTTTAACCTTGAATAATTGAAAAGCAATTTTGGCATCTGTAGATTTCAATGACCTGAAAATAACAAGTGTTCAACAGCCCATTTGTAGTAATTGTGCTTGAAGCTGTATGCAATACCATGCACAGTGATGGTTAATCCATACCTGAGTCTCATACAATTTCTCCCTGCGGTTTGCAACCTCATTGCGAATGATTGTCCCTATATATTCAATCACCATTGTGTGCTTCTCAAGGTCTTTGGCTGCATAGAGACCCAGACCCTATGGAGCAGAAAAAAAAACAAAGGTAAAATAAATATTGAAATGAATTCTATCATAACCCTCACTGAGAGAAGTTAATTGACTCCTGTCCAGGTTCCATTATTTGTGACCAAGTGTCACAAGGTTTAACCTGTGGATATACCATACGTTTCCAGTAGGAGCTCGCGATTCCCAGTTTATACAAGCAGAAGAATATTATGCTGGCACATTTCAAAAATATTAATACATCCAGTGCAGTCCATCCCCCATTCAAGTGTAAATTAAGCTGCATGTACTTTTGCATTGGTTCATCATCTGAACAAGCAAAATGGATGGGGCCATACTCAAGTTTCATGCTAGATATCAAGTCATACATTTCTTTTACTGCATAAAAGCTCTACACATTTTTTGTTGACAGAAGCAGCTAACAATGTAGACGACAGTTACAGATACCTCCATCTATTGTAATTATCAAGATTCCTCTTTGAAAACAACTTGAGCTCAAATGTTCCACATTAAACTGGTTCTAGTCAATTTAAGGCAGTTGTATTGATCTTGTTTTTAAATCTACTTTTATGTAACAGAACTACTCCAAAGGCTGAGGATTGCTATCCTTGCAGTTTGCTCAAGACAACTACGTTCAATTTTAAATTGACACTCCAGTGTCCAGAGGCGCCATGGAGACTGCAGATTCCAAAAGTTTGAAGAATTATAAAATTGGTGGAGGGAGTTACTAGGCAGGTCACAGGACAGCAATTCACCTTCTGTATAGCCAAATCAACCAGCAAGAGATGCTGGCTCCAGGAGTTTCTCTATGTTGGATCACTCTTGAAAATGTTCTCTATTTACCCCAACTGCATCAGATGTTTTGAGCTTTAAAAGGTGGGCTTCATGGAAAAATCGTTTGAAAGAACTGAGATTAGATATACTTATCAGTCTTTCAGTAAAGCAGACAAAGGGCTCTTCTGCTGAATTTGGAGCAGGTTTTAAGCCTCTGAAGGTAAAAGGATATCAAAAGAAAATGCAAACAGGTGTCATGGTTATTGGCTGTGGAGAAGAATTGATAACTGTTAATATCCCCTTGAAGCCAGGAGCATACTTCAATTGGAAGTAATACACCCAAGATGGGCCTAGGTGAGCCAAGACCAAGGCGCCAAAAATAATGAGGTGCATTACAGGTTGAGACAGCAATACTGGTAATGTGTGAAGCTAAAACTTTGTTGAAATCTATCTCGGAACTACTACTATGAAACACCAGAATCTTACGGACAATACAGAAAAATCCCAAAGGAAGGTTTCCCCTTTGCATATAAATATACAATGAAGACTGGTATCAATGATAGCAGAAGAACCACCCAAGAATGTGATCATGAATGAAACCTATATATAAATATTGTAAGTGATTACTATGTTACTATATTACTAAATGGTGGTTATGCAAAGGCCTGAGTATCTTGAGATGTTATTCAGTCAAATTCTTCCCTCCATCCACCATGGAGGATGGCAAATACTAAACAAATGAGAAAATAATTTGATTTCAGAGCACACAATCTTTTTAATTGGTATTTCACATCATGCTGGTGCTGACTCACCTGTATTCGTGATCGAGCCAGGTAAACATTATTTTTCCACTCAGTTTTCAGCCGGCGGTACTGAGAGGATTTGGAGTGGACAAATTGCTTGCTGTAGGGAGTGTTAATTTCTCCAGTTACTGTACTCTGAAATGCTTTTGATGTGCTGGTACTGTTCAAGGTGTGCGGCCTGTTAAGTTATGTGGGAAAAAATTAACATTTATACTTGGACAATTTAAATTCTATAATACTTAACATTATATTTGCTAATCATTTTTCCAATAAGGTAAGGCTCCCTTGAACCAAAGTCTTTAGGTTCTCAAAGGGATTGTCGTAATCCTATCTAAAGACTAAAAATGTGTTTGAGGTACTAGTGCTCTCTACGTACAATACTTTTACACAGGCCAGTAAGATAATAAAGTGAAAAATAAAGTTATATCACATTACTCATTGTTTTTACAATAGGCTTTTGAGACCCAGTAGCTCGTTGTAGCAGCAGAACACTGGATTCGCTACTAGAATGTTTGCCTACCACTGAACATTTCTCCAGGTGTGCAAAACTGAATGAGATACAGTATTAAGCCACACTACGGGACACTGAAGTGTACAACGAGGCAAAAATAAATGTCAAGGCTGGTACTGAACCACATTTCACACTGTTAGGCAAACATAAATGGCAGCCCCACGCACACCATGGCCCAAACCGTTCTATCCTCCCAGGTCAAGGAAGTAGTCCAGCAGCCAAAAACACTGGGTGATGCAACAGGATGGGCAGAATTAGCATTTATGGAAAAAACTATTTTAAACTGCACTATTTTCTAACTGTAAGTCAGTGCTCTTCAGTAGGTATCAAAATATCGCATGCACATATTACAGAAACTGCCTTCATATTTGAATATAAATTCATAGTTTAAATCTTGTAAAAGGGCTCACTTCATTATTACTGTGATTTTTTTTCTTAAGGTATTTTATGAAATTATCCTCATCATAAGCAAGTCAATTGTATTTTTTATGTACCTACCGTTTGTAGTGAGTCATAATTTTCGGTTCAGAACGGGCACAACCTGTTGGATTAACAGCTAGAGGGAGCTCCATAAGCGGGTGACGACCATACCTAAATATGTAGTTCTGACAACTCTCCACACCTGGCAACTGGAGAGAAAACAAGATTAATTCACAAAATAATTTTTAAAAAAATATATCAACAAAAAAAGGGGTAAAATCTCCCTCGAAAGAAAAAAAATGGAAGAATGCCCATGTTTTCTCCATAATTAAATGACTTAGTATTTTGCAGATAGCACATTTCAAAATCCAGCTTTATTGATCCACGATAATCCCTGATACCACAACTGTCACGATGCTACCTGTTTGCCTATCTGATCAATCATGGATAAGCTAAAATTTCTTGCAACTCATGCAGGCAAACCGAAAACTTCCTGTTCACCCCTCCACCAAAGACTTCATGCCATAGCCCTCAATCCGACACCTCTCTCAGAATGCCTGCTCAAACTCAACTCGGTAGATCACAATGTTGGCGCCTGGTTCGCCCTGGGGTGAATAGGAATAAATCAGCTGTTAGGAAGACCATAATACAACTCAGAGAAAGCCACTCCTAAAGTGGGGCACTACAGGCTCAACAGCTGGTGACGGCAAACAAAATCTGAATCTCCACTCCACTGCTTTGTAAACACCCCAGGGTTCAACGTCCACCTTTGAATCCCCAGATTACATTGTTTTCACCAAGCACTGCACAACTTTGCATCAACTACTGCCTTTCATCAATCAAACAAACCCCAACAGTTCTGCAAAGCCTTTTTACTTACCTCAGTGGCCAGCCCTGGATCACTGAGTTCTTGACTACAATTCCATGCCTGTATGCAAAATTTGCGTTGCTAGGTTTTAGGCACCTCTCTATCTACTTATGTAACTTAAACCATTTTTAGTGCCTCTATTCATGTGTGTATTTTGGCTGCTGCACCAAACCTCAATTTCCTAACCCTATGGGCTAACTTCTGGTCCTCTCTACTTTTAACACCCATTTCGGCAAGTCTTACTTTTACTTAGCTTTCCTCGTCACCACTACAAACTCTGTTCCCATGCGACCAAGTCCATCCCTCTCTAACTGTCTTGAGACTAAACCTGACTGCTCACAATCTTGGTCTCATATGTGACCCAGAGATGTGCTTCTGGCTACATATTCGCACCATCACCAAGACTGCCTATTTCCACCTCCATAACATTGCCCAACTTCACCTTGCCTCAGCTCATCTGTTGTTCAAACCCTCATCCATGCCGTTGTTACCTCTAGACTTGACTATTCCAACCCACTCCTGACTGTTCTCCTACATTCTTCCCCCTGTAAACTTGGTCTTTGTTACCCTTGTTTCAACTTGAACCAATCACCTCTGTGCTCGTGGCTCCCAGTTGAGCAACACCTTGATTTTAAAATTCTCATCTCCCTATCTCTGTAATCTCCTCCAGTCCCACAACCTCCTGAGATATCTGCACTCATCCAATTCTGAACTCTTGAGCATCCCTGGTTTTAAATCACTCCACTTCTGGCAGCTATGCCTTCAGCTGCCTTGGCCCTAAGCTCTGAAATTTCTTCCATGTCCCTGCCTCACTTTCCTCCTTTAAGATACCCCTTAAAACCTACCTCTTTGCCCAAGCTTTTGGTCATCTGAGCTAATATTTCCTTATGTGGCTCAGTGCCATATCTTGTTTTACAATGCTCCCATGAAATGACTTGGAATGTTTTATTAAAGGTGCTACATAATTGCTGTATAAGTTATTGCTGTTAGTATGTTGAAATTAATCATTGTTTTTGGCATATAATTGATATATCCTGCAGTTTATGACCACCTTCACTTGCAGTTTTATATAGTCTGTTCTCCCCACTCATTCACCTGATCATTTCCTGTGATGTTTAATAGCCTTTCCAGTGGAGGGTGGTTAACTATACAGCTAGTCATCAAAATACACCTGAATTTAAATAGTCTTACATATGGTTACTGGTTAGACATGTTATAAGTTATATTTTAAAAACTTGGAATCTGTCAATTTCATTTTGCAGGCATTTCTGTATTTGGAGCTGTTATTCTGTTTTTCTTACCGACTCTGCGATCCTTAGTACAGCATGGATAGTCAGTCCAAACATGTCCTCTCCTTTAATATAATCAGGAAAAAGTCGTAACATGTCTGCTTCTTTGCGCAGTCGCACAATTGGTTCAAGAATCCTATTCCAAACACCTGAGAAAAGAGGAGAATAAATGAAAAACATAAGTTGAATGCTTTTAAGTTGGGCCTCCACAGGTGACGTGTTAGAATTACTAAATACCAAACACAAAAGTTTATGCATCTCCCCATCCGTTTCCTGCCAAAACAAAATCAAGTTATTTTCTCCCGCTGCCTGATGAATACACCAACTCTTGATCTGGAGAACAAGCAACCAACTACCTCCTAAGCCTCTGCTAAGGGGTGCTATTAAGCGAGTCACTTGGGGGTGTATAAGCAGAGCATAGCAACTTGCAGAGAAGCACATTGCCTATATTTAGTATTGTCCAGATAACTTGAGAGATCAGTAACATAAATGTACTGAGAAATGATGGGCATGAAGTTCTGTTGTATTAACAGAGTGTCAGAGAACGGATCATCCACAAAATGCATCACAAAGTTGTCCACAAAGTCACAAGTATGAATTCCAGGGTCACAAATCACTCAAATCTATTTGTTTTGACTGGAGCGGGTTTCTTCTGATTTTCTGCCAGGCTACTGAAGATTCACAATGAAGGATTGGGGAGACTGTTTAAGCCCTTGATATGATGATCTTCATGTTTTTAATATTGCTTAACTACACACATTTAGGCTGTCTACATCCGGGGTTGGGGGGGGGGTGGGGGGTGGGTGGGGGTGGGTGGGGAGAGTTGTGTGCCTCTGAAACACACTGCCATTAAGAGCTTGGTACCATAAGGGACCATTTATCCTCTCCCATAGTTTAAACATTTTGCCTTGGAATTGCATTTAAAAGGAGGTTCCAGCAAAATACAATGAAGACAAAAAGCCTAATATTTCCCCGAACCTGTTCAGGGTGGTGAAAGTGCATCTGCTGCTTTAAGCCTTGGGATGATTTTGCCCAAGATCTTTTGAATAATAGGATGAGTACTCCAAGGTACATTTGACTAATAAGGCTAATCGGAAGATGGCTTAGGTAATTTGACAGGAGGAAATAATAGAAAAAAGTTTTGCTGAAATAGTAATTAGTCAACAAACAAGGTCTGAGTTTAAGGCAAACAAAAGTAAAGTTGATAAATTATGATGTCAACTTGCTCTGCTAATATACTGACAATGGCATGAGGAACTGACTAACAGTGCAGTCTAAAATAAAACTGGTACAGCATAGGGAAATGCATGAAGAGATTACCTGACTGTGCATGGTGATGATGGAAATTATTAGTTTCCTATGCAGAGGCGATTGAACTAAAGTTACTAACACAACAATAATTAGCTCAGCACATTAGCTCATAACACAGGAGATGACCATTTGGACCATTCATTCTGCACTAACCATTTTGAAAAGCAATCCATTTATATTATATAATTAAGGACATATAAAAAAATTAGGGACATTATAGAGAATTACAAAACCATCCATTTATAAATAATAAAGCAACAGCATGAACTTTTTTTAAATTTGTTCACGAGATGTGTCGTTGGCAAGACCAGAATTTATTGCCCATCCCTAATTGCCCTCGTCAACCACATTATTGAAGATCTGGAGTCACATGTAGGCCAGACAAGGCAAGGGCAGCAGATTTCCTTCCCTAAAACAGTCGGCAATGGTTTCATGGTCATCATTAGACTTTTAATTCCAGATTTCTTTTTTATTGAATTCAAATCCCACCATCTGCTGTGGTGGGATTTGAACTTGAGTCCCAAGAGCATTATCCTGGGTCTCTGGATTACCAGTCCAGTGATAATATCACTACACACTGCCTCCCGATTCTAAAGTTACACAGGATGACACAATAAAACTAATAAGTGGCAGTCAAAATAATGCATTCGAAGTGCCATGGCAAGATACACAAGAAAACCACAATGAGATGTAACTTTATACAGGTAATTTTAGCCGTGAGGGAAGGATAGGTGAGGAAATCCAAGATTTATGTCGCTAACTTATAAGTTGTTGGAAAATCTATCATTGTATTGTTCAGTTAAAAAAATTCTTTATCCTGACCGCTGTAGACTGCTCTTACCTTGTGGGGTCCAATCAGTAACAATCAGATCCTCATGTCCTTGCTCAATAACCTGGATGCCAAACTCTGGTTTCCCATTAGTATCATTGATGGTGCAGTGGTAGCAGCAACGTTTGTTAGTGTATCGCATGCTCCAATAAATACGTGTTGCTTCATATCCAATTGGATAAAGAGCTGTCACACTGTGGAATTCCTGCATCTGATGGGGGAGTAACTGACCAATGGTGTGGAAAATCAGTCCACCAACCCTGAACATGTGACTGCGCTTGCCACGCTGTACAATGCTAGCAATCTGCTTCACCTCGTCTCTCTGAATGTAGACACGGCGGTAAACAGCAAAACACCTAATTTCCTGTTCGTTAGCTCCTTTCAGTTTGTGTTGACTGCAAAGCATGGTCTTGTCCTTAAAAAACATACAACGGGCACGGATAGCACAAGCAAAATGATAGGTGTTTGGGCATCGGACCCGATGGCAACCAGTAGTGGCTCCAGTCTTCTGACAAAAAGCACACTTTGTGGTAAGTCCTCGGTGGAAAGCCACTTCCACATTTATTAGTGCTCCTGCCTGAGTCTCGTACACTTCAGAAGACCACAATGCACAGTTTAAGTGGACCCACAAATCCAAGTCAAGGTTCAAGAGTCTTGCAGGTCCATCTGTTATTCCATCACCTTCTTCATGACAGAAACAGCATCTCCTAGTGTCCTTGGGCATGGGGTCTGGTTTTAATGATGTCCCCAGTTTCTGAATGAGTTCTTCAATTTCATGCTGAGATACATGCTTAAACTTCCCCTTGTGAAATATGACTTTAAATTCCAAACGTTTCCAACGTATTCCCCTCCACCTCTTCATTTGTGGCTGTGGTTCCTCAAACTGCTTTTCGTCCAGTGCGAGAGAATGCTTAATCTTTGGTGACTCAACTGGTAGGTCAGGCTTACTTGACTCTGCTGGAGTCCCAGGTGATGATACACTTGGGGATGAGGGTGGAGAGTTCTCTGGTTGTATTATGGGAAGCTGGTGAACATCAAGGATCGACATATTATTACTATAATGATGCACTACAATTCTTTCCTTCACTGGACACTCTAAGGCAGTTTCCTGAAAAGAAAAAGCAAAAACAACCATTATAAGGTTTTGAAACAAAAACATTAGTTATCAATATATTCTTTAAAATGACAGTCAAAATACAATCAATTCCTCTATCAAAAATACTTTACAAATTGCATCATCCAAAACTCCATCACTCACATCCTGCTGCACACCAAGTCCCACTGCCAATCATCCCTATTCATGCCAACATCCATTTCCCAATGCACCCCTTTCAAAATTCTTGACCTCGTCCACAAGAGCCTCCATTGCACTGCTTTTCTCATCTCTACAATCTCCTTCACCCTTATGTTTCAGCATGCATCCTCTATTCTTTCAAATCTGTCCACCCTTGCATGCCTGATCCCCTCTGCTTCTTCTTTGGCCACACAGCCCCGAGTCATCTTAGCCCACACTTGAACGCTCTCATTAAACCTTTTTAACTTGCTGCTGTTCTCCCTCCCACAGAAGTGTCTTTAAAACCCATTGCTTGTTCATGACTCCCATCCCTTCTCCCATGATTTGGTGTTGTCTTTTTCCACCTCAATGAACAACTTTGGGGCATTTTGTTACTTTAAATTCACAAGTCAAGCTGTTGAAAACCTATCACACATACAAACAAAGAATTAAGGACGAGTAAGACCATTAATGGTCATTCTATCAGATGGGGCAATTTGTGTACCAGCCTGCCTAATCAATAGTAATGTCAACTCTTGGGGGAAGCAAGCTTAAAAAAAAATATTGAAACTGTGGCTAATTTCAAGAAAGCATAAGAACATAACATAAGAACTAGGAGCAGGAGTAGGCAAATTCAGCCCCTCAAGCCTGCCGATCATGGCTGATCTCATTTCGGCCTCAACTCTAATTTCACGCCCTCTCCCCATAACCTTTTAACCCATTACTAATGAAGGGTCATGAGGACTCGAAACGTCAACTCTTTTCTTCTCCGCCGATGCTGCCAGACCTGCTGAGTTTTTCCAGGTAATTCTGTTTTTGTTTTGGATTTCCAGCATCCACAGTTTTTTTGTTTTTGTTTTTAACTAATTAAAAATCTGTCTATCTCCTCCTTAAATTTATTTAGCGTCCCGGCATCCACTGCGTTCTGAAGTAGTGAATTCCACAGATTCACGACCCTTTGAGAAAAGTAATTCCTCCTCATTTCTGATTTAAGTCTACCACCCCTTAGCCTAAAACTATGGCCTCTCGTTCTAGAATGCCCCACAAGGGGAAACATCCGCTCCACGTCTACTTTGTCTCTCCCCTTTAGCATCTTATATACCTCAATTAGATCTCCTCTCATCCTTCTAAACTCTAGCGAGTATAGGCCTAAACTGCTCTACTAATCTCTTCTCATAAGACAAGCCCCGCATCTCTGAAATCAATCTAGTGAACCTCCTCTGAACCGCCTCCAGTGCAACGACATCCTTCCTCAAGTAAGGGGACCAAAACTGTGCATAGTGCTCCAGGTGCGGTCTCACCAATGCCTTGTACAGTTGCAACAACACTCCCCTATTTTTATACTCTATTCCTTTAGCAATAAATGCCAAAATTCCATTTGCCTTCCTTATTACCTGGCGTACCTGCGTACTAGCTTTCAGCGATTCATGCACAAGGACACCCAGATCCCTCTGCACTGAAGCGTTCTGAAGTTTCTCTCCATTTAAACAATAAGTCGCCTTTTTATTCTTCTGACCAAAATGGATAACCTCACACTTATCCGTGTTAAACTCCAACTGCCAAATTTTGGCCCATTCACCTAACCTGCCCATATCCACTTGTAAATTTCTTGTTTCTTCATTGCAACTTAATTTCCCACCTATTTTGGTGTCATCTGCAAATTTAGCTATAGTACCTTCTATCCCTGAATCCAAGTCATTAATATAGACTGTAAATAGTTGGGGCCAAGGACCAAACCCTGTGGCACCCCACTGGTTACAGCTTGCCATCCAGAAAAAGACACATTTATCCCGACTCTCTGCTTTCTGTTGGTTAGCCAATCCTCTATCCAAGCTAACATATTACCCCTAACTCCGTGTGATCTTATCTTGTGTATTAATCTTTTGTGCGGCACCTTATCAAAGGCCTTCTGGAAGTCCAGATATACTACACCTACAGGATCCCCATTATCCACCTTGCTTGTCACATCTTCAAAGGACTCTAGCAAATTAGTCAAACACGATTTACTCTTCATAAAACCGTGCTGACTCTGATGGGATTGCATTTTGACATTCCAAATGCCCCATTACTACTTCCTTAATAATGGATTCCAACAATTTCCCAATGACAGACGTTAAACTAACTGGTCTATAGTTTCTTACTTTCTGCCTCCCCCCCTTTTTGAATATTAGCATTTTTCCAATCCACTGGAACCTTTCCAGAATCCAGGGAATTTTGGAATATTATAGCCAATGCATCCACTATCTCCACTGCCACTTCCTTTAAGACCCTGGGAAAATGGGGAAATTCTTCATCAATTCCCCAAGGGAATGAAGCAAGCTCCAGGAGACCATAGATACCCATGGCGCATCATTAGACACTTAATTTCCCTTTCCCATAAGTACCCCAATAGCCACAGGAAGTTCTTTGATTCAAAGGATGCACATACCGGTGTGGCAGTTGCCAGCTCCTTTCCTGGTGCCTTAAGAGTAGAGCCTGGTAATGCAACATCATATTGTTTGAACCAATTATGTTTTTCCAGCACCAGTTTCTCCAGGTCCATTGGTTCTTCCTTGGAGCCCACTAAGAAACCCAGAAAGACGTTACAGCCATTAATAATAACCAACTAACATCCTGAACTGGTTTTTAAAAAAAGTGATAAAAATGTTGGCAATTTAATTGTAGGTATAGTCGTTCTTTTTTTAAATGTTAAGTTTGACCCCATAAATACTAATAAACAAACAGCAATTTAGCAAAAAGTCTCTGGGACATTGCACTATATATTAAAGCGACTTAACAGAGCTAACAGCCAATGTTCCTTCGAAGTTTTCTTTAGTGTGCACGCCTTAAAGATTGCTGCGTGGCCTGGCATGCATGCACCTTAAGGGGAATGTTGATTGTCCATGGACTATTTGTTGCACTGCACGTTTCGCAGCTTAGAGGGAAAGTTGCTGACAAGTCATGTGATCTTGCCCCATATTCCATTTAGATATAAGCTCTATTTTGAAAGTGCACTTCAGTTCCTTTGATAAGTAGGTAGGGGCACAAAGACCAGCCTGATGTAAAGTACTGTTACACATGCAACTGAAAGGAAAGTCCATATCTACATCAAGAGGAAGGGAACTCATATGTGAAATGTTGAACTTCAGTTCAAGATTAAAATTACAATCATACTTTTGGGCAAACACGTTCTTCCTCATTCATCTTATGTCCACATCGAAAAAAATATGCTGCAAAACAGAGATGTGCTCCTCCATAATAGTTTAGGGCACTTACTTTCTTGGGTCAGCAGATCAGACAATAATATTTTGTAAAAACATGCATTAGTTCATAGACTTGCCTGTGCAAATTATCAGTGAGAGCAATCTGCTGCACAATGGCCCTGCACAAGTAGAACAAACTTAACTTTCACTAGGACATAACTCCCTGACAGAGAACATGTTCCATAGGTGTTTGAATGAAGAGGAAATAAAAGTGATACAGGGACTGCGCAAGCACATGGGTTTCAGGTTACTGCTCATGTGGGGGATAAAGACTGGTCAAGCTGAATGGCCTGTTTCAGTGTTACAATTTCTGTATAATTCTTTGCATGATGTATGCCAAAATAGATATTTGCTTATCTTTTGGGATGGGGGAAATTTGAGGAGATTTTTTGCAGGACTTTACTTTGAGGGATTAATTAAGTGGGGTCAAACATGTTTGGGAGGATTTATATGCTGCCTATGGAAGGAGCAGATTTGGTGAATCAAAAGGCCATTTCCCATTATTTTAAAATCAATTAAAAACACAGCTTATTTGAAAATAAATTCTTATAGCGCTGAAAATGTCTTTGGGCCATTACTTTTCACTTATGGACAGATTAGATCTCACATTGTCCAAAGGCAATATTTCATTCTGAAGCAAAAGCAAAATACTAGCGATGCTCGAAATCCAAAATAAAAACAGAAAATGCTGACAAAAGGTCATCGACCTGAAACGTTAACTCTGTTTATCTCTCAACAGATGCTGCCTCACCCACTGAGTATTTCCAGCATTTTCAGTTTTTATCTTGTCCTGAAAGGCTGAGTGTCGCTTTCAAAACTTCTATTTGTTAGGCTGCAAGGAACACAATTCTGAAAAGGGCACATCAACCTATTGTAAACGGATTCCCAGTGACAGGTTAAATGGCTTTCTTCTGGAAAAGTACATTACACATACCTTGATCAGGAACTTCTAATGTGGTTTTTTTCCCATCGGGTAGAAAAGAACGTGGACTATCTGGAACAGACGTAACCTCATAAGAACCTGGGATCTTCATCTGAAGCAGCTGAGCGAAAGTTGTCATCATTCTGTTTATATCCTATAAAAAATACAGTAGAAATGTAGAAGTCATTGAAAACAAGCTTACAAAAAGTTTCTACTACTTGCCCATCTACTTTTATGTACCACTATTTTTTCAGTCCCAAAGCTGCATCTTTGAAATGTCAAATACGTGCAAAATTCTCATTACATTTGGTACCAGAACACACTATGAGAAATAGGGGAAAATGTATTTATTTTATGTCAAACAATTTCAAAAGAAGTAGAGTTAAGATGGAAGAGAAACAGAAAAGTGCTGGAAAAGCTCAGGAGGTCTGGCAGCATCTGTGGGGGGAGAAACAGAGTTAATGTTTTGAGTCAAATATGACTCTTCTTCATATTTGACTCAAAACGTTAACTGTTTCGTTCTTAACAGATACTGCCAGACCCGAGTGCTTCCAGTACTTTGTTTTGACTTTAGATTTCCAGCATCTGCAGCATTTTGCTTTAAGTTAAGATGGACACTGACTTCCATGAACCAAACTCAAAACAGACACGAGAAATTACTTTTAAATGATATATTTACCTTGGCAGCTGCTCCCGAGACGTCTAATGTGACAGCAACCTGGTTTCCTTTCCCACTCTTCCAAGGGCCAGAGTAAGATGCACCCTTCTCAGCATTTTCCACAAATGGCTCTGTATTTACAAATGGCTTTGTATCAGGAAATACTAAGGAGGGAGGAAGTATTAAAAAGGGCAAATTAGTAATTCAAATGAACTTGAGTGTACTTACCAATCAACAAACATCAAATAACATTGCATATACTTGTTTCTTTTTTTAATTATAAAAGATTACCTAATTTTCAGGGTTTTATTTAATTATTTGAACAAAGTATCCTCCACAAATTGCAGCAGTAAAACCAAATTTAAAGACATGTTGATGGTAATATAATGTTGTTCAGATGTGACCTATATGATGTCCTTTCCTACACAGTAGAGGTACTTTCCCTGGGCAGACAAAGTTCTTATCCCAGATGAGGAACAAAAATAAAGCACAATACCAATTATGGTATATTCCAAAGAGAGGGTCTACCTTGGTGACTCCTTACGTGAAGGAAGCCTGAACGCAAAGAAAAACACACAAGTAACCCAGGCAATCTTCATTATATCTTCACTACAGTAGAATTTAAATACCAACTAATTTGTGAGAATAGGAAGAGGCTCAGTCTTTCCGATGTCACCTTCAGCTGGTGTTTAGAATACAGCCCAGTTATTAATTCAGCTACGGTTATTCAACAACACTTCTGGCTGTAACTAGGGCTATAAGAACAGCAGTTCATGCAATAATTCCCAATTGAAGGGCATAGAGGGCAAATAATTTTAATACCAAATGTAGATCCCAAAGAAGTGAGCTGGCCGTTAAACAAGTAGGATTAGGTTTTCAAATACTTTGCATGTACAGGAATGATCACCAAGAAAAAGCTTTGAGAAGAAACAAAATGCTGCAGAAATTGATTTTGCACCAGGGTCCTCCCACTGTAGGCTGAAAATCAATGTAAAAACATTGACTTAGAAGCCACTGTGAAATATCCTAATAAAGTTCACAAGAATTACATCCAGAATCACAGGCTGAAATTAAGTAGATTGTATTTAGCATATAGCCATGCACCCTCCTGGACTACCTTGCTTCTAGTACCTGGTCTGTTCCTATGTCCTCAGTTTCCTACTCCTCTACCAGGAATTTATCCCTATGCTAGCTAGCATTGATCTGTTCCTATCCTGCTCATTGTTGCCTACTATTCTTTATTTTATCAATTTTCACTAGCTTCCCAATGGTACCATCTCCATTCATCCCTCTGCTGATACACTGGATCTGCTAGTGTCCATTGCCAATCACTGATACCACTCCTCAATTCCTTTGGATCCCTGTGGATCAACATCAGCAACTCTAATCTTTTAAGGCCCTTAACATTCATGATCTTCCTGAAGCTTCCTGCATGGCTAGATGTCCACCAACTATTCCACCTCGAGAGTTGTGATGATGGTGTGGCCAATTAGGAAGGCAAATGGCATGTTGGTCTTCACTGCAAGGGGATTAGAGTACAGGAATAACGATATTCATTGCAAGGGGATAGGAGTACAGGAATAAAGGTCTTCACTGAAAGGGGATTGGAATACAGGAATAACGATTTTCATCACAAGGGGATTGGAGTACAAGAATAAAGGTCTTCGCTGCAAGGGGATTGGAGTACAGGAATAATGATTTTCATTGCAAGGGGATTGGAGTACAGGAATAACGATTTTCACTGCAAGGGGATTGGAGTACAAGAATAAAGGTCTTCGCTGCAAGGGGATTGGAGTACAGGAATAACGATTTTCATCGCAAGGGGATTGGAGTACAGGAATAACGATTTTCATTGCAAGAGGATTGGAGTACAGGAATAACGATTTTCATTGCAAGGGGATTGGAGTACAGGAATAAAGAAGACTTGCTAGAATTGTACAGGGTTTTGGTGAGACCACATTTGGAGTACCATGTGCAGTTTTGGTCTCCACATTTAAAAGATATGCTTGCATTAGAGACGGTACAGCAAAGGTTCACTAAATTGGTCCCTGGGGAATGAGGGGGGTTGTCCTATGATGAGAGGCTGAGCAAATTAGGTCTATTTTCCCCAGAATTTATATGCAAACATACGAATTAGGAGCAGGAGTAGGCCACTTGGCCCCTCGAGCCTGCTCTGCCATTCAATAAGATCATGGCTGATCTGACTGTAATCTCAACTCCACATTCCCACCTACCCGCAATAACCTTTCGCCCCCTTATCAAGAATCTATCTACCTCTGCCTTGAAAATATTCAAAGACTCTGCTTCCACCACCTTTTGAGAAAGGGTGTTCCAAAGACTCATGACCCTTAGAGAAAGAAATTCTCATCATCTCCATCTTAAATGGGCAACCCCTCATTTTTAAACAGTAACCCCCAGTTCTAGATTCTCCCACAAGAGGAAGATCCACCCTGTCAAGACCTCTCAGGATTTTGTTTCAATCAAGTCACCTCTTGCTCTTCTAAGCTCCAGCAACAAGCCTAGCTTGCCAACCTTTCCTCATAAGACAATCCATCCACTACAAGTATTAGTCTAGTAAACCCTCTGAACTGCTTTCAACACATTTACACCCTTCTTAAATAAGGAGACCAACACTGTACACAGTACTCCAGATGTGGTCTCACCAATGCCCTGCACAGCTGAAGCATAACCTCCCTACTTTTGTATTCAATTCCCCTCGCAATAAACAATAACATTTTATCAGCTTTCCTAATTACTTGCTGTACCTGCATTCTAACCTTTTGTGATTCATGCACTAGAACACCCAGGTCCCTCTGCATCTCTGAGTTCTGCAATCTCTCACCATTTAGATAGTATACATTGCCTAAATGGACAATTTCGCATTTTCTCACATTGTACTCCGTTTGCCAGATCTTTGTCTACTCACTTAACCTATCGATATCCATTTGTTATCCAATCCTTATGTCCTCTTCACAACTTACTTTCCTATCTATCTTTGTGTCATCAGCAAATTTAGTAACCATGCCATTGGTCCCTTCATCCATATCATTTATATAAATTGCAAAAAGTTAAGGCCCCAGTGCTGATCCCTGTGGCACACTACTTGTTATATCCTGCCAACCAGAAAATGACCCATTTATGCCTTCTGTTTCCTGTTAGTTAGCCAATCTTCTATCCATGCCAATACATTACCCGCTACACCACAAGCTTTTATTTTCCACAATAACCTTTATGTGGCACCTTATCAAATGACTTCCATAAATCTAACTACAGTATATCCACTGGCTCCCCTTTATCCACAGCACCATACTGCTTCAAAGAATTCCAATAAATTGGTTAAACATGATTACCCTCTCACAAAACTATGTTGGACTCTACCTGATTACCTTGAATTCATCTAAGTGCCCTGCTATAACATCTTTAATAATAGCTTCTAATATTTTTCCCATGTTAAGCTAACTGGCCTGTATTTTCCTGTTTTCTGACTCCCTCCCTTTTTGAATAAAGGAGTTATATTCGCTATTTTCCAATCTAATAGAATCCAATCTAGGGAATTTTGAAAACCAATGCATCAACTATCTCACTAGCCACTTCTTTCAACACCCTCAGATTAAGCCTATCAGGACCTGGGGACTTGTCAGCTCGCAGCTCCAACAACTTGCTCAGTACCACAGCCCTGGTGATTGTAATTTTGAGTTCCTCCCTTTCTTCCATTTCCTGATTTACAGCTATTTCTGGGACATTACTTGTATCCTCTATAGTGAAGGCCTATGCAAAATACTTGTTCAATTCATCTGCCATCTCTTTATTTTCCATTATTAATTCCCCAGGCTCAGTTTCTATATGACCAATGTTCACTTTGTTAATTCTTTTCTTATTTAAATAACTATAGAAGCTATTACTATGTCTTTATATTTCTAGCTAGCTTTCTCTTGTACTCAAATTTTTCCCTCCTTATTAATCTTATAGTTATTCGTTGCTGTTTTTTTAGATCCGCTCTTCTCTCCCTCAAACTGAATGTAAAATTCAATTATATTATGATCACTGCTAGCTAGGGGCACCTTCGCGATGAGGTCATGAATTAATTCTATTGTGTCGCACAATACCAGGTCTAGTACAGCCTGCTTTCTAGTTGGCACCAGAACGTGCTGTTCTAAGAAACTATGAATTCCTCAACTAGGCTACCATGGCCCATCTAATTTTTCCAGTCTACATATAGATTAAAAACCCCCGTGATTATCGCTGTACTTTTCTGACAAGCTCCCATTATTTCTTCCTTTATACCCCACCCTACCATGTGGTTACTGCTAGGGGGTCTATACAGCACTCCCACAAGTGACTTCTTGCCTTTATCATTTCCCATTTCTACCCAAACTGCTTCTACATCCTGGTTTCCTGAACTTAGGTCATCCCTCTATATTGTGCTGATACCACCATTAATTAACAGAACCACCTCTCCACCTTTTTCTAGCTTCCTGTCCTTCCTAAATGTCATGTGCCCTTCAATATTCAGGTCCCAATCTATGTCATCCTATAGCCATGTCCCTGTAATGGCTAACGGGTCATGCTTATTTATTTCTATTTGCGCTATCAGTTCATCTGCTTTGTTTCGAATGCTACATGCATTCAGATACAGAGGCTTTAGTTTTGTCCTTTTGTTATTTTTGTAACTTCTAGCCTTATCTGCCAATTTACTCTTAGATTTGTATTCTCTGTCCCTTCCTGTCAAAGCCTATTTATCAATTCCCATTACCTTTCCCTCTTGCCTTTAGAAGAACAAGAGGTGATCTCATTGAAATGTACAAGATTCTGAAGGGGTTTGATAGAGTAGACATGGTTGGGGAATCTAAAACATGGATGCGCAGTCTCAGGGCAAGGGGCCGATCATTTAGGACTGATTGAGATGAGGAGAAATTATTTTACTCAAAGGGATGAGAATCTTTGGAATGGAATTCTTTGCCCCAGAGGGTTGTGGTTGTTCCATTGTTGAATACATTTAAGGTTGGGATAGAAAGATTTTTGATGTCTCAGGGAATCAAGGGATATGGGGAATGGGCAGGAAAGTGGAGTTGAAGCCCAAGATCAGTCATGATCGTATTGAATGACGGAGCAGGCCCAATGGGCCATATGGTTTACTCCCGTTCCTACTTCTTGCAACCATTATCACCAAATCACACCTTGGTCCCTTCTCCTTATTCCTTTGGCTCCTTCAACCCACACATCAGGAGCGAGATAGTACTGAAGTAAAACTGAGAAACTAGCAGTTTTCTGATGTACAGTCAACAAGTAGGAGATGAGCACTGCAGGCTAGAATAGATGTGTTGTCACCTCACAAATCTGTGCCCATCTTTCCCAACTCACTCACCACTCCATTGAATATGCATTCTTTACTACCTATCCAAGCTTCTCACTTTGCTATTCTCACTCTCTTCCTTCCTCAGCTATTCTTCATTCTTGGCTCTTCATCTCGACTCATTTTGCCCCTCTGTTCTCGGTGCACTTGCCTCCTTTAACCTCTCCCTCCATATAATGTCCTATCTATTTACATGGCCATCCCTTGATCTTGCTATCTCACCTGTTCTTTCTATTCTCATTATCCTTAAATGTGTTGTCAACTTGCAAATCCATGTCCCATCTTTCCCACAACTTCATATTTGACAGGTTTTCACGTTTGCCACAACACTGAAATGGCCTGGGTCAAAATCATAAGTAACACCCTCAGAACACGGTACTCTATCCCTCATCCCTTGTAACTTGTCTGCAGCCTCTGATACAGGCAACCACACCACCCACGCACCACCAATGCTTCTGCTTCATTATCCAGTCAAGTGGACTGTCCTTCTTGGTTCCACTCTTACCCATTGACCCTTCCACTGCCTCTATATCATCAGCCTTGCTTTGCTTGTCCAAATATCCAGTCCTGGATGACATGCAATTTTCTTCAATTCAACACTGGGGAGACCAAAACCAGAGTATGAGACCCCCTCCCCTCTTTGCCTCCCTTCGACCATAATCCACCCCTTTTGCCAACCAATGGCTCAGGCTGAGCCAGGCTGCTTTAAAAGAATGAGCATTGCTCGAATGACAATTATTAATTTCTCACACTAACCTGGGATGCAAGCTCCTGGAATTATGGGGATCACAGGAGAAAGGGCACGGTCCATTGACTCTTCCTTAATTTCAGTCAGCAAGGGAAACCTGGAAGTTTCCTGCCCGAACACACTTTCTGGTGAGGATGCTGGCACAATGCTGTCTGGGGTGTGTCTGTCCTCTTCCATCTCTGCTCTACTGTTGAGGAAGAAATTACAACTCAACTTCTTTTAAGAGGATTTAAAAATACTGCAACATTCTGGGCTGCAAGCAGAAACATACACTACGGTTTTTCATTAGACCTTGCCTCGGAACTTATTCTTCAATCACACTCCATCTTTTTAAAACTTCTTCCATGGGATGTGGACATCGCTGGCAAGGCCAGCATTTGTTGCCCGTCCCTAATTGCCCTTGAACTGAGTGGCTTGCTAGGCCATTGGAGAGGGCAGTTAAGAGACACATGTAGGCCAGACCAGGTGAGGATGGCAGGTTTCCTTCTCTAAAGGGCACAGTGAACCAGTTGGGTTTTTATATCAATGATAGTTGTCGTGGTCACCATTATTGAGACTAGCTTTATGTTCCAGATTTTATTAATTGAAGTTAAATTCCACCAGCCACCATGGTGTTACTATCCAGTGATATTACCACTACGTCACCATCTTCACATTCTTAAAGAACAATGTGCTTTTGTTGTTTCACAGTTAAGTTTCAAGTTTAAAAAGCCAACATCTTTTATTAATTCAGATTTTTAAAAAAATATACAAGCTCCAAAGGCTGTTTCCATTTTTAAACATGTAATCTCTGCTCAGGTAAAATAATGGGGACTGAAAGCATAGGAAAGCAGCACTTCCTGACATAACTGTCCCCTTACTGTTGCTTTCTATGTTTTAGTAAAATTTTATTTACCAAGTAAAAATTAATTTGGGGGCCTATTAGAGGGAAGAAAGTGAAATATTTTTCACAAAGTGCCAGAATCACACTGCTAATTAGTTATGTCTTCTATCTTTGTGTTTAAATAGCAGAGTGATTTTAGTGTACCAGGCAGTAAAGCTTTACATTCATGAAGCAGAAGGCTTAAAGGGCAAAGAGTTTTCAAGAAAGTGAGTAGGAGGAGGAATGAGTGGTAGTTGTTAATAAAAACCTTAGCTCCTCATTTTGATTGTGTGGTGGTGTGGGCAAGGAAGCCAACATGTCCATATTCTTCAATTCTGTTGTTAGCAGATCTGTGATGAAGTACAACAAAGACAGCATTACACCACAATGTGCTATATAGAAACCAAGTGAAAAAATTATAAGGCATTCAATTGTTTTCCAAACTAAATCAATGATCGATCCATATACCATTCCAGTTACATGTTAGAAATTAAATCTAACATGACAATATGGTGGATGCCACCGAAGTTCAACTGTGATCAAGCACAATCGTGTTCCAAGAAATAAAAACAGAAAATGCTGGAAAAGCTCAGCAGATCTGTGGAGAGAGAAACAGAGTTAATGTTTCACGTCTGTATGGCTCTTCTTCAGAGCTAAAAAGTAGAAATATGATGGATTTTATATTGTTTCAGAGGGGATGGAGCAGTTGGAACGAGACAGGAGGTCAGGGAGAGGTGACAGCTACAGAGAGATTGACAAAGATGTCATGGACACAAGACAAAGGGAGTGTTGATGGTAGTGGTAAAGAGTAAAGAAAGTGCTAAAAGTGGCATAAAGGTAAGATAGCAGAAGGTGTTAATAGCAGAACAAGGGTCGGCACTCGTGAAAGCAAAACAAAAACAAGTGAAAGATGGCCCTGTGGGGAGAGGGGGTTTGGGGAAAAGGATTAAAAATGAACAAATTAAATATAAAAAAAATTAAAATTGGATTAAAAAAGGAGTCAAGAGGGAGGAGACAGTACATGGTCTTAAGTTTTTGAACTTAATGTTAAGTGCGGAAGGAAGTAAAGTGCATGGTTGGAAGGTGAGGTGCTGTTCCTCCAGTTTGCATTGAGCTTCACTGGAACATTGCAGCAGGCAAAGGACAGACATGTGGGCATGAGAGCAGGGTGGTGTGTTGAAATGGCAAGCGACAGAAAGGTCTGGGTCATGTTTGTGGACTGAAGGTGTTTCACAAAGCAGTCACCCAGTCTGCGTTTAGTTTCTCCAGTGTAGAGGAGGCTGCACTGGGAGCGACGAATGCAGTAAAATTGAAGAAGGTGCAAGTGAAGCAGGCTGTGCAGGGTTTCCAGGAGTGTCACTGACCCCATCTCCTCTGGAGAACTTCCTTCCACAGTTTCCAACTGCAGTCTCCCAATCCTGCACAGCCTGCTTCTACCTCCTTCCCAAAATCTACAAACAGGGCTGCCCCGGTAGACCCATCGTGTCAGTGTGTTCTTGCCCCACGGAACTAATTTCTTCCCATCTTGACTCCATTCTCTCTCCCCTTGTCCAGTCTCTTCCCACCTACATTCGTGATTCCTCTGATGCCCTACGTCATATCAACAATTTCCAGTTTCCTGGCCCTAACCGCCTCCTCTTCACCATGGACATCCAATCACTCAGCACCTTTGTCGCCCACCAGAATGGTCTGAAGGCTCTCTGCTACTTCTTTGAACAGAGGCCGAAACAATCCCCAACCACCAACACTCTCCTCTGCCTGGTTAAACTCGTTCTCTCACTGAACAATTTCACCTTAACTTGTCTCACTTCCTCCAAATAAAAGCTGTGGCTATGGGTACCTGCATGGGCTGCAGTTATGCCTGCCTTTTTGTGGGGTATGTGTAACATGCCTTGTTCCAGTCCTACTCAGGCCCCCTTCCCACATCTCTTTTTTGGGTACATCGATGACTGTATCAGTGCTGCTTCATGCTCTCACCTGAATCTGGAAAATTTTATCAATTTTGCTTCCAATTTCCACTCCTCTTTCTCCTTCACATGGTCCATCTCTGACACTTCCCTTCCCTTCCTTGACCTTTCTGGTGATAGATTGTCCACCAATATTCATTACAAGCCCACCGATTCCCACAGCTACCTTGACTACAGCTCCTCACAGCGCCTCCTGTAAAGGGCTCCATCCCATTCTCTCAGTACCTCCACCTCCTTCGCATCTGTTCCAATGATGCCACCTTCCAAAATGGCACTTCTGACATGTCTTCCTTTTTCCTTAACCGAGGTCCCCCCCCACTACACTGTGGTTGACAGGGCCCACAACTGTGTCTGACCCACCTCCCACACCTCTGCCCTCTTCCCTTCCCCTCCCTCCCAGAACCATGAGAGGGTCTCCCTTGTCCTCACTTTTCACTCCACTAGCCTCCGCATTCAAGGGATCATCTTCTGCCATTTCTGCCAACTCCAGATGATGCCACCACCAAACACATCTTCCCCTCACCCACCCCACCCACCGTCAGCATTCCGTAGGGACCGTTCCCTCCGTGATACCCTGGTCCACTCCTCCATCATCTCCAACTCCTCATCCCCTTCCTACGGCACCTTTCCATGCAATTGCAGAAGGTGCAACACCTGTCCCTTTACGTCCTCACCGTCCTAGGCCCCAAACACTCCTTTTGGTGAAGTAGCACTTCACCTGCACCTTCTTCAGTTTGGTCTACTGCATTCCCTGCTCCCAATGCGGCCTCCCCTACATTGGGGAGACTAAACGCAGACTGCTTTGCGGAACACCTTCACTCAGTCTGCAAGCATGACCCAGACCTTCCTGTCGTTTGACATTTCAACTCAGCATTCTGCTTTCATGCCCATGTCTGTCCTTGGCCTGCAGCAACTTTCCAGTGAGGCCCAATGCAAACTGGAAGAATAGCACCTCATCTTCCGACTAGGCATCTGACAGCTCTCTGGACTTAACATCGAGTTTAACAACTTCAGACTATGAACTCTCTCTGTCAATCTCTCCTTAGTTCTCACCTACCCCTGACCTTCTATCTTGTTTCATTTGTTCCACCCCCTATGAAACAGTATAAAATCCGTCATATTTCTACTTCTCTTTAACTCTGAAGAAGAGTCATATGGACTCGAAAGGTTAATTCTATTTCTCTCTCCACAGATGCTGCCAGACCTGAGTATTTCCAGCATTTTCTGTTTTTATTTCAGATTTCCAGCATCCACAGTATTTTGCTTTAATCTTCGTGTTCCAAGAGATTTTAGTTTCACTGCGACTTACTTTTTAAACTATAATAGTACATACATATTATGTTCCCATTTTAAGATCAACCTTTTTGAAGTAGAATTTCAGTCCAGGGGCACTTGTCAATTGATAGATTGTCTTTCTTTCAACACCAGTTTGGTCTGTTAACAGCTTTGCACTCAAGTTCAGAGCTTTTAAAATAATATTGAGGGAAATCTTGTTCAAATATTTTGTACACCATTAAGCTCTCAAAACAGGCAGGATCCATTAACCAAGCAAAGCCATTTCAAGAAAGATGACACAATCCACTGGCTGGTAAAGAGAAAGGCAGTCAGAAGAAGCGACTTGCTGTTGTTTGTACAACTATAGGCTTTTTAGGAGCCAAGGCTCTTCCAATAAGTAATTAAACACCTGGGGCTTTGCTTTTGGGTCAGACAGAACATGGAAGCAGGGTGCTTGATAGTAGTTACCTGTCTCAAGGGCAACTCTGTTGTTCACAACAAACAGGTGATTAGTTTTTCATGATTGTTGTTTGCGATTCCTGCAGGAATGGCATGAGGATGTCAGAGCTGCTATCGTCAGACTTTCAGAGGCATTGCGTCAAAGTGTGCACAGCAGTAACTGTCATGCTTGGTTATTTGGCTTTGTGATCTGATCACTTGCTGCTGCACCAATTAAAAGCAAATAAGAACACTAGATTCAAATTGACAAACTTATTAGACAGTCGCAGGAGACGTCAAATGTTGTTTCAGATTTCAGCCAATAATGGTAAAGTGGCAACTTGTCACTTTTATTAGGGCTTATTTTGTGCTTTGCATAGCAATGCAAATGTTAGAATGTGCACCTGTGACATCTTGTGGTGGAACATTCAAACTACCATTTCTTCATTAAAGTCTTAGTGCTTTCATGCAAAATTCAAATCTTGTACTTGTGCGTAGTAAGATGGAGAAGAGCTTTAAGTTCTTATACAAAATTATATCTGCAATATTTTAAACAAAATTACCTGCAAGTTTTATCTTTTTAAAAAAATTGATAAAATCAGTTTTTCAGCAGCATTTCCCCCCCAGAATTTTGCTCTATCTTATTTCCCCAACTTGATGTTGCACTTTGACAAAGACTTTGAAAAATTTTTTAAAGCAGCGATTTATGCCTCAAAGCACATCATGATGGTGGGTATAACAGAACAGGAATAGGCCATTCAGCCCCTTGAGCTTTTTGATTTGATAATGGCTGACTTGTATCTTAAGTTACCCACTTGGTTCCATATTCATTCATATCCTTAACTAACAAAAATTTATCTCAGTCTTGAAATCGTCAATTTTCCGCAGAGCTCCAGATTTTCACTACCCTTTGTGTGCAGAACTGCTTCCTGACATTAAACTAGAGCTAGGCTGTTCAGAGGTAAAATTATTCCTTTTGCCCTGAACAGCTCCATCAGATGAAATAGTTTCTCTCTTTCTACCCTATCAACTCCTTTGATTATTTTAAGTATCTCAATGAGATAACTCCTTAATCTTCTGTACTAAAGGTAACACAAGTTGAATCTATGCAACCTTTCCTCATAATTTAACTCTTTTGGCTCCAGTATCATTTAGGTGAATCTGCGCTGCACCTTCTCCAAGCCCAATATATCCTGGCAGAGATGCAGTGCCCGGAATTGAACACAATACTCCAGACACAGTCTAAACAGAGTTCTACTGAACTACAGCATAACTTTCCTTTGTAAAAGGCCAAGTAATTGAGAAAATATTCACATGGGATTTATAATAATAATTTGAAGGATTTTTTTTATATAAACAGGTGATAACAGGTCTTTTGGCGCAGTGGCAGTGTCCCTACCTCTGGGCCAGAAGCTCTGGGTTCAAGTCCCTCTTCAGGACTTGATGGCTATGGAAGATGTGTCCATAACATGACCAAACATGCTGATTATCAGCCTGTAAATCCTTCCAATGCACCTGATGGCAAGGTAAGAGCAGGAGTGCTTCCTGGTCAGCCATACTGCAGAAGGCAACAGCAAACCACTGCAGTACTTTGCCAAGCATAATCATGGACCAATCCAATGGGAACCCAGGGTCGCCAACGTTCTCTTAGGGCATACAAGCATATGGTAGGCCACTCGGCCCCTCAAGCCTGCTCCGCTATTTAATAAGGTCATGGCTGATCTGATTGTAACCTCAACTCCACATTCCCACCTACCCTCTATAACCTACCCCAGATAACCTTTCACTCCCTTGCTTATCAAGAATCTATCTACCTCCGCCTTAAAAATATTCAAAGACTCTGCTTCCTTTCGAGGAAGAGTGCTCCTCACGAGCCTCAGAAAAAATTTCTGTGTGTCTCGGTCTTAAATGGGCGACCCCTTATTTTTAAACAGTAACCCCTAGCTCTTGATTCTCCCACAAGAGGAAACATCCTCTCCACATCCACCTTGGCAAGACCCTCAGGATCTTGTATGTTTCAATCAGGTTGTCTCTTACTCTTCTAAACTCCAGCAGATACAAGTCTATCCTGTCTGACTTTGGGCAGAATTCTTACCTCGATGGGCAGCTGAACCCCGCCGCTGAAACTGGGCCCGCCGCCATTTTGAGTGGGCAGGCCAATTAAGGCCCGCCCAGCAGCCTGCCCGACAGGAAGTGCTATGCCCTTCCTGTTCCGGTGGGGGAGGGAATCCCCAACTGTCAAAGTGCACACTGCTCCCCGAGACCAAGTGCTGTCACAGGGAGATTCGTGAGAGGTAAGTAAACTCTAAAAATAGATAAATATTAAAATTATTAGCATGTCCCCCCTCATGTGACAGCGTCACACGAGATGGGACATGTTAATAATAAACACACAAAATTTATTAAATTTTTAAAAAATGTACATGAAACTTCATCCCACCAGTGGATGAAGTTTCATTAATAATCTGCAGCTCGCTGGGGCTCCTGGCCTGCCCGCCAGCCTTAAGGTTGGCCGGACAGGGTGTTTAATAAGGTTAGTTAGCCTGTCAATGGCCTTAATTGGCCATTGACAAGTCGGCGGGCGGACAGCTGATTTCGCTATCCGCCCACCTTCGCGAATGTTTAAAGGGACCGGGATGACGTCAGGGGTTCCTCCCGATGTCATCCCGCGTCATTTTCCCCTCAGCAAGCAGGGGCTGCCCCCAAATCGCCGAGGGGAAAATCCTGGCCCATATTGCATAAGGTAACCTGCCCATTCCAGGTATTAGTCTGGTAAACCTTTGCTGAACTGCTTCCAATGCATTTACATCCTTCCTTGACTAAGGAGACCAATGTTGTGCACAGTACTCCAGGTGTGATCTCACCAATGCCCTGTATAACTGAAGCATAACCTCCCCACTTTTGTATTCAATTCCCCTCGCAATAAATGATAACATTCCATTAGCTTTCCTAATTACTTGCTGTACCTGCATACTAACCTTTTGCAATTCATGCACTAGGACACCTAGAGTTCTGTGCATCTCAGAGTTCTGCAATCTCTCACCATTTAGATAATATGCTTTTTTATTCTTCCTGCCAAAATGGACAATTTCACATTTTCCCACATTACAATCCATTTGCCAGATTTTTGCCCACTCACTTAACCTGTCTATATCCATTTGTACCCTCATGTCCTCTTCATATCTTACTTTCCTATCTATAATGACCCATTTCTGCCTACTCTGTATCCTGTTAGCTAGTCAATCTTCTATGCATACTAGTTTGTTACCCCCTATACCATGAGCTTTTATTTTTCAGAACAACCTTCGTTGTGGCACCTTATCAAATGCCTTCTGGAAATCTAAGCACAGTACCGGTTCCTCTTAATCCACAGCATATGTTACTTCTTCAAAGAACTCTAAAAAATTGGTTAAGCATGATTTCCCTCCCACAAAATGATGCTGACTCTGCCTGATTACTCTTAATTTTTTCCAGTGCCCTGCTATGATGTCTTTAATAATAGCTTCTAACAATTTTGCTATGACAGATGTTAAGCTAACTGGCTTGTAGTTTCCTGCTTGCTGTCTCCCTCCCTTTTTGAATAAAGGAATTACATGGTACCTGGAAGAGGAGGAGGAGGATAACTGTATGCAGCTGAGATTTCCTTTCAATGAAAGGAAGTGTGTTTTTTTTCCCTAATAATTCTCTGCAGTCAGGATACACAGTTATGAGTCTCATTCGGGGTAGGCTTCAGCCTAAACCTAAGAACTCCAGGTTAGATCATATCATATATATTGTGCCAAATAATTAAACTCTATCAAATTCTCATACCCTTTTGCCCTTCGAGTTCTTTCTGCCCTTCCGTCAGCTCCTCAGAAGTGGCCAATCCATTCACCAGTTTCTGCTGGACAGAGGGAGGAGGGGTGGGAGGCAACGAGGAAGGTGGGGTCGGTGGATTGCTCAGATTGTTCTGCTAAAGAATGATAGGAAATTAATCCATTGAATTCTTGAATATTAGAAGAGGTAACCTTATATTAAAGGTCATTCCTTTGCAAGTGTAACTTTTTTGTGAGATATGAAGCAGCAAATACCAGTAAAATGTAATATTTACTCAATATTTTATCAACAAAGGCTTTACTGTTACCCTTTTAGGTTTATTTTTGGGCTCAGCATCTTGGCTGACTCCTGCGTGTTGGCCTCACCTCAGTATGTTCCGGACAGTATTTTCACTTGTCCAGATACTTAAAAATTAGTAGCATGCATAGGGATTAAACAGAGAATCGTATTCATATTTTTGGCTTTCTGGTTTATTCACATACCCATACACATGATTCTTCTCTTGATTTTGGAAGAGCGCAGAATATACCATACAACACAGTAACTTGGGCTGCAACTTCCAAATTCATGAAGTAGTAAAAGAATAAGTGAACAGAGCTATGACACATAACAGATTTTACATGAGTTAGTATAATTATCTTGTTATGCAAGTAGAAAACAACACTTGGCTGGAATTGTTCAACTAACAGTTAGACAGGCCACAGATTACTGTGTGCAGCTCTGGTTGTCATGTTATAAAAAGTACACAGAGGCACTGGAGACAGTGTAGAGAAGATTTACAAGGATATACCAGAAATACCTGAGTATACATATTAGGAGCAGATTGATAGACTGGATCTCTTTTTTTCTTGAAAAAAGGCTGAGGGGTGACCTAAGAGGTTTTTAAAATTATGAAAGGTTTTGAGTGTTTCCTCTTGTGGGGAAGAGCATAACTAGAGGCCATCAATATAAGATAGTCACCAAGAAATCCAACAGGAAATTTCGAAGAAAGTTCTTTATCCAGAGAGTGGTGAGAATGTGGAACTTGCTACTACAGGAAGTGGTTGAAGTGAATAGTATTAGATGCATTTAAGGGGAAATGCAAGCATATGAGGGAGAAGGGAATAGAGGGTTACAATGGTACATTTAGATGAGGAAAGATGGGAGGAGGCTCGAGTGGAGCATAAAGAACAGCATGGACTGTTTCTGTGCCCTATATCCTACGTGACCCTGTGTAACTTTGTATTCTTATGTGCTGATTCTTTCCCTTTCTTACCATCCAAGGAAGCTATCTAGCCTGGCTATCACTCTTTGAAGCTTCAGACAGACACCCAAATTTAACCAGCAAGGGGTTAAAAATGCTTTTCAGAAGATCACCAGGATCAAACAAATTTAAATAATATGTCAATTGGATTTCTTTTTTCAAAAAAAAAAGCTGCCAAACAAATATTTGAACAAATCCTGCAAGATGTTTGCATTTGAATTGATTGGCTTGCCCTCTCCTTTGGATACTTGGTTGAGACAATACAGTTAAAACCTGTAAACGTTTTAATCAGAATAAACAAGAACATGATTTTGTGTACAAACTTGATCTTTAAACCCTTATGTAACATGACATAGCTCACAAAGGCAAAACTATGTTGAACCTAGTCATAAGTGCTTCATTTTAGTCACATTTACCTTGTAGAGAAGCTGCGAGTAGTAATCTGGAGCACTATCTAGCACTGCATTCCCAAATGACCCTTTCAGCTGGTTTTTGCTGTTGAACGGACCGCTCCCAAATGGAGGAAAGAGACCAAAGTTCACCTCAATGGTCGGTTCCACCAAAGGAAGGAGGGAGAGTTGCTAGGGGGAAAAAGACAAGAAAATAATGGCCACTTAATACAGAGAAATGCACAGGTGACTTTCCAGACTAAAGTTCCAGGGTAGGTGACCTTTCTTCATTTGAGCACTAAGGGACATTGTTTAAATCCAAGTCATACCCATGTACAGCAACAACAAGCATTTATGGTGCCTTTAATGTGGTTTAAAGGTCCCAAGATGCATTATGAGTGTTATCAAAGAAAATTTATAGAATTATGGGATGAAAGTTTCTATTTCTGCCAGCGTTAATGATCCTACATGAAATGACTAAGGACAGTCTCAACGCTATTAATAATTGACACACAACTCAGCCACCTATAATCAGCACAAATTACCATTCCCAATCAGAAAGACAGAGAGAACATTCAACATTTCCTGATAAAAAGAAAATGTGATCTGAACTCAAGCCTCTGTTATATCATTTTACATCCATCCACCAGAAGGAATACAAGAGTGCAAGGTTCAACTCAGCAAGATCATAAGAAATAGGAGCATAGGTAGTCTATTCGGCTGATCGAGCCTGCTCTGCCATTCAATAAGATCATGGTTGATCTGATTGTGGCCTTAATTCCACTTTACTGCCTACCCCCCATAATCCTTGACTCCCTTTTAGATCAAAAATCTGTCCAACTCAGCCTTGAATATATTTAATGACCCAGCCTCCATTGGAATTCTCTTCCACAGAGAGCAAAGACTAACGGACCCTCAGAAGAAATTCCTCATTTTAAAAAATTTCGTTCATGGGATGTGTGTGTGTTGCTGGCCACGTCAGCATTTATTGCTCATACCTAAGTGCCCTCAAGACGGTCCTGGTGAGCTGCCTTCTTCAACATTGCAGTCAATGTGTTGTAGGATCACCCGCAGTGCTGTTAGGAAGTTGTTCCAGGATTTTGACCCAGCGATAGTGACGGAATGGTGATATAGTTACAAGTCAGTCTGGTGTGTGGCTTGGAAGAGAACTTGAAGGCGGTGGTGTTCCCATGCATCTGTTGCCCTTGTCCTTCTCGATGGTAGAGGTCGTGGGTTTGGAAGGTGTGGTCTAAGGAGCCTTGGTGAGTTGTTGCAGTACATCTTGTAGATGGTACACACTGCTGCCACTGTGCATTGCTGGTGGAGGGAATGGATGTTGATGGTGGTGGATGGAGTGCCAATCAAGTGGGCTACTTTGTCCTGGAAGGTGTCCAGCTTCTTGAGTAATGTTAGAGCTGCACTCATTCAGGCAAGTGCAGAGCATTCCATCACACTCCTGGCTTGTGCCTTATAGATGGTGGACAGGCTTTGGGGAGTCAGGAGGAGAGTTATACACCACAGAATTCCCAGCCTCTGACCTGCCCTTGGTGCCATATTATTTATATGGCTAGTCCAGTTCAGTTTCTGGTCCATGGTAACTTCCAGGATTTTGATAGTGGGGGATTCAGCGATGGTAATGCCATTGAATGTCATGGGGAGATGGTTGGATCCTCTCTTGTTGGAGATGGTCATTGCTTGACACTTGTGTGGGCACAAATGTTATTTGCCACCTATCAGCCCAAGCCTGGATATTGTTCAAGTCTTGCTGCATATGGACACAGACTGCTTCAGTATCTGAGGAGTCACAAATGGTGAACATTGTGAACATCCCCCACTTCTGATCTTATTTTGATGAGTCTCCTATATGGCAGACCCCTTATTTTCATTTTGCCTCCTAGTTCTAGATTCCCCCAGTAAAGGAAACAATCTCCCAGAATCTATCCTGCTTAAAGTAAAGGGAAGTGGAAGGTGTGGTTTTAAAAAATAAACATGCATATTGGGATTCTTGCACTTAATACAAATATTAGAAAATTTCCAGAATGCAATTGTACAGTACAATCTCAGTCCTGAGTTCCTAAATTATATCAAGGTTTATTTAAAATCTCACACTGGTACCTGTTGCAACTGCTTCATAAGAGCATCTGTACTTTTTATTCCTTCATCCTTTTTACTCTTCTTTCGAGAGTTGGTGCCTCTGTCAGTTGCCTTTTGCGTTCTTTTTGTTTTTGGGCCCAAGTTTTTCTTGCTAATTTCCTGAAATTCCTTTATCTTGTAAAAAACAATGGATTAAATTTAATAGAGGAACCTTTATGTTAAGTCAAGTTATGTTATGTTAAGTGCGTGAATGTTTTAATGTTTTTTTTTTGCAACTTTACAAGGGCCAACTTGTGCATGGGGGCTTTTGGGTTGTTGTGCAGCCTAAAAGGAACAGTGATTGCCACATGATGCAGTCACAATAGGAGCTTTCATTATTCTTGTGGATCACAAACAGCCAAAAAATATTGAGATGCATTCTATTGGTCCAACATTCCTTAGGAACCCTGGCAGCAAACTCATATACCAGATAGAGTTAAACTGAAGGGAAGTTTGGAGATAAAACATCATCTGTAAAACGTGGATGGGTCAATTAAAAACACCAAACTTACTGCTTGCTACATAGCCCCATAGATTCCACTCCTCCCAGGCTAATGAGCGCTGAAGAAGCTTCAACAAGATAGGCATTTTTAAAAAAAAATCTTCTTGCCTGGCTCCCCCACATCCCAACCATCAGAATAGCAGGTCAGCATACTAAAAAGGCCATGAATGGCCTTCTGATCACTTCAGACCCACTCTATTGATTGCTATGTATAGGCTTGCACAATTTTGCTCAGAGTAAGATGGATTCCCATCATTACAAGAATCCTCCTCCACCACGTGGGCTTCTTAGAATGTCTGGCTTAAAATGTTAACTGCCTATGTTACCCACTATGCTGGCTGTCCTGCTTTTCTGTTCTCACCATTTTCTCTTTATACTTGCAGAAAAACCTTTCTACAAGCACAATATTTTGCAAATAACTGTAGGGAATACTTGAGAATGTGTAATATGAAAAGATCAAATTAATTTGCAATAAATATTTTTTCTAATGTCCTAATTAAATTGCTTTTAAAGTAATCAAAAACTCGGGGTTTGAAGCTCGATTTAAATTAGAAGTGGAGATGCAGCTTTGGATGAGCATAACTCTATTGGAAATTAAACTTGCTGCAAGTGTTTGCCTGTAAACATACTTACATAGTTCATGTGAAGTCTGATCTTCAAATGTAAAATGTTGACATGGTAAGGACACTATACAAAGATTGTGACATCACTGTAAACCAAATTTTTTAACTAACCTCTGAATTTCCGGTTGCACCTTGTAGTTTTCGATCTATTATCACAGCTTTGCTTTCAATGTGGCCTTTTACAGTTAAGTGCGTTCCATCTCCAGAGCGTTGTGCCACAAGCTGCAAGTTCTTAGTGCGTAAAAGTTTCTGGAGAAGCAGCTGTCCAGCCTCAGATCTTGGAGCAAGAAAAGAATGACCCCCTGCATTCAAGGCATTGACAGAGTCAGTATTTGACTCATGCTTTACAGTTCCTTCTGGAAATCCACAGCGAACTGCATCAATACTTTCCTGTTTCACTAAGTGACCTGCACCTGCTGTGTTGGTGTCTTTAGCAGCACCCTCCTGTAATTTAGAACAGCTATCCTGCCTTCCTGTGACTTTCTGTGCACATTCCTCTTGTCCATTGGTCTGATTCAACAGTGATGATTCTGATCTCAAACCAGTGCATTCCTCCTTTGTTGCATGACTTGGGGGAGATATTGGGAAGTCAAATGTACAAGGTTTCTTCAAGTCACTTTGTTCACGGATCTCAACATTAATTCTGGCTTGCAACTCAGTAACCGAGCTTGCTTTTCCAACAGTCCCATGTGGTTTCATTACCAATGTATCAGACTTTGAATCAGGTATCTTTTGAGGTATAATTGCTATAGAGTCTGTCACGCAAGCACTAATTTCTTTGGGTTCATGATCTTTAAGCAATTCTGGTTGTGACTGCATTATTGTTTCCAAAGTTTCACCTTGTAGTGACACATCTCCCAAATTTGTTTTACTTAATTCTGGATGTGGCATTTGTGAACGATTACAATGAGCTTGGCCAGACACCAATTCACTTCCTGACCCCACGTTCTGCCTTGCTCGTTTGTTTTGAATCAGATGGGCCATCTCTTGTGGCTTCCCGCTATGTTCGGCTTTAACCTGCTGAACATATACCATGCCTGGACGAAGATGGCCTAACCCAATCTGTTGACCAGTTATATGAACTGAACGCAGCCCCGCATGCTGCTGCTGAAATGACTGTGAAGTCATAATGTTTTGCACTCCTTGTCTTGGATCTCCCACAGTTCCATGCTGCTGAGACGTTGCTACCCGCACCATCCCTTGTAAACTGAGACCATTATTCTGTTGTAGACCAGTTACTGCTTGTTGTTGTACACGTCTCATTAACTGACCCTGCTGATTCATAAGTCGCTGCTGTCCTGCAACGCCTTGCTGCATTGGTTGTTGTACTGATGTCACTGCTCGTGTTTGTAAATTCTGATACATCATACCCTGAGGTTGTCCCAGTCCTGCTGCACTTTTGGACAGCTGCTGCTGTCTCATCATATTCTGAGTTGGTAGTTGGTTACGGTCCTGCCCCATTATGCACTGGGGAGGCAGCAAAGACTCCTGTTCCATTACAATTTGGCTTTGCTGCTGCTCCTGCCTCACTGTGCCTGTAGGTGGTTGTTCCTGTTGCTGCTCCTGCTCCTTCTCCTGCCCCACCATACCTGAAGCCTGCAGAGATTGCTGGCCACCAACTGTACCTAAGCTCTGCATCCGCTGCCCTTGTCCCATTGTACCTGGAGACTGTCTCTGTCCCATTAAGCTCTGCAATTGTTGCTGTCCCTGACCTTGCCCCAACATGCCCTGTGGACGTGGCTGCTGCTGTCCCTGCTCTTGGCCCATTAAGTTCTGTGCAAGCTGCCCCTGCCCCATTAGGCTTTGTGGTTGTCCCTGCCTAACCATACCCGGAGGCTGCAGCTGCCACTGCCCCATCAAACCCTGTAACAGCTGCTGCTGTCCTTGCCTCATCCCAATCAAACCTGGAGGCTGCTGCTGTTGCTTTACCTGCCCCATCAGGCCCTGAGGCTGGGATTGCTGTCCCATTCCCACTGTGCCCTGAGGCTGGGGCTGTCCCACTCCTATCAAGCCCCGAGGCTGGGGTTGTCCTATCCCCACTGCACCCTGTGGCTGAGGTTGTCCTATCCCCACTGTGCCCTGAGGCTGTGGTTGTCCTATCCCCACTGTGCCCCGAGGCTGGGGTTGCTGCTGTCCTACACCTACCAAGTTCTGAGACTGGGGTTGCTGCCCAATCCCCACTGTGCCCTGAGGCTGGGGCTGCTGTTGTCCCATTCCCACTGTATTCTGGGGTGACTGCTGTTGCTGTCCCATTCCCACTGCGCCCTGGGATGGCTGCTGTTGTCCCATTCCCACTGTACTCTGGGGTGACTGCTGTTGCTGTCCCATTCCCACTGGGCCCTGGGGTGACTGCTGTTGCTGTCCCATTCCCACTGTACTCTGGGGTGACTGCTGTTGCTGTCCCATCCCCACTGGGCCCTGGGATGTCTGCTGTTGCTGTCCCATCCCCACTGGACCCTGGGATGTCTGCTGTTGCTGTCCCATCCCCACTGGGCCTTGGGACGACTGCTGTTGCTGTCCCATCCCCACTGGGCCCTGGGACGACTGCTGTTGCTGTCCCATCCCCACTGGGCCCTGGGATGACTGCTGTTGCTGTCCTATCCCCACTGTGCCTTGAGGCTGAGGTTGCTGTCCCATCCCCACTGTGCCCTGAGGCTGAGGTTGCTGTCCCATCCCCACTGTGCCTTGAGGCTGAGGTTGCTGTCCCATCCCCACTGTGCCTTGAGGCTGGGATTGCTGTCCCATCCCCACTGTGCCTTGAGATGACTGCTGCTGTCCCATTCCCTGCCCCAATGGACCCTGAGGGGGCTGCTGTCCCATTGGGCCTTGGGGTATCTGCTGTCCAATTGCTTGCTCCACTGTGCTCTGGGGCTGGGGTGGTATTTGCTGTCCCACCGTGCTCTGGGGCTGGCTTGGTGGCTGTGACTGCTGTCCCATCATGCCCTGGGCTTGAGGGGGTTGTTGCTGCTGCTGCTGCCCCATTGTTCCCTGGGGCTGCTGTCCGATTCCCATCGTAGCATGGGGCTGATGTTCTTGTCCTTGTCCAATTGTGCTCTG
This sequence comes from Carcharodon carcharias, assembly GCF_017639515.1. NCBI lineage: Eukaryota > Metazoa > Chordata > Chondrichthyes > Lamniformes > Lamnidae > Carcharodon > Carcharodon carcharias. The sequence continues at coordinate 20,652,143 of NC_054507.1, read as the reverse complement.
GGGCTGATGCTGCTGTCCCTGGTCCATTGTTCCCTGAGGCTGGGATTGCTGCCCTTGCTCCACTGAGACTTGGGGTGGATGCTGCTGCCTCATGCCCTGCCCCATCATGCTCTGAGGCTGATGCTGTTGCTGTCCCTGTCCTATTATGCCTGGCAGTTGGTGCCTGATGACTTGCAGTGGAGTCTGCTGCCCCATAATGCTTTGCGTCGCTAGGTGCTGGCCCAAAACATCCTGAGATTGCTGCCTCATTATACTTTGCATTCTAGTTTGATGTCCCATTGTGCTTTGCTGCTGGCCTTGGAAGGGTGTGGAAAGTCTCAGGATGTTGTTCTGTCTGATAACACTTTGTGGGTGGAGTTGTCCTGGCACAGCTTGAAGATGATGCTGTTGCAGGGGTGTCATTGTTCCCAACTGCTGACTCTGTGAAACAACCCCTTGTTGATGCCCTATGAGCCCTTGCTGCTGCAAAGGAACACTGGATGCCTGTTGCTGTAAAACCAGACTTTGTTGCTGCTGTTGAGAAGTGAGGACTTGCTGTTGAACTGCAAGACTTTGCTGATGCGCCAATTGCTGCGCCATAAGACCTTGCTGGGGCCGTGGAGGCTTTGGATGACTTGTAAGACCCTGTTGGTGGGGCTGCTGATGCCCAAGGAGGCCTTGCTGTTGACTCATCAGCCTTAAGTGTTGCTGTTGAGGTGCCAGACTCTGCTGGTGTTGTGTTGCTGGCTGCTGCTGTGTCTGACCCATGTTGCTATGCTGCTGGGGTAGCTGCTGCCCTGCAAGAACTTGCTGCTGCTGCTGAGCAGGTTGGTGTTGTGACTGGACAACAATCCCTTGCTGTTGTCCAATGAAGCCTTGCTGCTGTTGACCCATGACACCCTGCTGTGTTGGTTTGTTACCAACAATGTTTTGCTGAGTCGTTGGCTGAAGCTGTCCAATGATACCTTGTTGCTGTAACTTTCCCATGATACTTTGCTGCTGAGATGGCCCTACAAGTCCTTGCTGTTGAATAAGTTGCATTCTTTGCTGCAGTTGAAGTTGTCTCTCCTGTAGGAGTCTGCTTTCATTTGTAAGTGTTTGAGCAGCAGAATTTCCAGAAAAAAAACTGGTTGAGGGAGCAGAAGATACAGTTCCTGAGGCAGAGGGATATTCCTGTTGCTGGGACACAGCTGAGGTCAAGAATGTTGGTCCCTGTTGCAGTGGTACTGTAGCCCCGATCTGTGGCATTCTTATATTTCCTGTATGTCCTATTAGTGTATTTGGTTGCTGAGCTATTGCTTGAGATCCAAGGATTGCCCCTCCTTGCTGGGCTAATGCTGCTGATAACATGGGTGTTGAAAGTTTGGGCATTACTCTCGGATTCTGGGATGAGGTTGTCGCCATCATCCCTGAGGGAGATAAAGAACATTTTTGTTGCTGTTTATTCCGATATTCTGTCATAAGGTTTGTATGCTCCTTTTGCTGTTTACGGACCTAAAATATTTGTTAAAAAAAAGTTTGAGAGAACTGAAATGTAATGGTTAGAAAGTCAGTACAATTTTATAATAAACTACCTAACTGGCACACATTAAATTAACACTAACTTCAGTAAGACTAGTTAAATCTAGTTAGTTAGTTTTGCAACCAATTTTACAATATTAACTGTGTTCAATTCTGGTCGTCATATTGGAAAAAGGATATGGAGAGGGTACAGAGAAGGTTTACAACGATGATACCAGAAATGTGTGGGTATACGTATCAGGAAAGGATTGATAGTCTGGATCTCTCTTCTCCTGAAAAAAGGTGGCTGGAGGGGTGAGCTCAGAGGCGTTTAAAATTATGAAAGGATTTGATAGATAGGTATTTTTGACAGATACAGACAGAATGTTTCCTCTTGGGGAAGATAACTAAAGACCATCAATATGAGATAGTCACTAAGAAATTCAATAGGGAATTCAGAAGAAACTTCTTTACCCAGAGGGTGGTGAGAAAGTGGAATTCACGATCAAGCAAAGAATATAGAGGTGAGCTATCAGCTATGATGATAGATTTTTTTGAGAAAAGATGGGAGGAGGCTCGAGTGGAGCATAAATGCCAGCATGGACTGGTTGGACCAAGTGGCCTATTTCTGTGCCGTATTTCCAATGCAATCCTATGTAAGCTTCTAGAATATGCAAGGATAAATTTAGGATTAATTTCAACACTGACATGGCTCATTCTACATAAGGTTTGGTCTAAAGTTCTCATTCGGGAGGCAGTTTTATCAAGAGAGACTTCTCTTTTCTGAACACAACAGTTTCAGCACCCAGTTGGAAAAATAAGTTTTTGATATATATAGAACTGCAGCCAGGAGTATGTAGAATTCATGAGGAAGGAAAAAACAACACAGTAAAAGGAAACTCAAGACAAAATTTCTTTCACAAAATAGTAATCCATCACCTAGACTGTAGCTTGTTCCATCTATTTGAAAGAAAACTTAAGAGGGGTTTCGAAAAAAACTAGACAAGCTCTTGACTTCCAAACACAGATATATGGACATGTGTCTACAGCTGTCTGATCAGGAAGAATGGGATTAATTGGATGGGCAAGCTAGATGAACCAACTAGATGGATGGGTGGTTTTCTCATAGAGTCATAGAGGTCTACAGCACAGAAAAAGGCCCTTCAGCCTATCGAGTCTGTGCCAGTCAAACAAGTACCTAACTATTCTAATCCCATTTTCCAGCACGAGGCCCACAGCCTTATACGCCATGGCATCGCAAGTGCACATCCAAATACTTCTTAAATGTTTTGAGGGTTTCTGCCTCTACCATCCTTTCAGACAGTGAGTTCCAGATTCCCACCACCCTCTGGGTGAAAAATATTTTCTTCACATCCCCTCTAAACCTCCTGCCCCTTATCTTAAATCTATGCCCCTGGTTATTGATCCCTCCACCAAGGGGAGAAGTTCTTTCCTGTCTGCCCTATCTATGCCCCTCAATTTTATACACCTCAATCATGTCTCCCCTCAATCTGCTCAGCCCCAAGGAAAATAACCCCAGTCAATCTAATCTCTCCTCTTAACTAAAACTCTCCAGCCCAGGCAACATCCTGGTAAATCTCCTCTGCACTCTCTCCAGTGCAATCACATCCTTCCTATAATGCGGATTCTAGAACTGCACACAATACTCTTGCTGTGGCCTAACCAGCATTTTATACAGTTCTAGCATAGCCTCCCTGCTCTTATATTCTATGCCTCAGCTAATAAAGGCAAGTGTCCCATATGCCTTATTAACCACCTTATATACCTGTTCCGCTACCTTAAGGGGCCGGTGGACATGCATACCAAGGTCCCTCTGATCCTTGGTACTTCCCGGGGTCCTACCATTCATCATGTATTCCTGTGCCCCGTCTGTCCTGCCCAAGTGCATCACCTCACACTTATCCAGATTAAATTCCATTTGCCACTGATCAGCCCATCTATATCCTCCTGTAATCTAAGGCTATCCTCCTCACTATTTACCACCCCACCAATTTTCCTGTCATCCGTGAACTTACTGATCAACCCTCCTACATTCAAGTCTAAATCGTTTATATATACCACAAACAGCAAGGGACCCAACACCGATCCCTGTGGAACCCCACTGGACACAGGCATCCAGACACAAAAACACTCCTCGACCATCACCCTCTGCTTCCTGCCACTCAGCCAATTCTGGATCCAATTTGCCAAATTGCCTTGGATCCCATGGGCTCTTACCTTCGTTATCAGTCTCCCATGCGGAACCTTATCAAAAGCCTTGCTGAAGTCCAAGTAGACCTGTTATACTACCTGTTATAGTGGCAATACTACTAAAGATAAAAAATTGAGGTACTGCAAGCAGTTTTATTAGGAAACACCAAGCTTGAGTCTTGAAAGTCTCAAGATTTATGTTCTAAACCCTACCTGGTCAAGTTGTTTCTGGATTTTACTTTGCTGCTCTGTAACTCGCTTAAGTTTTTCTGCGTCTGCCTCAGGGAACTCGCGTCCAGCCTTCTTGGCTGTCCGTTGCTTGGCACATAGTGCTTTCCTGGACTTCCTATGGACACCAATCTGCTCTTCTAAAAATTTCAGCTGCATTTGAAGCAGCTGCTGTGTATGGAGGAGCCATTCTTCATATTGACGGTGCTCTGCCTCATCTAGAACACAAGAACCAAACACAAGTAGGCAAATAATACAACTGACATATTCAAAATGTTAAGATCTTCTAGTGTGCAATTTTCAAACAGTCATTTGAAAGCAGTTATACAAGACATAGATTTAGCTCCTTCAAATTAACAAAGGATGAAAATTTGTTCAATTAAACATTTTGTGAATAGCTTTAAAAAAAAGATATGGTTAAGCATTGTTAATAGTTCTCCCATTTGTGAAATATACATCATGAAAAGTCACTGTGGAGGCAGAAACACCCACATCAATGCAATCATCTCCATGGTTGTTTAATTTGAGAGCTGGTCAAAAATGCAAATATTTTTAAATGTGTAAGATTTCAATGTATGAATGGGATTGACACAAAGAATGTATCAGACACATTTGCAATTCTTTTTCCTCCTAGCATTGTATAGGTGCATAATATTTTAGGATTTTATCTTTTAACAAGGTTTCATTTGTCATTTTGTGGATACATCCACAAAAAGTCAAACTTTTTCCCATGGACTCAATCAAGTTCACGTCTCTCCAGCATCAATCTTAAAAGAGCAGCGCTACCTGCGCCAATTTATCATTTTCCATACCAGTTCCCCGTCCCGATTCAGGGGCATTTTTGTGTTGGCTTTGAGCTGGGTTGAAACTGCCCGCATCGGACTCAAAGATGGAAGATAGGAGAGACATTGTTATCCCATCATTTGGGACTAGATGTGAACCCAAAAAGGGCAGGGCTGTGTGAACCCACTGCAACACCTGGAACCTAGGTGACTGAAGATTCACGAAACTTTACAATTGGAATTTTGCTCCAGATAAAATTGAACACTGATTGTATGGGGAAATTTCCCAGCCGTTTCCACTGGTTGCACTTCTGCAGTTTAAGTGTTATTACCATAAAAGAAAACAGGACCATATCACTAATACGACAGCCCAACAAATTGAACTAAGATTACATTTATTCCAGAACAGAATGATTTACTGAACAAATGACAGCTATAGTGACAAGTCATGGTCAATTTTGGCAAGCAGAAATTACAGCTTTGCCAGTAAGTTTGCAGGATTTGCCCATTAAGTATACTGTAAATCTATCTTAAAGCCCTAAGCTGAAATATTTAGCAAGCTTTGGGCAAGGACAGAGAACCATACCATGACATCAACAGCAAACATTTATCAGTGAATTGTTGATTACCTCAATTGGTTGATTGGCAGTCTGCTGAACTTTTCAGCTTAAGGCTATTATTGAACATGCCTATAAATGAAAACTTTAAACAAATTTAACTTTGCTACTTTGTATATAAAAGTCGGTTAGTTACAGAGATGTGGCTGCGGGGTAACCAAGGCTGGAAACTGAAAGTTCAAGGGTATTCAGCATTCAGGAAGGATAGGCAAATAGGAAAAGGAGGTGGTGTCGCAATGTTAATAAAGGATGGAGTCAGTACATCAGTGTGAGAGGACCTTAGATCAGAAGATCAAGATGTAGAATCAGTTTGGGTGGAGCTAAGAAACAGCAAGGGGCAGCAAACATTGGTAAAACTTGTTTATAGGCCACCAAACAGCAATGGTAATGAAAGGCATAGTATAAATCAGGAAATTAGACGCATGTAACATATGTAATAGCATGATCATGGGGACTTCAATCTACATATAGATTGGGTAAACTTAATTAGCACTAATGCAGAGGACGACAAATTCCTGAAATGTATACGCAATGGTTTTCTAGAACAGAATGTTGAGGAATGAACTAGAAAATGGGCTATTTTAGATCTAATATTGTGCAGTGAGAAAAGGCTGATCAATAATCTTGTTGTAAAGGAGCCTTCAGGGAAGAGTGACCATAATATTATAGAATCTTACACGAAGTTTTAGGGCCTTTAATTTAAACAAAGGAAACTACGATGAAACAAGGGGCAAGTTGGCTGAGGTAGCCTGGGGAACTACATTAAAAGGTATGATGGTAGACAGACAATGGCTAGCATTTAAAGAATTATTACATGGTTTGCAACAAATTTACATTTCTTTAAGGCACAAAAAAAGCAGGAAAAGTGATCCAATCATGGCTAACAAGAGATGTTAAAGATTGTATTAGATCAAGGGAAGAGGCTTATAAAGTTTCTAACAAAAGTAGTAAACCTGAGGATTAGGAACATTAAAATTCAGCAAAGGAGATCCAATAAATTGATAAAGAGAGAGAAAATAAAATATGAAAGTAAACTGGTGAGGAATATAGAAATGAACTGTAAAAGCTTCTATAGGTATGTAAAAAGGAAAAGGTAAGGAAAGGAAAATGTGGGTTAATTACAGGCAGAGAATGGAAAACTTATGAGTAATAAGAAAATGGCTGAGAAACTAAATAATTACTGTGTCTGTCTTCATAGAGGAAGATACAAAAAAACCTCCCTGAAATATTGGGGAGCCAAAGGACCAGTGAGACTGAGGGCCTGAAAGAAATTATATTAGTCAAAAAGCTCTCATTTTCCAAATCAACATGCTTAGTCATACAGTATGCATTAACATTACATCTAGATTTTAAAAAAGGTTTGAACAGCAAAACCATACCGTCAGTTCGCTAATCAAGTAAGCTGAAGACTTACTGATAAACCCTTGTACAAAGGTTGGCGGATTTGGCCGAGTCTGCATTTGGTCACTATTAGCCTCCTGCTGGAAAATAGAAAACGTTACAATCATTAAAGGATTCAGACTGATGCAAAATCAGTTTACACACAAACATATTCAGAATAAGTATCTGTAATATTTCACTGTAGCATGTTAAGAGAATGTCGAGGGGAGCAAACTCTTTTTGTACAGTTCTCTAATTCTGTTTAGCACTATCTTCATCTTCCTTTTCTCTCTGTAGCTGCAATATACTTTTTTAAAATTACTGTACAACTATTTACCGACCAGTGCTATCTTATTCTATCTGTAGATCTCTCCTCTGTATGTCCCAAATAACTTTTGACTGATGTATTGAATATCCATCTTGTAACACCATTTACATTTTTTTTTATAAATAAAAGATCCAGGGGATGCGGGGATGCAGGAATACAGGAAGCAACATTTGAGGGTGGGGATGGGATGAGGCCATTGGAAAGGTGCTGCATGGTGGGATATTGAGAGAGAAAGTGGGGCAGAGGGGCAGGCTAGGAGAAATTTGGATTGGGTGGGGCATGCATTGTGGCCGGAAGAAAGGTGAAGTTGGATTGTGAAAGGGAGCAGGTAGGCTGTGGCTGAAAAGCAAGTTGGACAATGGCTAGGCCCAAGAAAAACAAATATTAAAGGGTTAAGAGCACTGGAGTCTGGGAATCCTTAAACGAGATTCTGAATGGAAGTCTCGAAGAAGTTTGGGGTTGATACATGGAGAAGGCATAGTCCTGGGGCGTGTGCAAACTCAAGGAGTGGCAAAGGCAAGAGCACTCTAAAGGAGAGAGTCTGAAGAACAGGAGGATTCAGGAAGAGAGCTGGCACTGACACAAGAGGCCAAATGGCCTTTGTGCTGTAACCACTTTATGAAGCTGGTGACCCGAGTAAGGGAAATAGGCAACAATGGAATCTGTGGGTAGTCTTGGAGAGGGCCGGCAGCACAAAATATCAAAGAACTGAATGCACAGTTGGGATATGGAACCAGTGCAGTGGGCTGAGGTGCGGAAGTCTGGAGGTAGGTAAACTGGAGGAGAACTGGGTGGTGGGAGCACTTATTGGGGAGACGGAGGCTGGAACACTGATGGAGGTTGGAAATAATCCAGGGCCACTGATGGAATTCATGCATAGGCCCAGATCTGGGAGTGGCAAGATACTGAAACTCAGCAGTGGCACCAGCCAGAAGTTACACAGTGCAAAGTGGTGAACAAGCAGCCAGCAGAGAAGGCCCAGTTGAAAAGGCTGTAAAAATGTTTTAAATGGGTAGTATTTTATAAGTTCTGGAGGGAAGCAAGAACCGTTAAAAGCTCTTGCATCTCCTACAAGGGGCTGCTGCTGGAAACATCCCATGTAGATGAATGACACCCCTAAAAGCTCTGGAGCAAAAACATTGCATTGCAATTTTTTAAGCCTGCATTCACTGGCATTTTTCAAGCAAAATGTCCATACCGATACTACCGGAAGTGATATAAATCAGTAGTCTGTAAAATAAGTCTATTTCTCTCTTCCCCACACCAGTTGTCTGTCTGATGCAACACTCCTGTTTCTCACTCTCCCAACACCACAGCCTGCCTCTCTCCCACTCCTAAGCCACTGTGTGCTGTCTTTCTGCCCCTGCAACCATCTCTCTACTCATCTGCTAATGTTGTCTGTGCAATTGCCTACCTCTCCCACCCCTCGTGTTTTTCTCTTTCTCCCCACATTTTAACCTTTATCCGGAGTTATAGCTGTCAAAGGTCCTTCCTCAGTGATGTTTTTAGCATGAGCTGTTAGTTTTGGTTCTTCAACTATGTGGCATACAATTAGAAAAATGCAGCAGAAATGAAGAAACATAACCCTGAGCCAGTTTTAAAGAGTCTTAAGTACCTGACTATTTCCAGGTGGCAATTTAGTCTGTGCCTCATTTGTTCCTGGAGCACCAGCCAACCTTTGTGCCAACAATGAAACCTGCTGTCTAAACATCCATAAAAAAAAAATGATTAATCATGAACATCTGACAAGTGACTTTTCATCTGCTACAGTTTATTAATTTTAAAATTAAAAACTCAAGAATTCTTTTAAGTTTAAATCTGATTTTCACCAATTCACAATTCCCACTCTGGATTATATATAGCATTTTCATTTGTCTGGATTACCTTTATCTAAATCTCTGTTTTTCTATTGTTTTCATTGATTTTGCAAAAAAATGACAATAAAACCTACCTATTCATCCCTGGTGCTACAGTGATGTTTCCTTGTGCCATGACCTTTTTAATTCCCTTCAATGCCACCATTTTTGCCTTGGCAATGGGATCCATGATATCATCGGCTGCAAATTTATCCAAATCTACAAAGAGAGAGAATCTGGTAAAACTGTTCAAAATGCAGCACCTTAGAACTTTTCTTAGAAAAATTGAGCCCTTGAAATGAGAAGCAATTAACAAGTTTAATTCTGTCACTTGGCTTTAAATACATATTACTAAATGGTAGGTGTTATGTTGTGAAATTTGGTGTTTTGCACAATTTGTAAAATCTCAAAAGGGAATGCTTTTATACCACAGGAGGGTTGGGGGTGGAGGGGAGAATTAAACACTATAAAATATAATTCTGTTGAACTTTGAACTTATGCAGGTGAAATGCAGATTTAAGATTTGGTACGTTAAATTTTTTAAATCAAAAAACCTGCTCAGATGATATAGCCATTGAATGAATCTAGAAATCAGCAGATTTCCCACTTCAGGTATTAATCCTGGTGCATTCAATAAAATTTAAATACTCACTACCGGATAGTAATTTTCAAACTGTACAACACACCAAGTTTAAACATGCTTCAATACATCCATATCACATGGCAGAGGACGTCATTAATTTCCTTTCCTAATTAAGAAGTTTGTCTAAATGAAAATACATGTAATTGCCCTACAATTGAGATAAAGTACTGCTGACAGGCTTACATTCAAAATACATCCTATGAAACGAAAACCAGTCCAAGTGGAGAGGGAGAAGAGAGGAAGGAGGTGGTGGCCAAGATCAAGATAGATTACCTACCTGGTAGGATCATCTTCATTGTTCAAATGGCGTTCATCCTTCACATACAACAGGAGTATAGCCTACCTTGATGGGTTCCGAGGAAACCACATGCTGGACAATCACATGAAAATGTTGTCATAATGTTGCAGATAGATGGTGCTGCAGGCTACCTCTTAATTCCACATTGTATAAAATGCTAGGGTTTGCACAATTGCACCAACTCATTTAAACCTGAAGCCAAAATAAAACTAACTAAACCCAATGCTACCTCCCCTTCCACCACCAAATATACTCTTGCCTGCCTGGATAGATGGGTGGGTGCCTTCAAGTGACTGGAGGATACACAAAGAATGAAGGTGGCCCTACTCGGTAAATAATCTATCTTCTTCCTTGCATTCCTCCACACACCACAGAAGCACACCCAAGTGGAAGTGATTTAGGATGAGGGAAGCTCCTGCTTAAGAACCGTAACACAAGTTGTCGGCATTAGTCTGCCAAAGTTGTTGCCATTCTTAGTGCTACAAGCGGTAATCTTGTATTTGTCATAATTTGAACCTGATTGAGAAATATCCAGGAAGCAGCTATGAAATAGGTAAAATGACATTTAACTTGGCACCTGCTGCTCTTCCTTGCAAGATTAAAATAACTTGCATTTATATAGTCCTTTGCTATGCACTCAGAAACCTCCTAAATATTTTCACATAAAATGAATTACTATGAAGTACCTATATATGAAAACCCAGAAGTAATTTTGCACCCAGCAAGACCTCTCAAACAGCACAGATAAATGACATGTTATTCTTTTTTTGATGGTGTTAAGCGAGGAATGTTGCCAAGGCATCAGAGGATTCCTTGCTCTTCACAGGATCTTTTAACACCCACCTCAGCTATCAGACAGGTCCTTCATGGACAGTAGCTGTGTCAGATGCACTCAACCATCCTTTTGCTTTTTATTCCTGATCCATAAGTAACTGTCAAGACTGTCTAAATTGCTGCACGAGATATAACTGGGGTTTGTAAGCAGATGTGTGATTGGAGACAACATTCTTGTTCTGAATCCTGTGGCAGCAGCCGAAACAATGAAAGAGTGGGAAGTGATCATAGATAAAATGCTACAGAGTTTTAAGGCATTCTCTGTCAGAATCTAAAATCATATACAGCTGATCCAAAATAGCTTTGCAAGTCACCAACTAAATTGAAACAATCACCAACAGTGCTGCTTTCCATGCAAGAAACTTAAACTCAAACATTCAAAGTAGTGCAAATAGTGGATACAGTGCTAAATCCAGGTCACAGTGGAGGCCTAACAAATCTTTCCTCATAAGTATAATCCATCAGTCCAGGTAACAGTCTAGTAAATTTATACAGCAATTTTTCCTATTGCTACTATATCCTTTTGATAATGGGTTGGCTAAAACTGCACACAATGCTTAATTTGTGATTTGTAAGAAAGAGGAGGAATAGGCCATTTGGTCCATCGAGCCTGCTCAGCCTTTCAACAAAATCATGGCTGATCTGACTGTGGCCTTAACTCCAGTTTCCTGCTTGTTCCCCATAACTCTCGACTCCCTTGTCAATCAAACATCTGTTTAACTCAGCCTCAAATATGTTCAATGACCCAGCTTCCACTGTTCTGTGTGGAAGAGTATTCCAAAGACCCCAAATTTCTCATCGCTGTCTTAAATGGATGACCCCATATTTTTAAACTGTGCCCCCTCATTCTAGATTCTCCCAAGAGAGGAAATATCCTCTCAGCCCCCTGTAAAGTCCCCTCAGAATCTTATGCAATTCAGTAAGATGACCTCTCATTCTTCTAAACTCCAATGAGTACAGGTCCAATCTGCTCAACTTTTCCTAATAAGACAATCCCTTCATTCCAGGATCAGCCTAGCAAACCTTCTCTGAACTGCTTCCAATACAAGCAGCCCACCTAAAGTAAAGAGAACAAAACTATACACAGTGCTCCAGGTGCCATCTCACCAATGCCCTGTACAGACTTCCCTATTTTTACATTCCACACCACACCACTTGTTATAAAGGCCAACATTCCATTTGCCTTCCTAATCTGTACTTGCATGCTAACTTTTTGTGATTCATGAACAAGGATTCCCAGATCCCTCTGTACCGCAGCCTCTCTCCATTCTAATAATATTCTGCTTTTCTATTCTTCCTGCCAAAGTGTCAAACCTCACATTTTCCCACATTATCATTTGCTCGTGGCTCAGGTGGTAATCCAGACATTACCACCTTTGTGGTTCAGCTTTTTAATTTTGTCCCCAACTGTTCATGCTCCCTCAGCAGAACCTCTTTCTTAGTCCTACCCATGTCCATGTGGACCACGACAACTGGATCATTCCTCCAAGTTCCTCACGAGCCCTGAGGAGATGGCCTCAACCCTGGCGCTGGGCAGGCATCACAGCCTTCGGAACTCTCACTCTCAGCTATAGAGAACAGTGTCTACCACACCCCTCACCCCCCCCCCCCCCCCCCCCCCCCCCCCCCCCTCCCAAACAGTACTGTCCTATATTACAACGATATTCCTTTTTGCTCCTCACACTTGAATGGCCTCCAGCACCACGGTACTGTGATCAGTTTGCTCAACCACCCTGTGGTCTCTGCGCTCATCCACACAAACTGCAAGAACCTCAAACCTGTTGGACGATTGTAAGAGCTGAGGCTTCCCCATTGTTACCTTCTGGATCCCCATGCTGACCTCCTTGTAGTCATACCCTCCAGTCCTTGACCACAGACCAAGTCAGACATACGAAGCCTAAAGAGCGTGACTGCCTTGGTAACTTATGCTCTCCCTGATGCATTGCAATGTCCAAAGCTTGGTCTCCAGTTCATCAACTCTGAGCAGATGCTCCTTGAGCTGCAGGCACTTACTGCAGATGTGGTTGCTGTGGATCACACAGGTATTGATCAGATCCCACATATTACAGCTGCAACACATTGCCTGCCCTGTCGTCTCTATTTTGTTTCTATTTAACCACTTAGGTTTCAAATTTTGAATATCACTCACTGATTATTCATAAATATATTATGGAGTTTTAACTAGTTAGGTAACAAATTTAATAATACTTTTTTACCCCCAGTAACAGTTTAAACTACTGCTCCAGTTTAAAGCAGAAAAAAAAACTCACTAAACCAACTGCCTACCTAATTAATGGGTACCTAATTAATGGCTTCATACAAAATGAAATGAAGCTTGGCCTAAATAGCCAAGTGGTTATGGTACTGGGCTTGTAACCCCCAAGATCAAGAGTTCAAATCTCACCATGGCAAATTATGAAACAATGTAATTTCATCTGAATAGGAACAGATAGAAACGTGTTTGTACTCGAAAGAGTTACAAAATGAAATGAAACCAAGGCTTCAGTTCTCAGGTCTCGCCATCTCTGGCTCCCTCTCTTGAATCACTTCTTTTTTCATAAAAGGCCAGAATAGCACCTTCTCCCTCCAAACTGCACCAAATTTCCTCACTTAACAAATTCACGGATTTAATCACTCAGTCTCGTTGCACTCTATCTCCACCTCCATGCGACTGCTAAACCTCCTGTATTTATAGCACCTACTGCTGGCTAGGGAACCAGTTCAAACTAGCTATCCAATTAACTACACTGTAACTCTTTCGAGTACAAACCCGTTTCCATCTGTTTCAGATGAAGTTACATTGTTTCATAGTTTGCCATTGTGAGATTTGAACTCTTGATCCTGGGGTTACAAGCCCAGTACCATAACCACTTGGCTATTTAGGCCAAGCTTAACTACACTGTAGCTGCCTCTAAGCAGGGACCTTGATTATCACTAAGTTTGAAAGAAACTACAAATCACTGTTACAGTTAAGTTAAATGCTAAATGCAAACTTGACAAGACTTCAGAAAGAGATCAACCTTTAAAATTCCCTCACTTACCAAATGTCCAGATTTAAGAACTGTCTCGCTGAACTCAGTGTTCAGCTGCTACATTTGTGCAACTTACAACTTAAGGTCTTGCATATGTTCAACAGTACCTCCACACTTTTGTATTCTATGTTCAAGATATGACACCACTACCCCAAGTACGTTTTTTTTATATAAAATGGCCTCACCTTGTTCATCTATACCTTTGATGGGCTATTTATCTGTATATTAAAATCCTTCTGCATCTTTACAAATTTAAAATCCATTAAAGGTTTCTGTTCCTCATTCATAATTCTACAATACATTATTTTGTATTTTTTTTACTTTAAGCAGCATCTGCCAATCTGGCTAAGGTTCTGTCAAGAGAGATACAAAAAATTCAGGGGTGTAACAAAGAGAAATTCTTTCACACAGCAATTTAAGGTCGGGAGTGCTCAAGTTGAAAAGCTAATGCAAGTAAATTCAATAGCAACTTTCAAAGGAAATTAGATATATACTTGAAAATGAAATATTTAGAGCTATGGGGAAAGAAGAGGGGAGTGGATCTAACTGGATAGCTCAAAGAGCCGGCACAGACTGGATGGGACAAATCACCTCTTTCTGTGCTCCATGACATGATAGGGAACAGCTCAGTGTTGGAGAAGCAGCTTTTCTTGAGCCAAGGCACTCCAAGGATTGGATTCATCCTTGGTGCACCTGCTTCTCCCCTGCAAAAACAATATGCAGTCGTTTCTCAGCTTTTCATTTTTTTTGCACCATTTTGCACCACTTTTTTTTGCACCACTTTTACTTCTTTCCAATGTCCTGTGGTGATGGGGACAACCATAAAAGATTGTTGGGAGTCTTCAGTCACAAGCCAAAGCACAGACAGTGCGAGTCACTGATCACTTTGCACTGGGATTTGAAGGCAGCAGCGTAACCTGGCAACAGCTCATATACTGAGCAGGCCAGTTTAGGAACTGCTCATCACGTTATTACAGGGAGTGTGTTCAGAAATGTTCCCTAAAAATAGCTTGCCTTGGTCAACCTGGCTGGTAAACCACAGACAGCAAGATCACCCATACTAGCAGTTGCATCAAAAATAAGTACAAGCTCTTGACTGTTGTGACCTTGAACATGAGAACCCCAATGGACTCATCTGCTCAAGAGATTACCACCATGTTCTATCAGTAGGGTCACACGTAGCGAAGATGGTTGTTGGACTGATCGTAAGCTTTTGAGCACATATCTATATATTTTTTTTGAAACAAGCCTTTCAAACACCACTAAGACAGGGAGAAAGCTAAACACAAAACTTCTAGAAGCTGAGGGTGTAAGAAATGAGTTCCAAGAACGCTTAGCAAAGAGCCTCACATCAATGCGAGCTATGAAAAGCTACTTTCACGCCAGTATGCCAGCAAACTAAAACAGAATTACCTGGAAAAACTCAGCAGGTCTGGCAGCATTGGCGGAGAAGAAGAGTTGACGTTTCGAGTCCTCATGACCCTTCAGTTCTGCTGAAGGGTCATGAGGACTCGAAACGTCAACTCTTTTCTTCTCCGCCGATGCTGCCAGACCTGCTGAGTTTTTCCAGGTAATTCTGTTTTTGTTTTGGATTTCCAGCATCCGCAGTTTTTTGTTTTTATTTATGCCAGCAAACTAACTGTATTTCCAGCAAAGAGAAGAGACAGAGTTCCTGAAAATGATCAGCATATTAAACCGTAAGCGCCATTAGTTAACTGCCAGAACCATCTAACTTATGGACAAAGATAGAATACAATAACATTTCTATTATCCTGCACGCTATTAACTGGAATTCTGGGGTCAGGTCTGTTTTTTGATTGGAGATGTAATAATTATTGGCAGCCTGTCCTCGCTCTGGTCTCAGCCTCGCACTGCTCTGCAGCACCATCTTCCCTCGGTGCTGCTCACTTGATTCGTGCACTCCCACACCCCTCGAGAGCTCAACACCCACGTGATCACCCTGGAGCTCTCTCATTGGATGAAAATGCCATAAGTCTCAATTACATCTCAGTTAATGGGCATATTTGATTAACTGGCACCTCCCATTCCCAGAGGATGCTAGATGACAGACATTTTCCTATACTACCATCAACAAGCTTAAGTGCAATGCAAGCTTTGTTCAAAGAATAATTGGTGGACAAAGAAAGCCCAAGAAATCCAAGACTATGCTGAACATCATGAAGCATGTGAATTTTTCAGTGCCGTTAAAGCTGGCTACAGACTATACTCTAATGGATCATTACCCTTTGAGCAAGTTCAAAAAGCGGTCAAGCAGATACATAACCACAAAGCTGCTGGACCCAAAGGCATCTCAAGTGAAATGTGTAAGAGTGAGCAAGGTGGTTCCCAACAACCTCTACCTTCTGCAAAGAATCTTAAGGTTGAAAAAAAAGATGAGCAATCAGGTTGTAATTATGGTAGTGTGCTGCTTTTGATAGCAGAATCACAGAACAGAAGAGGCCCTTCGGCCCATCGAGTCTGCACCGACACGTGAGAAACAACTGACCTACCCACCTAATACCATTTACCAGCACTTGGCCCATAGCCTTGAATGTTATGACGTGCCGAATGCTCATCAAGGTACTTTTTAAAGGATGTGAGGCAAACTGCCTCCACCACCCTCCCAGGCAGTGCATTCCAGACTGTCACCACCCTCTGGGTAAAGAAGTTTATCCTTACATCCCCCCTAAACCTCCTGCCCCTCACCTTGAACTTATGCCCCCTTGTGACTGACCCTTCAACTAAACGGAACAGCTGCTCCCTATCCACCCTGTCCATGCCCCTCATATTCCTGTATACCTCGATCAGGTCGCCCCTCAGACTTCTCTGCTCCAACGAAAACAACCCAAGTCTATCCAGCCTCTCTTCATAACTTAAATGTTTCATCCCAGGCAACATCCTGGTGAATCTCCCTCTGCAGCCCCTCCAGTGCAATCACATCCTTCTTATAATGTGGTGACCAGAACTACACACAGTACTCCAGCTGTGGCCTCACTAAGGTTCTATACAACTACAACATGACCTCGCCACTTTTGTAATCTATGCCTCGATTGATAAAGGCAAGTGTCCCATATGCCTTTTTCACCACCCCACTAACATGCCCCTCCGCCTTCAGAGATCGATGGACACACGTGCCAAGGACCCTTTGTTCCTCAGAACTTCCTAGTGTCATGCCGTTCATTGAATACTTCCTTGTCAAATTACTCCTTCCAAAGTGTATCATCTCACACTTCTCAGGGTTAAAATCCATCTGCCACTTATCTGCCCATTTGACCATTCCATTGAAATCTTCCTGTAGCCCAAAACACTCAACCTCACTGTTAACCACCCCAGCCAATCTTTGTGTCATTACTAATCCTAACCCCTACATAGTCATCCATATCGTTTATATAAATGACACATATTAGGGGACCGAGCACAGATCCCTGTGGTGCGCCACTGGACACTGGCTTCTAGTCACTAAAGCAGCCTTCTGTCATCACCCTCTGCCTCCCACAACTAAGCCAATTTCGAATTATCAAATTACCCTGTATCCCGTGTGCATTTGCCTTCTTTATAAGTCTCCCATGTGGGACCTTGTCAAAGGCTTTGCTGAAATCCATATAAACTACATCAACTGCACTACCCTCATCTACACACCTGGTCACCTCCTCAAAAAATTCAATCAAACTTGTTAGGCATGACCTCCCTCTGACAAAACCATACTGACTATCCCTGATCAAACCTTGCCTCTTCAAGTGGAGATAGATACTCTCCTTCAGAACTTTCTCCAATAGTTTCCCTACCATTGACTGAAACTCACTGGTATGTAATTCCCTGGCTTATCTCTACAACCCTTCTTAAATAGCAGAACCACATTAGCTGCTCTCCAGTCCTCTGGCACCTCCCCCATGGCCAGAGAGGAATTAAAAATTTGGGCCAGAACCCCTGCGATCTCCTCCCTTGCCTCCCTCAGCAGTCTGGGACACAAATCATCTGGACCTGGAGATTTGTCCACTTTTAAGCCTGCCAACATCTCCAATACCTTGTCACTCCCTATATCAATTTGCTTAAGAACCTCACAGTCTCTATCCCCGAGTTCGATACCTTCATCCTCATTCTCTTGGGTGAAGATGGATGTGAATTATTCATTCAACACTCTAGCAATGTCCTAACTGCAGTGCAAGCAGGGACAACTCTAGTTAGAATTCTGCTTGACTGCCAACTTCCACTCAAAAGACCTATCCAGAAACCTTGATTTCAGGCCTGGTAAGGGTACAAATGATATATTATCTTCCAGGTGCCAGTTATAAGAAAAGTGCCAGCTTCACTGTGATTTATACTTGGTATTTATCAACCTTGCAAAGATGTACGATTCAGTGAAGATGTTCCATGTTAAGTTTGGCTGCCCTAATAGCTTGTCTCAATTGTTAGGCAATCTAATGACAAGATAAAGGAAAGGTACCCGACAGTGAGTCTCAATTTGAATCCTTCCCCATCGAAACTGGTTAAGACAAGAATAAATCTTTGCAGTCATCTTTTTTTACTATTTCCCTTCCAGCATTTCCAAAAGGAATGAAGCTGGACGGACCGCTCGGCATCGACCTAGGCACTGGAAACTACAATGGGAAACTCAGCCCTGTCGACCCTACAAAGTCTTCCTTAGGAGCATTGGGAGCTTGTGCCAAAATTGAAAGCGCTGTTTCACAGACTAGCCAAGCAACAGCCTGACATTGTCTATAAGCTATGATTCCATGAATATGACAATGTCTCAGACTCCACCATCCTTGAGTATGTCCCATCCCACCGACAGGACAGACTCACCAGAGTTGGCGGGACAGTGGTATACAGTCGGGACGGAGTTATCCTAGGAATCCTCAACATCGACTCCGAACCCCATGACGTCTCATGGTATCAGGTCAAACATGAGCAAGGAAACCTCCTGCTGGTTTCTTCCTTCCCCCCACCTAAGCTGATGAATCAATAATCCTCCATGTCGATCACCACTTGGAGGAAGCACTGTGGCAAGGGTGCAGAATGTACTCTGGGTGGGGGAACTTCAATGCCTATCACCAACAGTGGCTTGGTAGTACCACTACTGACCAAGCTGGCCAAGTCCTAAAGTACATAGCTGCGAGACTGGGTCTGTGGCAGGTGGTGAGGGAACCAACAAGAGGGGAAAACATACTTGACCTCATCCTCACCAACCTGCCTGCCATAGATGCGTCTGTCCATGACAGTATTGGTATGAGTGACCACCTTGTGGAGATGAAGTCACGCCTTCACATTGAGAATACCCTCCATCGTGTTGCGTGGCACTACCACTGTGCCAAACAGGATATATTCCAAACAGATCTAGGTTCTCAAGACAGGGCAACCATGAGGCGCTGTGGACCATCAGCAGCAGCAGAATTGTACTCAACCACATTCTGTAGTCACATGGCCCAGCATATCGCTTACTCTCTTATTACCACTAAACAGGGGATCACAGAATGTTTAACGGTGCAGAAGGAGGCCATTCGGCCCATCACATCTGCACTGGCTCTCCGAATGAGCATTATGATGCAGTGCCATTCTCCTGGTGCAAAGGATGAACTAAATAATTATAGGCCAGTCAGTCTGACTTCTGTGGTGAGCAAGTTATTAGAATCAATTCTGCGAGACAGGATAAACTGTCACTTGGAAAGGAACAGATTAATCAGGGATAGTCAGTATGGTTCTGTTCGGGGAAGGTCACGTCTTACTAAGTTAATCAAATTTTTTTGAGGAAGTAACAAAGAGGGTTGATGAGGGTAGTGCATTGGATGTTGTCTACATGGATTTTAGTAAGGCACCTGACAAAGTCCCACACGGCA
Source organism: Carcharodon carcharias (assembly GCF_017639515.1). NCBI lineage: Eukaryota > Metazoa > Chordata > Chondrichthyes > Lamniformes > Lamnidae > Carcharodon > Carcharodon carcharias. Next base: position 20,632,621 of record NC_054507.1, on the reverse strand, counting down.
GACTGGTCAGAAAAGTAAAAGCCCATGAAATACAGGGGAATGTGGCAAGTTGGATTCAAAATTGGCTCAATGACAGGGAACAAAGGATAATGGTTGATGGATGTTTTTGCAAATGGAAAACAGTTTCCAGTGGCATTCCAAAGGGCTCAGTGTTGGGTCCCTTGCTGTTTGCCGTATATATTAATAATTTGGACTTAAATGTGGGTGGCATGATTGGGAAATTTGCAGGTGACACAAAAAAATGGCCATGTCATTGATCGTGAAAAGGATAGCTGTTGTCTTCAGAATGATATCAATGGTTTGGTTGAGTGGGCAGAAAAGTGGCAGATGGAATTCAATCCAGAGAAGTGTGAGGTAATGCATTTGGGGAGGGCAAACAAAGCTAGGGAATACACAATAAATGGGAGGACATTGGGAGGGGTAAAGAAGTAAGTGACCTGGGTGTGCATGTCCACAGGTCCCTGAAGGTTCCAGGACAAGTAGATAAGGTGGTAAAGAAAGCATATGGAATGCTTCCCTTTATTGGACAAGGTAAAGAATACAAAAGCATGGATGTAATGATGGAGCTGTATAAAAAAAGCGCTGGTTAGGCCACAGCAGGAATTGTGTACACAGTTCTGGTGGCCACATCAGGAAGGACATAATTCCAATGGAGAGAGTACAGAAGAGATTTACAAGACTGTTGCCAGGACTTGAAAATTGCAGCTGAGGAAAGATTAGATAGGCAGGGTTGTTTTCCTGGGAGCAGAGGAGGCTGAAGGATAACCTCATTGAGGTGTACAAGATTATGAGGGGCCTAGACAGAGTAGACAAGGATGCCCTGTTTCCCCTAGCAGAGTGGTCAATTTCCAGAGGGCAAAGATTTAAGGTGATTGGTAGAAGGATTAGAGGGGATATGAAGAAAAATTTCTTCATTCAGAGGGTGGTGGGTGTTTGGAATTTGCTGCCTGGTTTGGTGGTGGAGGCAGAAACGCTCAACTCATTTAAAAGGCACCTGGATCTGCACCTAAAGTGCTGTAACCTGCAAGGCTACAGGCCAGGGGCTAGTAGGTGGAATTAAAATGGGCAGCCAGTTTTTTTCTTTTTCACCTGGCACAGACACGATGGGCTGAATGGCCTCTTTGTGCTGTAACTTTCTATGGTTACCCTGCACATTGTTTCTATTTAAATAATCATCTAATGCCCTCCTGAATGACTCAAATGAACCTACCTCCACTACACTTCCAGGCAGTGCATTCCAGACCCCAACCACTTGCTGGTGTGAAGAAGCTTTTTCTCACATTGCAGTTGCTGCTTTCCAGCTGTTCCAGTACAGTTACTACATTGGCATCTACACAGCAATGTGGAAAATTGCCCAGATATGTCCTGTACACAAAAAGCAGGACAAATCCAACTCAGCCACTTATCGCCCTATCAGTCTACACTCAACCAGTGAAGTGATGGAAGAGATCATCAACAGTGCTATCAAATGGCACTTACACAGCAATAACCTGTTCAGTGACGCTCAGTTTCTGTTCCACCAGGACCACTCAGCTCCTGATCTCATTACAGCCTTGGTTCAAACATGGGCAAAAGAGCTGAACTCCCGAGGTGAGCTGAGAGTGACTGCCCTTGACATCAAGGTAGCATTTGACAGAGTGTGGCATCAAAGAGCCCTAGCAAAACTGGAGTCAATGGGAATCAGGGGGAAAACTCTCCGCTGGTTGGAGTCATACCTAGCACAAAGGAAGATGGTTGTGGTCACTGGAGGTCAATCATCTCAGTTCCAGGACATCATTGCAGAAATCCCTCAGGGTTGTGTTCAAGGCCCAACCATCTTCAGCTGTTTCATCAATGACCTTCCTTCCATCATAAGGTAAGAAGCCGGGACATTTGCTGATGATTGCACAATGTTCAGCACCACTTGTGACTCCTCAGATACTGAAACAGTCCATGTCCAAATGCAGCAAGACCTGGACAATATCCAAGCATAGGCTGACAAGTGGCAAGTAACATTCATGCCACACAAATGCCAGGCAATGACCACCTCCAACAAGAGAGAGAATCTAACCATCGCCCCATGACATTCATTGGCATTACCATTGCTGAATCCTCCACAAACAACGTCCTGGGGGTTACCCTTGACCAGAAACTGAGCTGGACTAGCCATATAAATACTGTGGCTACAAGAGCAGGTCAGAGGCTAGGAATCCTGTGGAGAGTATTTCACTTCCTGACCCCCCCCCAAAGCTTGTCCACCATCTACAAGGCACAAGTCAGGAGTGTGATGGAATACTCTCCACTTGCCTGGATGAGTGCAGCTCCAACAACACACAAGCAGCTCTATACCATCCAGGACAATGCAGCCCACTTGATTGACACCTCATCTACAAACATTCACTCCCTCCACCACTGACACACAGTGACAGCAGTGTGTACCATCTACAAGATGTACTGCAGGAACTCACCAAGACTACTCAGGCAGCGCCTTCCAAACCCATAACCGCCACCAAATCGAGGACAAAGGCAGCAGACATATGGGAACATCACCTGGAATGCTCCTCCAAGCCACACACCATCCTGACTTGGAAATACATCGCCATTCCTTCAGTGTCTCTGGGTTAAAATCCTGGAATTCCTTCCCGAACAGCACTGTGGGTGTACCTACACCACATGGACTACAGCGGTTCAAGGTGGCGGCTCACCACCACCTTCTCAAGGTCAAATAGGGATGGGCAATAAATGCTGGCCTAGCCAGCGACTACATGGTCCCTCAATCTGCCCTATGCAAGATCCTTCAAGTTCACTCAGAAGATCATTAAGCTAATATGCTGGTCTTCTTAAAAACATGTTGTACCAGTACTGAAGCTACAGTCATCAAAGCTCAACTTTGCTGCTCTGGCCATGTATGTTAAATAGATGCCTCCAGTCTCAAAACAACTACTTTATTCAGAACTAACCTCCAGCAAGTGAAGCATTGGCAGTTGGAAGAGAGAAAAAGGTTTGAAATCTAAGCCTGAAGAAATGCGATGTGAACATCAATGCATGGGAGGAAAACATAGGCTGCAAACTGTGCCAATCTGTATACAGGCATAGAATAACCACTTTGAACAAGCCAGGATTATCAAAGAAGAGAATCATACAAGAAACAGTGACAGCCTGCTGCTGCTACAATATCAACTGGGCTGTCTTTCATATGTCAGCTTTGTTGTAAATTACATCTCTCTAGGATTGACAGCCACCTAAATGCTCAAAGCCATGGCTAATGTTAAAACTCCTTTTTTAGCGCTGAGAAACAATCTTCTCTGATTAGAGAGATTGTCAAGTTTCCACTATGTCCTCCTGCAGTTCGTCACAAGTCTCAACATAATCTGTCATGATTCCAATTTGATGTCATCAATAAATTTCAATAACGTTCCCTCAATTGCCAAGCAGACATCATTTCCGTGTACAACAGCCCCCTGTGGAACATCACTTACCATATCTTTTCATTTCACAAAACTTTCATGTACCCCTACATCTGTCAACTGATCATACAACTATCCAATTAGTCCTGCTCAATCAAAAGGCAGGCGCAGACTGAATGGACAAACTGCCTTCTTTTGTGCTCCGCTATGTGGAAGGGATGAGGCTTGGGAAGCGTCCATGGATTTGAGGACAGCGACCGAGTCAGGGTGCTCTGTGGGTCTGATCTGATCTGTGCACCTGCTTCTCCAGCATGACAGACCTATTTGTGAGCAGATGCTTAATCTCGAACGTCATCTCACCAATTAATTTATGTTATTGTTCCCGCTTGCTTTACATGAGGACTCATCAGTACCCTTGTTCTGTCTATGCTAACGTTTGCCTGCATTAGATACCATCTGCCTGACATCTAATCAGTGATCCTCAAACTTGTCAACATTAGACGAGTGGGGGGATTTTCAGTTGAGTCATATGAGTCGATGCCTTATGGCAGATACATAAGCATAGCTAAAATCAACGAGCTGGGCTTGCAATGTAGGCTGCTATGACAGCCAGGTGACAGTATTTTCTTATCACATCTTTATCTTCCTGCTCGGTTAGCTTTTATTTTGCTCTCTGCATCTTTGTATTTTCTCCATTTTTCTCCACACTTTGAGGGAAAGAGAAGGCAATGGAGCCAGGACTATTCCAGCACCCATGAGACTCTATTAAATTGGTACCGTCAAAGGGTTGAAAAAAGCTCACAACTCTACCAGTTAAGCAGGTCAAGTGTGAAGTGCATGATGACCAGTCCACCCAGCTTTGTCACTTTCAGGGTGCCTTTAAAACATTTTGTAAGGCACAACCTGACATAAGGGCTACAGGCAAAAAGAAAATTCAACCTCCATTTTTGGTGATAATCAGACCCACATGTTGAACATTAAATACAATTTTTCTAAATAGGAAACAAATTTTTAAGGGGAAGCTCAATAAATGCACAAGGGAGAACGGTGGGGTTTAAACACCAGCATGGACCAGTTGGGCTGAATGGCCTGTTGCTTTGCTGTAAATACTATGTAAAAAATGACATGGCCGATCTTAAAACTTTTTTTTTTGCACTTAGAAACAATTATCTTTAATTATTGAGAGATTGTTGAGTTCCGGCTAAGCCCTCCTGCAGTTGTCACAATTCTCGTCATAACCAGTCATGATTTCAATTTGAATGCTACAAAAAAAGTTTCTCAAGCACAACCTGCCTTTTAGAAATCCCAGTTGATTGGCCCTAGTTAACTCATGTTTTTTCCTAGTGCTTAGTAATTCCGTTTGATAAAACTGCCTTTAGGGCTTTTACCAATAACTGAAGACTAACTGCCAATGGAACCAGGGCCTCCCTTTTTTTCCTATCGATACTGGCTTCTCTCTCTGCAGATGCTCCCTGACCAGAATACTTCCAGCACTTTTGTTTTTATTTCAGATCTCCAGCATCCGCAGTATTTTGCTTTTGTAGATTTAGCGTGTGCTTTTCTTCGAGAAAATAGTGGTTAGAGGCATTTTGCAGAAGGGAAGGGTTCAAACTCTTAGGACAGAAGTGAGCTGCACTGGCAGATCAACAGGTAGTTGAATAGGGCCTAGAACCAATATACTCACCGTGTGGTTAACTAGAACAGTGGATGGTTTAAACTAATGTTATGGGGAAAGGAAAAGCAAGAGTATAGTATGCAGCTCGGAAGGGAAATCAAACTTTAGGTGTACAGAAGGTAGGAGAATGCACTGTACTGACTAGCTCATGGCACTGGAAGCAATTCTGAGCTTACTATTCAATTCAGTGGGAGGACTGCTGAACAAAGACAAGCGTCCTTCTTCACAAACATTCAGGCAAAACTCCTGCAAAATGAACATTGATGGACTGGCCATTGTGTTCAGGTTGTTGAAAACTCTCCCCCGCCAGGTCGTGTTCTCTCAATTTTCAAATGGCCAATGTTCCAGGGAGAACAAAGAAAACACTTCAAAACACTAAAGCTCTTCTTGAAGTGCAGCAGCATTGACCTTAATGACTAGGAGGAGCTTTCTACTAACCACTCAATGGCAACTTGTCCAACAAACTGCATCATGCTTCGAGTCCCAATGCCTTAATAATAAGGCAGAGCAGCAGCAGAGAAGAAAAGGAACACTGTCACGTGAAATGCCCTGCCCCATGTGCCTAAAGACCTGTGGTTCAAGAATCAGCTTGGTCAGATACAAGAAGACCCATGGCAGAAACTCATGACACTGCGCGGACACCATCTTTGAATTAAGGGCAGGCTAACAACAATACCTGAAGTTCTATTTCTTAATCTACCTCTCATTTCACGAACTCTTTGCAATGCCTGAATTTTATTCTTCCCAATGTTGTTAGTTTCAATACTAGTAATACAATGTCACTCCTGCCAACCCCTCTAAAAACCTCAGCACCTGTTCTGTACCTGAAATACATGCCATTCAGAATCCAAACAACTGTCTACTCCAGTATTGAATATTCAATTGACACTGCATTGGAATTACACAATTACTTAAAAGGTCTACAGCACAGAAACAGGCCATTCGGCCCCAGGTCTATGCCAGTATTCATACTCCACAAGAGACTCTCCCACCCCATATGCGTATCTTTTTATTCCTTTACCCCTCAAGTACTTATTTAGCTTCCCCTTAAATATAACAATGCTATTCCTCTCAACTACTCTATATGGTAGCAAGTTCCAGATTCTAACCACACCCGCGAATTTCTTATTTGACTATCTTGATCTTCACAGTTCTGGACTCCCCACAAGTGTGTAAACATTTTCCCCATATCTACCCTATATATAATTTTAAAGACCTCTATCAGGTCATCTCTTAGTCTTCTCTTTTCTAGAGAAGACAGCCCCAGCCTGTTCAGTCTTTCTTGATAGTTGTACCCTCCTGCAAATCTTCTTTTTACTTTCTCCAGCGTGATATCCTTATCGTAATTAGACGACCAGGTCTGTGTACAGTAGCGTGGACTAACCAAGGTTTAACAACTTTTTTTATTCATTCATGGGAAGTGAGCTTCGCTGGCTAGGCCAGCATTTATTGCCCATCCCTAATTGCCCTCGAGGTCGTGGTGGTGAGCTGCCTTCTTGAACGGCTGCAGTCCATGTGGTGAAGGTACACCCACAGTGCTGTTAGGGAGGGAGTTCCAAATTTTGACCCAGTGACAGAGAAAGAACAGCGATATATTTCCAAGTCAAGATGGTGAGTGGCTTGGAGGGAATCTTGCAGGTGGTAGTGTTCCCATGCATCTGCGGCCCTTGTCATGCTAGATGGTAGCGGTCGTGGGTTTAGAAGCTGCTGTCTAAGCAGCCTTGGTGAGTTGCTGCAGTGCATCTTGTAGATGGTACACACTGCTGCCACTGTTCATTTGTGGTGGAGGGAGTGAATGTTTGTGGGTGAGGTGCCAATCAAGTGGGCCGCTTTGTCCTGGATGGTGTCGAGCTTCTTGAGTGTTGTTGGGGCTACACTCATCCAGGCAAGTGGAGAGTATTCCACCACACTCCTGACTTGTGCCTTGTAGATGGTGGACAGGCTTTGGGAAGTCAGGTGGTGAGTTACTTCTCTGCATTTAAATTCCCCCTCTGTAGAAATGAACTCCAGTGTCTTGTTTGCACTTCTTTTAAGGCCTTATTAACTTGTGTTGTTACTGTTAATGATTTGTGAATCTGTACCCCTTTGTGCCTCTAAGTCATTATTTTCACCATGAATAGACAGCCTCCTTATTCTTTGGACCAAAAAGCAACATCTCGCACTTATCCATATTGAAACATATTTACCATTCACATGCCCATTCTGCAACTTTGTTAACATCCTCTTTAATTTTAACGATACGCAGCAAGACCTGGACAACATTTAGGTTTGGGCTGATAAGTGGCAAGTAATATTTACGCCACACAAGTGCCAGGCAATGGCCATCTCCAACAAAAAAAACCTAACCATTGTCCCTCGATGTTCAGCAGCATTATCATCGTTAAATAATCCACCATCAGCATCCTGGAGGTTAACATTGACCAGAAACTTAAACTAGACCAGGCCAATAAGCCAAATTGGATGTTCATTCATCAACACTGCCATTGAGTACACTAGTCTGCTTGCCTAAACAGTGAATTACCAAGTCTTCTTTGAAGGATTGACTTGCTTCTGTACTATCACCAGGTCGGTCATCAAGCTCAAAGAGAACATCCAGTTTGTTCCTCTGGAGCTGGTCTTAATGCCAAGTGCACTGCCCTATTGACCACTTGCCCTAAGTGCCAGTACCAGTTGGGTGCCACTTGCTATGCTTGGTAATGTCTTTGGAGAAGGCAGCAAAAGGGGATTGCATTGTGCTGCAATGATGTGAGGGTCAAGGCCTGATCCATTTTTATTGGCTGGGAAAGAGGCTCTACATGATTTCCAGGAGTGCAACTGAACTCATGCTTTGAGAACTATAATGATGGTTGTTACTCATAGTCTAAAAAACATTTAAATAACATTTTACTGGCAGCCATGACTCGCTGAAAAGGGGTTACCAGGTCAATGAATACCTTAAACTTGTTGAATTGTACAAAACAATTCCCTCAAAGCATTAGCTCTGGCTTAGGTTGTAGCTAGGGCAGCTCATGGTTGACTAAGAATCCAAAGTGTCAGGCTGCATTTAGCATCTGCCACAGGGCACCACTGTGAGACCTCAAGCGTTGGTGCACAAAAAGCTAATAATCAAAGTACACGGAGATGCACCGCAAGCACACATGCAAAAGTGAAGTATATACACTGCTGAGTTTGCCACTTGAAATTATTCCTGTGTCAGGAATCAATGCTGAACTTTGAGATTGAGTTCACGGCGTTTGTCTTTCAACAAAATATCTGCAGAAGGAGGCTGCTCCCTTCCCTCACAACTGGGGTAAACTCTTGCCATCATCCACAATGGCAGCCATTTGTCTCTTCTTGCCTGGCATTGGAGGTGTACTTCTGAAATGAAGTGAGTAACTCTCCTGTATGGTCCTGGACCCATGTCGCTTCAAAAAGCCGCAAATTCCTGTAAGTGGCTCCGATGGGAATGTAGTCCATATCCCACTAGAGAATGCCCAGGAGTGGATATTGTTTTAAGTTAGTGAGCACTCTTGGGCACCATGAAAAGGCTGCAGTTACAACAGGCTTTTCAATACCCTCTCAGTTGAGGAAGGGAGCTCTAAAAGAGAACCTACCTTTTCCTAGCCATCCCTGGAATAACACCCATGTCTGTCAACTTTCGCTGTTTATAAGATTCCAGTATATCCTCCACCTGTCTCTCATAAATCCCCATGGGAAGCTATAGTTGCTGTTATTATGCCCAGTGGAAAGACACCAAATGCAGTAATGCCAGTCTATTGCTGAAAAGAGACACATACTGACAAAAGCTTTTCATCTTGTACTCACCAGGACAAATGAAAAAATGTCAAATTTCAAATAACAATTTATGCTACAGGAGAAAAGGGTGTTGATTGGTTGGCAAGTCAACTCTGATTGGCCAAGCGTTACCATGGAGAAAGCAACAGGGAACTATAGGCTCCCCAAGCTCCCAGGTAATTCAATAAAGACACAAGGCTTGAACATATTCTATTTGTTTGCAGAGAACAGGTCCTTGTGTATGACTGTATGTCACTTCTAGCACGCGTAAATGAGCCATGTTACTAGCTTAACTGATTATCTTAAATTGGTTGTTAGTGTAGCTATTAGCACACACAGGATTGTTCAGCTAGTGCTTTCCAACTGCAGAATCATATCTAACAGCAGACATTTTGTTTTGGGTTTTGCAAGCACGGGCTTGTTGAGTACAGTCTGCCTATTGCAAACAACTGAAGATTCAATCAATCATCAGGACATAGGCCTATGTACCTAGCATCGCACCGGCACTGAAATTCATGCACACTGCAAGCTTATTTACAAATGTGCCACTGAAGGAAGCCATTGACATTTGCACCGCGTTGCTATATCAAGGCAATATAGACTTGATGCCATTTTCTGAATCTGTATTCACTGAACATATGAACTTAGCAACTCTTGTAATCGAGTTCAGTTTTAATGACGCCATGTATGCCCAAATAGATTCTGTAGCCGTGGGATCCCCTCCAGGTCCAGCACTTGCTGATATTTTCATTAGTCTCCACAAGAAATGCGTTTTTGATGGAATGAGCCCTAACCTCCTATCCCGTGCATATTTCCGATACGTAGATGATACTTATGCAATCTTTGAATCTGCAAATGTATGTAACGATGCCCTTACACGCCTTAATATGCTCCATCCTGCACTCAAATTCACTTTTGAAATAGAGCAGTCTAATGCACTCCCTTTCCTCGACGTACTAGTTGAGACCCACTAATGGGTTTTCCACTACTGTCTATTGCAAGCCTATAAATCACTGGTCACTGTACGCGTTGAGATTCATATAGCTCCATGTGCTGCAAGATTAGCCTTATCAGCAATCTTGCAAATCGGGCCCAAGCTATTTGCTCACCTTGCGCTTGACTGAGAAATAAGAGCGCATCAAAGCTATCCTGGGGATAATGGCTATCCTGATCAGCTCATTGTTCACCGTGCATCTCGCAAACTTGTAAATGGGCCAAAGGCTTCCACTTTCGAACCTAAAAAAAGTGACCGGTCTACCACAAATTACACTGCAAAGGCAAATTCTCTCAAAAATTTGAACAGGTTGAGCAAGCTGTTTTATGCTACCACTATGCAGTGGCTATGTGAGTGGTATTTTCTACTAACAGGATGCTGCTGTTGGTCCAAAAGGATGTTCTACCTACCACACAATTGAGCAAGGTCATGTATGGATTTCAGTGCCAGTGCAATGTCAGGTATGCAACCGTGCGTCCCAACAATTGGCTGATAGAACATGCTGTTTGATTCATTTGGTTGTTTGTAATAGGCAAAGTACAGGCCACGCTCAACCAGATCACACTTGTAAAATCCAAAACAAAATATCTACTATTAGATGCAATTCCACAATTGGGCAGCATTTGCCGAACAATCCTGAGTGCAGACATCTACACTAACAACCAATTTAAGACAGTCACGAGTTTGTAACAGGTCTCATTTACACTTGCTAGAAGCAACATACATTCATATGCAGGGACCCATTCTCTGCAAACAAAAGGAATATGTTCAAGCCTTGCATCTTTTTAGAATTACCCCAGAGCTTTGGGGAGCATACAGATCCCCGTTGCTTTATCCATGGCAACACCTTGGTTGCAAGTCGACTCTTGATTGGCCAATCAACACCTTTTTCTCTTGTAGTATAAATTGTTGTGGCCATTTGAAATTTGGCATTGTGTTTGTCCTGATGAGTGCAAGATGAAATGCTTTGGCAACATGTCTTTCTTTTCAGCAATAATAAACTTCTGTACTACCAAGCGACTGTTAAGCAAGTTTGTGGAGCTATAAACTGAAAGTCATAGATTTTGATGCTGAGATGACAGCAGATTGCTGCCTCTTCCTGTAGAATGGCAGCCTGCATTTGGTCTTCAATCAGGTGCAGTGGACATAAAATACTGCCATTTGTTTCAGAAACTGTGAGAATAAACTTTATCCAACGGGCATAGTGATATGCCCTCCTAACCCAATTGGGTTAGGTACATTTACTTACATCGGCCAAGACCTTTATGATTGCACTCTAAGAAATCAGCCATGAAGAATTCATGATAGAACTACATAAGACCCAGAGGAAAACTTCCAATCCAGGGTCAAGTACACTGGGACCAGTACACTCAGGCATTGGACAACTTGTGTTAAATGCTTTTGTGTATTTGAAAGTTTGGCTCAACGTGGGTTTTGCAAGCACTGGCTTGTTGAGTACGGTCTGCCTATTGCAAACATCATCTTCGGTCTCTTTCCTGGGAGAGTCAGATTTCTGGTTGTCTGTAGGCCAATGGGTACATCAGCTACAGGCTATGGAGGGGCTGTCTGCCCAATTATGGCAGGATCATAGCTCTTATCTCTCACGCCAACTTACTGATTGCCTTATTCAAAGAGTTAAATTGGCTATGCTGCATGCTCGGTTCCCTAGTATACCATCCAGGGAAGGGTGTCAGAAACACCCCTGAATCTGTTTCCTCAATCCCGCTTTTCTCAAAAGAGAATCTGTAGGTGTCTCAAAGGGATAACACAGTGTAAATGGTGCAGTCAGAGAACTTAGTATATAAGTAGAGATTTGTAGTATTTGTCATAATTGTGTGTGAATAATGTCTTTTTGTTCACCAGTATTAACATACTCCTGGTGCCAATGATCTCTGCACTGAGAAATGAAAGATTCTTACCACCAGTGGGTGTCAGCGCATTTTTGACTAGGTTTCCTAATTTTACTGTGCTGTTCTGACTAATGTGGCAAATACTGTGCAGCTGTTCCTTATAAGTGTATTTTGCATACCAGTCAGATTTGACATGCCACTGTACTTTGCTAGCCAAATATCCAATGTGTGGAAACCCAGCAATGTGCTTAGAGTCTCCAAAACAAGTCAGAGAAACCCAGACAGCAGCAAAGGTAGAGTTTCTACTAATATGGTCTTATACTCTCCCCATAGGAACATATCGCACTTAGGAGTCCAGAGGGCTTGTGCCAAGTTGACAGCAGCAAAGGCTTAGGAATTTTCATGTGCAAGGAGGAGTACTGCTAGACTTCAACCAGTTAAAATCATACAGCGCTGGTAAACTCCTTGCTGCATGTCCACGTAGAATCACCCTAACCATTAGGGTGCTTTGCAGAGATATTTAGAGCTGAGTGCAGCCTCCTGTAACAGGTCAACCCTCCAATTCCCATTAATAAACCAAACTGGCTTGGGTCTCAGGTCCTGAATTGTGGAGTCTGCCAAAGAGATAAACTTGGTTGTGATTTTCCTTTTCCAGTTCGCCACCTTAAAGGCACTTCAACCCAAACAATACCCTGTTTATCATGATACCAGCTGTCAATATTTTCTCTTAGCTGTGTACTCGCGCAGCAACCTGAAAGTCCTCTTGCGCAGGTTGCACACAAGTAGGCCCCTTTAAATTACTACACATGCATGACTGCACAAAAATTTTTTAAAGGGGTCCTCACACTTAAATAAATCGCCCATGCACTCCAAGCTGCATCATGTTTCAGCCACATGTATTCATAGTGATCACAAAGGTTTGAAAAATGTGAATGACCTATCGCAAATGCGAATGCATTTTGCAGAGATTTCAAAGCCTGTTGTAGGTATTGGTACAAACATCCTGGAACAATTATAACTTTATTTTAATGCACAGCCTTCCTTGCTAGCCAACAAAGAATGGCCATGGGTCAATGTAAATACACTACTGAGTGCAAAGTTCCAAGATGGTGCTTTAACCCTTGTATGCTTATCCTCTTTGATTTTTGACCACTTTATTTGCTCACAATATTTGGGAGTGGGGGTGACCTCAGGACCTAAGAAGCACTTGACTGATCACTGATGTTACCATACAACCTAAAGAACGGGGAGCGAGCGAGCCTTTAGCTTCGTAATAGCATTCCTGCCTCAGAGTCAGAAGATGCAAGATATATACCCAACTCCACAGAGAGTCCTAGTTCCTGAATTCTGGGTATACATCTAGCAGGATACTCCTGTCTGGTTGGTGTAGGCATCCCTCACTCATCATATGGATTGAAGGAGCCCATAAAACCCTTCCATTATATAGGAATAACCACTCTATCAACTGGTATAAAGATGGTTACAGCCATGGAAGGAGTATTCACAGTACTGCTGGTTGGGTTTTTTTCAAATCAATATGTGAATAGTCTAACTATGAAAACAACCTAAATACCATAGCTTTTCTTTCTTTTGTATGCTGTACCTGAAAGGAATAGCACAAGTTTAACGTGTTTTATCTCGCAGTACTGACGCCTTAAGCTTCCTGAAAAGGATAACACAAAAATCTGGACAGGCCAGATTAACAGAATGTATAATGCTATCTCATTGGAATTTTGCTGCCAGAATATGATATGAAGAACAAAAAATTTTTAAGCTGGGAAACAACAGAGTGGTTCAGTGACATGTACTGGGGGTCCATATGTTGCAAGAGGAGATCACATGCAGCATCACCTATCTGCAACACCCTGATGACATTCTTCATGTGCAGGCACAGCACATCGTTTACCTGGAATATATCAAGATAGGCAATACTCCTGGAGTGTGGAGGATGAGGAATGAAAAAAATGTTGGCCAAACAAAATTAATTATGACTGATCTACAGTGGGTTCAGAATAACGCAACCAAACATTAAACCTGTTGACCTTCAGCAATTAGTCCTAATTATTCCAGAAGGACACATTTCTGGCTTTCATGCTTGTGTATTTTCTAGCATTTGCAGTTATCTTTTTATTTCTGAAGAGTTATGGTGATTGTAACTGCTGCCTCTATTTGTTAATGGTAACTTCTTTAAATTCTTTGGAATTCCATCATTTTCAGCCCCAAAACTGATGTAAAACTTGATTAAACAGCACTGCAAAGCACAAGTACAGTTTGAATAAATTATGGGAAACTGTTGGGTGAACAAAACTGCAATGGTGGAAACATAAAATTGGCTTTAAAAATGAACACAAAAACCCCACCCTAATCCACTGTGCATATATTCTGCATGACTGCAATTGAAATTATGAAAAAAGTAAACATAAAATGACTTGCATTTTTATAGAGCATTATCAAATCTCTCAAACGTCTCAAAGCACTTCACGTACAATGAATTACTTTGAAGCACAGTGACAGTAAATATGACAGCCATTTTGCGCACACCAAGATTCCATAAACAGCCATGAGATTTATGACGAACTATATTCTGGTTTTTTTTTGGGTGCAGCTTGCAGGAGGAATGATGGCCAAAATACATGGAAAACATACTCTTCCTTCACAGTGCTGTGGGGTCTTTACTGCCCACCTGAACTACCGGAACAGGAAGACAGCTTCCTGACATTTCTATGCTAATTTAGTACAGCAGCCAATACTGGCTAACCAGGAAGAACCCAATATTATCTGCAAGTTTGCTCATTACCTACTGTACCTGTATCTGGGAAGAAAGCATTGGCTAATTGTTGCTGCTGTTGCATCACAACTTGCTGCGTCTGCTGCATGATGCCCAATTGCGATACAGCTAACTGCTGAGTTGACAGCAATTGCGGTGAGGTCATATGTGGACTCTGCTGTGAAGCCACTATCTGCTGTGGTGGATGTTGCCCTGTTACCACATGCTGCTGCTGTTGGGACATGACCACATGTGGTGAGGCTCCAAGCCGTTGCTGTGATGCTGTCAACTGTTGCTGTTGTGCAGATGGAAGAGATCGTGGGATCCCCAAGTGATGATGCTGTATCACTCCTAGGATATGTTGCTGTGGCAGGTTTAAATTCTGTGGTGGCCCCTCAAGGTGCTGAGATTGCTGTGTTGTTGGAAGGTGTTGAGAAAGTCCTGGATGACTCTGTTGATGTGAAACTTCAAGTTGTTGCTGCTGTTGCAGAATTGGAAGGGCCTTTGAATGCTGCTGCTGTTGTGGTGTAGGTACACACTGTGATCCTCCCAATTGCTGCTGCTGCTGCAGTTCCATTTTCTCTTGCTCAAGCAAATCATGGAGAAGCAGTGGAAGCTCACTTGCTTCCAAAGAACTCTCTACTTTGACAAGGTCATCCACAGATCGACGTTTTGGCTCCATGCTGGACACATGTTGGCACATCTCGTCTAGCCCAAGTTTACCCAATGGCGGTCTAGACTGGACAGCCAGTGGCATCTTGGACACTATCTGAGCTGAAGATGTGCAGGGTATACTTTCTAAATCCAAGTTAGAATGCCCATTGCTGGGAATGCGTGCAGTCCGATGGCCACTTGAAGCAACTGTACTACTTTGAGTAGTAGTTTGTGTTCCACTGGTAGTACATGTAGTTGCCTGACACAGTGCTACACTTGTGTTAACACTAAGCCCAGTTCCCATACCAAGTAGCATTGACACTGCTCCTCTCTCATCATCACCCTTTGGCGGACTTTCTGATTTTATCAAAACTGTCTGCGCATTGGACGTACTTGCTACAAACTGGCAAGCTGAATTTTGGGAAATGTTCTCTTCAACCTTTAGTACTAGATCAAGAGTAGGTTTAGGAGAATTGTCAGTGGATGGGGCCCTGCTGACTGGATCACTGCACTGACTGCCAGTGTTAGTCTCTGAATTGACATTATTCATTGACTCACACATAACCCTATCAGAAGTGGACAGAGTATCTGCAATGGCATCTGATTTAGCCATTGTTTTTTCATGCTCCTCTCCCTTCTCTGTCTTTTCCAAATCAGGTTTGTTGACTTTATCATTTGTACATTTAATTGCTGGGTCTACAGCATCCTGATCAGTCAGTATGTCCTGACCTTCCTCTGCTTTCTCATTTGCAGATTCCACTAAACGCAGCTGCTCTGTGAATATGTCCTTTTTATCACCTGTGTCTAGCTCAGGGTCAGTGTAAGCCAACAGATCAAACTCTTCACACTTCAGGAGGTCATCTAGGTGGGGGTCATTTGTTTCTAGGTTATCAAGGTTACCAAGCTCATCGTCTGTCTTACTGTCCGGGTCAAGACTCAGATTGGCAAGGTCATCTTCTTCATCTAGCTCCTTAGGTGAATCGAGTCCTTCATCTAAGGCTTTTTCTACGGAGTCATCACAAGGGATCTTTCGAGGATCCAGCTCTGCATGCTCTGTAACTACATTGGAGATCGATGGGACAGAGTTAAGTGGAAAGGATGCTGAGCTGTCCTTCAAACTGTCCGAGCAGCAACTAGAAGTGGATGACGTTGTCGACGAAGTAGTCTGAAATGTCTGCTGTGATTCAGCTTGTACAGTGGAATCTAATGGCTCTTTTGTCTGGATATGTTGATGGGCACTTGAAACTTCCACTGAATGAGGTGAGGATGGCAATGGAGCAGAAATATTCTGCTGGGGCAAGAGTGTAATTCCAACTGGTGACTGCGGCAAAGTTGTACCTGGACCTCTCGACATCACCTTGCATCCCTGCATTTGGTGGATAAATGGACTGATTTCTTGATTTGGTATCGGAAGGCGTGGTCTTGGCTGGGGAGTACGCTGTGCCAATTGGGCGGCAATGGGTAAGCGTTGGGAATTGTGTCTCAGTTCTATATACTGAGGACTCACAGGAATTGGAGAAGCCACAATTTGTTGCTGTGCATTTTGAAAAGTGATCTGAGTGGCAATTCTAGGGTTAAGTCCACCTGTGCTGTTCATCTGCATGGTTACTGCAGGCCTGTTTACATGCAAAGCTTCAGGTTGCTGGAAACGAGTCTGTCCAGGAAGTCTTTGTACCAACTGCTGCTGCCATTGTTGCTGTTGAGCAGCTGGTAAGCTTCTTGGGTGAAATCCTTGTGGGCTACCAACTCCTGATTGTCTAGAAAAAAAAATGCAATTGTAAATAGAAATAATGCAAAGCAGTAATATTTAGTCAGAGTTCCCTTTCCATTTGGGGCAATGTTAAGGCCAAACAGATTCTAACACCCCATTAGCTTGGTTAAAAAAAATTGATGTCAAATAATTTCAGGCATTGAAAGTGGAAAAAAGACACTCATTCTACATCAAGACCATTAGACAATGCAAGTGACCACAGCAATAAAGTTCATTACCATAACTGGCTTCTAATGACGTGAGCTTCTCTATGATCCAATGTCACAAGTATGATTCCCTGCGATCTAATATCATCATTCCAAAAATCTTCGAGCTGATCGCCAATAAAAATTTTCAATGTAAAACATTATGGTCAAAACAGGATATTAGGATTTTAACCTGTTCTGATGAAAGTCACCCATCTAAAACGTTAACTGTTTCTCTCTCCACAGATACTGCCTGATCTGAGTATTTCCAGCATTTTCTGTTTTTATTTCAGATTTCCAGCATCTGCTGGATTTTGCTTTGGTCAAAATATTATGATGTCTACTAATTTAGCATGCATAGCCAATTACTTGCTGATGCTCAGCAATCATATGAGCAATGTTAAAGCTTGTTCCACAGCCCCTTTCATATCAAAAACAAGTTGTCACTGCTTGGTAGCTGCACAGCATATGCCACAAATCCACAGGGTTGAATCACCCACAATAATGTTTTGAGATGCATGCTACACAGGAACCTTAACACATGCTACAATTAAATCATTTCATAATGGGTCCCACAAAAAAGAGTTCAGGCTTGGGAAATCTAAACGCCAAAACAGCTTTCGTTATGCTCTGGTTGATTTTCTGTGGAGCTACTCACAGTGAATCAGAGGTTATGCTGCTATTAGTTGCGGGAAAAGAAAAAAAAAAATCATTGGCAGAAGGGGTTTGGAAAGATGTGCTTCAACAGTGAAATAAGTGTTTTCCTTGCATGCAGCAAGTGGTGAGGAACAATATCCCTTAAAGACTACAGTTAAGTTACAACTAATAAATAGATGTATACAGGGGAAGGGGGTAGATTAGTAGGCAGCTTAGTACCATGTGGCTGCATAGCTTCTTTGTCCAGTGCTGTGGTGGTGGTGGCGGCGGCGGGGGGGAGGGGCGTGTGTGTGTGTGTGTGTGCGCGCGCGCAAGGGCAGAAATGGCTATGTTTAATTGCTAAGTAGATTTAGATAGAATGCAGGGGGAAACCAAAGACCTGAAGACACCAAAAGCCAGCCCTGCAGATGAGAAGTAAAAATCAAACCAGGGCAATATTCCTACGAGAAAGTGAGGAGAATGACTGGAAAAGTAGAAGTTTGCACAGTAAATACATGGTTGGTTTATTAACCCTCAATTGCATGACCAAACAACCCCATGGATATACATCGTCTATTCTGTTAAATGCTCCGAAACCCTATGCTTTTAGTCTAATAAATATTTATTCTCAAATCTCCAGCCATCTTTTTTGGTTAGGCAGGTGTCTGATGTAGAATCATAGGACAGTAACAGCACAAGTGGTCATTCAGCCTGTCAAAGCCATGCCAATTCGGAGCAATTTAGCTAATTCCACTCGCCCACTCTTTCCCCATGGCCCTACAATTTTCTTCCCTTCAGGTGCTTATGTGCAAAAAATCTATCACAAACCAAGCTAATACTAAAAATCCTACACAAGCCGTTTCTATTTGCTTAATATTTGTGCACTCTATCCCTGGGGGGGCACGCTCCATTTAACTCAAGTGCAGAAAGAGTAGGCCCATGTTGTCAACAGCCAAGACCTGGGGACCACCCCCCGCTGCCCCACAAGTGTGCATGCACATACTGCTAGAATTTAAGCAGCTTAACCATGCGGTCTATCAGCATTGAGTACTGGTAAGCTTCTTGCTGCAAAAATGTTGTGGAATGAAGGGGGAATGGTATGCGTGAGAAAGGAAGGAAAGGGAGAGAGGAATCCCTAGATTACTGACTGCCTCCTGGTGTGTCATGTTTTCTCTGCTTCAAGAATAATAAGGGATTTAAGTTAAACACATAGGCAAGGAAATATTAAAACAAAGGCCCTTCGTTTATGGATTTCACAGAATAATATATTTTGGATCTTTGATCCTCAAAGCGTCATTAAAACTCCAAGAATGCTTTTTTAATAATAGGAATTGACCCTTACCAGTAACTAAATCTGTCACTCTGACATTCTCCAACATGGCATAAACACTTGCCTAGGAGGCCATTCAGCCCACTGATTCCATGCCAACTTGCAATGGAGCAATCCAGTTAGTCCCACTCCCCCGCACGATCCCCATAGCCCTGTAAGTTTACTTCCTTCAAGTGACTATCCAATTTCCTTTTGAAATCACTGATCGTTTCCACATCCACCACCTTGATGAGCAGCTAGTTCCAGGTCATTAACACTCACTGTGTAAAAAAGTTCTTCCTTACATTCCCCCTGCATCTCTTGACTAAAATCTTAAACGTGTGTTGCCTAGTGCTTGTACAATCAGCTAAAGGGAAGTGTTTTTCTTTGCCTGCTTTATCTAAACCTGTCATAATCTTGTACACCTTTATCAAATCTCCCCTCTATCTCCTTTGCTCCAAGAAGAACAACCTCAGCCTTTCCAACCTAACTTTCTAACTAAACCTCCCCCCCGCCCCCATCTCTGGAACCATTCTGGTCAATCTCCTCTGCACCCTCAAGTGCCTTCACATCTTTCCTAAAATGTGGTGACCAGAACTGGAAACAATACTCTAGTTGGGGCCTAATCAGATAGGCTTCATTAATAGAGGCATTGAGTACAAAAGCAGGGAAGTTATGCTGAACCTAAGATCTCATAAGCTTCGCTAACCACTCTCAATAAGTCCTGTCACCTTCAAAGATTGATGCACATGCACCCTCCAGGTCCCTCTGTTCCTCTACACTCTTTAGAATTGTGCCATTGAGCTGGATTTTATGCCCCTCTGTCTGTTTTCAACAGTGGGGTGGGGGACCCATAAAATACAAGGGCTGGCAAACCCACCACGGACCTGCCCACCCCTGAGCTGACCCCCACAATATAGTTTGTGGACGGGCTACCAATCCATTTTTAAAAAAAACGAATGGTCAATTGAGTCAACTAATAAGCCACCCACACCATCATACAGTTGGCATGGGGAGGTAGTTATTTTTAAACACAAGTTGTGAAATGGCAAGAAGGGGCAGAACATGCTTTGGGCACTTCTCTCCCCAAAGATGTTACCCACCCGCCCTACTTTGTTCCTCTCTGCCTGGCCACCAAACCCCCCCTGCCACCCCGCCACGCTGCCCAATCCCTCCCTGCCCTAAAAGAAAGGGACTTACTGGTTCCAGAATCCACTGAAGTTTTGCACAGGCCCGTTTGCACTCCCAGCAGCACCCACCACTGAGCTCTGCCAGAGATTTAATGCTCACCCCTAATTGCCCTCGAGATATTGTTGGTGAGCTGCCTTCTTGAACCAGTTTGGCTGGCAGCTCTCAAGGGCAAGACTTCCTCCTGCTGAGGGAAGTCCCACTGTCAGCTTGTTTAGCCTGCCGGCGACACTTTATGGCTGCAGGAAGGCTTTTTGTCTTAGATGTATCGGCTATTTGCCGACTCTTTGGGGGGATAGGGTGGGGCGGGGGTTGGATGAAGCAACTATACCCCCCTCCAATCCCTGTGAAAGCCAGCCCATTAAGTCTACACTGCCTCTCCTCATCCCTTCTGCCAAAATGCATCACCTCACACTTCTCTATTAAATTCTATCTGCCACTTGTTTGCCCATGCTGCTAGCCTATCTGTCCTGTTGCAGGCAATTTGTGTCATCCTCACTTTTTGCCACTCCTCCAAGTTTGGTGTCATTGGCAAATTTTGAAATTTTACACTGTATTCCAAGATCCAAGTCATTTATATATATAGCAAAAAAATGAATGGTCCTACCACTGACACTTGGGAACACCCTCCACCCTCCACTACCCTCCAGTCCAAAAAACAACCATCTACCACAACTCGCTGCTTTCTGTCCTGAAGCCAATTTTTCATCCAACTGCAAACTGGCCCTATTCCATAAGCACCAATTTTGTTAAGCAGCCTTTTATATCATACGTTGTTAAACATTTCCTTAAAAATCATGTTGGCAACATCCACAGCATTCCCTTCTTTAACCTCTTTTGTTACTTGATCAAAAAATTGAATTAGATTAGTCAAGCACATTCTGCTTTTTACAGATCCATGTTGGCTCTCCTTAATTAACTCAAACCTTTCCAAGTGCATGTTGATTTTTTTTTGCTGATTAAGGATTTTAAAACCTTATGCACCACTGACATTAGACTAACTGGTCTAGGACTGTCCTTACGCCCTCTGAATAAGTTACCACTCTCCAATCCTCTGGCAACTCCCTCATATCTAGGAAAGCTTGAAAAATTAAGGCAAGTCCTTCTGCCATGTCCACCCCAATGCCTTTAACAACCTGGGATGCAGACCATCCGAACCAGGTGGCTTATCAACCCTAAGCATAACCAGCCTTTCCAGTACCTCCTCCCTTTCAATGTGCACACTATCCATTGCCTCCACCATCTCCACGTTGACTGATGTTTGGTCAGATTCTGCTTCCTTAGTAAACAATGATACAAAGAACTCATCAAGTATTCTAGCCTCACCCTGTACCTCTCAGCAGATCTCATCTTCTTTGTCCCTAATAGGACCCACTCTACCTCTTACTGCCCAGTTACTATTTACATGCTGGTAGAAACTTTTTGGGTACCTGTAGTAATCTGATATGTAATACACCTTTAAGACAAGCATTGTAATGTAAGATCACATGATCTTAATACCCAATAGCAGAGTAGTGCAGGCTACCTCTGAGAGAGAGAGTTTTGAGTTAGACATTGAAGAGTGGAAGACAGTTTTGAGCTATGAGCACACAAGTGTAACTGCTGAGTTTAGTTTATAAATAAACAACATGTGTTTATTCTAACAATGATCTCCTGATGCTCTCTGTCTCTGCACCGACTTGGTCACCCCGAAATAAGCGTGCAACCTGGATCCTTTAGCCCCAACAAACCAAAGGGCATTGGATTCAACAAACTGGAATGAGAGTAAAGGCATGAAAAGCCACGGAAAAAACGAGGTAACAAAGTGAGGAAGGACGAAGGAAATCAGAACAACCGAAATCGGGCCGTACCTCGCACGGTAGTTGTAAGTAAAAGAAAATTTCCTTCTTGACCGAAGTCCTCCCCTCAGAACATGCCGCAATTTGGATGAATGGAGCCTTTTGACCCAACCTTGGACGACTGGTCTCACTATGGTGAATGCCTCGCGTTCTTCTTCCAGGCGAAAGACATTGCGGGGGAGAAGAAGAGACGCGTGATCCTTCGGTCCACATGGGGGAGTAAGACATACAGACTAATCTGAAATTTGTTGGCACCCAGTGCCCCAGACTCATAGTTTTGATGACTTAATGAACCTCGCAGAGAATCATTCCCAGCCCAAGCCATCGGTGATGATGCAACGGTTTAAATTTACTTCAAGAATTAGAGCTGCGGGGGAGACAATTGCTTGTTATGTGGCAAGTCTGAAGCAATTAACTGAACATTGCGAGTTCGATACATCTATCAATGATATGTTAGAGGTCGACTGGTGTGCGGTATAAACAAAAATTTGATTCAGAAGAGATTACTGGCTGAAACAAATTTAGGCTTTTTTAGAAGGCATTGGAAATCGCTCTGGCCAAGGAAGGTGCAGTGCAAGACTCAGACGCCATACAAGGAGTGCAAAATGGCGTCGTCCTCCATGTTGGGCGGGAAACCTCAACCAAAAAGAACGCAGAAGTGCAGAACTTTACTCAGAAGCGGGAAGCAGCTACCGCTAGCAGACAAATTAAAAGGGATAACTTAGCAGCAAAAACATGGCATAATAGTAAAAGAGATGGAAGCAGACAACCTTGTAATGAACCAGTTTAAAAAGATCGAATGTTTCCTCTGTGGGGCACTTCATGAGACATTGTAAAGATAGAATCAGGCAGGTTTGCGGACAAAAGCAAAAACCCAATGGGATAAACAGCGCTGAAAAGCCTTAAGTAATAGATCCTGACATCTGTTCGTGATATGATTTAAAGGTAGGAAGAACAGAGCCTATGTAACCATGAGAATGAATGAGAAGCCTATCAGAATAGAGGTGGATACTGGTGCAGCCACTACTGTGATCGGTGAGCATACTTTTAAATACCTGAATCATAGGAAGTGCAAACTGAATTTAGAAAAAACGGATGACAAATTAAAAACTTACATAGGAGAAGACATACAAATCAAGGGCATATGTAAAGTCACAGTACATTACGGATGTCAAACAGTGAGATAACCCTTGATGGTAGTAGTAGGCAGAGGACGAAGCATACTAGGATGAAACTGGCAGAGGGAAATCAACCTTGATTGGTCGCAATGACTCCAAAAGAAAAAAATGAAAACCTGCCGAAAGACCTTCACACACTTCCAGTTTCCCTTCTGTCCAAGTATGTACCTCTGGAAAAGTATAAAGAGAAACAGGAAGAATTCTGCACTTCTCTAAGTAAAATGAAGGATTATCTGGCAGAGAAGTCATGACAATGCTTAATTTTCCAAGAGGCAGCACACCAATGCAAAAAAGAGATGGAAGAGCTGAAAAGTCAGCTATGTGGAACCTAAGAGACTTTGGAGGCAAAAGTTGCGGAATTTTCTAAGAAGCAGACAGATGATGAAATTCTGGAAAACTCAACTACTTAGTTCACTCAGGTCGAGCTTACATCTGAGATTGGTCTGGCCAATACGGAAGTCGAAAAAAAGGCTGAGAATAAAGTCAGTGTCAGAAAGAAGAACGCCCATAGAAAGAAGGCACAGAAACAGAAATAATACGTTTATTTGCAGCTTATAAATATACTTTTAATTCATAGACCCAGAAGCCAAATTGCAAATGCAGATGCACTCAGTCGTTTACCTTTGCAGGTAAAAGATGAGGATATTCCAATTCCTCAGGACTTCGTTTTGTTATTGAACTTCCTGGACTCATCACCGATATGTGCAAGACATATTAAAGATTGGACAAACCGAGGACCAGTCATATCCAAAGTGAGAAATCAAATTCTTCATGGTTGGTCACAAAAACAAGAATCTAAGGAAATGAAACCTTATTTCCTGAGAAGATATGAGATTACCAGCCAAGAAGGTATTTTATTGTGGGGAACTCGAGTGATTGTTCCTCCAAAAGGACAAAAGCCATTGTTATCCAAACTTCAAAGTGTACATCCCGGAATTTCCGAAATGAAGCCAATAGCACGTAGTTATATGTGGTGGCTGGGAATGGACGGAGACATAGAAAACTTAGTGAGAAGCTGTATGCAGTGCCAACAAGTACAAAAATTACTTGCAACAGCCCTGTTACACCCCTGGGAGTGGCCAGGAAGACCATGGGAATGAGTACACATCGACTATGTGGGTCTTTTATGGGAACAATGTTTCTACTTATCATAGACACTCATTCAAAATGGATGGACATATATGAAGTGAGGTCACCCACATTTTCAGCGATGATAGACAAACTAAGACAAAGTTTCGCAATTAGTGGACTACCTGAAGTGCTAGTATCAGATAATGGAACAGTGTTTACAAGTACCGAATTTAACCGATTTACAAGCCTCAACGGTATTGTTCATGTGAAAACCTCTCCATACTACCCTTCTTCAAATGGACTCACTGAGAGAGCAGTTCAGATGTTCAAACCTGGTATGAAGAAATTGTCTGGAGATTCGATAGCGAATAAATTAGCATGATTTCTTTTCCATTATAGAACCACCCCTCATTCAATGACAGATGTCACACCTGTGGAATTGTTGATGAAGCACTGTCTCCAATTGAGACAGCCTAATTATGCCAAACCTGGGCGGGGTGGGGGGTAGTAGGAAGATAGCAGCAAAGTCAAAAAAAGGGACATGATTGTCACAGTGGGGACAGAACATTCAATGTAGGAAAGAAAGTATTTGTGAAAAATTTTAGAGAAGGATCAGCATGGTTGTTCGGTGAGCTAAGTGCAGTAGCCGGACCTCTTTCCTATCATGTGAAAGTCAAAGATCGGGTAATTAGGAGGTATGCGGATCACATAAGAGGAGAATCCAAATACCCAGAAACGATTCCACAAGTGTTCGAGACTGAATCAACATCTCCTGTTGAAAGAACTCAACCGAGTACAAATGTGTTTGAAGGGCCGACTGTACCTGAAAGAGTCGAAGAACAGATTTACAGGTACCTACTGAAGAACCAGATGCTCAGGCGACTCTAGTAAAGGAGGTTCCAAATCAAACTTCAGAAGCTGTGGAGCTGAGACGTTCTACGCACATAAGGAAATCCCCAGAGAGACTGACTTTGTAAATAATTGATCTGCGTAAATAACATGATATACTGAAAAATGGTAAAATGTATTTTTTGATAAAGGGGGAGGGATGTAGCAATCTATGTAATACACCTTTAAGACAAATGTTGTAATATTAGATATGATCTTAATATCCAATTGCAGAGTAGCGCAGGCTAGCTCTGAGAGAGAGTCTTGAGTTAGACACTGAAGAGTGAAGACAGAGAGTTTTGAGCTGTGAGCACACAAGTGTAGCTGCTGAGTTTAGTTTGTAAACAAACAGCACGCATTTATTCTACCAACCACCTCCTTATGTTCTCTGTCTCTGTACCGACTCGGTCACTCCAAAATAAGCGTGCAACCTGGATCCTTTAGCCCCAACAAACCAAAAGGCACTGGGTCCAACAGTACCCTTTTATGTTCACTGTCATTCTATTCGCATACTCTCTCTTTGCCAGTCTTTCATCTTCACCTCCCCTCTCAATCTGCTGCATTTTTCACTTAAAGGATTCACTTGACATGCATGTTACACCCTCTTTTTTTTCCATCATCATCCTTCTCCCCCATCATCCAACGAGCCCTGTTTTTGGCTCCCTTACCTTTCATCCTCATTGGAATGTACCTAACCTGTACCTGAAGCACCTCTTCCTTAAAGGTCATCCATTGCTGTGTTACAGATTTTCTCGTCAGTCTCTGGTTCCATTTTATCCTGGCTAAATCCCTTCTCACCATATGAAAATGAGCCCTCTTCCAATATAGATGTTCTCCATTAGATAGTTCCTTGCTCTTCTCCATTACCAATCTAAATGTCATGATATGATTACTCTTGCCCAAACGTTCCTCCGCAGACAGTTGGCCCACTTGTCCCACCACCAGATCCAGCAATGCCTCTTTTCTAGTTGAGTCAAGAACATACTGATCAAGAAAGTTAACAGTCAGCCAGCTACACATACTTCAACAGGCTATACTGCTGAATCAACCAGTACGTATGGCCATTTTGCTGCAAATAGGTGTTAGTTAAATCGCACATACCGAGGAGTGTTTACATCACCAGTGGGGGGATTGCCTGGCTGTGGAGTCCGACACAGATTCTCATCCGGAGGAAACAATCGCTGTTTATCTATTACCACTGGATTTATTAATCTCCCATTTCCAGAGCCAGGGATTAGCCCTCTCAGGCCAGACCGGTCCTGCAATAAAGAAAATCAAGATTTACAAAAAATAATCTTACCTTGTATGCCAAAATGTTGCAAACTAACCCAGTTTAAATTGCAAAAACTATTGCATTTAAAAAAACCTGCTATTTACAACTAACAAGAAATATTAGATTAGGATCCGGCTAACATTTTCCCTCAATTAGCACTACCAAATGCAGGTCTTCTGTGCAGCAGTCCTAGGCTGTAAATTGAAGGGGCACAGCATTGAGATTGCGGATCAACCATGATCATGTTGAATGGCAGAGCAGGTTCGAAGGGCCGAATGACCTGCTCCTATTTTCTATGTTTCTAATTGGCAGTTTGTCTCATTGCTATTTATGGGACCACAAGGTGCAAGGTAACGGTTGCCGTGATTGTCCCAAAACACTTCACACGCAATGAGCTCATTGACGCTCAGTTTGGGTTCTGCCAGGATCACTTAGCTCCTGACCTCATTACAGCCTTGGTTCAAACATGGACAAAAGAGCCGAACTCCAGAGATGAGGAGAGAGTGACCGCCCTTGACATCAAGGCAGTAGTTGACCGAGCGTGGCATCAAGGGGCACTGGCAAAACTGGAGTCAATGGAAATCAGGGGGAAATCTTGCTGGTTGGAGTCATACCTTGCACAAAGGAAGATGGTTGTGGCTGCTGGAGGTCAATCATCTCAGTTCTAGGACATCACTGCAGGAGTTCCTCAGGGTAGTGTCCTAGGCCCAACCATCTTCAGCTGCTTCATCAATGACCTTCCTTCCATTATAAGGGGAGAAGTGGGCATGTTCGCTGATGGTTGCACACCTTTTAGCACCATTTGCGACTCCTCAGATACTGAAGCAGTCCATGTCCCAATGCAGCAAGACCTGGACAAGATCCAGGTTTTGGCTGACAAGGGACAAGTAACATTCGTGTCACACAAGTGCCAAGCAATGACCATCTCCAATAAGAGAAAATATAACCATTGCCCCTTGATGTTCAATGGCATTGCCATCGCTGAATCCCCCACTATCAACATCCTGGGGGTTACCATTGACCAGAAACTGAACTGGACTAGCCATATAAAGACTGTAGCTACAAGAACAGGCCAAAGGCTAGGGATCCTGTGGCAAGTAACTCACCTCCTGACTCCCCAAAGCATGTGCACTATCTACAAGGCATAATTCAAGAATGTGATGGAATACTCTCCACTTGCCTGGATGAGTGCAGCTCCAACAACACGCAAGAAGCTTGACACCATCCAGGACAAAGCAGCCCGGTTGATTGGCACCATATCCACAAACATTCACTCCTTCCACCACTGACGCACAGTAGCAGCAGTGTGTACCATCTACAAGATACACTGCAGGAATTCACCAAAGCTCCTTAGACAGTACCTTCCAAACCCACAACTGCTACCATCTAGAAGGATGAGGGCAGCAGACACATGGGAACACCACCACCTGCAAGTTCCCCTCCAAGCCACTCACCATCCTGACTTGGAAATACATCGCCATTCCTTCACTGTCGCTGGGACAAAATCCTGGAACTCCCTCCCTAACAGCACTGTGTTGGGTGTACTTACACCACATGGACTGTAGCAGTTCAAACAGCCCACCACCACTTTCTCATGGGCAATAAATGCTGGCCTAGCCAGCAACGCCCACATCCCATGAACGAATTAAAAGGAAGGCTAGTGACTTACAGAACGTGGCTGCAGAAGGATTTGCAATGACAAATGGAAGACTCTCCCAAAATGAGACTGTAGAGTGAATGTTGGAGGTGGTGATAAGGGAAATATGACTTTTTTTTTAGAAGTTCTTACATGTGAAAAACTGCTACGTTAGCTATTCAAATTAGTAAAATCCACACCTGGTCAATAAATTCAGATAGGAAAAAACAAAGCCGAAAGCAGATATCAGCTGATGAAAGGGTCTACAGGAGAAAATTTAGAAAGTCGTTGAAAATGCCAGACATCCAACATCAGTAGGTACCTGGGAGAGGGGGTATGGAGGTGGTGCTCTCGTCTGTAGCTCATGGGGCTGGCTTGAACTTTCTTGTGGCCAACTGCTTGTTGAAGTGCCACCCCCACATGCAGCTGCCTGTTCCTTCTCTTGTCGCAAGTTATTCCGCTGTATTTGCTGGCGTATCAAAAGTTGGCGCAACCTCTGTCGCTGAAAGGACAATAATACATAAAGGAACTGCATTTCAACAAAATTTCTTCTGTCATATGTTTTCAGTGAACAGCTCCATTCTATGGAGATCTAAACTGTACCAATAACAGCAATTGTTTATAATTCAGCGATCACGGAAGTCAAATTCTAAGCCTGCTCCGCAACACTACCTTCCAAAGTGACTGATAACTTTGGTCAATGCTCAAAATCAGATTGCTTGGGTCATCTCAACCCACACCAGAGCGCACAAAATTATATCAAGAACTCTGCAAACAAGAATCCAATTTCAATCGGTTAACTGTGAAAAGCTGCCCAACTGGGAAAAACAACACTTCCATTTGTATACACATTGTGACCTCAAGGCAATTTAGAACCAATTAATTACATAATATTTTGAAGTCTAGTCACTTCTGTAATGCATGAAACATGGCAGTTAATTTGTGCAGAGTAAGGTCCCACTAACAGAATGTGATAATGGCAGATAATCTGTTTTAGTGATTTTGATTGGAGGGGTAACTATTGCCCAGAACAGCAGGAAGAACTTGCCTGCTTTTCTTCAAAATAGTGTCTTGGGATCTTTTACATCCAGCAGAGAGGGGAAACAAGGCCCGGTTTAGTGTCTCAGCCAAAATACGGCACCTCAGGCAGTGCAACAATTCTCTGGTGTGTGACTTGAACCCACAACCTTCTGACTTTGAGGAGCCTAGAATGCTACCCATTTAGTCACAGCTGACACTGCTAACTACTAATGCTTCAATTTTTCTAATCATATGCTTCCCAGTGGTCTACTGTGATTACAACAGTTATCATAAACAAACATGATGATCCTAACTTAAAATAACTTGGTTGGCAAGTATATGCAATCACAAGCTTAACTCAATACTACAGATTCTAACCTGTCTCTGTTTCTCCAGCTCTGTCTGACTGAGATTTCCAGCTTGTGCTCCCCTGTTAAATGGAAGCTCGTGCAAGTCTCTGCTGGGTGATGCTGGAGGATGGACCTGTGTGGAACTCTCGCTGCTTCTCTCTGATGGGGATGAATCACTCACTGAGCGGCTGCTGGTGGAAGTTTGGTATGAGCAATCTTGCTGTAAAGGTAGTGCATCCTGCTTGATCAAGGATGGCCGTAAAGGCATGTTGGTGAAAGTTTCATCTCTTGCAATAGATGCTGTATCTGGAGGTCCTGACTGACTACTGGCATTGATTTGAGAGCAATGAGCATCACTTGTATTGAGCTGGCTGCCCATCAGGTGACTTTGTGGAAAATTATTTGCTCGTGGTATCTGAGATACTGACTGCTGAGAATGGGTTTCTTTAACCATATCACCTGGTGATGAAGTGAATGGAAATGGACTTTGTGGCTGACCACTGGCAAATGTCTTGGCACATGGGTCAAAAGAGTGAGGCCTTGGAGATTGAGGCTGCATTACAAAAACTTTTGAATGTGGGTCACTATGCTGAGAAAACATTGCTGAATGCTGAATGGTACCAGTTGGCTGCCCGTGAGGTACTGGTGAGGATTTGAAACTGGTGTCAACCATTTGGGATCTCTGTGGTTTGTGAAGCTGAGCATAAGGATCTCTTGAAGGTGGCCTAGAATAAGGGTCTGGTGACTGGAATCTAGAAGCAATGGGAGACTGAGGAAATGTCTCATTGGAATGTGGCCTGGGTGTCAATGGTGAACTGCACTGAGACTGTGGACTCATGGGTACCCTGGAGAGGGAATCAGAAGGGAGAGATTTAGGAGGTAGCGGAGAACAGCTTTCACTAGAAGATGGTCGTGGTGTCAAGGGAGGTTGATGATACGGATCAGAAAATGGTGTCGAAGGAGATTGCCGGTACAAATCAGTCTGAGTCTGTGGTGAGACACCCTGAGATTGGGGATGTAGTTCCTGAGAACGCTGAGCAGGTACTATGGGTGTTTGGTCCACATATGATGATCTGGGAGTTAAAGGTGCTTTGAAGATATCTCTGTCCCTTCCATCAGACAGGGACCGTACATTCAAACTCGGATCCAACATTGCAGCTCTGTAAAGAGAGGCCAAGGAGTTTGCATTCAAATCTTGCCTCATAACTCCTGCATACTGTTCACTTCTGGGCTGTTGTGCTCCAACGTCTGGATCTGAGAGTCGCCTTAACTGTTCCCCAGTTGATGGTGGCAATGTTGAAGTTTCAGGTGGTTTTGCGTAACAGTCTGCCGACTGTGATGATCGAAACCCTGGACTTCCTAAAGGCTGATCGACTGTGTGGCTATCATGTGACTCACCAAGCACTCTAGATCGGAGGAAAGAGTCTGGAGTTAGAGGATGCTGATGGTGCGACATCCCTGGTGTTGCAGAATGCAGTTCTGAAGAGTTAAGTTGTGGTCGGCCTGGAACAACAGGACGAGGTACACCTGACTGGTGGTGGGAGCTGTTCCATGCTGGTGCTTGACTCGGATTACTGGAAGACTGAATGTTCGGTTCCTGAGGGTACGGTGTAAGTGAATGCCCAAAAGGATCCTGGGCTACAATTCCAGTTGCAGACTGCATGTGCAGTTTTGGGAACAAGTCACTGCTGGAGTCTGTAGATGTTGGGCTTGCTGACTGCAGTTTGACAAATTCGTTAGTCGAGGTAGTAAATGATTTGTTACCGTGTAATGAAGCATTCTGGCCTAAACCTTCAATCCTCAGTTCTGCTGGGGAACCCGAATTCCCCCCAACTAACGTTGCTGGAGTGAGACTAGTCACTGCAGTATTCTGAGTCAGGGCTTGCAGATGACGGGGTGGTTTACGATCCTGTTTTGCATCTTGTCTCTCAATTTTGGGCTGCCTGTTACCTTGCATATCAACTTGCTGTGAAAACAAAAAAAACAGAATACCTTGTATTTTATATTAATATATTCTGGATGAGGGAGAGAACAGAGAGCATTCGTCAGGACAAGTCAATTTGGCAATTGAATGCAAACAAGGATATTGTGGTGGGTAACGAGAGAGATCTAAGAACACATTTAAACACAACCTCAAGGTATGTAATATCAATTCATAGTTGGAAAAATCTAGCAGCTAAACACAGCTACATGTTGTTGTTAATTGTTACAAGAACCGACACATTGTTCTCCTCAAATGGCAAAACCAGAAACAAATATCAGCAGTCTTTTGAACGCCTGATGAAAGTTTGGATCTGTAAAACATGGGGCAGATTCACTTTCCAACAAACCTTTGAGTACAAAGGACTGTCGGGACACTTCAAAGTAATTCAGTATATGAGTGTATTTAAGATTGAGATAGATAGGTTCTTGATTGGTAAGGGGATCAAAGGTTATGGGGAGAAGGCGGGAGAATGGGGTTGAGAAACTTATCAGCCATGATTGAATGGCGGAGCAGACTCGATTGGCCGAATGGCCTAATTTCTGCTCCTATGTCTTATGGTCTTATGGAACAGGTTTCAACATACACATTAATAAGAGACAACCTAAAGCTGCAAGTACATAGATATCACCTTTAATAACACTCAAAAATTACAAGACACTTCATTTATCTTCAGTTTCCCTCTAATTAAACCAGTCAATTAATTTAGGCATGTTCCAGATAAAGACCCAAGTTAGATTTCCAATGTCAGGTCAAACTAATTTACCTTCTGTGCCTTGTTGATGCGCTGAGCTGCCCTGTTGTCTTTGGCCTTTTGCTGAAAAGCAAGAAAGATTCTGAGTTAGACGCAAAATAATATGTTGAAGATCAAAATAATATTTATCATCTGAAGAAGTGTGTGTGGAACAGATGACCAGCAGTTGATTTCAGTCATGGGGTCCTCTTACCTGATCTGTGGAGTGAACAGGCCAATGTCAATTTATATCAAAGACTAAATAGATGTATAACTCAACTTCGAAGCCAGCCAAAGTCATGATACACCAAAATCAAAGACTGCAGGCATCATTTCATGCCTGCTTGAGCTCTCATCTATGTTGCACAGTAACTAATCTTTTTTAAACTATATTTCTTGCAAGGGATCCAAATTTCGTATATCATCAATTAATTTGTTTTAATAGAGCAGTTTTTGTATCCGGGCAGGGCCTTCTGGGCAAACGCATTTCAGTGCACTGGTCAGAATGGCATCTGCTTTACGATTATTAAATTCAGTTTAAAAAAATCTAGAAATAAAAAAACTGGCATCAGTAAAATGTCCATGAAGCTGTCCAATTGTGGTATAAAAGCAATTGGTTCATTAGTGTCCTTTACGGAAGGAAACCTGCCATCCTTATCGTATTCAGCCAATACATGACTCTAGACCCACTCCATGGCAGAATCTTGACTGCCATCCAAAGTAACCTAGGAAGCTACTCAGCTGCAAAGACTACCAGCAGCTCAAGGCAGTTGCCTACCTCCATCTCCTCAGGGCATCTGGGAATGACCAATAAATGTCAACATTGCCAACAATGCCCTCATCCCAAGCATTAAAAAACCTGGTCAGCACTTGTTATTTCCTTGACTCCTTACAATCAGATACAGTGTTCTAAGATCCAACCACCACCACTAGTATAAACAGGTTGGGGAAAGACAACTACAAAGACTTCACAAATTGGAGCTTTTTTGCACCAGAACAATGCCAGTTCCAATGTTCTCCCAGTCAGCCTCCCATTTTCCACCTATCCTAACTCATGCCAAATATAGCTTAACTATCACTCGTACTTGCTGACCTACACTGACTCCCAGTCCAGCAATGTTTTGAATTTAAAAAGTCTCATGCTTGTCTTTGAATCTCTCCATGGCCTCATGCCCTGACTATCTCTGTAGCCTCCACCAGCCTGACAACCTGTCAAGAACATGAGATTCCGCCAATTCTGCTCTTGTACATCCCCATCTTCCTTTGCCCTGCCATTAGGCAGCTGTGCACTCAGCTGCCAAGAGCCTAAACTTCGGAATTGTGTCCCTAAACCGCTTCACTCAGGCTCCTCCTCTAGGATGCTCCTTAAAACCTACCTCCTCGACCAAGCTTTTTGGTTACCTGTTTTAACATCTTCTTTGGTTCGGTGTCAAATTTCTCTGTCTGATTACGCTCCTGTGAAGCGGCTTGGGGCATTTAACTATGTTAAAGGAGCTTTATAAATGCAAATTATTGTTGTAGAATGTTTTGTGCACATGGAGGATAAACCCAATACAGGCTGGTTGGACCAACAGCCTACTTCAGTGCTGTAATTTCTATGATTTTCTATGTATAAGTCACTTGCCTTTATATCTATAAGTCAACTTTTATAGCTAATGGGTGAAAAATAATATTCCTGTATTACCCAAACTGTTAATGAATTAGTCCAGGAATTAAATGTGTGTCACTGTGGATAGCACCTGATCAAAATGAATTTTACTATGTTATGTAAATGCCTACAAAATCCCACTCTCGTTCCGCATACCCAATTAGCTCTGGTTGAAGCTACTGAACTATTCAGTTGATAACTTTTAAATTTCCCATCACTGTCTTGTTCAATTATTGTGTAGAGTGAAATGCAGGCAGGATTTAACATGAGTTTCCCCGATTGAGATCAGCTTAAATTCCACGAGTCTTCACTATCGGTGAGATCTCGAAACAATGTGCTAAAGGGAAATAAACACTTACCAGAAATGGTGCTTTATCAGTTGCTGGGACTTTCCTCCAAATCTTAGTGATCTGCTTACAACGACTTGCCCAATCTGGAGAAAAATATTTTTTCAAAATCAAGGGAACTTCTAAACAGCCACTCAAGATTGCCAGCAATTAAAATTACAATTAGCAACTACAAGAATAACAACAACTTATTTATGTAATTTATAAGACACCTAAAACTATAGTATGTGGTGTCCATGCTTCTCATTCATGGACTCATCCTATAAACTGGAATCTATGCCAGATATCATACCTGGGTAATCATGTTTCAGGTTCGGGAAGTTGATATTTGCGTAGAGAACAGGTGATATGGTTGATAATTCCCCCAAAGCCTCATCTTTTTCCCACCTCAGTATACTTCGCTGGTTGTAGGAGAGCCCATCTCCTTCTCCCTCTGTCGGAGTGGTAGGGGTAGTTGGAGTGGTAGGGGTAGCTGGGGTTGCTGGAGTTGTCCATGGGCTCTGTTGTTCCCCACTGTCTGGGCTGAAAGGTATACTCCTTTCCCTGCAAATCAAACAAAAGTGTTTTGTATCTAACAATTTCAGTGTTTGGTACTTTATAAGCTGTCGCAGATAAGTCTTACACCAGGCTGAAAGCAATTATCAGTTATATAATTTCTAAGGATTTGGAATGACAGCTACTGGAAGGCTAGGTTAGGAGAACACTTCTCACATCCAGGATTCAGTATTTGCCATTAATCTGTAAACAGTCACTGCTGTATCGTCAGTTGGTGGAACAACTGTTAGATGGGATTATGGTACATGTTTAAATGTGGCAAAGGGGATCGTAACAATGCAAATTCTACACTCAGTTGTGTTTCTCATCATGCCACTCATGAGGAGCTCCTGGTACTGTATGCACCCAGCAAAGGCTAAACATCTACAATGCACTGACTGACTGGTCACTATCCATCTGGAGGAAGGGTTTGAGGTGAACAGTCTGTTTGGGCCAGTGTGGCTCCAAGATAACACATCGGCGAAGGAAAAATCAACCCAATGCTCTGTGACAGATTCTAATCCAGGACAGTATCACTGAC
Organism: Carcharodon carcharias; assembly: GCF_017639515.1. Classification (NCBI taxonomy): domain Eukaryota; kingdom Metazoa; phylum Chordata; class Chondrichthyes; order Lamniformes; family Lamnidae; genus Carcharodon; species Carcharodon carcharias. The sequence goes on along the minus strand of NC_054507.1, from coordinate 20,597,394 downwards.
TAACGAGGCAACCTTTAAAGCCAGTGCCATAGAAGGTAGGGTGCTGTTAAGGAAACAAACAGCAGGAAATGATCAGTATGCTGGGCCAGTAAGTGGCATCTTTTAGTTGGTTAATTTCTAGCATTACTTCTGCACACACACTTGGTGGCGATGATGCCTCAGTTCCTGCAAATCTGCACCTAAGTTCCTTGAACTTATAAGCAAGTGGGGTCCTTGTTAATGGCATGTTAACTATATTGTTGAGGTACACAGGTGAAGGGCATTATTTAATTAAGTACCGAGAGCACATATAGCCTCACTTCGCTTGGCCTAAATAGCCAAGTGGTTATGGTACTGGGTTTGTAACCCCAAAATCAAGAGTTCAAATCTCACAATGGCAAACAATGTAACTTCATCGGAGCTTGGCCTAAATAGCCAAGTGGTTATGGTACTGGGTTTGTAACCCCAAAATCAAGAGTTCAAATCTCACAATGGCAAAACTATGATGCTTGTCCTGGTGAAGTCTTTAATAGATCAAGAGTTCAAATCTCGCAATGGCAAACTATGAAACAATGTAACTTCATCTGAATAGGAACAGATGGAAACGTGTTTGTACTCGAAAGAGTTACTCAGTACTAACCTGGATGACCCTCAGTGGTCTGGGGTGCAGGCTTCAAACGTGTAGCTGTCTAGCAACAGAGTGGTTCAATTGCACCTTTCAGGCGTGCCTACTAAATGTATAGCCTCACTTCGCTTGGCCTAAATAGCCAAGTGGTTATGGTACTGGGTTTGTAACTCTAAGATCAAGAGTTCAAATCTCACAATGGCAAACAATGTAACTTCATCTGAATAAACAGATGGAAATGGGTTTGTACTCGAAAGAGTTACTGGGTTTGTAACCCCAAGATCAAGAGTTCAAATCTCCCAAGGGCAAACTATGAAACAATGTAACTTCATCTGAAACAGGTGGAAACATGTTTGTACTCAAAAAAGTTATAGCCTCACCTCGCTTGGCCTAAATAGCCAAGTGGTTATGGTACTGGGTTTGTAACCCTAAGATCAAGAGTTCAAATCTCACAATGGCAAACTATGAAACAATGTAACTTCATCTGAAACAGATGGAAATGTGTTTGTACTCGAAAGAGTTACAGCCACTTGGATGGGGCAGTTGAGGTTAACCAACAAGAGTTGGTGCTTTCAATAGAACAGGGCAGGCAAGAAAATCAGTGTAATAAGTAAAACAATGGTATTGGGAGATAATTGGATATATTTCTAGAGGGGGAAAGGATTGAGGGGTATGCTGAGAATGCATTGTAATTAATCAATCAAAAATATGCAGCCTTGTTTTCAAAATTGCTTGGCCTAAATAGCCAAGTGGTTATGGTACTGGGTTTGTAACCCCAAGATCAAGAGGTCAAATCTCACAATGGCAAACTATGAAACAATGTAACTTCATCTGAATAGGAACAGATGGAAACGGGTTTGTACTCGAAAGAGTTATAGCCTCACCTCGCTTGGCCTAAATAGCCAAGTGGCTATGGTACTGGGTTTGTAACCCCAAGATCAAGAGTTCAAATCTCACAATGGCAAACTATGAAACAATGTAACTTCATCTGAAACAGATGGAAACGTGTTTGTACTTGAGAGTTACAAGAGCTCACAGTCATATCAAGAGTTCAAATCTCACAATGGCAAACTATGAATCAAGAGTTCAAATCTCACAACGGCAAACTATGAAACAATGTAACTTCATCTGAATAAACAGATGGAAACGTGTTTGTACTCGAAAGAGTTATAGCCTCACCTCGCTTGGCCTAAATAGCCAAGTGGTTATGGTATTGGGCTTGTAACCCCAAGATCAAGTGTTCAAATCTCACAATGGCAAACTATGAATCAAGAGTTCAAATCTCACAATGGCAAACTATGAAACAATGTAACTTCATCTGAAACAGATGGCTATTTAGGCCAAGCGAACACATTTCCATCTGTTTCAGATGAAGTTACATTGTTTCATAGTTTGCCATTGTGAGATTTGAACTCTTGATCTTGGGGTTACAAACCCAGTACCATAACCACTTGGCTATTTAGGCCAAGCGAACACATTTCCAAGTGGTTATGGTACTGGGTTTGTAACCCCAAGATCAAGAGTTCAAATCTCACAATGGCAAACTATGAAACAATGTAACTTCATCTGAAACAGATGGAAACGGGTTTGTACTCGAAAGAGTTATAGCCTCACCTCGCTTGGCCTAAATAGCCAAGTGGATATGGTACTGGGCTTGTAACCCCAAGATCCAAAGTTCAAATCTCACAATGGCAAACTATGAAACAATGTAACTTCATCTGAAAACAGATGGAAACGTGTTTGTACTCGAAAGAGTTATAGCCTCACCTCCCTAAAAAAAAATAATGAGAGCCTTGTGCTCGCTTCGGCAGCACATATATTAAAATTGGAACGATACAGAGAAGATTAGCATGGCCCCTGAGCAAGGATGACACGCAAATTCGTGAAGCGTTCCATATTTTAGACTTACAAAACATTTCACCTTATATTAAAAAAAAATATAATGGGAGCCTTGTTATACTTGATAGTTTTCTGACCTTCGTCTGTTGATTGTACATGATGCAAGATGCAACCTAAAATATTACTTGATTGAACATATGAAGACTGTTCTGTTAAATGTGTTATGTCTATCTGTGAACTTACCTCAATAAAAAATGGGATGAAAAAAAATATAATGAGAGCCTGGAGGGAGCACGCGGTGTCTGCCGGCACACTCGAGGCCTTCCGTGCTCGGTGGGCACCGCGGGGACTGGGGTGCTTTATTGACCCCTTTAATCACATTTTGGTTTAAAGTTTGTAAGTTTCCTTTAAACTTTGTTCTTAGTTCTACAGCTGACCTGAATTAGGGGCTGTGCTTGATTTATCCTAATTTTGTTAATTTAGTTTGATTGTTTAATTCAAGAAAGAGTTATAATGAGAGCCTGTTCCTTGCCCTCGCCTGCCGCCCGGACACGCCCTGGCATGCCTTGTTGCCGTCCGGCGGCGGAGGTCCCCGTTGGGGGGGCCCTCTATGGAGGTGTCCTCCCACTTTCCATCGGGGACCTGGGGTGGAGGGTGCTGCACGCAGCAGTCCACTGCAATCGCAGAACGTGTAGGTTCACGGACTCCCAGGATACCTGCCCTTTTTGTGGTCTTGTGGAGTCCGTAGACCATGTTTATATAGGGTGTTGTAGGCTGCACTTCCTTTTCAGTTATCTAAAAAACCTTTTGTTACTGTTTTGTTTGCACTTCAGTCCCATGCTCCTGATCTACGGACACCCGGTGCGGAGGGGGGCCAGAAAGGAGGAGGACCTCCTTGTGAACCTGCTCCTGGGCTTGGCCAAGTGGGCCATTAACAGGTCCAGGCAGCGGGCAATCAAGGGCGTCGTCCGACCCGACTGTCTGCCCCTCTTCCACGGCTACGTTCGTGGGCGGATGTCCCTGGAGAGGGAGCGCACAGTGTCTGCCGGCACCGTCGAGGCCTTTCCATGCCCGGTGGGCACCGCGGGGACTGGGGTGCTTTATCGACCCCTTTAATCATTTTTTGATTTGATGTTTGTAAGTTTCCATTAAACTTTGTCTTTGGTTTTTTTTTTAACAGCTGACCTAACTTAGGGGCTGTGTTTATGTTACCCCTGATTTTGTTGCTTTTGTTTATTTGGTTGACTCAGAAAGAATATGAGAGACTGATGGGACACAGGAATAGTAGGTAGGAAGCATGCTTATGTAATGCTGCATGCTGTAAATAGTGCAATTATCAAGTATCACAGTATCTTTACAGTGCAGGAGGCCATTCGACCCATTGACTGGCTCTCTGAAAGAGAATTCTACCTCGTCCCACTCCCCTGTTTTATTCCCATAGCCTTGCACATTCCCTCTTTTCAGGTAGCAAACCAATTCCCTTTTGAATACCTCGATCGAACCTGCCTTCACCACCATTTCAGGAAGTTTGTCCTAGGTTCCAACCACCCTCTGGGTGAAAAAAAAATTTCCTCACGTCACATTTACTCCTTTTGTCAATTATTTTGAATCTGTCCCCTCTAGTTCTTTTACTGCTCTCGAGTGGCAACAGTTTCTCACTGTTTACCATGTTCATACCCCTCAGGATTTTGAATACCTCTATCAAGTCTCCTCTCAGCCTTCTTTTCTCCAAGGAAAACAGTCCCAACCTCTCCAATCTAGCTTCACAGCTACAGTTCTTCACCCCAGGAATCATTCTTGTGAATCTCCTCTGCATACTCTCCAATGCCTTCACATCCTTCCTCAAGTGTGGTACCCAGAACTGGATGCAGTACTCCAGATGAGGCCTAACTGGTGTCTTATACAAGTTCAATATGACCTTCTTACTCTTGTACTGAATGCCCCTATTAATAAAGCCTAAAATACGATATGCTTTATTAGCTGTTCTTTCAACATGCCCTGCCATCTTCAATAACCTATGTACATATACAACAAAGTCCCTCTGTTCCTGCACATGCTTTAGAGGCTCTCCTATAAGTGGCTAGTTTCATACTTCAACTGGCTTGGAATTGATTTAACAGTCTTCTCTCTAGGGGCAGAGAGTGTCCACTCTACAATGGCTAAACAAACTCAACCTGCATAATTTTTCAATGGCTTGGTTTAGAGGCTCAAAAATAGCAATACATTTTTACATTTATATGACACACCCAGAAGGCTGAAAAAACATTTTGGTGACAGTATCAAGATGGCTTTGTAAATCAGGCTGCAAGTTTATTTTTTTCATTAATTCAACAAGAGTTTTAAAAAATTTGTTCATGGGATGGGGGCGTCGCCAGCGAGGCCAGCAATTATTGCCCATCCCTAATTGCCCTTGAGAGCTGAGTGGCTTGGTAGGCCATTTCAGAGAGCATTTAAGAGTCAACCACATTGCTGTGGGTTTGGAGGCACATGTAGGCCAGACCAGGTAAGGACAGAAAATTTCCTTTCCTAAAGGGCATTAGTGAACCAGATGGGTTTTTACAACAATCGACGATGGTTATTCATTAGACATTTTAATTCCAGGGTTTTTTAAAAATTGAATTCACATTCCACCGTGGTGGGATTCGAGCCCAGGTCCCCAGAACGTTACCCTGGGTCTCTGGACTACTAGTCCAGTGACAATACCAGTACACCACCACCTCTTTCTGCCAGCACATATATTGGGACTATTGTATTTGAATTCAAAAAATATTACAAAAAGTTTACCTGCTTTCCAGAAACGGTGACTGACAAATATTGGGAAATGACTCTCCAGCTGCACCCGAAGTCTGTGCCAGAGGACCACCAATAGCAACTGCCATTGTCCCTCCTACAGAATCAAAGGAAACAAAAACAAACACACTTCAGTATCAAAGGTGCACAAGACACACCCAGAAAATAAGTGCCAAATGTCTTGATTAGAATGCAGATTACCTGGCCCACTATTCACATTTTACTTTCCATAACTAACCTAACATAAACACTGAAGCAACAGCTTTTGTTAGCTAGACCAGCTATAATTATTTCCCTTCAGTTCACATTCCACATTCTCACATCCTTTGTGTGAAGCAGATTCACTTTTAACTAGTTTTGTTTGAATTCTTAAGATTGTCAACTTGTTCCAGAATTCTAGTACAAGTAGGAAGAATTGTTTCCTTTATTTACAGTCAATTCGCCTTACTTGAAACATCTCAATCAGATCATCCCTTAAGCTCTGCATCTCCAAATAATATAACCCACGCTTGTCCAGTATCATTTTTACTCAGTCCCTTCACCTTAAGTAAGATCCTGGTGAATTACCATTAGATCTTTTCTAAAACCAACATATCCATCCTAAGCTGGGTCTCCCAACAGAGAAATCAATATTCTAAGGAAGATCTGGTTACAGCTCTACGTAACTGCACCAATACTTCCTTGCTTGTATATTTTCAAACCCTCATGATGAAGTCCAGTCTCCCAATAGTCTTTTCAATCACATTTTTTGCATAAGCTACTTCTTGCTTACCATAGTCCCAAAAAATAACTTATGCTCATCTACCTCTTCTCTTCCCCTTTTAGACCTTACTTCCATGCACCATTCTAGCATCCCAAATGTACTGCTGCACAATTTGTTAAATTGCATTTGCCATTGTTCTGCACATATGCTTTATCTACATCATTTTGTAATGGTTTACCTGCTCCTTCACAGGTGGCTGGTGACCATATCACCTAACTTAATATCATAGGGTACTGCATGTCTGACAGTTATGCAACAGGAAAGGCAGTACCTAATAATAATCGTGAGGATGGGTGGTATGGAGCACTGGGGACAAATAACAGTGGCAGTGCACTTGATGATTTTGGGAATGGCTAGCTTCCAGAAACACTGGGGAGAGGGTCATACAACTACTTGCTGAGTGCAGAGCGGGAATAAGAGGTTGAAGCTGGTGTCTTAGAATATTTGAGAATGGGGGGCATCCCCAAGGAGGAGCCTGGAAAGAACTGCAAGGTGCATGCATCAGGGAGAGGGTTAGGTGGCTCCAGCGGGGGCAACATTGTAGCTCGAAGTCCAGGAACAGAGCCCAAGAGGTAGCATAGTAGAGGCAGGCAGTAAGCAAAAGCAACAGTGGGCAAAAGGCATTGCAGAGGAGGCAGAGTTGCCCAACGGTGATACTCCTCACTTCCTGAGGAAAACATTTTCAATGGGGAACAGGTGAGAGCACCAGATAAGAGGGAGCATCATTAAGGTGTTGCCACCACATCTCTTGGGAAGGCTAGAGGGGAAGCTATTTTTGTTTTATATTCTAAGCTCCCAATTTGCTTGTCCACCTTTGACAATAAGCAAAACCAACTTAATTCCAGGCTTCATACTTGGTGGGAATCAGCCCAAAAAATAAGAGTTGCCTGTACCATATTAGCTAAAGTGACTGGCATTGTTAAGCCCAAAACAATCTCTTTTCCCCCCAAATACTTCACTTCTATGAAGTTCTTTCCTCCAACTTAAGGTTTTCCTTCATTCATTCCAAAAGTTCTCCAGCTCTTCTCTTCCACTTCCTGGCAGATGAGGAAGTACTCATGCAGACCAAACAGGAGGCACTGGCAGTCCAATAACATTTTACATTTATCAAGCACATGTAACATAAAAAGATGCCCCAATGCATCTCATGGGGTATTATGAAAAAAAATTTGACACCGAGCCACATAAGGGGATATTAGGTCAGATGACCAAAAGCTTAGTCAAAGAGGTAGGTTTTCAGAAGCACCACAAAGGAGGAAAGCAAGGTAGAGAGGTGTAGGGAGGGAATTCCAGAGCTTAGGGCTTAGGCAACTGAAAGCACAGTCACCATTAGTGGAGTGATTAGAATTGGGAATATTCAGGACGCCAGAATTAGATGAGCGCAGATATCTGAAGGTTGTGGTACTAGAGAAGTTTGCAGAGATATGGAGAGGCAAGACCACGGAGGGGTGTGATAACAAGGATAAAATTCTAAAACCAAGGTGTTGCTTAAGTAGGATCCAATGTAAGTCAGCAAGCACACGAGTGATAGGGGAACAGGACTTGATGCAAGTTAAGGCACAGGCAGCAGAGTTTTCGATTACAGAAGAACCATACAGTAGAACTTGGCAACCTGATCCAAATGCCCCCTTGGTTTGGCCCACCTGTAGGCATCCAAACACACCAAACCTGTATCACCTCAACCCAAGTCCTTCCCAATCTACAGTATTCTACTCAATTATAGTTGTGTTATACAATTTGAGGAGAGATGGAGTGCAAGCACTCTGGGCAGGGTCGCAGAACATCACAAGGAAATGTTTGGGAGCTTGCCACAATTAACATGAATGGTGAATAACTAGAAGAAGTCAAGCCATATTATGGGGGAACAAAAAGGGCAGCAAAGCCCAACCGAATAATTCAAGTTCCAGCCATATACTTTTTTGAATGGCCTGATGGAACTTGCTAGACACAAGACTTAACTATAAAAAGTATGTATTCTCTCACCAGGAAGGAGAGATCGTTGGCATATTGAAGGTCTGATAAGTTCTCCCAACCCATGAGAAGTAAGAAGGTGGCTTTCGGAGGCAGTTCTGATACCACCCAATGTTGGTTCTGAAAGTGGAGGATTTCCCTGTGATCCCAGAACGTCTGTGAAGAGCTGCTGTACGTCTTTACTCTCCATTTGTGCTAGTTCTGAATAAAGAAAGAACATTTTATTTATCGATTAAATAAATCCCTAACGTTAACACACAAGCATAACGAGGCTTAATAGGAATGGAAATAAGCCATTTAGCCTGTGCCACCCTTCAGAACTAACTCATTCAAACTTCTTTGCCCCCATCCCTTAATACCTTTGGATAACAACATTTTTTAAACACTCGATTTTAAAATTTACAATTGATTGCCATTTGTAAAAGACAGCTTCAAACTTCTATCAGCCTGTGTGTAGAAGTGCTTCCTAATTTCACTCCCGAAAGGTCCAGCTCTAAATTTTAGACTATGCTTCCTAGTTCTAGACTCCCCAACCAGCAGAAATAATTTCTCTCCAAATACTCTATTCCCCTTAATATTATGGGAACTTGGATCAAATCACCCCTTAACCAGGGAATACAACAATGGCTTGTGTAATATCTCCTCCTAATTAAACCCTTGGAGCCCAGGTACAATTCCAGTAAATCCATGCTGCATGCCCTGCATCTCCTTGTAAGGTGTGTTAATATTAATTGTGTTTAATTGTACATAGGTACTGGGCATTACTGGACATTCATGTGAGCCTCCTATAAATGGATACAGATTAAACCTGTGGTTTCTGGGTGAGGAGCTATATGCTTGCAATGTGTAACTCTACAAGCATGTAAAGATTGGTTCCAGTTCTATTCTTCATCAAATGGCTTTCTGGAATAGAACAAGAAGTGGTGCCCAGAACTGCTCTCAGTACTCCAGGCGCGATCTAACCAAGACTTTGTATAGCTATAGCATACCTTCTACCCACTTGTATTCTGGTCCTCTAGATATAAAGGACAGCAATCCATCAGTCTTTTTGATTATTTTCTATACCTCGCCATGACAATTTAATCATACATGTCCATGAACACATCCCCATCCCCAAGTCTTTTTGGACTTCTACTGTTCCTAGCTTCTCACAGTTGTTTGGTAGTACAGAACTTTGAGTATTGCTGAAAAAGGGAGTCACGTCTAAACTTATCATCTTGCACTCATCAGGACACTTCACAAGAATACCAATATAAGGGGAAAACAGTAATTTATACCCTATGTGAAGAGAGTGCTGATTGGTTGGCAAGTGGTGTTGCCATGGAGAATGCACCACCAATGGTGACTGACAATTAACTGCCAAGCATTGTCTAAAAATTAAACTAGGCAGCTTGACCCTGATTGGTCAAGGCATTGCCCTGAGGAATGAGTCAACAAATGGCTGTTACTTATCTTGTTTAGCTGAAACAGGCACAATATATGCACGTTCTTTCTGTCTGCAAAGAACATGGCTCTGTGCATTAATATATGTAGCTTCCAGCACATGCAAATGCGCCACACTGAGTCCGACTGACAATCCTAAATTGGTTGTCAGCATAATTCTTAGCACATTGAGGATTATTTCGCAAATGTTGTCCAATCATGAAATCATATCTAAATGTTGGACACGGTGTTTTGAGTTTTGCAAGCACGGGCTGGTTGGGTACAGTCTGTACCCTGCCCGCTCCGAACAGCGGCTGAGACCTGCTGTTTGATACGATCCGCCAGTCTTTGGGACGTACAGCTTACATACCTAGCATTGTACTGGCACTGAAATTCATTTCCCACATTACTCATTTGTGTGATAGGCAGGACATCTTTTTGGCTTGACGGCAGCAGCCTGTTAGTGGCAAATACCACTCGTGTTGCTACTGCATAGTGATAGCGTGAAACAGCTAGTTTTGCCTGTTGCTCAAATTTTTGAGATACCTTGCCCTTTCCAGGTTAATGAGGTAGACTGGGCACTTTTCAGGGCTGAAAGTGACAGGCTTAAGCCTGTTCGTGAGTTTGTGTGATATACAGTGCAAAATGATCTGATCAGCGTCAAGCTGCCTGGTTTAAATTTCAAACAATGCTTGGCAGTTAACTATCAGTCATCATCACTGGTGTATTCTCCATGGCAATGCCACCAATCACACTCTCTTCACATACAGTATAAATTGTTGTTTTCCCCTTATATTGGTGTTCTTGAGAAGTATCCTGATGAGTGCAAGACGAAAAGCTTAAGTGTGTTTCTTTTTTCAGCAATTTTCACCATTTAGAAAGCACTCTGTCTATCCTTGAGTAAAACAATGGGCAGCTTTTTTAAATACCTAAATGAATGCGGTCTTTTGGCCATCAACTTCTCATGGATTCCAATACTTTCTTGAACAGTCAAGTAGTATGACATGGGCATTCAAAATCTACTTTTAGTGGGTAAGCAAACAAAAGCAACATTGCAATACCCTCTCAAATGGTAGAAAATTCCACTCTAGAATACTGCATCAAGAGTCAGCAGCTTTGAGAGACGAGACAACTGGCCACAAAAAAACTTAAAAATTACAATGCTAAGTTTAGTGACAATAGAAATACTGCTTTTACCAGAAGAAAAACATCCAAGGCGCTTCAGGGGTGTCATCAGACCAACATGGACACATCAAGGAGGAAATACGAGGAAGGGCTAGTCAAAGAGGTGGTGTTAAGCAAGGCCTTAAAGGGAGAAAGGGAGGTGGGAAGGCAGAGGGGTTTAAAGAGGGAACTGCAGAGCATGGGGCTGAGGTGGCTGAAGGCACAACCATGGAGAATGAGGCTCAAGGTTGAGCAAGATTACAGAGGTGGGAAGGGCAAGGCATGGGTGAGAGAACAGAGGCATTGGTAGACTAGGAACCACTGGAGGTCAGCAAGCAAAGGTGCGATGGGTAGACAGTACTTGATACAGAGTAGGATTTGGTCGGAGGTTTGCATGAGCTAAAGTTTACAGAACATAGAGAACAAGAGAAATGCAGGTCAGCATTGGAATAGTGGAATCTAAAGCTCACAAAGATATGGATGAGGGTTTCAGCAACAGATGGGCTGAGACAGGGACAGGTGATACAATGCAGATGGAAGTAGGCAGTCCTTTTGTGATGGAGAGAACATGGGGTTTAGGGTTGAATCTGAAGACAAGGCTACTGTCTGGTTGAGACAAAGACTGGCTGGGGAGTGGGACGGAATCAGTAACAAGAGTATGCAGTTTATGGTGGGAGTTGAACACAGTAGCTTCGGTCTTCCCAATGTTTAACTGGAGGTAAGTGTTGCTCATCTAAGACTGAATATTAGACAAGCACTAAGGTTGAGGAGGATTTGGAATGATAATACACCATGGTCACAGAGAATGTCATTTGTAAATTTGGTTAGGGCTGTTTTAGTGCTATTTTGGGACAGAAACATTTGAAGAAATTTGTGCACGAAGTTCTGCAAAAGATTGGCCCAGATTTGGGAAGTGACAACACCTTCAAAAACCTGAGAGCAGAGGGAGGTTGGAGCTGGAACAGTAGTTTTCAAAGAAGGGTTGAGAGCAGGTTTGTTTTTGAGGCCAGCAGTTCTGAAAGGGTGTACACAGTATCTGACGTAAGGCAACCATTTGTCAGGTAAAAGCAAAATACTGCAGATGCTGGAAATCTGAAATAAAAACAGAAAATGCTGGAAAAACTCAGGTCTGACAGCATCTGTGGAGAGAGAAACAGAGTTGGCATTTTGAATCTGTATGACTCTTCTTCAGAAGAAGTCATACAGACTCAAAACGTTAACTCAGTCTCTCTCTCCACAGATGCTGCCAGACCTGCTGAGCTTTTCCAGCATTCTATTTTTGTTTCATTTGTTAGGTAGCATAGGGTCAGTAAAACCAACTGAGTGATAAGTAGCTGAGTGGAAACAGAATCAAGGAGCAGGTGGAGGATCTCATGGACGGTGTGTGTGTTTGGGGAGGACACAAGGAGAAGACAAAAGAAAAATTAAAGATGCGGTTTCAGGGTTGAATAGGCACAGGGAAGGAGGGAGGCAACTGAATGGATGGACTCAATCTTAAGTGATAAGAAATCTACAAACTTCTCGCACTTGAAGGTAACATTGAAAGGAATGCAGTAGTAGAGAAAATGAGTTGGGGGTTATGTTTGCTCTCCAGTATGAGCCTGGAGTGATGAATGGTTTTGGCAGAGAGAGGCCTGATTGCGTCTAATATGGTTCCACTAGATCTGGTAATGGATGGCTAAACTAACTGTGTGAGGGGAGACAGTGGCATAGGGATAACATCACTGGACTAATTATCCAGAGGCCCAGGCTAATGCTCTGGGGACATGGACTCAAATCCCACAAGGGCAGCTGGTGGAATTTAAGTTCAATTAACAAAGTTCTGGAACTGATAGTTAGTCTCAGTGACCATGAAACCATCATTGGTTGTCTTAAAAACCCACCTGGTTCACTAACGTCCTTTAGGGAAGGAACTATGCTCTCCTTATGTAGTCTGGCCTACATTTGACTCCAGACTCATGACAATATGGTTGACTCTTAACTGCCCTCTGAAATGGCCTAGCAAGCCACTCAGTTCAAGAGCAATTAGGGACGAGCATCAAGTGCTGGCCTTGCCTATGACATCCACATCCCATGAAAGAATAAAATTTTAAAAATATGCTTATGTCTGCCTTGGACATAAGGGAACAATGTTGAGGACATACCATGCAAGATCAAGATGGAGGAATAAAAGTGATTTTGGGAAGAAAGGGAACGATTGAGTAAATTGTCAGCTTGAAAGTACAGCTGTAGGTGATTTGGGGAGACTTTATATCATGGAGTACCTAAAAATTTCCTTCTGTGAACACAACACAAACCTAAACTCTTATCAGGTTATACAAAGAACATAGACGATACATTGCCCTGTAATCCTATTAATCAAAGTTTTAGCAAAACCCAAAAGCAATCTCTATTTTCCCTCCATGATCTCTTTTACACAATGCTTTTAGACATACCTTCTGTTACAATCTTGTCAAGATCTGAGCTGAGGGCACCCTCCACTGGAACATCATTGAAAGGCTGATTTCGCTTTGAGCTCTCATTAGGATGATTGGTTGAAAGCTCATCCGCAACGGATGAGATGTCAATCCCAGCTTAAAGAAAGGAGCACTGTGATAAGTTACCGAACAAAATTTTCAGCAGTTACAAATTTGCAAAAATGGAGTTGATTTCAATCACAAAAAGCAGAAGGGAAATGGGGAACAAAAAAATTCAGGTTGCCTGCTCAAACTTCAGGTCTACATGACCAACTTACTTTTCTTTCTCAAAGGAAAAATAGAAAACAATTTTAAAAAATACATTAGTCAAATAACTAATACAGACCTAAAACAGTCAAACATGACTGGTAGCGGGAGCATTCACAACCAAGTAATGTTAACATTCACAACCAAGCAATGACAGATTTCAGTATTCAACCCAATTAGCAATCAAATTCAGTCACAGATCTGAGTTTTTTCCTATTCAAAGGCAAGGTGGAGCACAACACAATAGTGAGACATCCTTTGTTTATGGTTGAGGAAACACAGACTATGCCCACATCATGTTGCAACAAACAATGCTTCCGGTTAGGTACACCACTGATATATGATGGCTTAGTTGCTTTTGAATGTCAGTTTCAGCCCACAAGGTCACATAATTCACAAATGATAGTCATTTGTAGTTATGAAGGTCATTCTAAGGAGTGAGCTAAAGCTCTCCCAATGGCTCAGCTGGTAAAGGCAATGCAGACCACAGATCCTACATATCACTGCTGGTCTGATAGTCGGGGTGTTATAATTGACATCAGTGCCTGCAGACACTCTATCCCAACAGAATTTGCTGCTAATGCTGACAAGGCCATGTTCACAAATCAATGAAGGTCACTTGGATTAGGTAGTGGAGAGCACCTGGTCCCCTTCAGCCACTCTCTTCAGGACAAGAGAAAATTGTCAAAATGTAACAAAAAAGCTAAAATTTTATTTGGAGTGATTTTCTTAATTTTAGAGAGCTTTCAAAATCAGCAGCTAAATCATTTGCAATTTAGATTTCAAGAAGGAACCTTGTTTCAGTTAAGATCTGTCCATTTCCTAAATGGTGATAAATCCGAGTTAAGCGTTTTCAATACCCCCGGAAAGTATGAATTAAATTTAGGGAATACTTGGGCTCTGAAAGCTAATATTATTGCCAAGTTCCACCCCTCATAATGATTACTTTTTATAAGCCAGTGAACTAAAAGGAGGGGGAATGTATTTGGGGTACAGTCTATAAGAATAGTACACCAGAGAGCAATGAGTTGCCAGTACTCAAACCAGACCAGTAACAGTGCATTCACAATGGTGCATGTCAGGAAGATGAGCTTTACCATACTGGAATGTCAACATTCTGAATTAATCTAAAATGTCTGCAGAGTACCAACAAAGTTCCAACACTGTTCTGTTTGCCTCTGAAACTTGTGGCATTATTTGGATCTCATGTTTTATACACAAAAGTTTAAATATAGGACGAGCCATCACTTTCTGAAACAGGAAAGAAACTGAAATATCTCAGACTTTGCTCAGCACAATTCTCACCAACTTTCTGAGGAAGTAACAAATAGGGATCAATTTTGTGACAGGCCAGCCTTTTGGTTACAACACAAAAATGTAGATCCGACTCTACCATCATTAGTCTTGACATATATAATTTATTGATAAATTTAATTTATCTTGCAGTGGAAAAGCTATATAAATGGCTCTGGATAAATCCACAACTGGAAACAACCTGCTCACACAGGTGAAAGATGTATGAGTGAAAGCAATCACATTTTTAAGGCATACGTTAAGAAACCAAGCAACAAAAACAAGCATAAAACATAAACAGCTTAACTTTGGAATAGGATTTCCACCCCCCTCCCTACTTTCTTCCCTACTTAACCATTCTGAGCTCCACACATCCTTGAGCTAGGAACACAGAGTCATCTCAGGACCGTAGCTAGTTGTTTCCATATTGGTTGGCTGGAGTTGCATTCTGTGATGCACTTTGCGGAGCTATCTCCAACTGAACTTAGTAGGCCCAAGACATGGCTGTCCTGGTAACCCAAGCCTGCTGGATTGTGAAACAAATAGATTACCTCACTATATTTTCAAACCTTTTTTCTTATAAATTTGCCTTCTAAAAAAATTCTCAGGGTTAATATTATTAATAGGGCATTGAGTCTAATTCTGTGTATGTACTTCCTTCTTAATGCTTTAGTTCTGCTCCAACCCAACTGTCCCAACAGTTTATCCCACTCTAACTAGTATCCCAGTTGAGCATGCTATTTTCATACAGACTGGGAAACGTTTACGTGAACTGTTAAAGGTTTTGCAGGTCGCTCTGATGGATAATATGAAAAAGAAATCCAGCAAAAAAATTCACTTGCACTGAATCTATGATAAAGATTTGAAAGAAGGTATGCACTGTGCCATCATAATCCAGAAAAACCATGCATAGGGCAACGGTCAACACAAATTCTATTTAAGGTCTGCAATATTCACAATTAGCCCAGCTTAATCTTTATTTTTGCAACCAAGACACCATCTCATTACTCAACACTGCAGGACACGCAACAAAATGAACAAATCATTAGCTGATTACCAGAAATTTCAATTAACAGAAGCCAATTCAGTTCCTTGTGCATGGCTTGGCTGGGAAACAATAGCATCAACTCCCCAAACCCATTAATACACTTCATTCTGTGCCAGTGATATTGATCATGATTATGTGTCCTCTTAAAAATCTCCTGTAACCCAATTTTCATTCTCATCTGTTGATGGGACTTGACACATGCTGGGATACAGTACTTGGGTGCTGACAACCCTACAGCAACTCATTCCAGGCAGCCGCTGTCCACACTGAAGTTCTATAGGCTATTTAACATTGGAGCTTATTACAGTCAAGCCCAATGCTGACCTCACTCAAAATCTGCAAGTGCACAGTTTCCACTGTGGTTGGGGGCTGTTGGTAGTGATCAGGAGTGAGAACTATATGGCGCCACGCTGCAAACCCACCTGAGGTCAGCTTAGTCAGCACAGGCCAGACATCAAATTTAGGACTGTCTACTCTGTATGGCTCAGGATCACACCACATGGTGCATTTATCAACTTGGACATTAGGAATTACCATAATACTTTTTATATAGCAGACTGGAAATCTTTTGAACAAATTGCCAAATCAGTTTACAAATATATATTGAGGTGCAAACAAAATTAATCTTTTGCAAACCTTGCCACTTATTACCATGGATGGAATTTGAATCAAGAATCAGTGAAATGACTTGTACATGCTTAGACTACCAATAGTCACTGGAAAAACTCCCACACCTCAACAGATTTTTGTTCTTGTTACTACACCTTTACAGCAATACAAATGTTTAATTAGGTATAAAATATGACGCAGGACAATCTAAGATCACAATTGTTACTTCGGAGATATTTTGTGAATGCAAACTGATTTTCACATGCATTTTACAGATAAATTTCAGAAAATTAAAAGGCAGGAAAGCAAAAAAAAATTCTTTATTGGTTTTTACGTTCACAAATGCTAAAAAAAATTTTAGCACTTGACCAGTAACCTGTTGAATAGACTGGTGATGTCATGTGAATATCTTCTATGAAAACGCAAGCAGACATACAAGCACCCAGGTACAAACTACTGATGTTAACACGTGAACACGCAAAGAGTGGCGAGAGGGTCTGACTGCTTACCAAAGGGAGAGAGGGAGCTGTCTGCGTGGAAAGGACTGAGATCGAAACCTAAAAACCCAAAAGTACAATAAAAACAAAAGGGAAAAAAATGAACAGTGGCAAGCAAAAGCCATTTAACCCTTTCCAACCTAAAAAGTCCACAACCATCCCTACAGCATAATAACACAGCCCAATCACTGTGCATGGCCCAAAGCAAACAAGATCTATGACAAAGGTCAAACTGACTCGCAGTATTTCAGGTGTCTCTAATGGTATCAGCAGGTTAGCCAGAAAGCCTGGATTCTAGGATTAGCTTATTGGTCAGTGTGATGGACTGACCAAATTACAAGTAGACCAAAACCACAGATACACCTGTAAATGAAACAATAAATGGACTGTGCAAATGGATCCTAGCTTGCCCTTACAGTCAAATCATCAATTAAGAATGCATTCACAAAGGCCCTGAATGGTTGCCCAAAGTGCTGCAACAATAAAGTAAGTGGAAGGTAGTCTTACCTTTGCAGTCAAATTGACAGCAAGGTGGACTGATAACTGTTGAAACCCAATTCTGGAAAAGTTCACCCATGAAAAGTTAAAAAAAGTAAACTGTATGTGTAATAGAAAGTGAAATAGAAACACCACAAACTGAAGTAAATATTGACTACAATGCTGTTTCTAAATAACTGAAGTTTAAAGCAGGAATAGAAGACTGCAGAAAATAAGTGTAATTAACACAGGAAATGAAAGTAATATTGTTACTGTTCCAACCCACTGCACTCAAAACCATTGCGAAGGTGTAACATATGCTAACTCACTTACTCATAAATACAACTGGCATGTTAATTTTAATCTAAGCCAACCATTAGGATGTTCCATTGTGGAGGGAACAGGAACTTGGTCACGTCCTTCCATGAACATGTGCACCTTTTCAGCCATTAGAAAGTAAGGGAGAAGGCATAGTTCATTAACTTGATCTCTCAATGGGTCAAATATGGACATGTCTACACAACTAGGAAGGAAACTAATCAGGCGTGTAACTATCAATTTATATCTATGTTCTCCAACAGTCACAGCCGGTTAGATTACTGCAGGGATCTCTAAAGGCACATTTGAGTTTCATGCCAAATTTTGAGTTATTTGGGAAAAACTAGATAACTGCATTTTTTCCCCTAGAATTCTAATTTCAAAATAAACTACGACATTAATTCAGCATTTCTCAGAAAATGTGAATTAGCAGAGACATCCATGAGGGATATCAGTTCAATGGCTTAAAAAAATTACTAGGTGATCTCCTGTGGCACTGCTTTAAGTAGTCTAGAGCTCAGTTGCAATGGTTAGCTGCTAAGATAGAGTTGTTGTTAATATGACCTGTCATTTTAGGGCCAGTAGTCTTAGGGGAATTGGGCAAAACAGGCTAAGTAAACAGGTAAGTAAATGCAGTAGCTTGTAAATTCTTGGAGGTCAATTATGGAGTAGTTGCAGTTGCTTCCAAGTTATTGGTTCCAGGGCAGAAAACCCCAGCATGATATGGCTGGCTTTCCTTCCCATTTCTTAAAATAAATTGTTTTGTGTCTGATAAAACAGGAGTATAGCACTTTGCAGGATAGGCATGGGCTAGATGGTATAATATTTCCATCTCACTAATTCCTTCATCTTTTCCATTTATTGCTATTTACTTGATTAGTCCATCCAATCTTTCTTAAAGGTTGGGTTACAAAGAAAAACTGGAGCTCCTTCAGGTGGTGTCTGGGGGAGACGTGATAGAAGTATACAAGGTATTAAACATCATAGGAGAGTATTACTTAAGTATATGCCAGATACTAAAATCAAGAGGCACAAGTTAAAACTGCTAAAAAGAAAATTAATGACATATGTCACAAAGCACTTCTTCGCGAAAAGAGTGATCAACACTTGGAAAGCTCTTCAAGATAGGGTTATTAGAGGCATAGAGATCAATAGGTATGTGGATGATATGACGCAAGTTTTTATTTCTTCTCGATGGATGAGCTGAATAAACTCCCTCATCTGCATTTATCTGGCATTCATATAATTTATCTGCCTTTATTTTTTTAATTACGTTCCCTACTATATTTTGCTGTTCATCTCGTCAGTCGCTAATTCTGACAACATTGGTAGTCAGTACCAGAAAGTCAACACATTTCAGGAATGTGTGCAAGGTAATAAGGTTGAGATCAACTGAGAACTACGTCAAAAAGGGCAGACAGATCAGAGTGAGTGCAGCAGAAGCTGAAGAGTGGCAAATATATATATGAGTGAGGGAGTGCATGGCAGAAATTAGCATGTGTGCATTGGAGACAGGTGAGCCAGAAATCAGCACACAACAGACAGATAGTAGGCAGCGAGAGTTTTTTTTCCCCTGCCTGCCCTCCCCAGGAAAGTACAACCACCATGGCATTGCTCACAAGACCAGCCACAAGTGCACCAAGGACAGACAGTGGACTCAAAGCCCAGGTCACAAATGGACTTTAGGCCTCACGTAGCAATGTATGGTACTTCTGAGTTGAGCAATTTTCTATATAAATATATTTTTAGTAAATTACTTAAATTTTCATATTTGCTATAAATTGCATTTGCTACCCTGTATAAATCAACTGGCTAAGTGAAAAAGCTGGCAGCCTAAGAGTTACAGTAATTCTCACTAGTCCCTTTAAAAAAAACGATAGCAGTTTGCTGATTATAGTCCCACCTACGACATGTTGGTATGTTCCAATCCTGTTCAGTTGTGAGGGCTGCATTCCTATAAAATGATATAGCAGAGGTGGTGGCCATCTGGCCCATCATGCCAGAGCTGGCTATATGGAAGTACTAGCCATTTAGTCACTCCTCTGCTCTTTCCCTATAGACCTGTGAATATTTTCCAAGTATATATCCAATTCGTTTTGGAAGCTACTATTGAATCCGCTTCCACCATCCGTTCAAGCAGAACCTTCCAGCTCATAACTAGCTGCACAAAAAAAATCCTCATCTCCCCCTGGTTCTTTAATGTGAACTAT
Source organism: Carcharodon carcharias (assembly GCF_017639515.1). Lineage (NCBI taxonomy): Eukaryota > Metazoa > Chordata > Chondrichthyes > Lamniformes > Lamnidae > Carcharodon > Carcharodon carcharias. The sequence continues at coordinate 20,577,666 of NC_054507.1, read as the reverse complement.
ACCTCAGCCAATCACTTGCAAGTCTTGTATTTACTTCCTGTAAAAGTTGCCAGTGTCATACAATTGTCTCTCATCATGTGTGCCTACCACCACGGGAAAATTGCTAGCAGCCACACACTGATCTCCTGCTACGGTGCTCACATGGAGTCTGAGGAAATGCTGTTTTATCTCAAGTAATGCACAATATAGTGTGAGAATCAATGATTGACATTGGCTGTATAAATCAAATTGTGTTTTTATTGTAAAGTACTGTTAATGGTACTTTTGGAATCTGCAAATCCACAACTGCAAGCTTATTTCTACATGATGTAATTGAGAATGTAATAAAGTAAAATAGGTTAATTGCAAAATTAAGTTAACTGAGTTGAAAAAATGAATGCATATTAAAGTTTTTTTAGCATATATAATTCCAATAAGAATATTTATACGATGGGTAATTGGAATATCTCGTGCAGATGTTGCATTTATATTTCTGAAACTGTCAAATGCATAGAGAGGGAATGTTGTCTTAATTTTGGTGTTCATCTGAACAAACATGCCCGAGCGAGTGAAGATGAGAGTGTGGGCAGAGTAAACGATGGAAGAAAGAGTGCAAGAGTGCACAAGAGAAAGGTAGTCTTCATAAAGGGGGCCCGACAGTTGGCGAGTATGATTGTACATGCTTAGAGAAGGCCATCTTTACGTTGAGTGTAGACAGTGGGTGGGGCATGAAGCAGCAAGTTAGGGCACGGTGTTTCAGTGGAAAATTGTTTTAATAGAGATGTTGGAGTTTCTCACAAGCATGCCACATTCCTCAACTCCCACTCACCCTTTTGCTTTCCTCAGTCCCTCACCCAGTTCACCCACATCACACTCAACCCCTACATGGAAACCAAAAGCAAAGACCCAATGAGGGGCAAGCAAAATTATTAAAGTGTAATCACAACATGACAAGCAAGCCAGGTGGAAAAAGTGGAAAATATAGATTCAAGGGTAAAGGTATTAGTGACAATTTTTTGTGTTCAAGGTGAGCAATGGCAGTGATGTGGAACAAATCATTTCTATTTCAGACACCCAGTGTTAGCATCATATACTCGTATGAGAAGTATAGCACAGGCAGAGGCAGAGCAAAGCTCCCTTCACACTGCTCCAATATTGTGCCTCAGCCCTAACTTCACATGACTGCATCAACTGGGCACTCCACCGCCCCCTCCACACCAATCATCCATCAGCCTGTCTGAGTGACACTGCCAATAAATGCTAAATTCGGGATAGCTTCTTATGGATGTACATGCACAGCAATAACTATAATTTTACATCCAGATGGTTAAATCAGACAATTGCATCAGTAGAAGAGTGGATTGCTGTGATGCCTCCTTCATATTTGTGATTCAGGCAGAGTCATTATATGTTCCATGGTCTATTCTGGCTGACCAGTAGCACACTGGGGAGCTTTTAATATGTTCCATGGTCTATTCTGGCTGACCAGTAGCACACTGGGGAGCTTTTAATTTTCAATGTGTACATTAAGTGTCTGCGTCTGCTGTAGTATGTGTGAATGCAGTTTAGGGCATCCATGAGCTTCGCTTCATGGAAGATCAAAGCCAGGGAATCTTCAAAGCCAGGGAATCTTCTACATCGGATCTGTCACGATTATTTGTGACTTCTTGTGAACTAGGCCCACCAGGAACAGGATTGAGACTACAGAGACTTGTTTTTGGTCAGCAGGTGTCTAAGATCCACAAAAACCTCACTCAAATCATGCTGCTGAAACTCTGTACCCACCTGGAGGGCTTCTGTTTGTTCAATGTGAATTATACACAGTTCCTGCAGGGATATGTCCCACTTACCCAAATTCAGAAAGTTTAGGCACAGGTTGGCAGAGCCAAGGTGTCTTGACCTCCAAGTGTGCACATGGATACTGCAAAAGTATAACTAGATTAAATAGCGCAGCTCACTACAGTACATCACCTAAATTTCTGCTGCTTATTCAACTAGATCTTACAATGTTTTATAAAAGCAGCATCACTCCACGTAATTCACAACATGTTATTTGATGTTGCATTCCTTTAAAGCTACAAAATCTGAACATGAAGTAAACACTGGTTAGCTTAAAGTTTAATTGCTCGTCAGGCTGCAGGTTATATGATTGGCAAGGTCAGTCAGGCCCCCGTCAGTTAAGCTATTTTCAATTGCTGGAGAAACCTGTACATGTCAGAAACTGCTTTTGGTTCTTTGTGCTTCTTTTTGAAAAAAGGATACAGTAGTTTGCAGTTTGCACTTTTGTAGAGTGACCAAAAGGAAATGGGTGCTAGGCATACTGCTTTTAATTACGTTAAAAAAGATGCCTGTCCTTTTAGATTTTTCTGTACTGCATACTATGCCTAACCACAAGACGATTGCCCTGTTCAAAACCATTGCCAAAGTCATTCAATGCCCAACCATGAGAAATATAAGGACTAAGACCTGTAGAAATATATTTCTGGTAGTTGTGCTACAACCTTTCTTCCCATATCAGCAAGCATTCCACATTCTGGCTGGACACCTTGCCCCACCATTGCATGGAACACTGCAATAGTGCAACAGCGCACTGGACTTTGTAATCAAAATTGTTTATACGAACATACATACAAACATACAAAATAGGAGCAGAAGTGGACCATTCGGTCCACCAAGCCTGCTCCACCATGCAATAGGATCATGGCTGATCTGTTTGTATTACTGATTCCACATTCCCATCTATCCATTTAATTTAATTTGGAATTTAAATCAACAGCCTTTGCATAGTGCACTTATTCTCTCTATGAATCCTGAATTCCTATTAGATCGCAACCAGCTTCTGGATTTAATTCAGGGTGCTACAGAAACTGAAGGATGGAGGGAACACGGTTGTAACAGCGCATTTTGTTTAGGCATCTACGAAAAAACAAAATTTATGACAATCACATATTTTGTCCTCCTCCCTACTTACCCATTCCATCTGGTTGAGCTTCTTCAGTTTTAGGTGGTTCATCTGGAACTGAATCTCCATTATGTTCAGGGGGGGCTTGGATTGTCTTTGCATCAGGAGCTGTCAGAATTAATTGGAAATAGTTATCAATACAGAAAAATTAATCTTCGGTAGCAGTCAATAGGAAAAATAAAATCAGTTCAACAGATACTAAATAACTCATTGGCTTATTTTATGTTACTTCATTGATATAATTTCACTGGTATCTTTCAGAAAGCCTGCAAATCTGACCAATTAGCATTGTTTTCCTGGATTCAGAAGATCTATGTAGATTAGAAACATGAGTGGTCTCAGCACTGATCACTGCAGCACACAAAAATCCTAAATCAATCCTCTAACAGGTACCAGCAATTCCCTCTCCTAACACCAGTTACTTTGCCATCTCGAAGTTTTCTGGGATACTCACTGCCTAATATTCGGAACTTTATTCTGCCAGTTACTGGTGCAAGGCTAATAGGTTTATAGGACCCAGGTTTGTTCCATCACCTTTTTCTTTTGTCAAGAATAGGTACAACATTAGCACTTGTCCAATTTAGTGATATCTTCCTTTCACTCATATATAGCAGGAGCAGGCTATTGAGTTGGATGATTAGCCATGATCAAAATGAATGGCAGAGCAGGCTTGAAGGACCGAATGGCCTACTCCTGCTCCTAGTTTCTACGGGCAGAATTTAGCCCTCAATGGGCGGGCAGGCGGGCCCCACCGGCTCAGCGGCTAGCCAAACTCCACTGCCGAAACGGGCCCTGCCACCATTTTGGGCCAATTAAGGCCCGCCGGGAAACGCTATGCTCTTCCTGTGCAGGCGGGGGGTGGGATTCCCCAACTGTCAAAGTGTGCTCTTTCACGCATGCATGCGAAAGAGCGCACTGCTCCCTGAGACTAAGTGCTGTCTCAGGGAAATTGGTGACAGTTTAAAAAATCTCAAAAATAGAAAAATAAAAAAATTAACATATCCCCCTCATGTGACAATGTCACACAAGATGGGACATCTTAATAAACATGACAAAGTTTATTAAAGATTTTTGAAATGGACATGAAACCTCATTCCCGCCAGTGGATGAGGTTTCATGTTTTTTCTACTGCCCGCCAGCCTTAAGGTTGGACGGGCAGGGTCTTTAATTGGGTTAATTATCCTGTCAATGGCCTCAATTGGCCATTGACAGGTTGGTGGGCAGACAGCTGATTTTGCTGTATATTTAAATGGCGCAGGATGATGTTGGGGGTTCCCCCCAACGTCATCCCGCGTCGGCGAGCAGGCCCCGCCCCCAACTCGCCGACAGAAAGATTCTGGCCTATGTTTCTAGTTTCTATGGCCTCCCTCATGATAACAGCACTTTGCAAATTTCATCTCTAATCTCACTTTGCAGCCTCAGGTATATGCCAGTCATCGATAGGGGTTTCTTGGTTTTGTGTCCTATCAGCCTGTCTTGGACCTCTTTACAAGTGATGTCCAAATTATTTAGATTTGGACATTATTTTAGACTTTTTTATATTTAAATATATAGATTATTTTATATTTAAATATTTAGACTGGGAAAACTATTAGACCTAAAGGCTGACAAGTCCCCAGAACCCAATGCTCTGCATTTGAAGTGGCTGCAGAGATAGTAAAGTAATTGGTTATAATCTTCCAAAATTCCTTACAGATTATGGAATGGTCCCAAGGGATTGGGAAATAGCAAATGTAACACCTTTATTCAAGAAAGGAGGGAGACAGAAAGCAGGATACTATAGGCCAATTAGTCTAACATCTGTCACAGGGAAATTGCTGGAATCCATTATTAAGGAGATTATAGCAGGATACTTAGAAAATTATAATGGGATCAAGCAGAGTCAGCATGGTTTTGTGAAAGGGAAATCGTGTTTAACTAATTTATTACAGTTCTTTGAGGAAGTAACCAGCAAGGTGGATAAAGGGAATCCTTTATGTGATATACTTGGGTTTCCAAAATACATTTGATATGATGCCAAATCAAAGGTTACTACAGAAAATAAGTCTTGTAGTGTAGGGGGTAACATAACTAGCATGGATAAAGAATTGGTTAGCTAACAGATAGATAAAGGGGTCTTTTTCAGGCTGGCAGGCTGCAACTAGTGGAGTGCTACAGGGATCAGTGTTGGGGCCTCAACTATTTACAATCTATATCAATAACTCAGATGAAGGGACCAAATGTATGATAGCTAAATTTGCCGACAACACCAAGATAGGCAGGAAAGTAAGTTGTCGAGAGCAGGTAGATCGTCTACAAAGGGGATAGGTTAAGTGAGTGGGCAAAAAATTTGGCAGATGGAGTGTGACATGGGAAAATGTGAACCTGTCCACTTTGGCAGGAACAACAGAAATGGAGAGAGATTGCAGAAGTCAGTTGTACAGTGATTTGGGTGTCCTCATACATTTTTAATAATTCATTTACAAGATGTGGGTGTCGCTAGCTAGGTCAGCATTTATTGTCCATCCTTAATTGCCCTTGAGAAGGTGGTGAATCACAAAACATTAGAATGCCAGTACAGCAAGTGATTAGGAAGGCAAATGGAAAGTTAGCATTTATTGCAAGGGGAATGGAATTTAAAAGTAGGGAAGTTTTACTGCAGCTGTAGAGGGCCTTGATGAGACCACATCTGGAGTACTGTGCACAGTTCTGGTTTCCTCGTTTTAAAAAGGATGGAATTGTGCTAGGAGCAGTTCCAAGAAGGTTCACTTGACTCATTCCTGGGATGAAGGGCTTATTCTATGAAGAAAAGTTGAACAGGTTGGAGTTTAGTTTTAAAGTTTAGTTCAGTTTAGTTTAAAACTGCCCACTGGAGTTTAGAAGAATGAGAGGTGATCTTATTGAAACAAACAAGAAGCTGAGGGGACTTGATGGGGTAGATACTGGGAGGATATTTCCTCCTGCGGGGGGAGACTAGAACCAGCAGACAAAGTTTAAGAATAAGAAGTCTACTTTTAAGACTGAGATGAGGAGAAACTTTTTCTCTGAGGGTCATTAGTATGTGGAATTCTCTTCCCCAGAAAGTAGTGAAGGCTGGGTCACTGAATTTATTCAAGGCCGAGTTAGACAGATTTTTGATACGAGAGAGACAAGGGCTATGTGGGGCAGACAAGAAAAAAGAAAGTGGAATGGAGACCACAAACAGATCAGCCATGGTCTTATCGAATGATGGAGCAGGCTCAAAGGGCCAAATGGCTTACTCCTGTTCCTAAGTCCAATATAATTTTTTAAACATTTACTCATGGGTTGTGGATGGCACCAGATGCTCTGCATTCATTGCCTCCTTATCTTTATCTGCTCTGAGCTTTTGCTAGTGGGCTTTCTCCTTGGACTGCTACAGTCCTTGTGGTGATGGTGCTCCCACAACAGTTTTAGGTAGGGAATGCTAGAACGTTGACCTAGCAATAATAAAAGAACAGTGATATTTGTCAGAGCCAGGGTAGTGTGCAACTTGGGAGAGGAATTTGGAAATGGTGGTGTTCTCACATCATTGCTGCTCTAAGCCTTCTCAATGGTAGAGGTCACAGTTGGGTGAGGCAAGCTGCAGTGGTGCATCCTGTAGCCAATACATTGAAGATGTCTGGGCCAAAGACACTTCCCTAAGGAACGCCAGCAGAAAGTGCCCCAGGGACAGCTTGCTCTTCAACAACCACAATCTTCATGTATGTCAAACGTGACTCCACTTACTGGTCCATTTTCTCTTTTCTCTGTTTTTATGCTGGTTCTAATGGGCTACCCACATGCTAATACAGTATCCCTTCCCCTGCACAACAAAAACAGAATTACCTGGAAAAACTCAGCAAGTCTGGCAGCATCGGTGGAGAAGAGTTGACGTTTCGAGTCCTCATGACAGAACTGTCGAAGGGTCATGAGGACTCGAAACGTCAACTCTTTTCTTCTCCGCCGATGCTGCCAGACCTGCTGAGTTTTTCCAGGTAATTCTGTTTTTGTTTTGGATTTCCAGCATCCGCAGTTTTTTTGTTTTTATCCCTTCCCCTGCATTCATTTTGAGGACAGGAAGCATTTTCTCCATGAATATTCAAGAATAAAGCCACTATACGGTTTTACCCTGGACTATTCAAAGTGCTTTTCACTTGACTACTACAATTAGTTATTTCAAAAAATTGCAGTTATTGCCAAGATAGACCCAGAACAAACACTTGGAACGTAAAAAGAAAATATAAGTTCAGATTTATAGGATTGCGCTACAGTGGTCAGATTTGCTCTTTCAAAATAAGACCCAGAAATGTAAGATATACAGAAGAATCAATACCGTTGTTAAGTTTCTCACCCCTTTCCTGGGTTCCATCACGTTTTTCATCGGTTAAATCCTTCTGCTGAGGTGCCGAGTCCGCTTGAGGTGTGGCTTGTGGAAACTCAGCGCTTTCATTGTCAGAGAAACCCTCTGAGCTGAGGCAAACTTTCCGACTGCTGTCCAGCAGTGATTTTCCAAAGAACGCTTCCTGTCAGATATGGAAGGTTAAGAAAAAAATCTCTGCTAACCTACAAATAATACCGGAAAGTAAAATTTCTAAGTGTGCACACTTATTAAATTACTTTTCATTATGTCTAACATTAAAGTTTTCATTTTTAAAAGCAGAGTGGGACATAGCACAACAAATGTAAATCACCTACCTTAGGTACCATTATCCTCATTTTTTGAAGGTAGTTCAAAATCCACATACAAATAAGTCCTCGTTGAAATGAGGTGGTAAAAATACCAGGACTGTGTACCTTTTAAAAGTTTGGCACCACACAAGGCCATGAGAGTCACGTGACCTTTCCCCACTCCACTGCATATATAGGCCTCATTCTGGAAGCATATCTCAGTTCGCTTGAAAGAAGGTTGCAGCAGATTTAGAGAGTTGATAATCAGAAAGTTAAATACAAGACTTAAAATGAAGTTCCAAGTTTGCACTCTATTAGATGGAGGAAGCTTTGTATATGGAGGCTGAAGTACAATAGGATGAGGAACACCAAACCAAAGGGAAGGTAATGTAACATTCTTCCTCATTGTTCAAACTCCACAGACAAATGAATAAAAGTTGCATTGCAAATAAGAGTTGACATTCTTGAAGACTGAACATCAATACCAGCTTAGAACACAGCAGTGCCAGAGCACTCATCACCTTAAGCTGTCTGATCAAGAATTCATAAAAGCATGTGTACTATTCGCCGCAGCATCTTTAGTGACAAACTACTTCCTGGTTCATGTTATCACACCACTAGGAAAATGAGTTCATGCTATTCCCGTTAACAGACAACACAGTGGCACATTGTGCTTGCTAGAAATAAAAACAAGAAATGCTGGAAAAACTCAGCGGGTGTGGCAGCATCTGTGGAGAGAGAAATAGAGTTAACGTTTCAAGTCTATATGACTCTTCTTCAAAGCCTGTTTGCTAGATGCTGTTTTAATGTGTTGCTTTCTTTCCCCCTCTCATTTCCCTTTTATTTCCTTTTCTTTTGGGCTGCAGTCATTCAGGATTCTACCATTCACATCTCGTTTCTTTGCTTGTTCCATCCCCATTCCCTTTTGATCATGCACCATAAAACCTTTTGGCATTTAATTTCTCCTGCTTAGCACCCTAACACAGACTTTCCTTTCTGATTTTTTTTCCACCTACCCCTTTTCACTTGCTCAAAATCTATTACATTTCTAACCTTTCCCAGTTCCAATGAAAGGTCACAGACCTGAAACGTTAACACTGATTCTCTCTCCACAGATGCTGCTGGGCCTGCTGAATATTTCCAGCTTTGTGTTTTTATTTTGCTGTTTTAATGAGTTTAATTAATGTTTTATTACTGAATAAAGCATGGTGGAATGATGATGGTATTTGGTTCTCTTTACGTCGAGTGTTACAGCTGTGATCATAAATGAAGCAATAGTTCCTTTCAAAGCAAGAGAAAAATAAAATTTCAGAAAAAAACCCCACTGCATACTCGCATAGGTGGAATGAGCTGCAACATTCCTGAGTAACTCCCAGCTATTCATTGCCAATCCTGAGAAAAATGTTATTTTTAGCTTCAAATTTCAGAGTTGGTCTTAGGACTTCTCTAGTTACAGGGCAAAATAAGAAGTTCAATGTACCACTACAACATGGAGGTAATTAATGATAGGGGGAACAGGGGCTCCTCTGCCACAAACAGAAGCCTACAATGTCTGGGCATATCAGGATGTGCTGGAGCCACAAGCATCACCTTTAAACTTTGCTGGTGGTACTTAGTTACTGCCTGTTTGCAGTACAGGTCATTTCCTTAGAGGAGAATATCTAACAATTTAAGATTTTTTGTCTGAAAATCCTTCCGTTCTATATCAGATGTTGGACACAGGAGGAAGTTTTAGTCTGTGCAAAGTTCAATCTTCATTCACACCCCTGGACGGTAACATACTAGAGTGGCAATCCATATTCTTTTATAGGGCATTAATGGAAGACAGCTGCAACAGTTTAACTGTCCACTTAGCACTTGTCAATGATCTAACAAAGAAACAGGAGGAGTTAAAGTAGCTGCAACATGTACTTGTGCAACTTGCTTGTAGAAACATTTTAACCTTTGTTCATTGTTAATAGTTCTCATTCTGAAAGTTTCCTTGGGCATAAAGATGCTTTTCCCATTTATCAACTTTGTGTAATTTTTTTCTGGAACGCTGATCAATGCCTTCTTTCCAGAACTTCCTTTAATTACCAATTTCTTCTTCCTAGTGTCAAGCCAGTTTTCAATTCAACTAGCTTTCACCGTTAATCTCAACTTTCCTGAAAAACTTACATCAAGTGTAGCTAAAATCCAATTAAATTCACATTCAGACTAAAGTTATGCAAGCAACTTGCCAGCAGAAAATGTGAACAGCCCACACTGTTGCAATCTCACCCAGGATATGAATAAACTCAGTGGTCAGCAAATGGGTTACTACAATATTTAGTCAACGTTATGTGGCAGAAAGCAAATTTCCTCACTGGCTGCAAACAATATTTATTTCTTTTTAAAGGATGCCACTTTATGTGCTCCATATATTATGGGATTTTGCCATCGACTTCTGCAAAGGTTTTGCATTAGTACTGGTCAGCAAAAGAATACAATACCTCTCATCAACAGTTTGGCTTCATGCCAGGGAACTCTACCATTGATTTTTTTCCACAAGACTATTACCACAACAAGTGCAGGATTCAACAGGCCGTTTTACATATCCTCTGTTGATCGCAAAAATGCCACTACTTTTCTCAACCACAAGGCTTTGTGGCAGCTGCTGCTGACTGACTGACCTGAGTGTGGCAGCAAAAGATTTATATACATTTTAATTGTTGTATAGTGACAGTGCTGAGTATATTTATGTTGGAAATTAACTGAACATTGTGTTTAGTACTAAATCAGCTGTTTCTCAAGGATGTTTTGTGGCTTAGAATTCAAAAGTTAAACACAAAATTCTGATGGCAATCGTAACTGGATTAACGGCTCAAATTCAGATCAGCAAAACCTTTAACTGTGCTGTGCTGGTAATTTTTAATTAAAATGAACATGCTTCAGAAACCTCCAAAGAGCCAAAGAAACTGTCAAATTTGTAATGAAAACCCATTTGGTCCAATGGACAACTGCCTATCTGCAAGTCAGAAGTAATACCAATTAGTTTGAACAATTCCTCTACCTTGGTATCTACATCCGTTACTGCAATATTACCACGGAAGTAAACTGAAGGATTACTCTTGCTGCATGAGTCATGTGCAGCCTTCAACAGCACCTACAGTAAAACAGAACTGATAGCCCCGGATGAAAGTTTCGTATTTTTTGTGATGCTATAGCATCAACATTGCAATGCAGCAATTAAACTGGTCTTTGGTTGATTACTACAGTTGAAATCTATCAGCCATAAACAAACAATTGCCTACTCCACATCAATTGACAATGCACTATAAATATTACCTGCAACATTGGCCAACTAACCATTCTGCTACTTGACTCTGCTCAGCTGTTGTTGTTTCGAGTCGTCTTCACCAACCCAACCACCACCAGGAACTAAAACTTCCAGAAGGACAACTCTGGGCTGATCAACTCAAAATACACACCATCAGGAATTATTCTGTGACCCAGCTGACCAACATGATACTGAACAGAAGCATCTAGCATCATCCCATCTGACTTTATGACTGTATTAGCTACGTTTAATCTATCACAGGGATGTAGTTTTCCCCCATATCCCTGAAAATATTTTATATTAAAATAGCATTGCATTCACATAATCCAGGAACTTTTGTTTACAGGAGTTAATCAAGGCTTGCAGCCTCTTCTGCAGCTAAAACTGCTTTGGAAGTTTTGCCAACTGGTCTCTGTACTGGCAACACCTGGTAATGCCCCCAAAACACCTAAGGCTGTGGCCCAGGATTGTAAAAATTTTGCCTAATGCAAGACTAAGAAGCGAAACTAAAGTACCCTTTAAGATTTTTTTTTTTTTGCCTCCTGTCCTGAAGGTATGACTGGCTTGCTCTGGTACAGTTCCATGGATGGCAGTCAATCTCCTGTACCTTCTCCAAGTCACAGGACATTCTTCACCTATAGACCAAAATAGTGAATGGTCCCATGATCAATGACTATTAAGGACAGGAGGGCCCCAGCTTATTTTAACATAATGATTGCCATCCAGGATCTGTACTGCCAGGAGTAGGAATCTTGTACAAATTGCTTCTCCATAAACCAGCAGGTGCTTAGACCAAATACAGCACCACAAATGACACCTTGACCAAGATCCTACTCAACACAAACCTAGAACCTGCCTGATCTGCATGACTCAGCTCATCAGTATGCCATTGGAGGAAGGGTACTTAGGAACATTTCTGAAGGATCTACATTTTTTTTTTTAAGATCTACTTTTGAAGGCAGAGCATTGATACAAGTTCTAATCAGCCAATTTTAACATTGCCAGCACCAGCAGAAAACTAAACATGTCTAATGTGGAGTCTATTTAGCACTAGTTTAATGACCAGTGTTAGATTTATTGTCATGCTGTCAGCTGTCGTCGGTGTTGGTGGTTAGGATTAGTCCGAGCTGTGTGCTGCATATGCATTTCAATTTCCCTCCAGATGCAATTGCATCAATTGATACATTAATAGTTTAGTAAATTGAACTCTACAATCATTAGACATTTGAGAACCTGGAAAACTCCAACAATGAGAATTTCTATAGTTTCAGGCCAAGAGAATACTTTGGTGGATACACAACACATATAGGCCCAGCTTCACATTATGACATGGTACTCAGCTCAACTGCATTTATGCTGAACTTTACGTTTGATTATTCAACTTGGAGCTGTGCTGAGACGAGCTGGAACTCAAGGTCTCTCTCTGCCAGGTTTGATGGAAAGCCACAGGGCTTGAAAGAATTTCCTTCCAGTGAAATGTACTCTCATAATTAAGTTTGCTGTTGAGCAGACAGTGAAGGCAATTTTGAGTGTTTCTGCACAGGGAAGGATCAAAAGCAACTAAGATGTGTGGGGAGAGAGTGAGAGAGAAAAAGAACAGGGCTGAATTCAAGGATGAACCAGATGACATAGACCCTGACTGACAAAATATGACAAATTTTAGAAAATCATGTTCCAAGACCAAAAGCAAATGCTGGCTTTGCAAAATTTGGAATTCACAAAAAGTAAAAGTTCTACTTAAAAATAAGAAGTTACAAGTCGTCATAAAATTAACATATAGTGACACTAATGCATCCTCCCACAGCACCATGCGATAAAATTGCACAGCCTTCTCAAAAATAAGTAGTCACAACCAGGACATGCAAAAACCACACAGCTTTAACTAAAAAAAAATTCTAGCTGATGTTTTAGAAGTTTAAAAAAAGCTGTCCTGCAACCAACAACAAATACAAACTGAGAAATACTTCCAGAACAAAGCTTCAACTTTTAACACCACCTCTTCCACACCCCCCCCTTCGCTCCCACCATGGTATAGTTGTACCGATACGTATTCTGTCCCAGTGGTTTTCTGGTTTTGGCGAAAATCTGTATGTGGAGGTTGAATTCATAACAAAATTGATGTGCCCTGCTTTCCTACAATAGAACTGACATTAAATTAGCTTCAGTGTCATCAATGGGCAATACCCAAAAGAAAACAGGTACCCGCATCCAGTTTAGAGGACCTTCCTGATTTTCCATCTGAAATATTTTTACAACGACTGACCAAGCGAAATATATAGTCTTTTACACCAGCAGAGTAAACAGCTTCATCAATCTAGTTTGAGATGGAGGATCCAGAGGTGAAACCGCCATTCTCTAACCTACCTTATTTCCTGGTCCCAACCTCTTTGCCCTTATCTCATCCATTCTTTGTTGCTTCTTCTTCATTCATATGAACACTTCCATTTGAATTCCTCCAAATAAGATGTCTGGAGAGTTTCTTCAAGAACCTCTACAGCCATTTTAAAAACGGCAGGCAAAATAGCATGCTAAACCAGGAGATTAGCAGAACTGCTATCCCCCTGCCCATTAAATATTGGAATTCAACCATGCTCACAAACACTGTAGATAGAAATTTAATTACATCCTTTCACTTTTTAGTTGAAAAGGTGGAAAAAACATTGAAAGACGATTCTTGTTTTGAAATACAGCAGCTTTAGCCAACAACTTATCTGGCCCACTGTTTAAACAGAGGGATGGGCGTGGAATCCAACTCCATTATAACTTGGCTAATTTCATCTATCCCAGTTGTAATCTGATGGTTAAAGTTATTGCTGCTGCAACACGAAGCCTCAAGTTTGTTTTTTTGTGCGACTTGACCAGTTTAAAATAGAAAAAAAAGTGCTTTGCACAATCCTATGATCAAACCCAGTAATGTTGGTGAAATGAACACCACTTATAATCACCACTAGGTATAACCCTGTATATAAACAATGAAAATTTTCCAGACTGTAAAATTTCGATACAAATTTGTGAAGTTGTTGAGATGCTATAACAAGCAACACGATACAAAAGTCACCAACAGTTAGAAGATATGTCTGCAAACAGCTCCTAAATGAAGCACTAATAATAACGCAAATACTCATTAAACACAAAAATATCTCTCATTTGTCAAGTAAGCCACAACAAATTCTTTCAATGCTGTTTGTGGGATCTTGCTGCACAGAAAAGAGCAGCTACATTTGGCAACACAATGGTAACTATATTTCAGTTATTCATTATATGTGAAGTGCTTCAAGATATTTGACACATGATAAGGTAACAACTATGTTGACTCGTATAGTATGAAGAGCCTCTGATTGTGGGGAAAGAGAAAGAGGAAGTTTTGAAAATTACACGGGGTACAGTCAATTATGAAATGAGTCAATAATGAACAAAAGGTCATGCAAATGTTGGGACAAATGTAAAACAATTGCTGGCGTAATTAAAACATTTCTACTATTCATAGCTAACAGACTACGGTGATGGGGCTGTGGTAGACAGCTTTCCAAGTACTGTATTTAAGCACGATATTCAAATGCTACCACTTAAAAGAGCACTCTTCCAAATGGATGTAAAACAACCACCCTCTGCTTTGACCCCAAAGTGTAGTATAAAATTTGCGCCTTGTTTTCAAAAAGTTTATACAGTAATTTGTCATTTTATTCCAAGAGCATAAAGTAATCCCCACTCGCTTCAGAATTTGCAACATTTAAAATAGCACTTAGATAAAAAAGCGTTGGAGTCCGAGTGTCAAGACAACTCAAATTTCTTTGCCGTGATGTGGCTGGCCTCATTTTTGCAGTGTTTCGTTATTTTTGCACGTGATTAGTTAAACCCCGCTTTGCTGCAACGCGACGGGCCAGGGCCCCCTCTGCGGCAACGCGACCAGCCAGGGCCCCCTTGGCTGCAACGCGACCAGCCAGGGCCCCCTTGGCTGCAACGCGACCAGCCAGGGCCCCCTTGGCTGCAATGCGACCGGCCAGGCACCCTCTGCTGCGACTGGCAAATGCTCCTTCTGCTGCAATGCGACTGGCAAAGGCCTTTTCTGCGGCAATGCGACTGGCAAATGCCTCTTCTGCTGCAATGCGACTGGCAAAGACCCCTTTTGCGACAATGCAACTGGCTAGATCTGTTGCTACAATATGACAAGCCAGAATTTTTGGAAGGAGAAAAGCTTCATGAAATGTGATTAGTTATTTTCTTCTTTCATTAATTACCAATTAGGAAAAAACAGAGACTTAACCAAAAGACAAGTGTAATGAAGAAAATTGATCGACAGTCACAAAACTGGACAGATATGCACACTTGAAGCTTATTATCTCTATTAAATCACCACACAGATTTAAAATTGAAGTGAAAATGGCCCCTCAAAAGGCACGGGGTAAAAGCTGAAATTGGAAATTAACATTTTGACTGAGTATTCGAGCATTTACAATACTAATCACAGCAACCTCAGCTGCAGTAAAGGATCTGGAAAAAATTAACTGGACAAGGAACAATTGCAGGCTACTTCTCATTAATCTGAAAGTAGTCATCTTCCCGTGTGATTATCTTGCATCATGGACACACAAGGCACGATAATAGACATTTGCTTCCAGCCTAAATATTACCCACCATAGGTTAAAGCTCCCATATAAAATCAAAATGATATGTAAGATATTTTAACTAATCTGGCTCCAAACCAGTTAGCTTTCTAATTATTCTCAGGTATCTATTATACAATACAGTGGTAACTGTTCCCACATTTTAAATACATGGTCAACACATTTGAGATAAATTTTTGTGCACGCGCTTTTGTATATATGAAAGTGAACATCAAAATAATCAAAATGAAATAAATTCTGCTCCCACAGAATACCAATAGAACTCCAAACCACATTTAGATAAACTGCAGCAGTAGGAAGCATACTCTACCACTCAAATATTTTAAAACCAATTCTCATAATCACCCGACTCTAACTTAAACAACACTTTTTAAAAACTGCAGTGCAATGCCACAAAATGGGAGGACAGATCATGCAAGCAGCAAGTTCTTGGTTACAACTATAGCATTATGAGGAAGTGCTGGTCAAAGGTCAAGTGCATCCCCACAGAAATGAACAATTAATAGGAAAGTCTGTCATGTGCCTGCACACCTCCACTTGATGGTCTGGCTAAGATAGGCTGCCTAGATGACAGAGTATGCTTGAAACATACAAATTGCTTTGCAGCTTTGAAAAACTAAATCAACAGTTTGTGGAGAAAGATCAGTAGCAATAGAAGCAAACGATACTGTGAACACTGAACACTTAACCCCTTCAGCCCTTCTGCCTACATCCTGCATGCTTTCATCCAAATACTTGCAAACACTCGATTATGATCTAGAAAACAAAGAACATTCAACAGTATTTTCTTATGAGGAAGAGCAGTTAGCCTGGTTTCCTTTTGATGCAGAAATGCTAATGTGGCACTCAAAGGATTGAGGGATCAAACATGTTAATCATTTCTGCAGGAATAAATCATTTAGCTACAAACTTGGCATACAAGATCTTCATCAAGATATTTTCCTCTGACAAATGTTATCAGAATTGCACTATCACCCGTGTGCACAGCAGAATGTCAGTACCTGCAGATATGCTGGAAAAGAATCCTCCAACTTGCTTTTCTTTCGACGTTGCCGTTTCTTTGCCTTCTCGCCTACATCTGCTCCTATCACAGGTATTTCACTGGCACCCTCGATTGGAAGCTCTATCTGAGTACCTGCAAGAATCAAGAAAGTTGGGATTCTTCAACTAATATGCAATCAATTTTAAACAATGTACACCATAGATAAGGATTGGGTACTGGGGTCACCCGTCAGTGCAAAGGAGTTACATGAAGAGTTAAAGTTAACATGGTCACTAAAGAATTCTAGATTAATTACACTCCTCAGTGATAAGTGTTCAGCTCCCTCCCAGTTTTGGTTTTGATAGCATCTGAAGGCAGTTGTAATATCAATACTCTATGTTTAAACAAAAAAACCCTCAATTTGCTAATATTAATTTTAACTTCTAACAGTTTTAAAAGAGATTATATATCAATATTCACACTCCCTTGCCATGGTTCATTCAAAACATGGAAAACACTGGAAGTGTACTCATGATCTTATCAATTGTAGTGGCAGTTTATTCAACTGGCAGCACTTCCATCTCAGTCAAGATATAGGTTCAAGTATTGTTTGTGACATCTTTTGATGATCTGCTTCTATCACTGCTTGTTTGTCCCTACAACCACACCAACCCCCTCCACTTCTCTTTCTCTCTCTCTCCGCCCCCCTCCCCCGGCCCCCACCCCCCCACACACCTTAAACCAGCTTATATTTCAACTCTTTATTGGACTCGAACTCAAGTTCTGTCGAAGGGTCATGAGGACTCGAAACGTCAACTCTTTTCTTCTCCGCCGATGCTGCCAGACCTGCTGAGTTTTTCCAGGTAATTCTGTTTTTGTTTTGGTTTTCCAGCATCCGCAGTTTTTTTGTTTTTATATATAGGTTCAAGGGCTTGGGCACTTAGCCTGGGCTGATGCTTCAACATGGTACCAGGGAGCATGGATATACAGTCTTGAGACAAAGAGTCAAAAAGTATTTATTTTTGTGGATCGTCATCGCCCTCCAGGACACATCAAATACATCGAAGCACGACTTCCCTAGAGCTTTTTCAGAAGCTTGGGCAAGGTTCTGAGATAGGGGGCAAGTCTAGTATTAGAATCCTTGCACAACTTTGGCACCAAATACAATCCAAAACAAAGCTTCAAGCAAACATTCTTGCCATTACAAAAACTGCTTTTTTTTTTCCAGCTTTACAACATTTCCCACCTACAAACTGACCCGGAACAGATCCATTCTTAACCCACTGAAACTGGTGCTCGTCCAATTAAGTACTGTCATTCTAATTGCCCCTTGTCCTTTCCCATAGCTAACCCAAATCTTATAACACTATGATCACTGTTCCCAAAATGTTCGCCAACTGACGCTTGATCCACTTGGCCCACCTCATTCTCCAGAACCAGGGCCAGCAATGTCTCCTTCCTCTTTGGACTATAAACATACTGATCAAGAAAATTCTTCTGAACATGTTTCAGAAACTTTTGATGGAACATTTATATTTCAGGAAAGTAAAATTTAAAAAAGAATAAAGGTTATTAGAAATTAAAGAATTATTACCAATTATGGGGAATGGAAGCATGCAGCTGCAGATTAAAGGGTTTAATTTAATTTTTGAATAGTGATATTTTAAAGTCTTTTTCCCCTTAAGGTTAGCTTTGAATTTGACCACAAAATGGAAAGAGAAAGAAGTTCGATAGAGGTGGGAGCAATAGGAATATCATGGAAAACAGGTTCAAGAGCAAATAAGGGCTGTGAAGGAGTAAAGAACAGGAATAGGGAAGAAATTTGGAGCAGAGAAGAGGCAGAAGGGGGAAGTCAGGCAGATCAGGGAAAACTAGTGATATAAGGTAAAATAAATCAGCATACATCTGACATTATTTGCTAAAATCAGTCCTGGAAACTGCACGTTGACAGAACAGGTAAAATTAATTCATGAGATTAGAATAATAACTTTTGTTAGAAAGTGACCAAAGCAGTTTTGACCTACAACTGCTCATTTGGAGAAATGCTATACATTCTTGATAATTCATAATTTTACAAGCATGTTAGGACTTTATGCCCAAATAAATGTAAACTCACCTTCTTCTTTGTTGCTCTCAGTGTTTGGACATTCAGTGGACATTCCAAGCTGTGCTACAGAAGCTTTATTTAAATTTTTTGTCCGTGATTGCCTCTGCCGGACCATAAATCCACCAATTCCTGAAAAACATTAAAAGTGCACTTGTTCTTTATTGTTTATAATTACTACTTTCCTTTCCTAACTCACCTCTATTCATCACAGAATGGTTACAGCACAGGAGGCAGCCATTCGGCTGTATGTTCTGGCCTCTGAAGGAACAATTCACCTCGTGTCATTCCCCCACCTTCCCCCCCTCTTCAGATAATAATACAATTACCTCTTGAATGCCTTGATTAAACCTGCCTCCACCAGCCTCTCAGGCAGTACATTCCAGATCCTAACCACTCGCTGCATGAACAAGTTCTTCCTTATGTCGCCATTGCTTCTTTTGCCAATTACCATGTACCTTATCAACAGCATTACCCTCATCAACCCTCTCTGTTACCTCTTCTCAAAGCTCAAGCAAGTTAGTTTAAAAACAATTTGCTCTCAAAAGATCTGTGCTGGCTTTCCTTAAATAACCCATGTTTGCCCAAGTAGCTATTAATTTTGTCCCAAATTATTGATTCTAGGTGTTTCCTCACCACTGAAATTAAACTGACTGGCCTGCAGTTGCTTATCTTTTTTGAACAAAAGGTGTAACATTTGCAATTCTCCAGTCCCCTGGCACCATCCCTCAGTCTAAGGAACAGTGAAAAATTATGGCCAGTGCCTCTGCAATTTCCAATCTCACTTCCCTCAGTATCCTTGGGTGCATCTCATCCGGTCCTGGTGCCTTCTCAACATTAAAGTAGAGACACCCTATCCAATACCATGACCTTATCAATTTTAAACCCTTCAAGTGTCCGAACTACCTCTTCTTTCACCCATGATAAATGGTAGGACCCTGGGAAGAACTGAGGTGTGTATGTCCACTGGTCCCTTAAGGTAACGGGACAGGTAGATAAGGTGGTTAAGAAGGCAAATGAGATACTTGGCCTTTATTCGCCGAGGCATAGAATATAAGAGCAGGAAGGTTATGCTGGAACTGTATAAAGCGCTGGTTAGACCACAGCTAGAGTATTGTGTGCAGTTCTGGAATCTGCATCATAGGAAGGATATGATTATACTAGAGAGAGTGCAGAGGAGATTTACCAGGATGTTGCCTGGGCTGGAGAGTTTCAGTTATGAGGAGAGATTGGATAGACTGGGGTTATTTTCCCTGAAGCAGAGGAGATTGAAGGGGAACATGATTGAGTTGTATAAAATTGTAGAAGTCTAGACAGGAAGGAACTTATCTCCTTGGTGGAGGGATCAATAACCAGGGGGCATAGATTTAAGGTAAGGGGCAGGAGGTTTAGAGGGGATGAGAGGAAAAATTTTTTCTCCCAGAGGGTGGTAGGAATCTGGAACTCACTGCCTGAAAGGGTGGTAGAAGCAGATACCCTCATAACATTTAAGAAGTATCTCAATGTGCACTTGCGATGCCATGGCATACAAGGCTATGGGCTTAGTGCTGGAAAATGGGATTAGAACAGTTAGGTACTTGTTTGACCAGCGCAGATTCGATGGGCCGAAAGGCCTTTTTCTGTACTGTCGACCTCTATGACTATGACCTAGGTAACATCTTCTTCTTTAATAAAGACAGATGCAAAGTATTCATTTAATACCTCAGCTATGCCCTCTGCCTCCATGCGTAAATCATCTTTTTGGTCCCTAATTGGGCCCATTCCTCTTTTACCACCCTTTAACTATTCATATGCCTATAGACAACTTTGGGGTTCCATTTTATGTTGGCTACCAGTCTCTTTTCATACTTCTTTTTTGCTTCTCTTATTTGATTTTTCAACTCCCCTCTGAACCTTCTATATTCATCCTGGTTCTCAAATGTATTTTCCGCCCAACATCTATCATAATCACACTTTTTCTTCTTTATCTTAATTTCTACCTCTCATCATCGAGCCAGCTCTGGATTTGTTTACCCTACCTTTCCCTTTGTGGCAACATAGTTCTGACAACCAATTATTCAGCCACAGTTTTTCCTGCCAATCAATGATTCTAATTTATGTGAGTCAGATCCATTCTTACCTCATTGAAATTGGCTTTCCCCCAGTTAATTATTCTTACCCTGGATTGTTCTTTGTCCTTTTCCACAGTCAGCCTAAACCTTATAATACAATGATTGCTGTCCCCCAAATGTTCTCCTCCTGACACTGATCCACTTGGCCCACCTCATTCCCAAGAACCAGGTCTATCAGTGTCTCCTTTCTCATTGGACTGGAAACATACTGCGGTAGAAAATTCTCCTGAACACACTACAGGAACTCTTGCTCCTCTCTGCCGTTTACACTACTACTATCCCAGTCAATATTTGGACAATTAAAACCGCCCATTACAACTACTCTATAATTCTTGCACCTCTCTGTAATTTCATTGCAAATTTGTTCCTCTACATTCATGCCACTGTTTGGTGGCCTATACACAACGAGCAATGTAATTGCACCTTATTTGTTCCTTGGCTCTAGCCAAATAGATTCTGTCCTTGACCCTTCTGGGACATCCTCTTTAGTCAGCACTGCAATGTTCTTCTTAATCAATTCCATCACCTTCCCCCTTTTCTTCATTCCCCATCTTTCCTGAAGAACTTGTATCCAGGAATATCTAATACCCAGTCCTGCCCTTCTTTGAGCCAGGCCTCCTTCTAGCCATAACATCATATTCCCACATGGCTATCTGTGCCTGCAACACTTATTTGCCACTCTCTGTCCACTCACATACATGTACAGTAACCCTAATTTAGACTTTATTACTTTCCCCCTTACTCTGAGCCCATCTAATAACTACTCTAGTGCTATCTGTCTCTTCCAGTATTCTGTGCACCTTGGTATTCCTCTCAAGTTTTGCCTACTGGCTCCCATACCCCTGCCAAGTTAGGTTAAGTTCTCCCCAATAACATTAGCAAATCGCCCAGCAATGAAATTGGTCCCAGCTCTGTTTAGGTGCAACTTGTTTGGCCTTTACAGGGCCCAAATCCCCAGAGCTGGTCTTAATGCCCCAGGAATCTAAAGCCCTCCCTCCTGCATCATCTTTCCAGCTATGCATTCATCTGCTTTACCCTCCAATTTCTATTCTCACTCGCGTGTGGTACTGGGAGTAATCTGGAGATTACTACTTTTGAGGTCCTGTTTGCTAATTTCCTACCTTGCTCTCTAAATTCTGAATGCAGGACCACATCCCTCTTTCTGCCTATGTAATTCGTACCCATGTGGACCACGACTGCTGACTGTTCACCTACCACCTCAGGGTGCTCTACAGCCGTCACATCTGTGACCGCAAAAACATCGGTTCCCCTAATTATTGCATCCCTGTTGGTCAAAATGGGAGAATGTTACAGGCTACAGACTTTTCAACAGGCAGTTGCCAAAGACTGTACATGATTACTTCGTTCAAGGTGCACTTGTCGCATGCGCTTACATCAGTTTCTTTCTGATCTGATATCACCTACCCCTCCAGCTAGCAAACATGCCTCGTGTAACAGTCTGGTTCAAGGAAGGCTATAGAATTTTCGAACTAAGCAGCTGAATCTGGGGCTGCAACTTACCACCAATCCTCAGATCTGATACCATGAGGCAGCATGCCTCCAGCTCTGGTGACTTTGCAAAATGAACTATTTTTCAGATTTTCAAACTGTACTATTTTGTGTACATGTAGACCACTGCCATAAATATATAAGCTTCACTGCTTCCTCAATAGCCTGGTTGCGTAAGGAAGAGGCACTGTTCATGTAATGCTAACTCATAGAAATTCCTAGGTTCAACCTACTTCAGGACCTGTGTCTTTACTGCTCTGCAACTGGCTGCTGAAAGATGTACAGCATCAACCAGTGTTGAAACACCATCTAGCCAAAAGTTAGAACACAGAAAAGAATCTTGGGTAAAAAGACACATCTGAGAATTATATGGTCAAGCAGTTACACCAACACATTGTGCTGCAGGCTATGATACTTAAGTATAAGCTAAATGCCATCAATTTGACAAAAATACATTTCAATCAGTTTTTAAATCTAGTAGCACAACAATTTTGTCACCTTTAACAAAAAAAAGTTTCTGCAATCAATTAAATTTCCTACCAGGTCTGTATGGCTTCCTCTTCCTCTTTTTCCCTTCCTCAGTCTCCTCACTTGTTTTTACAGGATCGTTCACAGGGCACACCTCTCGCTCCTGGCTGACAGGCGCATCAAATTTTATGTCACATTCTCCTGGTTCCATGGCAACTTTAAAAGAATTATAACCCAATTACAGAAGATTATATTCAGTCCAATTCAAAAGCCATCAAAAGTTAGAACAAAAAGTAGCAATGTGATATGCAACAGCTTTTCATTTTCCTCCTTCCCCCACATTTCCACCAAAAACACATTCAATTTTAGGGTTTCACATCAAGGCAAAGTTCTAATTAATATCTGTAACAAATTCAAAATCTTACATCTGTGTGCACTCCATGTTGTCACTTTGTGTGTCAACTTTTCCATTATAAATTCCTATGCTCACATTTGTAATGGAATACACATTTGTACACCATTGCAAAATTGGTCACTGGGTTTGCCATTTTTCCTTCAATAATTCAATGTAATGATGTTCAAAATAACTGGTTAACCAAAATAAATTTAAAAAGTTATATATTTCACAATAACCTAATTAAATTTGTTCACTGTATTTATTTTGTGTCTTTTAATGGTTACACTAAGATTTTACTTGAATGTCTCAGCCCCTCCCAAAAGCCTGGGCTCAGAGTTGATATTCTTGCCCAGAGGTACGACGCTGTGAGGTGAATTTGGCTTGTGCAGCCTGACAATATGTAATGTATCTAATTTTCTTGGGCCCATTACTACTGTCCAGTTATTCTGTGTGACAGTTTTCAATTAACTGCTAACAGTTGCTGCTCAAAAAAATTTCAAAACTTTTTGAAGAGGACAAATCTCAAAAATAAAGGTAAAATTCAGAATTGCACAAAAGTGTCAGAGAAAAAAGTATTCTAACTACACATCAATTGTAGCCTTTGCACTGTGTTCAATAAACAATAGAGAAAAAAGTATGTCTTTCTTCATGTAATGTTACTTCAATTTTCAAAAAAACACTTGCTTGGAAAGATGAACTGCACAGTGTGCATTACAATTTAATCTTCCAGTTTTTTTTTTGAGTTTGAAATCATACTAGAGTACAATTTTTATAAACATAAAATTAGAATAAGATTAGGTTTAAGTAAGATGGAAAAGCAGTATGCTTTCCGCTATGGCTTTACAACCTCTGTTCCTCACCTTTTTCCTCCTCCCCTTCACCTTCTTCTTTCTTTATTTCTATAGATGAGCCATCTACACTAACCATCATTGGCTCACTGCATGGAGTTGGAGGTTTGTTCTTTAGTTTGGGCTTTGGTCCTTTTTTGTGTGGCGGAGAAAGTATAAGACTTCGGAACTGTGACATTCCCGACTCTGTCAGCCATACGCCGTCCTGATTATAAAACCGTGGCTCTACATATGAATAAATCAAATCTAAAATAAATTTAGCACACTACATAAACAAAAAGGGGGAGAATATAATCCCTTCAAACCAGTTTTCTACTAAATAACTCACCTGGATCTTTCACTTTGATGATAGGTGCAATCACTGGGGATTCACTTCGAACTACAAATACAAATAAAATTAGGAACCTTTATGTCAAATGCCAGAAATGACTAAAGCTCAAAATATATTTTCATTAGCCCTGACACACTAGATATTCTATTAATTTGGAGACTTGGCCATTAAAGAGGTAAGAACTTTGTCACTATGCTGAAATGGCTTTTGAGTTAAGAAACCAAATGTGAGAATACTTTAATACCTTTCCATTAGTAGCTAAAATAATCTGCATACATCATTAAAAAATTCAACAAATGCCTTACGCATTGTAATATTCAGTGTATAGCTCACACCCTGATGCAGGTTTTGGCACCTGCAAAATAAGACGCCTGACTATTTTACTATGAGGTTCAAGAGAGTAAAAGTTGCAAGCATAAATAAAATTAAGATACATTAAAAGGCATTATTTTCAAACTGTAATCTTTTATTTCTAAATTAAACAGAAGATTGTTGCTGCATTCCTCAAATATTGGTTGCAGACTAACTCCGTCACTCACTCACCAATCGGACGAACAACAAAGGGCTCACACGCAGTACAATCAAAACCCTCATCTGCTGCTTGTTCCACTTCATCTTCTGTGAAGAGATTTTCACAAATGGCGTGGACCCACCTGCAAGCATCAACATGTGTAATTTTGCTCATGAAAATACCACTGAGGTAACAGATGTATGACTTAATTACTTTAAACAGATTACTTGTTCTGATTTAAGACTAGGGCTTGTAATTTTTTTTTTCCCTCTGAAACCCCAACAAATTCTGTGCTATGAGCTCAGTGGTACCAACTAGTACTGGGAATTGATTTGATCAGAAGCACATAAGCAGACTTGAACACCAATAATACAAAGAAATTGAAGCTACCGTGCTTTGCTAGGTTAGCGGCACCAGGTCCGGCCTTTCACAGGAGTAAACGGAAAGGATGCCAATAATTTCTGTCATTGCACTGCATGGAAATCCTTATTACAAGCTTAATTTCCTTCCTTATCCTGAAAACAATGCAGTTATTATAGAACGATACACTGCTCAAAACTTCAGCTACCTGAATAGTGTGTGCAACTACATTAGCAATGTAGGCACAACCCATGGGAAATTACAAATATTAGATTTCATGGAAAAAAAATACACGGATAAAAATGTTCCTTCTTGTGCAAAAGGTCATACATCTTATAGGATGCAATACAGGATACAATATAAAACAAGTTACGCACTCTGACATAAGAACAACATAATACATGGTTTGTAAAACCATTGACAGACATTCTTCCAGCCTACCGATCACAATGGTGACACTGTATAAGAAGGTCCTCTTCCTCATAGTCTTCATTGCAGCTAGGGCAAGTAACAAGGCTGCCACAAGGTGCACAGTGAGTGTAGTTATTCTGCCACTCACAGTGAAAACCAGGTGTTGTGGCACCACACTGCGTACAGCAAACACACCTGCAAGACAAGTATGAAGTTCAGCTTCACATTATCTCAACATAAAGAAAGTTACATCATATGTACAAGAGAAAAACTAAAGACCTTAGAAGTTCAGTCAGCTCTTTCTTCATCATCATAACGCTGTTGAACTAGAAGGTTCAACCACTTCAGTTATTTTTCCATCAGATCATATTGACTGCCGCATTTCCTACATTACAAAAATGACTGCACTTCAAAAATACTTAATTGGCTGTAAAGCACTTTGAGACGTCCAGTGGTCATGAAAACTTCTACATAAATGCAAGTCTTTCTTTCTCCCCCTCCCCACCCAGATAGAAAGGTGATTTCAATCAAAACAGTTTGGTATTATCCCTCTGCCTCAAATGCTTCTCTGTGCATCCCTACAAAGCCATGAGCATCCTAAGCCTGGCCAGGCTTGGGTCAAAATGGCTGACATTTTGCCATATATGCTAGAAACCTAGCTATTTCTAAACATCTCAGAATTCTTCTGAAACAAGATAGCCCTTAATAATCTACTTGCAAAGTCATAGAATCATAGAAAAGTACAGCACAGAAAGACATTCAGTACATCGAGTCTGCACCTGGTCTTTTGAAGAGCATTCCAATTAGTCCCACTCTTCTGCTCTTTCCCCATCTCCCTGCTATTTTTTTTCCTCCTGCAATACCCTACTGAATCTGTACCACCATCCTGTAGGGTCGGAATCCCCTCCACTGGACTTTATTAAATATAAAAACCCCAAAGGCCTCACTTCATGGACATAAACACCACAAAAGAAAATAGGCCAAACTTCAACACAGAAGGAGGCTGTACCACAAGGGGTTAATCTTTAAACATGTCAATACCAAAACTAAACCGATACCATGTAAAGATACTGGGACATTGTCATCTCAAAGATGCAAGGCAGGTGCCATCAGACAATCCAATTAAAGAAACTGGGAAACCATCACAGCAAATTGCCCCAGGCAACAGCCATCACACAAACAAACATCGACAACAGCTAAGGAGAAATGGATCTTATCACATGGACATTAACATGAGATCAGAGACATCACACACTGGGACAGGGTCCATTGTTTCGGTCGTGGAAACAACATCGCAATGAATGGGTTGTCTGAACCAAGTCAGGAACCACACTAAACAGATTAAGGGGTGCTAAGCACCAAGCATCCAAACAGAATACGCTCCAGGAAATGTACTTTGATACCAAAAACAAGATTTGTAATAAAAGGGCCAAGGCCATGGGGTCTGGCACAGCAGTCACCAAGGAGGATCAGGAGCGGTCAACCTTGTTCACAGGCCTACAGCTTGCACTGGGATGACCAACCGTATGGGGAGTAGTAAGTATCAGCCAGATCCATAGTCTTTGGGGCTGAGAATTAAGGTTAGCTTTAAGGGTAGTAACTAAATCCTGAAAGGGGGTTTGAGTTGGACTGAGTAATTTTTGGGGCAGAAACGTGGGGTTTTGCCTGTGGTTCCATTTTCAGTGGAGTTTTATAAATGAGTTTGTGGCTTAGAATGTTGTGCTGTGTCATTACACTAGTTTAGAGCTCTTATATTTGGGGCAGTGGAGGTGTTCCGTCCGTAAATAAGTTTGTGGCTGAGCCTAAACCCCAGTGAGTTGTCCTTTATAAAATCCTAAAGTCAAGAACCAACAGTAAACGTAAACAAGCACTGATCAAACCCCTTAGAAATCCATCAGGCACTGCAATACAAATGCACTTGTTTCGTAAAAAGGTTTTTATGTCGCCTCTTGTCCTTTTACCAATCACCTTAAATCTGTACCCTCTGGTTAGTGACCCTTCAGCCTTTGGAAACAGCAGCTCTTTATTTACTCTCTCTATATCCCCTGTGATTTTAAAACGCCTTCGTTAAGTGTCCTCTTAGCCTTCTCTGCTCAAAAGGAGGATAACGTCAGCTTCTCCTGTCTATCCATGTAACTATAATGCCTTATCCTGGAACAATTCACATAAATCTTTGTTGTACCTTCTCCAAAGCCTTCACATCCTTCCTGAAGTGTGTTGCCAAAAAATAGACACAATACTCCAGCTGGGCCACATTAATGTTTTATACAGATCAGCATAACTTCTTAGCTTTGATACGCTATGCCCCTAATTATAAAGCCCAGAATCCCATACGCACTATTAACTCTGTCTTTGTCAACCTGCCCTCCCACCAAGAAAGATTAATGTACAAGCATCTCCAAGTTGCTCTCTTCTTGCACCCTCTTTAAAATTGTACCATTTAGCATGTATTCTTGCTCCTCATTGGTCTTAGCAACATGTAGAAGCTTTGGAAGCAATTAGAAGAACTGCATTTTTTAACCAACCTGAAACATGGGATAGAATTTTTTGTTTCAGTTTCTAAACGCTTGCAGTAATGTGCACGTTCATCATTACAGTTCTTTAGATTGGCCTTCCGAGCCTTTTTTTTTAAGCCAGGCTAGCCAATTTAACAATTGGGCAAAAGTTACTCCACCTCTAAAATCTTTGATCAAAGCCAGAAAGAAGTAAAAAGATAATGCTTGAAAATTAGAAGAGATTAACTAAATAGAAAGAGTACAAATCAATTTTGTAAAAGTATGACAGACAGCATAATAGAAAAATGAAAAGTAAAACAGAATGGGAATGCTTAAAATTTTGTAGCTTCTCCAATGATTCATGTTTACCAAAGAAACAAGCCAAGTCACAGGCCAGGAAGATCCCAGGTTGCATCCACAGTCAATGCTCTGAGTTAGCCAACACAGCAGTAAGTTTGCCACAGTTGACCTCAACACCCATGATCTTTGGCATTGGGGGTGGGATGGGAGACAACCCGGGTTTCTGGTCACAAAAACCGTTTGGCTAACCATTTTGGAAGGGTACATGTTCAAACATCAAGTTAGAAGAGGAACTGGATTGACTGCACACAGTTAAACAGCTCACTGAGGCTCAATATCGAGGCTTACATGCAAACAATGAACTTGGGTGAATTACTGGAAGATAACTTGGCACCACTCGAACCTTACCATACAAAGGCACCTATGTTTCTCGGAGATTAGTAAAGAGAAAACGTGTAAAATAAAAAATATACTTTCAAATAAAACAATTTCGTATTCCTGATTTCAAGTTATACACAATTGAATTTTGCACTCACCACTTGCATTTCCACCCACCCTTTGGCACAGTCTGCAATGGTGGATCCAGGCAATATGTGTGGTAACTTATATCACAATCATCACATAACAATAAACGAGCAGGATCAGAAGCTTTGCCACATGCTTCACACACGATGCATTCCAAGCAACGCCATCCTTTGCTCAGCATAACTTTTGTGATCTACAAGAGAGAAAGCATAATCAAGAAACCTAAAGATTCTAAGACAATATTCCAACAAAAGCTCGGATTTAGATATAAATTGGCAGGTTGTCAAGGAGACCAGAGTGATGACTTAAAATTTATAGATACAGAAGATATTGCTCCTTTTAAATGTGGATAAAACATACGGGGGGGGGGGGCGGGGGGGCAGGAAGAGACTGGCTCCGTATGATATCGGAAGCAAAAACTAGATATATGTGCTCTACATAAGCACTTTTGTGCAACACACAGGGCACAAAGGAATTCCTCTTTCCTTTTTTTTACCAAATATGCATACAGAACTCTGCTTCATGTTAAACTATACTAAAAAGTGCTGGGTGTTGGCTCATGGTGGGGAAAAAACCCTAGTGCTTCATTCCCTCACATCTACGCACAAATTCATGCAGTTTTTAATACAAATAAACTTGTCTATAGTACTTTCCCCGTGCACTAAGGTCCAACAATCTCGAGAAAGATATAGCTTGTTTCTCAGTATACTCAATGCATTCCATATCTGCTGAAGGCTTGTATTTTTGCCCATTTCTTTTAGAACTCCATTAACTATCTAAAATTCTCTGGCCAAGTAGACAGGTGGGTGCTCTTTCACAGACTTTGCCAATGTTGTTCTACTGGCTGTCACAAGTCAACAAGAAGTGTGTAGCTGCAACCTATGACTTGCCTGTTGATACTCCTTTCTTTCCTGTGGAGAAACATCTGACATTGGTGGTGAACCACTGTTCTATTGCATAGTGCATCAGATCTGCTGCACAAAACCAGAAAGTCTGCATTCATCCATCCTAAATGTTTAATAGGATCTTTACAAATTTGACTTTCATCTCCCTTTCCTATTCCAAGAGTCTATCTCCTCCATACCTTACTATTGACACAATAGGGGTGGTAACACTGTCCACACTGTGAACAGGCCAACAGCTGTCCCTCCACCCCTCGTCCAAAGCTTCCACACACCACACACATATCCTGAAAGGCAAACATAAACACAGCATTACAAGTCATTCTTGAATATTTCCTGTTAACATGTAAACTACTTTACAATTCTGTAACTACATTTTATGAATGTCCTCTCTGCTGTTTAACGCAAATATTTCACACCAACTAAAGTGTAATGCTCCAACAATATTTGAGTTGGATTAAAGTTATGAACAGCAATTGCATAACTGCGTTAATACATATTAATAAAGTATTGCATCATAAGGCATGTTGGGATACAATGAAGAATACAAATTTGGAATCAAAGGTAATGAAAATCTTCAGCCAGCCCAAAATTCCAAAATGCATTACACATCTAACTACATCACATCGATAAGGACATAGCTTGTATATTCCTCACAGCAATTTTGCTTTTTCCATAAAAAGCAAGCCAATTGTCTGACATGAATGGAAAATCAGCAGGCACTGAGCCAGTTGTCCAGCTGGTTATTGTTAGGGCACTGGCTTCGAAGGTTATCTGGAAAAGTGGGAAGATTTCTATTCAGCAATGACAATACTGATGTGCCAGGTTAACTTCATAAATCAAGATAAATGGACAATATTCAACATCACCCTGGTGTACTAAGGGGCTAACTAGCTCAGGTTCAGAGTCTGCCATGGAGAGCTTCCAATGTTCTATCAAGTGCACAATCCAAGAACCAACCCAACAGCAGAAGCACCTCATTTACCTCTCCCAAGGAGCACAACCATGACTGGATTGAAGAAAGGTGAGCAGTTGCTGTTCAAGCTCTGCAACTCAACTTGATAGAATCATTATTTGTTGGAGCATGGTGTATGTGGTTATGAAGGCAATACACTTGTGCTGCTCACCAGGCCACCTAGGTTCCTGATATCTGCTGTTTGCCTAATAAAGGCTCAGACACATGTTTGTCAGTTGTCAAATGCCCAACCAGTGGTTAGGCTCATTTTGTATTGTCCATTTATCTTAATTTGTTAAGTTAACCTGGCACATCAGTATTGTCATTGCTGAATAGAAATCTTCCCACTTTTCCAGATAACCTTAGAAGCCAGTGTCTTAATAATAACTAGCCGGGCAACTGGCTCAGTGCCTGATGATTTTTCGTGCTTGTCACAACTGGCTGCATTCTTTGGAAAAAAAAAGTTGCTGTGGACAATGTGCTACATGCCAACCACTCAGTGTTCTAAATGGTCAAGTCAAATGCCATATGCCAGGTGTCTGGGGCACCAATTATTTAACCAAACCTTTGAGAGGATCCTTGGTACTAGCACCTGGGTCACTGCATGCCCAGCAGTTCTAAACCATGAAGGAACACTACTGAAATAAGTTTTTCTATACTACACACTTAACCTGCATTGGAATTATGCTATCACTGGAAAGAAAGTGGAAAAGACTTTATTTCTTGTCCCTTTTCGGCACAGTCCCCAAGAACTATGTGCAAATTGCTGCTGGCTTCCACCAAATTGCTCAAGTATCTGAATCAGCAATTAGGACAGGCACCAATTGCTTCTTGGAATCAATATCTTAAGAGATCCCCTTGAACAAAGTGAAGCCATTATACTCTTAGGGAGCACCCAGTACCATGACGAGTCTAGTTAGCCCACTATTTAAGATTTAGAGTTGAATACACAAGAGCCCTGGGAAAGCCCATCAACAACACAACCTGAAGCCTCCGTTTGTTAAAACTAAATTATCAGCTACATGGACAGTAAGCCAAGTACTGAACATCGAGGTGACAACTTACCCTGCTGAATCAAGAACACAGAATCTATGGAAAATTAAAAACAATCAACTGCACTTTAGATGGTTTATTCAAAACTAAGCCCAACTCCCAATTAAATTTTTGCAGATAATCAAAAGTATGCATAAGAGTGCCAATAATTGGGTCCATTGCATCTTCAGCTCACACAAGTTCAACTTATAACCATTTAATAAACATCCTGAGAATGAGAAATCTACCTGCAGGAGGATAAATTTGTCTTCAGTGGAGAAGAGAACCACTGTGTTGTGCATTGTATCATCGTCGTCGTCATCATCTTTACTTGGAGACGTATCCACTCCTGTAGACTGAGACAGGAAACAGATAGTTCAGCACTAGAAAATCAGTCTGAATAGACATTCAAATCAGTTCATTTTTTGATGATTTTCTGTTAAATGCCTGAATTTTTCTCAGGCGATGAATTGGCTTGAGAAAAATGAGACTTCTCTTTGAATTTGAGGGGACAAAAAAATTCCCATTGTTTTATCGCTGAAGATCAGGTCCAGAGGTGTGTGCGCACCACATATGCGACATCAGCAAGCAAGACGCATGCTGCACGTGCCTTTCTGATGTCATGGAAGCAATGCATGTGCAAAAGAACGTGGATCATCTTGAGGTACTCCCAGGAGGACAATTAAACCAGAAGGACAATGTTTGTTATATTACAGCAAACCTCAGTTTTTCATTCCTAATTTGCTATGGTGAAAGAAAAGCAGAGCACCAGTTACCAATCTGTCCTCTGAAGACTGACTTCATCAATCAACGCTCTTTCCTTACACACAATCGCCAATAATTTTTATTGCTCTACCATCACTATGGCAGATAAGTGGCTGAAGCCATAATAAACATTTGCCCTATCAGGTCTAACTGAGGGTTTAATGGTGGGTCTCAAAACTGGTACCTGTGAACTATAACAGTAATTGTGGATTATCATTTAACTTTCCTGTACCTTTTTAAAAAAAAAACCTTGGCCTGTTTTAAGTTTTAGCAATATTCAAAAAAGCCTTTACCCATTTTTTTTTTATCTACATTGATTTCCTCATGCTTTTTGTTTCTTTAATACTTAAGATAAAACTGGGAGGGGGTGGCAGGAAAACAAAATTTTCAAAATGCACAATACAAACTGGCTTTAATGATCCTTAAGTATGAACGTAAAGAGATTATTGATATCCAGTGAATGCATTTGGCTAAGTTATTATCCATCTTTTACCATTTTCAATTTCTTTCACTTCATGTAACATATCCCAATGGGTGGGCTTCTCAATTGCACCCATGCTGTCCTACCATAACTACTGCTCATTAAACACATAGAAGTGAAGATTACCTGGGCCTCAGATTTTCCCAGTATGCCTATGGAAAAGTACCTCATTTTCAATAAGCATATTCACCTAATGGTTCAAGTAAGATTTGAAAAAAAATCAACACACAGGGAAAAATGTAGACACACTGTGCATCAGTATAGCAAGTTTGTGTCACATAAACCTTACTGATTCAGAAAAATTATGGGACAATTACAAATAATTCCCTAAGTGATTAATCAGGCTGCAATTGTTCCCCAACAACCCATCTCCTCTGTTACCCAAACCATTTAATTCTTACCCCTAGAGACTCCAATATTCCAGATACAGACTTCAAACGTGATCGCCCTCGCCCTCGCCCAACATGTCCACCACCACGAGGTCGCTTTTTACCTGGAAAACTGTTGCAACGGCCCTGTTGAAGCGAAATAATTTATAATTTTCATTTTCAAAATGTTTTAAACTTCACAGGGAAAAGCTTTTTTTAACAAGTTAGATTACCTACCTTTGGCTGCGATATTCTGAATACATTGGATAGTGTCATCAAACTTGGAGGGGAGGAATAAAAGGGAATTAAAGGGCAGTCCCTTCAAGGCCCTTCCTCCTCAAAATAGCCTTAAACTACATGATCTTTCCCCTGTGCTGGCCTTCACATCCAGAACATCCATAGCTGATAGCAGCAGCAACTGTTATTTGCTTAATATTGCTTTGTCATGCTTTGATGACTATGGGAAAGCGTACACAATAGCCAAATTAATTTGAAGAAAAATAGACTTGAATTTATATAGCATATAATCAAGTCTCTCAGGTACATATCAAAGCACTTCATATATAATGGGGGGAGAGTAGAAGAGTGGGCACGCGGAGGGGTGCCTCCAATCGGCGTCCCCAATTGGGGGCGCACCGCCATTTTGCACGGGTGGGCCAATTAAGGCCCGCCCAGCGTGACATCCACATTGAAGTGCTATGCGATCCCTGTGCAGGGGGGGATTCCCTAAACTAAAAGTGCACTCTTTTGCACATGCGCATGAAATAGCACTCATCTCCCTGAGACTAAAAATGTAAAAATCTGAAAAATAGAAAAAAAAATCCCTTACATGTCCCCTCATGTGACACTGTCACATGAGTTGTGACATGTCCATAACTTTCACATACACTTTAATTACACTTTTTAAAACCTACATGAAAGCTCATCCCGCCCGTGGATGAGATTTCATGCTTTTTCTAATGCCCGCCAGAGCTCCTGGCCTACCCGCCAACCTTAAGGTTGGACAGGCAGGTCCATTAATTAGTTCAATGACTCTGTCAATGGTCTCAATTGTTCATTGACAGGTCAGCAGGCACACAGCTGATTGTGCTGAGCCCCCGCCAACCTGAAAATTTAAATGGGGCGCGGTGATGTTGGGAGTTCCGCCTGATGTCATCCCGCATCGGCGAGCAGGCCCCGCTAGGGAAAGCAGAGCATGAATTTTGAACACAGAAAAATTCCACAAGCAGCAAGATGAATGACTAGTTGCTCATTCAACACTGGATGTCTGACAAACACTTTTTTTCTACCTCTCTAACACCATTTCTCAGCCCCTATACTGTCTGTTGTCAGAGCTTGGTCAGGATACATTTAAAAGATAATCCTATGTCTGCAGATGATGCTGCTGAGGGACAGCATATAGATGACAGAGCAGGGGGTTCCAGAGATAATGGTGCAGAGCATGAAAAGAAACTATAAGTGGAAATGCTCTGCTTACAATCAAATATGTTGAATGGAACCAATGTAGGGCATTCCCATTAAACTGAACAATGGAGAAGGGGCCATGGAGGAGTACAATGTTGTTCAGCTGTGCCCATGACCAAGAGGTCAACAAGAATAAGGAAAAATAATGGGTATGATAGATGTTCGCCCTGGTTCAGTGAATAGCTTTCTCGTGAGAGTCAGAAGACTGTGGATTCAAGACCCACTCCGGGGACTTGAGCACAATGACACTCCACTACAGTTCTAAAGGAGTGTGGCATGTCTTTTGGATGAGGTAAAAGGTCACACAAAACATTTTGAAGAGCAGGGGAGTTTTTCCAGTGCACTGGCTAATATTGGTCTCTGAACCATAACAAAAAAAGTCTGGTTATCACATTGCTGTTTGTGGAATCTTGCTGTGCACAAATTGGCTGCTGCATTTCCTACATTACAACAGAGACTACAGTTCAAAAAGTACTTAATTGGCTGTAGAGCAATTTGAGACATCCCAAGGTCATAAAAGGCACTATATAAATTCTATAATGCACCAGTCATAATGGATGTCACTTCTGACTTTAATTCGGACCATTTTGGTGTTGTAGCAGAGATGTAAAGCTGATTGGAGAGATTCAAACATGAAGCTGTGGGAAAAATAGGCACAGATTTTGGAGGCAATATGTTCAAGCAGGGGAAAGGAAGGTTGGAGATGCAGCAGTAGTTTTAAGGACAGAAGGGCTGAGGGTGAGTTTTTTTGATGAGGGGTGGTTACAGTTGTTTTGAAAGGGAGAGGGAAAGTACCTAAAGGGAGGGAAACATTTATAATTAACCAGCATGTGTTATATCCTAGAAAGCCAGTTGGTGAAAGATGGTACTGGAGTCAATTTTCATTCAACCTTACATTTACTTAGAGTGAAACATTACACTTGCTAACTCAACCCCACCACAGTTCCAATAAATGTCTCTATATGTACTCAAGTGAAACCACAGTTAATGCCCACCGCCTGCATACTATTAACAGCATGGTGGGACCAGAAAAGGAAGCTGGCTGATTTGTGTTTGTGCCCTCGTTCACAGAACTTTAATCACATCCATTCACAACTGTTTCACAAAATGGACCACCTTCCTTCCATTTCAACTACCATTTGAAAATAAAAACTTTTCTTCCTCTCTTACCTGTTTGACTCGAGGGCGACCTGGTGAGAATCGCCGCTTCATTATAGCAGGCTTGCCAGATTCACCCTTCATCATACCAGAGTCAGCCGGCAGGGAATCTTCAGTTTCTGTTAGCCGCAGGTCTGAATTTGACTTTTCAGTCTCTTCTTCCACCCTCGGAGAAATATCATCTGCTGCTGTCATACAAACATCCATGGAAGCCAGCCCTGCATCACGGTCCAAAGTAACTGAATAATCTGGTTCTAAGCAGGTGCTGTTCGAGTCTGTTTGACTTTGATTTGACATTTCCTCCACAATCTCAGATTTAATGAACATGCTACAGACAGGGTCTGTGCTCACAATAACCTGCACCTCCATTTGAGCATCTTGCTCAGTCTTTAGCTTATTTACTGCAGGTACAACCTCCATAGGGGTCACAACATCATTAATTTCCATCTCAACAGGGTTATTCCTGGTCTCCAGCCCATCTGAAACTATATCAGAATTTCCACCTTTCTCCATGAAGCCACAAGTAGAGTCAGCAGGAATGTCACAGAGTTCAGTTTTGTCTGTTTGGACTTTGTCAGTCTCCTGCTTGATCAAAACAGAGGAGGCACAACCTAACTGTGCTTCAGCAGAATTACTGGCAGAGTCCATCAGGTCAGAGTCTGTGACAAGATGACTGGTTTTTGACTCCCCTGGGACGGAACTAGTGGGACTAATACCCATCTCTGCAGGAACACTAGTCTCTACCTGGTCTAACACAGAAACTGAGCTCTCCATTTTCACTTCCTTCTCCTGTATAAAATCTTCCAGTTGGTCTGTTGTATCCAAACTAAAATGTTCTGGTAATACTTTTTCTGCAGAGAAAGACTCCACTGAATTTTTAATGCTCTCAGAGTGTGAAGCACCTGCCCCGGTTTCCGAGGTTTGATGAACTTCTGTATTTTGAGAAGAATGGAATCCCTCATCAGGTTTCTCATGTTCAAATTCTTTCACTGTAGTTACATCTTCAACACCATTTTCTTCAGAAGAATCATGAGATTGAGATTCCACCTGCTCCTTGATGCCAACTTCTGATGTTTGTTGTTTTTGAATTTCTGTTTCCATGCTACTGCTAGTATCAATGGAATCTATCAAAACAAAATAAAAATTACCACTCCACCATTAGCTTTCTACCACTTACCTGAATAACCAATTTTGCTAATCCCTTATTGCTTGCATAGAACATTTGAGAAAATTAGCAATGACAAACTTCCCAAGACAAAAGTACAACTTAAGTACAATTTGGGGAATAAAGGAGACAAAACAGTTTTTGAAATCATTGGAGTCTCAGAACATGTTGTAATATAGTTTACATAACAGTCTTCAAGGATTACATTTCAAGTGTGCAAGGTGGCCCAGGGTAAAGAACATTTCACAATCTTTGAAGGCTTCACTTGCAATGCCCTTTCCTGCCACTTCAGTGAAGGCAGTTGTGAATTTTAAACAATTCTTGATTAGCTCTCACGGTTTTTAAAAATTTTTCTGTCTGCCTCACCCACCGCAGCTTCAATGGCAGAGAATTGTGGAATCAGACTCCATACCAGGATTTGAGCTCACAGCCTAAGCTGACACTCCAATGCAGTATAAAGGGAATGCTGCATTATCAGATGCTGCGCTTTGTATAAAAGTTTAAATTGAAGCCACTTCTGTCCTCCAAGTGAATGCTAAAGATCACATAGTACTAATAAAAGAGCAGCAGGGCATTCTCTTGACGTCCTGGTCAACATTCCCCCTTCAAATCAATACGACCAATAAACATAGGCCATTCCTCACATTCCTTTTTATACAGCATTGCTAGTACAGCAAGGCTACTATATTTGGCCTAAATAGCCAAGTGGTTATGGTACTGGGTTTGTAACCCCAAGATCAAGAGTTCAAATCTCACAATGGCAAACTATGAAACAATGTAACTTCATCTGAAACAGATGGAAACGGGTTTGTACTCGAAAGAGTTACATACAAATAGCTCCACAGAGTACTTAATTGTGAAGCACTTAGAGACAACTAGAGGATTTCCTACTGCATGGCTAACAGGAATCAGAGGGGCAGTTGCCCAGAGACCATATGGGGGCAGGGGCAGGCACTGCAAAATTAACGCTGAAAAGTATTGGGCAGGGTGGTCTGTGGGGTCTGCCAAGAGACAAGACTCTCAAGAGAGGAAGCAGTGGGAGTCCAGATCACCAGGTTGTGGAGGTTAAAACGTAAAATATACCTGCAATAACAGAGATGGAACTGTGGCAGAATCCACAGCACCACCCTGTAATACAGCTGTTACAGGCAAGGCACAACATACATACTGAAAATCCTATCAAAACTACTGGCATCACATGGAAACGTGACACACAAGTGTGGACATTTTCAACACTGAAGGTCTCATTAAGAAATGTTTACACTGAGGTTTTCAATGCAGCATATGCAGAATTTTAATATTTCCATCCTTACTTCCCTCAGCAACCTCGAATGCATCCAATTCAGACCAGGGTAACTTTATTTCAAGCGCTGTCTGCCTTTTAAATACCTCCTATTTTTATCCATTTGCTCTACCTCCTCCTCCTCTTTTACTGTGACATTGGCAGCATCCTCTTCTTTTGTGAAGAGCGATGCAAAGTACGCATTTAGTACTTCCGCTACGCCTTCTAAATCTGCAAGATTTCCATTTTGGTCCCTAATCTGCCCATCTTCCTTTGTCTATTTCTACATTTCTAAAATACTTTAGTATGCCCTTTTATGTTACCAACTATTCTTTTCTCACTTTGTCCCTCATGTTCTTTTCTAAGTTCATCTCTGCACTTTCGGTATTCTGCTTGACTGTCCATTGTATTATGAATCTGGCATTAATCACAAGCCTTCTTTCTCGTGTCATTTTAATTGCAATTTTTAGTCATCAGGGAAGCACTCGGTCTTCTTAGGAGCAGGAAAATCATATTCAGCCATTACTTACAGATAAATTTTGTTAGGATCCACATTTCTATATTTTGCTAATTCAACACCGAACTATAATTTCTTTCCAACCAAATTTTATCCTAATTCTTCTTTCCTCCCACCCACTCATCTTAAAGGGTTAACTCCTGGATGTGGTTTCCATGGCACTGGTCATCCTCCAACATTTCACCCAGGCAGTCTAACCAATGAACATCAGCAGGTTTTACAACTGTAGCAGGGACATCACAGGCGGGTCAGTCACATTCTATCTTGTTCTTTCATTGCCACTGGATCAACATTCTGGAATTTCTTACCCAACTCTATGAAAGCGCAATCACTGCAAGGATTGCAACAGTTTACAAAAAGAAAGGTAGAATGGATATTTTGACCAGTAAAATGTTGAAACTATTTATCTTTCATGAAAAGAATTCACTTGTACGGATGATTTAGCCACTATTAGAAAATCAAACGATATCAAAATTAATAAGATTGTTGCAAGTCCAAGGCACATCTCAAAACTGATAAACAACCCCAGTTTATAAGCATGTTTCTCACCCTCCTGTTTGCGAATTGAGTCTCCAGCAACACATTCACTCATCAGTTGTTCTTCTGGTTCTATATCCTTTCTCTGCCTTTCAGTCCATTCAGTTTCTTTTATTTTCTCTACACAACAGGAAGTAACATTTTTCAGGTTATTTAAATGTTTTAAAATATCCTCAGAGGCTGCAGTAGCAGCCAACTGTACTTAGATTTAGACACCATTAACATAATGGTACAACTCAATAAAGCATGAATTTGCAATGCCATAATTATTGACAGACAAGTTTGATCCTCACATTACTGATTTCCTGGTCTCAGCAACACCACTGGAAAGGCTATGCTGAACTAACCTTACGGCCTCTGCTGTGTGTCTCATATCTGCTATCTCAGAATGGCCTGAAAAGCAGACCATCACTCACTCTACTGCAGTATGTGTAAGCCAAGGATGAAAGAATTCTTCCTTCACAAAAATGAAACCGAATCTTCCAACTACTTCAATATATATTGAAGTCATGCATTATCTTTCATGCAATAGTCAATTTTAAATGGTCATGATAAATAACTAGATATCAGTGTACAACAATAGCTTTCACAAAAGAAATCACAAAGCTTTATTTTGCTGCATAAAGCTTCTATTTTGGAATCAGAAGTACCAGTGGGCCAAGTGGGAAGCAGAGAAGTCACGAATAACCCACTGAGAATCATTTCTGCAAACCTGAAAAGTGCTGCATGTTAATATGGTAATCATCTTGTTAAAACCAATTGGTAGTTAAACAGGTGATGGGCATTAATTATCCCAACTGAATAGAATAAAAAGGTACAGCTGGAACATTGTGTGGAAGCTATTAGCATTGAGGAGTTATCTTGGAAATAAACCAGCTTTAACTAAGAGACCTGCCTGGATTAACTCTTCCACCACAACCTCTTATTGTGAATAACATGGTAGCAGAGGATGAA
Organism: Carcharodon carcharias; assembly: GCF_017639515.1. Classification (NCBI taxonomy): domain Eukaryota; kingdom Metazoa; phylum Chordata; class Chondrichthyes; order Lamniformes; family Lamnidae; genus Carcharodon; species Carcharodon carcharias. Next base: position 20,537,223 of record NC_054507.1, on the reverse strand, counting down.
CTTTAAGCTTTGCTGATTAATTGCTGTATGTAAAGCTTTCTGCCTCAGTCCTCTGAAGGAAAAGAAGTATACTGTTACTAACAATCCAAGTTATGGAATGGAGGAAGGATAGTACAAAATTACAAGCTTTGACTATCCACCAATTTTTTTTTTTCTGACAACCTTAACAGCAATGGAAGGCTGAAGTTGAAATGTGGACCTGGGTTACTGCTATACCCCAGAAGAAGCAAGGTATAGCTTTGGTGTTATCATTACCAGCCAAAGGTAAGATAAGGTGTAAAGTATTTTCAGAGTAGAAAGTGGGTGATTTGGATTGTGAAGAGGGATTAAACTGTCTGATACAACTTCTGGATAAGTTCTGCAAAAAGGATGAGTTAATTGAAGTGTATGAAGCTTGGATGATCTTTGATAGGTTTAAGGAATCAGATGCTCAGTCCATGGAAGAATATATAATTGATTTTGATAAATGGTACAGGAGACTACAGTGATTTGAACTTGAAATTCCAGAATCGGTATTGGCACTTAAATTACTGGACTATGCTTGCATTTCCCATGTTGATAGTCTTTTAGTACTAACAGGGGTTCAGTTCTGTGGGAAAGAATCTTAGATCAAATGGCCTCTGCCCTAAATTTCTGGGCTAACAGTTGTTCTCTGCCACTCTTAGCAAATGTGAACAACTATGCTGTAAAACAAAGGATAGAGGATTCAATGGTGACTGAATTTCATGGTCAACCAAATATTAGATGAAGATTCCAATACAAAGATGAGGTTAATGACAAGAAAATGGTCATAAACCCTAGCCAATTTGAGAGTCCAGACAGTGTCTGGGATGGTGACTGCAGATACTTAAACCCAAAAAAATGCAAGGGGAATGGTTTTTTGGTGTGATTCCCAGGACTATTACGCAATGAACTGCCCACAGCAAAGGAATTGTGTTTTTTGAAGTGACCCACGAGATGGATTCATCTGAATGATGAGGGTGACTGCCATGATGGAATTGTATTGATCAGAGTTTGAATCTGGTGATAAGTATCTTGATGGTAGATTCCTTCAACTGTGTAGTTCTGGACAGTGGTTGCACTTCTATGGTATGCAGCATGGAGTGGCTTAACTGCTATCTGGAGTCTTGATGTGGAAGGTCAAGGAGTGTGAAAGCTCTACCTACTTCAGGTTCAAAGATGACAATACATTAACATCCTCCACGGGTGGTCCTCCTTTTTAAGATAGCAGGGATCAATCTGTTTATCAATACCAATGCAGTTGCTAGCAAGATACCACTATTGCGGAGTCAATTTGTGTTGAAGGTGGCTCAGATGGCCATTACTGCTTGCCACTAAGGAAGCCAGAGATTTCTCATCAAAAAGTTCATGAAGTTTTGTAAACTGCTGAGAATGAGAATTTGGTGGACAAAAAGATCATTTTGGAAATTAGTTTGCAAAAACTGAAGACACTGCTTCAAGATACAGGAATGGTCGATAAAGGATATGATATTGAACGAGTCACTAAGTGTGAAATTTGCCTTAAATATCGCAAGACACCTCTGACTTGAGCTGCCACTAGCCAGTGAGTTTAACGATGCAGTGGCAATGGACTTGAAAGTTTGGGACAAGGATAGGGGTTTTTTACTACACTTCATAGGTATAGCAACCAAATTTACTCTATCCACTGATACACAGTAAATGAGGTCATGGAGAAATGGGTAGGAACACCAACGCAGTTACTCACAGATAATTGTGGGGAATTTGGCAATGAGGGATTTTTGAGATGTGTGAAAATTTAAACATAGTTATGTACACTGCAGTTGAGAGCCTGTTTAGTAATGGTCTTTGTGAAAGAAACCATGCAGTAATAGATGACGTTAAATAAAATATTAGCTGATTAACCAAGTTGTAAACTGCAAATGGTGCTAGCATAGGCGGTGCACACACACAACTCTCTGCAAATGGTTGGGAGGTAGTCTGTATCAGTTGGTGTACAGAAGAAATCCAAAGTATTGTCAGATGCTCCCCCTGTTCTAGAAGGACTAGCGTTAGCTCCACTTTTTTTCTGCTCATCTGAACACTTTGCATGCGGTCAGAAAAGCTTTCATTAAAGCTGGTTTGAGAAAATTCAGTGGGCCCTACCGCATAAGACCATCAGGAATACAGTTTAGACAAGGAGACATGGTGTATATTATAAAAGGGAAGGCCAGAAAGTGGAAAGGACCTGACAACGTTACATGGAGTGACGGGGAAAGTAGTGATTGTGCAACATGATATTCAAACTTAGGGTACATTCTTCACAGTTAATTGGTACTGAATTTGCTCTTTGCAAGTTCTGAACAGGGCATAAAATGTGAGGAGGCACCATGCACTTAAACGTGTTAGGTAGTTGAGGAGCAGACGACTGCAGATACAGGGTTGACTATGAATGAAGTAATACTGAGGTACAGTACAATGCTATTCATCCAAAAGGGCAATTACCCAAAGTAGGAACAAAGGTAACATACATGCCAGAAGGGACCAGTGTGTGGAGGGATGCCACCATCAGGGAGAGCAGGAAAGGCCACAGGTAAATACAAACATTGGCTAAACATGCAGGATGATGCACAGGAGACAAGACCTATTGATTGGCAAGCAGAAGTAAAAATGTAGAAACCCAGAAAGGGCAGTATGAGTTCTGAAAGTGGTCATCGCCCTAGAAAAAATCACGGGCTTGTGAATGGCATTCTGGTCACATGGGAGGACGACCATAGTAGCAGTCCAGAAAAGGAAATGAAGGTGAGTAGAGGCCGTAGCTTAAGCAAGGAAGACTAGAGAACAAGCTAGCAATCTCAGAAGTACAAATCCTTATGACCAAGATTCTAGTAGCTGCTAATAAATTGAAAAGTAAGCTGATAAAGGAAGCCAAGCAGTTAAAAAGTTGGAAGGAATTTGGGGTATATTCTGAAATACCTGACCGAGGACAGCCAACTTTATATCACAGGTGGATCTGTACAGAAAGGGTACTCCCAGACAGCACATAAGGCCCAATTGTGATTAGTAGCCCAAGGCTTTGAAGAGACCAGGAGGTCAGGATGGACTCTGCTACAGCAGGGGAAATTGAGTTTGAATATTTTTTTAGCTATTTTGGCATCCTATACCTGGGAATGCAAATCGATTGATATAAAGGCTGTGTTTTTACAGGGGGAGACGCTTCAAAGGGAAGTTTTTTAAATCATCCAAAGAAGCCAGGGATGTAGAAGGAAAGCTATGGAAATTGATTTAAGTGTATTTATGGGTTGAATGATGCATCAAGGGTATGTTTTTCTGTGGGGTCTGTCTTGTTGAAAATGGGTTGCATTCAGTTAAAGGCAGACCCTGAAATGTTCTACTGGTACCATAAGGAGAAACTAGCTGGGATCTTTATCATGCATGTTGATGATTTCCTGTGGGGAGGATCTGTAGAATTTGAACAATGGGTAATCAAGAAAATAAAGAAGGAATTCCAGGTCGGAAGTCAGGCTTCTGGGGTCTTTAAATATATTGGTTTAGACATTAAGTAGAGCAAGTTAGGAGTGAAATTGAATCAACAAACATATCTAGAAAATGTTAATTTTATCCCAATAACTCATGGTAGGTCCTCAGAGGATCCTGCTACCAAGGAAGAAGTTTGGGTGGTTGAACTGGTTGTGCACTCACTAGGCCTGAAGCTAATTATGTGTTGGAGCCAAGTAACATGATGAAACATGCTCAGTTGAGCAAGTTCTGAGAGCAAATAAACTAAATTCTGAGATGTGCTCAAGTTTCCAGCCTTAGTTGGTCATTTTTAGTGATTTTTCACATGCCAATCTTCCAGATGGGTTCTCTAGCACAGCAGGGTTCATATTCTTGGTGGGAAAGAATGATAAATGTTGCCCACTGGCTTTGGAGGCCAAGAAAATAAAAAGGGTAGTGAAAAGCACCTTGGCTGCTGAAACATTGGCCTTAGTAGAGGCATTAGATATGGGGATTTAATTATATAATATTTCTGCCAATATATTGGACAAGGGGAAAGGTTTGCCCATAGAACATTATGTTGATAACCAGTCTCTTTGGGACAACGTTCATTCTACAGTGTCACCTGGAAAGAAGACTACGAATATACTGTGTATATATCCTAATGCAATGAAAATATTGTTTGTGTAGAAATTCAGGAATTATAGATGTGGAAACATGTGACAATTTCTTTCCATTTGTTTAAGTGTTCAAGTTTTATTGAAGGAATCTGTTAATATGGCAATCATATTGTTAAAACCAATTAGTAGTTAAACAGGTGATGGGCATTAATTATCCCAACTGAATAGAAAGGTACAGCTGGAACACTAGAAGCTACTAGGAAGTTAGTAGCACTTGAGGCATTATCTTGGAAATAAACCAGCTTTAACCAAGAAACCTGCCACAACCTCTTGTAAGTAATGCTGCAATGCATTGCAGACAAATTAATCAGGGTCAGTAACTACAATCAGACCAGAGTGCCACATAGTAGCAGGTGGTCCACATGACATCAATTGCGCTTATAGTATAAGGGTCTGGCACATATAGGGTTAATATGAGTGATTACAGTACCACCCACAGTAATGTAAGAGAATACATGACCCTCACCTAGGGGTTAGTCTAGTGTTGGACATAGCTGTGTGGACAAGCATAGAGCTGCTAGATTGAACCCTTTGCTGTATATGTGTACATAGTTCTTGTAGTGAGTAAATACATCCAGTTAATGAAGTCTTAGTCTTAAGACCCACCAAACGGTACCCTACATCATGGTGGCAGCTCTTCGGAAAACCCAGGACCTCAAACTGGAAAATTTAAAGCCACAGCATTCTGGCCTGACTGAAAGCACCTGAAGTGAAGACAGGGAAACTGCCTGAGAGAAGTTTTAAAGCAGAGGGCAGAAGAAAAAGAGCTCTACTATGCAGCTGATGACTCCAGAGGACACACCTAGCAAGGGTGAGATAAAAAAAATTGGAAGCTCTTGCCCAGAACTAGTTTATAAGCATTCTTAGTCTTTTAAAAGTCAGAGCAGCTTGTTTTCAACAGCACTGCAGCCAGCCAGAATCCCAAGTCGGCACTTGAACATGTAGTGGCTGAGCACACCCAGAAGAGGAAAAAATTTTTAACTTGGGAGAATTACAACTAAATCAGCTTTAAAGGCCAGGTTTCAAAGCTTTCGTGACACTAAAGCAAAGTGCTGAAACAGAAGTCTGCAGCCATTCTTCAAAAATTTTTTTCATGGCTGTGCGAGCGCCATTGCAGTGGGAGCCCACCAAAACCAAGTGCAGGTAAACCCCTTTGTCTTCAAACGAATGGTGACACCATCTTGAATTTCAGCAATTTCTTAAAGCTAAACCTACACATATCAAAATATTTTTAACCTTGGGTCAGAAATCCACTCTTCCAGATCAATTTGAACTTGAGGCCCAGATCAATCACCTAACTGGGGGCTTTGGAGAAAGATTCCTTAGATACATGGCTGCTTCAGGTTTGGATAAAAAGAATGAAGCTAAACAAGTTTAGTTGTAGGCCTAACAGTGGACAACATTGCTAGACAAGAAATTAACCAACTGCTACATTTAAAGTGCTACTAAAATCATGGTTTGTTTTAACCTAGGAAGCAGCAAAATCCTCAAGGGCTAAATTTTAATACGTGTCCAGCAGCCAGGAGAACCTGTCGACTCATTCATTAATTTGTACAAGATGGCTGAAGGCTGCAAATGCAGAGAGCTAAAATCTAAACTTCAGAGGTAGAACCGTTGTAGGAGTAGCAGATAAAGCACTCATCATGCTGCAAGCAAAGGAAGGATTAACACTCTAGGAAAGCTATCCAGGTTGTTAGCCTGAAATCCATGTGTAGCACAGGTCCATTTTAAGAGGAGAAAGTAAACTGCAGTACAAAGGAAACTCCACATTCCAGTTAGTTGAATAGCACAGAAATGGGGACACTTCAGGCCAAGGGAAGCAATACCCTAACTGACCAGTACATCAACCATGCCAGCACTGTGGAGCAAAGCACCCTCACAGGCAAGATCAATGTCTTGCAATTTCAGCCCAATGCTTTCAATGTAAGCTGTGTCAGGCTAAAACGTTTAAACTCTCAGAAGACCCAAAGGTGACTCATGAGGATCAAGACTGCACAGCAAGTGGACACACAGCAATGTTTCTTGGGTGAGGTCAAAGATCCTGGCTTTTTGTTCTGGAATGTGGACATTTCAGTTAACAGCTATCTCAAACTTTAAATTGGGCACCAGAGCCAGTATTACAGTCCTATTGGACAGAATCATGGCTGAGACCCCTCCTGGCTTCAAACACCAGACACCATTCTGGGCCTGGAGGAATTCTACTTCCAGTCATAAGAATGAATTTGGAGCCATAAAGTATGGCAGCAAACAAATCTTCAAGCTGATGTATGTCACCAGTCTCTTTTTTTTCTCTCAAGCAGAGATGCCTGTATAGCCCCAAATCACCTCAAAACAGATGTCAAGACAACCACTGTTATAAATTATACAGAACTACAAATTCCCAAGAGCTCAAACAAGAATATCCTGACTGGGATTTCAGCTCTAAACTGTCTTCTCCCTTTGCACAGTAGGTTTGTCCATTCTTGTTACAGGTGCCAGAAAGCCCTGATTTGTCTCACCAGCCAATCACACTGGTTACCACAACACCTCCAGTAGAGGATAGACAAGAGCCTCTGCCTCCAGCTCTGACAACTGTTGATGAGGTCAACACTGCAACTCCCAGCCAGCATGATAATGCTGGAATCAAATAGCCATCCATTGCTGACAGGGCAAAACACAGCCAAAAGCAAAGGTGAGCTTACTACTTTTGTTAATAAATTTCATAACAGAAATAGCCATTTTCCAGCAGAGGGCATCACGACGAAGAAAGAATTCATAGAGATGAGCACAATGTTCTCCCACCTGGCAAGAAATGGGATGGAACAACAGCTACCCATCAAATCAACAGCAGTTCAATACCAAGGAACAAAGAGGATGAAGAGACCCAATGCCAGGAAAATCTCAATCAACAGTTTACCTACAATGACAGCCTACCACTTCAACAGGTCATGCTAACAAGACATGGAAGGGTTATAAGGCCACCAGAACCTATGAACTCAGACTTGAAAGGGGGAGATAGAGTAGTAGTAATGTAAATGCATGGGGTGAACTAAATTAACTTGCAATACATTGGCTAAAGACTGGAGGGGTAGTATAGGGGTTTAGCACACAGGGTTAATGTGGGACTGAGTACAGTTCTGCCCACAGTGATGTAAAAGAACACAATCTGCACTGAGGCTAGTCTGGTGTTGGACAGAGCTATGTGGACAAGTATGGAGACAGTTCCTAGTTTGAAACCTTTCACTGTGTGTGTGTGTGTATATATATATGTGTGTATGTGTGTGTGTATATATATATATATTATATATATATATATATATATACATACACACACATAATTCCTCTAGTTAGTTAACCTACTTAAGACTTCATTAAGAGCCAATGTCTGACAAGAGATTCTAAAATGTGATTCAGAAGTTATGTTTATAAAAAGTGTTACTCAAATAAGACAGGAGGACATAAGTGCACACCATGCATAAGATTTTATGGGTTAGCTTGTTAAAACAAAAATGGAGAACACTGTACCAATTATTTAAGCAATGAAATGTCTTTGAGAAGAGGGGAGGTGATAGGGTAGTGGTATTGTCACTGGACTAATATGCCAGAGACCCAGGTTAGGATCCCACTACAGCAGCTGGTAGAATTAAAAGCCTACTGATGACCATGAAACGATTGTCAATTTTTAGTTTTTTAAAAAACTATCTGGTTCATTAATGGCCTGTATGAAGGAAATCTGTTATCCTTGCCTATTTGTGACTCCACAGCAATGTGGTCGACTCTTAACTGCCCTCTGTTTTGCTGGGCCATTTCACTCCAATTGCAGCAAGCTGCTACAAAGTCTCAAAAGGAATGAAGCCAGATAGGGCACCTGGCATTCCACAACAGCAAACTCAGCCCTGTCAATCCTGCAAAGTCCTCCTTACTAACATCCAGGGGCTAGTGCCAAAACTAGGAGTGTGGTCTCTCAGACCAGTCAAGCAATAGCCTGACAGTCATCCTCAGGGAATCATACCCAGGGCTGGTGATGCCTGGGACATTATCCATAAAGTACGTCCTGTCCCACAGGCACAACAGACCCAGCAAAGGTAGCAGCACAGCCATTTCAGTCAGGAGGGAGTTCTCAACATTGACTGTGCCCCCCCCCCTCCATGAAGTCTCATGGCATCAGGTCAAACATGGGTAAGGAAACCATCTGCCACATACTATCCACCCTCAGCTAATGAATCTGTGCTCCTCCATGTTGAGCACCACTTGGAGGAAGCACAGCGTGACAAGGGTGTGGAATTTCAATGTCCATCACCCAAGAGTGGCTCAGTAGCTGAGTCCTAAAGGACATAGTTGCTAAACTGGGTCTGCAGCATGTGGTGAGGGGAAAAATATACTTAACCTCCATCCTCACCAATCTAAGTTCTACCACATCCAGTCATGCATGGTGGCGGACAACCACTGGAGGAGGCTCCACAAAGATCCCCGGTGAGCCCAGAACATCAGTGGAAAAGATAAAGCTGAAGCATTTGCCAGTCTTCGGCCAATTTGATTCACTGTGATCTGAATAAATGGCTGAAGACACTGGATATTACAAAGGCTATGGGCCAAGACAATATTCCAGCAATAGTACTGAAGACTTGTAGCTGTACTGGAACAGTGTTCTGGAGCACAACACGAGCATCTACCCAGCCATGTGGAAAATGGCACAGGTATGTCCTGTTACACAAAGCAGGACAAATCCAACCTAGCCAATTACCACCCCATCAGTCTAGTCTCAATCATTAGTAAAGTAATGGAAGGGGTCATCAACAGTGCTATCAAGCAGCACTTGTTTAGCAATAACCTGCCCATTGACCAGTTTGGGGTCTGCCAGGGCCACTCAGCTCCTGACCTCATTACAGCCTTAGTTCACATATAGTCAAAACAGCTAAACGCCCAAGGTGAGTGACTGCCCTTGAAGTTAAGGCCGCATTTGGCAGTGTGATATCGGAGCCCTAGCAAAACTGGAGTCAATGGGAATCGGGGAAAACTCTCTCCACTGGTTGGAGTCATCATGCCTAGCACCAAGGAAGATGGTGGTTAGAGGTCAATCTTCACCGCTCCAGGGCATCACTACAGGAGTTCCTCAGGACAGTGTCTTCAGCTCAACCATCTTCAGCTGCTTAATCAATGACCTTCCTCCCATCATAAGGTCAGAAGTGGGGATATTCACTGTGCAATGGTTGGCAACATTCACAATTCCTTGGACTGCTTCAGTATCTATGTCCAAATGCAGCAAGACCTGGACAACATCCAAGCTTGGGCTGACAAGTGGCAAGTAACATTCATGCCAGGCAATGATGATCTCCAACAGGAGAGTGCATAACCATTGCCACTTGGCGTTCAATGGCATTACCATCACTGAATCCCCCACTCTCAACATCCTGGGGGCTACCATTGACAAACTGAACTGGACTAGCAATATTGTGGCTAAAAGAACAGGTCAGAGGCTAGGAATCCTGTGCAAGTAACTCTCCTGATTCCCCACATCCTGTCTACAATCTATAATGCACAAGTCAGGGGTGTGATGGAATACTCCACACTTGCCTGGAGTCAAGAAGCTTGACACTGTCAAAGACAATGCAGTCTGCTTGATTGGCATCACACCCACAAACATTCACTTCCTCCACCACCAATGCACTACAGGAATTCACCAAAGCTCCTTTGGCAGCGCCTTCCAAACCCATGACCACTACCATCTAGAAGGGCAAGGGCAGCAAATAGCAGGGAATATGACCACCTGCAAGTTCCCCTCCAAGTCAACATCCTTACTTGGAAATATGACCCAGTGACAGTGAAGGAATGGTGATATAATTCTGGAACTCCCTTCCTACCAGCACTGGGTGTACCTACACCACATGAATTGCAGTGGTTCAAGAAGGCAGCTCACCACCGCCTTCTCAAGCGCAACTAGGGATGGTCAATAAATGCTGGCCCAGCCAGCGAAGCCCATATCCAGTGAATGAATTTTAAAAACCGACAGCACAAGTATGGTACAACTCCTTGATTATACCTGCATTGAAAACTAAATTTTGCCCAAGTGACTATAATGAAGGGCTAAAAATGTTTTATCATAACTCTCAGCTGTCATTCCCATTCAAATTGTATTTGCATTCAGGAGAACATGGCACTGCATTAAATGTCACAAAGTCCCAGCTCATTCAGAATGGATAGGCTGGGGTTGTTCTTGAAACAGAGGAGGCTGAAGGGGCATCTAATTGAGATGCACAAAATTGAGAGGCCTGGATAGAGTGAATGGAAGGGCCCATTTATCTTAGCAGAAAGGCCTGTGACTCGGCATCAATTCAAAGTGATTGGCAATCAGATTAATGAGATGAGGAAAAGTTTTTTTTTTCCACCCAGAGGGTGGTACAGGTCTGGAACTCAATGCCTGAAAGGGTGGTAGAAGTACAAAACTTCAAGGGCACATCCAGACATCTTTTTAAAATGAGATGAAGTACCATAAACTTCAGGGCTACAGCCCAAAAGTTGGATTAGGCTGGATGACACTTTTTTTTTGGCCAGCACAGGTACAATGGGCCAACTGGCCTCTTTCTATGACTCCATTATGGTACTATTAATCAAAGTTTTAAAAAATCATTACACTACAGATTCTGACCTATAGTTGTAACAAGGTTGAGATGACCAAATTAAATGTGCATAGAATACTTTGATTTAACTTGCAAAAACACTTGCACTGCTGCCAAGTCAATGCCAAATATTTGTCAGAAACAACCAAATATATCTAATAATTCATACCTGATTCCACTGACCCAAGTTTCAATCGCCTCTCATCAATGGGCTCAGGAGCCACAAGGCCTGAGTTTTGCGATGGGTTTTTACACCTTGTACACGTGTATTGTTGCCCTGATAAATGGAGAGGTGAAGGACCACAGGCTGCATGGATCCACCTGAGAGAGAATACAACAAGCTAATGAAAAGTGACTTTCCAACACAGAACTTTAAATTGATAAGATGGAGTAGACAAGTACAAGAAATGCTGGAAATATTAAAATTACAATTCGCTCCAAACACTTGGGATTCCTGTAGCACCAGCCTCTTCCCTAAGGGGAGTGGAGAGAGAAGCAGAGGACAAGTCACCCAAGACTGATTGCACATTCCATCTGGGAGCTAGCTAGCAGAAATAAGGGAGTAGGTTGCCTATTAGTCAAGCAGAGCATGCATGCTATGCAGTGAAGAAAACTAAGGGGGAAGCAGGGGAAGTACCTTGACTAAACCGTTTTGGAAGAGCAAGAGAATGTGTTTATGTAGAGTATATAAAAAAAAAAAAAGTTGGACGAGGGGAAGTGGAAGGTGGCCTGGCTACAGCATATGCACTGGCATAGATCAGTTGGGCCAAAGTGCCTGTTTCTGTGCAGTAAATTCTATGGAATCTTATGCAAGACTTCACTGGCTACCCTCAAAGCATGAAATTTCACCCACATTGGTTTAGGTTTCATGCACATTATTTAGTAACAAATCTGCATGAGGTGTGTGTGTGGTGTGTGTGTGTGTGATAATAGAAGACCAATAAACTTCCACATACACACTATGGTGCGATTTACTATAGATGCAGGCAACAATGCTGGCTGTTGCTAATGAACACCTTTTCCAAACCTGATAAATAATCACTAATGGCAGAAGCCACTTACCTTTGGCAGATATGGCAGTTTAATGTATCATCTGTTTGTCCATTTGTTTTACCACATATTGTGCACATGGTACTGTCCCTGTTCCTTTGCCAGTAACATTTCTCACACACTGAATAGTTCTGATGCCACTGTGCATTTGGATGCTTCCCTGCAGACCTTGAACCACAATCACTGCACACACGGCAGTTCTGCAGAAAGAAATTAAAAATGAAACTGGCTTGCAAAGCCCCTTATGAGATGTCAAATTAAGTCTTCTATCCACTTGACAGCTACCAGTGCAGCTTCAAATATTAGAAAATTAACAATGGAGCATTTCCACAACGTTGCACTGAAAACTAAGCCCAACATAGGACTCTCGGATGTTGTGTGGTTGTGCCTCAAACTTCAGGCTGAAACGGAAACCACAAATCATATCAACCAGAGTCTATCCCCCTTCCCTCCACTACTATCATGTACCGTACGGCAGCAAGTCACTGTGCATACATTCTTATCTTAAAGCAGGGGAGTGGATTCTTAAAAAGAAGTTTAAAAATCTTCTACCCTTTCCCGCTTTATATCTTCCCACACTCTGCACCATTCCTTAACCAAAAGGCCCACAAATAAGTGGGCTTTTACCCAAACAGAGATCTTATCCTCTGCTCACCTGGAGCATTTCACAAAGTTATTAACAAACAAGGGAAATTTCATACTCATGATCAGTCAGTTGTTTTGACAGGTGGCAGCAGGAAGACTTAGATGATGCATATACAAGTGCACTAGGTCAGATAAAAGAACAAAGGGACCAGCAGGACTGATAAGGAGGAATGGAATTTTTATAACAATGTTGAGCTACAGTCAAAAAAAGGAAAACAGAACCACTGCAGGTAATCTAACTTTTTGCTCATTCAATCCCTGCATGTAAATGAATTATCCAATTGTAATACAGACCAAAAATGTGAATGTTCTACAGCAACATTGAGGTCAGCTTGGAGATCAGGAGCATCAAAGCACTTGTCACCTTGAGCTTTCATGACAACAAATGCTTTGTAAAAGATGGAGTGGGGGAGGAGAGATTGACATATGGCCTCATTGTACCACCAAACTTTTGGTCTTAGTCCTTCTCTCTTCTTCCCCACCCCAGCAAATTATGGACAGTAAATTTCTATGGGTGATTGGCAAGCATACGAAAAAATTGGTCAAACAGATGAAGCTAAAGGATAGAAACACTACCTGTTCAAAAAAATTCATAGCAATATATTTTACAGTTTCACCATTTTAACCAATAGCTGAAAAAGTAATGAAGCACACCCCAGACTTCCTGATGGTCAAAAGCAAATGAACCTACTATAGAAAGGTTTGCAAACTCTCATCCACCCTAGTGGAATTCATTGTACACAGAAAATGTTCACATACATGACTGAGTATCATTCAAATCAGATTGAAGACACCATGTAAACCACTAATGTCATCTATAAAACACACACGCATACAAGCACCCACCTTGCATTTCCAGCTATCAGTAGGCAGTGACTCCATTGCTGGTTTCAAACAAAATGTGTGATAGCCCTTGTCACATGCATCACACACAAGCATCATTGTGTCTGCACCAGGCTGCCTGCATGGGATTCAATAGGAGACATTACAACCTACTCTTATGTGAATCATAGCATAAAATAGTACAACACAGAATGAGGCCGTTCAGTGCGGAGTCCCCGCCATCTCTCTCGAAGTGCGATCCATTAATCCCACTCCCCTGCTCTATCCCCATATGCCTGCAATTTTTAACTCCTTCAGATACTTATCCAATTCCCTTTTGAAGGCTGCTATTGAATTTGCATCCAACACCCTGTTGAGCAGTGCATTCCAAACCCAAACTGCTCATTGCATAAAAGAAGTTTGCCTTCATATCGCCTCTGGCTCTTTTGCCAATTACCTTAAATCTAAGTTGTCATTGCTGAGCTGAAATGTTTTATAGATGTATGTTAATAGAAATTTATACAAATATTGGTTCAAACATGGACAAAAGAGCTGAACTCCAGACCTGAAGTGAGTGGAACTGCCCTTGAAATCAAGGCTGCATTTGATTGTGTAGCTTCAAGGAGTTCTAGCAAAAGTGGACTCAATGGGAATCGGGGGGGGGGAAAACTCTCCACTGGTTGATAGTCATACCTAGCACAAAGGAAGATGGTTGTGGTTGTTGGAGGTCAGTCATCTCAGTTCCAGGGCATCACTACAGAAGTTCCTCAAGGTAGTGTCCTCGACCCAACCAGCTTCAGCTACTTCATTAATGACCTTCCCTTCATCATAAGGTCAGAAGTGGGGATATTCGCTGATAATTGCACAATGTTCAGCACCATTCGCGACTCCTCAGATACTGAAGCAGTCCATGTCCAAATGCAGTAAGGCCTGGACAATATCCAGGCTTGGGCTGGCAAGTAACATTCGTGTTACACAAGTGCCAGGCAATGACCATCTTCCCATGACATTCAATGGCATTACCATCACCTAACCTTGGGGGTTATCATTGACCAGAAACTGAACTGGACTAGCCATATAAATACTGTGGCTACAAGAGCACGTCAGAGGCTGGGAATCCTGCAGCGAGTAACTCACCTCCTGATTCCCCAAAGCCTGTCCACCATCTACAAGGCACAAGTCAGGAGTGTGATGGAATACTCTCCACTTGCCTGGATGAGTGAAGCTCCAACACTCAAGAAGCTTGTAAAATCCAGGACAAAGCAACGCACTTGATTGGCATCCCATCCACAAACATTCACTCCCTCCACCACTGACGCACAATGGCAGCAATGTGCACCCTCTAAGAGATGCACTGCAGGAACTTATCAAGGCTCCTTAGACAGCACCTTCCAAACCCACGACCCCTACCATCTAGAAGGACAAGGGTAGCAGACACATGGGAACACCACCACCTGGAAGCTCCCCTCCAAGCCACTCACCATCCTGACTTGGAAATATATTGTCATTCCTTCACTGTCGCTGGGTCAAAATCTTGAAATTCCCTTCCTAACAGCACTGTGGGTGTATCTACATCACATGGACTGCAGCTGTTCAAGAAGGCAGCTCACCACCACCTTAGGGGCAACTAGGGATGGGCAATAAATGCTGACCCAGCCAGCAACGTCCACATCCCATGAATGAATATATAAAAAGAGCACACCAACTTTCAACACAACATACTGGATTAGTTAATGGATACATTAAGACATAAAAATAGCAGTCCGATATTAGTAAATTACCTCTACACTATGTATACTGCATACTGTAAAACTATACAAATTACAGCACATGGTAGCACAATAAAACATCTTAAAAGAGCGAATATGGGCTACATACCCTCATATTTGCATATTTTGCTGCAACTATTAATATTCCAATAGCAAAACAGGTTACACAGGTTTTATCTGCAGTAGCGCTCTCCTTGACAATGTTGTATTACAAATGCAGATTGTATCTATCTGAAAGAGTTACAAACCTGCAAGTCTGGCATACTTTGCACTCGGGGCACTGCCAACCAGCACGTTTAACTGGCGTCACGACAATTTCCAGACATGCACCATGATAATGCAGTCCACAGCTGGTACAGAAAATAAGGTCCAGGAGATCCCCTGGAGCGTCACACACACCACAATTTGCCTCATCCTTTGCTAAAATGGAATTTAGAAAAAAAAAGGGTAACATGTTAAGACTTCTGTTATAACAATTTACTGCTGGTTACTGACCAGTTTCAAATCAGAGATTGGAAACCTGCAAAGATTAATCACTTTTTAACACATTTAAGTCATCTTTTTAACAGATAAATCAAGTTAGCCCTGTGTTACTCAGCAGAGGGGTCTTTCTGGTTGCTATGGGAGAAAACATCCTAAACAAGTTAATCACTGGCCTAAACAAGTTAATCACTGGCCCAAACCTAGGTCACAATACAGAGCTGGAATCACTACTGCAGTCGTTAATATTTTCCAAAGCAATCACAATCATCAGCTCCACTTTAAATTAGTTTTGGCAGCCGAAAGTAAAACTACCTATTTGGAAGTTAGAACCATTAGCAAAAGTACCCAACTAGTCAGAAAACCATTACATCTAAACACCAACACCACCATTTTTGATTTTATGCACTTTTTGTTGTAAATGAGTTCTATTTAGACGGGTTCTCAAATTGGAATTTGAGCTTGGCTGTTATCATTGGTTCACCAGTTCAACTTTCACCACATAAATGAAAGATATCATTATTTTCTGTTACGATAAAGCAAACCAGACTAAGATTATATCTAAAATACATTAAAAAGAATTAGTCTCAATAGCACTGGCAATGTAATAAAATGTGGTAAAATTGAAACAATTAGCAACCCCACCCCTTGCAGAGTATTTCCCAGGTATGCAATCTTTTGAACAGAACTCACCCACCTCCCATGTCCCCTCTTCACCTTGGTTTAATTATCACTTCACCCTCCAACCCCGCTTGAATTGAACACTGCCCTTTCTCTTCACTCCCCATGTACTGGAGGTCAATGCAAATATATGTAATGCAGTGAAGGCAATCTAATAATATTGTGCCAATGAGCAGTGCTTGGGTCATGTAGTGTGATTAGTATAGTAGGGCTTAACTAACAGTATATGGTGGTTCAACTGTATTGACATTAGAATTATCCCATACTGGATTCGAGCAACCCACTCTCAACCTTAAAATTCCAGCTGAATTGTGTATCTATTGCTATCTAGATGTCCTTTTCGATAAAGCTGAAGTTCACTAGTGAGAATAAAAGAAATATTTCACAACAAAGTTTTACTTCTCTGAGCAAGTCAAGATGGTGAAGTTCAGAAATTAGCCTGACAGCAATACCCCATAATTAGGTTGCCTGAAGGCAGGAGACTTTGGGATGGACTGAAGCATATTGAAGCACTGTATACAGGCCATTTCTAATGGACAAAGGTTTGTCAGCTCTCTTACTGTCCACCTTACCAACAAAAGATTTGTATCCCAGATTTGTCCTGTCCATATTAGTATACGGAACTGCGCTGTTGCTGTCAACGGAGTTCCAGTGGCCAAACCTCCATGTTCAGAGTTGTTGCCGGGCTCACTCCACAATCGTCCCATCAGCAAGTTATCAAGATGCAAGCGCATACTACAATTTTTCACATACTTCATGTCCCCTTTTAGATAGTATCCTGCTGTTTATGAAGCACTCTCACACATTCATTCACTTACATGAGGCATTTAAGGGGAAGCTTAAATAAGCATAAGGGAGAAAGTATTGGAGGCTTATCTTCATAGGTAGATGGGGAAAGGTGGGGGGAGGCTCAAGTGGAGCATAGATTTCTAGTTGCAGGTCATTCAGCCCAACCAACTTGTACATTATAAACAGTTCAGTATAGAAGTCCAGCTGGGTAACAGTGCATCAGGAGTTTAAACTGTGTTCATTGCCATCAAATCAAAACTCACTGCATTACTCAGACTTTCGACTCACCTCCTAACCCTACACCAATAAGCACCCATCCACATACACACCCCAAAGGCCTGTGGCTGCCATCTAATCCTCACTAACTTGTTTTACCTGTCTACCCCACCTCAGTCCCCTCTCGCATATCTTAGTTCACCTACACCTTTCCTTTCCCATTACCTTCTTCCTCACCTCCCATTTCCCTTCCTTTCAATCTGCTCCTTTCACCAACCTCACATTGGTTCCGTTATCCACCACCCTCTAAACCCCGCTTGACCTGAAAAATTCAATTTGAGCTTGACTACCAGGACACAGCCATGGGATAGAGGAGTATTAAATGCAGTCGGGAATGTAAAACCATTTCGATGTTGGGAGACATTTAGATTTATGCAACTCAAACTGGTAACAGAACAAATGATAGGTTGTATTTTGTTTCTTAAACAAATCTCCTCTCCGACCCTTCCATCTTCAAAAATGTGTCCAGCTGCAGCTGAGATATGGCTCTATGTCTACCGTTCGCTTTCCAGATTTGCCCAAACAATCACATCTAGAAAGCTGAGATTGAAGGGAGATAACCCAGCTAAACACTAACCCCAAACCTCTCATCCAACATCTGCAATCCATGCACTTGTTAATAGGGGTCAATGAACAGCAACCAGTTAATCTTGGTTGATATTCACCTTCCTTCACCGAGGATTGCTTAGACTAGTTGCAGGCCCCTGACCATTTTCTCCAAATTCAGGCCAATTAGTACCAGATATCAAACCCAGGACTTTTTGGACAGCTTAGTACAGCAAGAGACATGGCATTTACCCACAGATATTGAAGAGCCAGGTTCCCACTTTAGATACAAAAAAATAAGGCACATTCACATACATCAGCTATTTCTTGTACCAGATTCAAATATTTGCAGCTCCCTATCAAGTAGTGCAGTAAGAATGACACCTTTAACACTGAAGATTATTTAAAGCATGTGTTAGTACCTATCTCCACTGCTTTATCAATATGTTCTGGACACAGAAGGGTCAAGGATTTCATTGACTGAAAGGATCCAGATGCTGCTGCGCAGGGAAAGTGGTACGATCTTAAACATCCCTCCATCTGGCACTGGATGGTAGCGCCCAACCGTTTACAATACTCACATTTCTGTGAAACAAAATATAAATATTACTTTTAAAATGTTATACATTGCTATAAATTATCTTTAGCTAAACACTTAAGCAAAAAAAAATCAGGCAGAATGGATAACTATATTAAAAGAGTATTAAGATGGGCACATTTACATAACTGTAGATTTCAAAAGACAAATGCAGCCTTAGTAGTTTGACAGCTAAGTCAAATTGCTACACTTTTAATGTGCCATCATTCCAGTTTGCTGTAGTGCGCAATCAAGCAATGGACACAATGTTACATGTCCACAGTCCACTGCTATTCTTGCTGTTACCCTTGTGCAATAAAGATTTCATTTCAGATATCAAAATTCTCTGCGACTGCTATATAACCTACATTTTGGGAACAAGATTAAAAAAAAATATCGAGTCCACCTCCCATCTCTGGAAGACATCACAGTGAAGGAGCAAGATGAAGGGCCAGCTTCAATCATTTACTCATCCACAAAACTAAACTGCTCTATGAATTCCTATTAAAAATATGAAGGAAAAGCAAAACTATTTGCAGCCCCATTATTACATTTAATGGAGCAAGAGATACTCTAAACTACTGCAATTACCTTTGGGCCTCCCCCTCGACGATCTGGGAAGTCGGGTGCTGTTTACCAAACTAGAATTTAATACCATGCCCCTTTTTTATGCACCAGCAAAAGGAGGCAAACTGACAGTTTTAAGACATAGGGTCATCCCAGTTTCCACAAACAAGTTGAAATATTAAAATAGGACAACTGGCACTATAGCTTCTCCTCTCAAAAATTACCATGCCTCCACCAGTCAATGGTCAACAGTAACAAAAAAAAAAAACTGGTAAATAGCAGAAAGAGAGTTGTGCCCCAATATTCTATGCTGTAACATTTAGCATTCTTGAGGGTGGCCCTTGAGCAAGTTATCAGTTGGGATTGTAGTCCTAAAACTTCAGTAATCTTACAGGACAACTAATGTTTTGTTAATCAGCCCTCTCCAAGAGTTTAAAAAAAGGGTAAACTATGTAATACTCGAAGAACCCAAAGTTATGAAATTTTATCTCTTACCTGTGAGACACCTGAGATTACAGCTTTGTCCACGTTGACCAGTTTTTGCCCCTCACCCTGTTCAACACCATTTGACCAGGCTGCACACCAATGATGAGCCCAGAAATGCCCTGTGGATAAAAATATTAAAGATCAGAAACAAAATCTGTTCTTGAAGCATTGTAAATTTGATACTTTCCTTTAGGTTTCCTAATATTTTGGATTTTGTAATTGTAATGACAGTGAAACAGTCAGCATTCGCCATCATTACAACTGTGAAACCCATGGCAATTTCTGGTGTCCGCACACGTGCAGTTAAACGCAAATATCCAGAAGTTACTGTCAGTGATTTCCCCCTCATGGTGCACTGTTGAAGTTTCGCAGATGGAAATCAAATGAATTGATGTGAACTTCCACTTTTACGTGCATAGGTCTCATAAAACCCTTGAAAAGAATTACTGCATGCCAAGTTCATAATTATTTTTGAACACCACCTCTGGGCCCGAAAAACTAATTTTATATTTGTGGAATGTCAAAATTCTTCATGATTAAAAATTGCACTTTTTTTTAAAAAAGTTCACAATATTTCAGTTTATACCTTATTCCCATGTGCATATCCCAGTCTATTCCACTCTCTACAAAATGATTAAAAAGTGAAGGGTAAACAGTGCATTTTACTTCCTGGTTTGTTGCGCAGATTCTTCAATGTGATTGGCTACTTAGCCTGCTTGACGACATCACTGCTGCTGGATTTTGGAGATCCCCTATAGTCAGTGCCAGAATCAAATTAATGATGGGAAAGGTGAACTTCACCTTACAGAGATCACTCAATCTTTGTGGACAGTTTGAGGTAATTAACTTTAACAATTGTCTTTAACAATGTAATTAATTTCAAATCTATTTGTTGATCCACTATCAAATTAATATTTTAATAATATTTTGGGAGAATAAAAACCCCAATGGAAGATCTGACTATATCTAATACTGGTTAGAGAAATAATCAAATGCAAGGTAAGTCAGATCTCCAGTGTATCATGCTAAATGGTTGCAATGATCAGGCTACACTGAGTAGTGCAGAAAAGTAGTTCCATTCATTGCTGCAAATTAACCTCAAAAACTAAACAGGAATTTCACTTAAAACTTATGAACTACCCTTTTGGAAGCACCAATGACTTCAAAAATATAGCATGGAAAAAAGAAATGCTGGAGCCAAGGACATCAAATACTAGATAACAATTTTTCAACTTTTTGTACGTCAGCATCAGACCACACATCGGATTAGGTCATTAACAAGTTAGATGCATGGCAAAGGCCCTGGTACAACAATGTTGCTTAACCCAAGTCTCACAAAGCATTCTTCTTCCACTAGCATTCCATTTAATTTTTGCCATTTGCCATCAGATTATGGATATTTTTTATCCTGGGGACTGTGTATTAGGGTTTGAGCCAGATAAAACTCGTTCAACTAGGGCCCTATGGAAGGAGAAGACTTCTTTCTTGTCTGAGCTAACTTGAAACCTAAGTCATGGGAGTAAAAGACAAGTGTGCAAAACCATCACACTCTCTCTTGAGATACATTGATAAGATACACTGATACAGTTTGGTGTTTTTACCATAGTTTTGTCCCAACACATTCTACATGATTACACTAGTTACAATTCAATAAGTCAGCTGAGCCAACGGAATTCCCAGCATTAAATCAAGAGTACTGAAGAGGACATCTGTAAACAATAATAAATAAAGGTTGAAATGTTTGCAATGTCATTACTGTTTCTGGCAGCTGCACAGCAGTTTCCCTCCACATAAAAGGAGAAAAAAAAACACTTGCATTTAGCGCCTGATCTCAAACATCTCAAAGCGTTTCAATTACAATTCATTACTTTGAAGTGCAGCAAATTATGTAGGCAAATGCGACAGCCATTTTGCGCACAGCAAGATCCTCAAAAAAGCAATGAGATGACTGACCAGTTAATGATTTTTTTGGTGGTGCTTGTTAAGGGAAGAATGTTAGCCAAACTTCAGGAAGAATCGACTGCTCTTCAAATAGTGATCTTTAAAGTAACCTGAACCATTGGAACAGGCAGCCATAGCCTTGCGATATGTCTCATCTAAAAGACGATGCAGCATTTCCTCGAGTGTACTACAGCATTACTCCAGATTATGAGCTTAAATTCTGGAATGAGCTTTGAACCAAAGAAAGGTTCTGACTCAGGAAAGAATGAAGTACCATCTGAGCCAAGCTGATAAATTGTCACATACTGCAAAGAGCTGTTCTGTTGAATCGCACAGGTATCATGATGCCCAAGTGCATAAATGCACCATAACGGTGTGGTACAGAGCCAGAGACCAGGAAAGTCTCACATTTGACACCTAGTCTATAAGAAGTTATCCAAATGCAGCAGAAGCGTCACCAGTCAGGAGCAATGAAAAGGTGAGTGGAAGGAGAAACTAGATATTTGACTTGAGTCTTTATTGGGGGAGAAAGAGAGAAAGAGGGGAAGAGAGAGGAAAAATATAACCATCAGAAATTCTGTTCCTGATCACCATCAGATAATTCAGATGGAAAGTGCAACTGTAGATGCAAGGCAACAACAGGACCTGACTCAGCTGCCAAGACAATTCAGAGTTTTATCACAAAATACTTTATGAAAAGGTAACTCGGAAGTGTTACTTCAACTGTGCAGTTTAGTATGACTTTATGTAATCAAGACTTTTAGAAAAAAACAATGTAGAAACTTAAAGCAGTTTGTTTGAGGCCCTACAGACCATTATCTCTTTTCCTCTCACATTTACATTCTTCTGCTCTTTGCTCAGTTAACCCAAGATCATACTTGGCTGGTATTATCCCAACATGAAGTCGTTTTCTAAATGAATTAAATCTATATCAATGATCTGTCAAGGACTCCATCTGCATATGCAATACTCCAGACTGAAGCTTTCAAGTCCAAGTAAAAGGGGATCATACAATGGCATTGTTGCTACTGCTGAATCAATCTGGACTACTCAATGATTCCATCATTCAAGTCATTAAAAAGTAATAGATTTAACAGGATTAAAAAACTAAAACCTTAATGAATCCAAACTGTAATCTTTTCAACATAAATTTATTGGGGAAAGAAGGGTAAAAAACAATTTTATAAGAATCTTTAGCATGTAACACATTTAATACAGAATTGATACCCCTGAAATCCAGCTGGGAACAGTTTGGGGAAGTGTTGGACTCTAAGCAATAAAGTAAACAGTTTTTTCACCTGTTGACTCAAAGAGAGCCATTGTTGTTGCACTTTGCTCAAAGCCAACTCGTGCGAGCTCATCTGAGAGCCCCTCCACCCCTGAAACACTCGTGTGCTTCGACGCTGGACTGGCTTCCCTCTCCATTCGGTTAGTCCCTCCATTTCCAAGTTCATCCAATGCAGCCGATGGATCAAATTGCTTCAGCTCTCTTTGCCCATGTAAACTCTGCTCTCCACAGTTACAAAATACGCACAGCTTCTGCTCCAAGCTGGACAAAAAGATGATTCAAAACATTAGCTCTCTTCATAACTGATTTTTTCAGTCACATTTTCAATAATAGCTTTTACCTTTATTATTTCTTCTGCTTACGTTAGCCGATTTATACTAATCGTTAAAATACAGCTACCCTGAGACTGGTGCCTCATCGCTAGCCACAAGTTCAGAAAAATATTTGAATTCCTTTTCAACTATTTCTCTACAATTATATAAGTTGATAAGAGTGAAGTTATTGCTCATTCAAACCAAACCACCAGTACGCAGCAAAATCTGCATCATGAAAAGTAATGTCGGTTATAAATCTGAACTAAAAATGTTTATTTAGAAAAGCTTGATTCAGGTGAACTTTTAGTGCAGTGTTAAAAAGAACTCATTATAAACCACTACCCTGAGAGTTCAGATCAGCCCTGTCCTCCCACTATATGTAACACAGGACTTAACACCTTGAAATTATTAAACCGTGACACATTCCTCATATTATCTTTGCCACTAGAGTTTGTTGCTACTATCCATTTCCTTTTTATCTCTACTGTACTTAGATGCTGGTTCTTTCTTTCTTTCTCCAGCTCACCTTTTCACCATCATGAAACTCAATCTTCTTCCTTTTATGAAGGTAAACTGCAGAAAAGTACTTTCCCACTTGGTTCACAGTCTTTCACAGACAGACATTGGGAGGTTCAACTTGCTGTGACACACTAGTGGGACTCAAATTCATGCTAAGTTCCAGATTTCATCTGTGCTAGCAAGGCAGAGGTACTAACAGAGCCAAGAGTTTCCCCAATCACCTAACAGCTGGTTCAAAAGCAGCACAGAGACAGAGAAGAACAGGAACACCAGAAATGTAGCAAAGAATGAGTCAAAGAACACAGGCCACAGAAAAGACAGAAGAAACACTGCGCCTTAAGAACTGTGGTCATAAATTAATTAAAAGCAGATATAGGCATCTGGTGAGAAAGGCAAGGAGCAATTTTCAGATGACTATAGAATATCCTTCACTATCCCTTAAGAAAATTATGAAATACTGCAATTTATCATAGATAATCAGCCACTACTGGATTAAATGAAGGGAATTGTGAATTTTCCTCTCTCAGAAGCTTGGAGGAATGCCCTCGGGTCCCCAGGGATCTTCTGTACATTTCTCCTCATACCTGCACTGCTCCTTATGCTGCTCTTTCAAAACTGGCTCCGATGTTTCTTCTTGTTTTGAGCAACCACGAGATACAGACGGATCAGCTTCTTCGTCTTCTGCTAAACAACTAGTTTCAGCCGAGTCAATGTTCATAGCTGCAACAGAAAATGAAGCTGTTCTAACTATTAATCCTTAATACGTTATGAACTATTTTATAACAAATTTCAGGCATACCTTTTGCAAAATCATTACCTACTTTTCATGAGCTTTACTGTTAAACTACAAACCAATTAACCTCATTACCCACGGGGTTATAGCCTTTTGTCACTCTAAGTGAATGCAACATCTAGGTGAGTGTGGTTGCCACCAACACCAGGAATGTATATACAAGCCTGATTCTGGAATCATTTTTCATTTATTTTATAATTATCAGCAAGCATACTAAGTTGAACAGGATGTTTAGAACAAGAGATCTAAGTTTCTGCTAAAAAAACATAAAAGAGCTGAAAATGCATCCCAAGTCAAAATGAGAACAAAGATGCAGGAATGGGAGTTTTATGTAGAAACTGAACTAGGCTCAGAAGACCAGCCATACTCAAGCATTCTTTCTCACTTGTTGAAATTCTACATACAAATGGATTGAAACCTCCTACCTAAATGACTCAATAGGTAATAATGCGAGCAAGACATAACAGTTCAGTTTCCACTCCAAATTAGCTGATCTTCGCAACTGTAGGACAGATGTGACAAATGGCCTCAACAACCTGGGATAAAAATGGTGGGGGCACAAGGAAGAAAGAGAAAATCACCCAAGATCCTACTCCCAAGAGCTACTCAATATGCAGATGTGCTGGAGTGTGGTATGGATACTATGTGAGCACATGACTGGAAAAGTCAACATTCACCAACTAGGTTCACAAATGAAGAATGGCCATTTGGGAAAAGTGTTAAGAGGTTCTTAGCTTCCGTTGAACCTCACCCAATGCAAGTAACTTCTTAGGAAAGGGCAGCAAAGAAATCTGGTAGAAATGTAATTGTGTCAAATTGACACAGAAAAACGGAGGTGGAATTCAGCAGTATTTACTAGACATCAATTTGGGGCCCAGCAATGCTGAATTATCTTAGTTTCTAAAAGTTTCATTCTACATAGTTGCTCTATAGATATCAAGAGAAACACAAATACAGATAATGGCCACAGGACAAGCAGAATGAGTCTGGTACTTCCTGATCACAAAGGAAGAACAATGAAACACACTCAATCATCCATTTAGGCAAACATATTTTTCTAAAAGATATGCCCAAAGATTTGTTCGAAAACATGCCACCGCTTGAAATGAACTTCTTGGTTTCACCTACATTAAGTACAAAAGTTATGTTTATTAAAGTGATGCATCCTTTCAAGGGTAGTGGCATATGCCAAACGATAAATGTTTGTGTCCATCATTCCCCATGGAAAATTTCCAGTTTTACACCTGGAATGATTAACAGCAAATAACATTCAATAAGATAAATGCAAGTGAACATCCTGCAGGATGACCCTGGAGTAGCTGGTGGTTTTAGTAGAGAAGAGCGAGGCAAGAGACGTAATCCAGCCAGACTTAGTGTGGAGCTGCAGATAGGTTCAAGCTTGCATTGCTGGGAATCAGTGCAAAGATGGAGTCTATGCCAAGGTAACAACCAGAATGCAACAGAGTGAAGCTTTTACTGGGAACAGGACAGGGGTAAAGGAGGAGGAGTTGTGGAGCAGATCGGTAGCTCAATTACCACCATGGTGAATGGAGGGCCAAAAGCTAGACAGTAAGCATTTTGAAAGTGCAAGCCTAAATGACTTGATGAAGCAATATTTCCAAGGGCAGACAGAAGATAGTAGAGTTGGAAGGAGGTAAAGGTTGTGGGTGATGGAGGATACAAAAAGTGATCGGAGATGGTCTCATCGAAGATCAAGAATGTGGGAGTCGAGGCCAAGAGATGGCAAGATCAAGTGAGTAGCTGTGCATACAATTAGAGTTTACATGCAAGGAGAGATTAAAGGGAAGATCAGAGAGCAGTGAAATCACGAGAAAGAGGGCAAGGTGAATTGATATGGAAAATAATTTCACTCAGTGCAAAGCAAAGGATATCTTAGATGCACTCGTGTCCCAGAGTATTGGTCACATCCACCACCTGAGAAGGTTTAGCTATAATCATCTCATGAAGAAATATGCATCCACTACCACAAATATTATTACTACCATTAACCTAACAGATTCATATAGAGCACTAAGCCTGAATCTCAACAGTTGAGGGCGAAGGAGAAGAAAAAGAAAGCAGAGCATAGATCTGAAGTGATCTGGCACCAACAAGGCTATATCAAAATTGTCTCCTTTCCTAGGGGTTGCACCTTGACATGGTGCAAAGGATTGCATACGCTAAGTACAACTCCTAGTCAGGCCACCCAAACCAGACAGGTAGGAACCAGATTAAAAGGACTCTGCTGATCCACTGGTTGGGTGTTGTGAATCAGACTAATGATATGCCCATGTAAAAATGTCTCGTTATAAAACAAATCAGAGACGAGACTGTTACAGGCGTGCAAAATATTAACATAACAGTGAAGAGCCACAACCCGCTGGACATAAGGCAAGGTGACACGCCAACTGAAGTCAAGTATCTTCATCTGAGCAAACAGCAATAGGCATAGGAGACCAACTAACTCATTAAATAGCCAGCTCTTCAAGAGTCAGTGCTGGCGCAATGGCCTAATGGTCCCCTTAGGTGCTGCAAAATTTTATGATTCTATATTAGCATTTGCGCTTTATTTGAAAACACTATTTAGGGTTACTGTGTATAGTATTGGTCTCCTTATTTAAGGAAAGATGTAAAAAAAAAAGTGTCAGAAGCAGTTCAGAGAAGGTTTACTAGGTTAATACCAGGAATGGGTGGGTTGTCTTATGAGGAAAGATTGGACAGGCTAGGCTTGTATCCACTGGAGTTTAGAAGAGTAAGAAGTGACTTGATCAAAACCTTTAAGACCCTGAGGGATCTTGACAGGGTCGATGCAGAGCGGATGTTTCCTCTTGTGAGATAATCAAGAACATGGGGTCACTGTTTAACAATAAGGGGTCGCTCATTTAAGACAGAGATAAGGAGAATTTTTTTCTCTGAGGGTTGAGTCTTTAGAACTCTCTTCCTTAAAAGGCAGCGGAAGCAGGGTCTTTGAATATTTTTAAGGCAGAACTAGATAGATTCTTGATTAACAAGGGGGTGAAAGGCTATCGGGGGTAGGCAGGTTATAATCAGATCAGCCATGATCTTATTGAATGGCAGAGCAGGTTTGAAGGGCTGACTGGCCAACTCCTGCTTCTAGTTCGTATGTTTGTGTGTAATTAAAACCCAGTGTCAAAGGCTAGCACAGTATTATTATGCCACCTTCTGAAGAGAAAGATCATGTGCAAGCATTAATAAAACTAGCAACAGAAGTAAATTGAAAAAGGTTTTGCCCATGTGATGAATATCCCTAGATATCCTGGCAAGTGAAAACACTCTGGGTTATAGGGGTTCACCTACAAGTGCAGTCAGAAATGTAGAGATCAAAGAATACCTAGGGTGAATTAAAAACCCAAATAAAACACAGGCCCCTCAGAGTTCTTAACATTGACTGAAGTTGAACAAAATATGTTAAATAGAATCTGGCTTATATACAGTGCCACTTACAAAATTACACAAATGTAAACTTCAATGATAAAATTAGAGAAGTCGCTATCACTTTGTGCATACAGAGTTGCATCAAGGGAAAGCTTAGAGAAGATTTCAGGGATTCATATGAAAACAGGTTGTATTTACTGTAAATTACAACTTGGTATGCATTTCCCACTATAGATTATGTTGCAATACAATTTACAGATTACAAAAATGCTAATTTTAGCAGTATGTTTTTCCAGGTGCAAAATATTCTGAAAATATTGGGCCATTACTTCGCTAATGATATCCAATTTGCACATTTATAGCTGCTCAAATTTAACTCCCTGGCCCATTAATAACAAGATATGAACCATGCTGTCAGCACACCATTTCCCATGCTCATGCAGAAAAGTCCTGCCGCAGAAGGTTACAGGCGATTTGGTCCCCCTCGCTCAAAGGACACAGAACAAGGGTTTTGTATTGTCTTGCTCAACAATGATGTCCAATTGTTTAAGGTCTTCCACATAGAAAACATAACATACCAAGATGCTTTACGAGGTAGGGTGGAGTAGGAGGTGGTGGACAAGTTTTTTTTTTAAAGTAATTGTTGTACAACAGTGAGACACTTACAAGAGATGATCAAAGACTTGGTTGGAAGGACTGATTTTGAAGATGATCTGTAAATATAGAGGAACAGAAGTAGAGGGGATCAAGGAGAGAGCCCAGGGAGTAGGGCCAAGGTGATTGAAGCCTCTGCCACTGTGTGTGTGTGTGTGTGTGTGTGTGTGTGTGTGTGTGTGTGTGTGTGTGTGTGTGTGTGTGTGCGCGCGCGGTGGGGGGGTAACAGTTGGGACTCTGGAAAAGAGTAGAGAATGCACAGAAGGCAAGAATAGGAGGATCAAAGGATGTAGAAGTGGGTGAAAGGTTGGAAGAGGGTGTGGAGGTAGGTGAGACAAAGCAATGGAGGAGTTGGAAGATGAGAATTAAGATATTTTATTCAGTGTATAGAGGGGACAGGAGCCAGAGTGTCAAGAGAAAATTGCACATACACTTGAAAAGGAAATATTGAAGGGCTATGAGGAATACCAGGGCAGTGGGACTAATGGAATAACTCCTGTAAAAGCTGGTCAAGGAACAATGGCCCCCTTCTGTGTTGTAAATTCTATGTTCCTATAGAACAGAGAGCCAATATAAGCAAGCAAGGATAGGGGTAATGGGCAAGTGGGACTTAGTGTGGAACACTGGAAGAGAGCGGAAGTAAGAGTGTAAATAAGATTTTAGCTGTGGTTGAAAGGGTAGTATGTTGCAGAAGTGAAAGTAAATGGTCCTGGCATATGAACAGGCTGCCAAGGTTTTGCAAGGACCGATTCAACCCGACCAAACAGCCGTGGAAAAGGAGCAAGTTAATGGCAAGGCAGGGAGTGAGCTGCAGGAGCCCAAAATGAAGGCTCCAGTCTTCCCAATGTTCAACTGAAGGCAAATCTGACTTTCTCAAGCTGCAGAAAACACATTACGATCCTGCATGCAAAGAATCAGTTCAAAACATTGTCAAGAAGCATTTCCTGTACCTCGATCTACTTAGCTGTTGATCAATTTATTTAGTGAGTTTGACCCTTCAATTGAGTATCGACTGCTGAGAAATTTCTTTGAAGCCTACTGTAAGTGGCAACTGTAATGCAGGTCAGCAAACACCATTTTGTATGATAGAAATGATTGGCCACAAAGGCAATTTTTCATGGCTATTGTTTCTGTGCATCTTCAAAAGGATACTGAATTGCATGCGTGACCCAGACACTCATTCAGTCAGGAGTCACTCTGATGCCAACAACAATTAGGCAGGCTGGAATTTACCACTGAACTGTCAGGCAAGATGTAGTGAACCGTATTTCATGGGTCAGTTTAATGCTGCACAATAGTACAATAGGAGCGCCTTTGGTTGTTCAGAAGGGCTGAAAGAGTCTATGATTACTGTAAATTGGGCAAATAAAACCTCTCAAGGAGTTTAACAGAGATTTCCTGGTGTTAGGATTCCTGGAGCCTGCATCTCTGAATAAGAAAACCTTCTAGCGTAAATATCCAAAGATGCAACATGCAACCGTACATCAGAAGGTCAGACAGTCTGATGGCAGAGGTGGCTGTGGAGTTAGAGATAGTGGTGAAAAGGTAGAATGTCGTCAGCACAGATAAGAAAGCTGACAACAGATAAATTGCAATAGAATATTTTAATACTGATGCTGCTCCCAAGTGGTTGGGTTTTCATCGACAACCTGAAGTACACACAGGTTTAGTACAGAATGAGCATATGCAAACAGATGACATCAACAATGAACCATACCTGTGGCACTTGAGCAATTATCCTCATTACTTGATTCCATTCCATCCATACTGCACTCTTTTTCCAGAGCCCACACCCCTTACTGAAACACCTGAAAAATAAATTGGAGACAGTGTTTCTGCATGAAAACATAAGGCATTTTTTGAGAGCAAAAAGATACTATGCTAGCATTTTTCTTTTTTGAAAGTTGGGGTGGGGGTGGGTGAAGAAGTGCATTCAATCTCTATCAAAGTAAGGCTTCATATCCTTGATGAATAATTTCCACACCAACCTTTGCCAATCGAATGTACTCAACATCGAGCAGTATTTAAAAGAAACAGAAACCTGGAAGTAGCCAAATACCGTGATCCAACAATTCTTCAAGCAAAAACCCGATTCTCGTTTCTTTTTACATAGCTTCAGGACAGTACACAGGATTAGGCAATTAGGCCCCTCGAGCCTGTTCTGCCATTCAATTAGATCATGGTTGATCTATGTCTTAACTCCGTTGACCTGCCTCAGGTAGCTACTTGCAATTTTGAGGATGAGACCGTATTACTATAAAACTTATTAGTGGCATTGGAGTGGCAAATTTCACAAATCAGCTGCAAGAATTAAAAGTAAATGAGCGGTAACGGATTTGAGATGGAGAGAGAAACCCACTAATATTACACATAAGTTGGCTAGATGTTTTGTTTCTCACCTTCCCTGTGTAGGAAAGTAACTTGCCCCTGACTAGGTGGTGTGTGTATGCAAATTACACATATTAAAAGGGAAGAAAATAGACCCTGGTGCCTGTTCCACCATTTAAAGAGATCATGGCTAATCTGTATCTTAACTCCACTTATCCACATTTGTTCCATATCCTTTAATACCCTTATGTAACAAAAATCTCAATATATGTTAACTTAAATTTTGGAATATTCAATCGACCAAGCCTCAGCCACCTTTTTTTTGGGGGGGGTTGGGGGGGTCCAAATTTTCACTACCCTTTGTGTGAAGCAGAGCTTACTGGACAGCCTAGCTCTAATTTTAAGAGTGTTTCACCCCCTTCTCACAACCCACCACCACTATCCCCCCACCCCCTCTAACACATTCTCAGTTCTCACAACAGATGAAATAGTTCATCTACCCCATCAAATCCTTTAATCATCTTTAACACCTCAAATCAGATCACCCTTAAATCTACTATACACAAGGAAATACATGACTTGGCCTATGCAAGCAATTCCCTACTCATCAATAGGTTGCCACTAATTCCAAGTGCTTGCACTTTAGTCAAGGTTCTTGTGTGGAACCTTCTCAAATGCCTTCTGTTAGTCCATAGACATAATGCACTCCCTCATCTATCCACTTTCCAAGCGGATCACTATTCAACTGGATGCGAATACGCCATAGGTTGCCAATTAAAAAGTATTAAACAGAAATAGACCATTATGAACCATGGAGAAGGTAATTCAACCTTCCTATTTGGGGAACATGTGCAAACTTCCCAAAATGGTGCAAAAGTGAAGGAAATGGAAAATAACTGGGTTTGGTGTCTTAATCAAAAACAGAATTACCTGGAAAAACTCAGCAGGTCTGGCAGCATCGGCGGAGAAGAAAAGAGTTGACGTTTCGAGTCCTCATGACCCTTCGACAGACCTGCTGAGTTTTTCCAGGTAATTCTGTTTTTGTTTTGGATTTCCAGCATCCGCAGTTTTTTTGTTTTTATTTTGGTGTCTTAATGTTGTTTTAGCTTTCTACCAAAATTTCACAGGCTGTGACAGTAACATTACACAATATAGGGGATTTGTTCAGTTTATATATGTCTTTATTCACCAATGTGATTTTGCAAAAGCTCAGAATTTGTAAAGCTGTGCATTTATTAATCTAGACACCAACACCTTCCCCCACCTTTATACTTGAACCTTATGCCAACAAATGAGATACTTGTTTTCCTTATTAACTGCTTTTTAGGGTGCCGGATTGATATCTAGTTCACTCCATAATCAGTCTGGAAACAAAATGTGCCTTTGTGACAGGAAAGAAGATGGAAACCAAAGCCACACAACATGAGCCAAATCAAAGCACATTGCAAAACTAAACCTGGCTCCCAGGTCATCATTGTGGGATTCTTTTACAAAACTGAACTGCAAGTGCGTAAGGCTTGACTACAGAATTTGAATCTAAATGGACACCTCATTGAGTTACCAGATACAATTTGCTTACAGAAATCAACACCCAATGTGGCCGAATTAACAATAGTAAACTGGCTGGGGGGGAGCAGAATTTTAATAATGGGTCAGCAAGGATACAAAAGGACCTGGCTGAAACATGTAAAACGGGAGGCACGTTTACTCAAAGTGTAGATTTGGAGTAATTAGTGGAGAGGCTGCAAACGTTCTCGAATTGATAGACTTATCACTTGGTCATTGCAGAGCACCAGCTAATAAGGCAAAAAATGTTGAGTTACGTTGCCACATCAGTACAAGTCTAAGGCTGTCATGTTGAAACTCCACAGTATGCCATCTATCAATTACTGCAGTTAGTTTAGATCACAAAGACAAAAGGGAAATGTTAAAGTCCAAGTGGTGGTAGGGAACAGTCACAAGGTTGATCCCAAGCATTAGAGCATCAGCTGCAAATAAAATTCTAAATGGAGTACTGAAACTGAATTGAGTGTTGTTCTAAATTACAAATACAGGACATGGGGAAATAAATAAACTGGTAAAAGACAATTGAGTGGTGTCAGGAAGTACCTCATGCAACAATCAATAACTGGAATGGTCTTCCAAGTAGGTCAGTGAAGCAATAACTTGAAAATCAGTTAGATGCTATGATGGATGGGGGCCATAGGCCTTTAAGGTAGGGTGAGCTAAAATGTATCAAGTGGCTTCATTCATCTACACCTTGTGATCTTTCTGAACTCCACATAACCATACCAAAATGTTGTGATGCAGAGCATCATATCAAGGAGCTGGTGTAGTTAGCCAATCAGCTGGTCCAATCACTGTCTATTTTAAAACTCTTTTTTGTACATCACAACCATTACCAAGAAAGGTTCACAGTTCAGGATAACTTAAGAACATAGGGACATAAGAAATAAGAACAGGAGTAGACCATTCGGCGCCTCGAGCCTGCTCCGCCATTCAATAAGATCATGGCTGATGATCTTGTATTTCAATTTCCACATTCCCATCTAACTCAGATAACCTTTGATTCCCTTGCCTAACAATAATCTACCTACCTCTGCCTTAAAAATATTCAATGACCCCACCTCCACCACCTTCTGAGGCAGAGAATTCCAAAGTCGCACAACCCTGAGAGAAAAAAATTTTCATTGATTCTAAGAGGGCGACCCCTAATTTTAAAACAGTGCCCCCTAGTTCTGGACTCACTCAAGAGGAAGCGTCCTTTTGATGGCCACCTTGTCAAGGCTGTTCAGGATCTTGTATACTTCAGTCCAATCACTCTTTACTCTTCTAAACTCCAGTGGAAATGAGCCCAGTCTGTCCAACCTTTCCTCATAAAAGACAACCCACTCATTCCAAGTATCAATCTAGTAAACCTCCTTTGAACAGCCTCCAATGCATTTACATCCTTCCTTAAATAAGGAGGCCAAAACTGTACACAGTATTCGAAGTGTGGTCTCACCAATGCCCTGTATAACTGAAGCATAACATCCTTACTTTTATGTTCAATCCCTCTCGTAATAAAGGATAGCATTCCATTAGCCTTCTTAGTTACTTGCTGTACCTACATACTAACTTTTTGTGACTCATGTACGAGAACACCTAGATCCCTGTGCACCTCAGAATTATGCAGCCATTCTCCATTTAAGTAATACTCTGCTTTTTTGTTCTTCCTGCCAAAGTGAACAACTTCACATTTTCCCACATTAAACTCCATTTGCCAGATCTTTGCCCACTCACTCAACCTATCTATATCCATCTGCAACCTCATGCCCTCTTTACAGCATACTTTCCTACCTTTGTGTCATCTGCAAATTTAGCTACCATGTCTACACACCCCTCATCTAAGTCATTGATTTTTTTCAGGCAAATGTTATGTAACATTACTTGATTCTAAAGAGCAGGAATTACATTAGTAGATCTAGTGAGTTGTTTTTGCTATTAACAGTATAAAGTTTATATCCACAAGAAATTACCAACCCCAACTGCCAGAGCACAGGATCTTAGGGCACTTCTCAACCAATTAATTCATTCAGTCCTATTGGCTTGTCAATCATTTCACTTTTACCAAACTACTGTTACTTCTCCCCAACTCAAAAATTGTTGTAAACAGTTTCCACAGGCCATTTTTCACATTGCTGGCTTGTACAAACCTCCCCAACATCAGGGAAGTTCCAGAGTCATTTCAGCTCAAGACATGATTGCAACTTCTGGGCACGTACAACCTCGAAACAGTTGTGCACAATATATGTTAGCCCTTCTTGTGCATGTGGTAGATGGTGCTGCTTTGTGTGTCAAGGTTATAAGAAAGAACATAGCCAAGTGATACACAGCGCTCAGCAAACACCCGCCCCCCCTCTCAAGGGTGAAGTTACCAAGTGTGATAAACACACTAAAAAGACGATTTTTGATTATCAAAATTTTGATGGGTACATATTGTTGCGCAAAGTAGAAATCTAGTTAATCTTCATGTCAAAAACAGAATAGTCCAAATAATTTAGTCATCAAATTTGCACATAGAGGCACTATTTCTCCTGTTCACTATTTGCAGTAAATGCATTTGCATTTTATCCTTGCATTTCAAATGACTACAAACAGTAAACAGGAAATTTTCTCCCACTGCAGCTATCATATGCAGTTTACAATCCACTTCACTATCAACAGTCAAAACATAGACTTGCAAGCCAGTCTCTTATCATACTGCAAAAAACTAAATTGACTATAGCAAAATTAAACTGAGACATCAACTGCTTTTCATGAAATTGAGAAGCAGTTTGAAAATTCTTTCACTAAAACTAGTACACAGCATCTTCAGCATACACAATTCAGCAAATGCACTATTTCTGCCTAAAACACTAAAGCCTTTGTCTGCTAATAAGCACAGTTTGCAGTTAAAAAACAAGTATTTGGGTAGCACACAAAAAGCTTCCCAAAATTCTCCCCATTTTCAGCTCCACTCTGTATCATAATGTGCACACTTGAAAAATTGTGATGTTTGCAACAAATCAATTCACAAGTATGTTGTATGTACAATAATTTTTCATTGGGGATCTGGATGGTACAAAACTTTTGGACAAGTGTTTCACCTTTGGGATTTCAGTTCCAATTCAGTCCAGAATGACTGAATCAAAATCCCCTCTCTGCTAGATGTAAGGGACCTATGCTAAATGAATTTAGGCAGAATTATACCAGACAAGTCCATACAACAGTTTCCCATGATCCAACACCATCTTGCAGTCTCACGCAAAGGCCATAAGGGCAGCTAGTGCAGTTAATGTAAGTGTCATACCAGCACTGTTTGGAGGCTGACCTGGGAGTGCTTGATGTTGACACTAGATTCACAAAGGCAAGAACATTTAATATAGCTACACTTAGACACCTCACCTTTATAAGCACAAAAAACAAGAAACGGTAATTCATGGGAACATCACTTTCCAAACCCTTCAGAAAAGGGCAAAAATGTTTTTTTTTTTAAAAAACTATTCGACAAATGGAATTGGGGAATAGTTTAATAATCTTTTAAATTAGTATAAAACATTCATACACACTCGCACACAAACTTGTGTGTGCATACATGCCAATTCCACTTGTGTGGGGGATTCAAAATTAGGAATCATAAATATAACACAGTCACTAATAAATCTAATTTAAAAAATCGAGAGTAACTTTTTTTTAAAACCCTATAAGTGGTTGGGATGTGCCCACAAGGACTAGTGAGGCAAATAGCACTGATACATTTAAGGTGAAGCTTGGCAAGTACATAACTGAGAAAAAAGGTTATGGGGATGGCTATGGGGTTAAATGAAGCAGGCATATGCGGAGCATAAAACTGACAGAAACCAGCTGAATTCTGTAAATGCTGTACTGTTCATAATCCTTTTCCAATATGCATCCTGTTTCTCCATATTTATCCAAAACCTCTTAGCATTACAATTGTAACCACTTCTCTCCATGGGTGGAAGAAGGGGCTGTTCTAACACTGACTTGATTCAATTCAAAGCTAACCCTACCAAGAGGTATTCAGGTGCATTCTTAAAAAATAAAAAAGATGTAAAAACAATCTGATCAACCCGATAGCTCGATAAATAAATGAGTATCAAGGGCTGCTACAGGGGAAAAGGGGACTAAGCATTTGTTAGAAATGCACATATTGCCTTTGCAGTGATATCTTCATCTTTGTAGATATACTACTCATCCCAATAAGGCAGGGAGAAAACACAAGTTTAGTCTGCAACAGGCTGCTCCACTGAAACAGTCTAATTCTTCACACAGAGTCCTCATTACAGACAACACTTTTAAGCAATCAGATGAGCTCCAACTATTTCATCATTAGTTCACCAAAAGTTATCAAAATTTGCTTTGGAAACATTACTAAACATGTAATAATGATTTCAACTCCTGAATCCATAACATTTCCAAAATTTATTTTATGAGAGGGCAAAATAAAATAATTCATTATTTCCTGTTCAAAGCTTTTGCAAGGGCCAGTTATGGTAAAAGGCAAGACATACAAAAATATCAAAGTGATCATAGGTTGCAGTGCTTTGCTCCTCCTGAATGAAAGCACTAATAAGTAGAATACACCAAATTTTAACTCGGTAGTTTGTCATTACCTAAGTTGCAGGTTGAACAGTTTGTAGTCTTGTATGGCACTAGAATTGGATAATTAACATTAAGTTACAGCATATTGCTGTAAATGTAGGCTCTCTTCATTATGGTGCATGCTCCATTTTCTGAAAAGGCAAACATTTAGTGCCTATGACTTTTGGTTTACATCACTGCTGCCTTTGACAAACGTTAAACTTTAAACCAGTTCATTGCAAATGATGGGAATTGATGCAATTTTACATTTTAATCATTCCATAAGTTACAATGCTGACAGCATTAGTAAAAGCACAACCAAAATATCACCAAATCTTAAAAATCCACATATTAAGCATAATCTACTTAATTGCAAAATAAAGTTGTGCATATGCATACAACTGTACTTGTAATTCAGCTTCTGAAAGCAATTGAAATCTGTTTACATGCAAGTGAAAACCACATGCAACATCTGCTCACGTTTCTGAAATTAAATCCAAACGCCACAGTAAACACAAGGGCAGGGTAACTCTTTTGAATGAGGTGCAAAGGCCACTTCTATATTACTATTTCAAGAAAGAGTAAACCAAGAATTGCCTTTTGAACACGGAACTACTTTCACATCCAACACAATCTTCTTTCGACATTGTTTAGAGAAAATACAAGATTTTTAAATCACACTTCTGTATCCCTAATCCTACCTAAAAACCCCGTTTACACCAATCACCCAATTTCTAACCGAACGCTGAAGCTAAGCCATCACTTCTAAGATCAAATTCCGTTTACCGAACCGAAAAAAAACAGCAGTTCACGTCACCGAACACTGCACACAGTGTGCAACATTGTACCGTCCCCACACAAAAAACTCCTCGCTCTCACGCACACGACACGGCTTTTGCCGCCACAAAAAAGGATGCCCACTATGCAGACCACTCACAACACACTCCTGCACTTGCGTGCAAAATCCGTCATGTGAAACTACCTTTGAATATACAAGCAAAACACACTCAACATTTCTAAAGCGTAATAAATTCAAATTGCAATAACTGAAACAAAAGGTCACACAAGTAACTGACCCGACCTTATTTGAGTTTGTGAAGGCCGACACGAAATAATTAAAACTCTCGTGCTACTCATGTTTTTCTACCTTCTTCTGATTCAAAATATCGCTTTAAAGTACATCGTTTTATTCTCAGAATTTGCAAAATGAAAAATTGACTTCATTAACTAAATAGCGTTCTCTAAACATATATTTTTAAATCTATATTGCTTTACATTTAATATATTGCAGATTTGGCGGGTTGCAATCAAGCCCGATGAAAAAAAATACCTTATTGCTTGCCCTGTACTTCCCACACTTCACAAATCCCGACGGAAATACCCCACTGCATGGCTGATCCCATTCCTCGTTCAGAAAGCTTTATGACCGACATTGGCCTCGGGCAG
The DNA here is from genome assembly GCF_017639515.1 of Carcharodon carcharias. Lineage (NCBI taxonomy): Eukaryota > Metazoa > Chordata > Chondrichthyes > Lamniformes > Lamnidae > Carcharodon > Carcharodon carcharias. The sequence goes on along the minus strand of NC_054507.1, from coordinate 20,499,001 downwards.
CAGGCTCCTGCTCGGGCCCCGGCCACTCCTCACTATCTCCGGGTTCGGCCTCACTGCTTCCTGTTACAAAGTAGTCACAAACATTGAACAAAACTCAAATAGGAAAGGGAAAGAATTAAAGAAATAGGCGACCCGAACAAAACCGACAGAAAAAAAAAGAAACCGAAAAAAAAGGAAAAGTGAAGAGAACCAAAAACATCCACCGGAGCGACGGAAACGTCATCACTTCCGTTCCGGTGAGAAACAGTAACCCCCAAACACCAGTTCCAGTTTAGGCAAAGATTCGAACAAAACACGGATATTTCTTTTTAAGTTTTTGCAAAAAAGTGAATGTGTCGATGATGGTCAGCATAATCGCTTAATTTTGTAACAGAACATGCAGATACACAGAGCGAAAAATCAATAGAATAAAACGTCGAGTTCCGACAAGAAATCCCATCCGTTTCGAACTAGAATTGGAAAGGTTGTCAGGCGCATCCCGAAATTATTTAAACATATTAAGCTACGCTTTCGAAGAAGATCTATTCTAATGGCTGCTTAACCAAACACTTTTAAAAATGTGACACAGAAGCTTACGTATACATGTAATGAAAAGTGAAACTAAAGAAGTAGAACACATGTCGATGGACTAAAATCTAGGGACACAAAAGCATCTCGTACCAGCGAAACAAAAGGGCTGATTGGAAACGGTAGCTCAAATCTAACTCAACTGCAATTCCCATATCTAAAAACAATTTTATTTTCATTTCTAAAATCGAATGAAGATCTCCAGATTGGAAGCAACAATAAAATACTTACCGCAAATAATTATTATGTTAACAAACTCCCTCCCATTTAATTTCGATTTAAACTAATACTGTATTTAAAAAGATATTTTCATATCCATCACCAACCTGCGTTGCAGATCTCTGAACTGTTACAGCGCAAGAGGAGGCCATTCAGCCCATCTGTGCACCAGCTCTCTGAATGAACAATTCACTGAGTGCCATTTTCCTGTCTTCTCCCCATAACCCAGCACATTTGTCCTTTCAGATAACAGTCTCTTTCTTCCCTTTTTAATGCTTCAACTGAACCTGCCTGCACCACATTCCCAAGCACTGCATTCCAGACCTTAACTGCTCGCGACGTGAAAAAGCTCTTTTTCCTCATACCACTTTTGCTTCTTTGCCAATTACTTTAAATCTGTGCCCTCTCATTCTCGATCTTTTCATGACCGGGAACAGTTTCTCCCTACCTACTCTGTCCAGACCCCTCATGATTTTGAATACCTTTATCAAATCTCCTCTCAGCCACCTTTTCTCCAGGGAAAACAGTCCTAACTTCTATCTTCATAACAGAAGTTCCTCATCCCTGGAACCATTCTCGTGAATCTTTTCTGCACTCTCTCCAATGTCATCATATCTTTCCCAAAGTGCGGCACCCAGAAATGGACGCAATACTCCAGCTGAGGCCAAACAAGTTTCTTATACAAGTTCAACATAACCTCCTTGCTCTTGTACTCTATGCCCTTATGAAAGAACCTAGGATGCTGTCTGCATTATTAACTGCTCTCTCAACCTGTTCTGCCACCTTCAATGATTCATGCACATATACACCCAGGCCCCTCTGCTCCTGCACCTCCTTTAGAATTGTACCCTTTATTTTGTATTGTCTCTCCATGTTCTTCCTAACAACATGAATCACTTCACATTTCTCTGCAATGAACTTCATCTGTCACTTGGCAGCCCATTCTACCAACTTGTCTATGTCCTTTTGAAGTTCTACACTATCCTCCTCACAGTTCACAATGCTTCCCAGTTTCATTTCACCTGCAAATTTTGAAATTGTGCCCTGTACACCAAGGTCTAGGTTATTAACATACATCAGGAAAAACAAGAGTCCCAACACTGATGTCTAGGGAACTCCACTACAAATCTTTCTTGAACCTGAAAAAAACATAGTTAACGACTACTTTCTGTTTCTGGTCACTCAGCCAATTTCATATCCATGTGCTACTGTCCCTTTTATTCCATGAGCTATAACTTTGCTCACAGGTCTGTTGTGCAGCACTGTATCAAATGCCTTTTGGAAGTCCATGTAAACCACGTCAACAGCATTACCCTCATCAACCCTCTGTTACTTCTTCTCAAAACTCCAGCAAGTTAGTTAAACGTGATTTTCCCTTAAGAAATCCATGTTGGCTTTCCTTAATTAACCGACATTTGTAAATGTGACAATTAATTTTGTCCCAAATTATTGTTTCCAGGAGTTTCCCCACCATCGAAGTTAAACTGACTAGCCAGTGGTTGCTGGGCTTACCTTTATACTCTTTTTTGAACAAAGGCGTAATATTTGCAATTCTCCAGTCCTCTGGCACCACCCCTGAGTCTAAGGAAGACTGGAAAATAATGGCCATTGCCTCTGTAATTTCCACTCTCACTTTCCTCAGTATCCTTGGATGCATCTCATCCGGTCCTGGTGCCTTCTCAAGTTTAAGTAGAGACACCCTATCCAATACCACGTCCTTATCAATTTTAAACCCTTCAAGTGCGTGAATTACCTCCTCTTTCACCATGGCATGGGTAGCATCTTCTTCCTTGGCAAAGACAGATGCAAAGTATTCATTTAATACTTCAGCCATGCCCTCTGCCTCCATGTGCAAATCATCTTTTTGGTCCCTAATTGGCCCCATTCATCTTTTACCACCCTTTAACTATTTCTATGCCTATAGACGACTTTGGAATTCCATTTTATGTTGATTGCCAGTCTCTTTTCATACTCCCTTTTTGCTTCTCTTATTTGATTTTTCAATTCCCCTCTGAACCTTCTATATTCATCCTGGTTCTCAAATGTATTTTCCACCCAACATCTGTCATAAGCACACTTTTGCTTCTTGAGCTTAATTTCTACCTCTTGTCATCCAGCGAGCTCTGGATTTGTTTATCCTACCTGACTGTGTCAGAGCTACCTCTTCTTTAAAGGCAACCAGTTTTTCCTGACAAACTATGATTCTAATTTATCTGGGTCATTCTTACCCCATTGAAGTTGCCTTTCCCCCAGTTAATTATTCTTACTCTGGATTGTTCTTTGTCCTTTTCCACGGTCAGCCTAAACCTTATGATATAATGATCACTGTCCCCCAAATGTTCTCCTACTGACATTTGATTCACTTGGCCCAACTCATTCCCAAGAACCAGGTCTACCAGCATCTCCTTTCTCACTGGACTGGAAACATACTGCGGTAGAAAATTCTCCTGAACACACTACAGGAACTCTTGGCCCTCTCTGCCCTTTACACTACTGCTATCCCACTCTATATTCAGATAATTAAAGTTCTCCATTATAATTAGTCTATAATTCTTGCACCTCTCTGTAATTTCATTACAAATTTGTTCCTCTACATCCTTCCCACTAGTTGGTGACCTATAGACTACACCGAACAATGTAATTGCACCTTTTTTGTTCCTTAGCCACTGCCAAATAGATTCTGTCCTTGACCCCTCTGGGACATCCACTTTCTCCAGCACTGAATGCTCTCCTTAATCAACGCTGCCACCGCTCCCTCTTTCATTCATTTTCCATCTTTCCTGAACAACTTATATCCAGGAATATTTAAGACCCAGCCCTGCCCTTCTTTGAGCCAGCTCGCTGTTATAGCCACATCATAATTCCATGTGGCAATCTGCACCTTTAACTCACCAATCTTATTTACTGCACTCTGTGCATTCACATACATGCACAGTAACCCTGATTTAGATTTTATTACTTTCTCTCTTCCTCTGACCATCACCTAACTTACTATTCCTTACTCTAGTGCTATATATCTCTCCCAATATTCTGTGCACCTTGGCATTCCTCCCTGTTATTATCTCCTGGTTCCCACACCACTGCCAAGTTAGTTTAAACCCTCCCAAATAGCATGAGTAAAATCTTCTGTAAGTAACTCAGTCTCAGCTTTATTAGGTGCAACCCATCTGGCCTGTACAGGTCCCATCACCCCGAGCCCCAATGTCCCAGGAATCTAAAGCCCTCCCTCCAGCCACACATTCATCTGCTTTATCCTATTTCTCTGCTCACTTGCACATGATACTGGGAGTAATCCGGAAATTACTACTTTTGAGATCCTGCTTGCTAATTTCCTACCTAGCTCCCTGAATTCTGACTGCAAGACCATATCCCTCCTTCTACCTATGTCAGTGGTACCAATGTGGACCAGGACTGTTGGCTGTTCATCTTCCCACTTTGGGTGCACTGCTGTCGTTCAGTGACATCTTGACCCTGACATCAGGGAGGCAACGCACCATCCTGGATTCAGGTCTGCGGCTGCAGCAACACTTATCTATTACCCTAACTATCAAATAAAGTATCACTATTGCTCTTCCAGTCTTCCTTGTACCCCCCCATACAGCTGATGCACCCGTGATCCCATGGATTTGGCTCTGGCTACACTCCCCAGAGTGTAACCATCACTATCATCAGTATTCAGAACTGAATACTGATTGGAGAGTGAGGTGCACTCGGGGACTCCTGCACTACTTGCTTGTTCCTTTTGATTGCCTGGTGGTCACCCATTCCCTCTCTCCCTGTATACTCAAGCTGGTCAGTGACCACATCTGTAAATGTGCTATCCATGAAGCTCTCAAACTCACAGATGCACCGCAGTGACACCAACTGCTGCTCAAGCTCTGAAACCCAGAGCTCAAGCTGCTGCAACTGACAACACTTACTGCACAAATGGTTATCCAAGCATTGGAAGCACCCTGGTGTTCCCACATAGCACAGAATATGCATTATGGAGCTCGGATCAGCCCTGCCATTTCTCTATTTATTAGTTAACCTTGCTACTGCTAATTCAACTTCTCAGTACTAATAAACCTTACCAATACTAATAAACCTTACAACTATTAATAAAGCTTACTATTACTTATAAATTCTACTGATAGCTAACAGACCTTACGAGTACTAATAAACATTACTTAAAAATAAAAAGATGACTCACCAGCTGTTAACTTGCTATTATTAACGCTTAATATTTTTTATTGTTTTTAATCTGTCAGTTATTTAAACTCAGCACCTAAGCAGCAATACTCACCAGCCTATCAATTTACAACGTTCCTGTGATGTCACACCTCAATTTTTGTTTCCGAATGCAGCTCTGAGCCCACAGACTATGTAAGAGAGATAGCCCCGCTCAGCTCCTCTGAGCTCTCACTTTTTCGCTCTGGTTTTTAGCCCTGCTCAGCTACTCTGAGCTCTCACTTTCTCTCTTCAGTTTTTAGCCCCACTCAGATCCTAGACCATAAGACATAGGAGCAGAAGTAGGCCATTCGGCCCATCGAGTCTGCTCCGCCATTCAATTAGATCATGGCTGATCTGATAATCCTCAATTCCACTTTCCTGCCTTTTCCCCACAACCCTCAATTCCCTTACTGATTAAAAATCTGTCTATCTCAGCCTTGAATATACTTAATAACCCAGCCTCTACAGCCCTCTGCGGTAAAGGATTTCACAGATTAACTGCCCTCGAAGAGAAGAAATTCCTCCTCACCTTTGTTTTAAATGGGTGACCTCTTACTCAGATTATGCCCTCTGGTCCTAAACTCTCCCACAAGGGGAAACAGCCTCTCAGCATCTACCTTGTAAAGCCCCCTAAGAATCTTATACATTTCAATAAGGTCCCCTCTCATTCTTCTAAACTCCAATGAGTACAGGCCCAACTTACTCAACCTCTCCTCATAAGAAAATCCCTCCCTACCCGGGATCAATCTAGTGAGCCTTCTCTGGACTGCTTCCAATGCCGGTATATCTGTCCTTAGATAAGGGGACCAAAACTGTTCACAGTATTCTAGGTGCGGTCTAACTAGTGCCTTGCATAGTTTTAGCAAGACTTCCTTATTTTTATACTCCATTCCCTTTGAAATAAAGCTCAACATTCTATTTGCCTTCCTTATTACCTGTTGAACTTGTATACCAGCTTGTTGTGATTCATGCACAAGGACCGCCAAATCCCTCCATGCTGCAGCTTTCTGCAATCATTCTCCATTTAAATAATATTCAGTTCTTCTATTCTTCCTGCCAAAGTGCATAACCTCACATTTTCCAACATTATATTCCATCTGCCCACTCAATTAATCTGTCTATATCCCTCTGTAGATTCTGTCATTCTCACCATTTGCCTTCCCACCTATTTTTCTGTCGTCCACAAACTTGGCAATAGTACATTCACACCCCTCATCCAAGTCATGAATATATATTGTAAATAATTGTGGCCCCAACACTGATCCCTGTGGCACTCCACTAGTTGTAGGTTGCCATCCTGAAAATGTCCCCCTTATCCCAACTCTGTCTTCTATTAGTTAGCCAATCCTCTATCCATGCTAATATGCTACCCCCAACACCATGGACTCTTATCTTATTAAGTGGCCTTATATGCAGTACCTTATCAAACACCTTTTGGAAATCCAAATATATTACATCTACTGGTTCCCCTTTATCTATCCTGCTTATTACCTCCTCAAACAAGTCTAATAAATTTGTCAGGCATGATTTCCCCTTCATGAAGCCATGCTGACTCTGCAAAAACCTCAAGGAGGGTGGGGGGAAAGAAGAAGAAATGAAATGAAGGAAAATAACCCCCTGAACTGTCAAGTAAATTTGCATTCCTCTACACTTTTATATAAAATCTTATGAATATGAATGGGGCTTTCAAAATACTGCTCTTTAAATCAAGCCTGAACCTGGAGCTGCTTTTTACTGCAATATTAATGCTGTTCACAGTTTGACTGCCCAGCTGCTTCCTTTTCCTCAGTATTGTGGGTTTTTATTGGGAAATTTCTCCAACTGCCAGCATAAAAATCCTCACTGTGGTCAGATCTTTCCTAGTTTAGATCTGCCTTAACACCGAACACTGCAACATCTGCAATTACTTTATCTGAATTGGGGTTTGTAAAACACTTACACTCATGTCCAGTGGTAAATTTGGCATTCCACAAGGAACCCCAACTAAAATTCAACTTTCCAATGGAATACAAATTACACAATCAATGTATCTGTATCATTGATAAGAAAAAGCAGCAAGAAAAGAATGGCAATAACAGCCAAAGTAATATGGGTAGAAATTCATAATGGGGCAAAAAAAAAAACAATTCGTGACTGTTTCCAACCATTGGCTGGAAATGAACAAAGATATTTAGAGAAGAGACTGGAGGAAACTGTAATGTAATATTCAGGTCTAATACTGAAATGCTGCCATAAGTAGTCAGAACACAAACTGAAAGGGAGGAATGAAAGGACAGTTTCATACAAGTAAACATTAATTTTCAACACAACACGTTAAAAGGGAATCAAGGCAGCTTCATTTGATTTCATCTTTCAAAGTGACCTTTGTATAGTTCAACTAGATATCATAATTAAGAACAAAAGCGGTGATGCAATACTTAAGAACATATCTTGGAACATATATATTAATTCCCCTAAGACACCAGTCAAAGTAACTTGCTGCAGCATGGCTGCCAAATAATTATCTTTTTAGGCTTCCAGGACACGTCAACCCAAAGTTTAACCTGTTCACTTTAATGGCGTGGGTCATACCTTAAAGCTGTGTCTTGATTTACTGGAAATGTGTCCTTTGGACCAGTTTCCATCCAGATATGGGACACTACATACATCAGTAAGGGAGCCCAGGCCTGATACACACCACCTTACAGCAGGGATTACTAGTCATGTGTATGATTGTTGAGTAATGCCAAGACAGGGCTCAGTTACAATGGCATTACAGTTGGATATCCAATCAACTCACTATTCAGATTCTCACATTAAAGAATGGTTACCTGGGCAAGCTGATGGAAGGCTACTGTTGCACGTTCAGAAGCAGAGGGACAGAACACTGTGAACAACTTTTTACATTTCCTGTCAGGAGAAATATAGTGACTAAAAAAAGGTTAACGCAAGTATCTTTAATGGTCTATGATAACTGCACTCCCATTTACCACACAGCTACCAAGAAAAGCTATTTTATAATATGTTCCCAACATATATTTTTGAAGCCCAACACTGGATTGATGGATGGTCAAACTGCAGTCTGCAACTGCCACATTCTCGCAGCAAAAGTGGGAGAGAGAGAGAGAGAGAGAGAGGTGGAGAGACAGACAGTGGGGGAGTTCCACACTGTTGCCTCACCTGTAAAATCCTTGTTTTCTACCATCTCCCCTAAGTTCCATCCCAAGTTTCTATCAGAGTATCCTCCTTCCTTTCCTTTGCCTCTGTATTGAATGACTCCTCACCACAGTGATTTCAATCTCTATCTCAGCTTGCCTTACCCACTCTCTTTTGGTGGTGTGGTTTAATTTAGAGATGCACGGGGTTAGAATTGAAGGAGTGCAGAGATCTTAGAGGATTGTAAAGCTGGAGGATGTTACAGAGATAAAGAAGGGAGGCCATGGAGGGATTTGAAAACAAGTATGAGAATTTTAAAATCGAGGGGTTGCCAAGAGGAACCAATGTAGGTTAATGAGCGCAGGGCTGATAAGTAAATGGGACAGTGCAAGTTAGAATACAGCCAGCAGTTTTGAATGAGGTCTTTTGCAAAGGGTGCAAGGTGGGAGGTCAGCCAGGAGTGTATTGGAATAGTTGAGTCTGGAGCTAATGAAAGCATGGTTGAAGATTTCAGCAGCTGATGAGCTGAGGCAGGGATGGAGGTAGAACAGAGAATTAATCTCCAAATTACCCCAGGGTGTTTTAGACATGTTCTTTTTGATATATCCCAAACAGTAGCCTTAAAATGGGCAGGCCACTTTAGCAACTAAAACGTACCAGTGCTCCAGACCTCAAGACTACCCCTCAAATATCCGAAATATATTTAGGGTCTTCCACATGTTTGGGACATCACAATATGCAAATTTCAGCCCATATTTCATATTCATGCAACAGGAATTTTTTTTAATTAATTCACAAGGTGTGGGCTTTACTGGCAGGGCCAGCATTTATTGCCCATCCTTAGTTGCCCTTGAGAAGGTGGTGAGCAGCCTTCTTGAACCGCTGCAGTCCATGTGGTGTCAGTACACCTACGGTGCTATTAGGAAGGGAGTTCCAGGATATTGACCCAGCAACGGTGAAGGAACAGTGATATATTTCCAAGTCAGGATGCTGTGTGACTTGGAGGGGAACTTCCGCGTGGTGGTGTTTCCATCTATTTGCTGCCCTTGTCCTTCTAGATGGTAATGGTCACAGGTTTGGAAGGTGCTGTCTAAGGAGCCTTGGTGAATTCCTGCAATGCATCTTGTAGATGATACCCACTGCTGCTAGTGTGTATTGGTGGTAGAGGGAGTGGATGTTTGTGGATGTGGAGCCATTCAAGTGGGGTGCTTTGTCCTGGGTGGTGTCAAGCTTCTCAAGTGCTGTGGAAGCTGCACTCATCCAGACAAGTGGAAGTATTCTATCACACTCCTGGCTTGTGCCTTGTAGATGGTGGACAGGCTTTGAGGAGTTAGGAGGTGAGTTATTTGTCACAGGATTCCTAGCCTCTGACCTGCTCTTGTAGCCACAGTATTTATATGGCTAGTCCAGTTCAGATTCTGGTCAATGGTAATCCTCAGGATGTTGATAGTGGGGAATTCAGTGATGGTAATGCCATTGAACATCAAGGGGCAATTGTTATATTCTCTCTTGTTGGAGATGGTCATTGCCTGACACTTGTGTGGCGCGAAAGTTACTTGCCACTTGTCAGATCAAGCCTGGATATTGTCCAGGTCTTGCTGCGTTTGGACGTGGACTGTTTCAGTATCTGAGGAGTCATGGATGGTGCTGAACACTGTGCAATCATCAGCAAACATCCCCACTTCTGACCTTATGATGGAAGGAAGGTCATTGATGAAGCAGCTGAAGATGGTTGGGCCAAAGACACTACCCTGAGGAACTCCTGCAGTGATGTCCTGGCACTAAGATGATTGACCTCCAACAACCACAACGATCTTCCTTTGTGCTAGGTATTACTCCAACCAGTGGAGAGTTTTCCCCCTGGTTCCCATTGACTCCAGTTTTGCTAGGGCTCCTTGATGCCACACTCGGTCAAATGCAGCCTTTATGTCAAGGGCACCTCAAACCACAACTGAACAGGGAAGTAACGCACCAATTGAAAGCAGGTGCACATACATCCAATGAAAAAGTACTAAAAATAACTTGAAATTACAATGAAATTGCAAAGAGTAAAATTCTGATGAAATGACATTCCGGTTATGTCAAAGTCATTAACCAATCTCACCAGAATAGCAAATCTCATAGAACAATGCCAGTGATGAGCTGAAATTCTGCACCGGTAACTCTGGATTAGCCGAACATATCTAAGCTTGTCATATGACCATGCTGACCAATCAGAGCAGAGTTAGACCACACAAAATCGCAAAATCACGTAGTGCTGGGCATAATCTAGGCACTGGGTTCCCACAAAACCAAAATGCTTTTTGAAAATATAGTTCTTTTGCCATTTCTCCTCTCAGTAATTAAAATGTAATTATTTATCCCTCATTGGTGTTTGTGGGACCTTGCTGAGCACAAATTGCTTAACTGGCTGTGAAATGTTTTGGGATGTACCAAAAACTCAAGCTTTTTTTTCTAGCTGAATGATAGTGGAACAAGAAGAGAGGATGATGCAGGGGCTGAACAGATAGTTTAAAGGGCATCAGGGTTGCAATGGAAGTGAGGCATTGATAGGAATTGGAAAGGTGCTGGGAAGGGGAAGGACTAGCAGATGTGTTGTGTGGGGAGCAAGGGTGGGAGAACAAGTGATTGGTGGAACGGACAGCAAGGAAGAGAACCAATGATGGGGAATGGGAAGAAAACTGCTGACACTTTTTATTTCCTTTACAAATGCAGCCACTGGTGGCTCCTTTCCCCACAGACAAACCAAAAGATAAAGACAGAAGTAGAAGAGGTTAGAAAGCAAAGCAAAAAGAAAGAATTATGGGACAGAAAGTAAAAAGTAATACCAAGAGATCAGACATATGCCATATGTGACCATATTCACTGACTTATGGTGCACAACCTCACAGATCACCTAGCAAAGTATTAAAATCAGTATGTCCTGTCTGCTACAAACAATTCCCAAAGCATTTGCAATGTTAACTGGGTCCACACCTAGCTGTAATCACCCATAATACCCGTAGATGGCGCTGCAATGTTTGGAGAATTTTTACAAAATTTGGGTAATTTTTCTTGCGTCATATGATTCTGTCACACTGTCGATTTGAAGTTTTTTAATAAGAACATAAGAAATAGTTGTGGATGCTCCATCACTGAATATATTCAAGTTTCTCGGATAGATTTTCTTGAAGGATTTTCTAGTACCTGCAAAGCTTAGTGGCAAGAGTATAACTCTTCCAACATTGCTCACATTTAAAGGATTTAGGCATTCATGAGCTCTGAAAGTATGAAGGTCCCTCAACGTTTGCCATATTGTGACATTTGTTGTTCTGCAATATTAGGTAACTGAGGAAAATCCCACCCCAGTTTTTACATTTACAATGTCTCTATCCAGCAGATCATTGAGCCATGATCCAGATTTGCCGCTCCACCCCCAAATCCATTAGTATATATTTGTTAAAAGTCTCACTTCTAAACATGCATTATTGGTCATGCTTCAGGCACCACATTTGCAAATTTCACAACTAGGGAATGTAGCAAACAAAATCGAGAGATGTGGTAACGATCAATTAAAAATTGGCAATCAGCAAAAAAAGAGCAAAGGAACTAAATAAAGTCACTCAAGATACTTTAAAAAATAATTTGCCATCATCTCACCTCACTAAGTGTGAATGTGATACTGGAAATAAGGTTTATAACATAACAAAGCTTTGAATAACGATAAAATTTACATTTGTTTTACATACCTGCATGTAGTTGAAATATTTCAAGTTTTTCCAACAAAAGCCTGTATCTCATGCAGAACCCGAAGCCTTGAGTTCAGGGGCTTAGGAGAGCAGTTGAATGAAAAGATTCAACAAAGTAACAGAACATAACTCTGAAAACACATTGGTATCGCTCTCTGCAAGCCACTTGTACACAATTCTCAGGATGCACTTCCATGCTGCCTCTTATCAGTTTGATGACCACCACCACCACATTTCAGAATGGGGATAACACAAGTTCTTTCATTTAATTGACTGCAAGACTGACGATTTACATATTTCATCAAAACTTTTTGTTCGTAAGCCCTGCCCACTAACCATAATGGAAATGGTCTCAGAGGGCAGAGCAGTGGCAAATGGAATTTAATCCTGAAAAGTGTGAGGTGATGCATTTTGGGAAGACTAACATGGCAAGGGAATACACAATGAATGGTAGGACCCTAAGAAGTACAGAGGATCAGAGGGACCTTGGTGTACATGTCCATAGATCCCTGAAGGCAGCAACACAGATAGAAAAGGTGGTTAAGAAGGCATTATGGGACACTTGCCTTTATTAGCCGAGGCATAGAATATAAGAGCAGGGAGGTTATGCTGGAGCTGTATAAAACGCTTGTCAGGCCACAGCTGGATTACTGTGTGCAGTTCTGGTTACCACAGTATAGGAAGGATGTGATTGCACTGGAGGAGGATGCAGAGGAGGTTCACCAGGATGTTGCCTGGGCTGGAGCATCTCAACTATGAAGAGAGACTGGATAGGCTAGGGTTGTTTTCCTTAGAGCAGAGAAGGCTAAGAGGGGACCTGATAGAGGTATACAAAATTATGAGGGGCATAGATAGGAAGAAACATTTCCCCTTAGCGGAGGTTTCAATAACCAGGGGGCATAGATTTAAGGTAAAGGGCAGGAGGTTTAGAGGGGATTTGAGGAAAAAAATTTTCACCCAGAGGGTGGTTGAAATCTGGAACACTGCCTGAGGGGGTGGTAGAGGCAGGAACCCTCACAACATTTAAGAAGTATCTAGATGAGCACTTGAAAAACCATAGCATACAGGGCTACGGGCCAATTGCTGGAAAATGGGATTAAAATAGATAGGTGCTTGATGGCTGGCATGGACATGATGGGCCGATGGGCCTGTTTCTGTGCTGTATAAGTCTATGACTCTATGAATGACAGCCAATAAACTATAGTATAAGAGCTATGAAGGCAACTGAAACTTCTGCATCTACATCAGCTTTACCATCAGTAACTGACGGGAGAAATTAAGCAATTAGCTGCATTTTAGAGGCTGTTTACTTGTGCAACTACAGCAGGTTACATGCAGAGCTTTATTTGTGCTATGGTTGAGTATGAGAAGAACAAAATCGCTTTTTTAATATTTGCTATCAACACTTTTTCATAGCCAATCAAAAGACACTTACTCCATCTTGAGTACACCTCTCACAAATGTCTTTTCAATTCTTATCAGTGTGTGTACACCTCCGCTTCTGAAGCAGCAAAACCTCTGACTTATGATCAAAGCAACTGGAGATCTGCTCATCAATGATTACATTTCCACACATCATCGTCTAGAGAGATCATTACACTGATAATATTGGATGATGTTTGAATATCAGGTTAAGGATATGCTGCACATTTTAAAAACTGGGAGCAAAAGTAAGCTGTTCTTCTAAAAGAAATTGCTCAGAAATGAACATTTAACATTCTGGAAACCAAAACAAGTATCTTGTGTCACCTTTAGGCAGGGGATCAACTTCTATAGGTATGCTGATGACATCCAGTTCCATCAAGCACATCTCTCATTTCTCCAACAGCTGCTTCCGTGCTGTTGAACTGCTTGTCTGAAAGTCAAATTATTTTCAGCTGAACTTCAGGAAGACCAAAGCCATTGTTGTTGGCACCTGCCATAAACTCTGTTCCATTGCCACTGATGCAGACACCCGCCCCAATCACTTGCCTATAATGGAATAAAACTATGTGCAACATTGTCATTTGTCTAATCCGGAGCTGAGTTTCATACACCACATGCTCTCTTCAGCTTCCTCTTCCACTACATTGCACATCTCAACTATTACAAACCCTTACCATACTTGTCACCTCCAGAGTCAATTACTCCAACACTTATTACTGGTCTCGCATAATCCTCCCTCCACAAACTCCAGCTCGTGCAAAACACAACCACACCAATTCTGTCTTAAATTCCACTCACCCACCATTGTTGACCAATGATGGCTCTCTATTCCCGCAAAACATCTAAATTAACACACTTGTCTTCATGGCTATCCACAACTTTTATACCTCTAGAACTTCCTCCGAAACTCCATCCCAATCCATACTCCAACTCCAACTCCAACCTCCTAAGCATTCCCCCCTCCTCAGTCCACCAGGAATGGCAGAGTTTTCAGTTGCCACTGTTCTACTCTCTGGTAATCCCTCAGTAAATCCCTGTACCTACCTACTTCTTGGGCCAACATTTATAAACTCCCATAGCCACATTTAGGCTACTTCACAGTTTGCAAACATTGAACTTGAGGTTTCCATCTGTGTACAGCCACCCCCAAGAACCTGATCTCTTCCTAATCCTCCCCATTTTGTTCCATCATGCTCTATCCATTATCCCAACTCATCTACCACTCTCACATCAATTACCTAATTTCCTGCCATTGTTCCAGGCTCAAGTTCCTCCTTGGGACAGACTCATGACTTCATGACGTTCTAATCTACTCATCCACAGTCACACCATCTGCATGTCTCCCAGAGCATCAATCTCAACTGTTTCATCCCCTCAGTCCATCACACATCCTATCCAGGTCGCTCCCAGAATTTGATTCCTTCAACCTAACTCCTTCTCCACTCACAACGCCCCCTGCACGCACCAACCCCAACCCACAAAAAGGTTCTCCCCATCCACTCTTGCATCACTCTGCAATATGTCTATTTCCTTGCTAATAAGGCCCTTCTCATCCACAAAGTATCCTGCAGGACTGCATTGATATGTACGGCCTGACTAAAACCCTACTGCCCCAGTGACAACTCTTTTCCACACACACACAGGCTGCTCCAACCAGCTGCACATTCCATAATGCTCCCCATCATGGCAGTGACATGGACCTTAATGAGATCTAGGGACTTATCCCCTTTGTCCTCCAGCAATTTGAGCACCTGCCTTGTCTACTACCCCGCGTGCCTCTTTTTCAAAGCTACCCTCAAATTCCTCACTAGCATTGTCTGTGACTCAAGACTACCCCTCTGGCATTTCATTATTTACAAAGCATCAAGTGATATGTTAAGCAGCTGCCTTGTCTGCACTTTGACATCTTTATTCCTCCCAGATGTCTCAGCCTCCTTTCCCATTGCTCCTCCAGTGGAGCACTGACTTTTGTGACCTCAAATCCTAAAAACACAGACTCAACTGCACTGCCGCACTCCTGCAACATCCTCCATATCAAGGCCCAGCACACCTGGTCTGCTGTATGTTCTCTTCTTCACCTCTGCTCCAATATCAGTGGGAAAACTGTTTCCCAATCCATCTCAGCACTCTGGAATTTTCTTCCCAAATCCTTCTGCTTTGTCCTCTCTCTCCCCAACTTCAAAAGTTTCCTGAAAACCTACCTTATCAACTACCTCCCATAACTCTCTTCCCTACTCCTGCTCAGGCCCAACCCGTCCACACTGAAGCCGTGTGGGACATATTCCACATCCTCCTTTTTGAGAGGCTATTTGGCATGTTCCACTATGTTACAGGAACTATAGAAGAGCAAACAATTCTGTTGTTGCAAAGTTTGTTAATCTGTTTTAGCATATGCACCTTCAATTGACTTCCATCTGTTCCTTCTCTCTTCTCAACTCAGTCAGCCTCTCGCACTAATGCTGGAGAAAGTTGAGGAGATGACGAGATTTCCTGTTTCTTTGACTGACAGCAGTAATGTTCTCTTACTATTCATTTAACTCGGCACTCATTTTTTAAAAATGCAACTTGGAAAGGAGGGGCTTGGTGGCGAGGGTAGAAGAAACTAGAAGGAACAGTTTTTCTTTAGTCCAAACAACAGTAATATACTTTTAATGGCTACCACTACTAAGAGAAAGACTTGCATTATATAGTTCCTTATCTCCAAGCATCTACAAACAGGATTTCACACAATGAATTAATCTGAAATACAGTGACATATGTAGGCAAATGTGGCAACTATTTTGCATTCAGTAAGATCCTAAAAACAATGAGATGAACCAGCTACTCTGTTTTTGGTCGAGGGAGGAACGTTGCTATACAATTGTGAACTACTGAAATGGGTAGATGAAATCCTGGCACAATGTTTCATTCAAAATGTTCAGAATGTTTTCAAGTATTACATTCAAACGTCAGCCTAGATTGTGTGTTCAAGTCCTACAACTTATACAGTAAATGAGCGTCTGAATATTCTGACCAGAGAGACAAGACAGACAGACACACATCATGAAGGCATAGTCAAAGTGATGCATTCCAAGATGCAACAACAACTTGCATTTGTATCATGCCTTTAACATAGTGAGACGTTCTACAGGGCTTCACAGAAGCATCATCATATAAAATGTAACACCGAACTACAGAAGGAGATATTAGGGCAGATGACCAAAAGCTTGGTCAAAGAGCTAGGTTTTAAGGAATATCTTGAATAAGGAAAGAGAAGAAGAGGCATGGAGCTTCAGGGAAGGAATTCCAGCGCTTAGGGCCTTAGCAGCTGAAGGCACGGCCATCAGTGGCGGAGAAGTTAGTGATCAAGGCAAAATTGCTTTGGGAGAAAGTTCCAATGAGCAGAAGCACATCAGCTGAAGGAGTGGGTTCTGATGATGGTCAGAGAGGGCAGTAAACAGGCTATAATCCAAAGTCAGAGGAACAGTGAGTGCGGGCAGGATTACATGACTAGAGAAGTGGGATGAGATTGTGGAAAGTTATTAAAATGGAGGCAAAGATCTTAAAGTAGTTTTGCTGGGGAACAATGGGACCAGTGGAAGTGAACAAAGACAGAGATGATTGACAGTAGGGCTTTTTGGAAGATGGCACAGGCTGAAGAGTTCTGGTTTTGCTGAAGTTTGTGCAAGGCGGAACCGGGGGCACCAATTAAGAGAGCAATAGAGAAATCAATGTTCCAGGGTGCAGAAGATGTACATGATGATTCCAGTGCAGAAAAGCTGATGCAGGGAAGCAATTAGGCAATATCCTGGAGGTGGAAGAATCACCTTGCTGACTGGCTGGATTTTCAGTAGAAACCTCAGCCAAGAGCCAAGACAATAGTGGTGCACATCCATAGGTTCAGCTTGCAAAAATAGCCAAGGGGGCTCATAGTAGGCAGTACCAGATGCACACTGGTGCTGGTGAGAGTCAAATAGGATAATTTCAGTTTTACTAACTGAATGTCTCCACATATCTAGAGCTTGAAAGATCCATTCACTTCAAGCAATGGACAGATGCCCAACACTTCCAAACAAAGCACCTCACTCCATTATTTAAGAAATGTGAGATAAACCAGAAGATGGTAGATCTATTAGTCTAATGTCTGTTGTGGGAAAGTTACAGGAATCTGTCATTAGGGGCAGAGTGGCTGAATGCTTGGACAAATATGAACTGATCAGAGCGAGCCAGCATAGATATGTAAATGGTAAATCATGTCTAATTAATCTAGTTGAATTTCTTGAGGATGTCACTAATGTGGCAGATAACAGATTGTTTACGAATGCTATTTATATGGACTTCCGAAAAGCATTCAATAAGATTCCATACAATGGACAGTTAACAAAATGAAAAGAGTTTGAAATTGGAGACAACCTATTAGCATGGGCCGGGAATTGGTTAGGAGGAAGGAGACGGATTAGGGATAATGGGTATTTGTTCCAATTGCTAAGGAGCGATTTGTGGTGTCGCCAGGGATCTGTGCTGGGGCCTCAGCTTTTCATTATATTTATCAATGATTTAAATGAAGTAATAGAAGCTGTATATACAAGTTTGCCAATGGTACTAAATTAGGTGGTATAGTAACTAGTGTAGATGGGAGCAGAAAGTTGAAAAGGGATATTGACAGATTAAATGAATGGACAAGCTGTGGCAAATTAAGCTTAGTATGGGCAAGTGTGAAGTCATCCAATTTGAACTCAAGGACAATAGCTCAAAACATTTTCTAAATGGTGAGAAGCTGGGAACTGTGATGGAGCAAACAGACTTTGGGTTCATGTACAGAAATTGCTAAAAACTAGCAGACAGGTACAATAAAAATTAGAAAGGCTATTGGAATGTTAGCCTTTATCTTAAGGACTACAAGTAATGCTACAGTGGTTATATAGCTGCAATAAGACTGCAGCTGGAATACTGTGTCCAGTTCTGGGTACCACACCCTAGAAAGGATATGCTGACCTTGGAGCCATGCATCACAAGTTCACATGAATGAATCTGAATAAAGGCTAAAAGGGTTAAATTATGAGGAGAGGTTGCAGAGACTAGGCTTGTATTCCTTCACGTATAGAAGATTATGGAGTGATTTAACCGACTTGATAGTGTTGATAGAAACGATTTTCTCTGGCATAGGAGTCCAGAACAAGAGCCAATCTTAAAAAGTGGAGCTAGGCCATTCAAGGATGATGTCAGGAAACACTTATTCATACAATAGGTAGAATCTGGAACTCTCTTCTCTCTCTCTCTGCCCCCCCCCACCCCCGCCATCAAAAGTCGTTGAGGCTGGGTCAATTAAAAATTTCAAAACTGATAGATAAGGTTTTTGTTATGCAAGGGTACTAAGGGTTATGCCAACTTGTTTGTAATATTAGTCATTCATTTTTAAATGTAGCAACTGATTTGTTATGAAATTTTGCAATTCCTCTGAACACCAGTTTTGTCCTCCAAATTGGAAGTAGCTATGTATACAGATCAGCGATGATCCAAATGAATGGGATCTGAATGGCCTAATCCTATCTCTATGCTCCCAATTTAAATTATTTGTTGATTGTGTGGTTTTCAATTAAAAACACCTCCTGTGCTGTTTCATTGAGGCAGATTAAATCAAATTACTAAATAATTCAAACATTTTGAGGCAAAAAAGTTGACATTACAGAAACAGTCTATTATTATTATTCAAAAGGTCATGCAACAGATCCTTGCAATATTTAAGATAGCTTTGGCTGACTGATAAATCATTCCCCCACCTAATGCACTGCTTGTAAAATATGTTTTCTAAAGTAAGCAGAGGGGTACAAGACCTGAAGTTTAAAAAAACTTTTGCAAGTCTAGAAAAGAAAAAAAGGTACATGGTTGAATAGAAATCTTTTCTGAAACATAGTTCCATCTTCTCAGCAAGCTTTTGTCATTTAAATCAAGTGTGGCAGAGTTGTTTGCATGGTGTTTTTTCATCTCAGGGATGTGAGTATGGATCTATCCCAAGTCTGTTGTCTGCTGGCTTTAACGGTCGTTTTTAAAATCATTTTGGACCGTTTTAGCCCAATTCCTAGTTCGTATAGGTCGCATAACACAAAATTCAGTACAAACAGATAATGTTACTTGGAGATGCTACAAAGGGGAACAGAGATTTCACACTGATATTGTAGAGGGGCTCTTTCTAAGCTTGAGTCAAAGGAAGTTTTATTCAGCATTTATCCATGCAATACATGAACTCAGATTGCCTAATGCTAACACTAGGCATCAAAAGTAGAAAGTGTTTAAGAACATGATTCACCTCCCAAAACAAAAAGTTATCAAAATACACTCCTGGGCATCCCTAGTGGCTCATCAATTTTAGTTCAAGTATCAAACAATAGAGACCAGGAAGGTCCCAGATTCAATCTCAGTCTAAGCTAAACTAGTTAATTTCGGACTTCAGTGACTATTTCTGGCTTAGAAAGAGGAACATGGGGCAAGGTTTCCATTTCTAATTGCCATCAGTGGCCCCGCTAGAAGTGCGCATCCATGAACATCAGCAAAGACATGATCTGACTCATCTCATACTCCCCCAACAGGCCAACACTTACTTTCAAGGCTCATCCAAAATTAGAAGGGTCACTAGTTTATGGTGCCTGATCAAGGTAAATTTTATTTTTATTAAATGTGATTCCAGGATTTTTACTGATGTTTTGGAGATCATATTCCATTGACCATTGGAGTAATGGCTTGTGCGACTGGCCAAGATCAAATTCCCATTTTTATTATAAGGGAGTGAAGCATTTTCTGGGATTTTTACCAGTTTGTTGGGATCAGACTCTGTTATTCTGTCCATTTTTCTGTGAACCGCAACATCCATGGAATCGCACCTCAGTTAGGAACCAATGCCTTCAGGAGAGGAGAGGAGAAAGTTAGCAAATTAGAAAAATAACAGTCCTTCAGGCTTCAGCCAAGGTTCCCCATCCAATTAGAGCCAGGAGAGGGCAGGTTTGGGCTTCACTATAATTCCCTCCACAAATAACCGATCAATATCGATCATCTAAGCTCACACATAAAGGATGCACATTTGAGGAACATACCAGAGGGCTGCTATACTCCACCGTAGGTAAGCAGCTTGCTGGGAGGAACAAAAAGCTGTGAAGCCGTCTGAAGCAATACAGCATCAAGTTGAACAAATGCATGTGCCTTCAGGGTACATTTGTTGCCCAGTATGCAGAGGTGTTGTCCAGCTAATACACTGAAGACTAAATATACAGTTCACCATTTGCCTTGCCTTTGTTTGAGATAGCCATAATTGTACAAATTTTCAACTTTTGATCTTTCAGGAATCCACACTGTTGATAGCATGTTCCTGAGATCAGTTTCAACAGCGCTGCTTCAAAAGATTTGATGGGTGAAGAGTCTCTAAGCTCTCTTTCCTCCACCTCAATTAAAAGATATCTGAGCATTGAAATTGACAATTCTTGAGGTTGTTTGCAAAATCCCAATTTCAATAGTTCAGTGATAGGACTAGTATCCAAAGAAGTGTATGTACAGTCCTAGGGTATTCCCAAACTACTTACATCGATTCAAAATAGCTCTCTGCATCACTGAAAATACTAAACCCTCTGGTTCTTTTTAAATCCACCTTCTAGCAATTTAAAAGAGAAAACCTTTTCACAACAACTTTCCCTTGCCAATATACAAAATACAATACTACCAATAGGCCAACACACTATCAAGGCTCATCCAAAATTAGAAGGGCCACTAATTTATGGTGCCTGATCAAGGTAAATTCTATTTTTATTAAATGTGATCCCAAGACTTTTACTGATGTTTTGGAGCTCACATTCCACTGATCATTGGAGTAATGGCTTGTGTGACTGGCCAAGATCGCAGTCAATCCTGACACAAAACTATGGGACACAGTCCCACAACTCCCAATATGAAGCCCTCATCCAAGCAGTTACATTCTTTCCAACACAACACAAAGGGTTCAATCACATACATTCTGTTGTAACTTTTTATTGCCTCCACCATTTATTCCATCAACTTTCAGATCACTGAACAGCAGAAAGATGAAATTTCAGAACACTGCAATTTCAGAAACTGCAGGATATACAAGTCAATGCAGCCTTTCCTAATAGAAACATAACAAACATGATAATCTGTTTTTAAGATTGATAAAATATCCAAATCCATTCTGTCAACATATGCTTGTATTTCAATACAGCAAGTGAGACTTTTGGGCCACACAAGTGTACCAAGAAAGTTCAGGGCCAGCCACAAATAAAATTTAAATCCATTTTCCCATTAATATACAAGTTACTGATAGGAAAGGTGCTTGGTGCTCCAACTTAGGCCTTTTCCACCAATGAAGCAACAATGTTCCGCATAGCCTTTTCAAAATCTCTACACCCACCGAATTGAACAGAACAAAATCAGCACTTAAGAAATAAGAGCCAATAGGATTGAGTTGCTTGAGTTTCAAGGGTCAGATTGCCAGGATTCTGGAACATTGTTTCATCGGGCACTACTCAGACACACCTGTCCTAGTTTATGAAGTTAGTCCGCATACCTTAACCCTCTTCTGCTTCTTTCCCTTTAATCGGATACTAATCCAAATGACCCTCCATGTGCAATTAGCCTTTCAACATAGCTAAAATATGAAAAATGGCCACTTAGTTGAGGTGTCAGAGGTTAGGGGAAAAAGTTCCTTCTCAGGAAAACCAGGAATAGACAATAAATGTAGCCTTGTGAGGGTCACCCATTTCCCAAGTAAATTTCTTCTTAAAAAAAAATCATTAAAAAGATGGTAGCGTAAGTAGCTAATGGCATTAAAAAGGCAAGCAGAATTATTTGTTTTGTAAGTAGCACAAGAGATAGATGATGCTGAACTTGTGCAAGACTTGATTAGCTTGTATTCCTTTATAGGAAAGACACAAAAGCAATGGAAAAGATGCAGTATAGATTCATTAGGATGTTACAGGAATGATGGGTTACAATTATGAAAAACAGAATTCAGAAGTTAGGGCTGTTTCCTACAGGAGCAGATTGACCAAAGTGGTCAACATTATGAAGGGTTATGATAGGGTAAAAAGGGTTAGACTGCTTTCATTGGCCAGAGGCAAAAGTAATGTGGCAAAAAAGTAATGACGCGGCAAAAAAGTAACAAGGAGGCACAAATTTATGATAACAAGAAAAATTAAAGGGGACATTTGAAAATATTTGTTTAGGCAGAGGTTGGTTGAGAGTGTGGCATTCTCTGCCTTGATATGTTGCTGAAGAAATGTCCATACATTTTTTTTCAGATATACGTTTGAAAAAAGAGGAATATTAAAGGGTATGGGGGCAAGCAAGAGAATGGAATTGGGCAAGGTGATTGTTATTTAGAAAAACACCAGAACTGGCTTGATGGGTCAAATGATCTGTTTTGGTGCTGCAACACTTATGATTCTAGGTGGTGTGCAATGTCAATATCTTGTTCAACCAAGGAGCTGAGCTTTTAATTCCAAATCAGGTCCATCACAGGGAGAGTATTCTTCAACCACAATGCCAGTCCCTCTCTCTGACCACTGATGAAATTCTAATCCACATCTTTGTCACCTAGAGAAGCAATTTCTCACTGGGCTCCCCACCTTCACAAACTTCACCAAATCCAGAAGCCTACAGCCCACGTCTTATCCTTCATCACACTAATCCATGCAAAGCTCCACTAGCTGTGTGCCACCAAATCAAGTTTTTAAAAACCCTCCATATCTTTGTTCTGCCTGCACACTCCAATTTACTGCTTGTTTTCCACTCAAAATGAGGTCAATTTTATAGACACAACACCCCAACCATCTGCGATTCTTTCCCACAATGACTTGTCATTGAAACCTTTCCCCCCACCTTAAGTATCTCCCAAAGACTCACCTTTATCTTCAATGTCCTATTCCCACTCAAATGTCCACACCTCTGCCTGTCAAGTGCAGACCAGCAGGGCAAGCAAAGACACATACGGTAACCAATTCACGTGGAAAACACATGTCGACAACACATGTAGAAAACAGAGTCAATACAAATAAACTGCACCAAATAGTCCCTTGAGGTTAGAAGGCCATACACAGCTCACTGTGTATCGGCACTAAATTAGGATGTCCACACCAGACCAGGCTCACTGCAGATTAGCATTAAACCAATCAGTTTATTCTCCTGTGATGCATAATACAGTGCCTCTAGTTGAAGATTAGTAAACTGGTTGAAGAGAAGAGCTACTTTCTCAATAGTTTAGCATGTTTAACTATCTGGGGAGTAACTGAGCTATACAGATCAGGAAGATTCCACATTCAAACCCCAGTGTGTGCTCAGTTAACTAGTTTTTTACCAGGGTCGTAGTAGAAGCCCCAAAGGGAAAGCAGAATCTCAAGGGACCTCACCCAGCAAATCACACCTTCAAGGGAGCAGAAAAAGGCCAAATCTCTGGAACATTCACAAACACAAACAGCATCTCCCACACAGTGAATATCATCTCACGCTTTTCTCTTGAAGAAACCTGTAGCATTGAAGGTTTGTGTTTGTGGGCTAGCAGTGGCAATTCACCTATTTGCTTCTTAACTGGGCTCCAGCCTGGTTGAGTGGTTAACGGTTGAATATATACCTCATGTACCCTCATTTAGGGAGATGATGCACAAATTTACCATCAGATAATTTATCTTATGGCAGGTCGAGACAGCCTCTGACATAAATAATACAACCTTTCTTGCCAGTTCGTTAAGAATAAAACCATGATCTGCATGCATTCAAAATGTTGGTTAGTCACCCTTGTTCTAGGCAGATCAGGTTGTTTTATTTATATAGTGCTCACTATAAATCGAGACACTAGACAAGATTAGGTATTTAAGTAACATTGAGCTCCATCATCTGCCAAACTTGTTAAGTTTGGATGAATCTCACTATGTCACGAGATGCATTTATTATTTTTGGGAAGACTGACAGTTAATCTGAATATCCAGGTTAGATTATGGCTTTGTACTAAATTCAGGAAACTACGTTATTTACACTACATAGAAGTTTCACAAATCAGGAGGAAGAAAAATAAAAAGGCCACCAGTGTTCCCTGATGCTTACAATGGCTTTGTTAATAGGCCGCTACTTCAGCCCCAAATTTAAACAGGTATTGTGAATAAACATGTAAAATATCTACACATCCACCCACTTGCCAAGAACAATTTCTTCCTTCACTTTTAAAGGAGAAAGTGAAGATAAAAAGCATTTTCCTTTGCCCCCACCTTCAAATCATCTCCTAAATGTAGATCCTCAGAATCAAAGGAGGATACAGCCCTCCTGAACCTAACCCATATAGAAGCTGTTTCAAATTTTTCCCTCTCCTCAGATATTGTTCCCCTTCTTTTCAAGGCCACCATTACCCCCCTTCAAAAATGCACTCCCCACCCATCACTCCTGGCAAGCTACTGCTCCATCGCCAAGCTCCCATTTGCACTCTTATCTATGCAATGATAGCCAAAACATCTCCAGCAATTGCTTCTC
Source organism: Carcharodon carcharias (assembly GCF_017639515.1). Lineage (NCBI taxonomy): Eukaryota > Metazoa > Chordata > Chondrichthyes > Lamniformes > Lamnidae > Carcharodon > Carcharodon carcharias. The sequence goes on along the minus strand of NC_054507.1, from coordinate 20,474,219 downwards.
ATCCCACTCCCACAGTTACATCTGAAGTCCTCCAAGGATCTATCTTTGCCACTGTCTATATGCTGCCCCTTGGCAACTCATCCGAAGAGATGATGAGGCTCCACATGTAACATGGCTTTACCTTTATGACCCCAGGCGGAGTTTCTGACCCAATATCATCTTCATTACTTCCACCTCTGTAATATCAACAGTCTCCTCCCCCATTTCTGCCCTTCTCGTCAATACCTTCATCCATCCCTTTGTCACTTCCAGAGAACTATTCCAACACCCTTCTTGTTAGACTGTCATCCTCCATAAACTTTATTTGGGTTAGGATATGGGCAGCAAAGTCCCACTCACCCATCGGCCCTATACTCGATGACTGATGTTGGCTTCTAAGCCCCAATACCCCAAATTCAAAACGCTCAACCTTGTGTTTAAATTGTTTTATAGCCTCACCATTCTTAATCCTCTAACCTCTTCTTGCCCTGCAACCCTTGGAAAATTGTGTTCCTCCAACTCTGGCTGCTTGTACATCTCCCAATCCTTTTGCCCCATAATTGGTAGCCATGCAGTCAGCTGTCTATGCCCTAAAGTCAAATTCCATCCTTTAAACTTAATCTCCCTCTCCTCTTCTAAGAGCCTCCATAAAATTCACCTCCAACCAGACTTTCAGTCACCCCTCCTATTATCTCCTTTGGCTCAGTGTAGAATTTCATCTGATAACACTTCTGTAAAGTACCTTGGAATGTTTTAAAGGCGCTAAATAAATGCAAGTTTGTGTTGTTGAACTTACTATTGTTCAAAAATGACTGTTGGCAAGCTGTTCAACTGTTCATCACAAACAAGCCCAATCTTGTCCTTACCAGACTCACTTTACAAACGCAATGCTTTTCCAGATGAGCATCAACCATGGCTAATTATTCCTCCCTTGTAGTTCACATGCCTATTGTAACACCTCAATTTGCTTGCCCAGCTGAGAACTAGGCATGACCAGGAATTGGACTTCAGATCTTGTCAATATAGCTTAGAACCACATTAGGCACTGTCTTTACTAATTAGGAAAATCTAAAAAGATGCAGTACATTCATCATAAAATGCTTCCTCTCACCTATAGATCAAAACCTGAGGAATATTTCCCAGTTTACTGATGTTCTTTTATTGTATTGCCCCACAATATAGGTATCAACCTTTTTAATCTTCCCCATACACCAGGGATCACAATATTGCTTATAGGTTACCAGAATCTGTAATTAAGAACAGAGCACTTGGACAAAAGTAAACTGATCAGAGGGAGCCAGCATAGATTTGCAAAGAATCATTTATGTCAAACTAACAGTTGAATTTTTTGAGCAGGTTACTAACATGATCGATAAGGAAGTGTCAATGGATGTTATTTATAAGGACTTCCAGAAGCCATCTGATAAGGTTCCATACAAAGGACTATTAGCAAAAATGATAGGGCATGGAATTAGAGGCAAGCTACGGACATGGGTAGGGAATTGGTTCAGAGGTAAGAGACAAGACATTATGGAATAATGGATATCTACTCCATTTAACAGGGTGTGACTATGGTGTCTCCGAGGGAACTATACCAGGGTTTCAGCTTTTCACGATATTTATCAATTTGTTGCTGATACTAAGTTGGAAGGCAGAGTAAGTAGTGTAGATGGGAGCAGAAAGTTGCAAAGGGGCATTCAATAACATCTCCTGCAACATAACAGACAATTACTTAATATTTGATTAGAAAGTTGGGAGGTTAATACTTTATGCAGGAATTATTCATATCCACATATCCAAACTACATTATCCTTGCCTTTAAGTTCAATGCTACGTCAGAACAAAAATCACTGAAGCAAGTGAATCTAGCTATAAGTTAGAAGAAACAGCTAGCAGTGGTGTTACTAACACTAAGAAATTTGGGTACTAAGAAATGGAGTCAACCTGCCCGTTCATACACATTCCTACCAATGGTCCTTAGTCTGTGGCCACCTCTTCTGATGGGTTACACTGAACTTGAATTAAATTGACTATTTCTCGTGAAAATCAAGATTTGAATTTTTGACAGGTGCATCAGCTCCCACTTACTTCTATAAAGCAGGGCATTATTGTAATTGTGCCTCACATGAAACTGGCACCAAACCAACATATTAACAGCACACATAAAAAACATTTCTGTAAATGCACTGCCAGCTGTTGGACTGCGCCATAAAGACCAAGAAAGTCCCAAGTTCAATTGGAGTCTATGCTAGTACCTGATCTCAGCCAGGAAGACAGCAACAGTACCACAATTATACTCGGTGCCATTGGGATAAGGAAGGAAGAAAATTCAACCACGGTTCCAACTCCTGAATGATCCGTAGGAACTTCTGCAGGAAAGCATGTGCTTGAATATGAGCTAAGGACAGAAATTTGACTTGGCTTCAATGTCTCCTACAATCCAATGGCCAACAAACCTCATACACAAAGAAGAGTCACTTGGGAAGGATATAAATGCCCACAGAACTCTCTCAAAGCTGAATAAGTGCTGTCAGAAGAGATGGGTGGGAGTGGGGGGGCGCAAAGAGAGAAGTGGAAAGAGCATCTCAATCAAGGGAATTTACACAAAGAAAATAGTTCATGACTCACAACAAAGATATATCCCAGTGAGGAAGAAGGATTCTAGGAAGAGGATAAACCAACCATGATTAACCGAGGAAGTTAAGGATAGTATCAAATTGAAAGAAAAAGCATACAGTGTGGCACAGATTAGTAGTAAACCAGAAGATTGGGAAAGTTTTAAAAACCATCAAAAGGTGACCAAAAAAAAGGGGGAGAGAATAAACTTTAAGGGTAAACTAGCAAGTAATATAAAAACGGACAGTAAGAGCTTCTTTAAATATATAAAAAGGAAGCGAGAGGCCAAAGTGAACATAGGCCCCTTAGGGAATGAGGCTAGGGAAATAATATTGGGGAACCAGGAAATGGCAGAGTTGAATAAACACTTTGCATCAGTCTTCAAAGTCTAAGACACAAATAGCATTCCAAAAATACTAAATAATCAAGGGACAAAAGCAGGGGAGGAAATAAATACAATAGCTATCACTAGAGAAAAAGTACTAGCGAAACTAATGGGGCTAAAGGCCGATAAGTCCCCTGGACCTGATGGGTTTCAAACTAGATATTAAAGGAAGTAGCTACACAGATAGTGGATGCACTGGTAGTAACCTTCCAAGAATCCTTAGATTCTGGAAAAGTTTCAGAAAATTGGAAAACTGACAATGTCATGCTCTTATTCAAAAAGGGAGGGAGACAAAAAAGGTAACTATAGGCCAGTTAGCTTAACATCCGTCATTGGGAAAATGTTAGAGTCTATTATAAAGGATGTAATAGCAGAGCATTTAGAAATGCATAATATAATCAAGCAGAGTCAGCATGGCTTCATGAAGGGGAAATCATGCCTGACAAATTTATTAGAATTCTTTGAGGAGGTAACAAGCAGGATGGATAAAGGGGAACCAGTAGGTGTAATATATTTGGATTTCCAAAAGGCATTTGATAAGGTACGGCACATAAGGCTACTTAATATGATAAGAGCCCATGGTGTTGGGGGTAGTATATTAGCATGTTTAGAGAACTGGCTAACTAATAGAAGACAGAGATTTGGGATAAGGGGGGCATTTTCAGGATGGCAGCCTGCAACTAGTGGACTGCCACAGGGATCAGTGCTAGGGCCACAATTATTTACAATATGTATTAATGACTTGAATGAGGGAAGTGAATGTACTATCCCCAGGTTTGTGGATGACCTAAAAATAGGTGGGAAGGCAAGTGGTGAGAATCCCCAAAGAGTCTATAGAGGGATATAAATAGGTTAAGTGAGTGGGCAAAAACTTGTCAGATGGAGTTTAATGTGGGAAAATGTGAGGTTATGCACTTTGGCAGGAAGGATAGAACAGCTGAATATTATTTAAATGGAGAAAGACTGCAGAAAGCTGCAGCACAGAGGGATTTGGGAGTCCTCGTGCATGAATCACAAAAAGCTACTATACAAGTTCAGCAGGTAATAGGGAAGGCAAATAGAATGTTGCCCTTTATTTCAAAGGGAATGAAGTATAAAAATAGGAAGTCTTGCTAAAATTATACAAGGTACTAGTTAGACCACAGCTGGAATACTGTGACCAGTTTTGGTCCCCTTAACTAAGGAAAGATATACTGGCATTGGAAGCAGTCCAGACAAGGTTCACTAGGTTGATCCTGAGTAGGAGGGATTTTCTTATGAGGAAAGGTTGAGTAGGTTGGGCCTGTACTCATTGGAGTTTAGACGAATGAGAGGCAACCTTATTGAAACATATAAGATTCTTAGGGGCTCGACAGAGTAGATGTTGAGAGGTTGTTTTCCCTTGTGAGAGAGTCTCAGACCAGAGGGCATAATCTCAGAGTAAAGGGTTGCCCGCTTAAGACAGAATTGAGGAGGAATTTCATCTGAGGGTAGTTAATCTGTGGAATTCTTTACCGCAAAAGGCTGTAGAGGCTGGGTTGTTAAGTATATTCAAGGCTGAGATAGACAGATTTTTAATCAGTAAGGGAATTAAGGGTTATGGTGAAAAGGCAGGAAAGTGGATCAGCCATGATCTCACTGAATGGCGCAGCAGACTCAATGGGCTGAATGGCCTACTTCTGCTCCTACGACTTATGGTCTTTTGGCATGCCATTATTGAATAACCATTACTACTCATCAATAAACCATAATAATATATTCTTCTGTGCACTAGCACCCACATTCATAATGCTACATTTTAAAAATAAAACTGCACAACCGAAAGGAATTAATTTCCTAATCTGAGTGTTCCAAAACCAGATCTACTAACTTAGGGCTCAGGCTCCGAGGGAAGGTATCTAAATATTTTTAGAGGCCCTCCAAGAATGGGGTCCTTTTGATGCATATCAGACGCATTGTACAAAACTGTAAGAATAAAAAAATTGCTGATAAGAGTATGAGAAGATTGCACAACAGCTATTGTGAAAACCATGGTGGACCTCCAGAAACAATACTAAGTAAACACAATTTACCTGGGATTATTTTAAAGCCATTTCTTTTCCCTTCCACCAGTTGTTCCATATCCCTTGACACCCTTACCCTACAAATAATTCTTAATTTCAACTGATCCAGTAACCACAGCCTTTTGGGCAGCGAGTGCCAGATTTCAAATACACTTTGTGTGAAAGATTGCTTCCTAATTTCACTCCTAAATGGCTGGGCTCTAATTTTAATGTTGCACCCCCTTGTTCTGGATAAACCCCCCCCCCCCCAAACGCCAAAGTGGAAATAGCTTCTCCATGTCTACCATATTGAATCTGATCATTTTTAATTATCACAATTAGATTGTCTCAAACTCCAGTGATTAAAAGCTGAGTTCCTGCAATAAAGACAGAAAATGTGGGAATTATTTCAGCCATGTGCACAATGATTTGTGTAAATAGACACCTAAATCCTTGAGCTTCCCCACAGTTCCTAGTTTCTCAACATTTAGAAAATACTCCGATTTATCTTTGAGTCCAAAGTGAGTGACCTTACACATGCTCACATTGCACTCTATCTGCCATAGTTTGTACCCTAAACAGTCACAGGCACAAACACCAATGGTGGCGTGCGTGGGTGGGTGGACTGCAGAAGACCAGGGTTGGAGGGTTCTCAGAGGGCTGTAGGGCTGGATAGGTAACAGATAAAAGGTCATGAAAGGATATCGACATGGGGATAAGAATTGGAAACATTTGAATACCTGGAGTCACTCTGGCCTGCATAGCTCAGTTATACACTAGCTGTAGAACTGAGCCAAAAGGAGCTTATCAAGATCATTTTCATTCTATTGTCTATCGCCAGGCTAGTGACTTTAACATAAATTAAGTTCCAAATTGCAAGCCTTTGTCCATAATAATGCCTTTGTAACATTTTAAAATTGCATTGTGTGTGTATATTTAGCAATTAACCAATGAAAGACTCCCATGAGTGAGTTTATAGTTAGGTAAGCTATATAAATCAGGAATATTTCAGATTTAAAACATGGTTTCTGATTAACTCTTAAGCAGATAATTGGGTGCTACAACTAGCCTCAGCACAGATAGCTTGAAGAAAAGAAAACACACAGTGTTCTTGCTCTAGATAGCAATCCAGTAACTGTTGCAGGAAACCCATGTGTGTGAACATTGGATGAGGATGAAACCTTTATTCAATTATGATGCCTCTGTAGTAGAAGAGCCCATCAACACTCACGTCAAGGTGGTTACATGAATAACAAATCCCTTGGCTGAGGTAGCAGGGGATAATCAGCACACATGGCAGCAAATCTTGGCAAAAAAGCAATAACTTAAGGGGGAAAAGGGGGAGGAGAGAAAGGTGGGCAGAGAAAACTTTTAATAAAATTTGAAAGAAGCAATGAAAGACAGAAGACTCAATGTGTAAATGCAACAGGTGTTGCAGTACTGAGTGATCTAGACCAGAAAGGGTTCTTTGGTTTCCTCGTATGTGATTTATCCATTTTCAGCAATGACAGCACGAGAAGCACTTTAATTGCGTTTTGCCCCGGATAAGAAAATCATTATTTGCTCCCAATTGCTATCCAGTGATATACGTGTGGATGTGAGAGGAGGCCAGGATTGGGCTCAGCCATAATCAAATAGTCTGCAATGCCCAGACACACATGAAGAGCAGATACTTGGGCAAGACAACAAGAGGGCGGTTGTCACTGATGGACCCATACCCCAGCATAACTTAATAAATTTGGAGAGGAGAGAAGAGAACCTTCTTGGGGCTTGGGGCACATGACTCAAAATGCTCCTACAGCAACATCTAAAAGAAGAGAAAGCACACTTACAATTTGCAAACTGTTTATGATGTAAAAAAGTCTAGTTCTTAGGGCTCTAAGGCATGAACATTTGTCCCACTAGATTAATGAGAAGCTTTTAACATTGGTACTTGTTTAGTGTGAATTGCAGGAGACTGACATCCATACACTAGCTCGTTTAACCAGACAAAATCATAGATCTATGAAAGCGAGTCTATGATTTTGGCTTCGAGAGAAGAAAGCTTGTTGTAAGAATGCAAATACAGGGAGCCAGTATGCTGACATTTACTCTCCAGAGATCTGTAACTAACAAGCACCAATATTAAAGCACCTAAACTATATCTGGCAGTAAATTACTGGGCTACAATTCAAAGTTAATAAAGCCCAAAAGTACAGCTGAAAGTTGTTTGTGGACAGCAGCACAATTTCTCTTCGCCAGGCTGAACTACAGCTTTTAACGCAGTACCATTCATTATCCACACACTATTAAGCAATATGGAAAATACATTTTCTATTTTTCTTACCATTATGCAGCAGGCACTCCAGCTGCACTTGCACAGTACTGGTGACATAACAGAAATTCAATGTACAAGTACAGGGCAGTACATGACAGGCAGTGTTCTATTACAAGATTGGGGGGGGGGGGGTTTCAGAAACCAAATCGCAGTTTTTGAACTATTGAGTTCGAGTTCATAGATAACCCATTTCAATAACACTGATTCTACAACAATTGGTCTTAGCATCATATTTTTGTAGATCATTTTTTCTGCAAGCTTATTTTTCTACGCATTTTCAATTAGTAAAGTACTTTATCTGAATGGTGCCACTAGCCAATTTTTAAACAAATGTACATAGATTTCAAAGCATCAAAATGCTTGCCTTCAACAAAATAAGAATTTCTTATAAACGCAAGTGCTTTCACGTTATTGACTTTCAAGTCTCCTAAGCCTAAGGGATTTCTGAATTTAAAATGGTCTCTTCCATTAATTTCTTAAAAGCGGTTAGGAATCTGTCTATAATCCAGCATACAATAAAAGTAAGAAAAATCTCACGGGAATTCACTTCGTTTTAAGACTGTTAAATGAAGTGATTTTCTATATAATCCCCCAATTTATGTCGGTCAGGGAACGGGGTTGTACATGTTTTAATTAAATTGAGCCCGTTAATGATTTAATAAACTCAGCCTTTTTATTCAAATACAATTCCTAGGTTTAGTCAAAAATGAATGTTTTGATTCTCTGGGCTATTTGATTGCGATTCTGATGCCGTGTGAAATGAAATGTCTAAAATAAACAGTTTAAAACGGCATTTTTCATGATTATCCGAATGGATTCAATTACAGTATTCAAGCGAACCTTTTGTTCGTCTCCAGTTGTGAACCACGTAGCGCCTCTCTCTAAAACCAGGGCCAAGAAGACACACCCCCACCCCCACTTCCGACTTGCAAACAAAATACTCACAACTACAAACTTTCAGGACTTTCACAAGTCACAACCTTTCAACCGATCTACCAGTTACTTTTCTTTCCCCGCTAACGGAAAGTCGTCCCAAACCAGATCAAACGTTCTGAACAACCCCACTGTCGGGCAGGGAATTATTTAAATTAAAGACGAGGCACATATCGTCAGAATTTAAGTGTCACAGTTTTCCACTTCCCAAAATCTGGTCGCGCTGCGCCAAAAATTGACAAACGTTTTTTTTAAAAAGAGAATTAAAATAATAAAACAAAAATCAGGAGCTAAGGCTTGTCGTCCGATTCGATTCAAATGCTATTAATTCACTTCCCAAAACCTGGTCTCATCATCCAGATAATTTACAAAAACAATTAATGCTGGATGGTTTACTGATTTTTTAAAATGCCAGAACTTCTAAGTCTATTAAACACTGTAATGTAGATTTGTCCATGAAGATTCTGAGCTGTGGTTGAAAATATCTCAAACACAGCAGAGAGACTGTGATAATCCCCGCAAATTACTGGGAGAATGAATCCAAACGTTCACCCACATTTTAGATATTTAGATAACTGGATTTTTAATTTAAACCCTGTCCCATTGAAGCCACCCACAGAAGGGCGGAGGGAAATTAAATGGGAAAATATTCCCAGCCAGGATTTAAACGATGCAGCTATAGGCGTTTTCTGATCTAAAAATGAAGAAGGTGCATTCAAATCTAATAATTTTCCCCTTTATTGCACCCCTCCCCCATGATTTACATGAGGAACTCTTAATCTCCTGAGCGCGCACTCACTCACCTCTAAAGGGATCCAATTTTTCGAGAGGCAAATTGCACCCTAAAAATGGTCCAGCATGTTTTCAAACATGTCTGCTTCGACAGCTAACTCCTGGAGATGTGTTTATAAATTTTAAATTAACGGATTCTTTGATAGCGCCTCACAACAGGCCGGCTCCCAACCGGTTGCAAAGCCGAGCAGGAAGACAAAATGATTTATTTGCACACATCTTAAATGCATCGAAAGCCTTTCCCCACCACCACACACCTCTTTCCCGGTACTTTTATTTCATCCTCAATAATACTAATAACTCACACCTTTCGATTCACTTCCTTCTTGGCACCGTTTTTTAAAAAAAATATATATTTAAAAAAACAAGCCTCCAGTTAGCTCAAAATTCACTCACTTTCACTCCATCCTCGCTCGCTCCACTTTAATATTCGGTGAGTTTATTGGGAATTCGCTTGTTTTTTTTTCTGAGGAGTGGGGGTTTAATTTCTAATGTAATTTTAATTTTTAAATCTATAAAATCCCTGTCGGGAAACAGAAATACTTGAAGCGAACGGCCATCTTGGAAACCCTGAGAAAGGAAAATAATCCCGCGCACTCGACTGCTGCCTTCTTCCGGGATTTGATCCGAAGACGCAAATGTTGACCACCTTTGGCAGTTTTGTTCATATTCTATTTTTCAAGATTAGTTTTGAGAGCTTTTAATAAATAAATAAATATTGGCTTGACGGAGAGATATTTTTTGGACGGAGGGCAGGCTGAGCGATTCGCAGCAGCGTTTCGACGTGTAGTCATCCGCAGAGTTTAAAATCTCCCATTTAAAGCGGAACATGGATTTAGAGATAGGAAACCTAGAGTTTGGGTTTACTTCTAACAATACTTGCTAAAGGAGAGGCGGAGGCAGAAATCGCTGTTTTTATTTTAAATGGTGAAAGACATATTTCAAAACATGGACCCCCCCCCCCCCACCCCGTGGAATGTGCTGGACGATTGCATGTTTTGCTATCAGACTGTAATCTGATGTTTGCTTGCAGCTACATTTCATCAGAGCTATCAGCATGGGGCGAAATGGTAGGTATTGTATTTGTGATTAGTAAAGGAATAAATGTAGAGTAGCAATCCATTTAATCATAAGAAACTTCTTATTCACCTCCCCCCCCCCCCCATTTCTCTTTTCTCCCCTGAAGTTGGTGTCTGATACTCAAACAGTTCCACAAGTACCAATAGTCCTTTGCCTAGGCAGCTAATCTTGTTGGATATAATTTTACAGGATGCAAGGAAGCCATTTGGTGCAATAAGCTAGTACTAACCTTCCATAACCCTAAAATATTTGCCCACTTCCCTTTTAAAAACTTATCAATTCCACTGCTACCTCTATGTTTAGTAGGTATGCCATGTCCTAATGGTCTGCACTATAAAATATTTCTTTTGCTCTTTCCCTTTGTCCTCACAACCTTAAAATTGTCATCCCATTATAGATCCATTAACCAAGGAAAATAGTTTTCTCCTATTTACCTTAAGATCACAAGCAATGCTTTTCACCTCTGTTCTGGTAATAGGCCCAGCTTTTCTCAAGCATAGCCTCTCATCTGATCTGATTATAGTAAATCTTTCCATTATTTTGCATCCTTCCTGAAGTAGGGTGCTGAACCTGGGACATGATATTCTAAGTGTAGTATAACTAACTCCACATCGTTTCCAATAGCATCACAACATACTGATCACAAAACAGGAGCCCTAGCTATATTTTTCCTGTTTCCAAGGCTGGAGACAACAGTATCCAAACTGAAATTGAGCACAAACCAACCCAGTAATTCTTCTAGCGTGTATTTTGTGAATCGTACCTCTTTTTTGGGGCGGGCAGGTGGATGCTGAAAGCCATTACCACATTTAAGAGTCTCCAAACCACACTACAGCAATAGAGTATCTGTTCATCTGATATGATTAAAGTAGGTGTGTACGTTGCATAAGTCATTAGTCAGGCAATTGCCCAGTACAGTTCGAACTCTCCTCCTGGAGTTAGCCACCCTAGTTCCATTTCTCTAAAGCCTGTACCTGGGAATCCAAAGAGCTTAGCTACAAGCAGATTCCTACTGCTTGTTTGGGGAGGGCTACGTTACCCATTTCAAGGCATTCACTTGCATGGCTGTTTGGAGGAAGAATTGTAGTCCAGTGATAATTCTGTGCATCTCATTTCCTCCACCAGTTCAATCAGCCTGGAGCTAACTCCCATCTGGGAAAAACCGATAGCTGATAAAGGTAGAGAGCAGGCACAAGGAGCTCAGGACAGCACAACCCACTATAAAATTTGTCAATGTCTTGCTGCCATTTTCCTAGCCACAAGATGAATTCAAACTCTATCCCATTGAAAGTTGGTTCTACTAGTTGGAGGTGCATAATTTCAGTTGTCGCTTGCCTTCTTGCAACCCAATCATGGTAAGTACCAAACCTTGGTTTTACACACCCATTTTCATACCTCCAGGAAGTACCTACCCCAAATCACAGGACTTCCTCATGAGGTTATCTGCCAAATCAGGCTAGTGGAAGGTCTGATGCAGGTTGAATCATGACATGCACTCACCTTAACATTATCAGTATCAATGTATAGTGTCACAGACCAGGCTTAGTTTTAAACAATTTTGTAATAGTAAGTCCTCATATGACAGACAGATTTAGCACAGGTGTGCCTGCCATGAGGCAGACTTCCTCACTCCAGGATATTCAGCAACAGATTGGTATAAGCTGGAGCTCTCCCTCTGTGCAGCCGTTTGTCCTTTTGGCCACAAATCCATCTCGCACAGCTTGGTCCTCAATCTTGCACATGAACTAGAGGAAGCCCTTCTGCTGTATGTGGAGTCATTCCGGCCTATGAAGGGCACTATTTGGACAAACATCTTAAGCTGTGTTTTACATTATCTAACTGCTGTGGTGGTGTTGTTATAAAGTGCTACTCCCAAAATAATTTTGATGCATTTGCTACACCCAGCTATGGCAGGAAGACCTAGTTTGAAAAAAAGTATTCCCAACTATCAGCCTTTCTGAATCAGTCAAAGAACCAGAGGCACTAACACAGCTCTCAACTCCATATAAAAACAGCTTTATAAACCAAAATCTTAAACTAGATTGGTATCCCTTCGAATGAAAGTTCCAAACCGCACTCCATTCCTTTAGCATAACCCTGAAAGACTATGTCCTGGCTGATTGCACTCCAATCCATAGTACACTTACCCATAAAAGGTATCAGTGAATTGCAGAGCTGTTACCCACTAATGAGAAACTCTCAGCTTCTACATTTACACTCATGCAAATGTAGTTGATATCAATTCTCTTTAAATTGTTCATTTTTTTAATAAAGTAAAATAATCTTCCATTTTTCTTCCTGCATCAATAAATTTCTTGACTTGCAGCAGTATTTTTTCCCAATAAAACAAACAGGTGGAAAGACTAGCACGCTTTTGTAACATTCTACAAGTTCCAAATCATCAATTTCTAGAACTTCAATTTAAATAATAAATGGCCTGCAGTTTCCCCAATTATAGTATTTGTGTGTGACAAAACCGAATACAGATGTTGCCCTGGTGAATCATTTTATTGGTGTTATCATGACAATGCTAAAATTTTCATAGTGTGAACAAGGTTAGGAACACGCAATTTGTGATGAACACTTCCTGCCTCCACTCATGAGTCTGACAATTGCTAAGCCAGATTTCAGAAAAGGGGGGTGGAAAAAAAAGGCAGTGAGCAATATAAATTTGCATACAATTTATGGCTATTCACTACCAAACGGTCTCAGGAGATCACCAGCTTTAGTGTCATCAATTTCAGGAGCCCACATCAAAAAGGGTGTTAGTGATGCCAAACAAATCACCTTCAACAGTATCCATGACCCAACATTACTTGGGTTACAAAAGGAGCAGTTTGAGACAGTTGAAAAAGCAAGCAACTCCTTTATATTGCCCTCTAATGGACACACCACAATCTCCACCAGCAAGTTAAAATGGAGAATTGTACTCCGAGGGCACTCCAGCATCAATATAAAACATTTGGTAAATATGTTCTGTCATTTTCATGAGACAACTGTACATGGTAGTATTATACAAGAATATTTCAAAAATTAACTATAATAATTTAATGCAAAATACATGTCCTTTATCACTACAACACACATGATGCCCTAGTCCTTTTTTTAAAAAATATAAAAATTTCTGCATACATTTCAGCCTTCCAACAGACTGCATTAAGTACTAGGTACAGCTTTTGTGCCAAGTGGTTCTTGGAATAGTGTTGCTGGGATATTCCCCATCTCCAGTCCAGGATCTAAACCTAAATTCTTTGGGCCTAAGTAAGGTGTGTACTTCTATGGAAAAGAGTATCCACTCCATATTAGGAAAACAAACATTGTACTTACCCAGCAGCTTAATTTGGCAAATCAAGTATGATGATGGTTCTCTGCACATAGCTAGCTGACCCCTCCCCTTTCCAAAAAAAAAGCCATCTTGGTCACTTCTTACACCCCCACCCCCAGCTCTCTGGAGGCACTTGCTTAAAGTAGGATATATTTCCACATGCACCAGCAGCCTCGGACATCTCACCAAAACAGCTACTTATCATGCATGAGCAAAGGCAGTGACTCTTCACAGCGAAGCACTATCCTGCCCTGAGTAGCCATCAACGCATCCACAATTTCCAGCAGGTGTCACTTGATAGCAATCTGGGGTAAGAATGTTGGCTGTTTTTTTTTTCTCTTCCCTTCCCTCCCTCCCTCCCTAGCCCAGATATGCCTGCACCAATTGCACCACTCTTACCTTGGGCCTTGGATGAGATTAGCCAACAACAGAGATCAGGCGTGGAATGGGGGACCCAACTGGTCTGGATATTTCAGAACATGCCAAGGCAATAACTACTACCCAACTGAAGAGGGAAACCACTATTCCTACCATTTAATGTCGAAAGTATCAGGTTTAAATCTGGAATATAAAGCCAGTCTCAGCAATGCTGAGCAAGGCAACTATCATCAATTGTTGTAAAAACCCATCTGGTTCACTAATGTCCTTTAGGGAAGGAAATCTACCATCCTTACCTATACATGGCTAATGAGGTAGTAGTTGCATTGGTGTTAATTTCCCAAAATTGCTTAGATTCTGGAAAGGTTCCATCAGACTAGAATGTAGCAAATATAAACACACTATGCAAGAAGGGAGGTAGGCAGAAAACAGGAAACTATAGGCCAATTAGCTTAACGCCTGTCGTGGGGAAGGTGTTAGAATCGATCTCAAGGTAATCAGGAAGAGTCAGCTTGGTTTTGAGAAAGGGAAATCATGTTTAACCAATTTATTGGAGCTCTTTGAAGGAGTAACATATGCTGTGGATAAAGGGAAGCCTGTTGACGTGCTGTACTTCGATTTCCAAAAGGCATTTGATAAGGCACCACATCAAAAGTTAATGTGGAAAATAAAAGCTCATGGTGTAGGGAGTAACATATTAGCATAGATAGAAGATTGGCTGGCCGGCAGAAAACAAGAGAATGCATAAATGGGTCTTTTTCTGATTGGCAGAATGTGACGAGTGGAGTCCTGCAGTCCCTGTGCTGGGGCCTCCACTTTTTACAATTTATATCAATGACTTAGGTGAGGGGAGTGAAGACATGGTAGTTAAATTTGCAGATGACAAAGAGATAGGTAAGAAAGTATGTTGTGAAGAGGACATAGGGAGGTTGTAGGCAGATATAGATAGGTTGAGTGAGTGGGCAAAAATATGGCAGATGAAGAAGTTTAATGTGGGAAAATGTGAAGTTGTTCACTTTGACAGGAAGAAAAAAAAGTATTACTTAAATGGAGAACAGCTGCAGAATTCCGAGGTGCACAGGGATCTAGGTGTTCTCGTGCATGAGCCACGAAAAGTTAGTATGCAGGTACAGCAAGTAATTAAGGCTAATGGAATGCTATCCTTTAGCACAAGAGGGATTGAACATTAAAGTAAGGATGTTATGCTTCAGTTATGTGGGGCATTGGTGAGACTACATCTTGAATATTGTGTGCAGTTTTGGCCTCCTTATTGAAGGAAGGATGTAAGTGTATTGGAGGTGGTTCAGAGGAGGTTTACTAGATTGATACCTGGAATGAGCAGGTTGTCTTATGAGGAAAGGTTAGACAGACTGGGCTTGTTTCCACAGGAGTTTAGAAGAGTGAGGGGTGACTTGATTGACGTATAAGATACTGAACGGCGTTGACAAGGTGGACATGGAAAAAATGTTTCCTCTTGTGAGTGAGTCCAGAGCTAGGGGGCACTGTTCTAAAATTAGGGTCACACTTTTAGGACAGAGACAAGGAGAAATTTTCTGAGGGTAGTGCAACTTTAGAACTCTGCCTTAGAAGATGGTGGAGGTAGATTGATTCCCTTGCCTAACAAGAATCTAAGGTTATCAGGGGTAGATGGGAATGTGGAATTCGAAACAGACAGATCAGCCATGATCTTAATGAATGGCAGAACAGGTTCGAAGGGCCAAATGGCCTACTTCTGCTCCTATTTCGTATGTTCGTATGTAACAAGGGAGGCTGTGGCATAGCGATATTGTCGCTGGACTAGTAATCCAGAGACCCAGGGTAATACGCTGGGGACCTGAGTTTGAAGCCCAATTTGAATTCAATAAGTATCTGGAATTAAAAGTCTAACAATGACCATGTAATCATTGTCGATTGTCATAAAAACCCATTTGGTTCACTAATATCCTTTAGGGAAGGAAATCTTCCCATATAGGCTTATATGCAACTCCAGACCCATGGCAATTTGGTTGACTCTTAAAAAAACATCCTCTGAAATGGCCTGGGAAGCCACTCAGTTGTATCAAACTGCTGCAAAGTCTCAAAGGAATGAAACCAGATGGACCACCCGACATTGACCTAGGCACTGGAAATGACAACGGCAAACTCGACCCTGCAAAGTCCTCCTTACAAATAGCTAGGGGCTTGTGCAAAAATTGGGACAAGCAGCAGCCTGACATTGTCTGTAAAGTATGATTCTGAGAGTATGACTATGTCCCAGACATCACCATCCCTGGGTTTTTCCTGTCCCACCAGCAGGACAGACCCAGCAGAGGTGGCAGCACAGTGGTATACAGTCAGGAGGGAGTTACACTGGGAGTCCTCAACATTAACTCCAGACCCCATGAAATCTCATGGCATCGGGTCAAACATTGGCAAGGAAATGTCCTATAGATTACCACATACCGCCCTCCCTCAGCTGATGAAGCAGTACTCCTCCATGTTGAACATCACTTGGAGGAAGCATAGAGGGTAGCAAGAGCACAGAACATACTCTGGGTGGGAGCCTTCAATGTCAATCACCAAAAGTAGCACTACTGACCAAGCTGATCATGTCCTAAAGGCCAGGGTTAGACTGGATCTACAGCAGGTGGTCAGGGAACCAACAAGTGGGAAAAAAACACCACAACCTCATCCTCACCAACCTGCATCTATCCATGACAGTATTGGTAAGAGTGACCACCGTACAGTCCTTGTGGAGACGACCTGTCTTCACATTGAGAATACCCTCCATCGTATTGTGTGGCTCAACCAGAGTGCTAAATGGAATAAATTTCGAACAAATCTAGCAACTCAAAGATTGGGCAACCATGAGGCACTGCGGGCCATCAGCAGCAGCAGAATTGCACTCAACCACAATCTGTAACGTCATGGTCCGGCATATCCCTCACTTTACCATTACCACCAAGCCAGGGGATCAACCCTGGTTCAATAAAGAGTGCAGGAGCAGCACCGGGCATATCTAAAAATAAGGTGTCACCTGGTGAAGCTAGAACATAGGACTACTTGCATGCCAAACAGCATGAGCAGCAAGTGATAGACAAAGCTAAGCGATTCCACAACCAATTAGATCTAAGCTCTACAGTTCTGCCACATCCAGTCGTGAATGGTGGTGGACAATTAAACTCATCAGAGGAGGCAGCTCCACAAATATCCCCATCCTCAATGATGGGGGGGAGTCCAGCACATCAGTACAAAAGATAAGGCTGAAGCATTTGCTACTCTTCAGCCAGAAATGCTGAATGGATGATCCACCTTGGCCTCCTCACAGATGCCAGTCTTCAGACAATTTGATTCACTCCACATGACATCAAGAAACAGCTGAAGACACTGGATACTGCAAAGGCTATGGGCCCTGACAATATTCCAGCAATAGTACTGAAGATTTGCGCTCCAGAACTTGCCGCGCCCAGCCAAGCTGTTCCTGTACAGCTACAGCACTGGCATCTACCTAGCTATGTGGAAAATTGCCCAGTTATGTGCTGTACACAAAAAAAAACAGGACAAAATCCAACCTGGCCAATTACCGCCCCATCAGTCTACTCTCGATCATCAGTAATGTAATGTAAGGGGTCATCAACAGTGCTGTCCAATGGCACTTGCTTAGCAATAACCTGCCCACTGATGCCCAGTTTGGGTTCTTCCAGGGCCACTAACTCCTGAGCTCATTACAGCCTTGGTTCAAACATAGACAAAAAGAACTGAATAAAATGGGGCAAATTGCTTTCATATATTTATGTTTCAAGACCATAAAAATTGCTCAACTTGGGTCTGGTCATCAAGATCTGTTGGAGGAGATACTTTCAGTAGACTTTCATGACTGCTGAATTCAGCTACAGCTTTTCGCTGTCAGAAAGAAAGCCATTCCACTGCGCAGACTCAAAGGATGAAACAACCAACTTTTATTTATTTATCAGCACAAAGGGAGATGTGGTACAAGTTTACTTAAATTAGCTGAAAAGTCTTAAATAACGCTGCAACAACACATCAAGACAAGGGTTTGGGCTTTTGATCAAAGGAAAATTATCCATCTTACTTGGTGACAGGAATAAGTAAGTAAAAGATTAAAACAATTAATAAAGCTCCAAATTATACAGTTGAGCAATATTTCAAACCAATTGGAATGCCAACAAGTTCCTACCACTAACTCATTTGTTAGACCAGATCAAGTTTAATTGGGAACGTATACCCTTGCCAGCCATCCAACAAAGCTGCTTCAATGGCACAACAGGTTTATCCAGTGCGTAGATGTCATATAGAAAGAAAGGCCTTTTCTTTTCTTGGGAGTGGAGGGGGCATGGGGAGGAAGAAAAGAGAAGAACAGAAGGTGGGGGGGAAAATATAAGCAAGGCTTTTGTTTTTGACAGCTATGCAGCAATCCCTGCTGGAAGCGCTCATGTGGATTTCAGATGAGGACACAATATAGTTCAGCTGTGATGCACCCAGTGTCCAGATGCCACAATCAGAATAACTTGCTGACACTGATCATCATACATTGGTTTCACTGGCCATTTGGCCACAGTAATGGATGTTTCTCAGATTGGCAAAATGTAGCAATTGGTAAAAACCACAAATGTGTTGGGCCCTTTCATGTTATCCAGGCGCATGTATGATTTGGGCACAATATTTATTAACATCAGCGAATTAAAATAACAAAGCCTAAATGCAGGACAGAGACAGGTTGGGAGAACAGGTAGATGCGTGGCTCATGCAATTCAACAGAGAAAAAGTGGCTAATGCGATGCAGAGTAAATTTTAATCTTTGAAATAGAACTGGGAATGGAAATATAACCCAAATGGTAAAATTCTCAATGAAAGGGAAAAAGTTTGCATTTATATAATGCCCTTCACTGCCTGAAGATGGGCCAAAGCACTTTGCAGCAAATTAAGTACCTTGAACTGTAGTCACAGTTGTAATGCAGGAAACAGAACAGCCACGTAACACAGCAAGGTCCCACAAACTGCTGCTGCTTGTAGCTAATCCTAACAGGAGATCTGCTTCATGGTATATCACACTCGTCCTCATCTGTTTTGTGCAATCCTCATACATCCATTGTAGCTTGTCTGCGACCACTCCGTGATGTCTGTCCTCCAACTACACCTAGGTCAACCTTCTTTCTGCTGCCATCCACTTTGCTATCTCAAAAGAGATCTCTGTAGCTTTACAGCTCTGATCAAATGACTGAAATACTGACATTTTCTTTTCTCAATGTCACTTGAGAAGGGGTGAACTCACTCCCCTCGATTCAACCTCCTTGGCTGGTCACAACAAAGGTTTAAGTTTCTTTTTCACAAGGATATGCCTTTTGCAAATCAGAATGTAGCTGTGAACAAAGAGCCAACCAAACAAGATTTGCTTGAGTCAAAGAAAGAGCAAATTTATGAATCACTAAACCAGAGAAAAATAATGAAACATGACACAAGCATTCATCCCTCATGCAGTCATTAGGCATACACATACACAAAGGTATTAGAATTAAGGGGAGTTAAGAGTTCAATAAAAAGTTAAAAATATATGGTTAAGTGTCCTTTGATTGTCCTTGAGGCATTGTTTTTAAAAAGTTGAGACTGATTTAGGTTAGCTAGTTTCTTGGATGTGGTCAAATGTAGATGATGCTGTAATTATTACGAGATCTTGGTTCGCTGGTATTTTTCTGGTAGAGTTGACTTCTCAAACCAGGTGACACACTTATTCCAAAAGTTTGGGTGGGGGGGCGGTGGTGAAGAAAGAAAGGAGAGCGAGTGAGAGATGGGTATCTGGATTATAGGAAATCTCTCTCCACACTCCAGAGGGTGATTTGTTTGTTTCTCACCTTCACCTTGGACTGTAGCCTTGCATTTTAAGCAGTTTGCTCTCAGTTCAAATTGCAAAATTTCCAGTCAGTTAAAAGTTTAAAAAAAAAATCATTTTTAAAAATAAAGGGGAATAGCCTTATAACACACTTTCCAAGAGTTCTCTTTGTTCTTGTAATCTCAAGCACCTCTTCATTGGTCTTATGTATGTATATGGAATTTTTAGCATGTCTTAGCATCCACATTTCAAAAGGTGTCTACTTTCACAGATTTATTGTCCAGGTTTCTGAGGCATACAGGAAAGTGGATAGAATGTAACAGTGTTTTTTCCTTGTTACAAGCTTGACTTTTCTTGTTGTTAACACATCCTTCATCTTCACAAAATTACTTTTAGCTCTCTATCCTTTAATTTCAGCATTGCATCTACCATCATCTGTTATAATTTGTCCTAAATAGACAAACCAATCTATTTGTTCCAGCATGACATCTATTTCAATCTTCACTATAGCTTATTTAATAATGTATTCCTTCTAACCACCATTTTTTTTGTGTTCATACTCAATCTACACTAAACTTCTAGACTTTATTTGATCTATATTTTGTAGGACCTCTTCTGATTCTGCAAGTAGAACTATGGTGTCAGTGTAAGCAAATTGTTATGCTCTTTCCACCGATTTTTACCGCTCTGAATATTTGTTTTCTATACAGGTTGAATAGTTTTAGCAACAGTATACAGCCTTCTCACACCTCTCTTCACTTGAAACACATCTTATTAGCTGTCATCTAACCTGATGCTTGCTATTTGATCCCAATATAGGATCTGGATAAATCTCAGATCCTTACTGTCAATGTCACATTTCAGCAGCATGTATATTAGCTTTTGGTGATAAACATGATCAAATGCTTTTTCATAGTCTGTGATATAGACAGATACATAGATAGACACACAGACAGACAGATACATAGACACAATCTAAAGTAAATGCGAATGTTCTTGTTCACTTAGATATTTTTCAAAGATTCTTCTTAGGTTAAATATTCCCTCTTGTTCCTACTCCAGATCCAAATCCAGATTGTTTCAAATGTATTATTATTTTTTCCCATTATGATTTTCAAAATCAGTTTAATGAGATGACTCATTTAGCTTATCGTTGTAAATTGATTGCACTCCATTGCTTTTGGTTCTTTGGGTAACTTAGCGAATAAGGAATGTCCCAAGTAACTTGGAATGTATCCTTTGGTGTATATTTGATCATAAATTTCTGATATTACTTCTAATTCTGTTTCTCCAATGGCTTTTAGATGTTCTTTTGTTACTTCACCTATGCTTGGAGCTTTCCCTGTACTCTTATTTCAAATAATTCGTTACCTCTGATGTCATAATGTTTGGTCCATCATTTACCTCTATACCTTGGAGTATTCCCTTGATTTGGATCGTTGTACAATTCACATATATTCTGTCCATCCTTTTGCTATTGCATCCCTTTCATACAATGTTTTGCCATCTTTGTCTTTTATGCTCCCACTATCTGTTGTTATCCTTTTCTTTCTATCCATCAGAGATTTCACCTTCTGGTGCACAAACCTAATTTTGCGATTTCTTTCCAGCTCTAATACTTCATCACACATCTCATTATACTATTTCTCTTTAGCCTGCCTATATGCATTATTTTATTTTCAATTTCATCATCTGGATAGATGGTGGCATAGTGGTAATATTGCTGGACTAATAATCCAAAGGCCCAGGCTAATGCTCTGGGGACATGGGTTCAGATCTCATGGACTAGCGGAGCAGGCTCAATGGGTTGAATGGCCTACTCCCGCTCCTATGTTCCTCACCACAGAACTGATGGGATTTAAATTCAATTAATTAAATCTGGAATTGAAAGCTAGTCTCAGCATTGGTGACCATGACAACTATCATCAATTCTCATAAAAACCCTGCTGGTCATTAATGTCCTTTAGGGATGGTAATCTGCCATCCTTAACTGGTCTGGTCTACATGTGACTCCAGATACACATTAACATGGTTGATTCTTAACTGCCCTCTGCAATGGCCAAGCAAGTCACTCAGTTTAAGGCAATTAGGGATGGGCAACAAATACTGGCCTTGCCAATGACATCCACATCCCATGAAAGAATAAAATAAAAATATTCAGGTGTGTTTCTTTTTCTATATCATCATTACTAATCATTGTTAGTATCTCATCAGTCATCCACTCATTGTCTCTTTCTCACTTTGGTAATATTTCCTTTGCGGCATGTTGTATACGCTCATTTTTTTCCCCATTTGCTTTCTATTTCTGGTTCCGAGACCTCTTCCGTTTCCTCAGTCTGGAGGTGGAAAATACGTTTGTATTTGCTTTTTACTTTAATAGCAAATGCCTCTGATGTTCTCATCCTTCAACATGAGAAGGTCTAAATGGTCACACATCTTTTTATATTTTTCAGTTTCATAATTTTTGCCGCAAAGACAATGATCTGAATTTATACCCACACTGGGATACGTATGAATGTTTATACTGTCATTTATATGGTTTCTAAAACTGTTTCACCATCACAATCTATTCTATACACATAGCCTGGACTTCTCCAAGTGTAGTGTCTTTTTTATATAAAAGTAAAATATTGCAGATGCTGGAAATCTGAAATAAAAACAAAATGCTGGAAAAACTCAACCTGTCTGACAGCATCTGAGGAGAGAGAAACAGAGTTAATGTTTCAAGTCCATATGACTTCAGAACTCTGAAGAGCCATACAGACTCAAAACATTAATGTAGTGTTTTATTTTTTGTTTAAAAAAAGATGCTTACCACCATCTGATCATTTTCTGAACAAAATTGTATCAGTCTCTCTCCTCTTTAATTTCTTGATCAAAGGCCATATCGACTGCCATGTATTCCTGATGTTCCTTCACTGACTTTAGCGCTCAAGTCACCCATTACCACATCAGTTGATTTGATCTATACACTTCAGGATGTCCCCATAAAATGCCTCTATTTCCTGCACTCTGATCTTGTGTTGGGGCATAAACTTGTCTGACAACCAGATCAAAAGGCTTTCCTTAGATCTTAATCATGATCACTCTTTCAGAGCTGAACCCAACAGGCCCCTCGTTTAGTTTTGCACTACTGCCCAGTTGAGATCTCAGGGTATGGCCACTGGTATGCACAATCAGCTTCTTGGATTCATAAGTGAAAAGTGGAAAGTCGTGGGACACTGATTTCCCCTAGCTACCCTTTTGACATGGGTGTGAATCTTGGCAGAAGATCAAGGGTACTAGCCCTCACAAACATCTCCCATATACCCACCACAAACAGCAATACATACATACGAATTAAGAGTAGGCCACTCAGCCCTTTGAGCCTGCTCCACCATTCAAGATGATCATGGCTGATTGGATTGTAACATCAATCCCACATGCCTGTCCACCCCTGATAATCTTTCGCCCCTTTGTTTATCAAGAATCTATCTAGCTCTGCCTTAAAAATATTCAAAAACTCTGCTTCCACCACCTTTTAAAAGGAAGAATTCCAAAGACCCACTACCCTCAAAAAAAATTTCTTGTCTCTGCCCCCTTTTTTAAAAACAGTGGCCCCGAGTTCTAGATTCTCCCACATCCACCCTTTCACGAGCCCTCAGGATCTTAAAGGTTTCAATCAAGTCACCTCTTGCTCTTTTAAACTCCAGTGGATACAAGCTTAACCAATAGCAGGAATGGGCGGGTTGGAAAAGTTGGACAGGTTAAGTAAACCTTCTCTGAACTGCTTCTAAAGCATTTACATTTTTCCTTAAATAAAGAAACCAATACTGTACACAGTACTCCAGATGTGGTCTCACCAGTGCCCTGTACAACTGAAGCATAACCTCCCTACTTTTGTATTCAATTCCCCTCGCAATAAATTATAACATTCTATGAGCTTTCCCAATTACTTGCTGTACCTGCATATTAGCCTTTTGCAATTCATGCATGAGGACATCTAGATTCCTCTGCATCTCAGAGCTCTGCAATCTCTCACCATTTAGATAATATGCTTTGTTATTCTTCCTGCCAAAATAGACAATTTACATTTGTTCACATTATACTCCATTTGCCAGATCTTTGCCCACTCACTTAACCTATGTCACTTTGTAGCCTCCTTATATCCTCTTGACAATTTACTTTCCTACCTGTCATCAGCAAATTTCACAACCATACCTTTCAGTCCCTTCTTCCAAATCAATTATATAAATTATAAAAAGTTGAGGCTCCAGCACTAATCCCCGTGGCACACCACTCGTTACATTCTGCCAACCAGAAAAAGACCCATTTATGCCAGTCCTTTCCTGTTAGCTAGCCAATCTTCTATCCGTGCCAATATGTTATCCCCTATACCATGAGCTTTTATTTTCCACAGTAACCTTTGATGTGGCACCTTATCAAATGTCTTCTGGAAATCTAAGTACAGTACATCCACCAGTTAGTTCCCCTTTATCCACAGCACATGTGACTCCTTCAAAGGACTCCAATAAATTGGTTAAACATGATTTCCCTTTCACAAAACCATATTGACTCTGCCCGGTTGCCTTAAACTTGTAGTGCCCTACTGTAACATCTTCCATAATAGCTTCTAACATTAGGCTAACTAGCCTGTAATTTCCTGCTTTTTGCCTCCCTCCCTAGTTTGTTGGAATATTTTATTGGTTATACGTTAAAACAGTCAACTTAAGTTATGGCACTGGTTGTGGGTACTTCTATTTGCACTAGGACCAACATTTTTGTAGAGGTACTTCAGATGCTGGTCACAAAATCCTTAATATTGAACTGTTTGTTTATTTATATATTAGTACACAGGACAGAATCACAGAATTGTTACAGCACAGGAGGCCATTCAGCCTGTCATATCTGCACTGGCTCTCTGTAGGAGCAATTTACCTAGTGCCACTCCCCCACTTTCTCCCCATAGCCCAGCACATTCTTCCTTTTCAGATAAAAATCCAATTTCCTCGAATGCCTCAATTGAACCTGCCTCTATCACACTCTCATGACAGTGCATGCCAGATTCTATGCAGTTGCCACGTGAAAAAGTTTTTCCTTATGTCACCATTGCTTCTTCTGCCAATTACCTTACATCTATGTCTTCTTGTTCACTATCCTTCCAATGGGAAGTTTTTCCTCTTTTTCCTTCATCCAGACCCATCATGGTTTTAAATACCTCTATCAAATCTCCTCTCAACCTTATCTTCTCCAAAGAAAACACTCCCAACCTTTTCACTCTATCTACATAATTGAAGTTCCTCATCCCTAGGACCATTCTCCAATGCCTTCACATCTTCCTTGAAGTGTGGTGCCCAGAACTGGACGGAATATTTCAGTCAAGGCTGAACCAGTGCTCTATACAAGTTTAACAAAACTTTGTTTTTATACTCTATGCCCCTATTAATAAAGCCTAAGATACTGTGTGTTTTATTAACCATTGATCTCAACTCCTTGAAAGTGACAGGACAGGTTATGTACATATACACCAAGGTGTCTCTGCTTTTGTTATTCTCTCATGAAACATGGGCATTGCTGACAAGGCCAGCACCCACCCCCAACTGCCCTGAACCAAATGGCCCACCAGGCCAACCCAGAGGGGCGAAAAAAATGAAAAGTCAAAAAAGAAAGAAATCTCCTGGACCTGATAGTTTTCACCCCAGAGTATTAAATTAAATGAGAAGAAATTACAGGTGCATTATTCAGAATTTTTCAAAGCTCTTTAGATTCAGAAATAGTGCTTTCAGATAAGAAAACTGCAAATATTATCCTATTATGAGAGGGAAAAAAAAAGTCAATTATAGACCTGTTAGTTTATCAAATTCTGGGGAAGTTACTGGAATTCAACAAAGCCAGTGATCTTTCAACAGTTATCAACCTGAAATGTTAACTCAATTTCTCAGTATTCACAGATACTGTCTGATCTGTTAAGCGTTTTCCAGTATTTTGTTATTTTGGAAAGAGGACCAGAGAGTGAAGTACAAAAATTATGCAAACCCACACAAAAAGGAGGACAAATTGGTCACATGCACATTGTAAACACCGATTACATTTCTACATAAATCAGTATTTTGTGCAACCTAAATCAGAAAATGCACAGGTGGAAGGTGTTGAAAATTCCAAGGAATACATTCTAAAACAAATAATTTAGCTACAACAACCAATAATTCTTTTCACGTATACGATTGCAAACCCTTTTTTTTTAAAAAAAGGGCCAAGAGTCTGTTGTCGACAGCCAACTTGTTTGAAAGGACAAGGTCATTCTCTTCCTCCTCTTCCATTCTTGCTACAACAGCACTTTAGAGTTACAACAATTCCCAAAATTCAAAACATACTTGGTTTAAAAATCAATTCACTCGCATGCCACCCAGGTTAATGTACCAATATGCTGTGGATTCAAGTTCAGTTACCCTTTAACGAGTGGCTGTATGTGTACCATCTACAAGATGCACTGCAGCAACTCAATGCTCCTTCAACAGCACCTTCCAAACCTGCAATCTCTACCACCTGGAAGGACAAGGGCAGCAGATGAATGGGAACACCACCACCCCAAGTTCCTCTCCAAGGGTAGACAAATTATCTGGGTGACAAAGTCATCCACAGATACTCCCATACATCTCCTAAAAAAAAAGTGATGTGCACACATGACCTGCCAACACCCATAGGGAAGGGAAGCAGAGCTGGAACTGAAGAAGCACTTCCCAAAATTTAGTGCTGAGAAAATTGCTTACCCAAGTAAGCTTTCTAGTAGAAAAAGCACTCATTGCAGGGTGGGGTGCATCATGTGTGGTTGATTCAGTCCAAAATGGCCAAGCTAACAATTTTGTTGGCAAAATTTGATATTCTGAGCACTTACAACTGCAGGCATTTCAAACAATTTCCTTCTTTAAAAATGTTGACCAAGAACATTGCAGTCCACCATCTATAAGGCACAAATCAGGAGTGTGATGGAATACTCTCCACTTGCCTGGATGAGCGCAGCTCCAACAGCATTCAAGAAGCTGGACACCATCCAGGACAAAGCAGCCCGCTCGATTGACATCCCATCCACCCACCTTCAACATTCAATCCCTCCACCACCGACGCACAGTGGCAGCAATGTGTACCATCTACAAGATGCACTGCAGCAATTCAATGCTCCTTCGACAGCATCTTCCAAGCCTACAACCTCTATCACCTAGAAGGACAAGGGCAACAGATGCATGGGAACACGACCACCTGCAATTTCCACTCCAAGTCACACACACCACCCTGGCTTGGAACTATATCGCCATTCCTTCACTGTCGCTGGGTCAAAATCCTGGAATTCCCTTCATAACAGCAGAGTGTTCCTACAACACGTGGCCTGCAGCGGTTCAAGGCGGCAGCACACCAACACTTTTTTATTCATTTACAGGATGTGACATCGCTGGCTAGGCCAGCATTTATTGTCCATTCCTAATTGCCCTCAAGAAGATGATGGTGAGCTGCCTTCTTGAACTGCTGCAGTCCACCTACAGCGCTGTAGGGAGGGAGTTCCTGGATTTTGACCCAGCGACAGCGAAGGAACTGTGATATATTTCCAAGGCAGGATGGTGAGTGGCTTGGAGGGGAACTTTCAGGTGGTGGTGTTCCCATGTGTCTGCTGCCCTTGTCCTGCTAATGGTAGCGGTTGTGGGTTTAGAAGGTACTTCTCAAGGGCAATTAGGGATGGGGCAATAAATACTGGCCTAGCCAGCAGCGCCCATATTAAAAATAAGTTGACATAGATGATTCCACAATATTTTAATAAACCAAAAAGCAAGTTCTAAAAATCAGTTCTACATAATACCTTACAAAACTGCTCTTTACTCAAGAAGCAGAGAATGTTAGAATGATGATTCAACACAAAAGCATATAATGCAAACAAGAAAAATACTGACTACAATAGGAGTGTAGTTAATTGATAAACAACTAATTGGCCAACATTTCAAGACCCAATGACATCTCCGGAGGGCGCAAGACATGTCAGTTTAAGCAAAATGAAATAATTCAAGGCACCGTCTCGATGGCAATGTGAGCTAATACGTCTAGATATAGTTGGCCTCCATTTAAGAAAATAAAATACTTTACTCTCTCAGGAGTTGAATTTCTCTGGACAAGTTATTGAACAGATGAACTTTACCAGAATACTACATCAATAGTCAGGAAGACATTACAAGAAAATGCAATCCTCACTCAATACACACTGAAATTCAATGTCAAATAATTTCTGACAGTTAACAGCATGATGGCTCAGATAAACTGTTTGTGACCAAATAGCAGCAATAGGCAAGGTGAAATTTGACAAAAATCAGCTTTGGTTTATGTAAATTTCTTGAATCTTTATCTCAAAAGAAGATTGTATAAATCATACTAACAACAGGAGGGCCACCTAACAGATAAATAATAGGTTATCAGAAACAAGACTCTAGTTATACTGGTAAAGCTTGGCTGCCCCATGACACAGTTATTACATAACAGACAAAATATACCATTACATGCAACAACTCAACTGACAGTAAAGAAATATCAAAAACAAGCCCAATTCATTTCTCCAAATGTTACTAGTAAATCTTAAATACAAATATAGAAATTCTTAATTTGTCACAGATTACAATTGCTCCTGCACACTATTACAGGGTCATGGCTATTAGTTTAGCATGAACATCCTGTGTGCCTGAGTTTACTATTTACATGTTTAAATAAATAACTATAAAGCAGAGTTACTTAAGTTAACAAAAAAAAACACTTCCTAAACTTTATAGTTGATCTTTATACACAAAAAATGTTTTTGCAATAACTTATCTGTCCCTTACAAATAAAGTTCATGTTGCAGCGTAACTCAGCTCAAAGCAGCTTACTGTCTCTAGCAGCAGCATTTTCTTGGGTGTTGTCTTTGTTCAAACTCAACCAAAATTTCAAAAGTTTACTTCAGTAGGAACGATGAGAAAGGGGCTTCAAGGCATGGGCTTCTTCCTAAATATCAGTCAGCAGATAAAGACCCATTCCATAAAGATGCTTCAGTATTACTCTAAGCCAAAGTAAAACTCTATAATTGGATGTGTTAGATCAGCAGCATTAGAAACAAACAAATTACAAAATGTACTTACTTTATCAACCCAGTTATTCAACTTAAATAGCCAACAACCTACACTATTCTAAAACGTGTAGACAAGGATTCCAGCAGTCCAAGACTCAGCTATTACAAACTAAACTTTACCCAGTCACAACATTTGCTATATATAGGCACTACAAAATGCAACACACATTTAGAAGTCCGTCACAATTATGAATCCACCCCTTATAAAAGAGTGCACTCGTTCCCACTTTGGGAATATGATCTTTATCAAACTAATAAGACCACAAGAAAGTGGCAGCCCATCAGGCACCAAATGTTACAGATTGTAAAAGGTAGTTCATTAATGTAAAGCATGCTGCAATAAAACTACTTTATAATTAATTCTGCAGTGTAAAATTGGCAATTTTCCCTCCTCTCATTACAGAATACCTTTCAGAATGTTTTGGAAACTACTAGTCTATGCCAGGACTAGCATATCATAAACTGTAAAGAATGGCACAAATGACCAATACAGAACTAATGTAACAACTCAAGTGATCTAGTAAATCAAGCTGATTAGTGCAAAACAGTTGTAGTGGACCTCTGTGCTGTTACTTTGGCTGTAGGCAATGATTCACCAAACAATTAGATTTCAAAACAAACTCATAGGTGCCTCCCTTCTTCACGACCCAGAGGAACGTCATTTCCATAAACCACACTACATCATGTCACATTTCCTGTCCTGTGTGTACCCATCTGCCTTTTCAATTTCTTGGATCATCATTTTGAAGATTTCCACTGTAGTCTGAAAGAGAAAAGCAATTCAATAATGTTCAACACTTTAATATTGCCTGCTCTCAAGGGTAACAGTGTTTAAATACTGTGGCACAGAGATGCCAAACATAGGACAGTGGATGGCTGCCCCTTGCCTTTTGATTTAAAAGTTAGCTCTATAGCTCTCAGTATTGTGCGACTGGTTCACATCCAAAGCACAAGTTTTGAATTGCACATGCGATGTAACCTACATGTCACAGTACAGGAACAGATACTGATTTGGGCCATTTCATACCCATCTGTACAACAGTGGTTCTGCTGGGAAACTACCAAAACTTACCACCAATTCACTTCGGCTGTGTACATAATTTAACATTTCACCTCAATATCAGCAGTCATGAGCAGCTAGCAGCTAACAGCTAAATTCACCTCTATGTGCAGCACTTGTTCAGCTCCCTTCAGAAGGCAATGATCGAAATGCAGAGTTCATAGAATCGTAGGAAGTTTAAGGCACAGAAAGGACAGTTGGCCCATTGTGTCTGCACCAGCCGAAAAATGAGTCACCCAGACTAATCCCATTTTCCAGCATTTGGTCCACAGTCCTGCAGGTTACGGCACCTGAGGTGCATATCCAGGCACCTTTTAAATGAGTTGAGGGTTTCTGCCTCTACTGCCCTTTCAGGCAATGAGTTCCAGACCCTTATAAACCACTAGGTGAAAACATTGTCCCCAACTCCCCTCTAATCTTTCTACTCATCACTTTAAATCTATGCCCCCTAGACACTGACCTCTCTGCTAAAGTAAATAGGTCCTTCCCATCCACTCTATCCAGGCCCCTCAAGTCTCCCCTCAGCCTCCTCTATTCCAAGGTGAACAACCCCAGCCTATCCAATCTCTCCTCATAGCTGCAATTTTCCAGTCCTGGCAACATCCTCGTAAATCTCTTCTGTACCCTCTAATGCAATTACATCCTTTTCGTAATGAGATGATCAGAACTGCACACAGTAATTGTGGCCTAATGTAGTGCAGTGAAGTGTAGACAATTGTGTTCTATATAGTTCCAACATAATCCCTCTGCTCTTATATTCTCTGCCTCGGCTAATGAATGAAAGGACCCCATATGCCTTCTTAAACACCTTATCGACCTGTCTTGCTACCTTCAGGCATCTGTGGACATTCACTCCCAAGGTCCCTCACTTCCTCTACACCTTTCAGTATCTTGCCTTTTATTGTGTCTTGTTTGACCTCCCCAAATGCATCACCTCACACTTCTCTGGGTTGAATTCCATTTGTCACTTTCCTGTCCACCTGGCTAGTCCGCTGATATCTTCCTGCAGTCTACAGCAATCCTCCTCACTATCAACTGTGCGGCCAATTTCTGAGTCATCTGCAAACTTCTTGATCATTCCCCCTACGTTTACGTCCAAATCATTAATATATACCACAAAAAGCAGGGGACCTAGTACTGAGCCCTTGGGAACCCCACTGGAAACATGGAGAATGACCTAACCCACAATAAACCCACCTGGCCCCATGACCAAGAATATTTAAAAGAAAAAACGTTGGACAAGAAAAGTCCATTTAGCGTGTCAATCTGAAGTTACAAGATAAAGGTGCTTGCGAGCACAAGTAAACTAACAACATACACCATGGAAACAGATGGAGTTCGGTTGGGGCTGGTCCAATAATATTAGACCCCAAGGCTGAACTGTTAACAGTGGACAAAGATCTCCCAATAAAAGACCAGGCTGTTCCTATTTCATCCACACGTTTCCCCCCAACCACCCCAACATCAAATCACACACGCTACTCAGTACTGTGTGATGTCAAGTATATTATTCTGTTGCTAAAATGGAGCTGTGGTTGAGCTCACCTGTCCCTTTAAGGCACAACTTTCTAATCGCTGAATCTGAGATGAACCAGAGTTCAATTGGTGGTTGGTGAAAGAGGTTTACAGGAGGGAAGCTGTGCATAAAATGTCCAGCTCCAGGTCAGAGGTAAAAAAACAGCCTGAAAAGACTTTTTTTCTGCATTTTTATAATCCTTTTGACACTTTGAAGGGCAACAGATGCTCTCCAAATTTTAATACAGATTAATGTAAGCAGCATGGGAAGTAAAAAGACCAGTGTTAACAACCATTCTGAACATGGTCACAGTAATATGAGCTTGATGGTGAATCACAAAAGGCTAGTATCCAGGTGTAGCAAGTAATTAGGAAAGCTGATAGAATATTATCGTTTATTGCAAGAGGAATTGAATGCAAAATTTGGGAGGGCATGCTTCAGTTATACAGGGCATTGGTGAGACCACATCTGGAGTACTGTGTATAGTACCGGGCTCCTTATTTAAGGAAGGATGTAAATGCATTAGCAGTTCGGAAAGGATTACTAAACTAATAGCAGAAATGGGCAGGTTATCTTATAAGGAAAGACAAGGCTTGTTATCTGCTGGAGATTAAAAGAGCCAGAGGCGAGTTGATTGAAACATAAAAGATCCTGAAGAGTCGATGTGGAGAGGATGTTTCCTCTTGTGGGAGAATCTAGAACTAGGGGTCACTGTTTAAAAATAAGGTGTTGCCCATTTAAGACAGAGATGAGAAGGAATTTTTCTCAGGGGGTGGTGAGTCTTTGGAACTTCCCTCCTCAAAAGGCAGTGGAAGCAGAGTCTTTAAATGCTTTCAAGGCAGAGGTAGATCAACTCTTGATTAACAAGGGGTGAAGGGTTACCGGGGTGGGGGCGTAGGCAGGAGGTTACAGTCAGATCAGCCATGATCTTATTGAATGGCAGAGCATGCTCGAAGGACCAGGTGGCCTACTCCTGGGCAGGCGGTGGCATAATGGCATCATCACTGACTACTATTCCAGAGACCCAGGGCAATGCTCTAGGGACCCGGGTTCGAACCCCACCATGGTAGATGGTGAAATTTGAATTCAATATAAAAAAAATCTGGAATTCAAAGTCTGATGACAACCATGAAACCATTGCCAATTATTGTAAAAACCCATCTGGTTCACTAATGCCTTTAGGGAAGGAAATCTGCCATCCTTACCTGGTCTGGCCAACAGGCGACTCCAGACCCACAGCAATGTGGTTGACTCTTAAATGCCCTCTGAGCGAGGGCAATTAATGCTGGCCTAGCCCGCGATGCCCACATCCAATGAACGAATAACAAAAAAATGCTCCTACTCTTAGTTCATGTGGTGTCATAGCCCACTCAAAACTGTTTGGGATCAACTTTTATGAATCCATGCACAATTTCAAATTGATAACTGTCTGCACATAAAAGCTTTTAATGTCTTGTTGATGTTGAAACAGAGGTATTGTGGACCAGAACACTAAATGTGGAGACGCAATTGATAATTCTGGACTACTGCAATTGTCAGGTAATGCTTAGTTTTGCTTTACATTTAAGAACTCAGCAGTTAAAGAAGTTTAATTCTTTCAATTGGGCATCCAAGAGAATTTCCCAATCAAGGATGCACAGAGTGCATTTGTCCTGTACTCAAAAAAGGCCCTAAAAATTATGCATCTGGGAACAGTAGACAAGTCAAGGTAGATAAACAAAATACTTGAAAAGGAAACCTCTTTTGGGGGTGGGGGGTGGAAAGAGGCACGCAGTAACCGCATTGCAGAGCTTCTACCACGTGTAGTTCAGCACACTCCAGTTCCCCATACATTTATGATTGTGCCCCAAGGTTAACAGATAGACTTAAAGTGAAAATGTGAGGAACAGTCTCATAGTCACTGGTCTGGAATCCATGAATCCAAACTAAAACAGCACCAGCGTAAAAGTAGTTTTCGATCTAAACACTCTTGCTAATCTACTACTATATTGCCTCCTTTGGGAAATGGGAACATGCAGGCTATCAACTTTTCTCTCCTTAGTCACTTACATCATTCTGTTTTGCTGAGGATTCCAAGAATGCAGCCCCCCAGGAATCTGCAAGTTTTTTCCCTTCTTCAGTCTGCACCACCCTATGGAAACAGGAGTAAATGACAATGTAAACCAATGCAATTCTTCTTCAGAAAGAATGTCTTTGTTCAAGGGTTTTTCTTAAATTTAAAAAACAAAAAAACACCCAGTTTATACAAAGAAAAAAATGTTTGAGTTTCAGTTAGGTCTTACAATTGGAAGCATTTACTTCCTCCATCCCCACAAAAACATCTCCCCTCTTTTCCCAAAGACTGATTACTGTTAGTGTACTGGTCTCCAAGTTCGAAACAACATAACTGGCAATTCACACATGGACTCAAACAAATGTGAGGAATACATGCTGGGGAAGAGGAAAAGAACACACACAGGTAAACCACACTTAGCAACAAGGTAGTATCAGGAGCTGGAACCCTGGCTGATTCTGCCTCTTCCCTAACCTTGGAAGCATAAAAGGCCAGTTGTAACCATACCCCCCTCCTCCCCCAGCTAACTCAATGCTGACCAATGATAAAACCAGAGAACTTCCCAGTCTATATGAGTTAGTACAACATTATATGATTACATATTGCTCTGGAAACATTTATAACATTAGTTATAGGTAACCACCATATCTTATCAACAGCTCTAGACAATGGATGCTAGTCGGTTTCGTATCCATACAAGCCAACCATCCGCAGACAGTCAATGACTTGCAGTCCAGTGTGTTCACATTTTTGGTCTGCCATAACATCAATGCCCATTCCATCGTGGTCTTGTTCAACGATGCACCCATGTTGCAGATCAGTTATGCAGTATGTATCAAACTACCATGATGCCGGATAGACTTGGGCAGGAAACCACCAGATTACGTCCAGGTATCAGAATCGTCAATGGAGGGCATCAATAACCTACTTGATGAAGGCTATAGTTGACGTATGGACCTGACAGTAATGCAGTTTGACTGACGAGTATGGGTAACCAACAGAAGTCACTAGCCAAGTGTGCAAGGAATAGCCCTTGTCCTAAGATTGGTGCAAGATAAAAGCATCATGGCAGCTGCTAGGAAAGTGGGCATACAGCATCATGATTTGCTCCTGGTGAGCATATATCAGCTGCACCTGGTGATCATATATCAGTTGCACATTAATGGAGTGGAAGCCCTCAATTCATGAAAGCAGGAGTTTACATGCAGCACCCACATGGATGCAGCCAATGACACCCTGGACTTGGTGAATCTTGTATTCTATGCAAATCCAGCTCTATCCTGCTGTTTCTGGAAGTCAATTGAGGCAAATGAAAGCATTTGCTCTATGGCATCAGTCACCTAAACAAAAGCATGAGCTACAAGATTGACTGATGTTGCCAAAATCCCCTCTGGTTGTCGCCAGAGACAAAGACGTTCAGAGCTAGTGACCTTGACTGCAAAAAGCAATGTTGTACTCTGTGACAATTGGTTGCAGGTTTTGTTGCAAGGCAACAAATCAGACAACCTCCTCAGAGGATTGAAGCCTTCATATGGACTGCTCCTCAGAGAGCTGCAGGTATGTTGTTCAGGGACCACAGACTCAATTGGGAGGGTAAAGATCCCTGCAAGCATGCCTCCATCAATTTTGCTCTCCCTCCACCTGCTCACTTATGTTGCAGTGAAATTCCCAGAAGGATTCCCTCATGAAAAAATAAATGCAATGCTAGAAATCCCTCAAGAGTTCAGAACATTATAAAGTGACAAGCACTGTGAAATTGTGCAAGCAGGAAGAAAAAAAAAACAGAACTATTGAATGCAAGCAAAATGTCTGCAGTTTTACCCCAGAGGAGATCCCTTAATTTAAATATATCAGTGGAAATGGCTGCCTCTTGACCACTACATTTCATGGGTGGGATTAGGAACTGATGGTAGAAATAAAAACAGTTTTGGGGGAAGTGTGGCTGTGTATGTGTCATCAGACCCCAATTTCCATTTATTAATAAGGGCTCTGCCTGTTTTGTGCAGGAGCTCCAGGTCAAGATCTGTCTGAAAATCAAACAGGCATTTAAAAAAAAAGCTATTCTGGATTCTGATTCCAGCACTGTTTCTGGTTGGACATTTTATCTTAAATTCTAATCTCTTCCTTTGTTCTTTTTGGCGATCTCAAATGTCTACCCCTAGTTACCGACCAGTGTAACCTTCAGTTAACAGTACAGTTTATCAGCACCTAGCAGATCTCCACTAGATGATAAGCTTAACGTTCTTTGTTCTAATGAAAGGAGTCCCACTTCCTGATACCAGGGCTAAGAGTGAATAGTTTTAAGGAATGGCTAGTGAATCTCATTTGCACACTCCACGATCTTCACATCATTTCTGAAATAAGGCACCCAAAACTGGCCACAATCTTAACTGGTCCCTTCAGAAAGTTGACCTGAATTATTAACTGTTTTTCCACAGATGCTGCAAGACCTGAGCATTTCCAGCATTTTCTGTCTTTATTTCAGTTTTCCAACATCTCAAATTACTGCTTTCCATTCTCTAATCTTTAACCAACTTCCTATTCACACTACCACATTCCCTAGAATGCTGTGTACCTCAATTTTAAAAAGCTATATGACATCTTATTTAAGACCATTTGAAAATCCATATAACATTCAGCTCAATTCCTTTCACAATAGTCTAATTTCTTCAAATAACTCAAATTTGTCACATGTCTGGCTTTTAAGAAAATCCATGTTCGTTGTTGTCCACAATTAACCCAAGACTTTATAGACTACCATTAATTTCATCCCATATTAAGGCCTCTACAAGCTTGTCCATCAAAGTTAAGCTGAAAGGTCTACAGCTACCTGGTTTATCCTTTTTTGACAGAGGCTTTACACTGGCAAACCTTCAGTCCAGTAGCACAACTTCCACATCAAAGGATATTTGAAAGATCGTGGTCAGAGCCTCAATTTTTTTGGACTCTGACTTCCCTCAGTACTTCAGAATCCATTGTTTCAAGGTCTGATGCCTATTTTATTTGGAGTTTCAGCAAATTTTCTTTTTGAAACATTAATATCTCATTGTATCCGATTGCTCCACCCCCTTATCTTGTACCCAATAATTTCCCCTACCATGCTCTTTGTTTAAAGAAAAAGGTAGAATATTCATTTAACATTGCTGCCATTCCTTCATCCTCAATGGGAAGATTACCTCTTATTTTTTTTCTCCCCAATTAGTTTGCAGGCTCTGAGTGGTATTGGCAAGGCCAGCATTTATTACCCATCCTTACCTTCAAGGCAGCAGTGGTGAGTCATCATCTTGAATGGCTGCAGTCCATATGAAGGTGCTCCCACAGTGCTGTTAAGTCAGGAGCACCAGGACTTCAACCCAGCGACAGTGAAGGAACAGCGATATAATTCCAAGTTAAGGTGGTAAGTGGCTTGGAGAGGAACTTGCAAGCGGTGGTGTTCCCATGCGTCTGCTGCTCTTGTCCTTCTAGGTGGTAAAGGTCGCAGGTTTGGAAAGTGCCATTGAAGGAGGCTTGGTGAATTGCTGCAGTGCATCTTGTAGATGGTACACACTGCTGCCAGTGTGCACCGGTGGTGGAGGGAGTGAAAGTTTAAGGTGGTGGGTAGGGAGGCAGTCAAGAGTACTGCTTTGTCCTGGCTGGTGTTGAGCTTCAAGTGTTGTTGCAGCTGCACATCTAGGCAAGTGGAAATTATTTCATCAAACTCCTGACATGTGTCTTGTAGAGGAGAGGGGTGTTTGGGAGAGTCAGCAGGTGAGCCACTTCCTGCAGAATATCCAGTCTCTGATCTGTCACTTAAGTGGTTAGTCCAGTTTAGTCTCTAATTAATGGTAACCACCAGAATGGGATGACATTGGATAATGTCCTACCCCTTCATGCTTATAAAGCCCTTTATTACTTTCTCTATATATCTTTCATACCACCTCTTTGCCTTTCTAATCTACTTTGTTTCTTCTC
Organism: Carcharodon carcharias; assembly: GCF_017639515.1. Lineage (NCBI taxonomy): Eukaryota > Metazoa > Chordata > Chondrichthyes > Lamniformes > Lamnidae > Carcharodon > Carcharodon carcharias. Next base: position 20,436,868 of record NC_054507.1, on the reverse strand, counting down.
TATATTCAGCTTGATTTTTTTTTTTTGCAGTTCTCCCTCACTCTGGTATCATTATCTTTCACTATTCTCTCTTCCCCTTTTTTGATTTTTCCTAGATATTTCCCTACCTTTCCATTATCTACATCCCTCACTTCATTCTCTAGAACTAAATCAAACACAAGACTAAAAAGAAGTGTGTTCTAAACATATTATTCTATTCTTTGCCACTCTCATTACTTTTGTTCCAGTCTACCTTGGGATAATTAAAGTCACATTAGCATAGCAAGACTTCACATAGAAAACAGGGCTACTAAGCAAGTAAAACTGCATACCTTTGTTTTGAAAGATCTCTCTTATTTGCAACAAGCACTGTTGGTATTCTAAAGGATGGAGAGAAAAGAACAAACAGTAGTTTTGTCTGCAATATGAAAAATCAAATGAAGCATCAGAATAGTAATTTTCTTCTTCAGAGACCAGTACACCCAAGTCTGCAATAGGCCATACTAATTCCCACATTTGCTCATCTGCAGGAACCCTACATTTTCTTTTGCTAAAACTTGGATAACAGAAGCCTCTCAGTACCAGCTAATGAACAACTCTGTTCAAAAGTATACTTATACTCAATTAATGTCAAGTTGAAATCAAGTATAAATTTATTGTAGCGCTTGTGATGTACTTACCACACTTCCATTTTGAGACTATAGCATACCGCAGCCAAGCACTTCAACACTGGAGAGCATTCCCAGTTGCAATACCACTCAATGCTGTATTAATATCACAGAACCCCTTAAAGAAATGGTTCAGTAATATTGGCCAAGGCTCCTGGTGTTATGAAAGCCGCCCCATTTAAATTATGAGCAGATTCCACAGTCCAAAAACAACTGCATCAGCTTGCTTTTACATATGAAGTTGTTTTAAGACATCATTGATTCAAGCCATTTAATAGCTGGCAAGATACACGCTGATCAGGAAATAAAACAACACAGAATAACCATCACTGGCATGTCATAGAGGTCGACAGCACAGAAAAAGGCCCTTCGGCCCATCAAGTCTGTGCTGGTCAAACAAGTACCTAACTATTCTAATCCCATTTTCCAGCACTAGGCCCATAGCCTTGTATGCCATGGCATCGCAAGTGCACATCCAAATACTTAAATGTTATGAGGGTTTCTGCCTCTACCACCCTGTGAGTTCCAGATTCCCACCACCCTCTGGGTGAAAAAAATTCTTCCTCACATCCCCTCTAAACCTCCTGCCCCTTACCTTCAATTTATGCCCCCTGGTTATTGATCCCTCCGCCAAGGGGAAAAGTTCCTTCCTGTCTACCCTATCTATGCCCCTCAATTTTATGCACCTCAATCATGTTCCCCCCTCAATTTCCTCTGCCCCAGGGAAAATAACCCCAGTCTATCCAATCTCTCCTCATAACTAAAACTCTCCAGCCCAAGCAACATCCTGGTAAATCTCCTCTGCACTCCCTCCAGTACAATCACATCCTTCCTATAATGCGGATTCCAGAACTGCACACAATACTCTAGCTGTGGCCTAACCAGCATTTTATACAGTTCCAGCAGAACCTCCCTGCTATTATGTTCTATACCTCAGCTAATAAAGGCCAAGTATCCCATATGCCTTCTTAACCACCTTATCTACCTGTCCCACTACCTTAAGGTGGACATGTACACCAAGGTCTCTCTGATCCTCTGTACTTTCCAGGATCCTACCATTTATCGTGTATTCCCGTGCCTTGTTTGTCCTGCCCAAGTGCATCACCTCACACTTATCTGGATTAAATTCCATTTGCCACTGATCAGCCCGTCTATATCCTCCTGTAATCTAAGGCTATTCTCCTCACTATTTACCACCCCACCAATTTTCATGTCATCCTCGAACTTACTGATCAACCCTCCTACATTCAAGTCTAAATCGTTTATATATACCGCAGACAGCAAGGGACCCAACACCAATCCCTGTGGAATCCCACTAGACACAGGCATCCAGTCACAAAAACACCCCTCAACCATCACCCTCTGCTTCCTGCCACTCAGCCAATTTTGGATCCAATTTGCCAAATTGGATTCCATGGGCTCTTACCTTAGTTATTAGTCTCCTATGTGGGACCTTATCAAAAACCTTGCTGAAGTCCAAGTATACTACGTCAAATGCATTGCCCTCATCTACACACCTGGTCACCTCTTCGAAAAATTCAATCAAAATGGTCAGACAAGACCTCCCCTTAACAAAACCATGCTGACTGTCCTTGATTAATCCCTGCCTCTCCAAGTGTAGATTAATTCTGTCCCTCAGAATTGCTTCTAATGGTTTCCCCACCACTAAGGTTAGACCGACTGGCCTGCAGTTCCCTGGTTGGTTGCCTGCAAAATGCAGGAATTTCTGGTAGTAGCAGTGCTGTCTCATTTACCTTTCAGCATTACAACATAAATTGGCAATGTACTGCCATTAAGAACTCTAAGAATTCTACATTTCCTAGGTTTCTAAGTCTCTGATCTGGCTCAAGATTCAAGTCAAAAGTCCCAAAGCGAAATAAAGAACAGACTGCAGCAATACAATTGCCTAAAAGAACTGCTTAGTGTAAGTACTCCATTCAACACCCGAGATTGGAGAATTGAGACTTTTGATTTCAGGTCATAATGGCAATCCATTAACTATAGGTTGACAAAGTTCAATTTCCCCTTCGCCAGCTCCAAGATTCAAAGTTCAATGGTAGCTAATAGGCAGATTTACATTTTGGAGAGAGAATTGAAAGTAAAACAGTGGTAATCTATAATATTTTTCAATTGTACATACTCCAATTTAGCCTTACATCTTGTCTACATTTGATCAAAATATCTCAGCTACTTCCATGCACAGAAGGCACAAGTGAGTGAATGCAAGAAAGTATCTACTTACATGTATATCCTCACTACTCACCTGCACATCTGGCAAATACACGGACGTTCAAGAGGTGGAGCATAATGCGGAGATGATGGCCGGCTGAGGGTTGAATAAATTATAATTATTATTACTGACACTTGAAAGATTCCTTCCTTCTGAATTATTCCTTCCAGTGGACAGTGGTTATAGCTTGTGCTGAGTAGGCCAACATACCTATCCAAAACAGATATCATCTTGCACTGACAAATCATTACTATATCACTGTCACCCTTACCAGATAGAAGGAAAAAAGCCATGCAATGTACAGACAAACTGTTATGTTGCATCTGTCCACTCCGTTTGTATGAGCTGCATTAATAGCATGCATTTATAGGCATCATTAAAAACACTTGCATACATTTTTCATGCCCTACTCTAATAAAGTGATATTAAAGAACAGTTAAATGCATTCTGCACCCATTCCCTCATGCATAATGTTCATTTAAGCTATTTAAAAAGCCATGAAGTCTCTGAACCAGAATAACTGGTCCTTTTAGGGTTCAAAAACCTTTTGTGGCCACTTTAAATCTAGAGGTTTCCAACTACGGTCATGGTCACACATTACAAAGGAGTTGCATTTCCCCCTCTTCACTCATTTTGTCAAAGTTTGATGAATGTGATGGTTAACCCTTTAAAGAAGCATGGCAACATTTTACACTGCACAAGAATGGCATCCAATGAAATGCTCTGAATGCCACAATACTTAGGGTCACTGAGTTCAAGAGAGGCTCTGTAAATCAGGGTTAATTTGTTCTCAGGCTATGGTCTGGGGGAAATGTGCACCAGGGTTTTGTTCTGTAATTATACATGAGAACACTAACTCACCATCCTGGCTTGGAAATATATCACCATTCCTTCACTGTCGCTGGGTCAAAATCCTGGAACTCTCTCCCTAACAGCACTGTGGGTGTATCTACACCACATGGACTACATCTGTTTAAGGCAGCAGCTCACTAAGGGCAATTAGGGATGGGCAACAAATGCAAAGCCCACATCCCATAAGTGATTTTTTTTTTAAAAAAGTGTGTTCACAATCGTAGAAGCCAACAGGTGATTATCAATGAGCAAGCTGCTTACTTTTATAGTCCACTCAAAATCTATAGCAGCCACAAAATGTTTTTGTGCATCACAAGCAAGCCAAATCACTCCTGATCTCTACTATTACAGACAGAAGGCACAATGACCTGTGCTGGATTGAGTGTGGAGAGTATAACAGAAACTGTAGGAAGATTTATTTAAACAGTACAATCTTTTAAAGTATCATAGCTGAAAAACAGATACTCAAATCCTAGTATTTATTAGGCACCCCATAGACAAAGACCCCATAGACAAAGACAACAATTAACATTTAATTAAGTGTTTCCCACCCATCTCTCCTGAAGGTACTGAATTACTCTCTCATATGTTCCATGGGCACCAGTCACCCTCCAGTATCTTGCCCAAGTGGATGTTCTTCATGTGCAAGCTTAAAAAATGAGGGACGGTAAGCTTGTCAGCTGTAGGAAAATCACAATCAAGCCAGACCCAACATGTGATGCACGTTCTAACAGAGATTATTAGATAGCCAAGAAAAATGAGAATCCTTATTTTTCTCCTCCATTACCTAGGGAATCCATATCGTTGCCTAAGCTGAAACCAAGAACCTTCTAGTCTGTATGGTTCAATCACACACCACCGTTCCCAACTGAGCCATGATCCATTCCACAGCCCTCCTCCACCACCATCCAATTGTTGACACCTTATTTCTGGTCCCAGCAGTTACCACATGATTTATAACTCCCTCGACTCAGGCACTATCTTCCTTTCAAACCTATCATCACCCCTTCCTCATAAAAATCCACCCTTGATCCATCTATCCCCTTCAACTGTTGCCTAGTTTCTCACTTCCCCTCCTTGTACAAGATCCTTTAACAGATCATCACCTTCCAGCTGCATGTTCACTTATCCCAGAACTCCCTGTCCAAATCCCTTCAATTTGATTTCCACCCTGCTCACAGCACCAAGACCACAAAATCATGAACAATGTCCTCCCCGACTCTGACACCATATCTCCTCAATCTCTCCAACATTCAACACATGCCACCCTCCTCCATGGAGCTTCCTCACATGGTCCCACTTCTGTGCATTACAATACAACTAGCACATCTCCGGGAATGGCTTCTTCTAGATTCCTTACATGGTTGCCTCTAGAGTTTCCACCAAGGATCCAGCCTTGTTCCCCTCTTCAATATCCCGCACTGACATCATCCATAGACACAAGGTCAGCTTCCACACTGATCCCACACCCAGCTCTGCTTCTCCCACCTCACTTCTCAACTTGAAAACCCTCTCCACGATGTCAGATTGCCTGAACGACACAGAGAGCCAGAATTTTACGATGGAACAAGGCAACTTAAGGCACAATTTTAGGGTACCTGCCAAAAACTGTGCAAGTTTGCTACCAACTCAATTGTCCTTCTGGTTATTCTCATTTAAGATGAAACAAACTCCATGCAACCTTCGCTTACTGTTTCACTCAGAGTTGAAATTAAAATCCCAAAATTTTATTCACTACAAATTATGCTTACTCCACTCTTCCATGACCTTACCTCCACTGAAACCCTCATTCATGCTTTCATCAATTCTACACTTGCTTGGGAGTCTATAAAGTGAAATTTTACGCACAGGACAAGCCTGCTTTTTATTATATACAGGCCCACTTAGGGCAGAAGGTATTAGATTCTGAATTAAAATATCACAAGCCACTGAACTTTTGAATTGAAGTTTAAAGCACCAGGACTCTATTTACCCTTCTAGGTGTTAATAACCCTCTGATAAACATAGAAAAACTTTGTAAAATTCCAGCCACTAACCATTGTGATATTGTGGCTTCTCCCAGTCTATCAATTCTCAGGATATAGAAGATGTGCAACATCTTTACAATAGCCGCTATTATATCAAGGTGCAGAGACTGAATGGCATTCCCTTCACAGGAAGGAATCTTTATGTAAACATCAATGATTTAGCTATTTGTTTTATAGCTCCAATTAGTTCCTGAAGCACAGCATTTAATGGTGGGAAAAGGACATGCAGAATTGTTTGCTGCAAAAACAAACTTACAAGGTCAACATCTGTGAAAGGAATGTAACAGTTGATAAGGAAAGATTCATTCCTTCAATTAAATAGAAGGTCTTTTCTCAGCTCATTAATTTACCCTAAATGTTTTCTTTCCTTTAGGAAAATGATGTACCTGGCAAAGGCAGAAGTCACGTGGGCTGTAGTTTAAGGTCTTAAAAAGAGAGGCAGGTTTTTTTAAAAATCCATTCATGGGATGTGGACATCGCTGGCTTGGGCCAGCATTTATGGCCATCCCTAATTGTCCTTGAGAACTAAGTGGCTTGCTAGGCCATTTAAGAATTAACCACATTGCTGTGGGTCTGGAGTCACATGTAGGCCAGACCAGGTAAATGCGGCAGATTTTCTTCCCTAAAGGGTATCGGTGAACAAAACGGGTTTTTACGACAATCAATAATGATTTCATGGTCATCATTAGACTTTTAATTATTGCATTCCCATTGCATATTCCCATTGTCAAGTGCACTCACTCTATCTGCCACTACAGTAGGTGCAGTGGTTAAGTGACCCATTGCAGAATGTAATCTGCTGGGCAGAGTCAGGTTAATGCAGGACCACTACTCAAATAAACCAGAAAAATATTACAAAAATCACCAATACTCACTGGATTTTTCCCACCATATCCAACAGTTTACTGTGAATTGCTTTAATCACTTCAAAACTGCAACAAAAAAAAAAATCCAAAAGGCAGACATCAGCAACAAAAAAAAATTTAAAAGTAGCCACTACTGTTATCCACGAGTAATCAGTGCATAAAATCCTTTCCATCCTCTGATGGCTTAGGACCAATAATCCTTTCAGATTGAAGAATTACGCAATGCCTCACTTTAGTCAGTCAAATTATTCTTCTCCTCCAGAGCAGGTAAACACAAGGTTTGATCATCAGCCTGTACCAAGTTTGCCAACAGCCACCAGGCAGACAGGGGGAGGTGCCCACTCCCTATCCAGATTAGTGACTCAACCTAGAATGCATTTGGGGCATGCCCGCAGCAGGCTCAACCACAATAGATCCCAAAGTCAAATAGTCTACCAACTCACTATTGAAACTTTGTATTAAGAATGGGCACATGGCTAAGGTTACTGGAGGAGAATTAAAAGCTTGCCATGGGTTAGGTTTATTTATAAACTAGCCCCACTGCAGAGGATTTCAAGTTCTGAAATTTCTAACAATTTAGCACACTCATATTCAGTTCATGCATTTGAGAATTATACGAAATGACACAACTGAAAAAACATTAAGGGAGATTAAAATATTAAAATTAACATGTAGGTATATAACACTAGCATGATATTGCTCTGGCATTTTTGTTCTCTTGCCTCCTTTATCCCATGAATTGATAGGCTTGGAGAAGCCACATTATCACTAATTAAAGTTGAAGCCTGAGATCAGCCACGATCATATTGAATGGTGGAGCAGGCTCGACAGGCAATATGGTCTACTGCTCCTATTTCATACTGTTGTAATCTAGCTGCTACTCCTGTTGAGATCAGATCAGCACAGCCTAAGAATTGTCCTATTTCGCATTATATGGTTCGGTGGTACAATAAGCAGTGTATTTACCCTCTGAGCCACAAGGGCACCTATCCATTTCAAAAAAAACAGCCCAACGTGTTGGAGGGCTAAATGATGAATTGTTGTAAGTCAGGTATCCTTTTATTTCAAAAGACGAGTCCAAATCAGACTATATAGATGTATGGTGGAGCAGAGAGAGTTTTATTTTGCATTAGACCTGCACTATAAATGCCCACATAAACTGAAATAAATCAAGTATCAACTTCCATCAAAATCAAGGTTTCTTTGGTTCCTTAAATGATGTGCTTAAATCTAAGATTAACCGATTTGTTAAAAATTAGAATTACTTCCATCTAGTTCTGAGTCATTTAACATGGATTACTCACCTCTTCATTGAGGTTACAGAGTAAACCAAAACATAGCCGTGAACATCCATAGTGTGGGACCGGCTGAATATAGAGTATTCGTCCTAAAAGCAGAAACAAAAAAAACGTAAGAGAAAAAAATGAAACTTCAGTTAGGGTGTCAAGCAAGTGAAATGTGGTTCAAACCAAAAAGAGGAGGCAACACAAACCAGGTACTGAAAGGCTGAAAACAAGCAAGCCTTTTCAGGATGATAGACACATTCCTACAACATGCTAAGTACACAGGAAAAATCTATCACATTCCATTTTCCAAACCTGATGCTAGCCCATACATCAAATTGCAGCGTCCAGCTCAATGGAGTACTGCAGAGTACTTAACTCGGAAAATTTGGTGATGAGGGATAGGTGCTGTTCAGGTCGTTTACAGAGCAGTGGTCTAAGTGAGGGAGGAGACAGCAAGACCCGGTGAATAGCTTTTAAGTGTTTCCAATAGTTGTGAAAGTAAAGGCACGGTAGGGAACGTCAGCCCCAAGGACTACACATCCTGTGCCACATGGGAAATCCTGGATATTTCTCGTGGCCTAGGCCACCACATTTGCAGGAAGTATCACCAACTAGAGCTTTGTGACTGGAAGACTGTTTCTAATGGAAAACAGTCTTTTGTGGTATATATCAATGATTTGGACTTGTATGTAGCAGATAAGATTAAGAAGTTTGCAGACAATATAAAAATTAGGCATGCGGTTGACAGTCAGGACTGCAGGAAGATATCAATGGACTAGTCAGGTGGGTGGAACAGTGGCAGATGGAGTTCAAACCAGAAAAGCACAAGGCATTGCATTTGGGGAAGGCAAACAAGACAAGAGAACACACAAGTGGTAGGATACTGAGAAATGTAAAAGAACAGAGGGAGCTTGGAGTGCATGTCCACATATCCCTGAAGGTGGCAGCACAGGTAGATAAGGTGGCTAAGAAGGTGGCCTTTATTAGCAAAGGCATGGAGTGTAAGGGCTGGGAGGTTATGCTGGAACAGTATAAAACACTAGTTAGGCTACAGCTGGAGTACCAGGTGCAGTTCTGGTCACCACAATATAGGAAAGATGTGATTGCACCAGAGAGAGAGTAGAGAGGAGATTTACAAGGATGCTGCCTGGACTGGAGAATTTAAGTTATGAGGAAAGATTGGATAAGCTAGAGTTGCTTTCTTTGGGAGAGTGGAGGCTGAGGGGCAATCTAATTGAAGTCTGTAAAATTATGAGGGGTCTAGATAGAGGAAGGACCTATTCTCCTTGGCTGAGAGGTCCATAACCAGGAGGCATAGATTTAGGGTAAGAGGTAGGAGGTTTAAAGGGGATTCGAGGGTACCTTTTTTTACTCCAAGGGTGATGGAGATCTGGAACTCACTGCCTGTAAGTATGGTAGAGGCAAAAACCTGCATTAAATTTAAAAAGTACTTAGATGTGCACTTAAAACGCACATAACCTACAAGGCCAAGAGACGGAAAGTGGGATTAGGCTGGATGGCTACTTGTTGGCCAGCAACACACACACAATGGGCCAAATGGCCTCCTTCCATGCTGTAAAATTCTATAATTCGAGCTCTCACCTGCCCAGCAGTATCCACCAGTTGCAGATAGAAGTCTTGTCCAGCAAAGTTTATAGTTTTATTAAAAGCTGCAAAATAGTTGAAAAAAAAACCATGAATAGGAAAAAGTAGGCATATATTTAAAAGATAGGTTGCATCCTGTGCTTGATAGCTGCACTTTGTTCTACCAATAAACCTGCAAATAAGGTATAGTATTTCAGCACGATTGACTCAAAGATCAGTCAAATGCAGACAACAGATAACACAGCAGTAGTTTAGTCTCTGGAGTAACACAAGAAGGTATCAACTGATATTGAAAAGGGGCCTAAGGCTGTAATGATGATCACATGTATCTGGTCAGTTTTAAATTTGCAGAAGACAGTCCAAAATTAGATTGGGAGATTGCAAATTCATGGATAGTACTGTGGTCTTTTGTCACATCCACACGTCTTCATAAAAGTGAATTACAAAAGCATCACTTGCAAGCAGCACCTACAAGCCATCAGCCATGTCTCAGTGGGTAGCGCTGTTGCCAGATTCAAGTTCAAGACCCACCCTAAGAGACTTGAGCACATAGGCTGACACTCCAATGCATTACCGAGGGAACATTGCATTGTCAGGATGCAATCTTTCAGATGAGACATTGAACCACGTGTTGCATTCTCAGGTAGACGGAAAAGACCCCATGACAAGACCAGGAGTCCTGGCCAATATTTATCCCTCAAGCTACACCTAAAACAAATTATTTGGTCATCATCACAGTGCTGTGTGCAAAATGGTTGTCACAAGTCTTACAACAGTGACTACATTTCAAAAGGGTTTTATTGGTTGTAAAGCACTTGAGATGTCTCAGTTGTGAAAGGTGCTAAATAATTGCAAGTTCTTTCTTTGATCAACATACAAGGCGATGTTGGATGGTTGGTAGAAATGGGTTTTGATTCACGGGGCACTGGCATCAGTACTGGAGCAAGTGGGAGTTGTACTGTTGGGGTGGCCTTCAACTGAACCATGCTGAGAGCAGTGTTCTGGCAAGTCACATAACTAGGGCGTAGGGAGGGCTTTATACTAAATGGTGGGAGGAAGGGATCACGCGAGAGGTGATGTGGTAAATCAAAGGGAAACAACAAGGTCACAGAGCAGGGTAGCAATTTGGGTAATCATAACCAGATTGTGGCAGGAAGGCACAGAGCATACAAAAAGTGCACTAGCAGATATGGCCAGAGATGGCAAAAAATGATAAAAAGACAATGTTAAAAGTTCTGTATCAGAATACATGCAGCATTTGTAACAAAATGGATGAATTGTTGGCACAGATAGAAATAAATATGTATGGCCTGATGGCTATTACAGAAGCGTGGTTTCAAGGTGACCAAGGCTGGGGCCTGAATATTGAAGGTACTTGACATTTTGAGAAGTCAGGAAGATAGGAAAAGGTGGTGGGGTAGCTCTGTGAATTAAGGATGTAATTGGTACAGTAATGAGAGATTGCCTTAGCTCAAAGAGCACCATGTGACATCAGTTTGCGTAGAGATAAGAAATAGGAAAGGTAAGAGGTCATTTGTGGGAGTAGTTTATAGGCCCCCTAACAGTGGTTACATGGTATACAGGAAGAAATAAATGGGATGACTTTAATCTACATGTGGTTTGGGCAAATCAGATTGGCATAGGTATCCTGGAAAATTAGTTCATAGAGTGTATTCGAGACAATTTCTTAGAGTAGTATGTTCTACAGCCAAGCAGGGAGCAGGCTATTCTAGATCTGGTACTGTGCAATGAGACAGGATTAATCAATAACCTCATGGTAAAGGACCCTCTAGATGACAGCAATCATAACATGATAGAATTTCACATTCAGTTTGAAGGGGAGAAACGTGGGTCTAAAACTAGTGTTTTAAACCTAAATAAAGGCAATTATAAGGGTATGAAGGAAGAAAAGGCACTAAAATGAACTGAGAAACTAAGTTAAAAAGGTAGGATTGTAGTGATGCAGTGACAGACTTTTAAGGAGATATTTAATAACTCTCAGCAAAGATTTATCCCAGTGAGAAAGAAAGAAGGATGCATCATTCATGGCTGAATGAGGAAGTTAAGGATGGTATCAAATTGAAAGAAACACTGTACAAATCTGCAAAGATTAGTGGTAGGTCAGAAGATTGGTTGAACTTTAAGAACCAGAAAAGAACGAGAAAAAAAAATGAAGTGGGAGAAAGTAGAGCATGCTAGAAAGCTCTAGTAATATAAAAATAACTAGTAAGAGTTTCTACAAGTATTTAAATAGGAAGAGATTAACTAAAGCTAGTATTGATCCTCTGGAGGGATAGTCTGGGGAATTGACAATGACAAACAAGGGAACAGCAGAGGTGTTGAACAGGTATGTTGTGTCTGTCTTCACTGTAGAAGACTTAGAAAACCTCCCAAAAATATTTGAAAATCAAGAGGTGTAAGGGCAGGAGGAACTTTAAAACAACCGCCATCACCAGGGAAAAGATGCTGGAAAAACTATTAGACCTAAAGGCTGACAAGTCCCTAGGACCAAATGGCCAGCATCCTAGGGTCTTCAAAGAAGTGGCTGCAGAGATAGTAAGGGCATTGGTTATAATCTTCTAAGATTCCTTAGATTCTGGAAGGGTCCCAGTGGATTGGAAAACAGCAAATACAACACCTTTATTCAAGAAAGGAGGAAGACAGAATAAAGGAAACTATAGGCCAGTTAGTCAAACATCTGTCATAGGGAAATTGCTATAATCCATTATTAAGCAGGTTACAAGATACTTAGGAAATCATTATGGGATCAGGCAGAGTCAACATGGCTTTGTGAAAAGGAAATAGTGTTTAACAAGCAAGGTGGATAAAGGGGAACCAGGTGTGTACTTGGATTTCCCCAAGGCATTTGATAAGATGCCACATCAAAGGTTACTACACAAGATAAGAGCACATAGTGTAGGGGGTAATATATTAGCCAATCAATCCTCTATGCTAACAGAAGCAAGGAGTAGGGATAAATAGGTCTTTTTCAGGTTGGCAAGCTGTAACTAGTGGAGTGCCAAGGGATCAGTGCTGAGGTCTCAACTATTTACAATCTATATCAATGACTTGAATGAAGGGACCAAATGTATGGTAGCTAAATTTGCTGATGACACCAAGATAGGCAGGAAGTAAATTGTCAACAGATGGTAAAAAGTCTACAAAGGGGTGTAGATAGGTTAAGTGAGTGGGAAGAAAATTGCCAGCTGACGTCTCATGTGGAAAAATGTGAACTTGCCCAGCAGCAGGAAGAATAGAAAAGCAGTATATATTTAAATAGAGACGCACAGCAGAACTCAGTTATACAGAGGAATCTGGGTATCCTCACATACTAATTTTCTAATTCATGTACAAGTGCAGCAAGTGATTAGGAAGGCAAATGGAATGTTAGTGTTTATTGCAAGGGGAATGAAATGTAAAGGGAGGGAAGTTAGTTTTACTGCAGCTGTACAGAGCCTTGGTGAGACCACATCTAGAATAGTGTATGCAGTTTTGGTCTCCTTACTTGAAAAAAATATATAATTGCATTAGAAGCAATTCAGAGAAGGTTCACTCAACTCATTCCTGGGATGAAGGGCTTATCTTATGAAGAAAGTTTGAACAGGTTGGGCCTATACTCATTGGAGTTTAGGAGAACGAGAGAAGATCTTGAGATGACTTGATCGGGTGGATACCCGGAGGATGTTTGCTCTTGTGGGATAGACTAGAACCAGGGAACACAGTTTAAGAACAAGAGATCTCCCTTTTAAGACTGAGATGAGGAAAATATTTTCCTCTCAAGAGTATTAGCCTATGGAATTCTCTCCCGCAGAGAGCAGTGGAGGCTGGGTCATTGAATTTATTGAAGGCTGAGTAAGACCAGATTTTTGATAGGCAAGGGAGTCAAGGCTATTGGGGGGTGGGGGGTGGGGGGGTGTTGCAGACAGGAAAGTGAAATTGAGACCACAACCAGATCAACCATGATCTTAAAGAACAGCAAAGCAGGCTCAACAGGCCGAACAGCTTACTCCTGCTACTAAGTTCGATGTCCTATGTCCCTAACTCATTGTTTGATAGCTTCTGCATACTCTTGCCTGAGGGGCATCTATTTCTTAAAATACACAGAAGCAGTTCAGTCCCACAAACACCCTATGAGTCAAAAAGGTAGCAGAATTCGTGTTCAAATCAGTTTGTGATAATCTGTTCCCATAAAGAAGGGGAAGGACACTGGTCGAAGACAGGTTCTGGATTTGTGTTGATGTCCCCAGTCAAATAGCCTGCCTTCATTGTCTAGGTCCACACATGAATTAGGATCACATGGGCAACATACCAGACAGAGACCAGAAGCACCCCAGCATTGGTCAACATCTTCAGGGGCGGGGCAGAGGAGAAAAAAAACTGCCAACACAGTCCCAGTCTCAGTGTTCACTCCAAACTTGCTCAGTCACCTTGTGAGGTCCTCAACGCTCAGTGATCTTTGCAGCACTCAACAAAGACCATACTTACTATTCTCAATTGTAGGGTCATAGCAATCGATGAATTGTCCTTCTACAAATTGGATTGTCAACGATGACTTTCCTACAAAAAGGAGTTTACAAAGTAATATATTTTAGAATGACAAGAATCTTTTAACATTTGTTGAAAAGTGGACATTAAAGCAGACGGACTGCACTTTTATTTTTCATTAAAAAGGAACCTACATAACAAGCACTACATTCACTTTGAGACAAATCGCCATTAAGAAATACAAGGTTTTTCCATTTAAAAAGCACATGGGCGTGTGCTAATTATTTTAAAACCATGTTAAGTTTTAAAAGATAATTTTTTTGTCAACATACGAACCTCTCTTCCTACCGCTCCCTCCCCCCGACCCCAACTAAAAGAGTGTAAGGGGCGCTTTTCCCTTTCAATGGCCAAGAGAATTATACTTATCTAACGGCTTCTAGCGCAAAACCAGTTTAAAATAATCTCACTTTAAAAATCACTGCGACTAGGGATCTGGTGGGAGATAACAGTCGCCAGTAAATATGATTCCAGTTACAATTCATCCACAACTGTAACTGGGCAACGGGCAAGAAAGGACACGTTCTCAGGCAACTCTGAACAGTTTCAAAAAAAATGTAGCGGGACTGGAATTTTCTCCCCAAATTACAGGCTAACTTTTCATTCTGGTAAAAGAAAACTCCTTGAAAGGGGGAAGGGGTAAATGTAGCAAGACTGGAATTTTCTCCCCAAATTACAGGCTAACTTTTCATTCTGGTAAAAGAAAACTCCTTGAAAGGGGGAAGGGGTAAATGTAGCAAGACTGGAATTTTCTCCCCAAATTACAGGCTAACTTTTCATTCTGGTAAAAGAAAACTCCTTGAAAGGGGGAAGGAGGGGGGAGGGGTAAATGTAGTGGGACTGAGATCAACAATGGGGAGAGGAAGGGTGCAGTCGAACATGGAGGCAGATAGGAAACAAGGCAGTGGTGAGAATGGTCTGGTCTAAACAAACAGGACCACCGAGCTTCTCCATTGGTGAAGCAAATGCGTTCCTTTCTACCCTGAATTTAAAGAAACAATACATAAGATTTACAGCCAGCGGATTCAATTACAAGCACCCATAAAAACTAATGGAATAAAAAAAACACATGACTGTACTAACAAACTAACAAAGGCCATTGTTTCTGGCTAGCAATATTTGACTGCATTTAGAATAAAATAATATTCAGAAGAAAATAATAGTGGAAACTTTACAACCACGCGGCGTCTCCATGGAGACGTCGTATCCCCTCGAGACCCCTCAGAAAAAACATAGAAATTCAAAAGCACTCACCAACTGATCTATACCCCAACACTGCAATCTTCCGAAACTTTAGCGGGGCCATTTATAGACGATTAGCTGGATTTTTATATCTATATCGAGTTTTGAATTACCCGGGCTTGTATTAGTCACGTGACCGGCTCGTTTCCACCCCTCCGGGAAAGAGCATCGGAGCTACTGAGGTGGTTTTTATCAGGTTCCCTCTTCCCGCGGCTAGTTACGAAAGCTTTCCTTCCGCTTTGCGACAACTACCCCTCTTTTTCCCTCACAGCAACCTTATTTAAAAAAACAAACAAAAAAATCCCCCCACAACAAACCCCTTCACGCACTTTACGGCAATGCCGTAAAGCATCGATCCACCCGCGCCACCTCCTGGGGAGATCTCACAGAGCAAGCGTGCGCTCGGGATGTGTGAAGAATCCTCCGTGTTTATTTAAAGTCCTTTCACCATGCCCCAAAAGCGATTAAAGTTCAGTTACCGTCGATACACAGACAATTTAAGTTCGTTTTTTGGAGGCATATCTGTAAAGTCTGCCAGAGAAGTGGAGTACAACTCTGTGCATTTTGAAACCAGGTTTAAAAAATGTATATTTCACCTCTTTTCTATTTTTACTTAGTTCTGTTGAGGAGTCATTCGGACTCTAACTAACTGTATCCCTCTCTACAGTTGCTGCCAGACCTACTGAGTTTTTCCAGGTATTTTTGTTTTTGTTCTAGATTTCCAGCATCCGCAGTATTTTGCTTTTTAAAAAATCTTTAATGAAATCCCTTGGACACTTATTAAATTTATACCTTGTTTCAATGTATTATGCCTCCACTCAGTTTAACCAAATTTATGTTGGTGTCCATCCCCCCACAAGCTTAATCACATGTACTCGCCCTGTTCCCATATCCGTTTGTTCCCCCTTACACCTAACTAATCTATTCTTAAACGTGGTTTCTGCTTCAATCACTAACTCTGGTGCTACATTCCACAGCCTGTCAACCTTCAGTGTAAAATACTTCCCCTGCTCTTTGTCCTAAATCTCTTAGTTTTATTTTATATTTAATCTTATATCTATGTCTCCTCATTCTAGGCCTCTCAACCTCTGGAAACACACTCTTCCATCCAATCTGTCCCATCTCTTCCTAATTTTAAACATCTCTCTCAAGTCCCCCTTTGGGGCTGACCAACTTTTGGAAAGTATGGAAACAAGAACTGTCAATCTAAATCATGATGCTCATAAAGCTATCATTTGCTCACATCAGCAAATCCTTTGTTCGAATAAGCGTCAGCCCTGGCTCAGTTGGTAGCATTCTCATTTCTGAGTTCAAGTCCCACTTCAGAACTAGAGTGCACACGTTTATGCTGATGCTCTGGTGCATTACTGAAGGAGTGCTGCATTGTCAGAGGTGCTGACTCTCAAACGAGTCGTAAAACTGAGGCTCCATTTGTCAACTCTAGTCAATATAAAAGATCAATCGTACTAATTTGAAGAAGGGGGGAGGAGTTATCATTGGTATCATCACCAATATTTATCCCTCAATCTTTATCACACAGAAAAGAATAGATTATCTGATCATTATCACATTGCTGTTTGTGAGAGTTTGCTTTGCACAAATTGGCTGCCATGTTTCCTACATTACAGCAGTGACTACATTTCAGAAAGTACTTCATTGGCTGTGGAGAGTTTTGTGGTCGTGAAAGGTGCTATATAAATGCAAGTCTTTATAAATTGGGGTCAAATGTATGTTTATTCAGAATGAAAGCTTGGGAGCATCTGATCTGATCATCTTTAATGTGGAAAAGAGTAGCTTTGAATAACATTGAGAAGTATTAGTGACCAAACACAAGACCCAACAACTATAATCAGATCCAAGTCACTCACCATCCTGGCTTGGAAATATATTGCCATTCCTTCACTGTAGCTGGGTCAAAATCCTGGAACTCCCTCCCTAACAGCACTGTGGATGTACCTACACCACATGGATTGCAGTGGTTCAAGAAGGTGGCTCACCACCACCTTCTCAAGGGGCAATTAGGGATGGGCAGCAAATGCTGGCCTTACCAGTGACACCCACATCTCATGAGAGAATAAAAATGATAAAGTGACACGCAGAACTAAGGTATTTGGCCAGAACAGAAGGCACTAAATCTGATAGTGATACAAACTTTTTTTGTGCATTATAGAACTCGGATTGAGAGATGCTCTTTCTCTATTCTTCAACATTGGCCACGGACTGATTAAATCATTAAATCTAATCTCTGGTTCCATAGAAACTGGTTTTTCCCCAGTACAGGGTTGCTGGATAGTGATCAGGAACAGGAGGGCCATTTAATTTTCTCATGGTGCCCAGGCTAATTGTCGCACCTCTTTGTTATGCTGATAGATATCAGCTAATTTAGCGTAGACTGGAGATTGAACTCAAAACATTTCCAGTCTATGTGGCTCCACTACTCAATGAATAATTCATTGCCCCATTGGGAAACATTGTCTCACTCTTATGGTCACACTGTTAAAGTATGCTTTTATTCTCCTCTGTTGCTCTTCATACAGTTTTTTTTTCCTCCTCTGCTCCAGTGTGTGAGATGTAGGGAGGGTTGTTCCTATTGGGGGGTACTGTGGTCAGATCCTTCAGGCCCTGAGACCATTGTTGGTTCTTTGAGATTAGCAGGTGAAAATCCCAACATTGCTACACTGCAAGATCACAGTTGGATAGATGTCATTACCATGTCAAAAACAGAATTACCTGGAAAAACTCAGCAGGTCTGGCAGCATCGGCGGAGAAGAAAAGAGTTGATGTTTCGAGTCCTCATGACCCTTCAGCAGAACTGAGGAATCAAAACGTCAACTCTTTTCTTCTCTGCTGATGCTGCCAGACCTGCTGAGTTTTTCCAGGTAATTCTGTTTTTGTTTTGGATTTCCAGCATCCACAGTTTTTTGTTTTTATCTCTGTCATTACCATGTAACAGATTCTGGGGAGTGCTACTACCAATAAACCATGTGGCATCATGATGACAGCCCCTTACCCTTATGTTTTCTTTCCATCAACATCATGAAGAAAATGAAAGCATAACACAAAGTTTCATAACTTATCATTATAAGACACTCAAAATTGTTTTCACTGCATCCACTGCTTCCTCTTTTATAGTGGTAGGCAGGAAAGTGGAGTTAAGGCCACTCAGATCAGCCATGATCTTATTAAATGGCAGACCAGGCTCAATGGACCGAATGGCCTACTCCTGCTCCTATTTCTTATGATCTTATGATCTCCAGACTTGAACCTGCATTTCAGCAACACTTATTATAGCCTCTTCTAAACTCCAGTGGATACAAGCCTAGCCTGTCCAACCTTTCTTCATAAGACAACCCACCCATTCCTGGTATTAGTCTAGTCAACCTTCTCTGAACTGCTTCCAATGCATTTACATCCTTCCTTAAATAAGGGGACCAATACTGTACACAGTACTCCAAATGTGGTCTCACCGGTGCCCTGTACAACTGAAGCACAACCTCCCTACTTTTGTATTCAATTCCCCTCATAATAAATGATAACATTCTATTAGCTTTCCTAATTACTGGCTGTACTTACAAACGAACCTTCTGTGATTCATGCACTAGGACACCCAGATCCCTCCGCATTTCAGAGAACTAAAACCTCTCACCATTTCGATAATATGCTTCTTTTTTATTCTTCCTGCCAAAATGGCCAATTTCGCATTTTCCCACATTATATTCCATTTGCCAGATCTTTGCTGACTCACTTAACCTATCTATTTCCCTTTGTAGCCTCCTTATGTCCTAGCTATCTTTGTGTCATCAGCAAATTTAGCCACCATATCTTCGTTCCCTTCATCCAAGTAATTTATATAAATTGTAAATAGTTGAGACCCCCGCACTGATCCCTGTGATCTATAATGAAGATCAATGCAAAATACCTGTTCAATTTGTCTGCTATCTCCTTATTTTCCATTATTATTTACAACCTAAGAATGCCATTTCTGGTCTGTCTCATTCTTTCCAAACACAAGTTTCATTCCTAATATTTCTCTGTTTTGTTATCTTTTGTATCCAGTGACCTCTGCTGGAAAATGTACTTGTGTGGATATTAAATGGATCAGTTCTGACGCATCTCATTTCTCATTTAGGACATTGCTGCAGGAGTTCCTCGGGGCAACATCCTTAGGCCCAGCCATCTTCAGCTGCTTCATCAATGACCTTCCCTCCATCATAAGGTCAGTAGTGGGGTTGTTCGTTGGTGATTGCACAATGTTCAGCACCATTTGTAACTCCTTGGATAATGAAGCAGTCAATGCCAGAATGTGCAGCAAGACCAGGACGACATTCCCCACCATCAACATCCTGAGGGTCACCATTGACCAGAAATTGCGCTGAACCAGCTAGATAAATGTCAGTGCTACTAGAGCAGGTCAAAGGCTGGGTATTGTGCAGTTATTAAGTTATCTACTGACTCCCTAAAGCCTCTCCGCCACAAGGCACAAGTCAGGAGTGTGATGGAATACTCCATAAGACCATAAGACATAGGAGCAGGAATTAGGCCATTCGGCCCATCGAGTCTGCTCTGCCATTCAATCATGGCTGATAAGTTTCTCAACCCCATTCTCCCGCCTTCTCCCCGTAACCTTTGATCCCCTTACCAATCAAGAACCTATCTATCTCGGTCTTAAATACACTCAATGACCTGGCCTCCACAGCCTTCTGTGGCAATGAATTCCATAGATTCATCACTCTCTGGCTAAAGAAGTTTCTCCTCATCTCTGTTCTAAAAGGTCTTCCCTTTACTCTGAGGCTGTGCCCTCGGGTCCTAGTCTCTCCTACTAATGGAAACATCTTCCCCACAGATCCCCCCTCAACCTTCTAAACTCCATCAAGTATAGACCCAGAGTCCTCAAACATTCCTCATATGTTAAGCCTTTCATTCCTGGGATCATTCTCATAAACCTCCTCTGGACCCTCTCCAGGGCCAGCACATCCTTCCTGAGATATGAGGCCCAAAATTGCTCACAATATTCTAAATGTGGTCTGACCAGAGCCTTATAAAGCCTCAGCAGCACATCCCTGCTTTTATATTCTGGTCCTATCGAAATAAATGCCAACATTGCATTTGCCTTCCTAACTACCGACTCAACCTGCAAGTTAACCTTAGAATCCTGGACTAGGACTCCCAAGTCCCTTTGCACTCCAGACTTCTGAATTCTCTCCCCATTTCAAAAATAGTCTATGCCTCTATTCTTCCTACCAAAGTGCATGACCTCACACTTCCCCACATTGTATTCTATCTGCCACTTCTTTGCCCATTCTCCTAACCTGTCCAAATCCTTCTGCAGCCTCCCCGCCTCCTCAATACTACCTGTCCCTCCATCTATCTTTGTATCATCTGCAAACTTAGCCAGGATGCCCTCAGTTCCTTCAGCTAGATCATTAATGTATAAAGTGAAAAGTTGTGGTCCCAACACTGACTCCTGTGGAACTCCACTAGTCATTGGCCACCATCCTGATAAGGACCCCCTTATTCCCACTCTCTGCCTCCTGCCAGACAGCCAATCTTCTATCCATGCTAGTACCTTGCTTCTAACACCATGGGCTCTTATCTTACTGAGCAGCCTCCTGTGCGGCACCTTGTCAAAGGCCTTCTGGAAGTCCAAGAAGATAACATCCATTGGCTCTCCTTTGTCTAACATACCCGTTACCTCCTCAAAGAATTCTAACAGATTTGTCAGGCACGACCTCCCCTTGATGAAACCATGCTGACTTTGCCCTATTTTACCATGCACTTCCAAGTATTCTGAAATCCCATCCTTAATAATGGACTCTAAAATCTTACCAACGACCGAGGTCAGGCTAATCGGCCTGTAATTTCCTGTCTTTTGCCTCCCTCCCTTCTTAAACAGGGGGGTTACATTAGCGATTTTCCAGGCCTCTGGGATCCTCCCTGACTCCAGTGATTCCTGAAAGATCGCCACTAACACCTCCACTATCTCTTCACCTATCTCCTTCAGAACTCTGGGGTATAATCCATATGGTCCAGGTGATTTATCCACCTTCAGACCTTTCAGTTTTCCTCGCACCTTCTCCTTGGTAATAGCCACCATACTCACCTCTGCCTGCCGACTCTCTTGAACTTTGGGGATGTCAGTCGTGTCTTCCACTGTGAAGACTGATGCAAAGTACCTATTCAGTTTCTCCGCCATTTCTTTGTTTCCCACTACTACTTCTCCAGCGTCATTTTCCAGCAGCCCAATGTCCACTTTTGCCTCTCTCTTACCCTTTATATATCTAAAAAAACTCTTGCAATCTTCTTTTATATTACTGGCTAATTTACCCTCATATTTAATCTTCTCCCTCCTTTTTTCTTTTTTAGTTGTCCTCTGTTGGTCTTTGTAGGCTTCCCAATCTCCTGGTTTCCCACTGCTCTTCGCCGCATTGTATGCTTTCTCTTTAGCTTTTATGCTGTCCCTGACTTCCCTTGTCAGCCATGGTTGCCTCGTCCTCCCTTTAGTATGCTTCTTCTTCCTAGGGATGATTTTTTGCTGTGTCTCCCAAATTACTCCCAGAAACTCCTGCCATTGCTGTTCCACTGTCTTTCCTGCTAGGCTCATCTCCCAGTCAATTCTGGCCAGCTCCTCCCTCATGCCTCTGTAGTTGCCTTTATTCAACAGTAATACCGTTACATCTGATTCCAGCTTTTTCCTCTTAAATTGCAGGGTAAATTCTATCACATTATGGTCACTTCCCCCTAAGAGTTCCTTCACCTTAAGCTCCCTTATCAAATCTGCCTCATTACACATTACTAAATCTAGAATTGCCTGTTCCCTAGTGGGCTCCACCACAAGCTGCTCTAAAAAGCCATCTCGTAGACATTCCACAAATTCCTTTTCTTGGGATCCACTACCAACCTGATTTCCCCAGGCTGCCTGCATATTGAAATCCCCCATGATCACTGTAACATTGCCTTTCTTACACACCTTTTCTATCTCCTGGTGTATCTTGTGCCCACATCCTGACTACTGTTCGGAGGCCTGTACATAACTCCCATTATGGTTTTTTTTACCTTTGCGGTTCCTCAATTCTACCCACACAGATTCTACATCATCTGACCCTACGTCGTTTCTTGCTATCGATCGCCACTTGCCTGGATGAGTGCAGCTCCAACAATACTCAAGAAGCTCAACACTGTCCAGGGCAAAGCAGACCTCTTGATTGGCACCCTTCCACCACCAGCAGTGTGTACTATATACAAGAGGCACTACAGTATCTCGCCAAGGCTCCTCTGACAGCACCTTCCAAACCTGTGATCTCCACCACCTAGAAGAACAGTGGCAACAAATGCATGGGAACACCTTGGAGTTCTCCTCCAAACCACACACCATCCTGGCTAGAAAATATATTGCTGTTCCTTCACTGTCACTGTGCCAAAATCCTAGAACTCTCTTTCTAACAACACTGTGTATGTACCTACACCACGTGGACTGCAGCAGTTCAAGAAGGCAGCTCACCTCCACCTTCTCAAGGGCAATCAGGGATGGGCAATAAATGCTGGCCCAGCCAGTGACTCCAACATCCCATGAAAGAATTTTTTAAAACCTTCATAGCCGACAGGTCTAATGCTACTTATTGTATCGGCTCAAACGTGAATGATGGCCACTTAGTTCAAGCACTGAAGAGTTTATGGCACTATGAGATTGTACCCCAGTTAAGGAGTTATTACCTTCAGAAAGAACAATGTTAAGGGGAAAGTCATAAGGGTAGAAAGCGAAGATGAACTCAGGGGCTGTCAGTGGTTTTACTATTTCAACAATATCAGTGAATTGAGCTCCACACTTTCAGGAACATTAACTCCCCCAAACCGGTTCCTCCAATAATGGAATCAGCACAACAACCATAAAACAAGAATGTTTTCATATTAGCTGAAGAAGACAGAAAATATTTCATGGGAAATTAAATCAGAGAGGCAAGTTGCGATCATTTTCTGTGCTTATGGGAGAGGGGGACTCATTTCACAATGTCACTGAAAGTATCTGAAAATTCACTTTTACAATTTATAAATGGTGCATTATTTCTGTGAAATGTAACAGTTTTACCATGAAAATCATTCTCAAAACATGAAAGTAGCAACTTTAGTAATATCTCAATCAAAATGATTGGGTGAGGTTGAGGTCAGGACAAGGTCACTGTTCCTAATGCTGCTTTTATATTACTGTAATACACCCGGAGGGTCCCACTGCTGTGGAATCTGCCCTGTTTACATTACAGGGCAAATTCCAGAACAACAGGCAAACAATTGTTAGAGTCTCAACTTTATTTACTGCTCACCAGCCTTCCTTAGAAACTAAGGGAGATCTACACTAGTGAGAACCAATCCCCAGCCTATGAATGGCCAGGAAAAAAATGGCACTCTCTCTTTCCAGAGGCAGCATTTTTATCACCACCATATGTCTTCTGTTCTCATCTGACATCCAAAAGGATCACTGGAGAACGATCAGGTACAGGAACCTGAGCCCAGTGGTGCTGAAGCCAATTGTCACATTGCAAATTATCATCATAGCTTGTCGCGCCAAAACCACAGGCCCTGGAGAGGGCTCTTTATGCTGACATCTACATCTTCCCCATTGTCAGATTTGGTCACTCTCATAGCACTGAGCTCATGAGATAAATGCACTTCACTCAACCCTATACAGTGGGTGGAAGTTGCATATTAAAAGAAATAAAAACTTTAATTTACTTATCACCTTTCACAACCTCATGATATGCCAAGGTACTTTTTTGAAGTGTAGTCACTGTTGTAAAGCAGGAGATGCAGCAGCTAATTTGTACACAGCAAGCTCCCACAAACAGCACTGAGATAATGAATGGATAATCTGCTTCAATGATATTGGCTGAGGGATAAATATTAGCCAGGACATTGGGGAGAACTCCCCTCCCTGATCTTTTCAAAATATTCTCTAGGACTCTTTTACATATACTTGATGAGGCCCTCAGTTTAATATTTCAGTGTAGGACTCCACTGGAGGGCCAACCTAGTCTTTTGTGCTCAGGTCTCTATAATGGGCCTTGAACCCACAACCTTCTGACTCAAAGACAAGAGTGCTAACAATTAGACTACAGCTAACAACTGCCATTTGTATTGTGTAACCACGTGCTATTCAACTTTGTAAAGACCAGCATTCTGCATGGACCAACTCAGGCATGGCACTAGCATTATTCCCTGATGGTGGCAGCAAAATTACCTTGCAAGGTGGTGGTCTGTGTCTCTAAAAGCCACCTCATTGCTGTTACAGCACTGCACTGCATCCATAAGAGGGTCAGTGACCTACCTGTTGATGGAAGGTATCAGAGGTGAATCCAATTCCGTCTTCATGTGCTGTCCAGGAACATGCACTTTCTAGTAGTGTTAATAGATGCTGATTTTCCCCCTCACTACCCAAGGAGCACTGAGGCCATTCTGGACATTGTACTGCCAGCCTGGCTGAAATCCACTAAACTACATGACACAGTTAGAACCTTGGACTTACTAGTCTGTGAGGCACAATTCTGTACCACTGTGTGCTGCTGTCCACAAGGTCAGTTTAAAGCCGCTAAAATTACAATTTCAACTGCCAACACACCACTTCAAATGACCACAGCGCTCTGGGTTTCCAGTCTGTTTTGCTGGGTTACTCACCACTGTGGTTGAAATGTATAATAATTATATTATGTCAATGAAGAAAGATAGAGGAGAAGAAAGGATATAATAAAGAGCCCGAAGTGTAGAGAAGAAAATTAAACAATGGAAAATTAACAGGATAATTACAAAGCAAGAAATGAAAGCAAACGAAAGCTTTTGAAAAAGATTCCAAATTACATTGAAAAAAAAGTTCAGAAGAAACGTAGAAAAAATAAGTCTTTGAAAAGCATATATGATGTCTTGGTTGATAAGCACACTGGCTAGTCTGTACTGAACCACACAGACCAGGAAGGTCCCAGGTTCAATCGCCCGGCCTGCACTGAGTTATTTGATTTCAGCCAGAGTGGCCTTACTGCTCTTTGGTTAAATCCTTGATTCCTGATAAACTGGCACCAAAAATCAAATGGTCACCAATGTACATGGTAATTCAGATTCCAGCCAGCAGAGAGAAGCCTCTGCATTGATTCAAGATGTTACTGCTGCAATTGTGAGGTGGGAGCAGTTTAATCTAAGACCAGCAGAGAGAGACATTTACTACCATGTGGTAATGTAAATGCTTTACTCAAGGCAGTGCACCAAGCCACTGCAAATTTAGTTAACATCTGGATACAGTATTATTATAACATTTGGTAGAGAAAAGCAAATGAGTGTTATGTGGTTACAAAAGTAGAAACCATGATCTTTCTATTTACTTTTTGAAATGTTAAATTACTTCTCCATTTGCAAATAAGGGAATTGAGAACTATATTAAACCCTTCCCCTGTTGGAATATGACCACTTAACAAGAAACCCCTCCAGTGTGTTGAATATCCTGCATGGGTCAAAAGTTATCAATGGACCTGTTTTGGTAAAATAAAACACAAATATATTTAATAAAAACAGAAAATGCTGGAAAAACTCAGCAGGTCTAACAGCATCTGTAGAGAGAGAAACAGTTAACATTTCAAGTCAGCACGACTCTCCTTCAGAGCTAGAGAGAAGTAGAAATGAGATGAAATTTATACTGTTTAAGGTGGGAGAGTGGTGCTGGAGCAGTTGAAGCTGGATAGAAGGCCAGTGATAGGTGGGGACAAAGGAGAGATTGACAAAGATGTCATGAACAAAAAGACAAAGGGAGTGTAAATGGTAGTGGTAAGAGCCAAAAAGGTGCTGATAGTGGCATAAAGGTAAGAAAGCAGAATGTGATATTAGCAGAACAAGGGTAAGCATTCTGTGAAAGAACAACATGGAACAAGCAACAGATGGCTCTTGTGGGGGTGGGGTCAGGGGAGGGGGCGGTGGTTGAGGAAAAAGGATAGAAAAAGGGATAAAACAATGAATAAAAATAAAAAGATAAAAATGAACTTTGAAAAAAGGGATTAAAAAAGGGGTGAAGATAGAGGAGAGAGCTCATGGTCTGAAGTTGTTGAACTCAATGTTAAGTCCGGAAGGCTGTAAGGTGCCTAGTCGGAAGATGAGGTGCTGTTCCTCCAGTTTGCGTTGAGCTTCACTGGAACAATGCAGCAGGCCAAAGACGGACATGTGGGCATGAAAACAGGGTGGAGTGTTGAAATGGCAAGCGACAGGGAGATCTGGGTCATGCTTGCAGACAGACCGAAGGTGTTCTGCAAAGCGGTCACCCAGTCTGTGTTTGGTCTCTCCAATGTAGAGGAAAGCACATCGAGAGCAGCGAATGCAGTAAACTAAATTGAGGGAAGTGCAAGTGAAATGCTGCTTCACTTGAAAGGAGTGTTTGGGCCCTTGGACAGTGAGGAGAGAGGAAGTAAAGGAGCAGGTGTTGCACCTTCTGCGGTTGCATGGGAAGGTGCTGTGGGAGGAGGTTGAGGTGTCAGGGGTGATGGAAGAGAGGACCAGGCTGTCCCGGAGGGAACGATCCCTACGGAATGCTGACGGGGTGAGTGAGGGGAAGATGTGTTTGGTGGTGGCATCATGCTGGAGTTGGATTGGCGGAAATGGCGGAGGATGATCCTTTGAATGTGGAGGCTGGTGAAAAGTGAGGACAAGGGATACTTCAGCCTCCATTCTGGTGACTGGGGCACCCATCAGAAACATACAAATTGGGGGTCAAATGAGGCAGTTTGCACTCCTGTTCACCATCTATGGGCAGTACAAGTAAGGAGGTGGCCATTTCCAGCAATTGTTAAAGGGATCAGCAGGCCATTCATCATCTTAATCCCTCAATCCACCAGTGGTGCATCTAGGCAGCAGTGTGTACCATCTAGAAGATGCACTGCAGCAACTCACTAAGGCTCCTTCGACAGCACCTTCTAAACCCACAACATCTACCACCTAGAAGGACAAGTGTAACAGGAACACCACCACCTGCAAATTTCCCTTCAAGTTACCATCCTGACTTGAAAACATATAAGATCCTGAGGGGACTTGACAGGGTGGACGCTGATAGGATGTTTCCCCTTGTGGGAGAGACTAAAATTAGGGGACACAGTTTAAAAATAAGAGGTCTCCCATTTAAGACAGAGATGAGAAAAATGATTTTTCTCTCAGAGAGTCGTGAATCTTTGGAACTCTCTTCCCCAGAGAGCAGGGGAGGCAGGGTCTATGAATATTCTTAAGGCAGAGATAGATAGATTCTTGACTAACAAGGGAGTCAAAGGTTATCAGGGATAGGCGGAATGTGCTGTTGAGGCCACAGTTAGATCAGCCATGATCTTATTGAATGGCAGAGCAGGCTTGAGGGGCTGAATGGCCTGCTCCTGCTCCTAATTCGTATGTTCATATAAATTACCAGTTCCTTCCTTTTTGCTGAGGCATAATCTTGGACCTGCCTCCTAACAGCACTGTGGGTATAGCTACACCTGATGGACTGGAGTGGTTCAAGGCGGCAGCTCACCACCACCACCTCAAGGGCAATAAGGGATGGGCACCTCAATTCACTACATTACTTCTATGCTACTGTCCCTTGTAGACCAGGTCCTACATTGACTCCTCAGGGCAACCAGTACCTATAGTTTATTCAGCTAAATAACACTCAAAGCAAAAATTGGCCACCATACTTTGTAAATTGTGAAAGACCTCAAGAGTAGGGAAAAGATTGTGTATTTGACCACACACCTACTGCTAATGGTGATCTCAGATTCATATTAGCATGTTCTGCTTGCATCATTTGGTACTAATATGTAACTTCAGTTGCTGTCAACAAAAATTAGAGTGTGACCTCTTAAATAATGTAGTCTGACCCACATATTTGGATGTAATTCATGTTTTATTTAAATCTTTACTGGCATCTGATGTTTATGCAGGTTGATGGTGTGCAGCAAGGAAGGTTAGAATTCAAAAGTTCATGGCAAAGGTTTGGTACTAAAATATTGGAGGGAATTTTAACAGAGAACAGGCTTCATGGGGTGGTGAGTGCCACACTCGAGCCATATCATCAGCGCAAGGTCCAGTTGGTTTTAGCTACCATCAATTATAATATGATTGGTGGGTGTGGCTGAAAGCCATCTGGGTCAAACTGCCCTGGCAACAGCTGAGGAGCTAGAGCCTGCAGTCCGGACCTCATGGGCTCGAGCCCCCAGAAGTCATCAGCCACCAGCACCTCAAAAGTCCCAACATGATCCGCATCGGTCTGTCACCAGCCCTCCTGAAGCCACTAGGGTAGCATTTCATAGAAGTAGCAGAGTGAGCAAACCGTCTTTTAAAAAAAGAGCACTATGAGTTGACACTTGAGTGTTCAACGATTTGAAGCAAATGATTGTGTTTGGATGCACATTAAAACCTTGATCACTTGGCACTTTGGTCTGCACTGTGTTTGTAGAGCAGCTTGTTAGTTTGCCTTTTTCAGTAAGTCATTGATGTAAAATTTGCTTGAATGGTTTCAGTGTTATATCATGCACAATTACGCGAGTGGTGACTGAGGTTACCAGGACTGTTAATGCAGAGGAGCTTGGTTTCTGTTTTCAGAGGAGGGGACTGAGCAGGTTACCAGAAAGATTGAGCTATTAATTCATCCTTTGCATTCTGGCTGCAAGGCATTGTGGTGAGTCTCATTCCTCTGATTCTTTTCCCACCTAATCCTAATTAAATGATTTGTCTTCCTACAGATTTGTTTTCTGCAGCTGCAGTCACCTCTGTCTACCAATATTGCACAGGATGCAGGGGACTTTCTCTGGAGCATATTGAAGGGAACTACTAGATCTATTCAGGCACCCAAGCTGCAAATGCTGTAGAGTGATCCCAATGATGTTTCTTGTGATGTTGTTGCTTTGGTTATATCTGAGCTGCTCAGGTGTGGTGGAGTTGCAAAGGGGTGTTATCAGGCATGCTAGAAAGGATAGCACTTCTCCCCAAAGAGCCATCCTCCAGCATTCCTAAAAGGGCTGAAAAATTTGACAATTGCAGGTTGCCTGGGAATTGGGCACAGACTTACATGCTCCTTCTGTAGTGATCACACAATCTGAACACGAATGGAGTGAAACTCCTTGTGGTTTATAAAAGCCCCTGGTCTTGGATTGCCTAATGGCAATGTCAGTGCAACCAATAAGCGTGTTGCACCCGAGGGAAGCCAACCATTGCTGCAAACTCCATGGCTCTCTCATTTTGATTGCTTTGATCCATAGCAAAAGCGATATACTGATTCATCCTGGCAAACAGTGAAATGGTGACCTCCTTGATGCGCTAGTAGACTGCACACTACAAGAAATCCCAGATAATGGCCTTGAAGGATCCTGAGGCATCTGGTGAGGCACATAGCTCAAGTGAGAAGAAAGTGGAGTTGGAAGACTTTGGATAGAGGCCCAGACCCAGATCATCCCATTTGTCATTTAAACACTCCTGCCTTCTATCCTATCACAGACCTTCTCTTTTATTCTTTTCTCCCCTATTCACTTTCCCAGCCTCTTTATTTGCTTAAAGCCTATTACATCTCTAACCTCTTTCAGTTAGGATGAAAGGTCATTGACCTAAAATGTTAACTAGTTTCTCTCTCCAGATGCTGCCAGACCTGCTGAGTATTTCCAACGCTTTCTGTTTTTAGTTTCTGAATATTGTTGAAACTTAGGCCTCTAACTTATGGGAGGCTCTCACTTCTGGCTAGTGAGCCAGCTTGAAAGAAACTTGATAGTGGGTTCCATACTTCTATACTGGAGCAGATGTAAGGCCAATCATGTCCCAGCCCAAAGTGCTACATGAACACAGCTGTGTCAAAATGACCTTCCACTGAGGAGCAGCAAAGTACCACCACATTTTCTCCTGCTACTAAGGTAGCACTTAGAAGGAAACACAAGATTTGGTAGGAGACACCACACTCAGATCCTTGGAAAACACCCAGGAAGAAAATTCTGAGAACTGGATGTAGAAAATAAACTGGAGCTTCTTTGGAATGTAAGAGTAAATTCAGCAAAAGCATGCTCCCAGTGATTAAGCCACAGTCAAGAGAGTGGCATCAGAGAGTGGGCTATAATATTGTAACACCAATTTTGAGACTAACACACCTTGAAATAGGGCAGTAATTCAATTCAGACCAATCTAAAAGAAGAGAACAAGTCACTCTTCTTTGATGGTGACATTAAGAGCACACTCAAAGACAGTTGGGAAAACACTTGTCAAGCCATTTTATCAGGAATAACTTCCCATCATTTCAACATTAAAGGCCACATACATTATCCTAAAAAGCTAATTATTTCTTAAAAATCAGATTTCTTTTAATAAAATGAATTGCATACTCAGCAAGGTGAAGGATAGTAGTGCTGAGCAGTAGAACACTTTCTGTTCCCAGGTTAGATACAGCGTAGGTAAAATGCACAATAAACCTCCCTCTATTCGGCACCAATGTTGTGTCTCAGTCCCAGCCTCCGAAGAGCACTTCCTACAGCCTCAGTGTGACATTTTCATTTCTTACACCGGTGGTTTAATTTGGGACAATTCTGTGGATCTTTACTAATTAGGAGATTAAAGGTAAGTTTTCTGCTTCTGCACTCCTGATACATACTAAGAGTGCATAAAAATGAGCGCATCTAGATTGTATTCTTCCAATTCATTCATTTTAATAAGCCTATTAGACTATCAAAATTCATTTCATGTCAGATCTTACAGCCAGCAGACAGACAAGGCTTTCAACCCATCATTGTGGGCTGGATTCAAACCCAGGACCCAGAGATGGAAGGACAGTGCCTAATCCATTGCAACCCCCAGTCCCCTCAAAACAGATTGTTTGTAAAGGGGTTCCTGAGGAGCCTACTCTAGAGACCATTAGTTTCAGGAAACATATTCAAGATGTGGCAAACGGGTGCAGAGAGTTCAAAAAGAGCACTGGATTTTCAAAACAATCTAAACAGCCTGGAGTTGTCAGATTGGCTTGGGAAAGAAAGAAAACTTGATGCTCCTATCAATACTCTTGGAAACATGAAATAACATGCCCATAAATTGTGCCAGCGTGTACTTGAGATTAATTAAAGATTCTGCATACACATATCGAACATCAGCCAGAATATGTAGAGTGAAGATCATGCCAAATAATGTGTTTGGGATGTAATGATATTGTAGGCCATTAGTGCATTATAAAATGTCCATTTCTAGTTTCAGAGGAGCAACCTTAAAAGAGAGTGAAATTATCTTTAAAGGGGAAAACTAGCTGTTTTCCCCTTCCCACCCTAAGGGCACTGAAGCCAATTATAACATCCCTATTGTTCCATTGGCTGAGATCAGCTAGACGAGGGATTGAACCTAGCATTGTCTTAATCTGTATGCCTCAAAATTTTACTGGGAAGTATAGCTGGCCATAAGGCAGAACAACTAGTTGACTATTTATGTTCTGATAGGAATCTTGGAGAACATAGGAACATAAGAAATAGGAGCAGCCAATAGGATTATGGCTGATCTGACTGTGACCTTAACCTCACTTTCCTGCCTGTTCCCCATAACCTTTGACTCCCTTGTCAATCAAAAATCTGTCTAACTTAGCCTTGAACATATTGAATATATTCAATGACCCAGCCTCCACTGCTCACTGGGGGAGAGAATTCCAAACACAAAGGACCTTCTGAGAGAAGAAATTCCTCTTCTGAATGTGATTCAAAAAGGATAAGCACATGTCACAATGTTTTTCATAACCACTGGGAAAATAATTGGTTTTACAGGACTAGAAAGGGTATATTGCATATCCATCTATATTTTCAGCAATCCCTCGTGTCAAGATCATTCTTTCCTACAGATGGCTGGGTGGAAGTGAGATGTCAGTTGGCTGTGGGTTTGCAGATGGGCTCTGAGCTCTATCTTAGCCTTACAGACTGCCACAGTGAGGACATAAGTTGTCAGCCCATAGAGGTGGTGGATTGTTGGTTCGAGCAGCTGCCCTCTCTCTCCGTCTGTCTGACTGTTCTCTCTCAGTGACTGCCCTCGTTGATTGGAAGGTCTTGACACCATTTTTGGTGATGAACTGCCATTTTGGTTGTGACTGGGCATCTGCTTACCATGTGTTGATGTTAATAGAGCAGACCCACATGGAGGCCTTGAGATTGTAGCGTTCCCTTTGGCCCCTGTGTGAACGAGCTCCCTAACATAGCTCTTGAGTAGAGCATCTGTTTAGGCAGTCGAGTATTCTGACATCCATTTCAGCTTATGTGAGATTATCATGGCCTCTAAACTTGGCATACCTGTTTCTTAGAAGACATTCATGTTTGTTCTTTTGTCCTCCAACTTGATTTGCAAGATTCTTCTAAGACAGCATTGATGATGTTGTCCTAGGGCCTTGAAATGGTATTTAAGTTGTCCAAGTTTCAGCAGCATATAGAAGTGTGTGAAGAATCACTACCTGATAGACTTTTGGTTTTAGTGTCGGGTCTGACATCACGATTCTCAAAGACTTGAGTATGTAATTTACCATAGGCTGAGCTAGTACATTGGATTCGGTGGTGTACCTCTTCAGCAATGTCAACTTTTTGGGATATATAGCTTCCAAGATATGGGAAGTAAGGATCTTTTTCCAACACTTCACCATGAATCTCAATTGTAGGCATTGGATTTGTTACATCTGATGTGGGCTGGTACAGGACTTCGGTCTTCCTGTTGTTCAGGGTAAGTGCCATGTTCTCATAGGTTTGCTGAATATGTGAACTACCTGGTGTAGTTCTTCAGAGTGAGCATTAATTCGTGCATCATCAGCATATTATAGTTCAATTACAGAAGTGGTTGTTGCCTTGATTGTAGCCTTCAGTTGGTTGAGGTTGAAGGTTTACCATCAGTGCGATGTTATTAGCACATTTGGAGTATCAGTAGTAAACTGCAGCTTTGCTGCAAGAAATATTGACCATAGTGTTGGTGCAGTGACACACTCCTGTTTCATGCCTGTTTTGACAGAGAAGCCATTGGTGGAGCCATTGCATAGTACTATTATTTGCATGTTATCATGTATAAGAAGGATAATGTTTGTGAACTTAATTGGGCATCCATATCATGATAGCACTTTCCAGAGTGCAGTTCGATTCATTGAATTGAAGGCTTTTATGAGATCGAAAAAAAGGATGTCCTGTTCTCTGCACTTTACCTGAAGTTGGCGTGCTGTGAAGATCATGTCAGTTGTCCCTCTGGTGGGTCGGAAGCCACATTGAGGCTCTGGAAAGACCTCCCCTGCAATTGGCAAGAGGCAATTAAAAAGTAACCTAGCTTGGACTTTACCAACCGCTGAGAGCAATGCTGTGTCCCTGTAGTTGTTACAGTTCAACTTGTCTGCTTTCTTGAAGATTATGATCATCATGATGTCTCTCATTGGAATTTCTTCATTCTGATAGAGCTTCACAAATAGGGCATGTATCTGAGAGATCAGTATGTCTCCTCCATGTTTTAGTACTTCTGCAGGGATATTGTAAGGACCAGAAGCTTTGTTGTTTTTCATCTGGTTGATAGCAGTTATCAATTTGTCGAGCATTGGATCATTGTCTAGCTCACTGCTGATTGTATGTTGTGGGAGGTTCTCCAGCAGATGCATGTCCACTGTGGAGTTCTGATTGAGTAATTCTACAGAATGTTCTTTTCAGTGGATGTTGATACTGTCCGTGTCTTTGAGGAGAGTCTTGTCATCTTTGGATCTTACTGGTGTTGAGGATCTATAGATCTCTTTGGTTGCCTTGGAAAAAGCGTGTGTCATGCATGTCAGCAAGTAGTTGTATTTCCTCCGCCTTCTCTGTCCACCATTGTTCTTCAAATTGTGGGTTCTTCTTTGTGCTTCAGCTTTGGCTGTCTGGTGGATGAGCTATTTTTCTGTGGAGCTGGATCTGGTTGCCGGGTTTGGAATTCTGTCCAATTACAATGAGTTATTTCTCTATCATTTTCAAACCAGTTTGGTGTCTTTTAGTGATGTGTCTGAAGATTTCTTGGCATGTATAAGTGAGGATGAATTTCAATGAATACCAATCATTCTGGGTATTGCTTAATGGAGTGACCATCCATTCCTGTAGCTTCCAATTGATTTGCTCTGTTGACTTTTGATAATCACAGGGAAAACAATTGTTTTTACATGACCAGAAGGACTATATTCATACCAACTGATTAACCTACTACTTGATGTTTCAACATTCAAGTATAAAAATAAAGTAGACATATATGGTAGGATAATGATGATTTGTTTGAAGTCTGAAAGGAATGGCACTCTTATTAGTCATCAGTTGGACATCATGTTAGCACAATGGAAAGAATGGAGTTGATAATTTAACAGCGACTGAGATAAGGTTAGAGTGCCTGTGGCTGAGATACACACTGGAAGGCAACACTTACACTTAGGAAGTTGAGGAAAGTGGTTATAGATTATTTGACAGCACACTTTGATAGAATTAGATGTAAATATAGTCTTTCCAATGACTGGGCTGTTTTTTTGAACCTGTGAGATGCTATAATGTAAATCAACAAGATATTTTAACTTGTGCAAAAAGATTTGTGTTGTGCATATTTGGATTTGTACTTCAGGTATCACCTCCACTGGTTCCTGGAGAATTGATTGACAGATTTTGGAACAGAAAATTTGTGAAGATGCTGATAAAATAGATCATTGGGTTGTCTGAATCCAAATTTGTACCACTTACTAGCAAGAGATTAGAATCTGAACTCCATGCACTCAGCCCAAGTTACTGCATTGCCAAGGCTGGCAAATTGAAGAAATGTCTTTCACTGAGGTGTCTGCGAGTCACATCAGATTATTCCAGTTCAAAAGCACTTGTTGGGTGGAATCTTACTGCCTTTAAAGATTTTC
Organism: Carcharodon carcharias; assembly: GCF_017639515.1. Classification (NCBI taxonomy): domain Eukaryota; kingdom Metazoa; phylum Chordata; class Chondrichthyes; order Lamniformes; family Lamnidae; genus Carcharodon; species Carcharodon carcharias. The sequence goes on along the minus strand of NC_054507.1, from coordinate 20,401,707 downwards.
TAAGGTCAGGACCAAAAGGGGGTCCCGAAGCCCTGGTTCTGCTTGGTTGTCTGCCTGTGTAATCCGACCAAGGCAGCCAATTAAGAGGCTGCCTCCAGGAACAGTGTCCAATTTAGGAGATGGGCAGGACATTCAGCCAGCTGGGTCAATGTAAGGGCCTGCAGAGTTCTGTTTTGGCAGTCCAACCAGGAAGAAATGGGTGCTGTTGCGGCAGGCAGGAGAACATGATGGAGGCACTCTCTAAAGGTGCAAGAAAATTTTCAAATTGTGTGGCCACACAGCTGCCAGGCCATCAATATTGAGAGGGATCCCCTCTATAGAATGGATGCAGTCACAGCTGTAGCCCTGTGGCAGAGTGGGTCTGGGGGAGGGGGTGGGGATACATAAAGGAAGCTTCACTGGCTCCCTGGCCTGCTGCTACGAGGCCACCTCTAGAGACAAGCTGGGCTTTGCTGCCATGAACCCCCTCCCTGCAAGATTGCCTGGAGACAGGAATGTGTCAGGTTGCTTACCTAATGTGCTATGTTCAAAAATATCGCCCTCTGCCTGGCTCCAAAGCCACCTCCACATGGATGGTAAGATTCCATCTTCAGTAACCCCAACCGAGCATGGTCTGATGCAGAGAAAAGGACCAGGTGTACAAAATCCTTGCTTAGCACAAAGTATCATTGCAATGTCATTGATGCCAGCACAAGGATGGGGAGGTAGTGATATAGTGGTATTGTCACTGGACTGCTATTCCAGAGACCCAGGGTAATGCTCTGGGGACCAGGTTTGAATTCCACCATGGCAGATGGTGAAATTTGAATTCAATAAAAATCTGGAATTAAGAATCTGATGATGACCATGAAACCATTACTGATTGTTGTAAAAACCTCATTAATTAGCATGAAACTACTGGATTGGCCTAAAAACCCATCTGGTTCACTAATGTCCTTTAGGGAAAGAAATCTGCTGTCCTTACTTGGTCTGGCCTACATGTGACTCCAGGCCCAAAGCAATGTGGTTCATTCTTAAATGCCCTGTGAACAAGGGCAATTTGGGATTGGCAATAAATGCTGGCCTAGCCAGTGATGCCCACACCCCATGAATGAATAAAAAAAAAAGTTTTCAAATGGGACTGTCCCTCAGCTTTTTGGTACGCTGGGAAGTGCAGCAAAAGAAGTTTACCACAATAGACCAAAATTAGACTCTCAAAATGTAAGTTTCTCTTCAAAGAAACAACCCTAGAAATATACTACAAGAAATGAAGATTCTGCACACAAAGTAGTCAGTTACAATGTTTATTCCACTCATGAAAGAGACGTATACAATTAGGGAGTGACATCTTGTCTCCTTTATTCTTGGACTAAACATCGTATTCCACAACTTGATATATAGTATCTCCTATATATGCTTTTTCAAACCAGAAGTAATGTTATCTTTCCCCAATGTTCTCTCCTCTTCTGAGGTAGGCTCCACAGGGGCCTTCTCACAGCTCACCCAAATGATTATTCATGTGTAAGCTCAGAAAGTTAGTGCTCACAGGCTATTCAACTACAAGTGTGATCCTGACATCCACATGCAGATTTTCCAACAGGATAAAGATCAGGAGGAGAATCCTGGTTGTTTTTTTTCCCTGCTTCCCTAAGCCTGAAGACATTGAGGTGAATCAGAGTAGGGAATGCTCTTCTGAAGTTAAGGCTAAGGCATATTGCGGGAGACAATTTTGCATTGCAGCTGGTGGTCCTACAACTATCCAGAAAGCACTTGGTCAATTGCCTAATTCCCCAGCAATGACCTTCCTTGCCTTAAAGCACAAGTAAAATCAACGGAAAAGTCAGGCAGAATGACCATTATATTTGCCACAGGAAATGAAGCAAATTAACATGATTTGCACAGCTCTGACAAAATGTGAAACTGTATGTGCTGTCCACATGAAAAGTGAACTGACTGTGAAACAAGAGGGAAGCTTAAGAATGCAACAGAAAGAGAAAAATTAAGTGATCTTAATTATAGGTCAGAATTATTTTTGATGCTAAATTATTATAAAGTAACTGCTTCCCTTGTCATGATCTGCAAATTGGCATTTTTGTTTTTGTGGTTTTTAGAGCATAAGAGAGTAGAATGGAGCTTTAGGGACCTGAAGGCCCAGCTTTGAATCCTAATCTTTGTATTGAGTTGACTGATCTGCACCAGGGTTCCATTAAAAGTGCTACAATTGATCTCAGGATCTTTACACTAGGAAGGGTGACAAACTAAGTTGGAACCAAGGCAGATTGAAGACACCACAGATCAGCCATGATCTAATTGAATGGCAAAACAGGTTCAAAGGACTGAATGGTCTGCTCCCATTCCTATATTCTAAGTCCGGGTTCCTCCCGGCACATTGATGGATGTTGGGCAAGGATAGAATTGGGTCTGGCAATGTTGTCCCTACGCTTGAATAGGCTGTCAACATTCACTGTCTCGGCTCACCATGACTAGTGGTCACCTGGACAAGCCATCCAAGGTTGGGAGGCATCCTTGGATTTTTTTTCCCCCCAACATGTACTTGTGGCTTCAGAAGGAGAGAGGAGAGGGGATGGAAAACACAATAAATCATGGAACAAGATCTGCACCTTTTATAGACCAGGTATAATCCATTAATCATCTACTTGACCCTCTACTAAATATATTTGATTATTGAATGAGAGTGTTTTGTAGGATTTCTTCCAAAATCCCTCAAAGGTAAGCAAACAAAATTCAACAATCTTTATTTCCACTATACAAACCTTCCCAGTTACTTTCTTCAGATAGTGCTACCATGGTCCCAGCTGTCCATTTGGTCTTGTTTTGGTCCATGAACAATGGCCATAGGGTTAAACTGAAGTAATGGTGAGGAATGGAATACAGAATGGGGTGCATCATCTAGGGTTTTAGCCTTGTAATAGGGGGCACAAAGGGCCTCGCTGGAGATGAAGCAGCCCTCGAGTACAGACAGCAGTGTGCAAACAAACCCATTGGAAAGATACAAGGAGTCCAACAAAAGGAAATCCGAGGTTGGGTTACTCATTAACTGGAGGGATTGCATTTTATTGATAAGTGGTAACTTTCCAGCTGGCAGCATTGGGAGTGGCTGGCTGCTCTGCACAGAAACAGTATGCTGTTTGCCAGCAGCAAGTAGTTAGTTAATATTTTGCAAGAAAATCAGTGCTCTATCTAAACAGCATAGTCAAGGTGCAGGTGTGCGCCAGGAGGTCAGTCTGATTTCACAGGTGTAAAAATGCAGTAAAGCACGTACAAGTTCAGTTAAAAGCATCAGCAAACAGCTATAAACCTTAGGAGAGAGAAAGAGGCACACAGTAAAAGAGGGGGCGGAGAAACAGGAAGAAACAGTGAGACAAAAAGAGACACACACAATATTGAAAGATTTCTGTAATTACAGCTATTTTAAATAAAAATGAAGCACATTTATTTCAGCACGAGTTCTTGTAAAAGCACCCAACTCCTCATGTTGATTTTTAACCATCTGCAATATAAATAGTTTCTGATCAGGTTGATATAAAGTCAAATTTCCTGCTCCATTCTTGCCTTGAGGTTTACAACACCACATGCATAAGATAATCTAAAGTATGTACTGTATGGACCAGTTCACAGCTAGGTTATAGTGCAATCTGCAGGTTAATTGAAGTTGATTCAGATTAAAACAATTGAACATTAATTAAACTCCCCACATGACAAGTGAGAGAGATTTAGGGAACAAAAACTCAAGACAAGTGAGATAGGGGAAAAGTGACTAAACAAGTGCAGAAAAAAATACAAATGTCATGGAGCTATAAACAGAGGAAATTATATAGAATATAAATAGAGGGACAAGTAATATATGGGTAAACAGATATAAAGAGAATGAAACATGGAAGTAAGAGCGAGTGAAAGAGGGAGAAGCAAAGGGGGAGAGCACAAGGTTAAATATATAGATAACCACACAGAAAAAGACATACAAAAGGAAAGAGGCAAAGATAACTGCAAGGAGACAGCAAGCGAGAGCAACACCATCTGACCCAACTCCTGTTAAAGTGGCTGCGGAGACAAAATTCAAGAGGGTCAGAGAGACTTTAGTTCCATAAAAACAAACAAAATTAAATTAACAAAACATTATAACATACTTTGATCATTACTATTAGAAATACTGCAACATAATTCTATTAATATTGACTTTATCCCAAAAAAATTATATTACAATTCAGAAGTATAAAAATAAACTTTATAATAATTCCCCAAACTGGTTTGTTTTTGACCAAGATTACATTAACCACGCAACATATTTAAAGTATACACATTCAGAGGGACAATTAAAAGTTATATATGTGACGTAGAAAAATATATTTTGGATGTATATTTACTGACACACAAAATAAATTCTATCCCTGGGGAGCAGAGTTCCCTTGTACAGAATTAGAAGTCCGCAATGCCACTTAAAGCTGAAGACCATGTAGGTACTTATGTAGATGGACCTGATGTATCACAGATACACCGAGGTTGGATCTCCATCCACAACCTCCCTCCGGCCATGCCGGCCTGCTCCTGCAACTCTTCATAAAGAGTGAAACTTTTCTCTGTCCAAAACTTTCTTGCCTAAGCTGTAGAGAAACCTGGAGTACCAATGGATGCCATTCTCCTGCGTGGCATTGCCATGCCTAGAGTGGAGGGCTGGTAACAATGAAGTCAATGAGTGAAAGAGTCTGAGAGGTGCAAAAGCCAGGTGTGCCCAGTGGTGCTTCTCTATCACAGCGTAACAAGATGCCAGTACATTATTCACCAACAGTGTGCCATGAGACGTCAGTGGCGCATAGGCACCAATGTCCTCCTCCACATAGATAGCTTTAATCCTAGATGAACGCAGCCGGCCTGAGCCAACCTCCCTTACAAGGATAAACTGACCTGTTCGCACTCTACTTGCAAACATTGGCCTAAAGTTCTCCATTCTGTCTGTGTTATTATCGGAAACAAAGATGAGGTGTGCTGCCGTGAGTTCCAGTCGCTGTTGGGGATCTTCAGTCTCCAGCACAGTAAAAGAGATCCTCAGCTCTTCTTCTTTGTCAAGGAAGAGCAGAACTTGACTGGGGACCACCTTGCCAGCTGCATCCACTGTTAGGACCCGGTCCCCAGGATTCAGCTCTGACACAGCCCGAGTTTGCCCATTTTCCAGTGTTACCATGGCTTTAGAGGGGAAACAGCCACCTGTTTTTGTGGCCAATGAATTATCTGTAAAATAAAAAGTATCAGGGATTAAACACGCAGTACTTATTCACTAAATTAAGTTCCTCAGCTCAGTGAAAATAAAAATTAAAACAATTAAAAAAGTTTAATTGAAACAGTAATACATAGCCTCAGCACTCTGGGCCTGTGGGGCAGGGAAAGTAATTAGCTAGGGTTCCCCATTCCGGATTGCTACTTAGTGATTTTTTTTTTGGAAAGAGCACAAGTGTGGGTATGATCAGGCTGTGCTGTCCATCACAGTCAAATAGCTGGAGAAATGCTCACTTGCCTGGACTTGTATGTCAAGACCACCTATTTAGGAGAGATTCTGAAGGGTAACCAGAATGAGTTTGTGCCTTCAGCAGGGAAAAGGGATAGGAAATGACAAATACATAAATAAATAAAAGAAAGAGTTACCTAACATCCCCACGTCATCAAAATTATTGAACTAAAAACATCATTTCTAGTTCAGCATAGTCGTAACTTTCTGCCAGCAGCCCAATACATGTTAAAACTGTGAATATCTTCATTACAACTGAAGGAGCCCATTAAATACTCTTGAGAGATGAAATCAATTTTGTGGGAAACAGGTTATTCGCTGAACAGGAACAGACTTTACTAGGTCACCATGAATTAGGTCATTAATGTCAAAATTAGACACAGGAGGGTCTTTTCCTGCTGTTTTGTCATTGATTTATTGAGGACTTAAAGGTGGCAATCAACCTTCTGCCGTTAAGACTGCAACGTACATTGAAAATACAGTTAAAATCCATCAACTGGAATGCGCTGGAGTGAAAAAATTCTTATTTATCCAATTATACCCATCTGAAGGACCATTTTCAGAGATTTTTGGTTTGTATGGCAGCAGCATGAAGGGTTATGCAAATATGATGTGAGAGAAAGCTTTTTCACACATCGAGTGGTTAGGGCCTGGAATGCACTGCCTGGAAATGTGGTGGAGGCAGGTTCAACAGAGGCATTCAAGAGGACATCAGATGATTATTTGAATAGAAACAATGTGCAGGGGTACAGGGAAAAGGCAGGGCAATGGCACTAGGTCATAATGCTCATTTGGAGAGCTGGTGCAGACATGATGGGCCGAATGGCCTCCTTCTGTGCCATTAAAATTCTATGATATTAGAATTAAAATACGATGTTTTGATATGAACTGCTTGAAAGGTGACATTTTGCCCTTAAAGAAAAACAATTGTTTCAAGATTGATAGCCTCTCATTTATTATTTTTTAAAGATCTAATGGTTTTCTCCACCTGTTTTTATGATGGAGCCGGCACAGACACAATGGGCCGAATAGTCTTCTGTGCAGTAATGGTTCGGTGAGATCAATGGCTAGACTGGAGGAAAGGCAGGCAGCATATTGGCATATTTCTGCTGGTATTGCTCTAGACTTGCTGTTTCAAAGCACTTTTTAAAATTTGTTTTATTGAAAGTACTCACTAATTTTCTCCTGCTCTCCTGAACTTGGCGACTAAAGGCTACACAATAGCTCATCCGAGGAGCCATTTTCCCTTCCCACAATGCAGAGGTGCAATGCTTCAACTACTGCTGTGATTAAAATTAGCTAAGAGCAGAGATGAGTCATTGACCTGGTCAGCACCAGATTTGGCAGTGGATTTACCTGTGGAACCATACAAAGAGGAAGTTGCTTTTACATTGGTATTACCCTGAGACTTTGAAAAAGAGTTGAATTTGTATATGTAGATTAAATGAGAAAACTGCAGGAACATCTGCAGGTTGCCAACTGTTGCTGGAATTTCAATCCTGTACCCTATGCCTAGTCAATCAGGGAACATTTTCCCCTGCTTACATCACTATTTATTCACTTCTTTGAAACTGGTAGGGCCCATACCTCCTCTAAAGCAGTTTCAGCAACAATCTCAGCACTACTTAAGAAAATAAAATGTTTTAAAATGAACACCACTGCACAGAAAGTAAAAAAAAAGTGATAAATGTATTGATTTCTTTTACAGCTGTTTTTTTTTAGAGTACCAGTGTGGCTGACATTAAGATTGCACAATTTAAACTAGTTAATGATAGTGGATTATGAATTTTTGAGGTCCTGGGCCAAATTTACTTGTAAGTCATTTTTGTTAATGCCTGGAAGCTAAAATGAATGTGAAAAAAATCCTCCTTTAATCAAATTAAGAAACACTGCAAAAACAGTCAAATTTACAAACTGCTCAGGCCACAAAAGTTGGTGTGTTGCACATGAGAAGGGTGGGGAACAGAAGTAGCTAGGTTCAATGTATGAATGGCATTGAGGTGTGTCTTGAAACTTGTGTTGAATACCTGTATTGAATACAGGCTTATTTTGATAATTGACCAGTGTGGATCCAATTTTTGTTTCGAGGGCACTGGGACTGGGACTCCAACAATCCAATGCTAATCTACCATTTCTGGTCAAAATTAAAATTATTAAAAGATCATAATTTCATTACCGTCCTCAATCATTCACCAGTGAGGCCAAACTGCTCCAGTAAAATTTCTGTTTATAAATTCAGTCCTTATTGCCCTTTCTGCTCTTCGCGACCAGGTGCATGACTTTCTGTCAGGCTTCTGACATTGTCACTGTATCCCTGGCTGGATAAAAGGTATGTAAGCAATACTTGATAACAGCTATTTTGATTTTGTCTCCTTCACTCTGCAAAAGCACATGCTTTTCACTTGGTGTCTCTCCATGATGGGTAGGCAAGATTGGAAACGCACATCATGTGGAGAGCTCCAGGGTGGAGCAAACCCATGTTATGTCACTTTGCAGTTCGATGTGTTAAAATTCCAGCATGTGAACTGCACCAGTACATTGACCCATTGTTTAAATTCAATGATCCTGATATTTACAGGGAGCTGGGTATGGGGCTGCTTAGTGGTAGGGAAACCCAGAAAAAATGTTTTCACTCAGGTCCTGCTGAATTTATTGGCAAGATACGATCACCATTTTTGGAATCCATTTCCCAGCCACTGTTTGGTGATCCTACTCCTCCTGGCCCACAAGCAATGCTGTAAAGGCAATTACCTATTCCATCCAGCAATCCTCACTTCCCTTTGACTGCTAGGTTTCTTAAGGCCCAGCCGACCAGCATTAAAGCAGGCAAGAGAGCTAAAATTGGAGGCACATAGACTCATTGATATATAAGTGAGGGATCCACCTCCTGAGAGCAAGTTGGTCACTCGCCCACACATGCACCCCAGCCTATCTCAGTTCAAACCAGAAGTGGATTTGTTGGGCTTGGATTTTTTTATATTTTACCTTCCTACCCTATGCAACTCCACACAAGTTTGGGGTTAAAAATGGTCCTAGTGACTAACTGACCCATGCAGACAGGAGCTCCCAGGCACGAATGTCAGTGTGTGCAGAGTTAGCCGATATCAGCCAAGGCAGCGGTAGGGTGATTCAATTAACCTCAGCTAGGGTTCCTGCTTCCAGTTGCAATCCAGTGGTGCTGTTTTAAATGTGTGTGTAAGAATAGCAGGTGAGGACAGGACTGGTTCAGTTTTGATGCCTTCCATAGTTGAATGAGATTCCACATGATTACTAGTGACTAAGTTGGGACGTTATAGGACTATACCCTACCAAAGCTCTAATCTAATGACTTTGGTCCTATAACATCCCATCTTACTCCCTAAAAAAGAGTTAATCCTTTTAGACAAGTTGTGGGGGTGGGGAGGAAAACTTTTTTTTAAAAAAGTACTTGCCATCATAATTAAGTTTAAAAAAATCAACTTATATTTGTAAATAGTGTGGTATGAGTGTGCATGTTTATTACAAATTCCCAAATGAAAACCACACCAGCCCAAGTCAGTAAAACACCAGTTACAGTGAACATATCAAAAGATAGCAAGAAGAAAAAGAAAATTCAGAAAATTAAATCCCTAGATTCTAGCTCCCTAGAAGAGAGCTTCAAATATTTGCCTTGAAACAATGATCAGAATCTTACCCAGTGATTTAAGGCACCAATAAAAATAACTATTGGTCATCCTGAAAAGGGGTCAACCATTTATGACAGTTTCTAAGACTAAAATGTATAAAAGGATTATTACTTAATGCACCAAGTTTTATGACTAGATAGTGATAGAGCTATTTAAAACATTCCAATGGTGTGTGAAGCAACCCATGGCTCAGTGGGTGGATGAACTCCCCGGTGTGGTACTGAGCCATACAGACCAAGTTCCCTCCAGCTTTGATGTATTGAACTTGTGGATATTAGGTAGGGCATCAGCCGGGGCACAACAATTGCCGCCAGCAACCTTGACTTACCAAGAAGGAGAAAAACAATAGAGTTCTCCAATCACTATCCAGTTACTCCTGCTGGAAGAATTTGATTTGGGCCTGTCTGCTCTGCTTGGTGTGGTTGAGTTGTTGGCCTAAACCAATTGATTGAACTTGCACTTGTGGGAAATAGTCACTTTTGGAAGGAACCAGAACTTACTATAGTTTCTCATTGTTTCCTCAGCAAAATTCACTGTTCCTCTAAGCATTCCTGCTCTTTATGACATATATGCCCTTAAACAACTCCACTTCCTACCAAATGAAGTACAATCACAAGTCAAAATTGGCTGGCCATAGTGTAGGTAACAAAACTAAAAGCTTCATGTGAAAAAAACCCAACAGAAATGTTCACCCTCTAGCCCCGAATATATTATTTATTATAAAATATAAACAATGCCTGGAAGCCTGTAATACAATCACGGGTTTTTGACAACTGTATGAACTGCTTGAAGTTCACTCTGGTGGTTCAGGATGTCAGCTTTGTAACCTTCTCAGCTGTTATTTATGTTCTATATAACATCTATCACCTTTCACAAATAAATAATACTGTTTAAGATCAGGCTGGTGTATTCTCAAAACGGATCCTTCACGCAAATCTGTCCTTATCTCCAATCTTTAAGTTGCCCAACCCAAGAGCATCGTAAGAACTTTGGTCTCTATATATTATCTTCAAAGCTGGCTTTTGGATTAGTGCCAGTTGACTGGATGACCCAGATGTTAGACTAAAATGCAAAACCTGGCAAGCACATGCCACAAAAGGTCTGATCAGCCTTCTGTAAAAAAACAATAAATCATCAGAACTAAGAGTGGTTCTTTTAAGATACTCAAAATAATACAATCTCTTCCAACCCTTTACATACATGCATGATCTACGAGGACATCCCACTTCAGGTCACTGATGCTGTAATGTCAAGTATTAATAGCAGGGTAGGATGTACTCAAGTCAACACCTACTGCGTTGAAAAAAAATGACATCGCCAATAATCAATTGAAGATTCTCGTTTGGAAAAAGTAGTGACGTCCTCATGTATTAACTACCAGTACAATTTGACATGACATTGCCAAAGACAAGGACACAAAGCAGAATATGCCCACCCCATGAACACATATGGAAGCAATTTTAACACTGTAATCTTATTTTAGTTTAACCCTCCAGGTTTGTGCCATTGTTTGGCCTTCACTGACATCATTGCCTTACAATCACTGCTGGGTATTGATTGCTGAATATAGAAATTTTCTGTAATCAACAAAAAGGCAAGAACTTGGTAAACCTGGACCAATGACACCACAAACCCTTTAATCTCTCCATGAACATCGCGCTCAGTTGCTCTCATTATTTTACCACAAGAACCTGCAGAGAACAAAAAAGTTTCTAATTGACACACACTGGGGGCTTACCACTACCAGAAAGCTCCACAGCTTCCGTTTTCAATAGTAGTGATTTGTCAATATTTTGCTGGTGGTAGTCAAGCCACTTGTTTTCCTTCCAATACCTTGCCTTTCTCTCCCTTTCTCTCCTGAAGACCCAAACCTTTACTGGTGAAGAACAATTCCAATACTGCCTGCATCCCTCCAGTACCTCATCCATGCCTTTCTTCACATGCAAGTCTAAAGTATCAGGTGGATGGTGCAACCAAGCTAATCCGTCCTTGCCTCGTAGCGTGCACACACTCTTGCCAGCTTGATGGTCCCTGGACACTACTCGGGTTTGACAACCCTGAGTAATCATTGCTCTCCTTAGGCTAAGGGCTCCAAGCCCAAAGGCCCCATCACCACTATAGCCAAGATCAGCTAACCAGGGATAAATCAGGAATTAAAAGTTAGGACCAGCTTGATTTGTACTACTCAGTATTAGTTGACTAGGTATACTTACCAACTGAGCCCTCAGGGTAATTGCAATATTCAGGCATTTTGATGGAGGGTCACCATCATCTTATGGCTGCTCCAAAAATGAACTATGGACCAGATATGTAAACCATTCAAGTGCTGCACAAACTTGTAGCTGGAGTCCTGTCAACTTCAGTCGTGCCTGCTCGATGGTGTAGTAATAGAGGGCACTTTTGTGACCTTTATGCATGCAGTTTTTAAAATGGAAATTGTATCACCATAATGTGGCTATAATAGTTATTAGAAACATGATTTTTAAAAAATTTTTATGGGATGTGAGTGTCACTAGCAAGGCCAGGATTGCCCATCCCTAATTGCCCCCGAGGCTGGGATGAGGCATCTCCTTGAATTGCTGTAGTCCTTCTGGTGCAGGTATATCCAGCTGTTAGGAAGAGTTCCAGAATTTTGATCCAGCAGCAGTGAAGGAACAGCAATATAGTTCCAAGTCAGGATGGTTTGTGGCTTGGAGGGAAACTTGCATGTGGTGTTCCTATGCGTCTGCTGTCCTTGTTATTCTAGATAGTAGAGGTCACGGGTTTGGAAGGTGCTTGATGAAGAGCCTTGGTGAGTTGCTACAGTGCATCTTGTAGATGGTACACACTGCTGCCACTGTGCATCGGTGGTGGAGGGAGTGAATGTTTGTGGATGTGGTGCCAATCAAGCAGGCTGCTTTGTCCTGGATGGTGTTGAGCTTCAAGGGCTGTTGCCTCATCCAGGCAAGTGGAAAATATTCCATCACACTCCTGATTTGTGCCTTGCAGATGGTGGACAGGCTTTGGGGAGTCAGGAGGTGAATTACTTGCCTCAGAATTCCTAGCCTCTGACCTGCTCTTGTAACCACATTATTTACATGGCTGGTCCAGTTCAGTTTCTGGTTATTGTTAACCTCAGGATGTTGATAGTGGGGGATTCAGTGATGGTAGTGCCATTGAATGTCAAGGGGAGATGGTTAGATTCTCTCTTGTCGGAGATGGTCATTGCCTGGCACTGTGTGGTGTGAATGTTACTTGCCACTTATCAGCCAAGCCTGAATGTTGTCCAGATCTTGTTGCATATGAACACAGACTGCTTCAGTATCTTGAGGGGTTGCAAATGGTACTGAACATTCTTTGTGCTAGGTACGACTCCAACCAGCAGAGAGTTTCCCCCCCAATTCCCTTGACTTCAATTTTACCAGGGCTCCTTGATATCAAGAGCAGTCACTCTCACCTCCCCTCGAGTTCAGCTCTTTTGTCCATGTTTGGACCAAGGCTGTAATGAGGTCAGGAGCCGAGTGGCCCTGATGGAATCTAAAATGAGCAGTGAGTAGGTTATTGCAGTACAAAGTGCCACTTGATGGCACTGTCGATGAGACCTTCCATCACTTTGCTGATGATCAAGAGGAGACTGACTGGACGGCAATTGACCAAATTGGATTTGTGCTTTTTGTGGACAGGACATACCTGGGCAATTTTCCACATTATTAGGTAGATGCCAGTTTTATAGCTGTGCTGGAACAGCTTGTCTAGGGTTGGAGTCATACCTAGCACCAAAGGAAGATGGTTGTGGCTGTTGGAGGTCAATCATCTCAGTTCCAGGACATCACTGCAGGAGACCCTTGGGGTAGTGCCCTCAGCCAAACCATCTTCAGCTGCTTCATCAATGACCTTCCTTTCATCATAAGGTCAGAAGTGGGGATGTTCGCCGATGATTGCACAATGTTCGACACCATTGGCAACTCCTCAGATATTGAAGCAGTCCATGTCCAAATGCAGCAAGACCTGGACAACATTCAGGCTTGGATTGATAAGTGGTAAGTAACATCCACTTGGCAATTCTGGCTGAAGCTGGTTGCAAATGCTTCAGCTTTGTCTTTTGCATTGATGTGCTGGGCTCCTCCATCATTCAGGATGGGAATATTTGTGGAGTCTCCTCCTTCTGTTAGTTGTTTAATTTTCCACCACCATTCACAATAGCACAACACTAACCTAGTTTGTATTAACACTACACTTTGGAAAACCAGAATGTAAAGAAATTCAGTTCCATTCATGGTGACTGTGTGAAAATTTCATACCTTGATCGTTTTATGTTTCAAGTAGGCATTCAGAAATACAATAATAGATTGTCATTCCAAATATGGGCTGTAAGTGGAGAGCTACGCTGACTTGTATAACATTAGGATTAGGTACTGGTGCGAACAAGGTTGCCACTGGTGACATTAGTATCAGGACCAATTTGAGGTGGTGAATCCAGTGAGATTGGGCTGAAGTATAACTTTTCTCAGAGCGCATCAATCTCAATAGACTAATAGGCCTAGTGGCAAGACTGCCAAGTCAAAGTTTTTTTTAAAAAGTTCACCAGCACAAAATCTGTAACACAATGACCGAGGATTTAATCTGATATCAAGGTTTAACTAACGTTGATGAACTACTTGTAGTTTGCTGACACGGTGGCACCATTTCTGGTAGCTCCTATATGCAACTGGTCAATGGGTTGAGACCTATGTTTGGCTATACTTGCATTGCAGATAACTAACACCGCCAGGAGTTGAGCAGCTTACACCGCTTGTTTCCTCAAAAGGAAGTCGGGGGTGGGGGCGCGGGGGGGGTGGGGTAGTGGCTTTGGAGGGGGTGGAGGGGGGAAGAGGCTGGGTGGGGAAGGGGCTGGTGGAAATGACAAGTTATCCTAAACTTAAACTATTTGCAGGGAAACATCAGGAAGACTTGGGAACAGGCTGCCTGATCATCCTTTCAGCTGGGGCATAGCTTTTGGCAGAGAGTCGGGAGTGGTTAAAAATAAGAGAGGGCAACAGCAGAGAGTACAACAAAAATATTTACTGAATAAATAAAAAATGCTCGAGATCCACTTTCATGGTTCATAACGTCATTTAAACTCTCCAATTAGATTACAGCCTTGTAATCGCTCCCTGTAGTCTGTTATTATATTACAGCACTTGTCTGAAAAGAAGATTAGTGTTCAGACAAAATGGAACCGGAACATCTGGCAAAGATTGAATATTAAACACACTTGTGCTTTTTGCAAAGAGCGATGTGGGCAAAACACAGGCATCAAGCAGGAGTTTAAAGAGAGGAGTTACAGTAGCCAATTAAAGATGTGGTCAAACAAGCAGGCTTTTGAAGGTGTGGAGAGTTTTAGCAAGGTGGAGGAGCTTAGGAAAAGAATGCCACAACTGTTCTAACTAACATCAGTGAGCTGAGCACAAATCAGGGTTGAGCCTACGGCCTTTCTGATTTGTACCACACTAGAGTGGTACACTTACCCACTGAACCATCAGGGAAACAGCAGATATATCAAAACTAGGTAGCACCTGAGACAAGCCATGACATGGTGAATGAAGTATGGGACGAGGCATGAGCCAGCAGACAGCAGGGGGGCCTTGTCTAATCAGACATGGATCAGCTACTTTTTTTTTTATATTCTCCCTCACTCTCTAGCCTATGTTTTGTTGCTTGATAATGCTCCTTTCATTTTTTGTCACTTCTGGTTATTTCATTTTTCAGATTTCATCCAGTTTTGGCAAGAGATCAAGCTGGTATACACCAGAGAGTGATGGTAGGTTCCTCCAATGCCTCAGTGTAAGCAGCGAGTGTGCCAAGGTTCTGATCTCCAGACTGTACTGATCTCCGCTTAAGGGGGTAGGGGGGGTGGAAAACAACCAACATTTCTGCTTCCAAACGCAATCCAGCTGAAAGCGAGGTGAAGAGGGGTTCGGCTGTGATGCTGCTGATGCTCAAATAGTTTGCCAACATTCACATGAATAATGACTGCTTAGGTTAGGCAGTGAAGGGTTTAATGTAAACATTTTCAGGAGGGAAAAAAAATTGGCAGAGAAAATAAAAAAGGCTGCATTGCACATTTGCAATCCTGAAGCTGAGAGGTGTAAAACCACTCAGTACTGTACAGGGCTTGTGCAATTTAGCATGTCTGAGTGAACCAGTCATGTCTCTACAATCTAAGCAGTTTAATAACCCCAGTGGACTCCAGCAGGAGGCTAATTAAACATTGACAGTATTTATCTGCTGACTGCTGGCCAAAGCCTCGGGAAGGTAATAAGATTCAAAGCACTGAAACCTTCAGCAACCTTTGCAATGAATCCTATTTTATTCCCATAGGATCTTGCACCTGTCCTAACAATCAATGTACTCTACAATAAAATATTCTCTAGGATACAGGGATGAATAAAATCCCCTCAAAGCAAACAGAGTGGAAATATACATGGGTACCTATTGATGACAGAAATATTTGTCAAGATCTTTGAAGCAAATTTCAGCCTTTGAGAAGCAACTGAATTTCAAATCTTAAAATGTTGAATCAGTTTCCAAATTATTTTGGGACTCATCAACATACTACAAAAAAAAATATCAGTATTGTCACAAAGATCCAGCTACACTGGCAGAAGGTACTGCTTGACATCTATTTTATATAGATAGATGTACACATTAAAACAAATCACCAAGTGCCCCACTGAACCAGACCTGGCACATTGCCTCCTGAGCCCCTCATTGTGACCCCTGCATCCTAACAGCCTCCTAACTGCAGTTCAATAATGGCCCTCCCACCAACACTGTTAATGTAGATTCAAATTTGCATACCACCTTTCACATTCTCAAGAGGTCCTAAAGTGCTTCACAACAAATGAACTATTTTTGAGCCTACAACATTCCAACTCCACTGAACTGAGCTGACACTTAATCCAGTACTATAGAAGATAGTGCAAGCCAAGAAAATCATGTACTTCCTGAGGCTAAACTAGGTGAAATTTTAGTACCTATGTGTAAGCTTAAACAGCAAGCTTTTGCAGACTATTTGACAATGGGGAACATCACAGCCAAGTAGGATCCTTTCCTCACCCAGTGTTCAAATTTGAGCTATCTGGTGCCTTCTGTTGGAAAGTGAATTAATTGTAGAAAAACTTATGCCAACCTCTATCCTGCCAAGGGAAACACAACAATTATAACACCCCACCATTGTTCCAGCTGAGATCAGGGGCTGGGCTGCCACATCAGGGGTCAGAAACAGGAGCCAGGACTCTGAGTCCTGAACCTGCCCCTGGGGGTGGGGGTGGGTTGTGGGTTGGGGGGGGTGGAGGGGGGCAGAGAAACAGTCACTCTTTGGGATTTTCATGGGGGTGTCCCTTTAATTGGCATGGAGACAGGTTTCCTGCCCAATTAAAAGTGGCAGGCAGGCTCTCAAAGCTGGAAGGCCTAAGGCCTCCTGAATGGAGGGGAGCAGCAGTCTGCAATGGATGGTAAGTAACAGGGGACACTTCAGAATGTCACCAACATTTTTTAAAGTTCAAATAAACAGATATAGCAGCCAGGCCACCACTGTGGGGGACGGTTTGGGAGCGAAATCCCTCTACAGGGTAACCTTTGGCTGCACCCACATCCAGGCAGGGTAGGGGAGGGGCCTTTCAGCCTGCCAGCGCTGACCCCCTGGCCTACCACTGAGTGCCCACCTCCAGGCAATTGAACTGCCTCCTCTGGTTCAGGAAACTGGAGGCCAACTGAAAATCCCAGTCAGCCTCCTTTAAGCATAATTAACAAGGCTCTTTAATGAGCCTAATTGGCTGCCTGCCATGTGGGGACAGGTAGCTCTGCCTGCCCTGAACCTGCCTTTGCCAAAAATATCTGGCACCGGGAAACTGGCACACCATCCAGCGCCGGTATTTCTGGGCCCTGTCCACCTCCATTCCCGCCCCTGGCAGAGCCTGAAAATTCAGACCCAGGAATAAAAATGAGAACTTTTAAAACTGTACAGCGCAGTGCCACAGCAAGCAGTGCACTTATCCATAAAGCAGCTGTTTTAACCTTTCAAAAAGTGTACAAAAAGAGCAAATTGAAAGGTACACATACAAACCCCAAAAAATCTGTCTTTAAAGCCTTAACATCTCACTGTCTCAGGAGAAAAATAATAATCATGAAAGTCCCCTTTCCAGGTGAAAAGGATTGTGGTTTTCTATTGAGTTTAAAGATAACTTAAAATTAGATTCAATGAGGCTCTAGGGGTAGAAATTCCTGTGTGCTTTGATTGATTAATAATGATTAAAAGTAGCACAGAAATTCAACTGAACAAGGAACCAGTTCGTTAAAAATAGCAGAGAGGAATTGCTACCTATGGACTTTCAAAAATGTGCTCTGGAACCTTTGAAGAGGCTGGAAACAGATATATTGTGCATTTTGGACTTGTACAATCTACCTTCAGGAACTGCAATTGTGGAAAATGTGACAATGGGGCTGCCTCTAACAAGTGTGGCAATGTAGGATTATCAGCATCAAAGCATCTGTTTTAGGCCATGCTATTACAAAAGCAAAAGACTGCAGATGCTGAAAATCTAAAATAAAAACAGAAAAGGCTGGAAATACTCAGCAGGTCTGGCAGCATCTGAAGAGAGAGAAGCAGAGTTAATGGACTGGAATTTTCCATTTGGCATGTGGGCCCCCTGCTGAGGCTCAAACATAGCCAAGGGTTGGAGGCAGCCTCCCAGCAGCAGACCGGCTTCCAGCACTCCATGCAGCTGCGAAACCACACCCCCACCAACCTCCCAATACCCACCATATTCATAGGGTCACTGGCCATCCAGTGGAGGGGTTACCCCTTCACAATGATAGCCTGGCAGCCGTGGTCTCCGATTTTAAAAAAAAGCTTGTAAAAGTTCTTCAGAGGGCACCTCCATTAATTAAGGTGCCCTGTCTTTCTCCTACCTACATCAGCAACTCCTACCTCTTGATGGTGAGCTTGTTAATCACTCAGTGCAGGAGGGCCTCCTATTGGCCCACCAACCTTGGGAGGCCACCCTCCTTCCTTAATTGGAAGAGGTTCCTGCAGGCGGCCAGTTCCTCGAAAATCACCCTGTGGGTTCCAGTGCTGCCATGCGTGGGCTCCCCAGTTGCATTTCCACTTGACAGTGGGATGCAGACCCACAAACAAAAATCCAGCCCAACATTTCAGGTCATTGACCTTTCATCTGCTCTGATAAACGGTCATCACTCTGAGATGTGGCTGGGATTTTACCAGCCTTCTGGAGACGGGCTAGGCAGCAGAAGGCTGTGTCTTTCCTCGACCACGGGATACTTTGAAAGGCAGGAACAGCAGCTGCTTGGCCACCCGTTGGCGTGTAGCCAATTAATCAGCCTTTTTTGAATTCTTTCATGGGATGTGAGCAGTGTTGACAAGGCCAACATTTGTTGCCCATCCCTAATTGTCCTTGAACCGAGCATCTCACTCGGCCATTTCAGAGGGCAATTAAGAGTCAACCACATTACTGTGGATCTGGAGTCAAAATAGGCCAGATTGGGTAAGGATGGCAAATTTCCTTCCCTAAAGGATATTAGAAAACCAGATGGGTTTTTACAACATTTGATGATACTTTCATGGTCATCATTACCGAAACTAGCTTTCAATTCCAGATTTTATTAATTGAATTGAAATTTCCCCAGCTGTCATGGCAGGATTTGAACCCATGTCCCCAGAGCATTAGCCCGAGCCTCTGGATTACTAGTCCACTGACATTACCACTATGCCACTATCTCCCAATTAACAGTCATTTTACACCCCTGCTGGTATTTTATCGGTGGCAGAACGCCCCCTCCCCCAGCCACATGGGAAGACCACCAAGTATGTCACACCAGCTTCTCAGCAATTTCCAGGATGGAGGTTAGGGGAAAAAGAGAGGCAGACCTTCCTTTCCAGATGCTCCATGTCCAACGGAGGGGCCTCCGGCTGCAATGACAGTCCCCAGCAGCATTGTCGGAGCTGCGGAGAGTTCACCCCTCTGATCACCAAGACCTGCCTGCCTGGGCCTAGCAAATTAGAAAGAACTTCACAATGGCCCTCCTTCTCCCTGCAGCCTCAGTCATGGTCACCTCTATTAGTGATGCTGCCGAGGGTCCTCTGCCGGTCCTCTGATTGGGCTGGCAGCTTGGAGAGACAGGCTGCAGTCTTTAATTGGATGGCAGTCCCAGAGGTAGCCTCTTATTTGGCTGCCACCAGCAACACCCACTTTGTGGTCCTGCTGTTCACCTATACATACTCAGGACCCACATTTGGTCCCAGCAGCGAGACCCATGCATGTTGGTAAAATTCTGGCCATTAACTGTTTGCTTTCCACAGATGCTGCCATACTTGCTGAGTATTTCCAGCATTTTCAGTTTTTTTTTAAATTTTAGGCTATGTTGAGATCTACACTTTCCAGCAAAAACCCTTGACCCAAAAATGACCTGCTTCGAAGAACTGAGAGAGTGACTTCTCCTAGGCCTGTTTCCACATTGACAGAAATAGGGAAAGCAAACGACAACCTTTCAGTTTTAATCTTGATGTAGATTTATTTGATGTAGATTTATTGTTATTGCAATGTTTTGGTTGTAATCTCCTAGGTTGCCACTGCTTCTGAAATTAGAAAGGGGAGAGGGATGGAATTGGAATTGGCAACCTATACCTTCCCTTGCTTGCTTTTCCCCTCTGTGAGGTGAGTGAATGAAATGTCAATTTTCCCCTTAGGAAGGACACTTCACTAAAATATCCTCTTGGAGACAGGATGTGGTTGTGATGAGTCTCACAGTGACCGGGCTACGAACTGACAATCACCGCATTATGACGAGCGGATTGGGTATCTGCCAGAGCCGGAGTTTGAACAGAGGTATACAGGTATGTTGAGTAAGTAACTGGTTACAGCATTACAATTAGGTCACAAACTATAGGATCTATTATCAGCATCTTTCCCTCCTGCAATGCCTCCAACCCTAATTGTTAGATTGGACGATAAGCTAATTGTAGACTCAGGACTTCTTCCCTGTGGGTAAGAAACAACACCGTGTTGGTGTCCAAAAGATCCCATTAAAACTTCATAGGTACATGCATTTGCAATTTATAATGTACAGTTTTGATCTTACTAAAATGACTCTCTGTAGCAGGATGAAATATAGGAAAAAGAAAATTTGCACATTTTCATTTATGAATGCAAACCACACGACCCACCTTCCGAAATAGAATCTCCAACTCCTTGGGATGGATTTTCAAGTTGCCACCTGTGCATGAAACGGATATTATGGATCAGCCAGTGATTATAGAAAGTGTCTAATTTGGTTTAAATGGAAATTAAAAATCAGGCAGTTTCTATAATGGGTGGCTGATCCACAATGTGTGACAGGTTCAAAATCCATCCCCTTATAAATTTCAAATCCCTTGCCCCATTATACTTTTCAAAGGATAACAAGTGCTTTATTCAGATGCATGGGAGAGGATGATCTTTGTGATCTTATTAGCTCCTACTGCACTTAAAAATGATTAAAGGGCATCAATTGCTGCATTCACTGTCAATGTACCACGTGCCAGGAGATATTCAGGAGCAGCCAAGGTGACCTTCCCTCTGATTTTCCCTCCCTGCAGTGAGACATACACAGCCTCCATTTGTTGCCTTATCCCAATTTCAAAGCAAAGGTCAGGGACTCAACATGTGGGGAATTGCATGTTTGAACCAATACATGCTACTGTGCCATATCATGCACCTGTATCCTTTTTAAAAGAGATCAAACTTTGAGAATTGTAATAAACTTTAACAACATTTTGGTCTTCCCCAAGTGTACTGCTTTTCAAGGAAAAAATCATAACACACAATTAATGCTGATAACACCAGAGAAATTGTCTGAAATGACTGAGTCAAGCAGCATAAGAGAGATGAATGAACACTCATTACTGAGCTGCTTAGATAAGGACTTTTATATATTCATGTTAATTCAAAACCCTAATAGTGGTGTGCTCAGTAAGTCCTCCAAGCCAATTTGTAATATTATACTAGTGCACAATATAGAAAAAGAACATACTCCAAAAATAGAATTCTCTGTAAACGTTTCCTTTTTAAAAAGGGTTATGTGGATGACAAAATTTCCATTTTACAGTACTGTGAGAAGTGTTCATTGCCATAACCTAGTTAGCATTTTCAGCTTCATTAGAACTATTATATCTTACAGCTAGAAAAACGACATAATGACTCGTGCTTGAAGTCAGTTAATATTGACAGACCCCCTAGGGACCATCAGATTCAAATAGGGACACACACATCAGTCAGGGATTTAAAATGTGACACCTTCACCCAGAAGGCAATATGGAGTATATTAATTATGCTAATAGGATAACATTAAGCAATTATGTTAATTAGATACATCTTGAATCTGTAAATTAGGTCAATTTGAGAGGAGACACTCTACAAGTGAAAAAGATCAACTTTATCAAACTTGAAGGGTAATGTGAGTAAGTTAATAGTTCATGTTAACTTAAATTCTGTATATAGATTGAGCTGATTCCAAGCATCAAAAGTGCCCATCGCATAGTAGTGTTGTGTTGAGGGTTTTTTCTGGAATAAATATAAAAACAGCACAGTGGACATTTCATTAAAGATGATATAGAGTAGAACTACCTGATACCTCAGTGAATAAATGCACCATGTGACTAGGAACTCTCACCCACCACTAACCCCCCTCCCCTACGACTACATTTGAACAACCAGAGCCTCATCGACCAAGATCACATCTGATAAAAGGTCACACAGGTAAGGTACCACAGGACCACTAACATCTTTGGCATTCTACCTCAAGATGATTCACCATCTTTGGAATAGAAAAATCAGCAGAAGATGGAGAAAACTCAATGGAATGGGATGTATGTATAAATGGAAAACATGCCAGGACTGAGTGATTTAAGATAAATCACTTACATCGCAGCTGATATGTGGTGTTGGGAGCCAGTGCCCCCATTGGTCTATTTTCTGTACCAGTCTGCATGCATCTTCTATTGTAACTTAGCACAATGGTAAAATTTCTCACTCCATTTAGAAAAAAATGGCAGTAGGCAGGCAATGAGAATGGACTGTCCACTTCAATTTCATCCGCATCCTGCTGATTTTAAAAATGTGTTTATACAAGTACCAATGAAGCGAGAAAGCGAAATTTATGAATTTGATCTACCAGTAGGGGTAGATTTTCCCCTTCTGTGGTATGGCAGCAGACTTTTAGCAAGGACCCATGAAATGCATTCTCAGTTGATTTTCCTCCCTCACCTGCAGTAATTGGCTTTGGATGATTTCAAAAGTCTAGCTATATTAATAACCAATGTTGATTTCAAAAAGTTAGGCTGATAGCTTTGAGAGTTGAGTAGAGCTCAGGAAAATTTATATTTTCAAAAAGCTGGGCAAGGCATCAGATACCAAAAGGTTAAAACAAGCAGGAGAAAAGGCAAGTTAAATCAGGAATTAGTGATTTGATGATGCCAAATCTTGGTTTTAAAACTGCATAGATTTTGGGGGTGTGGAGAAGACAGCACACTGAGGAGCTCCACTGGAAAAGGAGAGTAGGGGATGGTTTGATGCGTCTTGATTTCAACACAATAAGAGGTTACAGGAAGGAAGGATAACATACAAACACAAGGACTAGTTGGGCCTCAGGAGAAACAGGAGGGGAAAATTGACTATAAATCAATGAGAGCGCAGTAGGAGAGGTAGAAGGAGAAATTGGATACAAGGAGGGGGAAAGCAGCATGTAGGATGAGGTATTTGAGACCCAGGAGGATGATCAACCATATCAGTAAAACAGAGACAATTGAGAGGGATACTAAATGGTGAACAAAAATTACTCAAATGGGTTTAATGTCTCAAATTTAATAGCCTGATTATTTTGTCCACATGAAGCTACTGCGAGTTTTGAACCCTGAATTTTATAAAATGTATCCACAGTAAATGCAGCATTTTTACCATTTTAGTTTTGTGGCTTGACGGAAAGTCAAGTTTATTTACCAGAGCAATTTCCAGTTGGTGAGGGGGTGGGTGGAGCAGTTGACACCAACTGGAAATTGCTGTGGTAAATAAACTTGGTGTCACTGGACAGTGATCTGAACAACTAGCTCTGGTCAATTTTCCCCTCCCTAATCCAAGCTTTACAAACTATTTTGCATCACCCCCAAGGTTAGGTAACTCAACCAAAACTATCAGCAGGAATTTCTCTCCAGGGATGGGAAAGAGAGGTTGGGACCGTTCAATTAAAGGGCAGTGGGTGGGCTCTCAAAGCTGGAGGTCAATAAGAGGCATTCCAGTTTGAAAGGAGCAGCAGGCTGGAATGGAGGGCAAGTAAGGGAGACAGGGTGCTTCAAAATGGAGGCACCCTCTGTCCAACTTTAAATCTTAAATTAAAAAAGTGGATTTTGAAGCCAGACCAGTAGTGGGGAAAACCCTTTTACAGGGTGCCCTGCAGCGACTGCTGCACCAAGGCAGGCAGGGAAGCCTATAGGCCTGCTTGGAGCACTAGCCCCTGGTCTGCTGCCAGGAAGCGCCTAACCTGGCCCCCACTGCCTGCATGGGCCTGGAGGCTGCCTGGAAAATCCCAGTTGGCTTCAATAGGCACTTAACAAGCCCTGTTAGCAACTTGCTGTGTGCAGACAGGTAACCCTGGAACCCTCCACCTACCCCCCATCCCACCTCTGCAAAATGTCTACTTTTAGCTCCCACTGCCTCAGTTCCCACCCAGAACAAAACAAAAACAGTAACAACTGGGAAATTAAGAGTACTGGTCTGAACTGTTATTTTCCTTCTGGGCAGTAGAAGCCCAAAATCCTGCTCAGAAAACAAACCTGGAATTTCTGACCTGTGTAGCTCAGCTTCACACTGACTTTACCAACTGAGCTATTAGAAGTTAATATTTTATGCAATGAAATCTCTCATTTACATGCAGTTGTGGCAGACATAGTTAAATAGGTCAAGATAGAAATATTACAAATGGCTCTTTATAAGCACTGCATTAAAAGGCTGCCCCAAAAATAACATTCCTGGCAAATTAGTTACCCATTTATCAAGATCTAAGTGTATCAGATATGCAAGCAGATTGCAATGTTAACCACCGACCATTCCTGCTTACTGAATCTGTACAGAAACACCTGGCTTGTTTTGAAAGCAGCATTCCACCTTAATCACATTCTAGATCACTAACAATTTAACAGTGAATTATCAGTAAAATTCAGGAGTGACAGTCTTATTGTGGTATCTGCTTTTCCTTTTAAAGGTGCTTCAGCAAATATTTAGCTTCACCTCCTCCCTCAAAAGGGTCAGTGACCCTAACAGATCCAAAGGTTTCCAGTTATGATCCCAGTTATGTGCCTAGATACCTGATCTCAACTGGGATTTGGACACATATCCAACACAAATGTACACACATATACTGGAAGTCACTGCCCATGAGGGTGGCGGAAGCAGAGAAGATCAATGATTTCAATGGAAATTGGATGGGCACTTGAAGGAAATAAACTTTCAGGGCTAAGGGATGGAGTGGGAGAATGGGATTGTGGATTGCTCCAGAGACCTGGCAATAGACTTGATGGGCCACATGGCCTCCTTCTGTGCTGTAAATGGCTCGGTGACAATTGGTATCTGTGCCTCTGGATTGCATATGACAACAACTGAGGGAGGTTAGAAACAACCAAGGCTTGTACTCCTTATTTCTATCCAACAACCTTGCTGGAAAATGAGTGAGTGTAGATAGAGTGAAGACATGATTGACTTGGCTGTAAAGGCACCAACAATTGAATAGCCTTCCCACTTGGACACACTGGCTCCAAATTTTTAGAAAACTGATGACAAATAAGCCTGCTATATAATTGCTAGAACATCAAGGTGGCTGGCATAAAGCAAGCTGCCTAAGTAGTCCTTCTATAATACTGTTGTAAATTTGAGCAGACAGTTACTAGAAAATACTACCTGGGAGGTCAAGTAGGAAACCACATGCTCAAACATCTAGGGCTTGGTGCTTACCGTAATTTGGTTGCAGAGTCTCCACAGGCGGATTATGTAACTATGCTGTGGTCAGGAGAGGATGGTAGCAATGTATTCCCACAATTTATGGTTAACTGTGCTGCTCACTATGCCAGCTCACTATGTCAGTCTTGGGGATATTGCTGGTATCTGTGGTCCATGCTTTTCAGTTGTCTAACAAGTAACTACTGACTATCCTCCTTTGGGAGGCAAGGAAGTAGGTGATGAGGGAGAGGTTAGGTGGCTTCAAGACAAAAAAAAAAATAGCAATGGAAGTTCAGAATCAAGTTGGTGATCTGACAATTGAACCAGACAGGTCCAGGGCACTGCTGGTGATTGGCCAGCTAACCAGGCTCACTAGTGGAACCTGGAGAGCGCAAGACCTGATAATGGAGGCTGTCTTCCCATTTGATCTTAGATAATCTTGCAAGTGAATGCCATGGTTGGTATAGTGGTCCTACCTGGACAAGCAGCAGGAAGCTGCTAGTACTTTTGTACTGGTGAGTTGCAGAGTTTTAGCTGTTCAGCTCTAGCAGTTGCTCAGTGTTCTCTCTCCCAAGCCTCAACTTTGCCAACCAGTATCTAGGCTGTGGAGTTCTATAAGTGGACTGTGTTTTCATGGGGAGGAAATATGCACTCTATATTGTGAAAACAAACAGGTACAAATTTTTCAGTAGTATACTTTGGAGGCTCAAACTTGAAAATGGGCTGCTGCATACGACAGACACCTAGTTGATCCAAAAACCCAATAATGGTTTAATGGATAAGGTATCACTCATTGGAGAACCAGGTCACACAAACAGAAGGTTACAGGTTTGAGTCACAATCTGTGTTAAATTAGCTGGGACCTTATATTTGGGCTACACTCACTGAATAACCTGCAAATACTTGCTTTCCCCAGTCTGCATGAAGAAATGGCCACTTGGGTATGATACCAGAGAACTGCTGGCTCCCTTGTAGCCATAGCCCATCATGAGTCTCAACCCTCAATAGAGATGGAGAGAAAGTGTCCCTGAAAAAAAAGTCTCACTGTGGTGTCCCATGTATTATGCTGCAGAGTGGTAGCATGAAAGCTAATGCCTGTCAAAAAGCACTTTGCCTTATTTAACGGAGGCAGAGAACAGAGTTAAGGTGGTTCCCAAAAAGAGGAGGGAGGGTCAACAGAATTCTCATGCACTTCCTAGAGGCCAGGAAGTGCTAGGAGTATTAGCATATGGATGGAAAAAAAGGTTGTCCACTCCCCTCTCAGTCACAATACTTCCTATTCCTCATAACGTCATTAGGGATACACAATAGTTCCAACCTGCCCTGGTTCTCAGTCCTGGGTGGGCCGTATGCAGTCTCCAACAGCAGCTGCCTTATCAGCTGGATTCAAACCAACACATTATTTAAATGCTTTTTAAAATCTCTGATCATTTGCAATCTGTCCAGATGCAACTCCACTGATTTTTGAAATACCTTGTACTTGCCTAAAAAGGTTAAGTTAGTTGCTTAACTGGGTTGAACACCAGAATTGACTGCTTTTAATGCTTGCATATGTCTAATGAAAACAGCAACAGATCTGCCAAAGAAAGCATCCAGGAATTGTCTTGCTATACAGAAGGGAAAGTTACAAATGTTCCTCCTTGTACATTTTCCTGAATTGGTGTGTAAATCCTCTCCTTCTCCCACCAAATATCTGGGAGGTTCTTATTTCAGTAAGGGAAGCATTAGCTGTGGGAACAAGAGGGCCATCTTAAACTTCCCACACCATTGCACAAACTGCTAAGTTAAGAATGTGGGCGTTTTGAGTACAGAGTACCTTGTTGAGGACTTCCATCATGCCCAATCTACAAAAATTACTTTGTAGATTATTACTTTTCCCTTAATGCTATTTTTAATTAAGGTATTTGGTTTTTAATTTTCTCTCTTTTTCTCTGTCCCCAGCCCCCTCCCAGTTACATACAATTCTTTGGCAGAATGGCAACCTGGTCCAAACTCTCTAACTTTCTGTCAGCAATGTACACAAGTGCAGCACGAGTCACATCCTCCCTTTGACTATTCCTTGCCTCTGCAGGAAGTGTCTCATTCTGCTTTGTCTAGTCTATCAAATCAATAGAATAACAGTGCGATGAAGATTTGAATTTTCATTCAAAAGGAGCTGTTGAGTAAAATGCAGTCATCTCACTCAGTTTAGGATAGGGGCATGAGGGAAAAGAGAGAAAAGAAAAATAAACAAGCCAGAATTCTTACCTGTCTGCTCTTTCTCCTCTGCAAGCAGCATTGTCAGTGGTTTGGCAGCAAACATTCTAATCTGCCACCTCGGCCAAAGACAGAATTCAGTCGGGGTGTTGAATGGGAGAAAATAGCTTTGAAAATTGCTGTGACAGATACAGATAAAGACTACCCTCCTAAGAACCATTTTGTTCATGAATAAGGCTGAGCTGGTATCATTTTCCCCTGCTCAAGTTTGTCTGTGCCAATGAGACAAGTGGCTGATCAATCAGGCGTTGACATAACTATTCTGATGTCTGTTGGGAGGGTGGTGGACTTCAGTGGACCAAAGGAAGTGCTCAACTTTAGGAACTGAGTAGGTAGGAAATCATGGCCAAGCTCCTGGCTTCTACTCTTCCAGGCTGCTGTGCTTTAACTTACTTCACTTTGAAGTTAACAGAAGTAAAAAGAGATACCAGGACAGATTGGAACAGTCTTCACAGTACAACAGTGGAGATACTTCAGTACTGAGGAAAGATTGGAGAAGTTGGGACTGTTTTCCTTGGAGAAGAGAAGCCTAAGAGGGGACTTGATAAAAGTTTTCAAAATCATGAGGGGTCTGGACAGAGTAGACAGAGAGAAACTGTTCCTGCTTGTAAACGGATCGAGAACTAGAGGGCACGGTTTTAAAGCGTTTTGCAAAAGAAGCAAATGCGAGGTGAGAAAAAACTTTTTCACACAGTGAGTAGTTAGGGTTTGGAATATACTGCCTGGAAGTGTGGTGGAAGCAGGTTCGATTGAGGCATTCAAGAGGGCTTTGGATGATTATTGAATAGAAACAACGTGCAGGGTTACGGGGAAAAGACAGGAGATTGGCACTAAGTTAAAATGCTCAGAGAGCCGGTGCAGACACGATGGGCTGAATGGCCTCCTTCTACACTGTAACAATTCTGTGATTCTGACTTGGGGACTAGTATTAGAATTAAGCACTCAGGTCAGGTAGAGATTAGGAGATTTTCCCAATCCCCCACTGTACCGTCAGTGGAAGATTGGCGGAAATCCTGGAAAGATGTTAAAAATGACCATTTACAAAATTTCTCCTGGGTTTCTGCTGCAGTTAAGTGGAAGCTTGGGAGAATCTTACCCTCTTGTTAGTAAAGACCAATAATGCGCTGTAGTCTCAACCTCCTAGGGCATCAGGGTCATTTTTTTTTGACCTATATATCTGGATAGTGTAATTCAATGCCAATCAGTGTTGAATTGTGGACAGTTATGTACTTACCCAATGCACACTTGGGGCTGGCTAAAGAATGCCCAAACCCCTACAGCTAACACAGAGGAGGCTTTCATTTGATTGTGCTTCATGTTCAGCTGGTTCTTCCCCCCCACCTCCATCCTCCTGAAGGTGATGGCACAAATTGAGGTAATGGTTTAATGTATCCTGGCTGCCATCCAGCACCTCGTCCGTGTGACCATTCTTAATGTGTGCCCTTAACCTAAGAAACGTCAGCTGGATATTTGAAGTGGAATCTTTTCTGGCCACCCCTTCCATGTCCAAGGACATGTGTTTTTTCAGCAGAAGGTACAAGACAGTGATTAAGAATGAAAACCCTCGTTCCTATTGTTTTTTTCTTCCCCCAACCCACCCGTCCCACCTTCTCTAATCCAGATGCTGAGATCAATTGTAGTGCTCTGCCACTGTTCCAGATGACTTTTAAAGGAAACTGAACTGAGACACTTCTGGGCTGAATGGCTCAGCTACTCACTGGATAAACTCACTGACCCAGTGGCCAAAGGCTCTGCAGAGGTTTTTATTTGGAAGGGGAAATGCCAGTGGCATCTTCAAAGGGTTAAAAACAAGTGTAATTTCCATGTCAGGGCAAACTTTACATCAAGGATAGATCTCTATCACCTTCTCATATACCTCAGATGCCAGTCAGCTTAACTTGCCAGCATCACATACCATTTACAAACAGGATATCAAGATTCTCAGAGCAAACATGCCTCATAAAACTGCATTTGTAAGCACGGTAAAGTTAATCTCTAAATATCTTAACATTGTGGTTGTACCTTGCTGCAGCCAGACTAAATTCAAACAAAATACTCTGGGAGAATATGCTTTGAATCACTGCTTTGTAAAATATACAGAATGCTCGTCAATGTAAAAGAAAAGGTTATCAGGCAAAGAAAAAAATTGAAAGCAAAAATAAAAGCAAAAAACTGCGGATGCTGGAAATCCAAAACAAAAACAAAAGTACCTGGAAAAACTCAGCAGGTCTGGCAGCATCTGCAGAGAGGAACACAGTTAATGTTTTGATTCCAAATGACCCTTCAACAGAACTAAGTAAAAATAGAAGAGAGGTGAAATATAAAATATATATATTTCACTTCTCTATTTTTAATTAGTTCTGTTGAAGGGTCATTCGGACTCGAAACATTAACTGTTCTCCTCTCTGCAGATGCTGCCAGACCTGCTGAGTTTTTCCAGGTATTTTTGTTTTTGTAAAGAAAAAAATTGGTCTGCAAGCAGGCTGATTTTAGTTTGTCACAAAGATATTATTGACAAAAATAAATAAATCAGATGTCAGCCACCAGGGGACTTGCAGCTGCTGGTGGTGGTGGGGGTTCTGAAAATTTTGTCGACATAAAAAAAGTTAAACAAAGCTCAGCTGCCAATTATACTACATACTAGGGATAAGAGCAGCTAAATTGATCATTCCCCCATTAAGTAATGGTCTCAGGTTAAGTAATGATTTCCTCAACAACGTTCCTGAACCTCAGAAGAGCACCTTACTGCACCAGTGTGAATTTTTCCCATTCCAGCCATCTTGAACAAGGCTGCCCATTTGAAAAAGAAACATATGTTTATGTAGCACCTTTCATGACCTTAGAACATCCCAAAATACTTTACAGAAAATGTAGTAGCTTTAAAGTGTCATACCTGTTGTAATGTAAGAGATGCAGCAGCCAATTTGTGTACAGTAAGATCACACAAACAGCAATGACCAGAGAATCTGTTTTACTGATGTTGGTTTAGGGACAAACATTGACACTGGGGAGAACTCACCTGCTCTTCTTCAAAATCATGCTATGGAATCTTTTACATCTAACTGATGACAGACAGTGCCTCAGCTTAACAACTCATCTGAAAGGTGGCACCCCAGACAGTGCAACTCTCCCTCAGTACTGAAGTATCAGCCTAGATCATATGCTCAAGACCCTGGAGTGGAACTTGAAGCCACAACCACACCTCCCGAGGCCAGAGTGTTACCGACCGAGCCATAGCTAAAGTTTATCACAAACCAACTGACTTTAAAAGAGGCCACCCTGCAGCGATATAACACTGCAGGCAGCCTTAAGCCGAGGATGGGACTTTCGCCCCTCAGTAGAAGGAATTCCCGCCCTCAAGAGCTACTGGCCAATCAGATTGGCCGGCAGCTCTTGCAGTCCCAGAACTCACCAAACCCATGAAGACGACAGCATGGAGTGAGGAGCAAGGCAAGTCTGGGCTTTTTAACCAAGAAGGGACCGGGCATCCTAGGAAGGGGTGGGAGGGGTATCAGTCAGGTTTTGGAGGCTGGGGAGGGGGGGGAAAAGGGAGGTGCTCTGATGCACACATGACACCCCCTGAAGGAGGTACTCCCTCCTTCCTGCTTTTTCACCTCAGATGGTGAAAAAGCAGGCTTCCCACTCTCAGCCACCATCCACCACCCACTATATTATGGCAGTACAGGCAGAATGAGGCCTTAATCGCCTCTTAATTGGGCAGTTAAGGGCCTCAATAGAGTTAAAGATAATGACCTATGGGTGCCTTACCCACCCACTGTAATATGGGGAACGGGTCAGGAATGGGTGGGAAGGCAGTGGACTTGCCACCTGTCATTTTAAGTGCCACCCGACCCCTGCTGAAAACACAGTGGGTGGCCATAAAATTCACCCCCAGCTATCATACCTAAAGTAAAAAGAGGACATCTGTTTTCCTTAACCCCTCGTTTCATTTCTTTTTCTGGTTTGTATGACACACAATTCCTCCAATTGATTGGGGTAAAGGTAGTTTGTGCCCATGATCTTTCCAAAGTATTTCAGTGTGACTCATTCACCATTCTTGCTTCCCTCACTATGGAGGATATGCCCCTGCACTGCACCACATCCCACCTCCCCTCCACCCATCTGTTCAGATTGGGAGATCACAATGTGGGGAATCTCAGGATAAAATCCACGTTACATCACTAGAGAGATCTGACACTTGGGTGCAGCAATATACTGTAGCCAGAGGTCTATAGAGCAGGCTTGAGTTTGCCAACTTTCTCCTCCCAAGATATACCAACAGCCTCTGGTGCCTTACCCAAGTGTCAATTCTCCCAAGTTCAAACATAACATCTGGGCAGGCTATGTGACTGTGTAGGTAACCACTAAGGAGAGGGGTGCCCAATGGCTTAATTATTCTTCGACAAAATCTTGGCTATTGATGTGGATTTAACTCCATAAACTTGTATAAAAAGCACTTTGAAGTATTCCACATCTTATACCTTTCAAAGCCCAGATGAAGCTCTGACTCTTACCTGATTTCACTGAACAGTGAATGTGAGCTTTTGACTCATAATAAACCCAGTCAAATCCAGCCTCCACTGCCAAGCGGGCCAGCATGCCATATTTTGTGCGATCCCGGTCAGATGTGGTGATGTCTACTGCTCGACCCTCATAATGTAAGGATTCCTTTGAATGATGTCCATCTTCATCCCAGCCCTCTGTTACTCGGAGTTTCACCCCTGGCCACTGGTTCATCACAGAGATTGCAAGTGAATTCACTTTATCTTTGCAGCGCTGAAATTCAACAGAAATAAGTATACTTGTTATTAGCTGCATGGATTGCAAAACAAAGCGGTAGAATCTCGGGCTAGTCTAGCTCAGACAGATGAGTTACTTCCAAAGTTTCAGTACCCAAACACAAAAAAAGCAATTGACCTTTAACGGAGATGCCACTTTGCAATACATGGTCTCCAGTTGTTTTCCTAGTTTGAAAAGTACATATCCACACCGTCACTCCACCCCTACCTCATCTCTTTAGCTGTTGAATCTTTGATCCGTGCCTTTGTTACCTCTAGGCTTGACTATTCCAATACACTCCTGGATGGCCTCCCATCTTTCACCCTCCTTAAACTCGAGGCGATTCAAAACTCTGTAGCCTGTGTCCTATCTCACACCAAGTCCTGTTCATCCATCAGCCACATACCTGCTGATCTACATTTCCTCCCAGTTAAGCAAGACCTCAATTTTAAAATTCTCACCCTGGTTTTCAAATCCTGCCCCCTCCCAATCTCTGTAATCACAAGTCGCACAGCCTCTGAGATCTCTGTACTCCTCTATTTCTGGCCTCTTGAGAATCTCCAATTTGAATCGCTCCATCATTGGTGGCTGTGCCTTCAGGTACCTAGGCCCTAAGCTCTGGAATTCCCTCTCTTCAGCTCTCCACCTTTGTACCTTGCTTTCCCGTTTTAAGACACTCCCTAAAACCTACCTCTTTGACCAAACATTTGGTCATCTGACTAATATCTCCTTATATGGCTTGGTGTCATACTTTATCTTGGAATGCCACTGTGAAGTGGTTTGAGGCGTTTTATTCCATTAAAAGGCGCTATAAAAGTTATTGCTGTAAATTCACATTCAATCCTTGGTCTGTACACAGTTAGCTAATCTCAGTCAGGGCAACAGCAGAGGCACTGTAATTGATCTCCCTTGTAACGCCAGCTTTGGGGGGGGGGGGGAGGGGACATTGGGTGAAGGCAGATTTGGGCAGCTGTGGTGCCCTAGACTGAAACACCCTATAACACTCACCGTCTCAGTTCAAATATGGCCTGTTGCCACTTGGATGGGTTTAATCAGCAACTGTGGAAACATACCCCGAATGAATATTTGCCTTTGAAGAAAGGAGTGGTAAAGGAAGAAAGATGTAAAAATATCTAAAGAAAAAAAAAGACGCCACATGGAAGATAACATTGTATTTGTCTAATTTGCCTGTAATTGGCCTAATTAATGCTTTGTACACTCTGCCTCAGGCAATGGCCTGAAAGCAGCCGTTACCACACATAATATGGCAATAGCCAGATTGTCAAAGGTCCATTCTAAAATACACAATTAGCTTGAATCATTCAGATTTGAATGTCCTCAAAATTACTTATTTTACTTCTGGTCATATGATAAACCATCCGCCAGTCACTGACAGGTGGTACTGTCATTAAACCTCAGACAGGTAACAGAGAAGTATTTTACCATCAGGTGGGCCGAGTTAGAATGATGATTCTTAGTAAAGGATTCAAACTATCCCACTCTCTCTCTCTCTGAAAAAGGCCATTGAAACAGTTAACATCATCACAAATGTCAGTCAAAAAAAATGAGATGGAGGGGAATGGGAAGAAATACAATTGCTCAATGTAATTATATTTTGGTGGCAAATCAGGATTTTGACTTCAATTTGCAATCTGTACTAGGGATATTCCAATATTTTGAATATGTACAGACATGATCACAGAAGCCCACCTTCCAACACTGACTTGCATCAGGATGCCCTTAAATGTTTACACAAATTATCAAAAACTAGGGTTATGTTTTTCCTTTAAGAATATTGCAACTGAAAACGGCATGTAAGCACCTTGTAGTACCACAGCACATTGGTGATTCAACACAACAAACCATGACTGCAGTTCTAATTCCCTTGAATCTCCTATCCTCATCAATTGGAGTTTGTCATGTGAGGAAGAATGCACTAAGTGCCTACCCACATTAGGTAAGTTGGAGAGCGAGATACCATTTCACATCCCCCACAGTAAAGAAAATGACCAACTAGATTTTACTTGAACACTATTGCTTCCCTCAACATGGTTTAATTTTATTCCTCTCCCAGTTTTCTCCCTTAAAGATGCCAACTCACATCAGGTTGTGAATTCACAAGCATGGGTGACCACATCACCTTACCCATGTAAGAGCCTAAATAGAGAGTCTTGGAAGACTATTCACCCAACAAGGTAGAGGTTGGGGTGCGTGGAGGTGGGGAGGGGGGGTTAATCAAAGCCAAACCCCGTTCTCTATCTGCCCAATATTCACTTATGCACACCTTCCAGCAAGAGCCACAGGAACAGAATTTTCTCCTGACCTTCTCAACCAGGAGGCACAGAAGTCAAGTTTTGCACATTAGCTAACTTCTGCAGGGGCAGCGGTTAATGTAGTATGGGATAGACATTGAAGCTGTAATCTTCCCATCTGTATAACTCAGTATCTCACCAGGCTAACTGAATCGCAGAGGGAGGTAGGACACTGCACCCATAGAAATCCAACAAGCTTCTCATTACAACATTACACCACATTTAGAATGGTCGTTTGGTAGCACAGTTTGGCAATACATGCAGAATCAAATTTCAGGACAGAATAAAGTCCATCTTGCCTGCCTGTATCAGTACTAGCACCCCCCACCCCCCCAAGAGAAACCACCTAATTCCATTTCCCTCCGCTCATTAATATTTGTCAAGTGAAAAGAAATGATAGAAAGTTTAATACATAAGGAAGTTAGAGCTTGCATTTATAGAGCACCTTATCACATTTCAAACTGCCACACCACTTCAAAGGTGCCATTGCAATAGCAAATACAGCAGCCAGCCAATTTGCGCACAGCAAGACCTCACAAATAGTAATAAAATAAATGACCGGTTAGTCTGCTTTTGATTGAGGAAGGATATCAGGAGAATTACTTGTTTTTCGGTTTTTCACATTCAAGTGAACAGGTAGGCAAAGTCTTCCTTTTAATATTTCATCCAAAGGATGGTTCTTCAGACAATACAGCACCCACTCAGTGTTGTCCCAGAATTAGATTAAATGCTTAAATTCTAGTGTGGCCTGAAAACACAATCCTCTGATTTAAGGCAGGAGTGCTGCCAATTAAACCATTCTGGAAAAAGGCAACTGCCCAATGTCAAATCCAGGCCCGAACTGGCAGGTGAAAATTCTACAACTCCAATGCACACATAGCAGTCTAGAAAAAGCCTGCCAAATATGAAATATTAGGAACTGCTTCTTGTGTTGTATTTTATTTCAAAGCCAAGTTTCATGAAGAGATATTCCTCTCTTAATAAGGATTGTAGTCTACCAGATCTCAAGGTCTGTTGGATAATACACCTGGTGCATTACTATATTGTAATCACAATGTATCATCAGATTCCAGTACACCAATCGCGTCTCTAGTGACCATGTTTTGTTAGTCTGGTTATATTTTATAATGAGACCCACCCAATGTCATAATTCCTCAGCTGGAAGTTAGGCACGATGAAACTGAACTTAATATGCAAACTAGTCTCCCTCGCAGCCAGGTGTACAAGTTTCAAAAGGTACAACTGAAGACTGCAAATTGATGGGATTAAAATGGCAGAATGCCAAGTATGCCTGACATTGCCAGTTTTTTTTAAAATCTGAATTTTAAAAAAATCCTAGGAGGAAGCCTCAAGGGCCATGCGTACTCAGACTTCGAGACTGAAGAAAGTGAAGCCCCTTGTTTTTTATCCTGTAAATATGCAGTACAGAGTGAAATAAAAACAGGAGAGATGTGAAGCTGATCTGCCATAAAGATTACAGTTACTCATTATATTTCATTACAAGTTCACAATCCAGTTTCTTCACTCTCTCAGCATCTCCTTTCCTGTCCTAACAGAAGCATGATTTCTGTTGGGGCATGGAGGCCCAGACCTCAGCCAAGTGGCCATTCTTTATCCACTATTCTAGACAGAGAAGGAGTGTCATCAGGTCATTTGACTTGGCATTAGTGCATAATACCCACTCACATACATGTCCCCGCAGGAGTCAGCAGATAGTGATGAGGAGCAGAAACCAGGATTGAGTTCCTGCCCCACAACCTACTGCCTAGCTCAGGGATGCCAAAATCAATTTTAGTAGCCCTGAAAGTGGTTCAAATGACTCAACAGTCCAGGTGTGAAGCATGGGACTTTCCTGGTCTGCATGATTCAGTACCACAATGAGTAGTGCATTTTAAAGGGAAACATTTTAAAGTTAATTTTCTCTCCATAGTTCCACAGGCACCGCCCAGTTCCTCCGGCTCAGGTGGATGTTCTTCATATGAGCTTGGACAGGGAGTGTCAGCAGGCTTTGACCTTAGGGGACAGAGCAGCACCTGATTCTATCACTCAGGGGAAACATTTCTGTGCTTGCTAATTTTAGCAATGGAGTGGATTTTTTTTTTTGATTGTGTATTACTAAGAGGAATTAACTGTGTGTTCCGCCCTGCTCAAAAAAAAACGTTTTAAAAGATTATTGAAAAGGAGGATATAAGTCTCATTATTTGATTGGCAAAGCCTCGTTAAAGATTTATAATGAATGTGTGCACCAATCTGCAGTTGCAGAGTGAAATTGGAAAGCAATATTTTACTTCACATTAGACGTGGCTTCAGAAAACTTAATAAAGGGCAACAGTTGGAAATTTCAACACAGCAGTGGCAGAATTGAACAATGCAGTTTTCTGCCCAAGACCATAGGTGTGCCAGCCCTATCACAATAGGGGAGGAAAGGGTAGGTCAAGAGTGCAGAGGAGGTGCACAACTCAAAAGTGACCCTTGGTCATCAAGTGTAGCACACAACAATTGTCTACCCAGTCCTGACCAGTTCATTGATCAAAGGGGCTGTAACAGCATGTACCATCTAACCCACAAAGACCTGAAGGACAGATAACTATCTACAATGCATCACCACCAGCCACCTCATGAGATACCTCTAATGTCACAAGCCCCATCAGCTACTTAGGCTGTAGCTTTCAGGTTATTTTATGCATAATAAAATAATGAGACTGCAACACACTGAAAGTGAAGGAATTTTATTCAAGTTGTGCAGTAGCGGTGTATTTGCCATTTGTGTGTCATGAACTTCTCCCTGCAAGTTGTCAATGCACTTTACTGCCAAAAACTCCCATAGTTGAGGAAATAGTATTGGTGAATGGCTGTGTAGCCAACTAGTGAGCTGAAGAGGATACAGAAAACTCACAAACTGTATCTGTGACTAACCCTCTGCATCTGTGCCAAGGGTCTCGCCATAGTCACTGTCAGCTAATTTCTGTCAGAGGTAGCGCCCACACAAGAGCACACAACTGCCACCAACATGAGTTCCAGCCAGTTGTTCCTGTGCTACTCCACAAATAATCACTGGTGGAGTGCATTTTCTCATGATGCCCACTGATCTCTGTGAGTATAGAACACTGAGCATCTATGAAAGTCTTAGAATCCTTCATTACGGTCACTTCGACCTGTTCGCTTCAGAACTGGAAGCCAGCTATGACTGCATCTTGGAGTTTGGGCCCCAAAGCCTCCATAGCAGGAGTGGGAGAATTCATGATTTGAAGTCGATCCTGCAGACACCATTGGTATTTCCATTACCCAATGTCAGATTGCAGTCTATCCAACATGTGCTTACATGGAACATGGCAGTATCTGTCTGGGTGTTAGATGTTCCACACAACCCAAGCCACCTTCCAATGTAGCGGGAAAGGAAGCAAGTAGGTCCACAATGCAGTGCTGTGCTGTTTGAAGTCAGGCCCACTAATGGTCTGTATCCCATGCAGCTCCATAGGGGCACAAAGCATGGTAGCCCTGCATCTTGTACCAGCTGGCTCCCCAACCACTGCTATCCATCCTTCACCAGTGCTTTTTGCTTGCTGACCAGGATCACTGTCTACCCCTCCGTAGTCAGTATATTTGTGCTGATATTCGTTTCAACTGGAGGGTGATAGTGCTTATGCTTGTAATGCTCTTCTGGTGCAGTTGGTTATCCATGTGCTCTGTGGACAGAGCTGTTTGCACATCAGGAGTACTTCAGCATACATCCAGTTGCGTACTATTTTGCCATTGCATGCACTATTATGCGCTTGTGCAGAATTAGTGCTTATGGACACGTTGATGTAACACATCGTGCAATCACAGAATATATGAGTAATACAGTACATACCAGCAGTCCTGCGCTCCCCTCCAATCTCCACAGTCCCAACTCTCCCTCCCGAATAAATCAACCATAGCTTCCTCATATGGAGTGAGTTCCTGAATGTCTGGGGTCCATCACTTGTTCGATTTCAGGCCCTTCGAGTAAATGCCAGTTTTGCCTTTAAAAACAAAAGAGCAATGGGGATTGAGTCAGGATAATTTGGCCCATGGAAGTTCCTTTCTGCAGTACATTCTCTCTCCACCCCACCCCCGACATGGCATGTTTAATGCAATTTGCATAACACTACAATTTCTGGTTCTAAAAAGCGTTATTGCTGCATCCTTGCTAACATTTCTCTGAGCCTGTACAGTTTATACTTCTATCTTTAACTACTCTCCTTCAGTTCCATATATGTTCTGCGCTGTTATTTTACAGTAATATTGATGCCTTACCTTTGTACTTTTCTTTTAAACCAGGCAGCTTCTTCCAGACCTTCAGCTAGGTCCTCAGTTGTTGAGAGAATGTTCACTTTGGCAGTGATAATATTGCGACACTTGGCGCCTTCTTTGCATGTTTAGGAGCTGGTCTCTCCCATCAGTAACGTGCTTGCATCTTTCCATGAATGAGCTTACCAGCGCTTGTAGAGCCTCGTCGTTAAATTGATTTTATCATCCCTGTTGGCGTTCAGACATTTCATCAAAAATTGCGCACTGCAAAGCTATTCATTGCCGCTAATGGAAATGCACTCTCAGAAACTGCATGTGAAAGCTGAGCATTGCCACAATTCTTTGAGCAGCTCAGTAACTTGAATAAAAGGAGAAATATCAGGCCTGGTGTCTACACATGTACTTTCCAGTGGAACTAGAGCAATGAGAAACAGAAACCTCTGCTGATGACCATCTTGAGCCAGAGGCACTGTAATCAGTTGAAGATTCTCTACTGCTTCAGCTAACTCAAAACCAGAAGCTTTCCTTGTCTATATAACTCAGTTGGGCACACTGAAATGGGCCACCTGTGTGGTATTTTTAAGATTATTTCCTCCCGTTTCTCAGGTGTTTCCACACCTCATATCAACTTTCCAATCAACAGGATAGACAAAACGCTTCCGTCTTACTCCAGTGTTGCTCTACTCCTGAATCAGTCCTTAATCCTGAAAATACAGGAGTGCAGTCCCCCATGGTTCCACCCTCTGATTTTTGCTCGATCCTTTCACAGGGACATCTGACCATGGTTTGAGGGATTATGGGCACATTCATATATTCTACCCTACCAAACTGTTTTAGAGTATTTCCATTGTGTTACTACATTGCCTGAACTCTGCCTCTTGTCCCCTATTACTGCACACATGGATTTAAGATTAAAACTTCACTCTATATAGCCTCAAGCTTTGCAATTAATTAGCCTCAATTATCTGTCCAGTGTGCTCAATTATCTCAACTAGTTACACTCGAGGTGTTAATTGCTAATATTTTTAAACATAAAGTTGTTTAACCCATTCCTTCCAATTTCAACAATAAAAATTGCTTTTCTTTTATGATGAGAGATACTGATGAACCCCTTCATTCATACAGACGATGACTAAATAAAATGCATCCTTGTTTGGGGTTAATTAAAATATCAGTATTTTCCAAATCAAAATTGTTTTAAATTGTTACTTCTTTTAAATTACAATATGGCTGTGTCGAAAACATTTGGATGAATTTCCAAGATTCATTACATTGTTGGTAAAATGTTTGGCCCTGAGTCAATGATGAATTGGCATTAATTTAAAATCATTATTCAGACAGTGAGGATGACAGAATCACAGACTCACAGAATTGTTACAGTGCAGAAACAGGTCATTCAGCCCATCGTGTCTGCACTGGCTCTCCAAATGAGCAATTCGCCTAGTGCCATTCTCTTGCTTTCTCCCCATAACCCTGCAGATTGTCTCTTCTCAAATAATCATCTAATTCCCTTTTGAAAGCCTTGTTTGAACCTGCAAGCACCATACTCCCAGACAGTGCATTCCAGACCCTAACCACTCGCTGTGTGGAAAAGTTTTTTTCCTCATATTGCTCTTGCTTCTTTTGCCAATTATTTTAAATCTGTGCCGTCTTGTTCTCGATCCTTTCATGAGTGGGAACAGTTTCTCCCTATCTACTCTGTCCAGACCTCTCATGATTTTGAATACCTCTATCAAATCTCCTCTCAGCCTTCTCTTCTCCAAGGAAAACAGTCCTAACTTCTCTAATCTATCTTCATAACTGAAGTTCCTCATTCCTGGAACCATTCTTGTGAATCTTTTCTGCATTTTCTCCAATGCCTTCACATCCTTCCTAAAATGCTATGCCCAGAACTGGATGCAATACCCAGCTGAGGCTGAACTAGTATCTTATACAAGTTTAACATAACCCCCTTTCTCTTGTACTCTATGCCCCTATTAATAAAGCCTAGAATACTGTCTGCTTTATTAACTGCTCTCTCAACCTGTCCTGCCTCCTTCAATGACCTACACACATATACACCCAGGTCTCTCTGCTCCTGCACCCACTTTAGAATTGTGCCCTTTATTTTATATTGTCTCTCCATGTTGTTCCTACCAAAATGTATCACTTCACATTGCTCTGCATTGAACTTCATCTGCCACCAATCCACCCATTCCACCAACTTGTCTATGTCCTTTTGAAGTTCTAGACATTCCTCCTTACAATTTACAATCCTTTCCAGTTTTGTACAGTTAAAACGACAGTCGACAGAGCTATGGGGAGACAGTGGGGCAGTGAAGTTAGTTTTAAATTATCTAAGAGCTGGCACAGACATGATGGGTTGAATGGCCTGCTTCTGTACCTCCATGGTTTGACATGTTGCATCATTTCTTGTCATGATTTTCACCCCTTCAATTTCACTCCTTAGAGGAATTACCCATGCTAGGGTATAGCTCCATTGTACCTGGCCACCTTCCAGTGTCTTCCCCAAGTGCCCATTCTTTATGTTTGACCCTATGTAATAAGCTCTGGTAGGATATTCTACCATGGTTGACATCGCAGATGAGTATAATCATGTCCTTACAGCCAGGCATTTTGGAGTACTGGTCACTGCACAGTGATCAGGAGCAGGAATGTTGGCTGACTTCCTGCTCCTATGCTCTTGAGTCCAGGGACTGTTCCCTGAACTATTTTTTCCTCAATCCTCCTGAAGGCACTGACTCACATTGGAATACTGTTCCATGGGCACTGGCCACTCTCAGTACCTTATCCCAAGTGGCCATTCAGTCAGAGCAGGAGTTATCTGCCTTCCAGGGACAGAGGTCAACTGTAATGCCACCACCTCTGTCATAGTTAAGATCAGTTAAGTTTGCACGAATGATGGATGGAACCTGTGAACCTTTTTGATCTGAATGAGTCAGCAACGAACCACATGATGCATTAACCCACTGAGTCAACTGAAGTAAAAACAGAAAATGCTGGAAATGCAGAGCAGGTCTGTCATCATCTAAGAAAAAAGAAAAAAAACTTGCATTTATAAAATGCTTCATCATATCTGTATGAAATGTCTCAAAGTGTCTCATACACAATGAACTACTTTGAAGCATAGTGGTTGATATTATGCAAAGCTATTTTGCGCACAGGAAGATTCCAAGAGTAGCAACAAGATAAAAAAAAGTTTTGTGTTGTTGATTCAAGGAGAAATGGATAGCCAGGGTAAACCCCCTCTTCTTTTCCAAATAGTGCCATGGCATCTTTTACATCTAGTCCAGTCAGCAGATAAGGAGCTTGGTTTAACATCTCATCTAAAAGATGGCACCTTCAACAATGCAGCACTCCCTCACTACTGAACTGAAGATTCAGACTAGATTATCTGTTCAAATACTGGAGTGGGGAATTAAACTCACAACCTTCTGATTCAGAGGCAAGTGCTAACAAAGGGCCAAGCATCACAGTAAGCATCTGAAAGAGAATGAGAGGTTGATGTTTCAGGTAGAACCTGGCAATTGCCTTTTCCTTGAAGTGGAAGCGTTACGGGGGACTAAACTGCTTATAATACTGTTCCGGATCAGTCTGCAAACAGACTTACAATATCCTATCAATGCTGGTAATGTTCTACAGAAATTCTTTTGAATGTCACTAGAACATCTAAATAGATGAACTTGGGAGTCAGTGAAGCAGCACTTCAAATGCAGAATTTTTAGGCCACCAAGATGATAATTAAAAAGCCCGCCAAGATGATAATTTTGTGCTAATCGTGCACCTCTGGAATAGTTCTAAATAATTGCATCTTTCACTTACACCTAGAAATCACTGCAAGAGGCCAATAGCCATTCAACCATTTTGTTTTTAGACTGAACAGTTTTAATTGTCGCTTTTGGAGTTTTTTAATACACATAAAGCTGTCTCCAAAATCTTGATTTAGAAAAAAATGTATCTACTTAAACTTTTGTGGCTTCTTTTAGCTACTAAAAAGTATAGGAAGAATATATAATGATTACAATGTTAATTATTCCTTGTTAACCTCTGCAAATCAATGAGGACATTAAATCAGGGGCCCAGACAGGGTCAAGACACTCTGTGTGATCAGCTTTGTTAGCAGAAACTAATGTCACTGCTTCCTGACACCATAAGCAGTCTGTGGTTACTCAACCTGACCAGAAAACTGAGAGGCCGTTGCCTCTAGGTATCCTTAACAGCCCACGGTCAGTGAACCTTACTGTCTACCTTAGACTTTCGATCCACTGGGATTACAAGGCTTGCACCAAGCCTTTTCTGTTCCATCTCATCCACATTGCCTCAAGGAACTGGAATAAGCCCATATGATGCATTTTGTCAGTGAGTGTCTGGGGCATACACACCCTCTAAACAAAAAACTTTGATTTCCGACTGTATTTAATGCATTTTGAAATAAATATTTCCTGAGATTTGAAGTGAAATACTAAATGGAATGGAAATGTTAGTGGAATAAAAAAGGTTAACCTGTTTAAAGTTAAATCATGACTGCAGGGTGTGGGGAGTTAGGTACCGACTGATAAAAGACAAGTTCAGGAAGGAAATCAGGAAGCGCTTCACAAACGTGAATGAGAAGTACCTGGAATGGTTTCTGAGTAGTTTAGTGGAGGCAACAACTCAAGTCATTCAAGTTAGACACTGTGATAGGAGGTTTGTAAGCTTAAGTGAAAGCAATGGCAGAATTATTATGGTGCAGAAGGAGGTCACTTGGCCCATCATGCCTGCACAGGCTCATGAATGAGCATTATGATTAGTGCCATTCTCCTGCCTTCTCCCTGCAGTCCTGCATGTTGTTTCTATTTAAATAATCATCCAATACCCTCTTGAATGTCTCAATTGAACCTGCCTCCACCACAGTTCCAGGCAGTGCATTCCAAACCCTAACTACTCGCTGTGAGAAAAAGTTTTTCTCACCTCGCATTTGCTTCTTTTGCAAATCACTTTAAACCTGTCCCCTTTTGTTCTTGATCCTTTTATGAGTGGGAACAGCTTCTCCCTATCTACTCTGTCCAGCCCCCTCATGATTTGAACACCTCTATCAAATCTCATCTTAGCCTTCTTTTCTCCAAGGAGAACAGTCCCAACTTCTCCAATCTATCTTCATAACTGAAGTGTCTCATCCCTGGAACCATTCTCGTAAACCTCTTCTGCACTCTCTCCAATGCATTCACATCCTTCCCAAAGTGTG
The DNA here is from genome assembly GCF_017639515.1 of Carcharodon carcharias. Lineage (NCBI taxonomy): Eukaryota > Metazoa > Chordata > Chondrichthyes > Lamniformes > Lamnidae > Carcharodon > Carcharodon carcharias. The sequence goes on along the minus strand of NC_054507.1, from coordinate 20,357,698 downwards.
TCGCCCAGAACAATATTCCAGCTGAGGTCTAACTAGTGCCTTATACAAGTTCAGCATAACCTTCTTGCTCTTGTACTCTATGCCACTATTAATAAAGCCGAGGATACTGTAAGCTTTATTAAATGGTCCCTCCACCTGTCCTGCCACCTTTAATGACTTATGCATATAAACACTCAGGTCCCTCTACTCCTGCACACCCATTAGAGTTGTACCCCTTATTTTATATTGTCTGGCCATGTTCTTCCTACCAAAATGGATCACCTCACACTTCACTGCATTGAACTTCACCTGCCACCTATCTGCCCACTCTACCAACTTGTCCAGGACGAGCTAGATGGGTTGATTGGCCCCATATATTTCTTAACAGGAGTCTTAAATAATCTTTAATAAAATTAAATTATCAGTACTTTGCATCCAGACCAGATGTGATTGCAGCATTCAGTAAACCAAAATAATTTAATACCCTGAAAGAATGAATTTTAAAAGATAGGATCAGACATTTTGAATGATTTAGTGTTTCAGGGAAGAGATAAAAAAGTCTCATCCTTGCAGAACTTTTGGCTTTTTACATATCAACCTCCTTTGAATTATTCATTTTTTGAAGCAAGATTAGATTTCTCTCTCAATCTGAACAAAATTCCTGCTTACTTACGATAAAATTCACACTGCAAACCTTTTCAAAATATTTATTCAGCAAACTGGAAGCTAAGCAGCGTTATGTATTGGGAAGCATGGCTGCTCCACTCTCACACATGATTTTGCCATGACCTTGGAAAGCGCTGATGATGGACGAGTCTGGACAATCACAGGGTGGGCTTTGGTTACAAGGTGGCCTGTGAAAGGCATCAATATTGGCAGGCTTGCGTAGTGGTAGGAGGCATTGGTTGTGGAGGGGGAGGAAGCGGAAGCAGCCACTGAACAATATTATACCAGACCAGGCCGGGTCAGTTGTGAAAATATGAAATTCTGGATCTGGCCAATGAAAGAAAACTTATAGTTAGCTTACCATGCCCTGGAAGTTGGAGACAGGAGAGGAGGAAATGGGGAGGCAAATTAAGAATCAGAAGTCAAGGCACGTTGTGGCAGACAGGAAACAAATAGAAGAATAAAACACAGAATGCATGCTGCAGAAACTGGCATACCCAAAAAGTGCCTGGCTTAAACTCCAAAATCTCACAAGACTTTCAAGTTTCCTAACATGGCGAGATTTGAGTTTCATGTCCTGGGGAACCCTAGACGTGGGCTGGATTGCTTGAAGACTGTGATTTCATTCAGCCCCCAACTAGAAAAGACCCCACTGATAGCATTCTGGATTAATTTTCAGTGAAAGCATGAAGGAACCTATTCCTTCCCTTCTTCGCCCTCACATGAATGTTTAATGAAGTGTTACTGGAGGCAGGGTGACTGCCAGACATTGTGGGCAGTGTCAAATGCCACTGCAGTTTAAGGATTAAAAGAAACACCAAATTCCCATTTTATTCATGCGATGTAGGCTTTCCAGGTCACCTGCTGACCATGTCTTTAGTGCTTGCCAGTTGAGTTCCAGTTGACTTTGCGCTTAATGACCTGGGAATTAGGTAGTCTTGTTTTATGTCCAAAAAGCAACATTCTTGGTACAAAGCAAGATTTGGCACTCGATGGGCTAAGCTTTCTTCACTATACCTCTGTATTTGATGTTTACATTAGTTAACTAAAATCAACTTCTTTCTCAAATCTTTTTTCCTCCTCCTTTCATTTTTATGACCTTTTTCTCTCCTCCCCTTCCCTTTTTGGCATTGCCCAATTCTGTGGGTGCCAGTTGTCTTTTAGTATCTTTCCCAAGAATAGAAAGATTTGTATTTATATAAAGCCTTAGCTTAGCATATCTCTCAGAAGCACACAGCATTCGTTTTGCATGCAGCAAGAATACAGAAACAGCAAATGAGATGAATGACCAGCTAATCTGTTTTTGTTGGTGTTGGTTGAAAAAGGAATGTTGGCTGGGACATCAAGAGAACTCCCGACTTAAGCTTAAAAAGTGCCACAAGATCTCTAACTTTCACCTGAGCTGCTGGAGTAGATAAATAGGGCGAGCCCTTGATTAGGGCTTGAATCCACAACTTTCTACCAACTGAGTCAATTCAAATATTTGCCATTCATCACGTGTCAAACTGGACTGTGCATGTTAGTAGCCTATTTAGCTACAAGGGTGTGGTGAGGATACAACATGCAGGAGAGTGTTGGCCTCTTGCACTGGAGTTCCAAAGAGGGTATGGGAAAGATGGAGAACAGAACAACATCAATGTAAGAGAGTGCATGAAAGCTAAATTTGTGTATACCTGTATTTGTGCTTAAACTGGGGAACATTCCTAAAGTTGAGATTTTACAAACAAAACACGCTATTTATTGTGAAGTAAAATACTGAGACACAGGCCTCTACACTTCTTCCAATGCAGCTGCCAGGGTCTGTGACAATTTTCCTTATTATGCATGACATGCATTGACATTTTCTAACATCCTACGCAAGTGTGATAATTATATTACCGATTATTATTCTAACAGCACATTTTTTGTGTGTTTTTGTGAGAAGTTCTGGATTCCTGTCTGGGTGTATTTAACCCACTGCTATTCCATTGACTTCTAGAATTAATAATGGAACCTACTGTACCAGCAAATTGCAGACAGGCAAGATGATCAGAAGAATGAGGCTGCATCTCAATTAGGCTGCTGTCCTCAATTCCCCAGTAAAGTTCATGATTATTCATTCAAAATATCAGCTTCTGTTTGAGCAACTGCTTTGTCTGCAGCTTTTTAAAATGGTTGCCCATGTTGTAACACTAGTAGGACTTCACATTGCTGTGTGCTGGGTGATTGATTGCTACCTGTAAAATATTAAAGTATCTTGTAACAATATCCTCATTTCTGTTCAAATGTCCTGAATTAAGTGTTAATGTATGGACATTAGCTCAATCAGAATGTTGTATTTTCAGGTCCTATAATAGGATAGAATTAAGATGATAGACAAATAGGAGTGCATCATAAACCAGTAACAACATCATGAGATACGAAGGTGTCACAACATGCAAGAGAAAAGTATGACAAGTTAAAGAACATTATCTTAACCTGAAGATGTGTTACAGCCTCAAGAAATATATCCATGTATAATTTCCTCTTCCTGATACTTTTCCTCCCAAGAATTCTGATACTATAATAAAAAATGGCAGGATGAAAGAAAATGGACTGAGGTTAACAGAAGACGTAACAGGGGTTGGCATTGAAAGATGGGACATGCTGATGGAAGGGGAAGAGTTGAAGGTAAATGGGGTAGGGGAGATAGGACTGAGTTACAGAAGGTAGGGCAGAGGTGAAAATAAAATCAGTCAGGATTGTTGCCCCTAATCATTGTTCAGTATATTGATGTGTGCACATATGTGGATGTCAGGTGAAGACATAATCAGATGTTATCACCTCAGGTAAATAGTCCGCCAGTACTCACTTTCCAGTTTCACACATGACAAATAGTTATGTGGACAACGTGTGGCAGGACAGCTAGCTCCTGTGGGAAGTCAGGAATGGACCTGCCTTCAGAAGAGAGATTACTGTAAGGGGGAAAAAAAATTGTATTGAATTATTGGGGGAGCTTTGGTTGTGGTGAAACTCTTTAAATTATTCTTGCCAGATGTTGATATTCTGTGCTAAAAGTACTTTTGAAAGTTGATCCGATACAGATAAAACAAATCAGGTATATGCTGCTTGATTGAAATTTTGACTATGTGGCAACTGAAAAAGGGGAAGTACTAAATGACCCAAAGTTAACAAGTTACCAGGCCCAGATGGGATGTATCCCATAGGTTGCTAAGAGAAGGTAGGGTGGGGATAGGAAAAGCTCTGATCACAATCTTTCAATCCTCCGTGGATTTGGGAGTCATGCCAAAGGACTGGAGAGTTGCAAATGCTACACCCTGTTCTAAAAATAGGGTGAGGGATAACTTAGTAACTACAAGCCAATCAGCTGAATATCAGTGTTGGGAAAACAACTAGGGACCATTGTTGTGACAAAATTAATTCTCACTTGGAAAAGCATGAGTTAGTAAGAGACAGACAGCACAAAGTTTATCAAGGCAAATCGTGTCATGTGTACAGAGGTTTACCAGGATGAAACCAGGTAAGGGGGTTCAGTTACACGAAGAAATTAGAGAAGCTGGGATTGTTCTCCTTAGAGTAGAGAAGGTTAAGGGGAGATTTTAAAGACATATTCAAAATAATGAAGAGTCTTCTTGAGATCATAGATTTAAAATAATTGACAAAAGGAGAGGGGAAATGAGGACAATTGTTTTCAGACAGTAGATTGTTAAAATCCAGAACACATTACCTGAAAGTGTGGTGAAGTCAAATTCCAGAGTAATTTTCAAAAGACAATTGGACATATACTTGAGGATGGGTTATTTGCAGGGTTATTAGGAAATAGCTGAGGTGTGGGACTAAATTGGGCAGCTCTTTCAAAGAGAAAACACAGGCACGACAGGCCAGATGGTCTCCTTCTCTGCTGCAACATTTCATACTTTATTATTTTGTCATAAGCAATATTGAAAGAATTGCTGCAGATGATAAAACGGTGTGTATTTTAATAGTTCCGAAGGTCACGCAGTACTCAGAAGGTTAATACAACTGTAGTAGATCATTTCATGTGATACAAATCAGACATTGTTCTTTGATGTGAAAAACAATCCCAGTCATAGTATTTCACACTTTGTTTTATGTTTGGCATTTTTTTCTCACTTTGATGTTCAAAGGTAGTTCTGCTGGTAATTTTCACTGGCAGTGACTGTTACCTGGCCCTGGAGGTAGGAAACTCCAGGTTCTGCTGGTAATTTCCACTGGCAGTGGGACTTTTGCTGAGCCGCAAGCCAGACAGAGGCAGGAAAAATGAATGTGATCACTGTGAATCTATTGGCTATTTTATCCATCATGCACTATTGAATCACAGTCAAACCAGAAGCCGATTATAACTGACAGGTAGGGTTTTTGTTTTGGTTTCCGTCAGTCAACTATAAAAATGTATGAAATATTATGATATGCCAGAGGTGGAGTGTCACATACTGACTGGTAGTAGTTAATACATTATACAGTACAGCTTCTACAACCGTTTAGTGCTGGACTGACAGATCTCCATTCTGAGGAAAGGTTAATGCCTGAATTGTCACTTGGCCTCACGTTTTCTCAATGGTGGTTGAGTATCTCCAGTGCTATCCGCTTTTATTTGCCGTCAAAACAGAACTCCCCCCACCCCGCAACATTTCACTTATGTGTCAGCCATGGCTCAGTTGGTGGCACTCTTGCTTCTGTGCCAAAAGGTTTCGGGTTCAAGTCCTACCCCAGGACTTGAGCACAAAAATCAAGACTGACATTCCAATGCAGGACTGAGGGAGTGCCGCACTGTTGAAGGTGCTGCCTTTTGGATGAGAAGTTAAACCAACTCGCTGTTTATTCTCTCATGTGGACCATGACACCAAAAGTTTATATGCCACTATTTCGAAGAAGAGCAGGGGAGTTCTCTCCAGTGTCTTGGCCAATATTTATCCCTCAATCAACATCACGAAAATAGATATCTAGTCATTATCACACTGCTGTTTGTGGGAGCTTTCTGTGTGCAAACCAACTGCTGTGTTTCCTACATGGGGAGGTGGTGCCATAGTGGTATTGTCACTGGGCTGGTATTCCAGACACCAGGATAATATTCTGGGGACCCAAGTTTGAATCCCACCACGGCAGATGGTGAAACTTAAATTTAATAAAAGTCTGGGATTAAAAGTCTGATGATGACCACAAAAGCATTGCTGATTGTCGTAAAAACCCATCTGGTTCACTAATGCCCTTTAGGGAAGGACATCTGCCATCCTTACCTGATCCAAACCCACAGCATTATGGTTGACTCTTAAATGCTCTCTTAATAAGGGCAATTAGGGATGGGCAATAAATGCTGGCCTAGCCAGCGGCACCCACATCCCAGGAATGAATAAAAAAAGCAACAGTGACTACACTTCAAAAAGTATTTCATTGGCTATAAAGCACTTCGAGACGTCTGGTGGTCGTGAAAGGTTCTACATAAATGCAAATCTCTTTTTTCCATAGCTTGTTATTTCTCAATTATATCTCAATTCATATTTCTCTTCCAGACTTTCAAAGCCCAAATCAAGTGCATTTTAGGTCCAAACAGGGGAAAGGAGGGAGTAGGTCACAGTCACCTGTAACAATTCATATTTTTAAAGGTGCTGTCTGTGGCACACATTGCTTTGCATGTGAAGGAATAAGGGACAACAACCTGCATCTATATGGTGCCTTTAATGTTCCAAGGTGATTCACAGGAGTGTTATCAGACAAAAAGTTTGATTTGGGTACAATTAACTCTCTCCTTTTTTTAAATGGATCAGCTATTTTTTGTGCCTACTGATGAGAGACAAACCCTCAAGCCTGGCCAGTTTTGCAGCTTTTTTAAAGAGTACAAGGCAGATTTGTTTGAAGCGTCGGAGGGAGCAAGCGGGATGTGGGGTTTGAGTGTCGAGCAGCTGCTGAGGAGAGGCTGCATCCCCACGTGATCTTCAGCACATCACGCACAGTCTCTCCTCGACTGTCACTTGTTCCAAATCGCAGCAAGCATGACAGCACCAACATTACTGGGACAAAGTGTTGATTGACAGCACACCCAAGAATCAGGGCAAAGCATGGGGTAAAGTGGGGGTGGGTGGCTGAGCGGCAGTAAACCAGACAACAACACACTGACACTGGATTTTTGCTTCCTGGTTTTACTCCTGTCACTGTTTAAAAATAAGGGGTCGCCCATTTATGACAGAGATTAGGGGAAATTTTCTCTCTCAGAGGGTAGTGGGTGTTTGGAACATCCTCAAAAAGTGGTGGAAGCAGAGTCTTGAAATATTTTTAAGGCAGAGCTAAATAGATCCTTGATTAACAAGGGGGTGAAAGGTTATCAGGGATAGGCAGGAGGTTACAATCAGAGCAGCCATTATCTTATTGAATAGTGGAGCAGGCTCAAGGGGCCAAGTGGCCAACTCCTGCTCCTAATTCATATGTTCGTATGTCCTCCTCCTGCTTTTAGCTACTCCTACCAGGAGATCTGCTGTCATGGTATATGTCACACTCATCCTCATCTGTCTTGTGCAATCCTCACACATCCATTGTAGCTTGTCTGCGACCACTCCATGATGTCTGTCCTCCAACTACACCTAGGTCAACCTTCTTTCTGCTGCCATCCACTTTGCCCTCAAGAAGAGACCTCTGTAGCTTTTCAGCTCTGATCAAATGGCCGAAATACAGACATTTTCTTTTCTCAATGTCGCTTGAGAAGGGGTGAACTCACTCCCCTCGATTCAACCTCCTTGGTTGGTCACAACAAAGGTTTAAGTTTCTTTTTCACAAGGATATGCCTTTTGCAAATCAGAATGTATTTAACTACTTAGCTGTGAACAAAGAGCCAACCAAACAAGATTTGCTTGAGTCAAAGAAAGAGCAAATTTATGAATCACTAAACCAGAGAAAAATAATGAAACATGACATCAAGCATTCATCCCTCATGCAGTCATTAGGCACACATACACAAAGGTATCAGAATTAAGGGGAGTTAAGAGTTCAATAAAAAGGTAAAAATATATGGTTAAGTGTCCTTTGATTGTCCTTGAGGCATAGTGGGTGGGAAAAAGGACGTTTTACCCACTGGCTGCAGTGGCTGCAATGTCAGGTTTTCGCACCATGTTGTCCCATTCCTGCCTCATTAATTATGCATTCCGGGAAACATGCCGGGTCGCTGGCGGGCACCCTTTGATTCACCTGCCCCACTGTCACCTCAGGCCTTCCGTAAACCAGGCGCTATATTTAAAGGCCGCCCTTGCAAAGAGCACGCACTCTTCAAGGGATAGGAAGCTGCTGGGAACTGATGGCTGCCAAAGGGAGGAATCATGCTGCCCCCACATTTAGCGACGCCTCCCTGAAGTGCCTACTGGACACAGTGGAGGCCCACCACCATGTCTTCTACTCCTGCTCTGCTTCTACCTCCCCATCACCTACCAGCCAGAACCCTTTTCTTTCCAGGATGTCCAGGTGAATGTACACGTTCCCTACCTTCCTGAGAATCCCACCCCCATCCACATTGACCTCCCCGACCTCCTCCTTCCCACCCCAAGGGTCCATGTCTGCCTCCAAGTCCCCACCATCCACCCTTGCCGTCGCTTCCACCACTACCATTGCACCCTCACCCGCCCAACTCTCTTGCTCCTCTCACACTCACCATTCCCTCCTACCACGCCCATCCTCCTTTCGCTCCCCAGGAGGCAGTCATCGACTCCACAGACCCCTCCCTTGCACGTTCACCTGGACATCCCCTCCCCTTACCTCTTCCTCCACCCTTACTCTTTCCTCCCACTTAACTCCCCCCTCTCCCCACTGACTCCTTCTCCCCTCCTCCCCCGAAGTCCTTCCTCCTCCAAACTGCTTCCCCCCCTCGGAACTCCTTCCCTTACACCTTCCTCCCACCTTGCACCGACCTCCTCAGTTGCCGCATTCTCCCCCGTTACACCCTCCTCCCCCCGTACTCCCTCTACCCCCAAAGTCAACCCCCTCCCCCGACACCATCGTTCCCCCACTCCCAACCTCATCCCACCCCAGTACACCTTCCTCTCCCAGTCAAACCTAGACCTTTCTTTCCAACCCCTTGACAATCATCTGTAGCAGACCATGGCCAAGACACTGATGTTCCGAAACAGACCCCAGACATCAATGTTGACCTTCCACCTTCCGTGAGCTGCTTCCCAATGGAGCCATGTCCGTGAGAATCCACTCAGCATGTAATGCACATATTCCTTCAGGGTCCAGTAACTGTTGGGCTCCCGCATCTTCTGCTTCTTGGATGTCTGTGATGTGAGCAAGACCCTAGTGGTAAGTCCCGACTTCTGGACGTCACACTTCTCAAGACATTTTCTGGGCCGGGTGTGTTTTCCCACTGATGTGGGTGGTAAATTTGATGTGGGGGGATGATTCCAGCGAGCAGAGCTTATAATTAGATGCAGTTGTATTAAAATGATGTTCCCGATGTGCGGCGGTGGGAAAGGCAGCCCACCATTGACGGGCAGAGCGGACAATCGCAAACCGGTTTCACAATGGCACAAAACCGATTTTTGACCTTCCCACCATACTGTCCGCTCACGCCTGCCGTGACGCCCAACACCAATGGGGACGGAAAATTCCGGCCTATAGAATTTGCATAGAGGAGGAAGATTAAAGGTACATTGATACCACAACTGGAGTATTGGGATGATGCAGTTTGGCTTCAGACTGATATTGAATTAATTGTGTAAATTCAGCCTGAATCCAGCTTTAGGGGCCAACCTGACACCAGAGTGAAATAGGTTAAAAATCCCCAGATGAAGGTGTCTCCCTCTGCTTCATTTCAAAGTCAGTTTGGCCTTTACACTACACAAACTTAGAATTGATACAAAGCCTAAATCACTTTGCAACAGTGCTGAACTTGCAACGTAAATGCAGTACAAGAGAGTTAAATGTCCCTTAGCGAATTCACAACTTTGTCTCAAGCTAAAGCAAAGACACCTGTAACAGGCAGAGCCATCACAGGTGCTCTACTCTCACCCAGTCATATTAATAAAAAAGAAGCTGAATCAGAAAATCCTAATGAGGCCCAAAGGCTCAAACTGGTACTTAACAGGTAAAGTTCTGCAAAATGCACAAGTTCATTCTTAGCTCCTGTTACATATAAATGTATTTTTTGCTTGAAAGCTGTTATTTGTTCCAATATTCTTTAGTTCCCAGAAGGAAGTAAAACATTATAGCTTGCAATGTCAAATTTAAACTGCCGTTAAAAAATTTTTTTAAAAGGTTATTGTGACAGCTGAAGCCAACTATGGATATGGTGGCAAAATGTGTTGAATATTGTTATTATAAGGTCCTGGTCTATTGAAATCAATACTGGTAAAGAACAAAACTCCACACACCAGCCTTTGAACGTCCATTGAATTTTAATGTGAGCAAATAGTGGACTATCCCATTAGCCTTCCACTAACAATAAAAAGATTTAAAACAAGGTCTTAAAAACTCCAGTAGACACCTGGTAATCTCTTAAACTTTGCTTTGTGCCGATTTCAGTTCAAGTCAACTTAAAATCTGAATTATACAGCACGGTTTCCATCAAGAAGCTGAAGCCTCTCCATATTAACCCAAACTGTATAGTATGACTGGCCTGTAAAGTACAATTTAGCTACATTGCAAACAGTTTAAAATCCAAAACATTTACAGGGAACTTGGAACAGAGTTTAGAGATATCATGCTGGACGTCTCTAAAATGGTTCTTCAGGATGCTTCAGCTCCTTTCACAGATGAACATAATTACCTGTACACAGAGGATTAGATCAATCAAGAGCAGCTTTTATCATAGAGCAAATCGTAACTGATGAGGAGCTGCATCTAATTATTTGTGTTTTCACAAGGTAAAACAGGAAAGCATTGTATGGGAATCAGAGCAGTCTCCATGTATATATTTGATATAAATGATCACTTTTCATTTCTTTAGCATGGTGATGGTATGCAGCAAAAAATGTGATCTTTCTACTATTGAATAGCTCCAGGAGAGCTTTAACATCCACTTGACAAGGCAAGCTGAACTTTGGTTAAAGGTCTCATCTGTAAGATGGCACCTCCAACAGTGTTCCACTGAAATGTCTGCCAAAGTTATGTGCTTCTGATTCAAAAGCATGAGTGCCAACAACTGAGCCAAGCTGTAAATTGAACCCAGGTCCTTTGAGCTGAGTCTATATGGCTTGGTGCTATACACAGGCAGTGCCTAAATTTACCCAATGGGTCATTCTTGGTGCTTTAGAAATGATTTCCAAAATATTATATTCATTGGAATACATTCATTTTGAAATGCACCATTGATTTCAAGTCATAGGAAAGTAAATGTAGCATGCTTCCTCATTGTCTCAACCAGCTTAACCAGTGATCAGTTAAGACATACAGACCAGAAAGTCCATCTTCAATTCCTGACCCATACTGAATGAACTGATCTTAGCCAGGACTGCAGTAGGGGCACAATTGACCTTGGTTCCTAAGATTAGGAAGAGAAAGCTAGGGAATCCAATCTTGATCACTGTCAACTGCAAAGGTGAGGACAGGATCAGGCATGATATGCACCTATATATTATTAAAAAAAACTTACATCTGCACTCCATAATACAATTATACTCTATCCCCTAATTCAGCTTCAACTGAAGATTGTATTTGGTTTTAACCTGTATGCAATACCAAGTGAGGACAACTTGTTATTAATATTAAAAGTACCACCTAAAAATATTAATTAGTTTTGTCTGAAGCTCACTGGATTTTTAACCCAAGGAACGTTAAAAGTCTAGCCCTGCAGAAATACAAGTACAATAATAAATCTATTTATACTTTACACAAGTTTTATCCAACAGCAAAAAACTCAATGATCACAAACCACCCGGATGGCTAAAGTCTGAGCTATACAGACCAGGTTCAATCTATGATAAAAGCAAAAAAACTGCGGATGCTGGAAATCCAAAACAAAAACAAAATTAAAATACATGAAAAAACTCAGCAGGTCTGGCAGCATCTGCGGAGAGGAACACAGTTAACGTTTCGAGTCCGTATGACTCTTCATCAGAACTAAGTAAAAATAGAAAAGAGGTGAAATATAAGCTGGTATAAGTGGGGATGGGACAGGTAGAGCTGGATAGAGGGCCAGTGATAGGTGGAGATTGCCAAAAGATGTCATAGACAAAAGGACAAAGAGGTGTTGACGGTGGTGATATTAGCTAAGAAATGTGCTAATAGGTGACATTAAGGTTAGAAAGCAGGACGAGATCTTGCTCGTCCTGCTTTCTAACCTTAATGTCACCTATTAGCACATTTCTTAGCTAATATCACCACCGTCAACACCTCTTTGTCCTTTTGTCTATGACATCTTTTGGCAATCTCCACCTATCACTGGCCCTCTATCCAGCTCTACCTGTCCCATCCCCACTTATACCAGCTTATATTTCACCTCTTTTCTATTTTTACTTAGTTCTGATGAAGAGTCATACAGACTCGAAACATTAACTGTGCTCCTCTCCGCAGATGCTGTCAGGCCTGCTGAGTTTTTCCAGGTATTTTTATTTTTGTTTTTGTTCAGGTTCAATCTATGTTACATTAACTGATCTCAGCCCAGACCGAGCTGTGACAATTGCCTACTGCACCTAGGTCAAGGTAAGGAAAAATTAATTCGTGCCTGATCCCAATTGTTACACAGTCACCCTACCGGCAGTGCATACAGACATATGAATGTCAGGTGATAATGAGATATTTCCCAGATATGATTGTGTCAAAAACAGTAATTTCTGCCTCAAGTTTTATATAGTTTAAAGTAGCTAGGGTTTCAAATGGAGCCTGTTTCTTTAACTATATGCAAAATGGTGAACCAGAGACAATCTATCTTTATGAACCTTGTAGCTGATAAAGAATTACCTTTGATGGCTGAGGCCAGAATGTTTATAATGTTAATGAGAACAGTATTTTGTCAAACGACAATGTAATTGATCATTATTGTCAGGCTTTGACACAAGCAACTTATAATGATGAAGACCATTAAAACCATTATCGCATTGACCATTAACTATTAACATTATGTTTGCTTAGTTATTTCAAAAGAAATTGCTTCACATCAAAAGGTTCTCAGGGATAAATATCCAGTTCTTGGCTGCTAGTCTTGTGTTCTGCTGAAGATGTTCCAGACTTCATAGATTATGTCAGCTTTCAGCATCAATGTATAACAGCTCAACCTGAAAAATATATTTCAAGATTCTGGATCCTATGCCAAGGAACCAAACAGTTCCATTCCATTCCAAGAGCTATAGAAAGGTAGCTTTCTAAAAAGAGTGTTAACCCATCATAGACTGATTTCAGTTCTCTTTCAGTGTTGTGTTGGTTAGTATTTTACTTATGATTTTGCTTCCCTGTAATTTTGTATTTGCAAGTAAATATAAGTGAGTAGTTTAGCCTGTCTAAAGTAGTTGTAATGGTATGATATTTTCCATCATTAGGAATGTTATGAGACATAGCGAGCATCCTACGTCTTGTCTAATAAGCAATTGTGTGTTAATTGTTAGATCTGGGCTACACTAATCCAAATATGACAGAGTATAACTATCTAGCTTCAATTTATAGAAGACCTCCATCTGTTCACAGAAACTGCTGTCAGGCTATTTACATGAGCAAAGGTGTTAGGAAAAAGCCTGAACTGAAACAGTGATGTCTTTCACAGTCAGATAGCCTGCTACCACTCACTGTCAAAAGTCACACATGAATAATGGTAGCAGAAGGTGCCTGCTGCTGTCTGCGGAACTATGCCACAGTGAGAGAGTTGTTTTCAGGAGTGATGGGGAGAGAATTGAAGAGGAAAAAAAGAGAACTTACTGACTATCAGTGATATATAGTTTTAGTTAAAGACTAAAAGGCTGGGTTAGTGGCTGGGGAATACATTGCCTGTCCACCCTTTTGGCCAAAGTCCGTACATACCCCAAGAAAGCTGGGATCAGTGCGGAAAAGAAGGAAAGAAAAAAAGATCTGCATATCCATAGCGCCTTTCATGACCCAGAATGTTCCAAAACCCTTTACAACCAAAATATTTTTGAAATGTGGGGCAGAATGGTCTCAAATTTGCACAAAGTGTGGTAGTGGGCGGGGAAAAAGTTGTTTTACCTGCCGACAGCAATGGTGGGTTTTCGTGCCGTTTTGTCCTATTTCTGCCTCATTAATTAGGCAGCAACAGGGAACACGCCATCTCGCTGGCGGGCAGCCTCCGATTTGCCTGCCACTCCATTACCTCAACGCTTCCTCATGCAAGACGTCGTATTTAACCTGCAGCTGCACGCACACTTCTCAATGTTTGCAGCTCAGGAGACGTGGCCCCAAAAGCCAAGAACAGTAAAGTCCCTGAATCAGTCACGCATCCCTGGGATACCTTCTGGACACCATGGAGGCCACCATGATGTCCTCTATCCCTGCTTTGGCCGCAGGAGGCTCATTAGTCTCAGCACTCTGGTTTGGGAGGCGGTGGCAGAGGTGGTCAGTGACAATGCTGCACACAAGAGGTGGGCCATTTAGTGCAGAAAACAGATAAATAATCTCATCCGTGCCACCAGAGTAAGGCAGCCATCTTATCACTCTAAACTCACACACTCACAAGCCCATCACACATTCACAGGCATCTCACTCACTGCCAGCTCAAGGGACATCACCACCCACTCTCTCTCACACACACCCTCACATCTCCACCTGGCCTCATCTCCTCTGAAGACTGCCTCCTCAGCCCTCACCCTCTTGAGGCCATTTGTACAGATCAACATGTGCCCCCCCCCACACACCCTGGGATACCTCCCTTCCCCAGTACAGCCCTCGCCCTGCAGCCTCTTCCCTTGCCTGAGGCCACTTCTCCCCCTTCCCCAAGCAAGCCCCAGCCCTGCAGCCGTTGAAAAGCCACCTCCACCTTACAGTTGGTCTGGTGGGTAGAGACCTGCCTGTGAGCCCCCTAAAAGTGATGTGGTGCTGCCTGTGAAGCGCTGATGACAGCGAGTGCTGCCCGAAGCAAGGTAGGCAAACAGACCTCGAAGTCCCGAGTGAAGTGCAGCTCGCCAGATGCACGTCGCTTATGTACAGTTGTGTAACACATTGGCTGCCTGGATGATCCGGCGTGAGGGGATGATTCCGATGAACAGGGCTTATAATGAGATGCTAAAGTATTGAAACTAGGTTCCCGATGTGTGGCAGTGGGAAACACAGCCCCCCATTGACGGGTGGAGTGGATGATCGCAAACGGATGATCACCTTCTCACCATACTGTTCCTGCCTGCCCGCCATGATGCCCGACGACAACAGGGCTGGAAAATTCTGGCAGTAGTCACTGTTGTAATGTACAAAACATAGCAGCCAATTTGCGCACAGCAAGATCCCAAAAAGTCAATCAAATAAATAACTAGATAGTCCGTTTATGGGTGTAGGTCGCAGGACCATGGTGAAAACTCCTCTACACTTGTTCGAATGATTAAGTGAGATCTGTAAAGTTCACCTAGTAGGAGAGACATTGCTTCAGTAAGATGGCACCTCCAACAGTGCAGCACCCTTTCAGTACTCTATGAAGTGTTAGTCTAAATTATGTGCTCAAGACCCTTGAACCCACAACCCTCTGACTCAGAGGCGAGAATGCTACCACTTAACCGACATAGAACATAATGTATAGTCTATATTAGGACATCAGATATCATATCTAAATGCTTTATTTATGCAAGTAACCTTCAGATTCAGCATTTTGCATCAGGCCCATGGTCAGCAGACAGGCTAGTTAATCACGCAGACTCTTTCAAACCAATTTCAAAAACTCTCCACTTTGTTCACAATGCTTGAACTATAAAAGTGGACAATCAACCTTAAACAACATCTCTTGAATATGAAATCAGTCTCGATTATTGCGGATTTAGTGACAGTCCCAAAGCAGTGTTCTGATCTCCACAAGATTTATGTTATCTACTGGGGCTTGAAGCCATAAGTGGATATGGCAGAATTCATCTAAGTAGCTGATTCCACAGTCCCTCCATCCACTCCTGACAATTTTTCAAAATGGCCATCATGATATTTGGAGACCCCCTTAAAAAATACACAACTCTTACACATTTTCATAATGTATAGTGCATACTCAAAATGTATTCTCTTATATTCATATAGTGCTTCATTATGTTGAAACATGTTGACACACTTCAAACAATGAATTACCAACAGAGAGAAAGCAAAGAATCACAGAAACACCAGAGGGAAAAAAAATCAAAGGAACTGTAGGGAGAAAGAAACAACCATAGATGTGGAGAAAAATCATGAGAGAATCAGAGGAAAAACATGAAAGAAACCACAGGGAAAAAAATGTAGAAAAAATAAGCATATAAAAATATATCACAGAAAGAGCAGAGTGATAGAATCATAGGAAGAACAATGACATAAAAAGTAAAGGCAGAAGGATTCACAGATATAGAGAGAATAGCAGAAAAAAAACAAAGAAACACAGACACAGCAAAGAGAAAGAACCACAGAGCGAACAGGGAGAAAAATATCACATGCAGCGCAAAGGAAAACACAAACAGCAGAGAAAAAAAATCAGAGAAACAACAGAGAGAAATTCAGAAAAAAACGAAGAAGCAGAGAAACAATAACCAATAATAGAGAAAGTGGCAGAAACAACAGAAGAAAAAAATATCACAGAGACACTAGGGAGAATCACAGAGAGGAGAAAATAATGGGGACAATCAGAAACAGCAGAGCAAGAGAATGATAGAAACAGACAGACAGAGAGAATGACAGGGCAAAAAAAATACAGAAACATCAGAGAAAGCACTGTAATGGACACAGAAGCTGCAGTAAAGCAAAGTGGCGTAGAAACAAAGAGCAAGGGAAGACAACCAGTACAGAGAGAACCAAAGAGATGGAGTGACAGCAAACAGCATCATACACATTTTATATTACTACTTTGAATTAAAACCTTCCTTGTTTTCACAAGTGATGATTGTAAAAATAAGGAAACTTTAATTGTTTGCAGATTTTCTTCAGGAGAGGAATTCCTTCCTGTGCTATTTTCGATAAACTAGCTAAGGTGTTTGGGTGAAATTCCTGTGTTTGCTGTTTTAAGAAAATCATTAACCTGTTTAAAATAACTGGAATGATTACTTCATTAAAATAGTTAACTCAGATATTTAATCCTTGCCGTCTTCACACTTGTGTACACAGAGCAAGATGGAGGAAAAGCTGATGAGAAACATATGGGAGAAAAACTGTGTGGAGCCATGGAAATGCCTCATCAAAATGTCACAGCACTGCATGACAAGTTGGTAGATGCAGTGCTTTGGTGTGTTGCTGATCTAGAGAAGGTTCAATTCCTTGTCTGCACCGATCTCAGCTAGAGTAGCACTCGGGCAATACAATTGGGTAAAAGTACCTCGTGTTGTGTTATTGAGCCGTATAGAACAGGGAGCTTCCAAGTTCAGTTCTTGGGCTGTGATGAGTTAGCTGACCTAAGCTGGACAGTAGTTGCACACTTCCGATCCACTGTCCAGTGACTCCTGCTGGAACATACAGATCTATGTACATTGGATGAGAGCAGAATTGAGTTTGTCTGTGATGCACACTTCAGTTGAATAGTCTGTTGGCACTCACTCTACAAGCTCATATACAAAGGATGGCCATTTGGTTGAAGTACAATTGGGTAATTTTGTGCCTTTGAAACAGTATGCTATCATAAATCTCAAGGAAGGAAAAGTTTTGAAAATAAATAATCCAATCCAAATTTGCTAGCACCTTCTTGACATAAACAGAATACCATACATCTGTCTGTGAGATATATGTGCTACATATCCCACTCATTAATAACAAAGCCTGACCTTAAACAGAATGGTTTTGTATCTCATGGACAAACAGGTGGCATTCTCTTTAGTCCAGTGGCTGCAAAGCACTGACCCTTTGCTTTTCTGAGAACATTGTGTGCGTGTATCTCTATAGGAATGCTGCTTCATACTGGTGTAAAATTCACAGTGTGTGAAATAACACTTAATGGTTGGCTTGCAATGCCTAGTGTGGTTCTATTACGAGTGTCAGGATGTACTTAGGGCTCTGTATGGAGCCGGGAATCCACACAACACCGAGCACGGCCCAGAATTTCAGGCACTCATTTCACTAATACAAAGCACAAAAAAACAATGCAGCTCAATTTCCTTCTTTCATAAGTTCCGACTTTTTCATATTTGTTAAAGAATTTCTCTACTCATTGACAGTCGTAATCCAAGGATCGATTATTTTAAAAAGGTTCCAATTTTCGAATCTGAAGTGTCATCAGGCTGTGCGAGTATGGAAGGCACCAGCCAAGCCCAGCCTTATTGGTCTGTCGGACTGTTCAGCACACAATGCAGCATATATACCCACCCATTGGAGGAGCATGCACAAGTGGGGTGGGGGGGAGGGAGAATGGGAGGGATTTGGACAAGGCAATAAAATGAAGAGCAATTGTTCTTGATGATGCCATAAACTGTAGAGTTGCTGTCAGTCCCAAACACCGTGGGAAAGCTCTACCACCAAAATTACTTTTTTAAAAATAAAAACAGTGGTTGGCAGAATCATTGGACATTGTTTTATTGCCATTGCTTGCTGCTAAGTGGCATTTGCGTCGCAATTTGTGACTTTAACACCACCAATGTTAATCTCTATTTGTGTACTATGACAGAGTTCAATTTGGAGAAAGATGAAGTCATCCTGTTTGGATTTGAGATAGACAAATCAGAATATTTTCCTAATGGTGAAAAACTAGGAGCTGTGGAGGACGGTGTACAGTTTTGGATACTCAACCTTAGATAAGATATATTAGCCTTGGAGGAGGTACATTGCAGATTCACAGAATGATACCTGGACTTACAGGATTAAGTTGAGTACAATTTGCTATAAACGTGGCTTGTGTTTCGCTAAATATGTGACCTAATCAAGGTGTTTAAAACGATAAAAAGATTCGGAGAAATTTAGTCTGGTGAGGGAATTCAGAATAAGGGGCCACAATCTTAAAGTTTGAGCTAGGCCATTTAGGGGTGAAATCAGGAAGCACTTTTTCACAAAATTCTCACCCCCAAAAGGTTGTGGATACTGGGACAATTGAACTTTTCAGGACTGAGATCAATACAATTTTTTTAGGTAAGGGATATGGAGAAAAGGTGGGGAAATGGATTTGAGATAATTAACCATGATCTAATTGAATAACAGAACAGGTTCAAGGGGCTGAATGGCATATTCCTGTTCCTAGTGATGCTACAAGATTTCCACGTATGCCACCATAGTAGCTAAACCCCTTCAATATGTGGCAGCAGCCACCATCAATTATAGTTTTTATTCTAGCTGGTGCTGCAGCTTCACACTGGCATTCCACTATCGTTCCTTAGAGTTGGCATCGTGGTGTTTTCAAGTTCAGAAATCAACAGGTTGTTCAGCACCAACTAGGGTAGGGATCTTGAACACAATTGTGCTGTTTCCAATTCCAATCAGATACCATCTTGAGGAATCAGTACAATAACAGGTGACAGACTTCTTTTCAATCACTTCACTTCAACTGAAGTGATATTTGTAACATGTGATTTGAACTGTAATGGTTCAAGTAATGAAGGGAGCACTACAAAATAGGGAAGTAATGAAGCCTACAAATACAGAGGACTTGTGGTGCAGTGGGTAATGTCCCTACCGCTGATCTAGAAGCTCCAGGTTCAAGTCCCACCCCAGGACTTGATGGCCAAGGAAAGTGCATCATAATGCAGCCAAACAGGTCAATTATCACAATCCAACACATGCCAATGGCAGGTGATAAGGTGGGAGAAATTCCTGGTCAGCCATGTGATGGAAAAAAAGTAGGAACCTCTACCATCACTATCCATAGCTCCAGGTTATAACATGCATGTGTTCCCACAGCAACTTGGGCTCCCTGAGTGATCTGTGATGCACCATACCCTACAAATATTATATGATGCACCATACCCTACAAATATTATAATAATAATAAAGTTGTCCAGCAACTTCAACTGAGAGACTACATTTTTGTAACCTCACCTCTCCAGAAGGTTTTGTGCTTACATTGGGGTATATTTCCACAGGCACCGTTAGCCTTCCTGTATCTTACTGTGTAGCTATTCTTAATGTGTGAAATAAGGGTACACCTCAGAAAGATTAAGGAATGAACAGTTTAAACTCATAATATATCTAACATTCTATTTGTGCAGTCTAAAAAATTCAAGGCATATTATTTGCACTCATGCCCAACTGCACCAAGTATATATCCTTGAAAGCACAATGACATGGGGAAAGACAACTGATAGCTTGTGACATGGATAAAAACCTGCCATTGATTGTTATCTGCTGTGATTATGAGGTTTTACCTGAATCACTCTGTATTAAATACAGGATAAATAGAGAGCCAGGAGCGAGTGGATTACAAGGTTGTAATCTAATTGAAGGGGTTCAGATAGCATCAAAAATCATGGGAATAAAACTTGAGTGGTTTATGAACACCAGCTGACCCCTTTCAAGATTAGATTAAAGCCTTCTAATCAGTCCTGTCCATTGCTTGTTATTGATAATACGTGCGGTGTTTGCTATATTATGTCATTAAGTTTTTATTACTCTGACCGTATTAGCCATGGTCTTGAACCCGACAGCTGTGCGGGGTGAGACTTGGCAACTGTTTCTTTTTCCATTTCTATGTTCTTGGGTTTAAAAAAACTTTAGACTTGTGACGGTGTTGAAGGGAGTACTGATTGCATTGTGGTAACTTTTATTTGATCACTTAAGTTTTAGCTACTTTTTTCTTTCAGATTCCTATGGTATATGACAGCTGAGAATAATGAAGTTTTATGTCAATTGCAGTGAGCACCCTCAATGGCTCAGTTTGTAAATGCACCACTGCATGTAGAACTGCTCCATACAGAAGAGGGAGGTTCCACGTTCAACCCCTGACCTGTGCTGTCTTAGCCTATTTCATGGTGTTAGGGGACACCATAGTTGGTTTTAATGTTCCGAGATAGGGAGGGAGGAAAGAAAGCAAGAGTCTCGCCTGTGAATCACTATCCAGTGAAGCCTCATGAAAAGTGGGCATTAGGTGGAATTTTGGGCGTGATGCCTGGATATTGTCAAACATCCCTCTGCACTAGCTGTCAAGGGCCACACCTGCAGAACGGGCAAGGTACTGGAGGGCAAGTCAATGTCTTCAGGAGAGGAGGGAGAAAATTTGGAAAGTATGGAAGTGAAATTAAAATTGCAGATGCAATAAATGCTGCTAGCATCTTAATTTATTCCTTTCCCTTCTACGATCATGCTTTTACATGTGGATCAGTGGAGGAGACGGTTGGACCTCTACTTCTCTCCATGACCATTACAGAAAACAATGGGAAATACAAATATTATCAATGCGTTATGGACCATCAGTTGTTTTGGAGAAACATGAAGATCAGCAACACCAGCCCTGGCTCATTGTTCAAATGCAGCCCAGAATGGTCGATTTAAGTGCTTCAAGTTTTTCACGAGTCTGAGTCCATGGCACAAAACTGCTAATAATTAGCAATTATACTGCACAACGTTGCCAGTGCTCACTCGTCTTCATACTAGCCAATTGCGTGTGAGTAATATCAAATAATTCCTCTTCATTTGCACCACCTAGATTAGGCTCACCACAGAGAGCAGTTGTTCTAGTTTCCTCCAAAATTCAAGCAGCCACTGCGCACACGCAAACATGTATGTATTGAGTCACATGTTTTTTGCAGATGCAGCAATCATCTGAGCTTTTGAAGAAATTAGAGCATCTAAGATGTGGATGTAACCTACCCGCACATGTTAAATCTGTCGACCACACAATGGATTCTGGGGTGCAGATTGAAACTGCACAATGGCAATCTGTTGCTGGGCAACCCTCATTGAGTGGGTCTTAGAGTTAAATTGGAGTGAGGTTTGGCTGCCATGATGGTTATGAAGAACAACATTCTTGAATTTATATAACACCTTGTCATATAAAAATACCTCAAAGTGTTTCATATACAATGAATTGCTTTGAAATGCAATGACTCCTCTGATGTTAGTGTCCACAACAGCCATAATTCATATAGCAAGGTTCCACAAACAACAGTGAAATCAATGAACAATCAATTTGTTTTAAGTGGTGCTAGGGTGGCCAGAATACCTGGAGAGCTCCCTACTCCTCTTTAAATATATCATGGAATCTTTAGCATGCACTGAACCAGCAAATGGGGATCTTGTTTAACATTTTGCCCAAAGGGTAGTGGCTGCAGTAGTGTACTATGAAATGCAGTCTATGTTATATGCTCAAGTGGGACATGACCCCACAACCTTTGGACTCAGGCAAGGGTTCTGCCAACTGAACCAAACTACCTGTACCAAATTAATTCAATTATAGGCAAAAGTTGTGGCATAATAAAGTCCATAAGAACGACAATGTAGGAAACTAAAATACTGGCCGTACATTGATAACCATTACTCTTCTGCTTTTCATAAAGGTTTTACAAGTAAGATAGTAAGCAGTAATGAAAGGTAAATCCAGAACTTCAGATTAAACCATGGCAGTAGGACAAACCAGTAAAAGACAAATTTGATATAATGCCTTTAACATAGAAAAACATTCCAAAGTGCTTCACAGAGACATAAGGAAAAACATAAGGCCCTTCTTCAAGTCTATCTGCACAAAAGAAGTGATCATGAGTCAGAATTTGGGTTTTTTTTAAAAAAGTGATCTAATGGCCTGCTTCTTACAATCGCGTGACAACGCAGTCCTGTTAAAAGACTGACCATCTTCTAAGGTGCATGACCTAACATTCAGCACTCCAATTGACTGATGTAAAAACAGAAAATGCTGGAAAAAAACTCAGCAGGTCTGGCAGCATCTGTGGAGGGAGAAACAGAGTTAATGTTTCGAGCCCATTTGATGCTTCTTCAGAGCTTATCAGCCAAGCTGATAGTTGTGATGGCTCATAATAACCAACAAGTCACTGTTGCTCTCAACCAGTCAGAATGAGCTTATTTGTATAAGACAACATGATCAAACATAATGTCATTGCTAATAGCCAAATAGTTTTTAAAAAGCACATTATCCACTCTACTAAAAACTCTAGTCAGCTGGTTAAGGCCATACTGACCAAGAAGGTCCCAAGTTCAATCCCCCAGTCTGTGCTTGAGATAGCCCACACGTGCACTTCCAGCAGGAAAGCTGACTGCCACAAACTATGTTCTCTCGCTACTGACTCCATCCCTCTCCCTGGCAACTGTCTGAGGCCGAACCAGACTGTTCAG
This sequence comes from Carcharodon carcharias, assembly GCF_017639515.1. Taxonomy (NCBI): domain Eukaryota; kingdom Metazoa; phylum Chordata; class Chondrichthyes; order Lamniformes; family Lamnidae; genus Carcharodon; species Carcharodon carcharias. The sequence goes on along the minus strand of NC_054507.1, from coordinate 20,334,784 downwards.
AACCTCGGTGTAATACTTGGCCCCGAGATGAGCTTTCAACCACACATCCGCACCATCACTCAGGCCATATATTTCCCATCGTGCCTGTGCTGGCTCTTTGCTAGGACAATCCAAAACTAATCCCACTGCTCCACTCTTTCCCCACAGTCCTGTATCTTTCTGTTTCAAGTATTTATCAATTTTCCCTTAAAAGACACAAAAGATCTCTGCCTCAACCATTCCCTGTGGTGAAGTATTCCATGCTCCAACAACCTTATGCGCATATAAATTTTTCCTAACTTCTTTCCTCAGTTACTATTTTAAAATGATAATCCTTTTTACTTTTCAAAATCCGTGAAAAATATTTTGTCACAGTTATTCAGAACAAACCTGAATTTTGCTTTGGAAACAAGAGTCTTGTATTGCATGAATCAATTTTCCTCATTCCTTCACTCTTAATCGCTCTCAAATTATTTTATATATTTTCTGCTCCTCCTTTCCGCTCTCACAGTTCCTTTCTTCTTTTTTTTCCCTCTCACAGACATTCTTTCTCACTCTTATTTCTGCTCCTTCCCCCTTTCTCATTCTGTCTGCCTCTCAGTAATCCTCTCAGTTTCTACCCCTTCACTGTGTCTAATTCCCTCCTCGTGTGCCGGGGTTGTTGGTTTTTGTGTTTAAGTCAATGATTAACTCTGAATCTGGCAGATCATGTTGCTCATTAGCTGCCTCCTTTCACACTAATTTAATGCTTATTAAACCCAGGCCACCAGCACAGAGAAGCATTCCAACAAGAACAGTATCCCACTTCCCTGCCTCTGTGTTATTCAGCCTCACAGCTGTTTATACATTTTCTACAGATTATTGTGTTCGGTTTTATACCTTTGTCATAAAAGCTGAACTTTGGTAATAAAGAAACACAATGAGACTTTCCCAAAAGCACCAGCAAATGACTTGGCTCGCAACAGAGACGAGAATGCTGAATTTCTGAATCTTTTCCCAATATGTACAAAAACAGCACCAGTCATCATTTCCCACAAAGACCCTTTTCAAACTTTTACAAAAGCAAACTTGTATGAATCAGAAGTGCAGTAACGCCAGGGACGTGAGCGGAGTTTGATAGGGGTGATTTTTAACCAGCCCTGGCTGATTTTACAGGGAGCTAACGTTAGGCGATAATTGCTGATGTGATATCTTTACTTTCCATAATAAAATGAAGCCACCCTCCCTTGAAACAAAAGGATAATATATTATCAAAAACCAACTAAACTGTACAGCTAATTGATGCTCAGATCATGCGTCAGCAATCTGTGTTACAAATGTTTGATTTATAGTGGTGGCATGAATCGGTTATTAACCTTAGATCTCTTGAATAGCATGAGATTCCTAACTCTTACAAAGTCTCGTTCACCCATCACCCCTATGCCCGCTGACCTACATTGGCTCCCAGTCTGGGAATGCCTAGATTTTAAAGTCATCATCCTGGTTTTCAAATCCCTCCATGATTTCACCCCTATCTCCATAACCTTCTCCAGCTCTACAGCCCTCCGAGATGTCAAACTCTGGACTATTGCACATCCCCAGTTTTAATCATTCTACTACTGACAGCCATGCCTTCATCCGCCTAGGCCCAAAGTTCTGGAATTCCTTCCATAAACCTTTTCATCTCAATACCTCTCTCGCCTCCTTCAAGTCACTCGTTACAACCTCTTCGACCAAGTTTTTGGTCATCTGTCCTCATACCTCATGTGATTCTGGGTCAAATTTTGTCGGATTATGCCCCTGTGAAGCACTTTGGGACATCTTACCATGTTAAAGGTGCTATATAAAAGGAAATTATTGGTGGCCATTTTGGAATCAGTTTGGCTGTCCTTTCATGCATGTGGTACCACAGGATATTTGTATGTAATTTTTAAAAATCGCAATTGTTCTCTTAGTACTTTACATTGTAATACACTGCAATGTTATATATATATTTGAAAAAATCTGCATAAAACTTTTGAGAGAAAGATATATCCTGCTGCTGCAAAATATTATGGCTTGTCATTCCAATAATGCCTTTAGTGCAGCCAAGTGTATGCCAGAGCAAATTTACTGAAGCATCCAGCCTCTTTGAAAACATAATATTTTAATCAATAGTTTTCACTTGGTATGTTGCTCTGCAGTTCAAGTGTGTGCACTTGAGTTTTGCAATATCCCAGATTGAAATTAGAAACTCACCTCGTGGGAAGTCCAGGAGGTAATCCATGACACTGAGTCACTCCCCCTGAAGGAGGATGGGAGAATCGGAAGATTTAGTCAGTGGGATTGGATTGAGTGGAGGTGAAGCACATCTTTCAGAGGGAAGATGATAGCTGCACCAACTTGCTTTAGCTGGAAGTGATACTGGCAGAGGCTCAGGAACAAGTCACATGGTCACCCTCTCAACTAAAAAATGGTAAGAGGGAACAGGTGCAAATCTCTTACAAAATGGGGGTGGGGGTGGATAGGGAAATGAATAAAAATGAAAACTTTTGGCCATGGACCCTATCATGTGCCTGCTAGTTTTCTGCACTGTTAATCTAATAATACGCCTTTGTGAAGACTGCAGCAAATGCTTGTTAATGCCCAGTGTTTTTTGTCTCAGTATCTGAAACAGGAAGCCTTTAGAAAACTGCTGGATTACAACAGATTCCTTCAAAGTTACATTTGGAATGATTTCAAAGTACTTGAAGGAGAAGTTAAACTGGGGGTTTTAAAGTGGTTTATGTGGGATTTGAATCAACTGATTAGATAAGTCTTGGTTAGTTGACACTCTGAAGCTCCACTTAAACTTCTCTTTGAGAGATGCTGAAATTGGGTTTCCCATAAATTCTGGGCCATTTTTATGGACCAATATCCAAATGAAACTTGTGATCCCACCTGAACTTCAGTCAGTAATTCACCATTTTTGCTTGTTTGACTTTTTTAACCCCTTTAAAACTTTGTATTTACAACTGTTGCAAGACACACATGAACACAAACTCAAGATAAGTGTATAACAAGAAATACACATATCGTTAAACTCAGCAATGTCTCTACTTGTGACAGAAACTCAGGGAATTAAATACACCTCAGAATTGGCTTGCCCATATATTTCTACAGACCTCTGAAACTCCTGCTCTTGGTCACTGATGCCTCCTGATAATCAGGGTCTATTATAAACTATAATGTGCAATCATTTTCCTTTTTAAAAACAATCTAACTTTTGTTGCAGTAATCAGACTATAACGATGGTAGTTTGTGAAGTTACTCAATTCTCAGGTTGAATAAGTTTTGCTACATTGCGAATGATTATTAGGAAAGAGGCACTGAAGCTTAAAGGCCACATGACATGGTTTTCTTACTTGCATGCCGAAAAACAAAGTTTTTGCGTAGAATTACAGCACAACAGGCTATTCGCCCCAAATGATCTATATCGGTGATTTTGCTCCTCACAAGCCACCATCCACCTCACTTTATCATCAACCCTTTGGCATATTCTCCCTCATGAACTTATCTAACTTCCCCTAAGTGGCATCTTTACCTATTTAAAAAAATGGTACTTTATGTTCAAAATGTGGGTGTGGTTAAAATGGGCAATTTTTTTTTGCCTGTGCTGCTCATGTCAGGTTGTGTCGAACAAAATCTTTAAAGGCACCCGACAGAAAACAGCCAAACTGGATGGACTGGTCATCATGTTGCTTTGCTTTGACCTGCTTAACTGGGTGCAGCATTGAGAAGAAGTATAATTCTAGCAGCACAGTCAGAAAAATATAAGGAAAAAATAAATTAGTAGTTAAGAATTTTTGTACATTTTGATTGACTGTCTTGGGACATATATATTCTTTTTCACGTGTTGTGTTGCACTCTGCATCCTTGTCCTATTCTAGTTCTCTGATCTCACTTCTGCTACATAGCAAAGAACCGCGGATGCTGGAAGTCCAAATCACTTCTGCTACAGTCCATTAGGTCAACTCTGCTACCACCTTTGAGCTCAAGCCCCATAATAGTTCTCAAGAGAACTCCTACCGAAAGCAATCAGCTGAACTGCCCAATGAAAACCCACACACTGGAGTGAAGGAAATTATAGTCGACTCATCAACTATATTATTTATGTGTGCAAGTCAGTGATTGCATTCATATGTTTCTGAAACTAACACAGAAATTAAATTATTGAAGGATGACTAACTTACCAATGAACCTATAGCTGAGAAGTCACCAATTCTTAAATAGGGAGGAAAATTATAAATTTAGGGGGAGAGGAATTTCAAAAACACATGAATAAAAAGAATCAATGAATGAGTCACATGCAGAAATGAAGCAGCCAATGAGTCAATAGTAACTTCATTCATTTAAACTTGTGGGGTGACAGAGGGTGTTTCTGTTGAAGGCTGTAATAGAGTTTGAGTACATGGGGTTGAATTCAGAGCCAGTGGCATGGTTGAGGTCAGAGCTGTTTATGAGTTCAAAACTGGTAGCGGAGTTGAGATCATGGATGGTACTGCAGCTATTGTTGGGAGGGGAGGGGAGGGGAGCGGGGTGCGGATTGGAATGGCAGCTGTCACTTCCCACAGTAACGTCTTGTCTCACCTGATATTCTGAAAGAAAAGCCTGTTAATATTGCAGCTTGAGGAAATCAGTGCAACTTGCATCGAATTTCCTTTCAACAAGGTCATTAGAGATATTAATGAGCCATTAACAGGATTAACTATTTTTGCTATGTTGCTTTTCAACCCTGAAGGCTAACGGTGAATTCTTCAATGAGTTATTTTCCTCAGTTGTTAAAGCATATTGTTGTTGGCCTTAATGTTGTGAGGAAAATATGGGCCTGTGTAATCACAGAGTACTGATGTTGTCCTTTATCTCACAATAAAACTGGCTAGCATTGGCTCGTGATGTCATCGGAGAAATGCGATTGGCTGCTGTCTTGCAGTCATCATAAAAAAAGGAATTGCTATGGAAACAGCCAAGGCTGTTCCAGATGGTCCACATATTGCTAGAATACCCCAAAGAGGCAGTGAGATATCATATGCCTTTAAGATTTATCCCTAAACTTCTTCCTAGATCTAAAACTAGGTTGTGCTTTCCAAAATTACAACAAATCCCATTTAAATGTGTTTGTTTTCAACTCACTGGGATCATGTATAGAATATTCAAGGAGACAGGGTGGTTAATAATTTAAGATTTTTATATATACTTTTACAACCCACATTTTGCATCATCACCCTAGGTGAATCTCTACTGGTGTTTTAAAATATATTATTAAACATTTTTGTTATATTCATTAATAGTTTTAAGATCAAATTTATTTTGTCCAAAATGTTTGAATGTTTGCATTTCCTATTTTTCTGCATTGTTGTTCCATTCCTCAGTGTAAATCATTTTCTATGAATATACTTTAGAATAGCGAGTATCACATGGTGGAAGATGAACAGTTGTTGTCCCAAAGGGCTCACTGTATCCCTGATCTTTTTCCTTTGGAATCTGTCCCATCTAATTCCTGGAGATTGAAAATCTCTCTTTTCAACCAGCAAATTGTTTTCACGTTTCACCAATACAAAGTTGAATATGTTTCTTCAAACACATAACCTTTTTTTATATATTAATTTGCTGCAACTTGTTTGATTGCAAAATAACGAATGTTGATCATTTATATGGTTGACAAATCAAAGATCAGAGAGGGGGTAACGACAAAATAATTACCTTTCAGGTCTGCCTAGCTTAGCTCTTCACTGCCATAACCAGCTGAGTCATTAAAAAGTACCTTTATTTTCTTGTAAAAGAAATAACAATTGTAGTTCATCCTTTACAGGCAAGACATCTTCTAAGCCTTATAAAAGTCAATTTTGAATTGTGCTTCAGCAAATTCCAGGACAATCTTTTTGTGCATTTCTTTAACATTTCAATTGTGGAGTCAGTCTGCATCTTTAGCAGAATGCATTACCAAGGAAAACCTGTGAAAGTTCAGTTAGATGGGGTAATAAATAAATATTCATTTTAGTATATTTAAAGTTTCTTTAAACAGCAGCTTTTACAAACTGCTGCTAAGAAACAGATGTTTTGAAGAATTAACTTTCCCCAATGTAGAATTGGATCACTGCAGAATTCGAAAAACCAAACTAATCAGTCATATTGCACCATAATAATTACTATATTTCTCACCTATTCTTTTCTCCTCCTCTCTGATTACTCTGGGCTTACTTTTATGGGTTACCATTATATCATTATCTTACAATGAACTGTGGCCTAATTGAGGAGTCATGTTTTTTATATACCCTCAGCCCCAGATGAGGGCAGTTTACATATTGCGGTAGGTTTAGGAAGGAATGATGAAATAATCTTACCATTAATTCTTAGCAGTTGTAAAAACACATGGAATACATTTTTTTCAAGACGTAAGCCATTACAAAAAAAGTAAAGTGCATAAACTAATGAGGAATGTTGGTATTCCCACATTATGTTGTTTGCTACATTACAACAGTGACTACACTGCAAAAGTACTTCATTGGCTGTAAAGTGCTTTGAGACGTCCAGTGGTCTTGAAAAGCACCATTTAATGCAAGTATTTCTATTTTCTTTTATTATTTGAAAATGTTCTTCTACTTACTTCTATCAGTTATTTCTTTCTGTGCATATAATGATGAGATGTAAATGACCAAAATAGAGAGAAACATAATTGCTTGCTGTTGTCTAGATTGAAAAGATTGGTGCTGATGTTCTCATCTAATCATATCTGCCCAGCCTAAGTGGAACAGACTATCGGGAGGTTAACTGGTGTCAGCAGGATGTAGCTAAAAATGCCACTGTCACTTTCAACCGGGGTCCCACTCTCAAACACGGCCCTTTGATGTCAGTTACGGCCCACACTATCAAGTCTAACCTACACTAACAAATGCCACCACTGCTTCTAATGTCAAACAACTAAACTGCAGATAAATATGTAGTATAGGAGATAGCATGCAGTGTTTTCTTCATAGGCTAGATCTACACTCTCAACATAAACTTCTGGGGAGAACATAAATCACTGTTGGACAAATAAATTGCCATTACCCACTTACATGACAAATTGTACAAAACCTTTGAGTCTTTAATAAGTTAATTCATATAATATAACTGTGCCCTTGGCATTCATTCTTTTCAGGCAAGGCTTTACCTTTGGTACAAGAAGAGCACAAAAAACTGGGTTGTGTGCCGAATATGGCTTTGCTGCCAATTGGAGAGGTTGCCTTGAATTTGTAAGGACCAATTCTGCAAATAAAAATCAAGTGTGAGAAAACTAGATTCATACAGTCAACCCTCAAAGGTTCAAAACACCTTCTTTTCCTTTGGACATAATTCGCACATTACACAGTTTGGTGCAGTTTTTCTGATGGTAAGGAAGCATGTTTACCAGTATAAGCATTTTCAGGCCTACTTGGTTTCCTATGCTAAGTGGATGGTTGCATAATAGGTGGGCATTGTGGATGATGAAAAAGTTTCAGAAAGAGAATGTCGAGGTATCGGAGACTCAGCACCTACTAACTACCTCAGGATAAGATACAACTGCGCAAGACACAACTACACTGACATCTCTGGCACAGGGTTGTTCCTGTGCCTCTGTATGCATACTGAAGCAGAACATGCCTTGTGGAGCGCAACAACCAGACAGACCAGTCAGCATTATTCCATGCAGTTATCTTGAGCAAGATACTGACAACAGTTCTTGTTGGTCCCACATAGGGGACACCAACATGTAACAATTGCCTGGTTGGGAGGAGTATAGTTACACCATGGACACAGACTCCATCTAGCATTGTTATAAAATATGCCTATTATAGTGTAAGTTTACTGATCCTACATTCATAGTGAGGAGTTGTGCTCAAAGAGAGCATCAATGCTAGTGTTGTTTTCCTGACTTATCTTTCCATATGAAATTATGGGTAGGCTAATTTACTGGGATCTTTAAATTACTGTTGTTTGTGATAGGATTTCCTTTGTCCTTGTACTTAACACTATGAAGTAATTGCTACAGCCTTTAAAAGGTGAGGGAAAATTCCGAAAAGCTTTGTTTTAAGTTTGAACTGGTAAATATCTATTTGTGAATACTTTACACTTCTTATCCATCTGGGTAGTAGAAATAATTTTAATATTGATTACTGGGCTGTTGAAAATGGAAAATGGACTTAGGGTTTCCTCAAAGACAGATTCCTACTTTGAAAGGTCTAAATTGATCTAAAACTTAGGAAGCTGGCTGGAACAGGCATATTTCGTGCATCCTTTTGCTATATCTTAAATTCACTTAACCAGACTGGAGTCAAGTCATACCGATACAGCAGAACACAAAAGAAGTTGAAACATCTATGTTATGTTAATCCATGATCTAGCTAAAGGGCATTGAAAAAAGACTCCAATAAATTTATCCTTCAGTTTTTTGGTTTCATATCAGTGAAAGTTAAGTACGATATCTATGTAATACTATATTTTTTAGTTCCTCTGCTTATTTATTTTGCTTCTGCATGGATTTATGGCTTGTAATAAACCTGATTTTTTTTTAAATTTAGGCATGAATTTATGGTTTATAATAAACCTGATTTCTTTTTTTAGCCATCAATATATGGTCCATCAGCATGCCTTTTTTCTGGCTCTTGTAGCTGTTGGGTAGCACATCTCTCCAGATTGCAGATGATCGGAATTGTTGTGCAGAATTCATCAAAGTAGGAGAACTCTTGTTGTTGTGAACATGAATAAGGATTCTAAGAGAAGCCCCAAACTGTAACAATCAGTGACAAAAGCGAGGTATGTATTACCTGCAGACTAAACAAGGTGTTCAAAGGTGAAAATGAAAGTTAATTACCCAGAGCACATTTATTATTAGAGCTCAGAAAAATGTGAACTTAGGGTTAGAATTGGCTCCTCGTCTGACAGCAGAGGATAAAGAATAAGAACCATGTGTACTAATTAAAAGCGCTTTAATTGGAGGCTGCAAAAGAACAGCATAAGCACAAGGAGACTGAGCATCAACAAGGGAAGAAAAGAAACATCAATGCCAACACAAGGAGGCTTTGTGCAAGCATGAGGCAGAGGAAAAGTAGAAGCAGCACTGACATTAAACTAGCAGAGAAAGGCTTATCGACTTTTAAGAGTCCAGTTGATCCAGCATAATTGTGTGGAGAAAAATTTTACTAAATCTAATCTTACTTTAGATTGTCCATTGTTGAATAAGCCTCTGTTGGAATGCAGGAACACTAAGCTTGCTCGCCTGAGGACCTCAAGCAGGAACAGCTACCATGATGAGCCTTCGCCCTGTACTTGCTGGCCTCTCATCAGTCTGCACCTCTTCTGCCCTTTCGCACACTCTTCTATACCAGTTCTTCATCATGCCCCTCACTCACTCACTGTAAATCCCAAAATGTTGGATTGTGGGCTGACAATATGTGTAATTGTGAGTTGTGACAATGCATGCTATGATGTACATTGCTGCTCTCATTTCCAGTAAAGACCACTGGCTCCTGCACCATCGTCTGTGAAGAGAGCAGAAAGTACATTTTTGATTACACAAGTACATTTCTCCAAAGTCACTATAACCCTTGAATGTAATAAGCTGCGATACCCAATTTGAAAGGATAAACATTCCAGTGTTATCTGTTCTGCAATTCAAAAGAAGGTATTTAATTTTGTTACCAGTTGATCTGCGCCCCCCCTACACCTCCTTAACCATGACACCAAGTTGAAAAGGACAGTAAGTAATGCAGTAAGTTGCAATAGGACATAGACTAAGTGAGTGAACAAACCTACAGCAAACTGATCCCAATGTGGGCAAGTGTGAGGTAATATACTTTGACCCAAAAAAGATGAATTGGAATAAGTTGTAAATGATAAGAAACTAGGGACTGGAGATGGACAAATCCACTCAAGGGACCATCTACACCATTCATTTGAAACTAGCAGGCAGGTACAAAAAAAAATCAAAAAGGCATATCTCAATGGGGCAGGAATACAAACAGGAGGAAGTTCTGCATCACCTTGCTAGAGTCTTAATCAAACCCCATTTGGAGTTCTGCCTTCAGTCCTGGACACAGCCCCACAGGAAGCATGCATTGGCCTTGGAGCAGGTGAAGTGCACATTCACTGAAATGATGCCAGGGCTTTATGGATTAAATTAGAAGGACAGGTTGCATAAACTTTGCTTGTATTCACTTTAATAGAGAAGATTAAGAAGTGATCTAGATGGGGTGTTTAAAATGTTAAAATATTATTTCATTGGGTACATATAAAGAAACTATTTCCTGTGGTGGAGCAAATTGAGCTAGGCCGCTCAGGAGTGAAATCAGGAAGCATTGCTTCACACAAAGGGTAGTTGAAATCTAAAACTCTCTCCCCAAAAGGTTGTGCATGCTGGAACAATTAGAGCTCTCAAAACTAAGATAGATTTTTTTTGTTAGATAAGTGCATTGAGGGATATGGAGAATGAGCCGAGATGCAGATCAGCTATGATCTATTTGAATGCAGGCTCGAGGAGCTGAATGAGCTACTCCTGCTCCTAAGAAGAAGGGTGCCTTTTTTATAAAAAGTAGCATCAGTAAGCATGATGATTAGTTCAGCTAGAGGACATAACATTGCATTTAGTTTTGTGTGCTGTCATGGCTTGCACAGAGCAAATTTAATGAGATCCCTTCTCTAAAACCTCCAACTTCAATAGAACATCTTTGCTCCATTTTATCTGTGCCAGAACAGGACTATACTAATTGATACATCAGTTTGGAATGCCTTCAGTCAGGCTTGTCCAATTCACAGCTGCGGGCCGGGTTGTGGCCCCGAGGCCTCTGAATTCGGCCCACCAAACTTGTTGGACATTCAACTGACTTACATTTGGAAAGTGCTGTAAGTGCGGAGAGAAACCAGCCTGTGATCGGAAGAGCAGCAAAGAATGGGAAGGTAAGTTCCAAGGTCCAGAGCATGAGGCAGCTGGAGCAAGGCCTGAGGCAGCCAGAGCAGGGCGCGAGGCAGCCAGAGCAGGGCGCGAGGCAGCCAGAGCAGGGCGCGAGGCAGCCAAAGCAGTGCTCAAGCGAGCCTGAGCAGGACCCAGCCAAGCCTGAGAAGAGTGCAAGGCAACCAGAGAAGGGCCCACTGGCGTCTGAGTAAGTGAGTGACTGGAGACTGTGTGTGAGAGGGAGGGGAGAGAGAGTGTGAGACAGAGGGGAAAGAGAGAGTGTGAGGGGGGAGAGAGAGTGTAAGAGGGAGGGGAAAGAGAGAGTGCAAGACGAAGGGGGAAAGAGTGTGAGAGGGAGGGGGAGGGAGTGTGAGAGGGAGGGGGAGGGATTGTGAGAGGGAGAGAGTGTGAGGGAGAGGGAGGGAGACAGAGTGTGAGGGAGAGAGAGAGAGTGCGAGGGGGTAGAGAGAGTGTTAAGGGGGAGGGAGGGAGACAGAGTGAGAGGGGGGAGAGGGAGGGATAGAGAATATGAGGAGAGTATGTGTATTGGGGGGGCAGAGTGTGTGTATAAGTCTGGTGCGCTCCCAGTATCAGGGTTCTCATTCACCCTCAACCTCACACATCAACATGCACTCTCATCTACTCTCCCAGTAGGTCTGGGTGAATGAGTGAGCACCCTGAGACTGGGAGTGAGCTGGACACACGCACTCTCACCTTATTACACTCTAACGGTCATCTTTATTTGTTCCTTTTTTTTTGGCTCAGCAAGTTGTTTCTGTTCATGCCTCAGTTTTTTTTTGAAATCCGTGCTTAATATTGTGCCAAACTTTAACTTTCCAAAATTTGCTCATCAGGCCCTGAGAGGAAAATTTTGAAATGTGGACGTCCCACACGAAAAAGTCAGACAAGTCTGCACTAAGTGGTCATATTCAAGTGTGTGCTCACAGACCATACTAAAGCCAGCAGAAGCTGGTTTCATTTGTGCATTACCTTGGTGCTATCCACAGGTCAAGGTGCTTCTCCCTACTCTCTCCGAGGGTTTCTGAGGCAGTGCTTAGCAATCCACATCCAGGCATTAAAGGTTATCCTGCTTATCATTCAGCTGAAGGGGGTTCAAGTCACAGGCAAAAAACCTTGGTTTGCAGGTAGCCATTAATTAACAACTCTGGCTTCTTCACTGCCCAACATTATTTACAGTCGGTTTGCAAGAAATTAAACAGCTTATGAAGGATTGATCTATACACCAGTGGTGCACTATTGTGCTATTGTGCTGGTTTCTGTCAGGCATGATTATTGAAGTTGAAGTATAAATCCAGCCAGAGGGAACCACCAGTTTGAGAAACAGGTGCAATTCACAAGCAAAAGGAAGTGATCATAACCCTTCTTTCTAACAGATGAAAATATAGAAAAATTGCACTCAGGGGAGCTTAGATTGGAAGATTGAGACTGCAAATGTTGTAGCCCTTGCACTGACCCACATCTCTGCAAGCTTGGTTCTTAAGGATCACAAAATTAGTCATCTATTATGTTAAAAATAAGTGAACAGAAGCCACTCAGACTGAAGGGAAAGGAAATAGCTGATACACATGCATAATAATTAAAACAAAAAGGGAGGAAGAAATAATATTTTAACCCTGGTTTCATTCTGCTTTAAAGGCACTTTTACTTTAAGGGAGTGCTGTCGATAGCAGATGTGTGCTTCTCCCACTCTCCAATGCACTCCCAAATACAAAGAAGTCAATCTCTGATGTTCCAAATGCATTGCAGACATAGGGCAGAATCATCCCAGATTTGCACTAAGTGCAGCAGCAGGCAGGAAAAAGGACATTTTACCCGCCAGCCGCAATGGCAGATTTTCACACCTTATCGTCCCATTCCTGGCCTGTCCCGCCTCATTAATAATGCACTATCAGGAAACATGCCGGGTCGCTGGAAGGGCAGCCTCTCATTCGCCCGCCCCGCCGTCACCTCAGGCCTTCAGTAATCCGGGCGCCATATTTAAAGGACGTCCCTGCACAGAGCTAGTTCTGTCTAAGGCGTTGAAAGCTGCTGCAAAGTCATGGCTGCCAAAGGGAGGAAACACGCTGCCTCCAAATTTAGCGACGCCTCCCTCAGGCACCTACTGGACGCAGTGGAGGCCCGCTGTGTAGTTCTCTACCCTTGGTCTGGGCGAAGACCAGCAAGCAAGGTGACAAATCCAGCATGGGAGACGGTGGCAGTGGTGGTCAGTGCCAACACCTTGCAAAAGAGGGCAGACACCCAGTGCTGAAATAGGATGAATGATCTTCTCCGTTCCACCAGGGTAAGTCACTCTTCCCTTCACTCTCAACTCACACACTCACAAACCCATCACACATCCACAGGGATCTCACTCACTCCTCAGATTGCAAGGCACAATAGAGGAGTCCATCCACCTTCAGTCTGAGGTGATAGTGCCGGCATGCCAACGCACCAAGGTCAACATTGGTAAGATGGCAGCCGCCAAGGAGACCTTGGTCCAGGACATTGGTCCTGCACTGCTGCTCGGGCTGAACTCCATCGTTGATGCCATAGTTGGCCTCCAACAGTGTGTACATGAGAGGGGTGCATGGTAGCTCGATCTCACTCCAGCTTCCCCTTCTCATTAAGGGAGCCAGCCTGGGGCCCTTGTGCACCCATAGGGAGGAGGACCAGCAAGTGTACACCCCGGGGCCATCCATCCAGGTGACTCCAGGAGTGTCCAGCCCATCTGAATCCCCTCTTCCTGTGACCCCAACAGCTCCAGCTCCACAGGTTGAGGAGGGTGACACTGCCACACAGCAGGACCCTGAAAGCAGGCCGGGGCCCTCCAGGTTTCGGCCCTCCAGAGGATGCCTACCAAGGTCATCACAGACAGGGTGTCGCAGTCAGCAGGCTGCCTCCACCTCTGCTGTGGATGTCGGGGGGAGCACCAAGACGTAGTGGCAGGGTTAGGAAGGTTAAGAAGATGCAGTTGCACAGCCTGAGCATGAGTGTTAATCATTTGTACACAATGTTCAACTCCCAAGAATGTCTCCTTGCCTATGGCTCCTTGTTATGATGAGTAGTATTCATGTCATTCAGATGTGAAACCTTGGTTCCTGCACAAGATAAAGGCAGGTATCTCAGTCCAGGGCCTCTCCCCTGTGCTCTGTGCAGCCTTCAGACCACAGTGATTGTCCAGCCGCACATTCCCTGGAAACATTACTGATGCCTGCACCTTGGCAGCGCTGGTCATTGCTGCCAGAATGTAGTGGGCAGGTGCCACAGAGTTCTCTCATTCTCTCTGTGTGCTCTCAGCACCTTTAAGGAGGGGCTGGCCCCCATCTCTTCAGCATCTGTGACCAGTGATGCTGTGCTTCAGCTCCTGAAGGGCTCAGGTGCTGAAGGTGGACAAAGCATCAGTTGCTTCTAAAGTTTCTTGGCTGCGTCTGTGGTATGACCCTGATCTCGGAGCGCAAGCGCGTTGCCCTCGGCCAGACAGGAATCAGACATTCTCAGAGGCTATGTGAAGATTTATGGAGTGTCCTCACTGTATCTCATCATCATCCTCCTGGAATCTTACGGCTATGAGGGCCTCCCGAACGTGCCTGCCTCATCTGGCCAGTGTGAGGGCCTCATCACCAGCATCCTCACCTTCGAGGACCTCACCGTCGTCATTCCCTTTGACATCCCCCACATCGGAGGATACGTACAGCTCCTCCATCTCCTCCTCAGCCAAGTCCTCCCTCTGATGCAGTGCCAGGTTGTGGAGGGCACAGCAAGTGACGATGATGTGTGACACCCTCAGTGGATTGTATTGCAGTGCCCCACCAGACCTGTCGAGGCACCGGAACCTCATTTTCAAAGTGCCTATCATTTGCTCCACCAAAGTCCGGGTCACGGCACGAGCCTCGTTATACCATCACTCCGCTGCAGTCTGAGGCTGCCACACGGGCATCATCAGCCACGTCCTCTGCGGGTAGCCCTTGTCCCCGAGGAGCCAACCCTATGACCTCTGTGGACCCTGGACGATGTCAGGGACCAGAGACCTGCTAAGGATGTAGGAGTCATGGACACTCCCTGAGAATCGTGGATGTGTTTGGACATTCAGCAAGTGGAAACCCTTGTGGTTGACGTAGATGACTGCTTGTTGCCATGGAGATCTAAGTGCCACATGAGTGCAGTTGATGGTACCATGCAACTGTGGAAAATCAGAGATCTGTGCAAATCTCAGTGCTTTTGCTCCCTGGCTTTCCTGATCCCGGGTGAAATGCACAAAGTTCTGTGTCTTCGCGAAGATGGCGTCTTGTGCGTGGAGACTTATGAGATCACACACAGATCACCTGTGGAGCCCTGGAAGGAGCTGCTGGCGTAAAAATTAAGCGCCATGATCACTTTCACGGCCACTGGCAGTGGATGCCCTCCATGTCCCTGTGTCGTCAAAGCGACCAGTTCCCTAGACGTGTGCAGTTTACAGTGACACTGGTTGTCACTCATCTTCAGGAATGACAGGCACCCTGGGTCTAGCGAGGTGCCTACAAGTGACGGCTCTCTGTGGATCTTCAGCTGCGTATGCAGCAGGCCCTACTACCCCTTCATCTTGAGGGGAGTTCTCCCTTTGCCCAATCAGGCACCTCCACCACACTCTTCTTCTTCTCTGCTCCCTGTAAGCCATCAGGCATATCACTAAATCACCAGGTTCCATGATCCTGATGTTCTCCTCCTGCAGGATCAAAGCGGGAGACGCGTGGGTTAGTATAGGTGCTCTAAGAACATCTCCTGGTTAAGTCTGAAAGCCCCTTCACGCATGCAGGAGAGCGCTGGCCAGCATGTCGATGGCCAGTCTGTAGTGATCTCATTGGCTGTCTGAAACCCCACACACCTCCGCCCCACTCCACTTGACCGATTGGCGGCAGCTTCAGCCACTAGACTGCCCGCTGTGCTCTCAGCTCAGGCGCACGCATTCTCCTAACCTGCACTGCGAGGCTGCACTGTTAGCTCGAACCATGATGGATACTGGCCCAAACCTGAATAAAGACAGTGCAGGGGCTGTGAGCGCCTCCCCCAGTGACTGCGTCATGGTCGCCTTTCACAAGGGGATTCTACAACCTGCCCAGTCGGCCAATTGTCCTGCTGCCCCCTGAAATGCACATTAATTTGCAGCCTGTGTCCGAGGGGTGAAAAGTTCTGGGGCATTTGGTGGCACTTTCATGCTTTTGTGTTGATTGAGTGGGCAAAAAAGCCTCAGAGGCCCGACTCCCAAGTGTGCCAACAGAGCTGCAGCTGAATGGTCTCCGCTGCAGAAGAATGGTCACTTTTGACAAGTGTTTCCAAGCGCATGGTCACTTCCCTCACTCCCCCTCCCTCCACCCGCACCCTGGCATGTGCTTGAGTCTTTCCTTCAGTCTGTGCTGCCTTGCCCCCCACCCGCACCCCCTCCCCCGGTCTGACCCGCACTGGAGCCCTTGCCCCGGCACCGCACTGAAAGCCAGGAGGGAAAAAGTGACTTGCCTGTGCCCCCCTGTGAACGTGCGGCGCCCCTTTCTCGATGTCCTATGGGCGATGGTCCTGAGCGCTGTGCAAGGCTGTGTGCACTCACCTCCAACTTCCCCTCAGAGTTCAGCTCTCTGGTTGTGCACCTTTTAAAGGCAGTGGTGAAGCCGCTGTTCTGAAGTCACGCTGACGTGGGCGGTAAATTTGATGTGGGGAGGTGATTCCGGTGAGCAGGGCTTATAATTAAATGCAAATATATTAAAATGACATTCCAGACATGCGGTGGTGGGAAACACAGCCCCCCACTGACGGGTGGAGTGGATGATCGCAAACTGGTTTCATGACGGTGTAAAGCCAATTTTTGGCCCTCCCACCATATTGTCCCAACCACCATGACGCCCGACGCCAACAGGGCCAGTAAATTTCTGGCCATAGGTTTCCATTACTTACAGAACAGTCACTAGCACTTCAAAATTAATTGATTGTGTGAAGCACTTTGAGATATTTCACATGACAATGCATTTAATAAAATTCAAGCACCACCATTATTATTGGCTGACCTCTCTTGGCACAGCTAATGTGTGAAATCTAGGCTCTGATGTTAAGCTGCTAAAATAGATCTGTATTTTACCTGACTTGGCCCTTTAAGGCCATTGTTCAGGTACTCCCCTGTGTACTTGGTTCCTTCATTTTTTCCTCTTGTTCCTACATGACTGCCATGTACTCTGAAAGTGAAAACTCTGGACAGAATTGGGCTCAGCTGTAGTTAAATAGCCTGCCAATGCTCATTGTCAAGGCTGATATATGAATAATAGTGACTTATGCAAGGTAAGGGAGGATGATTACACCCTGGCCTTCAGGTGGGGACGGGTGAAAAACTAGTGGAGACAAATTGGTGAGGAAAAGATATAAAAGTGAGATCTAGCCCAAAAAAGCCATGCTGCATTTTCAAAGACCTGGCCATTGACTGATTTATCTCCTGATTTAAAAGTTATCTGAAATAAACACCAGACTATTTGTTTCAGAACATAAAGAGGACAGGGACAGTTCTTTCACTATCACAGATGCAAGTGTCACAAAGAAAAGCTTTGTATTTATTCAATGAAAATGCCACCTTTAAACCATGTACTGCATTCCTACCTTTCTCAAACTGTTGAGTGTAAGTCTTTACTCTCAAACAAACATGGGCATTTAAATTGGAAGATTTGTGGTGATTTTGATTTATATCTTGCTACACTTCATACATTATCTGTTCAATCTCACACACTGGATGTTGCCTTCAACTAATAGACTTTCTGGTTGTTGACAACTTCAGAATTTACCATTAATCTTCTCCTTGAATAAGTATCTCTGGCTATAAAACTAAAACCTCATTATTTCCATTTCTGTAAAAGCAGATTACATTTGTTAATTAAAAATTATGTACTAACCTCCTTAAATCTTTTACATTCTGTGCCATGCAATAACTACAATGTTGAAGGAAGCAGTGGAAAAAGATTTGTATCAGTTGCTGTCCATTACAGACACTAGATTGAATTACCTTATCGTTCCAGTTGCATGTAGAAAATAATTTAGCTTAAAAAGCGAACGTTTTCACACAGTATTTTAAATTGAGGTTTCATAATTTTAAAATCTTTTGCTATGTGCAGTGTACTGAGATGAGATCACGTATGTATACCCAGGAATAGTGTCCTCTTTACGACTTATCTTCGCTAGGCCTACAGGGAGAGTGGTGCTAAATCAGGCTGTCAATCAGGGAAAGCAGTTCACAAAGGGCATTTGAATGTTGCTCTCCCAAAATCTGATTCATAATAGAAAAGTGCTTAAAATCTATTCAATTATCATTCTTATAGACTCTGACCTTGAAATTACTCTGTGCAAGTACTAGCATACAAAGGCTTAACACATTCAAATAAAATTACTTTGTTCAGTATTATAGCAGCCAAGTTGACCCATTTAAAATCATTTCCACTAAAATGCTACACAAAGGAATTGCATGTGTACATGTTATATATTGATGTGCTCAAACCAGTAAAATTATAAAATTAAGAGAGGCTTAGGATGAGGTGCACACAGATTTGAGTTTTTTTTAAATTTGGTTTCCCTCCGAGAAGTTTTATTCCATTTAATGACATCCCCTGGCAAGCCAGCTATGTTGGGGAATTCGCTGTGTGGGGAATAGTCAGTATGAACCTGCATCCTGTCACTCTACAGTGCAGCACATTGATCCATCAACCTCCCGTACCACTGGAATCAAAAGTCATCCAACAGGACAATATTACATCATATTTCTGTGCTGTAGAGTTGTAGGACTGCAACAAGTATTTGCAATCCTGCAGGCTTCATTGTGATTTACCTCCACCTCTCCCTAATCCGCCACTCACCCCCATTAAATACAACCTTCCTTAAACTATTCAAATTAATGAATATTCAGTTACACCTCCCAACAACAACTTGCATTCACAAAGCACCTTTAGCTGTAGAAAAATACCCCAACACACTTCAGGTGGTGTAACCGGATGGATGTCAAGCAAAGAAGGGGATAATAGAAGGGGAGAGCACAAGTTCAGTGGGTTTTAAGGAGGATCTTGAAGGAGGAGTTTAATGACAGAATTCTAACGCATGGGACCTAGATAGCTGAAGGCACAGCACCAATGGTGGCTTAAAAAGAGGAAATGGATGCACATAAGGCCAGAGTTGGAGGGACAAAAATTTCAGGGTGATGGATTGGGGGAGCAGGGCTTTGGCTAGTTGTATGGCTGGAGTAGATTACAGAGGTAAGGAGGGGTGATGCCATGAAGAAATTTAAACATGAGGATCAGAATTTTAAATTGGATGCATTAGGAGACCAACAAATCAGCAAGGACTTGATGTGGGTCAGGCTGGGATACAGGCAGCAGAATGTTGGAGAGCTGAGGTTTATGCAAAGGCCTTGAAGTAGGTTCCACATTCACTTTTTGCAATAGTAAACACCACAGGAGATGTATTATGATTAGAATCTGCTTAGAATTAGCTGATCAAGGCTTCGCTGATGGTTCCAATGATATAATCAATGCCTTATGTGGACCTGGGCCACACAGACTAGGAAAGTCCCAAAATCGCTCCCCAGGCAGTGCTGATTTAACTGATCTAAGTCACAACGGCAGTGGAGTTGCTACAGTTGACCTCAGTAAATCGTGGCAAGAGCATGTTCTTTGGGAACTGGGTCGACTGATCCTCTGTCCCCTTCACCATCAGGTCAGACTGCCTGAAAGTTCAGAGAATATGGCTCAGAGGGGCAGGGCCTGCGCCAAGAGCTGGGAGGAGCATATAGCCATGGTGAAAAAGAAACTGGACACTTGGGAATGGTGCTTTTTCATTATGGGCAGGAATCTGGTCATCAGATAAGAGGTGCTCTGTGTTGCTCTATGTAGCACAGGTCTGGACCATACCAGGCTCCTGCGCAGAGGTCACCAAGTTATCTTCTCTTGATCTGTGGATTTAAAATGCACCATGTCCACGCGGATGTACAAACGACCAGATAAAGGGGAGAAAAGAGTACCCAATGTCATCCTCAGTCTGATGGCCATCTTTGTGTGCAGCTACTTAGACCCTCGGTACATTAACACTAAATGTCGCTACATGCTGAGGCTCTAGCTGTGCCTGGTGTAGCGAAGGATGTGTTTGATCACATTGCCACAGAATGCTCCATTCAGTTAGACCATGTCATACCACCTAACCCTCATGGAGATGTTTATGTAGAAAAACACCTTTAAGTCCATCAATTAGTGGTCTACACGTAACATCCGAATCCCTGCGGGAAAAGGAGATGGTTGATCCTATCAGATGGTTCCCTAAGCAGACTATCAAAGTCATTTGGCAGAACACCTCTTCACCAGAACTTTCAAACAAGCGCTAAGACCTAACTTGGCTGATGGTGAGAAGGGCCCTTACCATCAGTTCCTTCCTGTATGCCTGGAGTCTCAGCACAACCACATTCTGTCTTCGAGGCAGCTGAGTTGGTGAAGAGACTGTTACCTACCTCCTTGTGGAATGTGCTTTTGCAAAGAAGGTCTGGAAAGAGATGCGATGGTTTTTGTCAAGGTTCATCCTGAACATCTCTGTGGCACAGGACACAGTGCTCTTCGGGCTGTTCCCAGGGAATCACACTGAGATAAACATCAACTGCTGCTGGGGGGCCATCAACACAGTGAAAGATGCCCTTTGGACTGCCCTATACTGACATTAAATGGCATTACCATCACTGAATCCCCACTATCAACATCTTGACCAGAAACTGAACGGGACCGGCCATATAAATACTGTGGCTACAAGAGCAGGTCAGAGGCTGGAAATTCTGCTGCTAGTAACTCACCTCATCCACCACCTTAAACATTTACTCCCTCCACCACTGACGCACAATAGCAGCAGTGTGTACCATCTACAAGATCCACTGTAGCAACTCACCAAGGCTCCTTAGATGGCACCTTCCAAACCTGGGACCTCTACCACCTAGAATGACAAGAGCAGTAGATAGATGGGAACGCCACCACCTGGAAGTTCCCCTCCAAGCCACTCACCATCCTGACTTGGAAATATATCGCCGTTCCTTCACTCTCACTGGGTCAAAGTCCTGGAACTCCCTCCCTAACAGCATTGTGGGCGTACCTACACCACATGGACTGCAGTGGTTCAAGAAGGCAGCTCACCACCACCTTCTCAAGGGTAATTAGGGTGGGCAATAAATGCTGGCTTCACCAGTAATGCCCACATCCCGTGAACGAATAAAAAAAAACTTGCTAGTCTTTCAGTGCAAAGAGCTGTCCACGACAGAGTGTTGCTGACTGGCACATTCCAAGCTCCAGGTCTATGTGCTGAGCGACGCACTAAAGCTTGGGGCAGCTGCAGCAAAGGCTCAAAGGGAAAGGCCACTGTCTAGGCCCTCCCGCAATACTGCACTGAGGAGCTGGAAACATGCAAAACCCCTTGAGCTGTAATGCATTGCAGAATGTTTGAAATGAAATGTAATTGTAAATATAATCTGTAATTGTAAACACCTTGGAGTATATTGCAAGAAATAAATCACATTTTAACTGTTACTTTTATAAAATTTTTGAACAAAGTATATTTTTTGGAAAAAATGTATCACCATTGAGAGAGGACACAATCAGACTTGCCTATACCATTCACAATTCAAGTAATGTGTCAACACTCACTGACTTAGCTTAATAGCCACTTGATCAAGGTACCAGAAGACAGTCAACACCAATGAAACCGCCCCCAACACAGTCAGTGCCTTAATGACAAAGAGGAAAATAACTAGAGGAGAAAAGAAAATTTAAGAAATATCAAATACTTGACTGGTAAATCAAAACAAAGCTTCGGAGGGTCCACTGTAAATATATTTTGCTGGCAGTTTTTCAGAACTTATGACTGATCTATGCCATTATTTCAATACAAATGTCAAATGAATATCCCCAAAAGCTGGATTCAGTTTAGTAATAAGGAGGCTTCTCATTTAGCAGAATTTGGGAATTTGCACAAAGTGAATACTGTATTCCTGACGTCAACATAAATTTTTCTGGTAAAGTGATCAAATGTAGCGATAAACAGCCAACTGGAAATGTATGTTTTACAATAAGTAATGAAGAAAAATACAACAGCAACATGGTCCTGTGGTAACACTCTGATCTGTCCCGTGTGTGAAGCTGGATGTAGATGCTGTGAATGGCTTCCTGCTATGAAACCAAAGCTTGAGCTCTCTACCTGCTGTTTCAGCAGAATTATAGATATTGCCCAGGGCATTATAAAGAATTTGCTAGCAACTACAGTGTTGCAAAATTTACTTTTTAACTTCTCAGATAGTCCTGCCTGTACTACACGTGTGCAACACGAAACCTTTATAGTTTGAACAAATCCTGTTTTCTAATTTTACAGTAGATTACATTAAACTCAGATCTCCTAGTCCAAATTGAAATCATTCCCACTAGCATACGACCATTTCTGTTCCAGACTTTAAATCACATTATAATACATTTAACTCCTGACAGAGCGGCTTGACTTCTCAAATGAAAGCAATAGAAATAATTATTGCACGTCCCGATTTGGCAAAAGCAGCAATACTAGTATAATACACTGCACAGAAACAGAATGTTGTATGGTCCATGCCGGAGGGGGCGTGGGGTGGGGTGTCGGCACAGGGAAGGAAACAGGATTGTTAAAGTTGCTTTACAGAGCTTGCATGGCACAGTAGCTGAGAATACGGGATCGAAGGGATAAATGTTACAATTTAGCATTCCCAGACAGAAAACTGGTATTCGTGCCCAAGTTCTCGATAAGCACTCCTGCTGTGCAAAGCTCTACATTGATAGTGCTGGATAATAACATTTATCCATGAGTTCAAATCCAACCCAAACTGGAGGAGAGGCATGTTTCTTCTGTCTGATCCTGAGAACCTAAATGGGTTTGGGCAATCTCAATCCAGCACTTGTGGATGAGGTGACAATACAAAATTGCCAATTGCAGTGTCACTCAATAAAGTATATGGCAAGAGTTAGAATGGGAAATCTTACAATGGTATTCTGGGAGTTTTGGCGGGGAAGGGGGTTATCTTGAAGTTTGGCTATTGCCTTTTCCAATCGTCCTTGCCAAACATGCTCATCCCCTAAGAAAAAGCAAGCTGTTTGATAATTATTTATCAATTTCCTACTTGTGTTTGTGACATCTATAGATGTGGTTTTTAATCTTTTATATAATTTTCTCACAATGCAAATTGCATTTGAACAATCTGTTCAAATTTTTAATAAAGCACTGTTTGAGACATGTACAGCCATAATCAGTTGGTCTTCTAATCATTGCATGTTTTGTATCTGATTAACGATATTGTTTTTTGCTTTCACAATAGAACCTGTTTAAGAAGCAAAAGAATAAGGACGCAAACAAAAGGTAAGAAGAAAATGTCCATTCTGCAGCCCCATGGAGGTGAATAACACTATTCACAATTAATCTGTTCAACAATTACCTTACTTATATACTAAAATATTCCTGTGAATGTTATTCTAATGTGATTTGCAATTGAATGCAAGTTAAAATAGTAACTGTCCTGCACTCTTCGATGAGTTATTGATTGAATCAATATATTTAGACAAACAGTACAACAGATCAATTAAAATAAGTTTGATTTATTTTAATTGGTTTAAGCAAAACCTTAACCCTGAGAAAAGTTTCTCAAGTTTTCCAAATAACATAAACAGCTTTAAGAAAGAAATGGTCTTACTAAGAATTACATAGAATATGCAGCACAAAAATAACCCACTTAGCCCGTGCTGGGGTTTATACTCCATACAGGTCTAATTCCATTTACCTCATCTCAGTCTCTCAGCATATCTTTCTATTCTCTTTTCTCTCATGTACTCGTCTAGCTTCCTTCTGAAAGAATCTAAGCTTTTTGCCTCAACTACACCCTGTGGTAGTAAGTCCCATATTCTAAACATGACAAGCAATTCAAAAGTTAGTATGTAGTTTATGGAGTTCTCAGCAAATGGATCATTGATCATTATAAAACTTGCACTTATCTAGTCCCTAGAGATGAAGAGGTGGACGGGCTTAGGCAGGGAATTTCAGATTGTATGGGCTAGGCAGTATAATGTGTGTGTGATATACCACTTAGGTAAAATGGGTGATAACCATCTTCTCCATTAACTTCAATTGGGTGGAAGGTAAAATGTATTATAGGTGTGCTATCACCGAAGACAAATTTCATCCCCAAATGTCAGAGTGTCCATCTCAGGGCTGCTATATTGCACTCTGGGATTTGGGCTGCCTACTTTTAATGGTAGCTATTTACTTTCCCAATTAAAATAGGTAATTATAGTACAGAGAGTTAAACTGTGTATGTCAGAAACACAATAGCTATAGCCAATAGGGAAATTTTCCTTATTTTTGTGGCTTTTGCCTTTGCCCAATTATCATGAAAACTAAACTGATAGTCATTTGATAGTACAGGACTTGAGTGTTGCTGAAAAAATACATTTTGTCGAAGCTTTTTGTCTTGCACTCATCAGGACAATCGCAAGAATACCAATGTCCGGGGAAGCAACAACTTTATACTGTATGAGAAGGGAGTGCTGATTGGTTGGCAACTGGACTCTGCTTGATAGAGGCATTGCCATGGAGAATGCACCAGTTAATGGTGACTGACAGTTAACTTCCAAGTTTCAAAATTTCAAACAATGCTTGGCAGTTAACTGTCAGTCACCATTAACTGGTGAATTCTCCATGGCAATGCCTCTACCAATCAGAGTCCAGTTCCAAACAATCGGCACTCTCTTCTCATACAGCATAAAGTTGTTTCCCCACCCCCCCCCCCCCCCCCCCCGACATTGGTATTCTTGCGATTGTCCTGATGAGTGCAAGGCAAAAAGCTTCAGCAAAATGTCTTTTTTAAGTGCAAACTAAACTATCGTGCATGTTCATCATGTTTTTGCCCAAGTGGCCAGGTACAAACTAAAGACATAAAGAAACCCATTAAACTTGTTCTCCTCTTACAAAACTTTAGCCCTTTGAAAATAACCTGATTTATAGAATTATATGTCTGCTCCCTGTACCTAACAGTGTGTGAGTGACATTATGAATAATATACACATTAGACAATATGAATATTATGGTAATAGTACTAAAGCAAGTAAAAAAAATAAGAATTGGACAATTCTTTTGAAAATAAAAATATATTGGTTTGCATTTTGTCAGGTGCTTTGAGTTGAAAGTTTGCAAGGGACAGGTGTTTGTGGCCTGGAAAGAGAGGGAGGGCCAGTGCAAAGGGAGAAAATCAGTGCTATATTTAAAACCTCTGCATTCCCTCATTGCTGTTTTGTGACATTTTCTTAACAGCTTCTTACAGTTACAATAAATGTGCAAAGGCCTTTAAAAAAATAAAAGTTTTTTTTTCCTATTGCCTCCTTTATTGTTCTCTAGGGGCCTGCTCCATGTCAGATCTTTTTCCTAGTTGATAGGCTATGGTATCCCCAACTTGCTGACCACTTTTGCTTTCCCTGGTTAGCAAAAGAAACAATGGCAATTGTGAAAAACTGGCATTTAAATGATTCCCCCGACATTTAAATCTTGAACAATTCTGAAATTATACAACCACTTCCAAAAAGAAGTCAGTAAAAGGAAACTGAAAACAACAAAGGGGCAAGTTTCTGACAATAAACGACACAGATTAAGTGAATGATGTACTTATGTTAAACATTTCCTGACAATCAGGTCCTGATTGTGGAACTCATTTTGGGGTTGAAATGGGAAGTCTCACCCATCATTAACCCTTTGAAACAGTAAAGTTAAAACAACATCCTTTCTCAGAGGATCATGTGTGTTTCTGTTGCCCTTTTTACATTAAACAGCTTTTCTCATGCATCAGGTGAATTTTGGGGAGGTTGTAACTCTATACACTCTTAATAGTTATGTTTAATTTGCAACAGTGACAGACGCATTCTCTTCTTCACGCTTAAGCATGTCACATGTATTTTGGCAAAAATAAATTCCTCAAAGTAGCAAGTGTGAGTCCTACAGATACCACAATGTGTTCATAAGATCAGATGGCACAGAAGGAGGCCATTTGACCTATCGTGCTTGTGCTGGCTCTTTGAAGGAGCTATCCAATTAGTCCCATTCCCTTGTTCTTACCCCCAAAGCCCTGCAGTGTTTTCCTTTTCAACTAGATAGCCAATTCCTTCTTGAAAGTTACATTTGAATCTGCTTCTACTACCCTTTCAGGCAGCACATTCCAGATCATAAACTGATGCGTAAAAGAGAAATTCTCCACTCCCTTCTGGTTCTTTTGCCAATTACCTTCAATCTGTGTCCTCTGATTAACGACCTCCTGCTGGCGGAGAGCGTTTCTTCTTGTTTACAAAAGCTCATCAAAATTTTGAACACTCAAAAGCCTTCATAATTTTGAACAAAAGAATGTATGTTGTAGTACCTAACTATATAGCATAAGTCAGTTCCAGAATAGATTTTTGCATGATGAACTATTGGATATCAGCCAAGGAATGCGCTACAATTGGTCTTCACATCCCTGACTGTTGCCCAATAACTCCGACCAAGGGGTGCAGCTGTGGATTCTAGAGAGGACCAGGATCAAGCCCACAGTCCAAGGGGCTTGCTACCAATTACTATCAACGCTCAGTCATGAAGAATAGCCACCTGGGTGAAGTACCAGAGGGCCACCAAAGCCCATGGAACTGTGGCCCTGCATCTTACTGCTTTTCAAATCAATGGAGAGGAGAGAGAAAACTAGGGGGAGTGGAAAGAAAATAAAAGTGAATGTGCACCCTGGCATAATCGTGTGAATTTGCATTTTACGATTAAATAATGGTCCTTTTGTATTCAAAGGAAATGATTATGTTGCATTGAGCTCACTGTGATTGATCCAGACAGTTACAAACACTTAATTCATGGGGAGAATGACATTTTTATCAAGACGCAAACTTGAATTAAGATTGTCTGTTTATGCAATAAAAATGGATTGGAGCAGAAAGTTATCATATCAGGGATGACTGTAAAAGGATTAATTTCATCATTTTATTGCCATTTTTAATTACAAGCATTCTGTTACCCTCAAGTTCAAAGATGAGAGTAAGAAAATAACTATCTATCTATCAACATGCTACGTATCACACGTTTGACTTGATGCTGCAAACTCAAACCTGTTGCAGGGCTGGAGCAATTGACTTAGTAAACGGTGTGGATATAATTCATCACAGTAAAATGCCCACCGCCTAGCTCAAGAGAGATGTTTGCAGCAGACTATAGAAATGGCTGATGAGAATCGCATGTTGATGTTGGCTGGAAAGTAAAGATCAGCATCTTCGTGGATGGATAATGTAATACCCCAACTGTAAAGGCTGATTTAGGAGGGGAGATCCATCCCA
This sequence comes from Carcharodon carcharias, assembly GCF_017639515.1. Classification (NCBI taxonomy): domain Eukaryota; kingdom Metazoa; phylum Chordata; class Chondrichthyes; order Lamniformes; family Lamnidae; genus Carcharodon; species Carcharodon carcharias. The sequence continues at coordinate 20,307,514 of NC_054507.1, read as the reverse complement.
ATTAAAATCAGAGGTCATGTCAGATTGGGTCACCAGCATCTGAAGTGAACCTGCTCTCGATAGAGCTAAAATTATTAGCTTCCTCAGGCAGTGTAGAATTAAATATCATTCATTTATTTCCCTTCCTATTTTCTTCCTTTTCTAAGCCAACAACACATTAAGAAACGATTCCAAATGTTCTCTGATATTTCACTCAAGTAACCCTGAGGGTCAGAGCTATTCCTTCACATAACCATCACAACCTGGCCAGCACTGTCCCCTCCATTGGTATCCCACACATAATTCTAACAGAGAGGTTTCAGGACAGTGATGAGGAGCAGGAACCCTGTCCCATATTCCCCCAACCCCACCCTTTCTTTGGCCTGAAGATGTTGGGGCCAGTGGTGCACTCTGACTAATTTAACATGAACCCTAACCCTCTCCAGTCTACAGTGGCTCTGTGTTACCAAGTGGAGCATTTGCCCAACTGAACAATGGGGAAGAACAATTGAAAACCTGATTAGAATTCCGTTTGACCAATTAGTACAAGGGAAATAGCTCGGGCTGGCACCATGAATGGGCACAAAACATTCGCCAGCCAAGCTTTTCAAAATATTTTATACTTACAAAATGGTACAGTAGAAAATACCAGCTCGCGTTGGTGAATGTGTAAAGCGACCTCGGTCACTAAATTCAAAAGCATCTCAAACCATATTCGCCCTAAAGTAGAAGTTGACTTTTATTTTTGGTGAATCTGATAACCCAAGCATTCTCGGTGTCAGAACTGGAATGGTGTTTAGAAGCTAGTGTCATCGCTCCTGTTTTAAGTGTGTGTGTAAAATTCAGGGTCTCATCCCCCTCCCCCAAACCTCCCCCCCCCCCCCCCCCCTCCCCAGGGGCTGCTCGCTGTCTCCTCGGCCGCTCTGCCCATCTTAACACGAAAACTGAGCAGCTCAAGGTCAACAGAAAGCAACGAGCGGTTAAAACTCCTGCTACAGCACACACACACACACACACACAAATAGATGAGATTCGAGGCAGTCGGAGACCTTCATCCATTCATCCCGTGCGAGGCAACAACTGACGGAGAGACAGAGTGAGAGCGATGTTCCGGCACAGAGAGAGAGAGGGAGAGTGTGGTGCAGCAGCGAGGGGGGTCTGCGGGATCTGAGAGAGATGTAAGAGGACGTGATGACACTCCAGGGGCCCCGAGGCGGCCTCATCCCGGCCCCCATCTCCATAGCAACGGGATGCAGGACTGTCTGATCCCGACCCAGTCTCCAGAAGGTCGGGATGCAGGCTCTAGTCACCATGGTATCGAGTCCTGAGCATCTCGCAGCCAGTCTTGGCTGGTTAGAGGTCACCTCAGTAATGGTCAGAGAGAGGGAGAAAAAAGTGGCTGAGAGAGAGAGGAAAAGGCGGTAGCAAAGATCAGGAGCTTGCTTTCCACATTAAACTCTACATCACATACATTTCAGGGTGTTGCATGTTTGTTTTGTCCTAAAGCTATACTCCAGCTCGTTCTTTCACTGAAGCTATGCTCCATGGTCATTGTCTATATATAGAAAAGAGATGATGGAGCCCGCAGCATCTCTCGTTAAATAATACATTTCCAACACTACCCTCTAGCTTCAATCAAAACATATGATGTTTCTTATTTATTTTTGGAAGCAGTTGCCATGTATAAAGTGCTCTTGAATGGCGCGGGGGGTCAGTTTATGACAGGATGCGAAGAGTTACACCTTGCAGGGGAGGAAAGGGAATTAGAAATCCCTTGGCAACCTTCAAAACGTGGGGCTCCCAAAATGACAGAATAATTCATTCCAAAAATTAGAACCCAACCTTCCAAAGAGCAACATTCTTTAAAAAAAAATAGCAGGATCAAATAACCCCCAGTCCCCAGTAATAAACAAAAAATAACAATGCTTCAAAAATTCTGAAAGAGCTTGGAAGGGAATAAATAATGAATTAAACACACGATGTGCTATCCCTTCTAAATGGCGCTGGCTGGATAAAAAAAAGACAAGGATGTGGCTATTGAGTCCCAGCTCTTGGTTCTGTGGTTCCTCTTCATAATCTAAATCTCAATCAATAATTTAAAAAGGAGGGGCAAATCTATTCAATCCGATGGGTTTTAATTCGTGCTCGCTCAGCCCTGGTTGAATGGCACAATTCCTCTTACCTGTGTCATCAGGCGATCAGCCCCTGTGTCCTCTTCGTCTTTAAATATAATGTCAGGGTTGTAGTTGGGAGTCAGTTCCTTGAATTTCTCGGAATTGCGGCTGATTTTGCCCTCGGATCTGCCGCTAGCCCCCAGGGTCTTCTCGGCAACATTGGGGATGAATTGCTTGTAGAGAAGAGGGGTGAGTTTTCGGGACGCTCTCCTCCTGCCGTAACCCCGGCCGGGTCCACAGCTCTGGACCGGGACCAGGAGGCAGCAGCAGCAGCAGTAAAGTAGACCGAAGCGAGCTAATTCAGAGCCCGGCTGCATCTCCCCGCCTCTAGTCGGCTGCAGATCTCTTTGAAATCGGCTGCTCCCGGAGGACTAGCGCACACTACCGGAGATAGACACACACTCCCCTCACCGGCACAGCCATGGAACTAAAATAAAGCAGCGACGCGCCACCAAGAGAGGCAGTCCCTCATCCGGCGCGTTGCCGCCTGGTCACCTCCTTGTGTGAGACAGACAGAAAGTACAAGCCAAGATTCCCCCCTCCCCTGTTAATTGACAGCTCTGTCCCTATAAGCCCCCACTCCCCTCAACCCAAGCCACCCCCAATCAAAACAATACATTCAACAAGAACCCTCTTCAGTCCCAGGGGAGAGGGGAAATCAGAGGTGGACCCGATCCCTTGCTACAGCCGATTCATAAACAAATAATTGACCTTAGGCAAAAGTCAACCCTGATTAAAGAAAAGTAGCATCATGTCCGAATGGATGGATTGCTACCTGATCGGGAATATGTTCAATCTCTCGTTTCTGTGGGGACAGAATGCGGGATTTTGAAATGTGCAGAATATGCCGCGTCAACTCGATACAGAAATAATTGTGAGGGGTATTAATGCAGCTGATGAACTTTTGCCCTCATATTTACAAGTGGACACAAATATTCGCCTCACTGCCTAATTATCACTGAAAAAGCCACTAACATTGAATCGTCTGGATCCATGCACCGCAACATCTGCAGGAGGGTCGGGGAATTGGAGGGTTTTTGAAAGTATTGTGTCCCCTTCATTTCATCAGCTTGCCCCATTCGCTCCCTGATTCCCAGCAGTAAATACGTTGCCCTCGTGTGCAAGTATAGATGCAGCCGCTCTCCCAATGTGGTTTAATATCTGCATCTCCAGCCTCATGCTCACTCTGGACCAGCAGTCCAAACTCGCGGGGGGGGGGGGAAAGCTTTTCATATCTGGAACGCAACTTGCTTATATCTGAAGTTTATACGGTTCCATAGTTGCGCAGGCATATGTGGATCATATTCACTGTTAGAAGGTGGCTAAGGTGACACTCGAAACCTTCCCAGTGGGCTGGACCGACCTGCTGTGTAGTTCCAGGGTATTTTTTTTTTATTGTATTTGCATATCTAGCTACTCAAGCCTCTCCAACAATATGGCTACTTAAGAAGCGCCGCAGTACTGCACAAGTGAACAAGCACAGCAACAGCCTGGAAATGTACACCTGCCTCCAAAGACCATCTGAACCCAATCCGATTGCGATTTCAACCGCAATAAAAACAAGCCTCTGTACAATATCAGCAGATATAGGTTCATCCCTGCTGCGCTCAGACTAGAAAGACACATATTTGAGTTGTATATATAACCTGTAGCTTGCCAACGTGAATATATTATATATCTAACATATCATGTACCACCTACATTATAGGTGACAGCTATGGCTCAGTGGTGCTTCTATTGTCTCTCAAGGTCTTGTATCTAAATTGCAATCTATGCTTTTAGCGCAGAATCCAGGCTGACACCTCGATGCAGTACTGAGGGAGTGCTGCACTCTCTCTCAGATGAGAGACTAAACTGATGCCCCATCTGCCCCCTCATGTGGATGTAAAAGATCCCATGAGACTGTTTTGAAGACCATGAGAGTTCAACATTTATCCCCCAGCCAACACCACTAAAAACAAAAGTATCTGGTCGTTTATCTTATTGCTGTTTAAGGAACATTGCTGTGAAATTGGCTGCCATATTTTATCATATTACAGTGAGGACACATGGTGAAATATCTTTGTACTTTTCTCTACACAGCAAGTCGAAAAGCAGTTGTATTCTCTAGACAATCTACAGTTGCCTGCACATTTTTCATCTCTCTGCTGTAATCCCAGTTCTGCCAGTATGTCCAAGTCTACAGGGGTTGTGAAAATCCCCTTCAAATATCCATTTTTGTCAACAGTTTATACACTCAGCTAAAACTCATCTTTACAATTGAAGCCTGTTTATAGAGAACCACCTGTAGGGCTGGGTTTAGACAACTGGCCTAAAAGAGATGTAGATCAAACTTAAGTCTTCCTTCATTGCTCAGGCTAAGAACTGGTACTGTAGTCTGTCAGGATCCTTTCACTATGTATACTGTGACAGTAGTTCTAGTGTTATCAATTGGTCTTAAGCATTTAACAAAAATCCATGAAAAAGTGGTAACACTTATCAAAAGGGACACAGATTGAGATTAGTATCAAAGTTTATCATAAGCAACTTCACCCCTGTTTCTCTTTTCAGCTTCTACAAGAGACTTAATGGAAATACATATGATCAAGTCTACACATCTGTTTTTAAAAATAGTTCTGGTGTAAAACAAAGGTTGGAGTATTGCAACTATCACCCTGTGTCATAAAACAAATATATTTATAGAATGATAGTAGATCTAAAATTATTACCAAAACTTTTCCTGTTTCCAAAATAGCCTCTATCTACAAGAAGGAAATGTATTTTTTTCCTTTCCCAATGTCAGTGACTCACATTGGCTTTCTTTCTGGTACCTCATCTACCTGGCTATGCTTCATGCAAGAGCATCGGCTGTGTGTGCTGCTGGGCCTTTAGACATAGGAGGCAATACACTTGAACCCAAGCCTCGCTTACTTCAAATTCACCAACAGTTGCCAGTAGGAGTCACAGCGTAGAATTGTTTTTTTTACCTCTCCCTTGCCCAGGCGGCATTCAGTTCAATTACAACATGAAGCATAGAATACAAGAGCAGGGAGGTTATGCTGGGACTATATAAAATGCTGGTTAGGCCCTAACTGGAGTACTGTGTGCACTTCTGGTCACCACATTATAGGAAGGATGTGATTGTACTGGAAAGGGTGCAGAGGAGATTTACCAGATGTTGCCTGGGCTGGAGGATCTGAGCTATGAGGAAAGATTGGATAGGCTGGGGTTGTTTACCTTGAAATCAGGACCTGATAGAGGTGTATAAGATTATGAGGGGTATATATAGGGTGGATAGGAAGGCACTTTTTCCATTAGTAGAGGGGCCAATAACCAGGGCCATAGATTTAAGGTAAGAGGTAGAAGGCTAAGAGAGGAGTTGAGGAGAAATCTTTTCACCCAGAGGGTGGTGGGAGTCTGGAACTCATTACCTGAAAGGGTGGTTGAGTCAGAAACTCTCATAACATTTAAGAAGTATTTAGATAGCCCCTCCAGGTCTATGGGCCAAGTGCTGGAAAATGGGATTAGTGTAGTCAGATCTTTGTTGACTGGCACAGACACGATGGGCCAAATGGCCTCCTTCTGTGCTGTAAATGTCTATAAGTCTATGAACATCCCTTCTGCTGCATTGGCAGTGCTCAATGAACTCTGCACAGTGCAGGAATGGAACTGGAGATCTTTGTGCTCTGCAGTGCTAGATTTTAGGGGATGCATTTATCCACTGAGCCATCATAGGAACTCCCAACATGTAATTTCTTATTGCAAACAGATTGGCAATACTTAATTTTTTTTACAGAAGGTTATAGGAATAACTATTAAACTATTTATATGGAGTAAATACATTGACTTAACTTTAAAATTACATTATTTAAATAGAAAGTTTATGTGGGCATTATAAATTACCCTGCAGCTGTTTAATAAAGGCAGGTCACTGAAGTTGTATGGATTTATAAGGAACATAGTATCTTTGATACACTGAAATGTTTACTTGTGCTAAAGACATGGCTTTACACCACTTTAATGCAGCATAACTTCAAAATAGTCAATGTGGAGTATTTACTTGGACATTTCCTGCAGTGTGTCTAAATAATGTGGTAAATATTAAATGGTGGGATGGATGGGGAGAAGAGGCAAAGTTTTAGGGCATCATAGGAACATCATTTTCTTCAAATATATTTATCAAATAATTTTGAAAGTGACACCTTCTGTGGCTCAGTGAGTACCTGAGACATACAGGGCATGCTAAATCAATCCTAGATCGGTAGTAAATGTGATCTCAACACCCATGGGGCTGCTTCGATTTGCCTCTACATCTCTGGTCAATAAAGGGAAAATTGGGAGGTCCCACTCAACATTGCCCTCCTGTGATCTTGCCCAGGTTTGTGGATGTGGGCCAAGGATAAGATTGGGCTCCGTTGTGATGCCACTGCAGTCAAATAGCCTGCTGACCATCCTTGTCAAGTTTCGTAAATGGGTAATTGGCACCCGAATGGCAGCCAACACCCATAGACCCAAATCAACCCCTTGAGGATAGGGAATAAAATGGGTAACAACATTTTAAAGAGAAAAAATAATTGGCTTGTCAACCACTGCTCCTCGTATCATTGTGATGGCAGAGTCCAAAGTAAGGCACAGATGCTCAGGTTGTTTCCTCTCCCAGTTACAAAGACAGTGGCCCTTTAAACTTCATCTGCTCTACAGAATGCTCTTGGTCTTTCTTTGAAAGAAAACATGGAATCAGAGACATGAAAGAGAAACAGTAAGCGAAGCTGCCATTGTTTTTCAATGGAAGTGAGAGTTGACCTTTCACCCTCCATTGTAATATCATGGAAAATGTTGGGAACTTATTAGTTGGAACAAAAATCTCTCAATCACTTTTATTCGATGGTTCTTTAATACCTGTTGAAGTAGACAAAGCCTGAACCTGATTTACGTACACCGTAAAGAGTTGATCTTAATACAACCGAATAGAATTGGGGCGGTAGGTACAATATTGAAACGTTTCAGTTGTGTTAACAGTTAACACAATCCCAGTTGCTGGTATCGGATAATCAGATAGACGAACCGCCCAAGAAACAGCAGTGAATACAATGGATGCAGAAAATACTGTAGAAAGTTACTGCCTTTGTAATTACCCTGTGTACAATGCACCGATTCACATTATACAGTCAAAACATTAAATGACAAGGGGCTAGAGACAGACACTCACAGGTGAGAATGTTTGAGATTCTGCAAAAAACTGTGAAGCAGAATGCTCAAAATAAGACTAAAAGACTGAAAAGAGGTAAACATTGAAAACAAGTAGAGAAGCTTTATATCACTTAATTTGCAAACTTAATTTTAGGGGTCGTTCTCAAATGAATGACCCTGTTATATTAATTTGGAAGCTTTTTTTTCCTTTTCAACCCAAATTAAACGCTGAAGAAATTTAAATAGGTCATTGCTTTCAAACCGTATCGATTCCGTTCAGTCCTTTATTGATTCATTTGGTCAAAAACAGACTCTCTACTGGGGGCGGGGAGAACGACAATCGCAAAATGGTGGAAGAAGCAGGAGCTGTGGAACATTCAGCAACCTGTGGTCGAGAGAACAAGAATTGGGAATGACAAAAACATTGACCCAGTTTGAACATTCACCTATTCAGGCTCCCCACATGGGAGAGGTCACAGAAACTCACTTTGGGGAAAGTCAATGTGCAATCTGTTCAAAATCACTTCTTGTTGTTTCATGTTACCAACCGTGCCTTTAGAGATAGGGTTATCAAAGAGGAATCAACACAAACGGCTTTTGCCCTTTTAGACATCCAACCACCGCTAAAATCAGTTTCACCCGAAATTGTTATCTCTTCTGATCAGGACACAACATTTGGGGATATTTAGACATTTCAAAAAGTTGCCCTTTAACCCCTGTAACTTCACCAAGGGTTGATTTCACAGGGCAGGTTGACAAACACAATCCCTGTGGTTGAAAGGCACTCTCTTTTCACAGCATGGGCAGGCTCAATTGGTAGCACTTTCACTGCCACGTAGGAAGGTTGTGGGTTCAAGTCCCACTCCAGAGATTTGAGCAGAAAAATCCAGGCTGACACTCCAATGCAGAATTGAGGGAGTGCTGCACTGTTGGACGAAGCCAGTTATTTAGTCATTTATCTCTTTGCTGTTTGTGGGAGCTTGCTGTGCACAAATTGGCTGTGTGCCCGACAACAGTGAGTACATTTCAAGAGCACTGCATTGGCTGTAAAGGGCTTTGGGATGTCCTGTGGTCGTGAAAAACACTATATATTTGCAAGTCTTTCTTTCTTGATGTCCCACAGTCTCTCCATTGAATAGTGTCAAGAGATGGAGAGACCAGAGAAAGTGGCAGGAACGCTGAGGGGAAGAACAGAACAGAGAAAGATGATAATGAGTGAGAAAGGGAGCACAGGAAAGAGAGGGAAAGTATGAGACAGCAAGAAAGACTGAAATCAGGAGTGGGGGGAAATGACTGTGAAACTTGCAAGAAACAAGAGAGAGCAAGAACAGGGAGCCAAGGACCAATAGATATGTAGAGAGAACCACTAAGGGCTAGGATCTATATATGTATTCGAAGAATTTTTTCGCCCAGAGGGTGGTGGGAATCTAGAACTCACTGCCTGAAAGGATGGTGGAGGCAGAAACCCTCATAACATTTAAGAAGTATTTGGATGTGCACTTGCGATGCCATGGCGTACAAGGCTATGGGCCTAGTGCTGGGAAATGGGATTAGAATAGCTAGGTACTTGTTTGACTGGCGCAGACTCAATGGGCCAAAGGGCCTTTTTCTGTGCTGTATACCTCTATGACTCCATGTATTCTATGCTGGTTTGCCCGTGACTGAGGAATACATTTTTTAGGTGATTGCAAAAGACTGAGTTATCCAGTGTGATGGATAGCTCATCAGGGTTGAGTCTACTTGAACTCAGTACTATTTACTATTATTTCTACAAGTTCCCCCAGAAAATAGACTGGAGATTAGGGCCAACTCAACTGGTGGAAAATGGCCACACAAATTCTCTTATGTTCAAATTCTTACGGAGAACACAAAGTGGAGCAAAAATCCCAGCAGAATCATGCACCAAAGGTCTTTCTCAATGAATTTGCTATTCTCCATCCTCCTATTTCCTTGCTTAATCTCCATTTTCCCTCTCCGCCCCCACCCCCCATTCTCTTGTTCTCAGTCAGCCTTTCCCCTTATAGTTCCCAACGTGCAATCCTCCCTGCAACCCTTCCTACTGTTGTCTCTGACTACATTTACATTATCAGATTACAGCGAGTTATGATCAGGATGAACTGAATTCAATGTACTATTGCATCCTTTATGCAGTCCTCTGCCCTGATTCTGTTTATGCACTGGGCAGTATTAAATTACCAGCCTGACACATGCACTTGGCTTTCCTTCACCACAACCGATCCCAGGAGATTCACATCAGCCACTTACACCTGCAGCCGATTTTAAATATGGTATCAGCACCTGGGAGCCTTTTGAACTAAAATTGGAGTGAACTAACTCTGTACAGGTTACACTGAAAGCACTGCCAGAAATCAATGCAATTTAACAAAGAAAACGTATCTCTGTTTACAAGGAGTTTCTCAGGTTTTTCATGCTTCATTTCAGGTCTTCTTTTGTCCTCATTGATATACTTCTTTGCTATGAGCTGGTGCAATGAGGCAGCAATAGACATGAGTAACTGACATTGTGGAGCTCACACTGCCCTGCTGATGCTGGTAGTCAACACTACTAAATATTTGCAATCTGGTACCAAATAAAAGCTTAAGACATGAATCCTGAATGACTAAAATAAAGAATTGTACGTATCTACAGAACTGCTTCTTTTTAAGAATTGCCATCTAGTATGGACTGGGGAAGAGAGTAGAGTAGAGAATAGTACAAGGACAAGCAGGGGAAAGTAGAGAACTGAAGGCTATTGGGAATGTGAGTTCTACTGGCAATTTAAAAAATATAAATGCATTTCTTTTAGTGATTATTTTGCAGTCAATATGGTAATGACTAAACAGGTGTTTATGTATGAACTGTTCTTTAACCACGGTAACAATAACTGTGTTGATGCACACTGAGTTTCAGAACATTTAAAGTCACCTTGTGTTTTGCATGCATACAATAAGATGGAGAATGCACCATTAGTGCCCTCCCTGTCCATTAAAAGGTGCCATTCATGCTGCACTTTCCAGCCACTAGTAAGGGGGAGGGTTTAAAAAAAAGCTTGTGTCCAATTTGGGGAGAAACTAAAGAAATTCCTTAACTTGCTAAGAATCACAATTGTTACGATGTAGAAGGAGGCCATTCAGCCCATCGTGTCTGCACCAGCTCTCTGAGTGCCAATCTCCTGCCTTTTCCCCTGCACGTTGTTTCTGTTCAAATAATCATCCAAAGCCCTCTTGAATGCCTCAGTCGAACTTGCCTCCACCACACATCCAGGCAGTGCATTCCAAACCCTAACTACTCGCTGTGTGAAAATGTTTTTTCTCAAGGTAATCAAGTAAATCCAAGGAAAGCGCAGTCACCCCTGATTCATTACTGGAGGTGCCCATTCCTATAATCCTGATTTCTTTAAAAAAGTAAGTCTGTATAGGACCAAAAAAAGCCCATTCACATCCATTGGGCCAGCTTTACTTAATGTCTGGTTAAAACTATAGTTTCTAGCATCTCTAATAATTTATTCATTAAGTGTACCACTTGAGGTAGCACTGAGTCAGATACAGCAGATAATTCAGGTTCATTCCCTCCTCTGTGCTGAGTCACTGATTTCAGCCAGGCCACCAACATAACACCACAATTGACTTCTACCCCAAGCTTGGTAGGGGGAAAAAACACCTTCCTGGAAGGTGCACACTTGAGAATGTTGAATAAGGAACATCCCTCACTTCCTTTGCTCCACCATTGGTGATCATGCCTTCAGTCATCTAGGCCCCAAGCTCTGGAATTTCCTTGCTAAGCCTAGTTACCTCTCTGTCCTCCTGTAAGACACTCCTGAAGATTACCTCTTTGGCCAAGCTTTAGGTCACATGTCCTATGCCTTGCACCCTATGTCTTCTTCTTTGGATTGGCCTCAATTTCTCTCTGATTATGCTCCATGAAGCACCTTGGGATGTTTTGCTGCATTAAAAGGTGCCATATAAATTCAAAATAATGCAGATGCTGGAGATCTGAAATAAAACAGAAAATGCTGGGAAACCTCAGCAGATCTGGCAGCATCTGTGGAGAGAGAAACAGAACTAATGTTTCTAGTCCAATATGACCCTTCTTTGGAACTGAAGAGAACCAGAAATGTGACGGGTTTTATGCTGTTGAGCAAAGGGGGGAGGGTCAGGTAGAGCAAAAAGAGAACATTAGGGATAGGTTAGAGGGCAGCGGAGATTAATTTACAAAGATGTAATGGAACAAAAGGCAAAGAGAGTGGGAATGGTAGTCATAAAGGAACAAAGCATTGGTCCAGAGTAAGTGTTAATAGCAGAATAAAAGTCAGTGTTGTCTGAAAGCAAAATAGCAGAATAAAGGTCAGTGCAATGCAATAAAAACAGAAAATGCTGGAAAAACTCAGCAGGTCTAGCAGCATCTGTGGAGAGAGAAACAGAGTTAATGTTTTGAGTCGGTATGACCATCAGAGCTAAAGAGAAGTAGAAATGTGATGAAATTTATACTGTTTAGGGCGGGGTGGGGAGAGGGGGGGTGGGGCGGTGGAAATAGGTGAAGCTGGATAGAAAGCCAGCGATAGGTGGGGGCTAAGGAGAGATTGACAAAGATGTCATGGATAGAAAGACAAAGGGAGTGTTAATGTTGGTGGTGAAGACTAAAGAAATTGCTGATAGTGGCATAAAGGTAAGAAAGCAGAATATGTTAATAGCAGAACAAGGGTAAGCATTCTGTGAAAGAGCAACATGGAACAAGTAACAGATGGCTCTTGTGGGGGTGGGGTCAGGGGAGGGGGCGGTGGTAGGGGAAAAAGGATAGAAAATGGGATAAAAAGGGGGGATAAAAAGAAGGATAAAACAATGAATGAATCAATAAAATTAAATAAAAATAAAAATGAGTGGATAAAAAATAAAAATAAATGTAAAAAAAGGGGATTAACAAAGGGGTGAAGATAGAGGAGAGAGTTCATGGTCTGAAGTTGTTGAACTCAATGTTAAGTCCGGAAGGCTGTCTCTCTGTCAGTGCAATGCGATTTGTTGTCGAGGGCAGGATCAGACTTGACTCCCCATGAGTGAATAGGCTGCTGACACTCACTATCTAGCCTCACCAATGAAGCACAGCACACAGGTGAGATACTGGAGGGTTACTTGCACCTTTGGAACAGTACCCCAACAAAAGCCAATGCATTCAGTAGGGCAAAAAGGGATGAAAATTGATTAAAAGAATGACACTCGGTCTTAGCCCACACACAGAATTCTAAAACATTTTTAGGTTTATTCAGCAATTAATTCTGGCTTTTTGAAGGCTTGTTTTTGAAATCTCATTTAAACAGAAACACACCAGGAATGAACTTGCTTGCATTCTATTATAGTTAGCAGCGCTGAACAAAATGCCACCCAACTCCATCAGTAATACAATCCCATTGTGTTACTGCCTCTGCATTGTCACACCATTGCAATTCCATCGTCTCGCTGCAGTGTTACCAATCGCTCACTCACCACTGTCAGCAGCAGTAGTGGGACACAAGTGACTGTGTGACAGTGCCATGGTAATATAAAATTCAAATTGCAAAGCCATTATGTCATTCTTCTGGAATGAGAAGCAAAGTTTTAGTACAATCTATGCCATTGTTTTGCAAAACTAGAACTGATCCTTAAGGGTAAAGTGCCAAGGTTACCCACCTTCCAAGTAATGTGTTCCTTCTACATATTTCCACCCAACTTTTCCTACAGTGCTGTCAATTTTCATAATGAATTTTTATCAATAAGTCTGAAATATTTAACTCTTTGTGTTCCGAAACAGTCATATCATCACCAATGCACAGCTGAAAACTCAAACGCTCTCAATATTAACTACAATGAATGGGTTGACTCAGATAGACAATATGAGCTGAAACATCCCATGACCATTCCCCTTATAGCTCAAGGAGTTCATCCAGGGAGCAGCTGGCATACAAATCAGGAATGAGTCTGATATAATCCCTAGTGCTGAGTTAGCCAATTTCAGCAGGGAGACCACCAGAATTGGCCTCAGCGTCCCTCATTTGGGGTGGGGGAAGGGAAAGAAAACATAAGATTGGCCAGGGTTTGTCTGTCTGATCCTTGTATATGTGAATATAGTTAAACACAGTGCAATTGTGACACTCTGCACAGTTAGACAGCCCGCTGACTCACTATCAAGCCTCATACATGAGGCATGGCTACTTGAACAAGGGAACTGCACCCCTCGTGGTAAGTTGGTGCCTACAGGAGAGCAGTGGAGAAATGAAATAGTGTCTGAAAAAATTGGTTCATAAAATTGGAGAGAACAAGAACCTACAGTTGAGCGTACAAAACAAGGAGAATTGTACCAGCAGATTCCTCAGGCTGTCATTCTGTAGAATGTGGGGATTATTTTTATCAGGTACTACTAGACCTTGACCCAGGTAATTTTCTCAAATGGAGTGGCCACACCAGTAAATGTGAATACAGAGAGTGAATCTGAATTTCTATATTGTAGTACCTTTTGCAACATTTTACAGCAACTCCCAGCCAATGAAAACTTTTGAAGTGTATTCTTTGTTGTAGTGTAACGTGCAAAAGCATTTTTCCTCTTCAAACCTCTCCTTCCCACCCCACCTCACTCCAAAACTATACTGGAGATATGGCACTAGGGATATGTGCCAGCCTCATGCAGGAGGGTAGGAACATGCTTTTCTTTGGTTGTGTAAGCAATTTTCTGCTGTATTGCGAGATCCACTGTGGTATTTTTGTGCTACAAAACTGAAACAAACCCACAACAGCTAAACAGTTTTAGACATTTCTCCAAAGCGAGGCAAGAGGCTTGAGGCTTGAGGCATTACGCTAAGAAAAGGCAGCATAAGTAGTCCTCTTGTGGCTCAGAGGGTATGTGTATCAGTTGGCAAGGTACTGAGCTAAGGAACCAGGTTCAATCCTCATTATAGGTAAGGAAGGAGTAGGGGTGGAATAATTGGTCTCATTGTCCCAGGACTAAGCAGGTAAATAAAATCAGTCAGAGTATCCATTCCTGAGTGCTATTTAAATACAATGGAAAATGAATGTATGGATGTCAGGTGAGGGCATGGTCAGGTTTGGTCTCTCGACATGCTTTCTGACTTTATACATGGAGAATGGGCACTTGTGGATAAAGAACCATTGGTGCCCCAGAACTAAACCAGAGCATGAATCAGTAAATACAGTCTTCTGGTGTCACTTTGGCTTCAGCTGGTAGGGCTCTTATCTGTGAAAACAGAAGACTGAGAGTTCAAGCTTCACTCCAGCACATCGTCACAGCTGATGCTCCAGTGTGGCATTGAGGGGATCTGCATTGTTGCTGTCCCTCAGTTAAGTGTTAAAACAAAGCCCTGCCTGCCCATTCCAGTTGGGTCCTAAGAAGAACAGTGAGCTTTCCCGGTGTCAACCCGGTCAATGTTGTCCCATCAACCCAGAATATACTAAACTGGTCATTCACCTCATTGCTGTTGGTGACATCTTAGCAGAATCTTGCTATGTACAAATGGTTGCTGCGTTCGTTCAGAAAACCACAGTCACTGCACTTCATAAGGGCAGCAGTTGTATGGGAACACCATCTTCTCCAAGTCACACCATCCCAACTTGGACATATAATCATCCTTATGAAAAACTGACCCTTCATCATCATTGGGTCAAAGTCCTGGCCCTCTGTATCTAACAGCAGTGTGGATATACCTTCAGCATACAGACTGCAGTGGTTCAAGGTGGCGGCTTGCCTCCACCTTCTCAAGGGCAACTTGCATGGGCATTGCAGCAGCCCCTACATCCCAAGAATTGAGAAACTGCAATTAATTACAATTTGTTTTAAAGTGTAACAACATTTGGAAATGAGCCCCATATAAAAGCAAATCTTTCATTAGTGGACTAGGAAACTGCACTCAACAACTAAAGTGGAGCAAGGAGACCATTTTTGCTATCTGTTCAATTTAGACAGGATGTCAAATGGTGGAGGTCGTTGAGAAGGTAAATTATATTTTTGTATTTAGTCCAGGAACAGAGCTAACCTTAATTTTTAACAAAAATCAAAATAAACAAAGTAACAATCACATTGTTTGATTTCTACAAATACTATGTTTTTTAAAAAATGCTTCAACCTTCTAGGTATAATTTGATGATTTTGAAAAGGTAATTAAACATGATGTAAATAGCATTAAGCATGATACTATGTTTCCCCCACCAACTTCTATTATTTTTCACAAAACTAATAATTTGTCCCCGTTTCTTTCTTTCCCCAACACACACACAATATGGCAGGCCATTCGCAACCAAAGCAACATTTTCCTGCTCTCCTAAATATTTTGATATTCCCACACCTGCCCAACCCATTTTCTGTTCAGGATCAAGGTGATGAGAGTTACTTGGAGCATTGTTTGTGAATGGCAAACAGCTCTATGCTTTGAGTGGGCTGTGCAGGGTATTAGGAGTCTGTGAAGTTTCATGAAGTTGGAGGGACCCTGTGAAAATCCTCAACTTTTCCCAACAGTAATGCAACACTCTAAAACAGCCTACAAAATTACTATTTTCCATTTTAGTCCATGAACACTTACCCAGGTTTGTACAAAATTCCTTTGTCTCCTATTTTAACACAGGCTTTTATGGTATTACAATGGCTTCATTAACACAGTCTGAGGAATGTCATTGAAATACATTAAGGGTTCACATGCCAATAATGCAAACAGTAGTTTCTTGCCTTCACAATTTCACGGATGAATTTCACAGGGTCTCTCCCACCTCAGGGACTCCACACAACCTGTGTAAAAGGTACAATGCTATCAATCGGATAAGGTGAGCTGATAAAATTACTGAAGTTTCCCTTTAAAGATGTGAAATCACTTGAGCTCTTCTACTTTGCAACGCGGAACAGTTAACAGTGCATACTCCAACATGATGGAACAAAAGGGATCCTTCTCTCCAGTGGGTCAGTCTAAAGTATGGCCTGATTGTGGCCTCAGTCAATGTGCTGTGGGCAGATTGCAAGTGTGCAAATTGTACGTTTTGTCTGCATGTCACGGCTCCTATCATTGTGACCCCAGTGGGCAGAGTCTAAGCAGATTGTACGTGCTCTGTCTGAATTCAGAGTGCTTAAATTCAGCTCACAGCACATTGAGTGTCAATGGTGCTCATTTATTATTTTATTTTGCAGCCACTCTCTTTCCACTAACTCCCCCTCCCTCTGGAAAATGCTGATTTTGCTGGGGTACACTCCACAGGGTGCCCCCTCTGCTCAAGTGGCCATTCTTTTTGTATCAGTCTGGGCAGGTGACCACCAAACTATTTAACTGTGGAAGGCATCACAGTGAAGCCATGTCATGTCCTAATCCAATATTTACACATACACACACACGCACGCACTTTCCAATGGAAAGCATTCGACATTGATCAGCTGTGGGAAACCTGGTCAATCGCCTTAGCTTAGGGATGCTAAAGCCAATTGTAGCCATTTGCCAGCCCCCTTCCCCCCTCCCACATCTGAGCTCAGTGAACTCAGCATAGACAAAGGATCAAATCTGGCTTATATAGGTCAATATAGCTTTATGTGGTAATGCCTATAGGCACTGAGCCCCTAAGCAAATTCTTCAATCAGTAATCCCTCAAATTCGGATTAGATGCCTCTTACATCAAGAAAACTTCACTAAAGATCACCGATGATACATCACTGAAGGTTATCTATCAGGTTTACATTGTCTGTTCATCAATAACTGAAATTATTTTAATATGACCAAAGGGGTTGGCAACTGACCTGTTCCCAGATTTCAGGCAATGCTGTTCTTTAACCAGGGCACACCAGCAATACACAGGATGACTTATCTTGGGATTTTCTTCCCCCCTCTGTTGGGAAGTGCCTGGCCTTAGCCCAATACTTCCCCTGACAGCACAGCAGAGTATGTGAGGGCAACTGCTCAGTGACACAGGATAATTACAGATGAGGAAGGACATTCAATACACCTTCACTTATCCAACCAGAAATTTTCCCACTTGTACCAACCAATTGGTTCTTCCAAAAATTCTCAAATTTTTCCCTTCCACTATTCTATCCAAGAGTCTGCAGTGTCACTCATAACCAAACTACAGTCCTACAGGTACACACAGATGGTCATCCAGAACAAAACAACATTTATCATTCACTGCAGTAAAACATCCCAAGGCACTTTACAGGAATGTTAACAAAATTTGACACTGATTCGGGGAGGTGATGGTGTAGTGGTATTGTCGCTGGACTAGTAATCCAGAGATGTGGGGTAATGCTCTGGGGGCCTGAGTTGAATTTGAATTCAATAAAAAAAATTTGGAATTAAAAGTCTGATGATGACCATGAAACCATTGTCAATTGTTGTAAAAACCCATCTGGTTCACTAATGCCCTTTAGGGAAGGATATCTGCCGTCCTTACCTGGTCTGGCCTACATGTGACTCCAGACCCACAGCAATGTGGTTGACTCTTAAATGCCCTGTGGACAAGGGCAATTAGAGATGGGCAATAAATGCTGGCCTAGCCAGTGATGCCCACATCCCATGAATGAATAATAAAAAAATAAGGAGATATTAGGACAGGTGCCAAAACTTGGTCAAAGAGGCCAGTCTTAAGAAGTACCTTAAAAGAGGAAAGAGAGATAGTGAGGCCAAGAGGTTTAGGGAGGGACTTCGGACCTTAGGTCCTAGACAGCTGAAGGCCAATGGTGGAGCAGTGAAAATTGGTGATGTACAACAGGCCAGAATTGGAGCAGCAGAGATCTCAAAAGGATCGAGGAGGATGTTGTAATGAATCCATATGAGTTCCGTTAAATGAAGGAAACATTACATGATTTTCCATTAACATTAATTGTGGAAGTTACAAAAAATTTCAACTTCAAGCCTTGACCATATAGGAAGAATCCTCAGCAGTGGTGGGGGGAGGAGGAGAGGCCTGGATTGGGCTTGTACATGGGGCTGTGACTGAATGACTCACCGAACCCATTGTCGTGGCTCACACCTGATTTACTGGTTACTGGTGAGGTACAAAGGGGCAAGCAGCAGTCAAGGTAGGTCAACGTTGTGCAGAGAGAAGAGATCATTGACGAGAGGGAAAAAAAGAGTTTGGCTTTTAAATGAGATTGATGGCAACACTCAGCCTTTAAAAAAAACTTGACTTCTAGGGCTGCCAACCCTCCAGGATTGGCCTGGAGCCTCCAGGAATTGAAGATCAATCTCCAGGTCGCTGCTGTGCACAACCCTGGAACATTAAAATTTTTTTTTGTCATTTTCCTTGAACATTTCTCTTTACCAGAAATGAAAATATTGAAAACAGTAAAAAAGGCTGTTTTGGCTGGCAGTCAAGCATCATCCAATTGGGTAATGAGTCTTTTTGCTTTCAAAGTGGTGTAGGAAGGCAGTACCTCACAAGGATGGATGTGTTGGCCGACTAATGGTTGGAGCGTGGGGTATAGTCATGTGATGGAACCTCCAGGAATTTTTTAATCACAGTTGGCAACCTGAGTGACTTCAGTACTGCCAGTGGCACTTGTTTGGCAGAAAGGACAGGAGCCTATAGGGTGGATCTTTTCTGCTTATCTCTCCCCCCGCATCCGCTCCCCCCCCCCCCCCCAGTTAATCAGCTCTGATTTCACACTCCAGTTAGAGAGGAAATGCTTTTGAAATGTCATCTGCTGGGCCTAACGTGTAGGATTTCATTTTCCCATTCGCAGGTAAGTGAGAATATATGTAGCACTGTCCCAACACATATTTCAGTCTCCTCTCAAACAGTTCACTGAGAAAAATGGAACACTCTTTTCTCCCGTCGACTTTTCTTGCCACCCCTGCCTTGCCTTTCTGTCTAACCACAAAGATGTTAAGCTCATCACAGCGTCAGAGCTTCACACAACTCAATCATTCTAGAGATGTCTGGACAGCGAGTGGTGTCACCAATTCATCACGACCACAAGCTCAAATCCTGTTCTTGCTCAACATCCATATGCACACACACACACACATTCCAATAGCTTGCGATGTGGCTGGATGGGGTTGGGGTGGGGGAATGGGGGGTGGGGGGGGGAACTGATAGTGGTTACAACAACAACTTGCATTTATCCAGCATGATGATCAGAGTGGGGACCCCTGATGAGAGGCCAGCTGTAGCTCAGTACACCCAAGATAAAGTCAGACCTGGTCCTATCCTGGTCTGGGCCATCCAGCTTCTCGCTGGATACACTTGCTGCTGCGATCGGGGCAGTGGTCGTCTTTATTAAATCAATACTCAAGCCCTTTGATGCAGCATTTGCCCGTGCGTGCAAGTACAAATATATAACACAAATACCAGGTGAAGAGGCAGCAAAGTGGACTCTAGGCCACCAAACCCTTCCCTTCTCAAAGTGCTACTTCTCCCCAAAAGCAGAGAGTTGCTGGACAGGAATGGGACCATGGCGTGAGACAGGGAACCGCTTTGTTAAAGATGAAAATACATTGAAAAACAAAGTAACGATGACTTGTATTTTCATTCCGGTGCCTCTTCTACAGAAAACAGGAAAGGTGTCTCAGGGCAAGAAATAACTAGTAACCTCAATAGCTACTGCTGTTAACTAATAACATTCCTTAGTAGAATCCTTATTAACTAATGCTTCACATCATTAACACAGAAAAGCAAATGGAAATATGGATTTTTATTTTAACAAAAGCAAACTTTTGGTCTTCATAGAATCCTGCAGCTTGGGAGGAGGCCATTTGGTCCTTTGTGCCTGTGCCAATTTTAAGGAGAACAAGCCCGGCTCCTCCAATCTCTCCACGTATATTTGTTTGGTAGTACAGAACTTGAGTATTGCTGAAAAAAGAGACATGTCAAAGCTTTTTATCTTGCACTCATCAGGACACTTCACAAGAATACCAATATAAGGGCAAAACAACAATTTATACTGTATGTGAAGAGAGTGCTGATTGGTTGGCAAGTGGCATTGCTATGGAGAATACAACAGTGATAGTGACTGACAGTCAACTGCCAAGCATTGTTTGAAATTTAAACCAGGCAGCTTGACCCTCATTGGTCAAGGTAGAGGTAATAGAAGGTAATCCGAGGAGTGAAAAAAAGCATCTTTTTGCTCAATTCCAATTAGCAGTCAGCGAGTTGGTTGACCTCTCTTCAGAAATCCCAACAATAGAATTTGGCTCCCAATGGAGAATTCAATGAATCCAATAATCTGTGGGCTGGAAGCAGAGAAAGAATGTTGCAAAAATCCAACTGGTTCACTGATGTCCAGGGTTGGGAACCAGTAGTTACCTCTACCTGGTTTGACCTACATTGGACTTCAATTGCACACTACATGGTTGGCTCTTCTTTTTATAACTGAGTTGCTTATTAGACAGCACAGGTCACTACAGAAGACCAACAACCACCTTCTCAAGGCAACTAGGGAGGGACAATAAATGCTGAGTTTTTCCAGCATTTTCTGTTTTTATTTCATATTTCCAGCATCCACAGTATTTTGCTTTTATCTTAGGGACAATGAATGTACCTGTGAGGATCAACCAAGTAAATTTTAAAAAAGATGCTGTTCACATCCATTTTCTGTTTTTACTGAGAGATGAATTAGATGATGGGTCATCTCATGACGGGTGATTCCTCTCCCAACCTCTAGACATCGATATCCCATGCTGTCTGCTATCACAAAGATCAAGGGCTATAAATTGGCTAACCCCTGAAAACAGGCACGGGTTAATCATGATACATGATTAATGTGCGTCCATCGAGTGGAATGCAGACATCACCAAATTTCCATCTTTGCTTAAAGTCAGCTCTTAAGGAGGAAGTGCATTGCGACTGCAGTAGGTGCTAGGAGCAGTTCTGCAACTGAATTGGACCTGGGAAAGCAAGCCCACAGATTTTCAGACACAGTGGTGGAGGACTCTGGTGGAAGGGAGGAGAGATGCCCTGTATTCTCAGGGGGAACTGGAGTCCCTCCAGCTACCTGATGAGAAGGAAGTGGGAACAAATAGCCATGGAGGTCAATTCCAGGAGTCTAGCCCCAAGGACCTGAATGCAGTGCCAGGGGTTTAATGGTCTCATATGAGTGGTCAAAGTCAATGAATGCTTCTTTAAATGTCAAATCCTGCCAACCCCACCACTAGTCTCAGCCACTGTTCAACTCACCATATACCCACTCTCATCTATCAACAATTTCTATCAATTACGACTCATACCTAATGTTTTATAAGCTTCACCTTGCACTCGCACACTTGGCACTACTGCAAGCCTCAAAGCCACACCTCAGCCTGCACAGACTGCCAGCTAATCAACCATGCCAACCACATCACCCAAACAAATTGTACGACTTTCACTGTCACACTTCCTTCTCCCTTGCAGGACAGGGTGGAGCAAATCTGGAGGCAGCAGGAACTAACGGGAGGAGGAGGAGAGGCACGTTCTAACCACTATGGAGGTGGTGGTACCGGCCATTGTAGAAAAGGCCATTGCTGATGCCATGGCCAAAAGCAGGGCTGAAGCTAATGAAGATGAGGGTTTCCTAATCCCCCTTCTCTCATCCCACACTCTCTTTTGATTGAAAAGCTGCTGATAGTGTAGACATTCCTCCTCTCCCCTAACCAGAACCCCATCTTCGTCTCGTTTCTGTCAGATACACAAGAATGGCAACCTGCCCTGAAAGAGCAAGATGACATCAGATACACTGTCACTTGACTCCACAATCGCATCCACCAACTCAGATACTGACACTGCATGTAATTCAAAGGATAGGTTAGAGGCAGGATCTGGATGCGGTGAGACACTGTGTGCACAAGTACACTGTAGCCAGAGTAGGGAGAAAGGATTTTGCAGTACCATCTTGTCAGAGGTCAAAGTCACATAACCGTTCTTTTGCAGAGGACTTGGATGAGGACTCTGATGGGCCAGGCTGCAGAGTGTGCACACAAACGCTTGGTGCACTGGAAAGCCTGCCAAACAGCTGGCATTCAATGAGGAGCATGGAGGAGTCTGGCACCAACTTGGCATAGGACTTTGCGCAGAGCTTGGAGCCCATTGTTTCCAACATGGAATGGGTGGCCACCTTCATCACCTCACTGGTGGAGCCCAAACAAGATGCAGCACCTGATGGCCAACGTCTCAGTTTCCATTGCAGCATCAACCCAACATCATTGGAAGCTCAGACAAGCTGCCATCATGGCTCTGGATACCAATGTGCAGAAGGGGCTTTAGCAAAAATCCTTCTGTGATATGGCCTCCTGTTCAGAGCCTTTCTTTTCCCCCCTCTCCTAGCAGCTTGTCTTGCTCTGTGTGACCTCTGCTTGTTCACCCAGTCATGTTCAATGCCAAGAAACCTTACTGGGCTACCCGTCTCTGGAAGTGACTGGTTTGTGCACAAGTTGGCAAAAAAAGTCCTTCAGTAGCAGCCAGGCCACTCCCTGTAGACTACGGAATCTTCTAATAAGTATGGAAAAGGTATGGAATTGCAGCAACAGCCAGAAAATAAAATCCAGCAACTAACCTCTCAGTAGTTGATGATTCCTTCAAATAGCACTGTTGGGGTGGGGTGGGGGTGGGGCAAGGTTGTGGTCCTTCAAGTTGTTGAATGTGTGTTCAGCTATGGGAGGTTAAGAGGTGTCAGCTGGAGCATAGATCTCCAAAATTGGCAGCGCTAGCATCAAGTCAGCATTGCATATTGATTTCTCTCATGATCTGCTGTTCTACATACTTCCAGTGGGAAGTAGGTGTGCTCATGCTAACCTCTTTACTGCTATGGCGTCCAATGCACTTTGCATCAGAAATGTGTGCACATGCTGTGTACATCATTTTGAACCTTAAGGGGCCTAGTAGTGCCCCCAAAAAATAAGCAGTACAAGCCAAAATTCACCCCCACCGCCACATTTTTCACAAGTCCTTCAAAAATATCAAAGCTGTAAAAAATAAACACACGCAGCTTTGCCATAACAGGAGGCAGTGGCAAACTGATAGAAAAAGTAGTAATGTGCATTTATATAGCACCTTTCACAACCATCAGACATCTCAAAGCACTTCACAACCAATGAGGTACTTTTTGAACCGCAGTCACTGTTGTAATATAGGAAATGGAGCAGCCAATTTGCACACAGCAAGCTCCCACAAACAGCAATGTGATAATGACCTGATAATCTGTTTCTGTGATGTTGATTGAGGGATAAATATTGGCCAGGACACCAGGGAGAACTCCCCTGCTCTTCTTCAAAATAGTGCCCTGGAATCTTTTACTGTCAGTCCACCTAAGGGGGCAGAAAGGGGCTCAGTTTAACATTTCTATTGAAAAAAATGACACCTCCAGTGGTGCAGCACTCCCCCAGTGTTAGCCCTTCTCTGACAGTGCAGCAGTCCCTCAGCACCACCCTTCATCTGACAGCGCAGCACTCCCTCCTTTGGCAGTGCCACACTTCCTCAGTGCTGCACTGGAGTGTCAGCCTTGATTTCTATCTCAAGTCCTGCAGTGGGACTTGAATCTATGACCTTCTGACTCAGAGGCAAGCATGCTCCCCACTGAGCCACAGATAGCACTTGATGGAGGCAGGCAAGGGGATTAAAATAAAACACTTGAAAATCAGATCAGATTCCCCCAGTGTCTCAGTGAGCTTGTCCCTTGAGTAGTTGAGCCATACAGAAGGTCACAGGTTCAATCCCTGGTTTGTGCCTCATTTGGAATGCAGTAGGGATATCACATTTGACCTGGCTAAAGGAGGATAAAACAATTATTGACCAGAGCTTTGCCTCCTGAATGCTATTTATTGACTTGCTGCAACCTGCACGTGCACACACATTTGGTGAAGGCACCATTGGTCTCAGCAGCAATGCCCTCCATATTAAAGAATGAGCCTTCATTTAGATAGTCAAATAGCTGGTTGACCCTCAATATTTTAGGCTTTCACATGAATAATGACCACTTGGGAAAGGTACTGGAGGGCAACCAGTGCTCGTAGGACTCGGACTCCAGTAAGGAATGAACTTCATGAGGGAAGAGGGAAATGTCTAGAGGAAGAAAAGCCCCGCTTGCAGGCAGCATGAAATATTGTCATATCTTTGGATCAATTAAACACTGCATATAACATAATGGATTTCCAATAAAGTTTCTAAGAATAAGGATAAATATCCCTGTCAAACTGAAACAATTGGCTGCAAAAAGGCACTCTTTTCTCTCCAAGAGTTCTAAGATCTTTCCTCCAGTTTTCAGGAATGTTTTTAGACCTGGCAGAACCCCCGGTAAAGAGATTTGCTGGCTGGAATATCATTCTTTAGTTCGTAAATTCCCGACTAAATTACAGCCCCTTGCATGTAACTTCCTGCAATGCAACACGGTTTCCTCCACTTCCGAGCTGAGGAGTAAAAATAGCCAAGAGTGTAACACATTTTGGGTGTTGGGATATTCAATTCTCAAAAATCAAAATAAAATTGTTTTAGTTGGTAGTAAATGTACAATTAACGGAGCGCACCTCTCCCACATTCCGGAATATGGTTACGGTGCCAAAATCCATTCCAAAGACACTGGCTTCAGGATGGGAGTGAGTTGCAGGAATGCTTCCTCTGCCATTAGGGCCTTTTGCATGAAATTTATTGAGCTCTTTCATTATAATTAGTGAAATCAATCAGCAATTTTAGACAGTAATCTGATAGGAGTCATGCAATTAACAGGAATTCATTTCAACAGCTATGTTAAAGCATTACCATTCAGTGTGTGGTGCTATAATGTGCATGCTAAAATCATTTTACCAGGGTCTGCTCGAGTGTTGCTCCTCTACGTTGTGGGAGGGGAGGCATTCAGCAGCCAATATTTCACGTTCAGGTGAAGTCAACTCGGTTTACTTTTTTTTATCTCCCAGTTTCATGCTGGGCTGTGGCTCCAAAGGCCTCAGCAACCAGTCACATGTCCAGCCAGTGGGTGTTGAGCGGCTACTGGGCCACAGCCAGTATCAAAGTCAAGTCCAAACATGTCCTCACCTGATGTTCCCCAGGTTTGAACTTGGGGCATTGTGATGGGTATTATAATTGCCATTTTTGTCCCTCGACAGAAACAAAATAAGTGAGGGATCACTGTCTGTTGGCCCTCATTAGAACTATTTTATGGTGTGCAGCGCTTGTATTATCTAGAATAAATTTGTACCAAACCCCTGGATACTTAGGTTATTTAAATAACACACATAAAATATAGGATCTACATGTCAAACTATTGCTTCACATACCATAAGGGCCCTACATGTCAAACTATTGTTTTTTGAGCTAAAAAATATATATTTTGGTGCAATTTTGGGGAGAGTGGAGGAAGTGAATCACAATTAATGCTCCTAAGTAGCACAGTGGGATGGTTTACTAACACCTAGTGCTAACAAGTAATGGAATCTAGCTCCACCAACACAATTGCCCACAAGGCATGTTCCCAATCTCAGCCCAACAAATAAAGTAGCAGGAATACCAATGCGGTTCTCAAGGGGTTAAACAAATGTCAGTACAGTAAATGTAATGAGAACAGAAAACATCCAGAGAATATGACCTGGGGTTAAAGGCCAGAGGTCAGCAGCTCTGCAGATTGTTCCTGGCAGGAAGAGTCCTAAATCCCAGCGGTGACTACAAATGGAGCAGTCATTCAAGTATTTAGATGATGTTGAAACACAACATTAATTGTTGAAGTCAGATAGCTGAGGCTAGAGCTATTCACAATAGAAGCCCTACTGGGACCCTTGAGCAAGGCAGGTTTTTTTTGACTGGCGTTGGGACTTTCTCTCTAGTCTAAACCTTTTGGTGGTCTCACATCCCAATCACATTGAAGTGTTCTTGCTCATAATTGTACCAACCAGAAATGGTTGTTAACAGTGCGAGATGAACATTGGAGACCTGCCTGGAGTGCGCACTTTCCAGCTGCCACACAGATCACTATCGCTGCCAGCAACCATCAGCTGGAGCAATCCGCTCAGGAAGGAAGAACTTTTATTTTTAAAAAATCACCATCAACACTTAAAATATCTAATGCCAACCTTTAATGTGATGTACAACTAGAAGTTTTCTGTCCTCCCCACCCCCAACAACTCCTACCCAGTTGGGTTAAAGCTTTATATATTCCTTCCCCAACAATGTTTCCCCCCCCGCCTTCTCTCCTTAAAGTTGTGCTGTGGAAGGTTTTACAGGTCAACAGCCCTTCAGCAACTGTCCAGAGAGTAACCAGAATGATTGAGGAGATGAAGAGATTGGATCATGAGGACCAATTATATAAATTGTGAATGTTCTCACTGGGGAAGAGCAGGTTGAGAGGTGATACGTTTGCTGTTTTTTTGTGATTCTTATAGGGGCTAGATAATGTGAACAATGACAGGTTGTTTCACCTTGTCCAGAACAGTAGAACCAGAGAATATGGCCTGTGCTTGAAATGGAGGGGGTAAATTCTGAGTATTTCAGTGAGTTGAGTGCTCAATCTATGGAGAAGATTCCCTAAGAAGATGGTGGAAATAGTATTGATTAATTCAAATGAAAATTATAGATTTTTTCAGAAAATAATATTTTGTGATACAGTGTATGCGTTATGAGGGTCATGACGTGGTGAGTGCAGCCTGTTCAGGTGTTAGCAGGTGACTTTGGATCCATGGTTTCAAAGCTCTCCATCACTGGAGTTTTCCCTTTCCTCTGTCCTGATCTGTTGTCGACTCATGGATAGAGACAGATAACAACTCCATTATTGTTGGATTATATAATTACCAGGAAGGATGGAGGAAGGGGAACTAGATGGACCCTGGTTTTAAGCTAATAATCCCTATGTTAAAGCAGAAAATTTACAGAGCCACGAAACTTATATTCCAAAAAATATAAATACACAAGGCCACTGTACGAGGTAAGGCCTGGCACAAGATTGGAATCACCAAAAAGAGAAAATTCAGTCACCTCATGATTTGGTAGACTGGAGCTAGAAATAGAAAGTACTAATGTGACACAAAACTCTGCTTGACAGTCAAACTCCACCTGAACCATACTGAAGGACAGTTCTGAATGGAAAATTTGAACAGATTAAAACAAACGTGCTTAATGAGCCAGTGATACCCTGAGGCATCCCAATTTATAAAAATGAAAACAAAGTGGCTGGATGTGAGTTTGGTTCTCTTCCCTAGGAGTAAGAATAAAGCCAACAGCAAGTGTGTCCGAAGGTTTTAGAAGTGCAGACTCAGCTTCCCGGCTTGCTTAGTGAGTCATGGTGCCAACGAATGTGGTACTGAACCATACAAACCAGGAAAGGTGGCTGGGGGGGCTAATAGTGGGCAAGGGATTAGAAACAAATCAACCACAGCTCCCATTGTCCAGCTACTCTTGTTGAAAAGTGTGTGCACTTCTGAGCATGTATGCACACGTACACACACACTCATACACTGTTGGGTGTTAATCAACACTGCCAACACTGACTGACTTACACAAGAATTATCGCTTGGGCAAAGTACTAGCGGATTTCCAATGCTATTGGAACTGTAGAACAAAAACAAAAATACCTGGAAAAACTCAGCAGGTCTGACAGCATCTGCGGAGAGGAACACAGTTAATGTTTCGAGTCCATATGACTCTTCAACAAAACTAAGGAAATAGAGAAAAGAGGTGAAATGTAAGCTGGTTTGGGGGGGTGCGCGGGGACAGGTAGAGCTGGATAGAGGGCCAGTGATAGGTGGAGATTGCCAAAAGATGTCACAGACAAAAGGACAAAGAGGTGTTGACGGTGGTGATATTATCTAAGTAACGTGATAATAGGTGACATTAAGGGTAGAAAGCAGGACAGGCAAGGTACAGATAGCCCTAGTGCGGGTGGGGTGGGGGGATGGGATCGAAATAGGCTAAAAGGTAAAGATAAAACAATGGATGGAAATACATTTAAAAATAATGGAAATAGGTGAGAAAAGAAAAATCTATATAAATTATTAGAAAAAGGGGGATTGGAAAGGGAGTGGGGATGGAGGAGAGAGTTCATGATCTAAAATTGTTGAACTCAATATTTCGTCCGGAAGGCTGTAAAGTGCCTAGTCGGAAGATGAGGTGCTGTTCATTGGAAACAAAAACAGAAATACCTGGAAAAACTCAGCAGGTCTGGCAGCATCGGCGGAGAAGAACAAAGTTGACGTTTCGAGTCCTCATGACCCTTCAACAGTTCTGTTGAAGGGTCATGAGGACTCGAAACGTCAACTCTTTTCTTCCCCGCCGATGCTGCCAGACCTGCTGAGTTTTTCCGGGTACTTCTGTTTTTGTTTTGGATTTCCAGCATCCGCAGTTTTTTGTTTTTATCTCTGCTATTCATTGGAACTGTAACCTAGCAGAGGGCAATGTGTCAGATAATCCACGTGTCCTACCCTCCGAGTCCCAGCATTAAGCTCTCGCAGTGCATTTAATTCTGCAAACAAACAAATGAAGTAGATTGTCCAGTCTGAAAGGAGTTAAAACACAGCAGAGTAAAAGAGAAATAAAACAATACAGTTTATTTCCTGAAACAAGGCAGGAAATACAAATCTCTGTATCTGGAATATACAACATTTAACTTTATAAAACTGTTAAAGATCATTCAAGAAAAGAAATGGGCCTTGTTTACCTCATTGTCCCTGCTCCGGTTACTGCCAGGCGTTGATGGGAGTACAAGGCCCTTAGGGTGTGGCCGTCTGTCCATCTCCTGCAGGTAGTGGCTGACACTTGGCTGCTTTCCCGCACTGAAATCATTTGTAATTTTATTTCAGACGATATCTGATAAATCAGTATGCTTCGTGACAGCGTATTGTCCTGGTAATCCAAACATTTCTGATTCCAACATGTGTGGAGGGGAGGGTTGGGGGAAGGGTGGGGGCCCGGGACAGAAAGAGAAAGCCTCTGAATCATGGTTATAAACTGCTGTGACAGGAAATGGCAGGATGTAAATACGACTTGGCTCCCAAGGCCGTTTCCAACTGGCTGACAGACTCGCGTGAGAGACAGGCACTCACACCTCATTGTATGGGTGAGGCAGCTTCAACTTGTCACTTAGAACGCAGGCTGGACACAAGGCTGAGCAAAGACAGCTCCATCCGCAGCCTCGTGTCTGAGCGCAGGCCGGTCACTGACTTTCAACACAACACGTCGCAATATTTTCTGCCTTACAACCCTCAAAATAATTCTTCCCACTTCATAAAACAATTGACCGTTTCCCCCAGGGGCACAGTCCCTGGTCACCCTCCAGTGTCTTGTCCCATTGATCAATCGGCACTTAGACAATCGACAGATAGTTCAGCTAGTTATTTGGATCAGCTGTGGCTCAGTGGTAGCACTCTCACCTCTGAATCATCAAGTTCTAGGTTCAATTCCTACTCCAGGGCTTGAGTACAATAATCCAGGCTGACCCTCCAGTGCAGCACTGAAGGAATGCTGCACTGTCAGAGGTGCTGCCTTTTGGCTGAGGTGTTAAACCAAGGCTTCATCAGCCTGCTCAGCACAGCACTATTTTGAAAAGCAGGGGATTTAACCTCAGTGTCCTGACCAATATTTATCCCTCAATTAACATCACTAAAACAAATTATCTGGTCATTATCACATTGCTGTTTCTGGGAGCTTGCTGTGTGCAAATTGGCTGCTGTTTCCTACATTCTGACAGTGACAACACTTCAAAAAATACTTCATTGGCTGCGAAGCCCTTTGAGGTGTCCAGTGTTTGTATGAAAAGCGCTATAGAAATGCAAGCTTTTTTTAATATGTGATCCTAGAGAGCACCACAGACAAGCCCAACTTCTCCTCATTCTGACTCAACAGCCACACGTACACCACTTGCAGCAGAGGTCCCTGGATAGTGAGTGAGTGGCTGATCATTAGTTCTCACTAACTAGCAGTGGGTGATTATTGGCGGTGGGGGTGCTCCAACTGATATACCCTAACTGAGATCAGCTGTCTCAGGTCACATGACTCTGTTTCCTGGCCTGGATGGTTCAGTGTTACAGAAGGCAATGCCCTTACCAACCAGGCCACCGGGGGAAGCTGCATATAACCATCCTTAAAAAATATAGCAGCAATTTCTTCATTGAATTTCTGTCTCCCTCACTGTGAAGGATCACAGTAATGGAGAACCTGATTTTTGTCCTGCTCCGCCCCACTCCCAACATGCTGAAAAGCTCCGTCATGCATTATCTACAAGGCAGCATCACTTGAGCGGTGGGATGGGTAGAACTGGCAAGGAAAAGTTACCAGCGGTGAACAGGTGCTATTAGCAGACTACAGTTGGATTCAGCATCTCTTGGGGGACTGGGGCAAGGAGCTGGTGAAATTAAACAGGGTTTCTGCTACTGATCCAGCCATTCCTGCTAGAAATGGCAGGGGTGGAGGTCAGGGGATGGGTAAATTGGTAGTTCAGACGAACATACCACTTTGCTGGGGTACCAGAGGGTCACAAATACCCACAGAATGGCACCCAGAGTGACCGCCTTCAGAGAAGGCGAGATTAGAGTAGTACATGGAGGTGGGGGAAGGTTGCTTCACAATGGTCAAATCCGATTACTTCGGCCCAGAATCAGAGCGTCACTTCAATACATTGCAGCTACCAGACCTTTTACGTCACCATGACAGCACCCTGCTGTCCCATTCATTTTACAGGTTCTGTAGAGTTGATACAGTTAATAATGGGAAAGAATGCTAAATATGTAAGTGTTATACTGGGGCAGCTTTGACTTTATTAAAATAAAAAGAGGATTGGCACATTGACCTTATAATTCAGTTCAAATCCAGCCCAGACAGACGGATTTACAGTCTCTGGTGCTTGTAAGGGTCCCATGTGAAATGAGCTTGAGGCCCTCTCAGTCCAGCTCCTCGTGAGTGTGGATCCACAGAAGAGGACTGCTCACTGGTGCTGAATTTGCAATCTCACACAGAGGCCACAAGGGTGGTGACTGGAGAAAAGGACATTTTCAAACAGCTGCAGTAGGGGGCGCTGCAGTGATAAAGACACATTTGACTGGCCAGAGCAGAGAGATGAAGAATTTCCATCGCTCACCTTTGACAAGAGCACAAATTCAAAATAAAAAAGGAAGCGGATTCCAATGATCTCCAGCTACAGATAAAAACATTGTTTATTTTCCCACTGAAATGTTTTTTTTTTATCAACTTCTAGTTTTCCAAAATAGCCCACAAACCATCCATCAGCTCAGAAGGAGAAGTAGTAGGAGAAGTAAACCATCAGGCCCCTCGAGCCTGCTCCACTATTAGATCAGGCTTGTTGTAACGTTGTTTGAAGGTGAGAGCGTTTGCTTCTTTTTAGAGCAAATTGTCCATGGTGTAACAGTAAAATCTTCTCACTCAATGTCATGGCTGATCTTCTGCCTCAGCTCCACTTTCCCACCTGTTCCCCATATCCCTCGAATCCCTGAGAGATCAAGAATTTATCTAAGCTGAAGGAACCATACATTTCTCATATTGCTAAAAAGAGAGATGTGTTACCAAAGCTTTTTGTCTTGCACTCATCAGGACAAATGCAAGAGTGCCAAATTTCAAATGACCACAACAATTTATACTACAGGAGAAAAGGGTACCGATTGATTGGCAAGTTGACTCCTATTGGCTGAGGCATTGCCATGGAGAAAGCAACAGGAAATGATAGGCTCCTCAACCCCTGGGTAATTCAAAAAGGTGCAAGGCTTGAATATATTCCTTTCGTTTGCAAAGAACGGGTCCCTGCGTATGAACATATGTCTCAGGTCTAGAAAAGAGGTTCTGCTGAAAGAATTTGAACAGTTAGGAGCTAAATTAAAAAGCTGGATCTCCAAGGTAATAATCTCAGGATTACTACCTGAGCCATGGGCAAACTGGCATAGGGTAAATAAAGTCAAGGAATTAAATGCGTGGCTCAAAGATTGGTGTGGGAGGAATGGGTTACGGTTCATGGGGCACTGGCACCAGTACTGGGGTAGAAGGGAGCTGTTTTGGTGGGACGGGCCAGTGTCCTGGCGAACAGAATAACTAGGGCTGTAGAGGAGGGTATTAAACTAAATAATGGGGGGGAGGGTTCTGGAAAGGGGATATGTTGGCTTACAAAGCAAAAGGATGTGGCAGCATTGCAGGGCAGCTATTTAAGTAATGATACCCAGAGTGTGACAGGAAGGGACAGGGTGTACAAACATTAAAAAAAACAGCAAATAGGGTCGAAGGGGGAAAAATAGTAAAAAGGCAAAACTAATGGCTCTTACTTAAATGCACGTAGTATTTGGAATAAAATAAATGAATTAATGGCACAAATATAGGTTAATGGGTATGATCTTGTAGCCATTACGGAGACATGGTTACAAGGAGATCAAAGCTGGGAACTTAATATTCAGGGGTATGTCACTTTTCAAAAGGACAGGAAGGAAAGGGTGGTGGGGTAGCTTTGTTAGTAAGTGATGGAATAAGTACGATAGCAAGAAAGGATCTTGGATCAGAGGATGTAGAATCCATATGTGTGGATGTAAGAAATAACAAGGGGACGAAGACACTGGTAGGAGTGGTCTATAGGCCCCTGAACCACAGCTATACTGTAGGACAGAGAACAAATCAGGAGATAATGAGGGCATGTAAAAAAGGCAGTACATTAATCATGGGTGACTTTAATCTTCATGTAGATTGGGAAAATCAAATTGACAGAGGTAGTCACGAGCAAGGATTCCTGGAGTGTATTCAGGACATTTCCTAGAGCAATCTGTTGTGGATCCAACCAGGGATCAGGCTATTTTGGATCTGGTAATGTGTAATGAGGCAGATTTAATAAATGATCTCAGAGTAAAAGATCCCCTAGGAATCAGTGACCAAAGCATGGTAGAATTTAGCATTCAGTTTGAGAGTGAGAAACTTGGGTCAGAAACAACTGTGCTAAACCTAAATAAGGGTAATTATAAAGGAATGAGGGCAGAGTTGGCTGGAGCGGACTGGGAAAGGAGTTTAGCAGAAAAGACAGTTGATGAACAATGGCAGATGTTTAAGAAATAGTTCATGACTCCCAACAAAGGTATATCCCAGTGAGGAAGAAGGATTCAAGGAAGTGGATAAACCAATCATGGTTATCCAACGAAGTTAAGGATAGTATCAAATTAAAAGAAAAGACATACAATATGGCAAAGATTAGTAGTAAGCTAGAGGATTGAGAAAGTTTTAAAAATCAGCACAAGATTACCAAAAAAAAACATAAAGAGGGAAAAAATAAACTTTGAGGGCAAACTAGCAATATAGAAATGGACAGTAAGAGCTCCTTTAAATATATAAAAAGAAAGAGAGAGACCAAAGTGAACATAAGCCCCTTAGAGAATGAGGCTGGGGAAATAATAACGGAGAACCGGGAAAAGGCAGAGGAGTAGAATAAATGCTTTGCTTCAGTCTTCAGGTAGAAGACACTAATAGCATTCCAATATTAAATAATCAAGGGGCAAAAAAGGGAGAAGAAATAAATACAATAGCTATCACTAGAGAAAAAGTACTAGGGAAACTAAGGGGAATAAAGGCCGATAAGTCCCCTGGACCTGATGAGTTGCATCCTAGGATAATAAAGGAAGTAGCTACAGAGATAATGAATGCACTGGTAGTATTCTTCCAAGAATGCTTAAATTCTGGAAAAGTCCCAGAGGATTGGAAAACTGTCAATGTCACACCCTTATTCAAAAAGGGAGAGAGGCAATAAAACAGATAACCATAGGCCAGTTAGTTTAACATCTGTCATTGGGAAATTGTTAGAGTCTATTATAAAGGATGTAATAGCAGAGCATTTAGAAATGCATAATATAATCAAGCAGAGTCAGCATGGCTTCATGAAGGGGAAATCATGCCTGACAAATTTATTAGAATTCTTTAAGGATGTAACTAGCAAGATAGACAAAGGGGAGCCAGTGGATGTAATAAATTTGGATTTCCAAAAGGCATTCGATAAGGTACTGCACGTAAAGCTACTTAATAAGATAAGAGCCCATGGTGTTGGAGTTAGTATATTAGCATGGATAGAGGATTGGTTAACCAATAGAAGAAAGAGAGTTGGGATAAGGGGAGCATTTTCAGGACGGCAACCTGTAACGAGTGGAATGCCACAGGAATCAGTGCTGGAGCCACAGTTATTTACAATATGTATTAATGACTTGGATGAATGCATGAGTGCATGAATCCCAAAAAGCTAGTATACATGTTCAGCAGGTAATAAGGAAGGCAAATGGAATGTTGGCCTTTATTTCAAAGGGAATGGAGTATAAAAATAGTGAAGTCTTGCTAAAACTATATAAAGCACTAGTTAGACCACACCTAGAATAATATGAACAGTTTTGGTCCCCTTATTTAAGGACAGATATACTGGCATTGGAGGCAGTCCAGAGAACGTTCACTCAGTTGATCCCAGGGTTGGAGGGATTTCCTTATGAAGGGAGGTTGAGTAGGTTGGGCCTGTGCTCATTGGAGTTTAGAAGAATGAGAGGCGACCTTATTGAAACATATAAGATTCTTAGGGGGCTTGACAAGGTAGATGCTGAGAGGTTGTTTCCCCTTGTGGGAGAGTCTAGGACCAGGGGGCATAATCTCAGAGTAAGGGGTCACCCATTTACAACAGAGATGAGGAGGAATTTCTTCTCTCAGAGGGTAGTTAATCTGTGGAATTCTTTATCGCAAAAGGGCTGTAGAAGCTGGGTCATTAATTATATTCAAGGTGGAGATAGATAGAATTTTAATCAGTAAGGGAATCAAGGGTTGTGGGGAAAAGGCAGGAAAGTGGAGTTGAGGATTATCAGATCAGCCATGATCTCATTGAATGGCGGAGCAGACTTGATGGGCTGAATGGCCTGCTTCTGTTCCTACGTCTTATGGTCTGCTGGTAAGTGTAAATGAGCCACGTTAAGAGCTCGACTGCTTATCTCAAATTGGTTGTTAGTGTAGCTGATGGCACACTCAGGATTGTTCAGCGAGTGCTGCCCAATTTCAGAATCACATCTAACAGACATTTTGCTTTGAGTTTTGCAAGCACAGGTGGTTGAATACAGTCTGTACACTGCCTATTATGAACAACTGAAGGAACATGCTGTTTTATTTGATCAGCCAATCGTTGGAATGTATGGCTGCAAACCTGGCATTGCACCGGCACTGAAATCCATACATGACCTTGCTCAATTGTGTGGTTGGTGGAATGTTTTTTTGGACTGACAGCAGCATCCTGTTAGTAGAAAATACCACTCAGGTAGCCTCTGCATAACAGCAACGTGTATTTAATCTGTTGTTCATATTTTTGAGATAATTTGCCTTTCCAGGGTAATTTTTGGTAGACCGGACACTTCAGGTCTGAAAGTGACAGCCTTAGGCCCATTTCTGAGTTTGTGCAATACACAGTGAACAATGATCTGATCAGGATAGCCATTATCCCACAGGATAACTTTGATGCACTCTGATTTCTCCATCAAGATTGCATAGTGAGCAAGTGAGTCCCTATTTACAAGATTGCTAAGAAGGCCAATCTTATACTGCGTGGAGCTATACAAATCTCAACGTATATATTGACCAGTGAAGATAGGCTTGCAATAGACAATAGTGGAGAACCCATTAGTTGATTTCTCAGTTAGCATTGTGAGGAAAGGGAGTGCATTAGACTGCTCCATTTCAAAAGTGAATTTGAGTGCAGGATGGAACATTTTAAAGGTGTGAAAGGAATTTCTTATACATGGCTGCAGATCCAAAGATCACAAAGGTATCATCTACATATCGGAAATATGCACAGGGGTAGGACGTTAGGACTCATTCCATCAAAAACGCTTTTCTCACGGAAACCAACAAAAATGTCAGCAAGTGTTGGACCCAGAGGGGATCCCAATGGTACACCATCTATTTGGGCATACATGGTGTCATTAAAATGGTGTCATGCAGGAAGATAATAGCTTAGTGGTGTTGTCACTGGGTTAGTAATCCAGAGGCCCAGGCTAATGTTCTGAGGACATGGGTTAAAATCCCATCATGGCTGTTGGTGGAATTTGAATTCAATTAATAAATCTAGAATTGAAAAGCTAGTCTCAATAATGGTGACCATGAAACCATTGTCAATTGTCATGAAAACCCATCTGGTTCACTGATGCCCTTAAAGGAAATCTGCCATCCTTACCTTACCTGGTCTGGCCTACAGTTCGACTCCAGACCCACAGCAATGTGGTTGACGCTTAACGCCCTCTGAACTGGCCTAGCAAGCCACTGAGTTCAAGAGCAATTAGGGATGGGCAACAAATGCTGGCCTTGCCAGTGACACCCACATCCTATGAAAGAATAAAGAAAAAAATTAAAACTGAACTTGACTGCACGAGTTGCTAAGTTCATAAGTTCAATGAATTGAGATTCAGAAAATGGTGGTGCGTCTATATTGCTGTGATAAAGCGACACGGTGCAAATGTCTATCATTTCCTTCAGCAGCATGTTCTTAAATAAGCTCGCAACATGTATGAGTTTCAGTGCCAGTGTGATGCTAGGTACATAGGCCTATGTCCCAGTGATTGGCTGACTGAGTCCTTCGGTTGATCGCAAAAGGCAGTGTACAGACTGTACTCAACAAGCCAATGCTTACAAAACCCAAAACAAAATGTCTACTGTTAGATATGGTTCTGCGATTGGACAGCATTTGCTGAACAATCCTGAGTATGCTAATAGCTACACTAACAACCAATTTAAGATAATCAGTTGAGCTCGTAATGTGGGTCATTTACACTTGCTGGAAGTGACATACGTTCATATGCAGGGACCCGTTCTGTGCCAGCAAAAGGAGTATGCTCAAGCCTTGCACCTTTTTTGAATTACCTGGGAATTAGTTCCCTGTTGCTTTCTGTATGGCGGCGCCTCAGCCAGAGTCAACTTTCCAGCCAATCAGCACCCTTTTCTCCTGCAGTATAAATTGCTGTGATTGTTTGAAATTTGGCATTCTTGCATTTGTCCTGGTGAGTGCGAGACAAAAAGCTTCAGCAGCATGTCCCTCTTTTCATCAGTATTCAAGTTCTGTACTACCAAGCGACTGTTTATGTATTTCTCAGTTGCAAATGCCTCTGTCTATTCAAGCGACGAAGGTCCATACATATGATTTGATGGAATTATTTTTTAAGAAATTATGTTTTTAGGAATAGACAAGATGGTAAATTAAATTCAATGGATCTGTTTCTCAGTGCCTTCTCTAGTCTGGAGGTCATTACCCACCAGAAAACATTCAGGGCCATTGCTAAACAGTCCAGAAACACACGGCAACTTCTTGCACCAACTTAAGTTAATCATACACAAAGCAGACAGAGGGTCAGAGGTCCCTGGGACATCAAACATCATGAACACAACATAAGCAGCATAACCTCTTCAGTACCAGACCACATCATCTTTGGCTGGGTTTGGGAGAGGATGTTATATATTTTCAATCATCAGCCACCTCTTCCGCTCATCTGAATCACTCCTCCTTACCTTGTGCCAGAGTCTACTTTACTCTGATAATTGCCTGCGTTGTGATATGAACAGCTAATCGCTTCCTCTGGAACATTTTCCAGGTTACCCTGTGAATCAGTTATTACTGACAGCTCCTTTCCTCTTCCAATACTGTCAAAGCTC
Organism: Carcharodon carcharias; assembly: GCF_017639515.1. Classification (NCBI taxonomy): domain Eukaryota; kingdom Metazoa; phylum Chordata; class Chondrichthyes; order Lamniformes; family Lamnidae; genus Carcharodon; species Carcharodon carcharias. The sequence goes on along the minus strand of NC_054507.1, from coordinate 20,269,665 downwards.
AGCTGGCACTGCAGCAAGGATGAGCCAAAACCTTGTGTTGTTAACTATTTTGCTGCCAAATCTGTTTATCTAGTGCAATGCGCTGTTAGCTGGGGAATGATTGACTGTTTGCAGTGCTGAAGAACCTGGTGCCTCTCATACTCGTACAAACTGAGCCCAATGATGCAGCATGGTAAAGGCTTATGAACAAAGGCTATTAACACATTTATGTTCTAATTTTCAGGCTACTGGAGTTCTCTGCTTCATTTATGCTACACGGCTGTAATCTGTCGACTTTACTCCTTGACATTCACTTCTGCAGAGAGGTCAGACCCAGCTGGTACCTGTTGCATTTCACACCAGTGCATCTATTGGCTTGACACAAGTGTTTAACTATGGGTCAAGATGGTCACTTCTCATGATTCTGCTAAGGGCAGCATGCTCAACTCTGAATCTGTTAGCATCACATTTACATTGCATGCAGTGCAAAGTGGGACACTGACAAGGGTGTGACATTCATACAGTTAATGCAACCTGCCTTTTAGGGAGGGGGATGGATAGCACTGAGCCTTCACCAATTTTGCCATGTGAAGAGAGTCTGTATCATGTTTATGTTGGCATCCAGCACGATCCCACCAGCCTCATTCCAGGGTTGGCAGCATTTATACTCTTGCAGTCTTTTAAAAAGGTAATTAATGTTGGCAGAGCAGAGATGCCAGTGTGACAACTTCAAGTCACCACAGAGTGCATTGTTGCCTGAAGGCAAATGGGAAGATCAAAGGCCTCCACTCTTTGTGAGGCCAGGGAGCCATTATACTGTGCTGGTACTGGCACTGGAACTATACAAAAAAACCCCACAACTTTACTTCTTTTCATGGGTCTAATCAATAGAGAGATCTCAGGACAACTTACACTCAAACTGGCAGCTATTTGCATACGTATCCTAGAAACTAGAGAAAAAACAAATACTTGCACAACACAACTAAACTATCCACCAACGGCATCAATATCCTACTCAATTCACAGCCTATGTACAGTATACACAAATTCAACCAAGTGGCCCAGTTCAGCTGCATTGCAATTTCTGTAGCAAATATATACCCACAAAGAGTGTTTCCCTCCTGCACCTCAGTTTTCTTCCCTCCTCTCCTGAAGAGATGGCTTCCTCCTGGCGTATACGTCCACAGGTGCTGACACTGTTACCTTGACTAGGTGCTGGCTTCTCAAACACATGATACCTTTTCAAGCTAACCAGTCTTCATGGTATTCAGGACCATGAATGTTGTCAAGCTGTTTGACTATGGGGGCCATCACAGTGTGCCTTAATCTTTTCATTACCCAATGACCACATACATGCACTTACACAAAGTCACTGAATATTGTCAGGAGCAGGGAGAAGACTGAGCTAAAATGAACAAAGTGCTAAACTTGGACAAAAAAAACCAGATAAAGAATAGCATTAAGTACCAGCAAATGAAGCTGAGGCAGATGTTTTACAGAGCTTAGAATGTGGGAGATATACTGGGGATTTAGAAACTGGTGTCTCAGGAAGTTGTAGATTTAATAGCACAAATAGAAACTTGCCTGCAATCTGGGCAGGAGTCCACAGTAAATGTATTGGATTCTAGTTTTTTCTTAGGAGGGACAGAATAGGTAAGAAAGGAGAAGGGACAGCAATATTGGTTCAAGAGGGAATGAATACCTGTTGTAGACAGGGCTGATGTACACTAAAGAGACAATATAATTCGAGATCAAAGATAAAAAAGGGATATTAGTCAGGATTATTCTACAGACCCACAGATTGTGGGAGGGATATCTATAGACAGATCAGGAAGAGTTTAATTACCCGCTCACTGATTGGGACAACGAGGGACTAAATGGAAAAGGAAATGGAATTCCTAAAGGTGTGCAGGACTCCTTCCTCAAGCAATATATCATTTCCCTACAAGAGACGAAGCACTGCTAGATCTAGTTATGACTAATGAAACAGAGCAAAAAGATGAGTTAAATGTCAGCTGTTGAGTGAACACTTCAGGTTAAGGTTTGAGACCCAAATAGAAAGGGAAAACATTAGTACAGCCAGGACACCAGATTGGGATAGGGTAGATTTTAGACAGATGAAGAAGTGAGGTGCATATGCTCCTCAATTGCATTATGAGCTCTGCAGATGGGATATATCCTCTTCACTGGAAACACTTGTCAATAGTTTCCTGTTATAAGGCACATGCTATTGGAAATTATAATTCTTGATACTCTTGCTGGACTGTAGTGTAGTGCTCCCCCTATCTCTCCAGGGGATGGGAGCTGGACTTCAAGGCACTGTTGGTCTGTTCATTAAATGTGTGTGTAGCAGCATTCAAAGCTTCACTGAACCCGTGATCACACTCAGTCCCTGAGTGGCGCAGTGGTATCATCAGCCACAGTTGTAACAGATAATCTTTTGGTCTCCAAACAGTCATTCTTGACATGTTGCACTGAATGCAAGAATGTTTGATTGTCAGAGAACAAGGAAATCATGGCCACTTCCAGGTTAATATGTATTTGCATGCAGAATCACCTGGCTGGCATCATTCATAGACTGCTCACATTCAAAGAATGACACCCTCCCATTCATGAAATGTAAGGAATCTTCAGTTGGGGTCTTTATTGCCACGTGGGTAGAATCAATGACACCTTATACTTGGGCATAACCATACTGCCCAACAAAACCATGAAATAAAAGTCAGGTGAGATGCAAATCAGACTACCAACTTTACCCTGAGAAAATCATAAATTCACACATCATTTTCCCATTTTGCAGCTGGACTGCAGCGGTTCAAGGCAGCTCACCACCACCTTTTCATGGGCATCTAGTGGAGTGCAATAAATGCTGGCCTAGCCAACGAAGCCCTCATCCCGTGTATGAATTTTAAAAAAGCTATTTTCTCCCCTCTTACTGGTCCTAACTACCACTTCCAGGCTGAGATCCATTGGATAGGTAACTTGGTCTTGGACAAGATCAACAGCACTTTCAAATTTTCCTCATTCTATCGCTGCAGGGAAGCGCCTTGCTGTCAGATTAAAAGATGTGAGACACCCGGCACAGAAACGTGGTAATATGTTTAACAATTACCAAAAATGTGGAAAACACATAGCAGGTCAGTCAGAATCTATTGAAAGAACTGACAGTTAATGTTTCAGGTAGGAACCTTAGTCAAAAACATTTCTGATAAAGGCTTTACAGCCAAAACATTCTCTGTTCTCACCACAGATTCTGACTGACCCACTGTTTCCATCCTTTTCTGTTTCAAATTTTCAGCATCTGCAATTGTTTTTAAAGAAACTATCTTCCCCACCATCCAAAAGTACAATTCCATGGGTTCGGATCGCCTCCTGGTGCTTGGCCCAAGTGGTCATTCTTCATGTGTGAGCCAAAACAGTGAATGGCAGCAGCCCATTTCTAAAGGGCTTGGAAGCAGAGTTGACCCTGTCCTCACCAACTTCTGCATAAATCTTCTAACAAATGTTCCTGAGTCGTGATTAGGAATTTCCCCCTTCCTCATCCTGGGACACTGAGTCAATTATACTGCCCCTACTGGCTGCAGTCTGTTAAGTCAGCACTGATCAGATCATAAAAACAAAAGAACTGCGGATGCTGGAAACCCAAAACAAAAACAGAATTACCTGGAAAAACTCAGCAGGTCTGGCAGCATCGGCGGAGAATAAAAGAGTTGACGTTTCGAGTCCTCATGACCCTTCGACAGAACTTGAGTTCGAGTCCAAGAAAGAGTTGAAATATAAACTGGTTTAAGGTGTGTGTGTGGGGGGCAGAGAGAGAGAGAAGTGGAGGGGGTTGGTGTGGTCGTAGGGACAAACAAGCAGTGAGAGAAGCAGATCATCAAAAGATGTCACCAACAATAGAACAAAAGAACACATAGGTGTTAAAGTTAGTGATATTATCTAAACGAATGTGCTAATTAAGAATGGATGGTAGGGCACTCAAGGTATAGCTCTAGTGGGGGTGGGGAGAGCATAAAAGATTTAAAAATATTTAAAAATAATGGAAATAGGTGGGAAAAGAAAAATCTATATAATTTATTGGAAAAAAACAAAAGGAAGGGGGAAGCAGAAAGGGGGTGGGGATGGGGGAGGGAGCTCAAGACCTAAAGTTGTTGAATTCAATATTCAGTCCGGAAGGCTATAAAGTGCCTAGTCGGAAGATGAGGTGTTGTTCCTCCAGTTTGCGTTGGGCTTCACTGGAACAATGCAGCAAGCCAAGGACAGACATGTGGGCAAGAGAGCAGAGTGGAGTGTTAAAATGGCAAGCGACTGGGAGGTTTGGGTCATTCTTGCGGACAGACCGCAGGTGTTCTGCAAAGCGGTCGCCCAGTTTACGTTTGGTCTCTCCAATGTAGAGGAGACCACACTGGGAGCAACGAATGCAGTAGACTAAGTTGGGGGAAATGCAAGTGAAATGCTGCTTCACTTGAAAGGAGTGTTTGGGCCCTTGGACGGTGAGAAGAGAGGAAGTGAAGGGGCAAGTGTTGCATCTTTTGCGTGGGCATGGGGTGGTGCCATAGGAGGGGGTTGAGGAGTAGGGGGTGATGGAGGAGTGGACCAGGGTGTCCCGGAGGGAGCGATCCCTATGGAATGCCGATAGGGGGGGTGAAGGGAAGATGTGTTTGGTGGTGGCATCATGCTGGAGTTGGCGGAAATGGTGGAGGATGATCCTTTGAATGCGGAGGCTGGTGGGGTGATAAGTGAGGACAAGGGGGACCCTATCATGTTTCTGGGAGGGAGGAGAAGGCGTGAGGGCGGATGCACGGGAGATGGGCCGGACACGGTTGAGGGCCCTGCCAACGACCGTGGGTGGAAAACCTCGGTTAAGGAAGAAGGAGGACATGTCAGAGGAACTGTTTTTGAAGGTAGCATCATCGGAACAGATGTGACAGAGGCGAAGGAACTGAGAGAATGGGATGGAGTCCTTACAGGAAGCGGGGTGTGAGGAGCTGTAGTCGAGATAGCTGTGGGAGTCGGTGGGTTTGTAATGGATATTGGTGGACAGTCTATCACCAGAGATTGAGACAGAGAGGTCAAGGAAGGGAAGGGAAGTGTCAGAGATGGACCACGTGAAAATGATGGAGGGGTGGAGATTGGAAGCAAAATTAATAAATTTTTCCAAGTCCCGACGAGAGCATGAAGCAGCACCGAAGTAATCATCGATGTACCGGAGAAAGAGTTGTGGAAGGGGGCTGGAGTAGGACTGGAACAAGGAATGTTCCACATACCCTATAAAGAGACAGGCATAGCTGGGGCCCATGTGGGTACCCATAGCCACACCTTTTATTTGGAGGAAGTGAGAGGAGTTGAAGGAGAAATTGTTCAGCGTGAGAACAAGTTCAGCCAGACGGAGGAGAATAGTGGTGGATGGGGATTGTTTGGGCCTCTGTTCGAGGAAGAAGCTAAGGGCCCTCAGACCATCCTGGTGGGGGATGGAGGTGTAGAGGGATTGGACGTCCATGGTGAAGAGGAAGTGGTTGGGGCCAGGGAACTGGAAATTGTTGATGTGACGTAAGGTGTCAGAGGAATCACGGATGTAGGTGGGAAGGAACTGGACAAGAGGAGAGAGAAGGGAGTCAAGATAACGAGAAATGAGTTCTGTGGGGCAGGAGCAAGCTGAGACGATTGGTCTACCACCTCACCTCAATGAATTTCGGGCTCGGCATGATGCTGAACTCTTCTTCCCAGGGAGAATATTGGAGGTGGGTGAAAGGATCCGTTGAATGGGGAGAGGACTCCTGCCCAAAGAAGTGAGCCCGGAAACGAAGACGGCGGAAGAAGAGTTCAGCATCATGCCGAGCCCGAAATTCATTGAGGTTAGGCGGTAGACCGATCGTCTCAGCTTGCTCCTGCCCCACAGAACTCATTTCTCATTATCTTGACTCCCTTCTCTCTACTCTTGTCCAGTTCCTTCCCACCTACATCCGTGATTCCTCTGACACCTTACGTCACATCAACAATTTCCAGTTCCCTGGCCCCAACCACTTCCTCTTCACCATGGACGTCCAATCCCTCTACACCTCCATCCCCCACCAGGATGGTCTGAGGGCCCTTAGCTTCTTCCTCGAACAGAGGCCCGAACAATCCCCATCCACCACTACTCTCCTCCGTCTGGCTGAACTTGTTCTCACGCTGAACAATTTCTCCTTCAACTCCTCTCACTTCCTCCAAATAAAAGGTGTGGCTATGGGTACCCGCATGGGCCCCAGCTATGCCTGTCTCTTTATGGGGTATGTGGAACATTCCTTGTTCCAGTCCTACTCCGGTCCCCTTCCACAACTCTTTCTCCGGTACATCGATGATTACTTCGGTGCTGCTTCATGCTCTCGTCGGGACTTGGAAAAATTTATTAATTTTGCTTCCAATCTCCACCCCTCCATCATTTTCACGTGGTCCATCTTTGACACTTCCCTTCCCTTCCTTGACCTCTCTGTCTCAATCTCTGGTGATAGACTGTCCATCAATATCCATTACAAACCCACCGACTCCCACAGCTATCTCGACTACAGCTCCTCACACCCCGCTTCCTGTAAGGACTCCATCCCATTCTCTCAGTTCCTTCGCCTCTGTTGCATCTGTTCCAACGATGCTACCTTCAAAAACAGTTCCTCTGACATGTCCTCCTTCTTCCTTAACCGAGGTTTTCCACCCACGGTCGTTGGCAGGGCCCTCAACCGTGTCCGGCCCATCTCCTGTGCATCCGCCCTCACGCCTTCTCCTCCCTCCCAGAAACATGATAGGGTCCCCCTTGTCCTCACTTATCACCCCACCAGCCTCCGCATTCAAAGGATCATCCTCCGCCATTTCCGCCAACTCCAGCACGATGCCACCACCAAACACATCTTCCCTTCACCCCCCCTATCGGCATTCCATAGGGATCGCTCCCTCCGGGACACCCTGGTCCACTCCTCCATCACCCCCTACTCCTCAACCCCCTCCTATGGCACCACCCCATGCCCACGCAAAAGATGCAACACTTGCCCCTTCACTTCCTGTCTCCTCACAGTCCAAGGGCCCGAACACTCCTTTCAAGTGAAGCAGCATTTCACTTGCATTTCCCCCAACTTAGTCTACTGCATTCGTTGCTCCCAATGTGGTCTCCTCTACATTGGAGAGACCAAACGTAAACTGGGCGACCGCTTTGCAGAACACCTGCGGTCTGTCCGCAAGAATGACCCAAACCTCCCAGTCGCTTGCCATTTTAACACTCCACCCTGCTCTCTTGCCCACATGTCTGTCCTTGGCTTGCTGCATTGTTCCAGTGAAGCCCAACGCAAACTGGAGGAACAACACCTCATCTTCCGACTAGGCACTTTACAGCCTTCCGGACTGAATATTGAATTCAACAACTTTAGGTCTTGAGCTCCCTCCCCCATCCCCACCCCCTTTCTGCTTCCCCCTTCCTTTTGTTTTTTTCCAATAAATTATATAGATTTTTCTTTTCCCACCTATTTCCATTATTTTTAAATATTTTTAAATCTTTTATGCTCTCCCCACCCCCACTAGAGCCATACCTTGAGTGCCCTACCATCCATTCTTAATTAGCACATTCGTTTAGATAATATCACCAACTTTAACATCTATGTGTTCTTTTGTTCTATTGTTGGTGACATCTTTTGATGATCTGCTTCTATCACTGCTTGTTTGTCCCTACAACCACACCCCCCCTCCACTTCTCTCTCTCTCTCTCTCTCCGCCGCCCCCCCCCCCCACCCCCCCCCCCCCCCCCCCCCCCCCCCCCCCCCCCTCAAAACACACACCTTAAACCAGCTTATATTTCAACTCTTGGACTCAAACTCAACTTCTGTCGAAGGGTCATGAGGACTCGAAACGTCAACTCTTTTCTTCTCCGCCGATGCTGCCAAACCTGCTGGGTTTTTCCAGGTAATACTGATCAGATCGTCCTGCTTTGTACAGCTCAGCTCCGTACTGCACTGGGCAGTGCTATTAAGCAACTGGGAGATCCCGCTATTGTTAATCTCTTTGAGGCAATTTCCAAATCCTAACAGGAAAGCAACAAAGTAATGTTATTTAAGAGAATGTAATACTAACCACAAGATAAAAATTAAAGTCAGTCTAGTTTCAAATTGGATTCTTCCTGAAATGTGGGCTCTCAGTCAATTAAGTAGTATTGTTCAGTCTGATCCACCCTCATCAAATTGTCTTAGAGCGATCCAGGGTCCTTTCAGGTTTCAGGATGGGAAAGGGGTAACAGAGGTACCTATTCTTACCCCTCCCAGAATTTAAAACCTACAAACAAACAATCTGAAAGACACAAAGAAGCCTTTAAATATAAACCAGTCAGGTGATTCGAACCCAAGTCAGGCAGGAGATTTGTAAATGTGACAGTGATTAGTGTCATCAATCTGTTTTCACTATGTTCCTTACCTTGCCATTATTTTCTGATCAAAATGGATGATCATCACTTAATATTTGTTCAGAAGCTGCTCATTCCCTCATTAGTGATGTAGCTCATCCTATGGATATTACCAAAGACCCAAGGGCTTAATTTAATGTTAATCTTGAAATGGCTTGCAACAACAGCATCCAATATCATTCCAGTAACGCACATCAACTATGCCTTCAAGCATTAAATGCTTCTCCTTTCATACAGGAAATAATAACACTGTAAAATTCACAGTGCTTCCCCCTCAAGTTGTGACTCCCTTCCAACAGCTCTAAGAGTGTCCATTGAGGTGTGAGATCTCTTGGGGCACACTTAAAGCAAAGCTTGCATTGTAAAGATTCACCGTGGAGTTTGGTGGATGGTGGGGGTGAAGGCAAGGTGGTAATCGGAGAGTGGAGGAGAGAAACATCAAACTCTTGACATTAAAACATAGACAATATGAAGTGTTGTTACCCGGACATGTTACACATGGTGCTTGGATGCAGCCTTGCAGCAGTAATTTCACAGGGTTCTTTGTTTCAGGAAGCAGCTGCCAGCACAAACAGAAGCAGCCATAGGCAACTCAAACAGTTCTACACCTAGACCCCACGTAAAGAGGCAGGTCACCTTTTAATGCCTAGTGAGCAAGAGCACAGCAATGAAAATATCCATCAGACCCTGTTCCTGCCAATCAGGGCCTGCTTTTTCCAGTCAGGGTCTGTTCCTGCCAATCAGGGCCCGCTTTTTCCAGTCAGGTCTGTTCCTGCCAATCAGGGCCTGCTTTTTCCAGTCAGGGTCTGTTCCTGCCAATCAGGGCCTGCTTTTTCCAGTCAGGGTCTGTTCCTGCCAATCAGGGCCTGCTTTTTCCAGTCAGGTCTGTTCCTGCCAATCAGGGTCTGCTTTTTCCAGTCAGGGTCTGCTCCTTCCACAGATCACATGCATCCGGTCGACTGCATCTCGTTTGAGAGCAGCCATCGAAGTCCCTTCCTCTGATTCCCACCACCCTCTGGGTGAAACAATTCTTCCTTGCATTCTCTCTAAACCTCCTGCCCCTTACCTTAAATCTATGCCCCCTGGTTATTGATCCTCCACCAAGGAGAAAAGTTCCTTCCTATCTACCCTATCTATGCCTCTCATAATTTTATACACCTCAATCATGTCCCCCCGCAATCTCCTCTGCCCCAGGGAAAATAACCCCAGTCTATCCAATTTCTCCTCATAACTAAAACTCTCCAGCCCAGGCAACATCCTGGTAAATTTCCTCTGCACTCTCTCCAGTACAATCACATCCTTCCTATAATGCGGATTCCAGAACTACACACAATACTCTTGCTGTGGCCTAACCATGTTTTATACAGTTCCAGCATAACCTCCCTGCTCTTATATTCTATGCCTCGGCTAATAAAGGCAAGTGTCCCATATGCCTTCTTAACCACCTTATCTACCTGTCCCTCTACCCTAAGGGACCAGTGGACATGCACACCAAGGTCCCTCTGATCCTCGGTACTTCCCAGGGTCCTACCATTCATCATGTATTCCCGTGCCTTGTTTGTCCTGCCCAAGTGCATCACCTCACACTTATCCGGATTAAATTCCATTTGCCACTGATCAGCCCATCTGACCAGCCTGTCTATATCCTCCTGTAATCTAAGGCTATCCTCCTCACTGTTTACCACCCCACCAATTTTCATGTCATCCGTGAACTTACTGATCAACCCTCCTACATTCAAGTCTAAATCGTTTATATATACCACAAACAGCAGGGGACCCAACACCAATCCCTGTGGAACCCCACTGGACACAGGCATCCAGACACAAAAACACCCCTCGACCATCACCCTCTGCTTCCTGCCACTCAGCCAATTCTGGATCTAATTTGCCAAATTGCCTTGGATCCCATGGGCTCTTACCTTCATTATCAGTCTCCCATGTGGGATCTTATCAAAAGCCTTGCTGAAGTCTAAGTAGACTACTTCAAATGCATTGCCCTCATCTACACACCTGGTCACCTCTTTGAAAAATTCAATCAAATTGGTCAGACACGACCTCCCCTTAAAAAAACCATGCTGACTGTCCTTGATTAATCTCTGTCTCTCCAAGTATAGATTAATTCTGTCTCTCAGAATTGCTTCCAATAGTTTCCCCATCACTGAGGTTAGACTGACTGGCCTGTAGTTCCCTGGTTTATCCCTTCCTCCCTTCTTGAATAACAATCCCACATTGGCTGTCCTCCAGTCCTCTGGCACCTCTCCTGTGGCCAGAGAGGTATTGAAAATTATTGCCAGCGCCCCTGCTATCTCCTCCCTTGCCTCACACAACAACCTGGGATACATTTCATCTGGGCCTGGAGATTTATCTACTTTTAAGCCTGCCAGACCACTTAGAACCTCCTCCCTTTCTATGCTAATTTCTTTAATTATATCGCAGTCCTTCTGCCTGATTTCCATACCCACGTCGTCCCTCTCACTTGTGAACTGACACAAAGTATTCATTTGGAACCCTACCCACGTCTTCCAGCTCCACACACAAGTTACCACTATGGTCCTTAATGGGCTCTACTCTTTCCCTAGTTATCCTCTTACTCTTAATGTACTTGTAAAGTAACTTTGGATTTTCCTTTATTTTACCTGCCAATATTTTTTTCATGCCCCCGTTTTGCTCTCCTAATTTCCTTTTTAAGATCCCCCTACACATTCTATACTTCTCCAGGGCCTCCGCTGTTTTGAGCCCTCAGTATCTGCCATAAGCCCCCTTCTTTCTCTTTATCCAATCCTGTATATCCCTCGACATCCAGGGTTCCCTGGATTTGTTGGTCCCATCCTTTATCTTTACTTCTCAAAACAATTAACGTGATGAATTATTTTCTAGAAGAGTGACTGTTGCGATGCAAGGAACACAATACACCCTAATTAATAACAAGCCTTGGAAAACCCCAATTCCATTTAGAATCCACCCACACAGCGCTCCTAGCTAGGTATACGTTCCTTTTGCAAATGTAAAGCGCTGTTGAAAGCCAATCTACATTTGCAGCTCTACTCTAATCGTTGCTTATTGTTTCAGCAGATTTCAAACCTCAGGCACAGGCTGAGCGTCGGCATCAGATGGTAGTGAACGCTGTTGGTGACATCCCAGTTTAAGCCAGCTGGAAAGCAGCCACCGCCTTCATGCTTTGGAAATGAGCTACAAGTGGGCCCAATGCAAATCAAGCTGTTGCACCCTCATCGATTGCGACTGAGACTCGCTAGAACACACACCTCATGCTAACGTACCTCTCTGGCTTGGAACCAAGAGCAATGTTCTCATCGACTGGAACAGAATTAGCAATCAGCAGGAGCTTGAAAAATCTGCTTGGTCGCTGGATCCAGAATTCCATGCACAATTTAAATGGTTTAACTGCGACTATGAAAGGTTTTCATTTATATAGTGCCTCTCACGACCTCAGGGACCCCCCCCCCCCCCCAGCGTGCTTAAGTCAGTTGCGTACTTTTGAAGTGATGTATGCAACTTGCAATTGTCAAGTATTGCCCCTCTACGTTTTTCAGTTTGATCTGCAATTGTTTGCTATTTGAAAAAAAAACTGGAGATTGTTCAAAATTGACAATTTCACACATAAACCTGTGACTATATAACTGCTGGAATCCCCGCTACATGCCACAACACCCAGTGTAAGCAGGACTCTCTGCTTTTTTTTAATGTGCTTACTTTCACATTAGCATCCATAATCCAGAGTATATATCGCTGGACATGCTGACGCTCATCAGGGTAAAATTTGGCGCAATTGAGGTCGTAGCATCTACGTGTCTTACCAATTATATGACCAGCGAAGCCTCAACCTGATTCCCAATGGGCATGGCCCACAAGCATCTCTAAACTGGGCAATCTCATCGTCTGGAACATCGGGAAAACATGTCACTACTACAATACCGCCTCGAGGCTGAGGCACATTGCTGGGGCAATGTAGACTTTATGCCTAACTTTGCTATACTGGGTGTCTGAAATGGAAAGTGTTCCCATCCCTCACCTTGAGTACAAAATTTACAGGATAAGAAAGGTGGTGCATTGCTATAGATATTGGATTGCTGGGTATTGGTGTAACGGCAACTCAAAGATGTCATCATGGGAATGGTTTGGGTTATTCCAAACTGTTTTAAGAGATTAAAAGAACGGCAAAACACCGCTTTCACCTTGCTTAAGGCCTGCCGCAAGTACATTTCTTCATAAAAGTCCAAATGCGGATGGAGCCGAACAGCAAAAATCCGAGGCAGGAAGAAACATTCTTATTTTTGCCATTTTATCATGAATGAGACCATGTTGAGTCAGTGCGGCATCACTTAACATCACCGGCTGGTGTATGGTGCCTGCTCATTTCTGTGTCGATGATAGATGTATGAACTGGCATGAAAATCACCAGGAACTGTACAAGTTTGACTCCTCTACATGTCTCCTGAGGAAACACAAACCCCTCCTTTGATTTCACATTTTACAATTTCCTCAGCGAACAGATTGCATCCAAAACATCCATCTGCATCAACATATGCAAAGACCAATCGGAAGAGGCTCATTAGGCAAAATAAATGTTTGTTGTGGCGCAATCCGAATAATTAAAGCACGCTTGACAGAAAGATGTACTCCACATTTCCCTCCTTTCCTAAAATACCGAGAGAGACAAAGCAACCCGGCCTCCTTCGAACTAAAATTAGCCAGAAGGACACTCAACCCTCTAGATTGGTACTGTTCCCAGACAACGCCAGTCTATTTCCTTTCCAGCTGCCGTTATCTCAAATCACGAGTGTAACAATCGGTAATTACTAAGTATGCTTTGTAGTTTCTTTGGTGACATTATTTTCTTTATTTATACGTTTCCCCAATTTGTTTTCTCCCCGTCTCCTTTGAGGTGTTGATTTATGCTGGGATAACAAGCAAGTCTTCTATACTGTCCGACTCGCCATGCTCCACGCCTACGTTTAGACAGTGTGAATTGATGGATTCACAAGGACACGGAGCACATCTATCGAGCGGTATCTTTACCCAGTATCAGCGCACCTGCAGTTTCTAGCAGAGGTCACTCTACAGTGATCAGATGCAGGCAATTTAGCACTTCGCAACTCCTCAGATTCACTGAAGCTGTCCGTGCCCTTATTCAGTAAGACTTGGACAACATTTAGGCTTCGGCAGATAAGGATCAAGGAGTATTCACACCACAAGTTACCTGTGGACCATCTCAAACAGAGAGAATTCAACCATCTCCCCTTGACTTTCAACATGATTACCATCACTCAATCCCCCACTAAAATAAGAGTTACCATTGACCAGAAACTGAACGAGCCATATAAATACTGTGGCTACAAGAGCAGGTCAGAGGCTAGGAATCCTGCAGGGAGTAACTCACCCCCTGACTCCCCAAAGCCTGTCCGCCATCTACAAGGCACAAGTCAGGAGTGTGATTGAATGCTCGCCATCTGCCTGGACAAGTGTAGTGCCAACAACACTCAAGAAGCTTGGCACACAAAGGACAAAATGGCCCATTTGATTGGCACCCCATCCACAAACATTCACTCCCTCCACCACCGACGCACAGTGGCAGCAGTGTGTGTACCATCTACAAGATGCATTGCAGGAACTCACCAAAGCTCCTTTGACAGCACCTTCCAAACCAATGACCTCTACCACATGGGAGGACAAAGGCAGCAGATGCATGGGAACACCACCACCTGCAAAGGCCCCAAGTCATGCACCCATGCTGACTTGGAACTATATCACTGAACCTTCATCGTCGCTGGGTCAAAATCTTGGAACTCACTCTCTAACAGCACTATGGGTGTTCCAGCAGTGTACACAGTGCAGTGGTTCAAGGCAGCAGCAGTTCACCACCACCTTCGCAGCAATTAAGAATGGGCAATGAATGCTAGCCGAGCCACATCCTGTGAAAGAATGAAATATTCTTTCCCATCCTATGCAGCTACACTGAGAGCAAGTGTAGTTCGCCCCAGTGTCCTGGACCAATACTTATTTCCCTTAAATAAATATCACTAAATAAAACCCCAAGTGTCTGGTAAGCGTCCCATTACTACCCCTGGGAGCTTACTGTGTGTAAATTGGCTGTCACATTTCCTGCCTTACTAGTGACTACACTTGAAAAGTACATCATTGGCTGTAAAGCACTTTGGGATATCCTGATATTATAAATGTAAATCTTCCTTCATTGTCACTATTCTGAGATCAGTTACTAATATACAGGCCAATAGTCAACGATTATGTTTGGTAGGGGTTGATTTCACATTGGGTAATGTAACTATTTAGCCATTCCTTTTGACTTCTAAAGTGAGTGCCTAGTGTGTGTGTATGTACGTTTTATTTCTAAGTATAGTGCAGGCACGCATGCACACCTTAAAGTAAAGGATGCATTTTTTTATAGAACTGCTCCAGTCATGTATTCCTACTACATGTATAGTTTTCAGAAGGGAACTTTGGTACATTTTCTCAAACATTCTCCTGCAATGGAGAAGAGGGGAAAATTTTGAAATGAAACAAGGTGGAGTAGAATGATGGGCAAAAGGGACTTGCAAAATTAGATCGATTTATTTTCTAGACACTAGTTCCTAAACGCAAGTTTAAAAAAGCATCAAGATCTGTATGCCAACATTAGTTGGTTTTTGACCTATAATTATCTCCCTTCTTCAGTGCCAGCTAGTAGGTACAATTCCACTGCTGTCTACTGCCTGTCTGGACCTAAACAATTTAACATATTCATTTTGGAGTTTTCATAAAACTTAAAGATTAGGAAATTTAATTTCTTCCACTCAAGGCATTTCTTCCTACAGAATATTAAACAATTTCTTCCATTCCCCACCAGCTAACATGCCATGATGCATTTGTAATTGAAGTAAACTCCAAATCCACAGATAGTGCAAAAGATCCAAGCCAGCTTCTGGCCACTGTTCACTGTCAACTGCAATAGTGAAGCAACCAGATGCTGCAATGGGCCTTTCAGTTTTGGGTCCTGGGTTCAGACTGGACTGATGAAATGGATGTTGCCTCCTTCCCTGGCTCTAAGGCTCTTACTTGAAATGAGTTTGGGTAGCCTCAGCCCAGTTGTTAATATGTGGGCACTCAAGCACAGAACTGGCAGTCTCACAGCATGATGGTGCATTGCTGGTGCAATGGCAAGAGGGAACCTTTTGAGGCTGAAATGAAGAATCATTGTTGGGGCAGAGTAGAAGGAACTTTATTCTGCAGCTAGCCCTAGGTGTATTTGACATTAAGAGTACTTAAAGACATCATTGGGCAAAGTGGAAAGTGCTCTTTCCCCAGCACCAAAATATCCCTCACTTTGATGTTTGGGGGTGGGGCTGTGAACAAAAATGGATACAGATCCTTTATTATATCTAAATATTATGAACCAGTTACCACAGCCTCTGAAGGGTAGACACTTCCACTTGTTTGGGTCCATCTGACCATCTTAGAAATAGCCCTTTTACTCCTGCTCAAAATTGTTTACTGTACATGGTAATTTACCATCAAAAATCTGATTTCATCACGAGTGTGGGAGGGAAGATTATTAAGGAACTTCAGGAAATCTAAATGGTTATGTACTGTGTGGGTTTAGTACATCTCTCCTCAGTGAGGACTTCCCATGCAAGTTTGGAGCAATCAGCCGGCAGGAAGCACTGAGCCATTAAAAAAGAAAAATAAATTTCAAATTCCAAACACCGACTGGTGTCATTTTCTCAGCATTATCTGTGAACACAGCACAGGCAACATTTGAAATCAAATTTCCTTTTTTTAAAAAAAATTGCTGTCGTGACAAACACAATTGTACTTAATAGAACGGCAAAATAAAATAGAAAGGCTTTCTTCCTACAATCCTCCCAGTGTAAAGTGCCACTTGATGACAACTGTTCAGGAACTGAAAGAAAGAAAAGGCTTTATAGATCCTGCCAGCAACTGGAAATCAAAGATATCAAATGATAAAAGTTAATTTGGCGGTTTGCATGCTCAAAAGTGTGGGATGATTTTTTTTTTAAATCAGTTTCAAAATGACTTTCCTTCATGCAATTCCACCCCTGCCTTTCAATAAACAAAAAGATAGTGGTTGTTGTCTGGCAGAAAGAATGATATTGACATCTAAAACAAAGCACACATGGAGGCGCAAACTTTCCAAAGGCCTCAGCCCATACAAAGATTTAAAGATTGGATTGTCAAAGAGCACCAATTGGCCCCATTTCCCTGCCTTTTCCCAATGGTGCTGCAAAGTTCTCCATTCTAGTTCCAATAAGGATCAGGGGATTACTTTCCAGTGTACTGATGACCTCTATTTCAAGACAGGCATGATTACTTCAGGCATGGCACCAACATATTAACCAAGTTAAACAAAGTAGGGTTGACTAATAAAAGCCAAAAAAGTGCCTGACTTAAGTATTGTACTTGGATCATTGGGTGGGGTGGGGGGGGGGGTGTGTGGAAGAGAGTGCTGGAGGAGACAGACAGAGAGAGAGAGAGAGAGAGAGAGGGAGGGAGGGTATGTGTAGGAAAGAGACCCAACTAGATGTTGGTGGGTCCACCCAATGACCAAAGAACAGATGTTGACATCTCAGGCTGGCCAGCAATTATCACAGGTTTATAGAACACTGACGTGGAATCCCAGCCAAGTGCAAAAGTAAAATGCTGTGGATGCCGGAAATCTGAAATAAAAAACTGGAAATACAGGTGGTCAGGCAGTACTTTCTATTGTTATCCCAATGAAGTGATTGGGTTCATTAATGCAGAAAATGCTTCTGGAAAATTAAATATGATCTAATGTGCAACTGTGTTAGTATTAACTGGTCCAAAATTTGCTTAAGCTTCCAGGCTACACACTTGACACAAACAAGGTGGTCAAGCTGGGTAAATCACCTTGGAGGGGAACACACAAAATCCAAAATGCAGCCACAGGAAATAAGTGTTCAGCTTCTGAATGAGCCAAGTGTTACCTGGGCACCATAGAACAGAAGCAACAACCACACTCCTAAGGGACTGCATTTACTCTATATTCTCACCAAAATATTCTAGCATGTTTAGGTTGACAAAAATGTAATAGAAAATGGCTCTGCAAAGATACATCATCCATTGTTGTGATTCCAAAAACAGGCATGTCAACACACTGTTCCACCAGGAAGCAACACTTTTGGTGCTCGTTAGTATTGCTTCAGGTGACTTGAGTGTATTGAATTGGGGATTTGGAGGCAGGGAGATGGTGGAAGAGAAAAAAAAAAAGTGGAAAAGGTGCCTTTTTCTCCAGCTTTAGCCTGCTAATGGTTTCTATCCCTGCCAAAAAAAATCATATTCCAGCATAAAATTTATATAATCATAGCAGCAATTAGTCTGTTTGAAGCAAATGTCAGAAGGAATGGACAAACCATGAAATAGCAACATCCTTGCTGATTTGTTCAAGTGTGTAATTTGATTGGCAGCATGGCTTTTAAACTGAACCGTTACTTAACTTGACCAAGCAAGTTTATTTTTTTTTTAAAAAAGGCATTTATCAGCCTATCTTTTTCAAAGATGTGGAAAGAGAGAAACATCTCGCTTAACTACACTGAAATCATGTACCTCTACTATTAGCATCATTTAAGAAACTATTTGGCAATTAAAACATGGTGTATTATTTTGTTCTTTTCTGAAGGCAGGGGGATATGAAAAAGTTAAAACAGTGGCTGAAATAAACGGAAGAAGGTCCTGTGTTTGTGCTACAAATTCACTTAGTTCACCAGGTACATACAAGAGCTCTCAGAAGCTCTGGACTCAAAAATATCTATAGCGAAAAAGTGAATAAACTCCTAACTGGTGACACATGTCACAAAGTTTCAGACGGGGGTGGGAATCTTAGAAAATTGTATTCAACAGGATAAGTCAAAACAAACAAGATTTTTAAAAAAAAGTATTTTACTTGTATTCCATTTAACAGATTGTAAACAAAGATAGACATAGGTTTGCATTGCAACATCAAATCACAACATTTATTTACCAAACAATTGTTTTTTTAATAAAAAAAGACATTTTCACAGGAGTGATGATTTATATATAAAGCCACTTCACTCCAATATTGAGCAACTATAGGAGACCTGGATGCTAGGACTCTGGAATACCAGGCCTCCCAAGTATTTCAGAATCCTTAACTAAAACATCATTAAGGATATGCCCCATGACTGAGAATTTCCATCATGCGCTCAAAAGTCCTAAGGTCAGTTCAAAAAATTTGAACCTTACATTTGGAATGTCAATCTTTGAAAAGAGGGATAGATATTCTGACAGAGGGGCAAAAGCTGATGTTCACTAAGTAAACTCCTTCTCTCACCCCAAAATTCTCCCTTCCTCCTTTAAAAGTATTGACTCATACTGGGGTACAGTTGGATGGGCACCAGCCTGTGTACCTGAAGTAACCCTTCATGCGCAAGCCTAAGCAGCAAGGGCTAGGCTATTAGACTATTAAGGGCAGTAGACCAACTGATCTACATATGGCTTATTAATGATATACAAGGTAGTGCCCATTACCCACTAGGCCATCTGGGGAGTGAAATGAACTACATTTGCACTAAATATGTAACTGATTGATGAACTAACATTGGAAGAAGGTGCTCAGTAATGGTCAGTTTATAGACTGGTCTGGAAAGAAAAAATATGCTCCCCAAATTGTATTCCCATCCATCTTACAGAAATATGACTATGATGCACAAAACCATTTAATAGGCAGTGAGAATACTGAAGATGACAGGTACTGGACATACATTACAACCAGAGGTCAACTTCACTGTCACCAATCCTACTCTATCTCTCAAACAAACTTTTTTAAACTAAAGTGAACAGTTTAAAATGGCAACTTTGAAAAAATTTTCAAATAAAAGTTGCCAATAGAATTTATAGCAGCATGAAAAATTTACCTGCAAGAACTGGGCTATGACAATGCTGCAGAGATGGCAAAGCAGAGTAATTAACAGGGATCTGCTAATGAAAGGAACATCTCGCCTGCTTTGTAAATGAGCACTGTCTAATGAAAAACTACAGCAATGTGGCAGGGGGGGCGGCGGGGGGACTGAGAAAATTCTTGTCCTAGGATGGTTTCCCTCTTGCACACGCTTCACACCTTATATAAAAAAATCACCAGACACAATCCCCATGAGACCAATTAATTACAAAATTCAACTCCTGCAATTTAATTTAAGAGCCATTATAAACAAGTTTAAAATAAGGACAAACTCAGACTAAAAAAAAAAAAATTTTAAAGATAACTTTAGGGCCTTATTATGGTAGTTCAGGACCTTGGGCAGATCACAGGACAAATCTGTTCAGGGTCCCATGACTGAGCTAAATAAAACAGTTCATGGCTTCAAGGGACAATTATCTTATTATACACAAGTCTCATTAGTAAGAGAGTGCAGAGTTTGAACACAAAATTTGCAAGTTGATTCCTTGTTTCATTCAGAGTAGGGCAAGTTTCAGTTGTAAACTAAATTTCTTGACCAAGAACCATCATGATGCCAAAACACTCTCTCTGGGCAGCAGTCTTTGAATTAGGAATCAAATTAAGTTTTAGAAATATTTTCACCATTCTGTAGTTTAAAAAACAGAAGCCAAGGTGAACATTAAGGATTTATTATTGATAGGGATTTTGTCAAGATGCTGATATTGAACATGTATCACACAACCTAAACAGTCTTTCAATCACCAAACTGAGGTGCTGCTCACTGACTAAATCTCCGATTTTAACAAGCATTCTATATTGGCTTCATTCACACATATTGTCACATCTTGAACCAAACAGGCATCATAGAAGATTCAAGGCCCACAGGACATTCATGGACTTGTGTTCAGACTGTACACTTTCATCTTCCTCCTCCTGCCATTCATAATGCAGAGTCAGGAATGCAAACTGCCCATTCAGCTTTTGCAAATCATTTAGATTTCTAAAAACAATAGCCCTCAGCAAGCAGCTGGGATCTAACCAATTCTTTCCATCATTGTCTTTATAGACATTGTTTCACAAATGAAACAAAACTCTGGCACAAAAATCCAATTCAAGCAACACAAGTCCATATCGTTGGTCTGAGTGATATTCTACACAAATTCATGGTGGAGATATGTACTGTAAAGACCTCCAGAGAAATTAGGCAAAGCAACTGCAAGTCATCCCAAACTGTAAACAGTAATTGCCATTATTCTCCATAAAAGATATTTTAAGCAAGCATTACCAGGACAGGACTTCACACAAGATCAACTTTAAGAACTTTAAAAGAGCTGTTAGAATTTAGGAGAGATGGTGGAAAGCCTAAATAATCTTCCTTTATTCTGGTGCTTCTGGGAGGTCGAGAAAATCGCACCCATTCTGCCCAAGAGACTACTGCAAAACTTCTAAAAGGTTTCTGTGCAACTCTAATGAGACCCATTGATACGCTTGGCTTCCATCACTGGTCCTTCACACCATCAATGCCTGTTGTTCTGCAGAAATTACCACTCCTAAACATTTTACACAGCCTAAATTGGATGCTTATATTAAAATAAAAGCTCAAATGGCATCCCAGAACAAACAATATCCTTCAATTATTTACCACCTTTGCTAACTAGCCCAAGATTTTAACTGTATGAATTAATTTAATAATACAGCACTTTTGAAAGAACAACATTTAAGATGGTTTTCTGCTAACTAAAGCTTAAGAAACAGGAAAAGAGTGATCTACAATACTTGGAGGACAAAAGCCCAATGACCAGAATGCAGGGCTGCAATTGAAGAGTTAGTTTGTTAAACATTTTGCAATGAAAGGGTTTTCAACATCCAAATTTTGATGCCATCATGGGGAAGTTAATCAACAGGAGGAATAGAGAGGTGGCAGGAGAGCCAGACAGTCCCCACAGGGAGTCCCCATGTGCATCTTTCTAGTAGCTGGCTGGACCATGGCAGAGGCCATGGTGGAGAGAAATGCATCACTAAAAAAGGTAATCCCTGCCTCTAAAAATTGGTGAATGATAATATGTAATTTATCAATATACATAGGATCCAATGGAAAAACAACCCAGATGCCTAATAATTAGCAATTTTATAATAAACCCACAAACAGATCAATGGCTAAAAAGCATTAACTATCATCTTTCTTTGACATTGGAAGTGGTAATGGTTTGACAGCTCATCTATTTAGAGAGTCTTCGTGGTACAGATATGTCTCTAATCTCATGTGCTGGCAGATAACTCAGTCAGTGCTGTTCAAATCCAGTAGAAAAGAAATAAAACTCAATTCAATCCTTCATTTAATTGAAGTCCTAGCTTTGGGCTGGGCAGGAGGCAACCTGAATGTGTGCAGAGATGCAGTTTGAGCTCCTGACACTCTTGCTCCATTAACAACTAAAAACGTTGAAGAATATATAAAAAAAACGATCACCAAGCAGTGAGGTGATGGGGTTTTGCTTCATTAACATCCTTAACGCCAACATTGCCCACTCCATTTATAAAACACCAGTTTAGTAACATAAAAACATTTGCCAGTAAACAGTGCAGATTAGAACTCCAGTAAATATCGTATTGAAACATGTAACGCAATGAAATCCATCACATCTCTCCTACCTGAATCTCAACTAAAGCTTCACATTTACTAATTAAAAGTGTTCTAACTCCCTTAAATGGGTAAAACTCAGTCAACCACCCAGCTTTTCTCTGCATGGTTAACAGCCTGCGTTTCAGTCACCAGGTACTTTCCACTGCTTCCATTAAATGGTCCCGGAAGGAGCATGGTCTTGGAGGAATATCCTGGAGAACGTTTCCTCCAAATAGTGTCTGTGTCAGACCTAACAGCAAACCTGTTCCGACAGAACAGAGGACACGCATGCACACACACACACACACCTTTCAGCTTTATTCTGAGCTCCCCATCCCCAATTTCCACTGTTACCAGCAGACATGGAAATCCTTCAGAGCCTATCCATTTTGACACCACTACTAAAAAAAACAGTTTAAAACAAAAATGGAAGGAACACCAGTCACAGTAAACGTAAAAAAAACACACTGGCAATACCCAAGGGCAAAAACACTTTAAATAAAACATGCTAAAACCACATTTAGAAAAAAAACCCATATTGCACAGGGTACGTTGTGTAAACATTTAACTGCTTGAAATATCTGCCTCTTTGGATTAATTTCCATCCCATAATATTGTACAGTTGCATAATGAGGTCTCTCTCATTATGGTAATTCCAGCACCGACTGATGTAAACAACGCTTGGGTTTCTCTGTAGTGGAGAAGAGATATTTGATTGGTCAACCCCAAGAGTCTAGGGATTTGCTGAAAAGAACTGCTCGTTCACGAGTTTAAAGGTCACGTTCTATGGACCTGGGTTACGAAGGGCCTTGGAACTTAGAAACCCAACCTATAGCAGCATTCACAGTATAGTTTTAACATAATTCAGTCCCTTGAGTGGCTGGTCCATTTAAATTTCATCAGCCATAACTATCCAGCAATGTTACACGAGTCTCTTGCTGTTTGCTAGACACATCTTGGCAGAGGTGCTGGATCTGGTGACTGGAAGAGGCAGAGGCAGAGGCAGGGGCAGGGGCAGAGGCAGAGGCAGAGGCAATCTGTCCAACCCTGAAAGAAATCATATTGAACAAAGTTAGAATCACAATCAATTTGTTGCAGAAATTTTTACAGGGGGTGAAAATCCTCAAAAAAAAGTCCATTTTGATCTGCAATTACCCTTATTGCAATTTCTATTTTTGAAAATAAATGTTATGACAATATGCTGTACAGAATATTTATTTGTAATTTTATCAACTGGTTGTATATATTTTTTTTTAAAAAATGGACATGGACATGAAGTAGCTGCTAATTTACACCTGTGAAGTCACATTCCATTCCACAGAGATGCAAAACAAAAAAAAGACATGGAGAAGTCACGTGATAGAAACTTTTGTGGATGCTGGAATTGGGATCCAAGCAGAGAACACAGACGACCACAGGAGTCTCCCCCACTCTCCCTCCAGAACATTTCAAAGTTTGCACCCTGCTTTGCTGAGAGAAAAAAAAGTGTCTATATCCCTGCAACAAACAGACTCTACTAAAAAAGCCATTGGATTTTCTACAACAGTGATTGCAGGAGAAAAGGGGATCTGCCAGCCACAATTCCAGACGCAGTGAATCTTTATTGACTTGACTTATTTATCTATCTGCACTTTAACTTGGCTAAGTTTAACATCCGATACTCTGTATAGTTTATTTCTTTTTGCAAGCTTGGGGTTTGTGCGCATTTGTGGGAAGGACGACATATTTGTACATTTTTAACATTAATATTGTTATCTGGGTGGGTTTTAGCCATAAAACTAATTCCTTACATGTTTAACTCAATAAAACCTGGCTGGCTTATTTCTTACAAGACTGCACACAGTCAAGTACACACTGAACAGGCACCACCACATCCTTTGAAATTCAAGCTTCTGCTATAACCAAACGAGTAGGAATAAAAGGAAAACCAGTCTATTCCTCCTCGCCTGGTTGTAACAAAAATCAAAATAATTTTGTATACTCTCCTCTGTGCAAGTGCTCTGTTTGTTTCATCATCCATGTACACTGCAGGACAAGCAAATCCAGATTCCAACCCATAAACTCCCAGCCTACAGGCAAGTGCTACACAATATTAACATTTAGAACAAGGTTTACATCTCACCACTATCTGATAACTGCCATTATCACCAGCCTCATATGAGGAATTGTGCAAAGTTATTTTCAAAACTAAACATTAAGATTTGTAATCCATGAACGAGAGGAAAAGCAAAATCAGATTCTAACAATCAGCTCACATAACCTACCTCCCTGCTCTGAGATAAGTCAGCGTTACAAGAGTTTACAGTCTATTTTAATGTAATCTTATCAAATTTAATTATAAATAACTTAGCACTTTTTTCCAGTCAGAATTCATTGTGATCAAGGAGGCCCCTACTGTGAGCCCAGGCCTCGTCAGGTCTGATTGAAATTTTAATATAATCTTTACATCCAGAAATGGAAGTTAATTATTTTAGAACACAGGATTGAGTCCATAATGCTCACGTTCTTTCCATATTTTGGATTTATTCCAGCTGGTCAGAGAGTTTAGTTATTGTGAAAGGTTGCCCTTGGTCAAATAAATTATTCAAAAAGAAAAAAATGAATGTGAAAAATCAAAGGCACATTTGTCAATTGGGTGACTTAAGTGTCTGCAAAGCACCAGAAGAAAAATTTAAAAATACTTCACAGACAAAGCATTTTGGAGTTTGTCTGGAAAACCATTTCCATTTTATTAGGATATCTGGCATGGACATAATGGGCTGAGTGGCCTCCTTTTTGTGTCATAAGTGTTTGTGTTTCAATCATAGACAAGTGTTGGGGGCAGGCCAGGAGGAGGGAGGGAAAAAAAAAAACACCAGCTGTTCCGTTTAAGAGAATCAGTTATATCCAGATATCTGTATCGACCACTTGCTGGGCAATTTTGGTAAGTCACACAAAGCCAGAGAACACCAACAAAATAGAAAGCCAGCCTCTACCTTACAGAGCAACAGGGTGTATAGTGGCAAGGAGAGCAAGAGGAAATGAAACACTGATCATATCAACATATTTAAAAGAAATAACTTGCATTTATATGCTGCTGTTCACATCCTCAAAACATCCCAAAGCACTTCATAACCAGCCAATGAACTACTCCTGAAGCAGTGACTATTCTGTAGTCAAATACCAATTTGCACTTGGCAAATGAAATGAATGACTAGGTTAGACCCATTACCTTTGTGCATCATTATGGGTTAAATAATGCTCTGGTCATGTTAGGTCTGTGGTCAGCTTTTATCCAGGTGAAAACATTAAGCTGGACGACAGAAATACAGCTCCTCACTGCAAGCTCCTATTCCCCCCAACCCAGGGTCTATCAACTAGCATCCAAAAGCACCAAAAGGTTTTAATATTGCATATTCCAAGAAGCAGCTTGTCACAGTCAGGCTGTTTAATTGAGGATGCATAATAACTTTATACTCCAGATTCATAAGTACCTTACTTAATGACGTGAAAATAAAATGGCGTTTGGCATCAAGAAAGTCTGTCCATTAATTTAGGCATACCACAAACAATGGCAGGTAACTGAACAATTTGAACAATCTGTGCAAATTATCTTGATACACTTATAACTACCATACAATTAAACACATTGTCGTTTGCTTCTGAAGTATAAAAACCCCTCACAATCCAGAAATTGCCTTTCATGAAAGACTGCTAACGTGCCAATATCAACTCCCTTTAATAGGTGGGTACAGATTCCTAATCGTATGGTGCGGGCGAGGCTCTTGGTCCCTCCTTATCTTGACCCTTCCGAACGAGTTGTGGCCCTGACTTTGTGCTTGGGCAGCCATTGCATTCAAATTGTTGACAATGAGAGATTAGAAATGGTTCCCAGGGGACAAAACTTTTCACAGCAACATTTACCCAGAGGAACCAGACTGGGATTGTATTTCAGGACAAACGTCACTAGTTACTGACCACAGATCTAACATGGCCAGAGCATAATTTAACCCTTGTTGATGCATTTTTCAAGGCAAACCGTAAAAAGTGAATTTGGAACCAGTTTCAGGCAAAATGAGTAACGCCAGACTACTGCTACAAAGCTCAACATTTTAACATCAAACATACTGCAATCAAAATCTTCAGTTGGCACAATGGACATAGCCATACCAAATTTTATGCATTAATGTTGATGAGATCGCTTCAGAATCACCAACTGGGGATTGATCAGTGTCAAACCAACAGCAAAATATTTGGAGAAAGGGAATACTATTACACCTTATGCACAATTTGTAGTGGCAAGGAACCCAACTTGGTTCCAATTTGGTTCCAAGTGGCACCAAAAACAGTGAATTTAGGACAGTTTGGAATAAATCAAACCCTATTTTGTTTGTGTTAATTTATGTTGTCATTTCTACCTCCCCCTCCCCAAACATTGTTGTCTTATTTGACTTTGTTTGGATAACTTGCAGTAAATTGGACTGTTTGGAGAAGGCCCAGGAGAGCTGAATGGCGCCAATTCTTGCTGGGATATAGTTCCATGGTGCCTGCAGCCATCTAGTAACTCACCCAAGTGGCCAATCTTCATTTGTCAGCAAAGAATTCCACCGGAATGATTTCCTCCCAGGAGGAAATTTAAAAAAATAGAAACAAAAAAAAAACCTACAATTCAGAAGAGCAGAGGGTCAGGAAAAAGGTGAAGGAAAGAAATATTAGAAACACTGAGCAATAGCTTGATCAAAAGGTGGGTTTCAAGGAGAATCTTAAAAAGGACGGGAAAGGGTTTTGGGAGAGAATTCCAGAGCTTGGAGCGTAGCAGGAAGGGGAGATAGACAAGAGGCTAGTTTCAGAGGAATGGGATTGGGGGAGTGGTAGTGCTAGAGGGGGTTATGTCAAGTAGGATGGCGATTTGTAAACAGCTTGGTTCAACCCTAGTCAAGGAAGGGAATGGGTTGAGGGGGTTTGAGTTTGTGGCAGGAGCTCCCAGGAGGAAATATAAAAAATAGAAACAAAAAACAAACCTCAATTCAGACCAATCCAAGGTAAACAAAGTAACACTGGGCCTTTCAAGAGTCTGAAACTCACTAGAAGTGGTTTCAAGCACGACTCCTGATGATGATATTGCCAGCCACTGAGGCCACCTGTACTTGATAACAAAGCTGTTCTGTGCTCACTGGTCTGTATGTATTCCTCCAGCTAGTGAAGAACTTACAGGGGCCAGAAAAAGTCACAGATTAGGAATTGAACAATTTGTTGCTACCTAATATCCTGGAAACTGTAGAATCTTCCCTGCAATACAAATGGCATGGAGCCGAGGTAAACAGCTTGGAGCAGCTCCAAAACATAAACTTGTCAGAGAATTGTGCTTAAAGCATCCAAACTAACTTCATTCCAGAAGACGTACCATTACTCAGCAAAAGGATGTTTGTTGTGTAATGGACTGATTCACTATATTGGTTTCAGATGTAGCCATAGGACATTAGTTGGTATGCTCAGGTGAAGTCCAGCATCTCTGATCTACATACAAAATATCTACCTGATGCAAGGGTAGGCGTAGACCAGTGAGCACAGTACAGGTTTTAGTGAGACAAGATATCTCAGCTGCAATTAGGGTTTTGTACCCAATTATTGAATGGAGTTCAGCTATCCACAAAACGTTAAAACCTCTAGTTATGTGGAACATCACAAATAACCAGTGCTCTCCCAATAGGATTCTAGTTCAAAAAGGTGTTCGGCCATTTTTGAATACACCTTGGTCTTGTCAAGATGTACCCAATCAGAATGCCTGACACGAGAATGTACCTAATCCCCAGTGTGCGGTTCAATAACTAGAATCACAAAACGTCAGTATAACTACCTTCTTTTGAGGTGCAAGATTTACTGGCGTGTCAGGACACTGCTGCACCTGTACAAGTAGGTACTTACCAAATGCACGGAGAAGCTCTGCTTGCATAGCTCTGGTGAATTTTTTGACCAGGCACATTGCAGTAAGGCCAGCAAAAAAAATGTTGTAGAGAAAGATGATGTAAAAATTCCCCAGCCAGTTAAAACTGCCAAAGTTCCCCAATAGATCAAAGTTTGTGATTCCTAAAAGCAGAAAAAAAATGTTTTAATAATCAAAAGAGGTAAACAATTCCAATACTCGATCTAACATCTGTAGGTTGAATCATAAATGTTGTTTTACTTGACTCAGGTCATTTAATGAGAGGCACCATAGTAGGAAAAGTGAAATGGTTGTTAAAATGGACTTGCTGCATTCAAACCTTCAATAAACATGTGTTCTTAAGAGCACACAAGTGAAAAACAGATGAATACACTGCTTCTGTTGAATTCTTTAAAAAAAAAGCCAGCCATACTGCAGAACACATTTTCACAAATAAAACGTCTCTTCTAATTTTCTCTCCTCTGAAGCTATTAACTTTTGCTAAAGTACAGTAGCATTAACAAGGTGCTCATTCATTTGGAAGCCTGAACCACGTACACGAGTGCAAGGAGCTGAGAGTAGCAGTGGCAGAAAGACAGAGTCAATATTACTGTGTATCTGCAGTATTTTCTTTCCTATTACAGAATCCTTGCAAATAATGCAAAGAGATAAATCCAGAGCAGCCTCAATACATGATTTAACAAGTGTACATACATCAAATAATTGGGTCCAGGATTAGAGCAAAGAGAGAAACAGGGAGACTTGCAAGGTCCTAAGTTCAATCCCTGGTCTGAACTCTAGGTACCCAATTTCTCAGTCATGACTGAAGCAATAGTGCTACAATCAGCTGCAGTGCCCCTGTGCTAGGCGTGGAGACACGATAAAGGCCAAGGTTCCTGCTCCTGATTACTATCCAGCCAATGCATATGTACCACCTTAAATCAAATAGTTGGTCAACAGTCAACACATGCATAAATATTTAATGGCAGAGAGTCTAACATATGCAACTATAATCCAGTGAGGGAACCAATGCCTTCAATAGGAGTGGAAATTATGTAAAAAAAGAGAACAAGGTTACATAAATTCTCCAAAATTCTGCCTGATAAAACGAGGCAGGAAAAAAACTGAATTTTTTGATGCTGGTTTTGAACTGAAAATGGGGCTTTGAACTCCCAATGGCTGTAATGGAGTTTGGTGCCACCTGCAGGCAGTCTTAAGTAACTTAAATCCTAACAGCAATGGTGCTCACAAGATGCCATCAGGGCCAAAGGCTTGTCGTGACTTGCGTAAAGCAAATTTGTTTTTATTGCATTTGCTTCTGGGATCTCTAAATTAGCATTTTGGAGATCACATTCCACAATTTAATCTGTTTTTCTCTGGAAACAGAAAACCAGTGCCTTCCTTGCATTATACAAAGGGACAACTATTCCATATTATCAAATATCATATTAATGTTCTCTGGTTACCAAAGGCAATTTGAAAAGCAGTAGCAAAAGGTCAAATTGTCTTTTTAACAGTGAGCCAATTCACTGATTGCTATTGGTTACTTTCAGAGAAGTCACAAAAATGACTAGTGGGCAATAAATGAGAGACAGGTGCAGTGCACAGTTTAGTGATTTTTCGGAGATCCCAATTTTATTTACAAATTATCCATTTCCATTTTTCCTTCCATTTTCTTCATTAATCTCAAAGACAACAATACTGAAGTAAGGCTCCACAGTATCCCAGCCAAGTCACCACTCATCACAAGCGACCCTCAACAGCAAGCATGAGCAAACCATTTAACCAGAAGGAGCAAACAACTTTAAGTGCAGCATTGAGAGTGCCATGTCAGAGATGCCATCCTAAACTGAGGCCCTGCCTGTGTGTTCAAGTGGTCACAGAGGATCCAATGGAACTATTTGAAGAGAAGCAAAGAGCTCCCTATGTACTTCCAAAAAAAAAACCAGTAATGCAGTGAAGCTCTGCCATCAGGAATGTGATAAAACACTATATAAATTCAAGCTCTTTCCATCTTGTCTTCACCCAATATTTCCCTCATGCACGCACACAAAAACATTCAGCAGGGTACACAGGTTAACAAATTGAGAAGTCTGGTTCAGAATAGGGAGGAGAACAAAATCAACCAGTCGAAGCCAATTAAAACATCCCCAACATTGCCCCAGCCGAGATGTGTAAACTCAGCAGACCTGGAGAGTTTCAAACAGTAGCTAGAGTTGCTGCAGAAATTTACAACTGCTTACCGAGTGTCCGGGAGAATACTGGCAGGGCTGAGCTCAGAACAAGTAGTGACACGCAGTTCCCGATTATCTAGATGAAACAGATCAAAAGATCTTACAAACAAGAAAGATAATGGTATCCTTTAAGTGACCTTGATAACACCATCTCTGGAATACCATGTCCCATTTTGGCTCCCTCAATTAGTGCGGGATATCAAGGCCATATAAAAGGAGATTTACAAGAGGGCCACTAGATTGATAACCAAGTTTAAAAGGCCCCTAATTACCAGGACAGGCTAAGAGAACAAGGACTTCTGAAGCAAGCGGACTTTAAAAATCTCAGTTATATCTCCTTGAAGTAATTTTTTTAAAAAACAAAGCGTATCTTCAAATACACGCTTTTCCCCTTTGGGGAATAGCAGGGAAGTGGTGGAAGGATTCCCAGGCTGATTATCAGCTCATGGAACCGCATTATGAATGCTCCTGCTGCGACCAAGTGCTGGAGAGGTCTTGAACCTGAAGCTTCTGGCCCAGAGGTAGGGATGCTACCCATTGTGCAACAAAACCACCTATCTTAAAAGTAATTAAAGGATTAGACTCAGTCCACATGGATAGGCTACTTAAGCTCAATAGGTTAGGAAGGACCAGTAACTCAAGCATTGGTTACAAAAAGCATAGAAATCAGTTAGATGCTACAAAGTGAATCTTTCTGCAGAGTCAAACTCTCGAATAAATTGACAACACATCAAATGAGTGCAGGCTCACTATAAGCATTGAAAAAAAGGAACTGGTCAAGTTCCTGTGAATGGCTGACATCTCTACATACAAAAGGTAGCAGGATTATTGGGGGTCAGTGTCACAAGTCACTGTTTGATCACCTCCAGGATTTGGAGAGGATTGCTGCAGAGTTTCTTTTCCTAAATTGATCAAATGTTTTGTCTTAAATTGTAAAATTTGCCTTTTCTGGGACAGTGACACTGGCAGTCAGCGGGGATAGGTGTTGGGATGGGGTGTGTGTGCGTAAGCTACAGTACATTGGGACAGGGCCAGTGGTATTTTGTAACCATATGATATTTAACTGACTACTTGATGGCTGTATGGAATATTACTCATTGCATAACAGAAACTGAACTGGACCAGCCATACAAATACTGTAGCTACAAGAGGTCAGAGACTGGGAATCGTGCGGTGAGTAACTCACCTCCTGACTCCCTAAAGCTTGTCCACCATCTACAAGGCACAAGTCAGGAGTGTGATGGAATATTCTCCCCACTTGCCTGGATGCGTGCAGCTCCATCAACACTCAAGAAGCTTGACACCATCCAGGACAAAGCAGCCCGTTTGACTGACACCCCATCCACCACCTTCAACATTCACTCCCTCCACTACCAAGAGCAGCAGTATGTACCACCTACAAGATGCACTGCAGCAACTCATCAAGACTCACTGCCATCTTCAAGGGCAATGAGGCTTGGACAATAAATGCTGGCCTAGCCAGCAACACCCACTTCTCGTGAATGAATAAAATAATATCTATGAGAACAAGGTGACACTGCTACCCATGGTTGCTGAGACATTGAGCAACACAACTTAGCTGATGATGGCCAGGTTATAATTCTATACAGTCCCTAGTGTGGATCTTCTCTGTAGATTTAAAAATCATAACATTGACATGCCATTCAAGAACTAGAGAGGATTAGATGGGAGATTTGGAAAGGTAAAACAGCCAGAGGTCTTCTCTTGCCTAAAGTATTGTTATGTGGTTACCGAAATTTGTAATAGTATACACAAGAAAACAATGTGGCATTTTATAATACAAAACAGGTCTAACCATTATAATCCTAAAGAGGAAATTATTTTCAACAGACAGGTTTCCAACCCTACCTTAGTCATGGTGGTGTCCTGCTTCCTGGGGGCAAGTTTGATAAAAAGTGGAGAACTGTAAAACCCAACAACTGATGACACCATTAAGTAACTGCATTGAAGTTAAGGTGCAATAAAATACTCAACATGTCAGATAAGAACTAGTCCTAGAGCATCAAAAACTACTGAGCCATCTTATGGCCGAGAAGTTAAACTGAGTTTGCCCTCTAAGGCAGGTCTAAGAGCCCACAACCGCTATCGGAATAAGGGCAGGGGGCAGTTCTCCCCAATGTCGTGGCCAATATTTATCCCTCAACGAGCATCTCAAAAACAGATATTGACCATTAGCCCAAAATTGTTTGTGGGAATCTTCTTTGTGCAAATAGTCTATCCATTTCCTAAATTACAGCAGTAACTGCAATTCAAAAAGTACTCCAGAGGAGAGGAGCACTTCCTTTATCAGCACTAGGCCATGCACTCCGTGACCAAGCCTTGTGCCAGACAACCAGGGAGGAAACAAGAAGCCCTGGAGAGGCTGATGCCACCAAGGCCTTTCTAACTGCTGAAGATCCCAGGGGAAGAATTTGGGGAGGGGTAGTGGTGACAGTGGTTGAGGGGGTGCAGTTTACAACTTTTTGATCCATGGGAGTCCTAGGGCAGAGCCTTGCACCAACCTTCTTTGGTCACCAATACTGGGGAGGCCAGACAGATGAACAGCAAAGGAAGATGGTTTCTAGCACAAGAGATGATTGCGATTGTTGAGAGCTAATCACCTTAGCCCCCAGTGCAGGAGTTCCGCAGGGTAGTATCCTAAGCCTGACCATCTTCAGCTGCTTTAATGACCTTCCTTCCATCATAAGGTCAGAAGCGGGGATGTTTACACAATGTTCAGCACCATTCGCGACTCCTCAGACACTGAAGGAGTCCATCTCCAATGCAGCAAGACCTGGACAAGTGGCTGTTAACATTTTCACCACACAGGTGCCAGGCAATGACCACAAGATAATCCAACCATCTCCCCATGACATTCAATAGCATTATCATCGCTGAATCCCCCACTATCATCCTGGGGGCTACCATTGACCAGAACCTGAACTGGACCAGCCATATAAATACTGTGGCTACAAGTGAGGTCAGAGGCTGGGAATTCTGCAGAGAGTAACTCACCTCCTGACTCTCCAAAGCCTGTCCACCATATACAAGACTCAAGGCAGGAGTTTGACGTGCCTGGATGAGTGCAGCTCCAACAACGCTCAAGAAGCTCGACACCATCCAGGACAAAGCAGCCCACTCGATTGGCACCCCATCCACCACCTTCAGTACTGGAGAAAGTGGGGGCTGTACCATTAGGGCAGTCTATGCCTGAACCGTGCTGGGACCAGTTTTCTAATGAGCCGCATAACTAGGGAAATAGAGGGAGCTTTAAACTAAACAAGGGTGGGGAGGGGTGACGGACCAAGCTTTGGTCGCTGTAGCAAATCAAGGGGTAGA
Organism: Carcharodon carcharias; assembly: GCF_017639515.1. Taxonomy (NCBI): domain Eukaryota; kingdom Metazoa; phylum Chordata; class Chondrichthyes; order Lamniformes; family Lamnidae; genus Carcharodon; species Carcharodon carcharias. The sequence goes on along the minus strand of NC_054507.1, from coordinate 20,236,227 downwards.
GTCAAAGCAGGAGAGCAAAATAGTAACATGGGAAATGAGGGTCAGAGGATGGTAGGAAGTGACAGACAGAAAAAAACCCAAGAGTACACCAATAGTCAAGACTAGATGTTACAAAGATAACAAAAAAAAAAAAAAGGCTCTGTATTTGAATGTACAGAGCATTCATTAAGTAAACGAATCGATAGAACACATTGAAGTAAATAAGTATGATCTCTTGGCCATTACAGAGACGTGGCTGCAGGATGACAAGGATTGGGTCCTGAATATTGAGTAGGTAGCTAGGTAAAGGTGGAGGGGTAGCACTGGTGCAATAATTGGAGATGACCTTGATTCAGGAGATCAGGATGTAGATTTGGTTTGGGTAGAGGTGAGGAATAGTAGGGGAAAGAAGTCACTAGTGGAAGTGCTCTACAGGCCCCCCCAACAGTAACCACAATATAAGACAAAGTATACAAGGAGAAATATTGGGTACTTGTGATAAAGGGACAGCAATAATCATGGGTGATTTTAATCTACGTATAGACTGGAAAAATCAGATTATTTGAGGAGTTCATAGAATGCTTTCGCGATAGTTTCTGGAACCAACCAGAGAGCAGGTTATATTAGACTTGAAAAAAACAAAAAAACTGCGGATGCTGGAAATCCAAAACAAAAACAGAATTACCTGGAAAAACTCAGCAGGTCTGGCAGCATCGGCGGAGAAGAAAAGAGTTGACGTTTCGAGTCCTCATGACCCTTCGACAGAACTGTCGAAGGGTCATGAGGACTCGAAACGTCAACTCTTTTCTTCTCCGCCGATGCTGCCAGACCTGCTGAGTTTTTCCAGGTAATTCTGTTTTTGTTTTATATTAGACTTGGTTTTGTGTAATGTGACAAGATTAATTAATGACCTCAGAGTAAAGACACCCCTACGTAGCAGTGACCACAATATGATTGAATTTTACATCCAGTTTGCAAGGGAGAAAGCTGGGTCTAAGACTAGTATTTTAAACTTAAGGGTAACCATATGAGCATGAAAGCTGAGCTAGCTGAAGTGAACTGGGATACTAGGCTAGGGGATAGATCAATAGAGAAGCAGTGACAGAGATTTATGGGGATATTTCAAAATACTCAGCATAAGTACATTCCTACTATATACAAAAATTCTAAGGGGAGGACCCCCCATCTGTGGTTAACTAAAGTTGTTAAGGAAAGCATCCTTAAGGAAAAAGCATATAACTGCGCAAAGATGAGTGACGGGTCAGATGATTGGTCAGAATAGAAAGAATGGCAGAGAATGAGTAAAAGGCAAGTCAGGAGAGAAAAAAGGGTTGAGAGGAAGCTAGCTAGAAATGTAAAAACAGAAAGCAAGAGTTTCTACAGGTATTTAAACAGGAAAAAAGTAAAGTGAGTGTTGGTCCTCTAGAGAGTGACAATGGGGAGTTAATAGTAGATAATAAGGAAATGGCAGATGAAATTAACAAATATTTTGCTTCTGTCTTCACTACAGAGGATACAAAAGCATTCCAGTAATTGTTGTAAATCAGGAGGTGGAAAGGAGAGGGGAACTTGGTAAAATTACAATCACTAGGGAAGCAGTACTGAGCAAACTGATGGAACTGCGGGCTGACAAGTCTCCAGGTCCTGATAGACTTCATCCCAGGATCTTAAAAGAGGTGGCTGATGAGGTAGATGCATTGGTGTTTAATTTTCCAAAATCTACTAGATTCTGGAAAGGTTCCATCAGGCTGGAAAGTAGCAAATATAACCCCTCTATTCAAGAAGGGAGGGAGGCAGAAAACAGGAAACTATAGGCCAGTTAGCTTGACGTCTGTTGTGGGGAAGGTGTCAGAATTGATCATTAAGGAGGTTATAGCTGGGCACTTGAGAAGCTCAAGGTAATCAGGAAGAGTCAGCATGGCTTTGTGAAAGGGAAATCATGTTTAAGCTAATGGAGTTCTTTGAAGGAGTAACCTGCGCAGCGGATAAAGGGAGCCTGTGGACGTGCTGTACTTGGATTTCCAGAAGGCATTTGATAAAGTACCACACCAAAGGTTGTCATGGAAAGGAAAAGCTCATGATGGAGGGAGTAACACATTAGCATGGATAGAAGATTGGCTGGCTGGCAGAAAGCAGAGAGTATGCATAAATGAATCTTTCTGATTGGCAGGATGTGATGAGTGGAATCCCACAGGGGTCTGTGCTGGGTCCTCGACTGTTTACAATTTATATCAATGACTTATGAGGGGAGTGAAAGCATGGTAGCTAAATTTGCAGATGGCACAGATAGGTAGGAAAGCAGGTTGTGATAAGGACATAAGGAGTTTGCAGATGGGTATAGGTTGGTTGAGGGAGTGGACAAAAATCTGACAGATGGAGTATAATGTAGGAAAATGTGAATTTGTTCACCTTGGCAAGAAGAATTAAAAAAAAGCAGAGTATTACTTATATGGTGAACAGTTGCAGAATCCTGAGGTACAGAGGGATCTAGATATTCTAGTGCATGAGTCATCAAAAGTTAGAATGCAGGTACAGCAAGTAATTAATAAGGCTAATGGAAGCTATCCTTTATTGCAAGAGAGTTGAACAAAAAAGTAAGGATGTTATGCTTCAGTTATGCAGGGCATTGGTGAGACCACATCAAATACTGTGTGCAGTTTTGGTCTCTTTATTTAAGGAAGGATGTAAATGTGTTGGAGGCGGTTCAAAGGAGGTTTACTAGATTGATACCTGGAATGAGTGAGCTGTCTTATGACGAAAGGACAGACAGACTGGACTTGTTTCTGTTGGAGTTTAGAAGAGTGAGGGGTGACTTGATTGAAGTATATAAGATCCTGAACGGTCTTGACAAGGTGAACATGGAAAGGATGTTTCCTCTTGTGGGTGAATCCAGAACTAGGGGGCACTGTTTTAAAATTAGGGGTCACCTTCTTAGGACAGAGATGAGGAGAAATTTTTTCTCAGAGTTGTGCAACTTTGGAACTCTGCCTCACATGACCCTACCTCCACTGCCTTCTGAATATTTTTAAGGCAGAGGTAGATTGATTCCCTTGCCTAACAAGGATCTACGGTCATCGGAGGTAGATGGGATTGTGGAATTTGTAACAAACAAATCAGGCGTGATCTTATTGAATGGTGGAGCAGGCTCTGGGGCCAAATGGCTTACTCCTGCTCCTAATTCATGTTTGTATGATAGCACTTTTTTTTATTCCTTCAAGATGTCAACATCACCAGCAAGACCAGCATTTATTGCCCATCCTCAGTTGCCTCGGAGTGATTGGCTAGGCCATTTCAGAAGGCAGTTAAGAGTCAACCATATTGCTGTGGGTCTGGAGTCACATGTAGGCCAGACAGAGCCAGGATGGCAGATTTCCTTCACTGAAGGGCATTACTGAACGAAATGGGTTTTCATGATAATTTTATGCTCTTCCAAACCCACAACCTCTCCCACCTAGAAGGACAAGAGCAGCAGACACATGGTAACACCAACAGATGTAAGTTCCCCTCCAAGCCACACACCACCCTGACTTGGAAATATATCAGTTGATACTCAATTGTCAATGGATCAAAATCCTGGAACTCCCTTCCTAAGAGCACTTCCAACAGCCTAGCAAACCACTCAGAGGGCAATTGGGAATGGGCAGTAAATGCAGCAGTTCAAGAAGGCAGTTCACCACCACCTTCACAAGGGTAATTCAAGATGGGCAAAAAAAATGCTGACTTTGTCAGCAACACCCACATCCCAAGGGCAAATCAAACAACACCTGGGGCAGAAGACAGGGAACAAGCCCTCACTCACGCTGTGGGTACTTGGTCTGTGCATTCTACAGGCGAAGATCCAATGATGTGCTTTGGGGGAATCGGAGGAAAGCCTGGTGAACAGAAAAGGGAGGTGACCCCACATCATGAGGCTCCATCTGTCTTTATTTGAACAGAATAGCATTGAAAGGATACAAAATGAGAATGACTTCCACAGCTGCTCCAAGTGAACCAAACATAGAGAGAGAGTCTTTCCCCAGAAGAGGATCCTAGAAGAGAAAAAGCACTTAACAACACTGCAAACATCACATATCATGAGTTACTCAAGGCTCAAAATACCAACATCCTCAAGCTGGGGCAGCAGTCACGTAACTACAATTGGCTTTAGTGTGCCAAGCGTTTTTATGGAGGGATTTAGCTGGGGGGGGGGGGGGGGGGGGGGGGGGGGGGTAGTGGGGGTGGTGGTGGTGATGATGGTGGAGGAAGAGACAGAAGGAGGGGAGTGAGGAGGTTGGGATGGGTAGTAGTCAGTGTTCCTGGGTGGTGATCAATACACAAAAAGCTCACTACTGGAAGGTTACAGTTGAGATATCAAGCTGGATAGTCAAAATGCCTTCTAACACCCTCTGTCCAGGCTCACACAAGATTGGTCATTTAGACAAAACAATGGACAGCTGTCAGTACCTGTAGCACTTGTAACTCAGCATAAAGTGGGGAGGATACAAAATCCAGAAATCCACCACCACACTGCAAGAGTAAGCTGCAAACTCTCAGCTGCCATTTTCCTCCAAAACACAGAGATACTTATATGCATGATGAAAAATGGGGAAAATTAAGTTCCTGCAGCTTTTGCAGTTTAACAGGCTGGTCCACATCTGGAAAAAAAGTGAAGAGATAGGCCAGCATTGGCTCTGAAGAGCTGATGGTACAGAGTTGCGAAGGGTCAACCCATCTTTTTCCTTTCTGGCAGACCTACAGTGTATGTTCCAGCATTTTCTGTTCTTCATTCAGATATGGTCTGTACATGGTACAGGAGCTCCCCCTCCAGGTTATCAAAGATAGTACATGATATACCTTGAAAAACATTTAGGGGCCACATTATGTAACACAGCTCAAGAGGCCATCTATTAGGGGAGACTATATACACAATTTATTTTTGCAAATGTTGACACATTGTTGCATATGCAAGTGAGGATAAAGTTTTATCTTGTGTTTGTAATTCAGCATGAAGTGTCAGTTTAGAGAGTTTCAGGGAACCTACTGTCAAACTACTGTCAACTACTTTTGCAAGTGAAAAAAACCCAGCAGTTTTGAAAATGGAGCTTTTACACACGTCCAGGTTTTCTTCATTCAAAATTAAATATCCCAGCCTTCATGTAGATGATTACACATAATTAAGTGGCTTCTATCTTCAAGATTAGGTTTTATTCCACTTCAACAGGACACAGGTAGTTAATATGGTTACAGAACTCATAACATGCAACTGCCCTTGCATTTGAGCACCAATTATGTACATTTAGCTTTGGAGACTTTCCCTTGCTGATTTTTGGAAACTACAAAGCCACCAGACTGTGGTAATTCCACTTAGTTACAGGACAACAGCCAGACAAAAGCTACAGGAATAAGTCTGGGAAATTTCAGTGACTACACTTCACAAGGTGCGCCATAGGAACAGAAGGTCATTCAGCCTCTTTAGCCTGCTCCACCATTCAATTAGATCACAGCTCGGTAACCCGTAATACCCTCGCATAACAGAAAATCCTGCTGACTTTCCCAACACAAGGATGTGCAGCTTTTAAAATAAAAAAATAAATCGGGGGTGTGTGTGTGTGTGTGTGTGTGTGTGTGAGAAGGTGAGGTGAAATGTTCGGTTCAACCAGATGATTGTCTGAGAGCCATCCAGACAAACATGAACGTCTTGTTTAATCTGACTATTTATATATTAAGTTTTGCTTTCTTTCAAGTTCTTTACCTGCATTCCTTTGGGCATGGCTGTTTCATCAATAAGTAATTCAAGAACATGGAATCCCACCAGCAGGACTGAGATACCCTGAAATTACAGGAGAATCAAAACAATCAATTGGGAAGAACAGTGTACTCCAGCCTTTCCCAGTTAGTATGACAGTCCCAGAGTAATAGAGATGAAGCTACGTTGCTGTGTTTCAGGAGCACTATATTCATTCAAATGCTGTCTTTATGACCCTTAAAACTGATGGGACAACAAGAAGTTTGGAGCTATCCCAACCAAACTCAGTGAGCATGAGCCCCTAGCACAACCCTTTGCTACACACAAAAAGGTTGGTACAATAGGAGTTGCAGAACATTGCTGAGGCAGAGCAGGACACCTTATGCTGCATTTGGCTAATGATGTGCCTCAGCTGGAAGGGCTTGGTGCCGATACTAGCTCCTAATGTGTTGCATTGTTGATTAGCACAGACACCCTCACTTGGGGAATACAAAATTAAAGAAAAAAAATCACAATAACAACATTTGGTTTGATCATGTGCACTAATTTTAAAATATTGGAAGCTTTATTTATAGACCGAGTAGTGTACAGTTCCTGGCTCGTGTTGCATCAGGACTCAAACAGAAGCCAATCATGTTTGTGCCAAAGGTCAGCAAACAGTTCATCTCCTCAATGAGGTCTTTCATGTTGAATCCAGAAAATCCAACTTCACCATAACGAGCACAAATCAATTAACTCCTGCATAAAGCAAGTTTATTTCAAAGTTAAAGGGACATACGTCATTTTGTTTGAGTTATGCAAATGAGTCCTCCGAAAACAGTAACGGCAGCCTCGCGTTAAAAGCCTTGCAGCTCAACGTACAGGAGGGCCTCGACTCTTAAACCAAAGAATTTCAACATCATACAATTCCAAGATGTATGAATAGCCACAAAAATAAACTTCCAGACCACTACTTAATAAACCTGCAGAAAAGTAATGACATTGAGTTTTTTTTTTAAAAGATTCATTCATGGGGTGCAGATGTCACTGGCCGGGCCAGCATTTGTTGCCCATCCCTAATTGCCCTTGAGAAGGTGGTGGTGAGCTGCCTTCTTGAACTGCTGCAGCCCATGTGGCGTAGGTACACCCACAGTGCTGTTAGGGAGGGAGTTCCAGGAATTTGACCCAGCAAAAGTGAAGGAATGGCAATATATTTCCAAGTCAGGATGGTGAGTGGCTTGGAGAGGAATTTGGCCAGGTGGTGGTGTTCCAATGTATCTGCTGCCCTTGTCCTTCTAGATGGTAGAGATCACGGGTTTGGAAGGTGCTGTCAAAGGAGCCTTGGTGAGTTGCTGCAGTGCATCTTGTAGATGGTACACACTGCTGCTACTGTGCATCGGTGGAGGAAGGAGTGAATGTTAAAGGTGGTGGATGAGGTGCCAATGAAGTGGGCTGTTTTGTCCTGGATGGTGTCAAGCTTGAGTATTGTTGGAGCATCGCTCATCCAGGCAAGTGGGGAGTATTCCATCATACTCCTGACTTGTGCTTTGTAAATCATGCACAAGCTTTGGGGAGTCAGGAGGTGAGTTATATGCTGCAGAATTCCCAGCCTCTGACCTGTTCTTGTAGCCTCAGTATTTATATGGCTGGTCTAGTTCAGTTTCTGGTCAATGGTAACCCCAGGGTATTGATAGTGGGGGATTCAGCAATGGTAATGCCATTGAATGTCATGGGGAGATAGTTAGATTCTCTCTTACTGGAGATCGTACAATATATTCTGCACATACATAAACTACAATGATGATTAAGACACCAACTCCGAGTAAAACTGGAATGGAGTGGCATAGCTCAAGTTAGTTGAGAATGCAACCATGACAAAAGGCCCAGTCTCTCCTATTCTAAAAGGAGTATGCTCTCTCAAAGCACACTTTGATGAAACCCTGGGTTAACTACTCTAGATTTAAACATACACCCACCCCAACACTGCCATTTTGAAATTGGGTCTCCAAGAAACTAAGCTTTCCCATCAATTTTTCTTTGTAACACAGCTTCCCAGTCACTCACAATTAGCAAAGTCACTAGAAAACAGTCATCCCAGCAATTCCTTCAATTGAAAAGGTTTTAGGTAGACTTTGTTTACAGCAAAAATGCTTTTAAGATTTTACAAGAAGGAAAATACACAACATTCAACCCTAATAGGATTAGATTTTGTTGTGCAGAGAAGCACTCAGGATGTCTACAAACAGCATATACACAGACAACTGGCAAATCTTTGCAATCAGTCATTCAGCCCAAAATAAAAAGCTCAAACCTCTTACACTAAAAGAAAGGTCAGACTATAAAGTGTGCTGCTGTCTCCAGGTGACATTTGACAGTGGGTTGGCTGCATTTTGTTGGCAGAGCATTAAAACCAGTTTATGGAACACTTTGTAGTTAAACGTTCCGTGTGATCAGCAATTCTGCACAATGAGTGAACAAGATGTGATTAGGTACATTGCATTCTATGCTTGGACAAGGTGCACATTTATCAGAAGAGGACTGTAATGAGGACCAAATCTCATTTGCAGGTTTGTTCTTTGTATCATTGTAACATGGTGTAGATGGTGTCCTTCAAATATCACTAATTAATTTGTTCAGTATATCAAGTGGCCAGAGTAGAAAAAAGGTCAAAATTTGCATTGGAGCTGGATAGGCATATGGCTGGAACCTCTTCACCAAAACCCAACCAATATTTTAAACATGGCAAGACTGTTGATGTGGTTTATATGAACTTCCAAAAGGCAATCAATACGGTGTATATCGGGAAAAGCAAGGGTCCCAGGTGTGCAGGGGACAATTTCAAAGTTTGCAGACGACACAAAACTTGGGAGAATTGTAAATCATGAGGACAGTGTAGAACTTCAAAAGGACATTGACACATTGGTGGAGTGGGCAGATAGGCGGCAGATAAAGTTCAATGTGGAGAAATGTGAGGTGATACGCTTTGGTACAAAGAACATGGAGAGGCAGTATAAAATAAAGGGTACTATTCCAAAGGGTGTGCAGGAGCAGAAAGACCTGGGTGTTTATGTACATAAGTCACTAAAGGTGGCAGGACAAGTAGAGAGAACTGTTTCTAAAGCATACAGTATGCCCCTATTAATGAAGCCTGGAATAGAGTACAAGAGCAGGGAGGTTATGATGAACTTATATAGAACACTGGTTAGACATCAGCTGGAGTATTGTGTACAGTTCTGGGCACCACACTATAGGAGGGATGTGAACGCATTGGAGAGAGTGCAGAAGAGGTTTACGAGAATGGTTCCAGGGATGGGACACTTCAGTTATGAGGAAAGATTGGGGAAGTTGGGATTGTTTTCCTTGGAGAGGAGAAGGCTAAGAGGAGACTTGATGGAAGTTTTCAAAATCATGAGGGATCTGGACGGAGTAGATAGGGAGAAACTGTTCCCGCTCGTAAATGGATCGAGAACCAGAGGGCACAGTTTTAAAGTGTTTTGCAAAAGCAGCAAATGCGAGGTGAGAAAAAACTTTTTTTTTTAAATACAGTAAGTAGTTAGGGTTTGGAATGCACTGTCTGGAAGTGTGGTGGAGGCAGGTTCAATTGAGGCATTCAAGAGGGCATTGGATGATTATTTAAATAGAAACAAAGTGCAGGGTTACAGGGAAAAGGCAGGAGATTGGCAATAAGTTAAAATGCTCAGAGAGCCGGTACAGACACAATGGGCTGAATGGCCTCCTTCTACACCGTAACAATTCTGTGATTCTGTGACTTACCGTTAACGCCAGAAGCAACAGCATTGCCAACGGGTATCCCAGGTTCCTTTGCCAGGGTGAAGCTCTTCTCCTCATTTCTGTAGGAATAGGTTTGCTGTTAGATGTGACACAGAAAGACGCGCGCGCGCGCACACACGCGCGCACACACGCGCGCACACACGCGCGCACACACGCGCGCACACACGCGCGCACACACGCGCGCACACACGCGCGCACACACGCGCGCACACACGCGCGCACACACGCGCGCACACACGCGCGCACACACGCGCGCACACACGCGCGCACACACACGCGCACACACACGCGCACACACACGCGCACACACACGCACACACACACGCACACACACACGCACACACACACGCACACACACACGCACACACACACGCACACACACACGCACACACACACGCACACACACACGCACACACACACGCACACACACACGCACACACACACGCACACACACACGCACACACAAAATTTCCTGTCCTTACCCAACTTAAGCCTTCTAGCATGGATATTCAGAAACTGCTTTTTGAGGGACTCCACACTGAAAAACACCCAGCAGGATGACATCTTGCCTGCCACCATAAGAAAGAAAAAAAAAAAATACATCAGCAACAAAGTTGCTTTTAAATTCCTTTCACAGTAAATTGCTTTTAAACTTTGATTCAGTTGAAGATCAAGCCTTCTATTGTAATGATCAGCTATCATTGGGGCACAAAGCTGCACAGCTCAAATATATGACTTGTGATTTGAACTAACAATTTTCTTAATGGCTTTTTGGATACTCAACACTAATCTCATACTTGACAGAAAATGAAAAGGGTATCAAATTCAGCTAAGCTGGTTCTATCAGCATTGATGGGATTGTACACGGTCATATGTACTCGAGTATTACTGCCGGCAAGAACTGTTTTTGCATACCATTTAGCTTATGCAGCATAGCAGCCTCCTCAAATCGTGTACAGTTGAGTTGTTCATCCAGATCTTCCAAAAGCTACAAACAAAAAGTCAAGGAGTAAAATCAAGGTATCCCTTCTACCTTCAATAACAACATGCATTGACATAGCACCTTTAACAAAACAAAACATCCCAAGGCTCTTCACAGGAACATTATCAAACATTGAGCCACATAAGGAGAGATTAGGGCAGCTGACCAAAAGTTTGATCTAAAATGCAGAGTTTAAAGAGCATAACCATGAGGGATGCACATCAGGAGGGACAAAGTGGACAGAGTCACTGTCAATCAAAAATAAAAGCTGTTGGCACATGAATTTTCTAATGCTGCACTTATATTGGAGAATTGCCTCTTGAAGCAATAGGGCCCACTTGAAATCATCCATATGCATACATGGGAATGCTAGCCTCTTCCAACAGCCTTTGTTTATATTTCATTTATCACTGACGTTCAGAGGTACAATTAACAAACTAAGTATAAACAAGATATAAAAATTCTTAACTGGTGCCAGGATGAAAGGCGGTGTGTGGGGGGGCGGTGGGGGGGGGATCTTCCTTATCCATCCTTTCAAAACCTCAGGATGTCCCAAATGGCTTCACATGTAAAGGTGGCTTTTTGAAGTTGGTCATTGTTGTAATGGAATCAAGCAACTGCTCTGTGCACAGCAAGGTCCCACAAAATAGCAAGGAGATCATTTTGAGCAATTTATTTTTGCTTTAAAAAGGTAATGTTTATCAAGGATAAATATTGGCCAAGGCACCACCTCGACTCCTCAAAAAAGAGAGTGTCTTTGGATCTTTCATATCCACGCAAGAGGGCAGGTGGGGCCTCAGTTTCATGTCTCATCCAAGACTAACACCTCCAGCAGCATTCCTTCAGTATTGGCACTGGAGAGTCAACCTGGATTCTGTGCTCAAGTCTTTGAAGTGGAACTTAAACCCACAACCTTCTGGCTCAGAGGCAAATACTACCACTGAGCCACAACTGACACCTTCAATTAATGAAAGTATACACATTTCTTCAAATTTCCTGTTCAATTCTTTTTGCAGCCCCTTCAGGGACTTTGTGGGTAAATGCAGAAGGTTGTGTACACAAAGGTTAGAAGGTTCCACATTCAGTTGCTTGTTGTTGTGCTAATTTAGACCATCTTAGTCAGGCTTTGGAAGTGTTACAAAGCTCTTGGAGCGAAATGGAAATCATTTAGATTTCTTGCTCGTGAATACTGTCTAGTGGCTCTGTTGCCAAGTGCAGGTGTGTACACAAAACCAGAGACTTGAGCGTGATGGTCAGATACCCCACCAACATCATCTCAGTTCACAGAAAGAACAGCAAGTGCAGCCAGGACTAGTGGAAATGCACTCAAGAGCCAGTCTATTGAGAAGGAAAAGCTGGAGTTACGCAACATTACCCTAGACTACAAGAGGTTGCAAAATGAGATTCCTTACCCTGGGTTTTACAAGAAGTTGGCCAGTGACAGTGAACATACGGGACAAGCCAAAAGGAGTGCACACTGTGAAGGGAAGGAGACAAATTAATTATGGAAATCAGAAACCTATGCAATTTGTTCTTTACACTAGGTAAATACTGATGAATCAGACAGATTTAACTATCTTCTCTGCTGTCTAACTCTGCACTAACCTGTAATTTTTAAAGCACTGGGTGGTACACTACACTAGCAATGATGACCAACAATTTTTTAAAAAAATTCTTTCATAGGATGTGGGCATTACTGTCTGGGCCAGCATTTATTGCCCATTCTTAATTACCCTTGAGAAGGTGGTGGTGAGCTGCCTTCTTGAACCACTGCAGTCCATGTGGTGTAGGTACACCCACAGTGCTGTTAGGGAGGGAGTTCCAGGATTTTGACCCAGCGACAGTGAAGGAACGGCCGATATATTTCCAAGTCAGGATGGTGTTATAGCTTCACCAGGTTGACAGCTCATTTTTAGGTATGCCTGGTGCTGCTCCTGGCATGCCCTCCTGCACTCTTCATTGAAGCAGGGGTGGTAACGGTAAAATGGGGGATGTGCCGGGCCATGAGGTTACAGATTCTGCTTGAGTACAATTCTGCTGCTGCTGATGACCCACAGCGCCTCATGGATGCCCAGTCTTGAGTTGCTAGATCTGTTTGAAATCTATCCCATTTAGCACGGTGGTAGTGCCACACAACACGATGGAAGGTATCCTCAATGTGAAGGTGGGGCTTCGTCTCCACAAGGACTGTGTGGTGGTCACCCCTACTGATACCGTCATGGACAGATACATCTGCAGCAGGCAGGTTGGTGAGGATGTTTTCCCTCTTGTTGGTTCCCTCACCACCTGCCACAGACCCAGCCTAGCAGCTGTCATTTAGGATGCGGCCAGCACGGTCAGTAATGGTGCTACCGAGCCACTCTTGGTGATGGACCTTGAAGTCCCTCACCCAGGGTACATACTGTGCCTTTGCCACTCTCAGTGCTTCCTCAAAGTGATGTTCAACATGGAGGAGCACTGACTCATCAGCTGAGGGACAGTAGGAGATTTCCTTGCCCATGTTTGACCTGAGGCCATGAGACTTCATGGGGTCCAGCATTGATACTGAGGACTCCCAGGGCAACTCCCTCTCGACTGTATACCACTGTGCCACCCCCTCTGCTGGGTCTGTCCTGTCAGAGGGACAGGACATACCCAGGGATGGTGATGGTAGAGGCTGGGTCAGTCATACTCATGGAATCATAGGCTATTTCAGAGGCATTTAATAGACAACCACATTGCTGTGAGTCTCGAATTACATTTAGGCCATGTAATGGTAAGGACAGCAGATTTCCTTCCCTAAAGGGCATTAGTGAACCAGATGGGTTTTTACAATTAGCAATTAGGCTAGTTTTTAAATTCAATTCATTGAATCTGGAATTATATTAAATTCCAACAGCTGCTGTGGTGGGATTTGAATCTATGTCCCCAGAGCATTAGCTCAGGCCTCTGGATCACTAGTCCAGTGACGTTACCACCTCCCCCAGAGGCATGCATGCCTTAAACAAAGAAACATCTTTCATGCTTCACAGATGTTTAAGTGGGAGAGAAAGTTTAAAATGAACTTACTGGTTTAATAAAATTAAACTAAAAAGCATTCTGACATTTCCATCTTAACTAGTGATGAAATGCTGCATAACATGACTCATTGTAGAAAAATCATAGTAAACAACATTCATCCCAAGATCAAAGAACTAGCTAGTTAAAAAACAAATCATACCTCAATATTCTCTTCCTTGTGCCAATGCTCAATTTTTTGAAAAAAGGGGAAGTTAAACATGACAAGTTTGGCCAGTTCTACTCCAGTCAACAGCCTCAGTCTGCTTCCCATACCACATCTATTTGAGCAAAGCTTTGTCCTCACACTGGTTGAGCGTATGCAAGTACACTCAAATTCACATTTGCCCAGGAACACAATTTACAACCATCTGAATTTTAAGTGCTGAGCTATTTAAACAAACTTCACATAATAATGCAAAAATAAGTTTTTAAATGCCACCAGTTATGAGAAACAAATATCCAAGGTAGCACAAGTTATCATTCTATCCTAGGAGGAGTTACTCACAGAGGAGAAGCAGAACTCCAAATAGAGAAATACACGAGTAGAGGTACGGAAGGTAATAGTCCCACAGATCTGTTGGTGAAAGAGAATATGGATTAAAATATAGACTAAATAACAATGGAAGACTTGGAGAAGGGTCGCATTCTCATCTTTTAGACTTTCCTTGCTTGCAACATCTGGAAAGGCCCAGTCATGAGGATATGCAAGGCTCCATCCCAAAATCACACAAGCACAGGAGGAATGAGATGGTCTTCCAAACCCTGTGTCAGGGCTGCAAGACCTACAAGTTCTGCAACCCTTTGCCAATACTATACTACTTTTAAAAAAATATATAAATTGCGCTTTTTGCCAGCACTCCTCTTCCAGCAATGACTCAGATGGAATGGAAAGCAACATACCCAATTCTGCTGACGACAAAGATAGGCGACATTGTAAGCAGTGTAGACAGAAGCCTGAAATTACCAGCGATATTGATAGATTAAGTAAAAAGGCAAAAACTGTGGCAAATAGATTTCAAAGTAAGCAAATGCGAAGTCATCCTCTTTGGGCCTAAAAAGGATAGAAGAGGATAATTCCTAAATGGTGAAAAGCTTGAAACAGTGGAGGTGCAAAGAGACTCAGAAGTCCAGATACACAGATCCTTAAGAGATAATTAACAGGTACAGAAAGTTAATCAAAAGTCTAATGGAACGCTGGTCTTCATACCTAGAAGATTAGCATAGGATGGGGGTAGGGCAGGGGCAGGAAAGAGTCATGCTTCAACTACACAAAGCCCTGGTTAGACTACACCTGGACTCACTGATCTGTTCTAGGTGCCACACCTTAGGAAGGATATATTGGCCTTGGAGGAAGTGCTATGTAGATTTACTATGACACCTGAACTCAAAGGGTTAAATTACAACGGAGAGATTATAGGGTTGTATTCCCTGGAATTTAGGAGGTTGAGGAGTGATTTGATTGACATTTCCAAGACACTAAGGGGAACAGATAGGGTAGTCCCTTCAGCAAGACACTCACCATACAGAGATTCTCTGCTAGCTGCATCGTTATTGATAATTGCTGATGCCACCCACACAATCCCCAGAACCAGGAGGGTCAGAAGGAAGAGGACAACGACCGTTTCATAAACTCGAGCCATAATTCCCTGTGGAGAAAGACAAGACCATCTCTAAGACTGGGCTCCTGTATATTAAAAAGGACAATGACCATGTCTGAGCTGAAACTCCAGGTCTGGCGAGATGTTAAAACCAGCAAACATAACGTCAGCAGCCAGTGCCACCACCGTCCAGTCGAGGCTGTTTAACTGACCTCGTCATCCAGTGCCAGAAGCTTCAGGCAGATGAGTACAGTGGGATCCACGCTGAAGGACATGCCATCAGCAACAGACAAAGAAGCTAATCCTTGAATTAGCTGGAGTCCATGACAGGTAGCGCAGCTAAAGCACACAGCAAGTCAACGAAAAAAAACACACAAGTAAAAACAGCTCCAATGACCGGTGGTGGAGAGCTGAACCTACCCCTAGATTAAGCAACTAGCCACCTTCAAAAAGGCCACAGCCAAACACATCCTTCAAGATGTCAGAAAATTGGATTTCTTTTTATATACAAGTTAACTGGGGAAAAGGAAAAATTCAAGAACATTAAACTTCTAGACTAAAAGGACTCAAGACAAACAAACAACAACATTCTTAGCGTCTGCTTCAATTGGGTTTTTTTTTTAAAAAAAAACAATTAGCCCATCCTCAGTGACAGTAAAAGACAACCAGGCCCTTGACCAGCTCAATTCCAATCAATTGTTAGCATAAAATTACCAGAGCCGAAATAGCTCATTAATTCAAAACTTGTTAAAAAAAAACATGACGTGCAAACAAACAAGTTTCTGAATCATCAGCAAATTCAAAGCCTGACAAGAAACTATCGGTTTAGCAACACAATGCCTGATCCAGCCAGAACAAAGTGCTCATCAGGTCCCGCTCTCCTCTGTTTAAACTATTCCAGGATCAACGATCCCAGCTTCTCTTCTTTCCTACTGACCATCTTCTTAAACCTCTCTCTATCCTCACCTCCAACAAGAGGAACTATGAATGTTTGTCATTAAGATGGAGAGCATCTATTTAGCTGCTTCTGCCACATTCCTCCATTCCCCTCACCCCCAACCCCAGGCCCAAACTCACATCTTTCTCTAGTTTCCCTCTCATCACCCCTCATGCTCTGAGCTTATCTTGGCCATCAGGCCCACCTTCTGCTCTTTCAAGAGCTGTATAAATTCTGTTCTGCCATGGGGTACTGTACTTCGCTTTCACCAAGTTTGGAGGGAAGGGCATGTCCATGCTTCAGTTCATTTGGTATACTCACACTTCCTACTCCATGATTGTGCACTAATCGCACTACAGAAAGTAACCTGCACCTCAATATTTTAGTGATGATTTCAATTGTATTCAGCCATTTACTGCTGATCTTCCAGTCTTTCTGCAACACCACAATATCCCTTCTCACCTTTTTTGAGCCAGCAAATCCCTCCGATTCAGTGAAGAAGTAGGCAAAAGGCATCAGGAACACCAGAGAGATGTTGGAGAAGAGGAAAACAAGATTCCACAGGCCTGCAGGGGGAGACATACAGGTCACTTACATTCTCTGGAGTCTTCTCCATTGACACCTGAACAATTAATTCCAAATGCCTTTGCTGTACAATAATTGGGTTCTGCATACAGTACTGGTGCTAGATAATCAAAGGGAGCTTAAATTACCTGAAATAGCCATGACTGTATGCTAACTGGTAACATTAGTTCTATTGGGAGATAAAAATAAAATCAAGGAAATAATTTTCAAACTATGCAGTTGGAGACTTCAATTTTCAAAACCTTTCAAAATTTCCATCAAGCAATGCGATTTGAATCTCAGGTTGAATGTATTCCTAGGGGTTTCAGCTAAAACATCCAGCATCCTGGTGCACCGCCCTCCCACACAAACTGGAACACAAACAGGCTCAGTTGACTGATTGGACGACTCTTGAACGTCAAACAATCCCCTTCCGTATCGCCAAATTTTTTTTTTTTTTATAACTACAGCAGAAATCCCCAAAGAATTGAGGGGAAAAAACCCACTTCCTAATGTTCTCCCAGGATGTCTGCAACAGCATCCTGGAAATTAACCTTTGAAACCTGGGCACTCCGAGCCAATCCTGCAGGACTGGCATCCCTAATTATAAGCAGCATTTTAGATACTGTAAGTGGCTAATGCTTATGCTACAGAATAAAAAAAAGGAAAGAGTGAGGAGTGGAGAAAAAAAAAATGCCCATGCCTAGATTTTAGTGATACTGGCAAGCTTCCACTTAGTTTAAAGCCTCATTACAATATCCCAAATTGTCAGTTCTCTGGGGTGTTGGTGCTACTCCACAGGTACAGAAAAACCACACTCCACAAGCATAATGAAAACATGGCCACTTTCCTCAAAAAGCAAGAACTGTGTTTGCATGTGGGTTACCCCATTTCACCACTAGATGGCAACATTAGCTCACTCTACAGAATCTGTCTCATGCTGAGAAACACAGAAAATCAGTACTTAAATTTGAAAAAAGTAAACAACACAAATTCAAAGTGTTCATTTTCGGATGTAAAAATGTTCATGCTTTTAGCTGCATTCATTATTCAAATTGGGACTCGGGCTGATATCAGGTAGACAGAAATGTGGCAAGAAAAAATTAAATGAGGAATCATTTAGTGAGCAGCGGATTTGTTTTTGAATTCTATGGCCAGCCAATTTAACCGAGATTGTTATGCCTGTTTCTGCACATTTTTTTCCTCTGTAGAGATTTTCTGTTGCCAATTTTCTCCCAGCCTGAAGGTGCTGACACTTGCTGAATCCATGGGCCCAAGGCACCCTCCAATACCTTGCTTCCAATGGCCATTCTTTGAGAGTTCACAGTGAAAGCCAGCTGACAAATTCTCACACACTTTTGGTAGAATTGCTGGTCAGTGATTAGCACTAGGAACCCTGACTTATTTTCCCCTCTTCAGCCAGGAAAGAGACCAAATGCACCACCCAAATTACTGCTTCGGCTAACTCACAATGCTCTTATCAACTGTTCTACTCTTATACAAGGAGTCACGGTGCACAGATAACAATGGCTTTGATTTGGTTTTAAAAACTGCACTTTTCAAAACTGCCAAGCTTCCACTAGTTAGTCTCATTACAAGCTCCCAAACTGTCAATTCTGAGGCTTTGTGCTACTCTGCAGGTGCAGCTAAACCACAACTCCACAAGCAATTTAACACTTTAATATGACTTTTCCTCTGCATCCAAAATGGAGATCGCCATTTGCAAATAAGCTGAAAAAAGGCCCTCAATCTGAAATATTCCCTCTTTCTCTCAAAAATGTAGCTCTTTATTAGATGTGCTGCCTTTTCACAGCTAATGCATAAAACTCTGCACTCTTGTCAATTCTATTCATTACCTGACACCAGACAACATTATTATTTGAGCCAAAACAAACACAAAAATATCTGGAAAAACTCAGCAGGTCTGCAGAGAGGTGCACAGTTAACATTTCAAGTCTGTATGACTCTTCAACAGAACTAAGTAAAAATAGAAGAGAGGTGAAATATAAGCTGGTTTAAGGAGGGGTTGGATAAGTAGAGCTGGATAGAGGGCCAGTGATAGGTGGAGATAACCAAAAGATGTCACAGACAAAAGGACAAAGAGGTGTTGAAGGTGGTGATATTATCTAAGGAATGTGCTAGTTAAGGGTAGAAAGGACAAGCAAGGTACAGATAGTCCTAATGGGGGTGGGGTGGGGTGAAAGAATCAAAAAAAGGCTAAAAGATAGATATAAAATAATGGATGGAAATACATTTAAAAATAATGGAAATAGGTGGGAAAAGAAAAATCTATATAAATTATTGGAAAAAAAAGGTGGGGGATCGGAAAGGGGGTGGGGATGGAGGAGAGAGTTCATGATCTAAAATTGTTGAACTCAATATTCAGTCCGGAAGGCTGTAAAGTGCCTAGTCGGAAGATGAGGTGCTGTTCCTCCAGTTTGCGTTGTGCGTTGGGCTTCACTGGAACAATGCAGCAGGCCAAGGACGGACATGTGGGCATGAGAGCAGGGTGGAGTGTTGAAATGGCAAGCGACAGGGAGGTCTGGGTCATGCTTGCGGACAGACCGCAGGTGTTCTGCAAAGCGGTCACCCAGTCTGTGTTTGATCTCTTCAATGTAGAGGAAACCGCATTGGAAGCAATGAATGCAGTGCACTTCCCTCAATTTAGTCTACTGCAAACACCTCCGGTCTGTCCGCAAGCATGACCCAGACCTCCCTGTCGCTTGCCATTTTAACACTCCACCCTGCTCTCATGCCCACATGTCCGTCCTTGGCTTGCTGCATTGTTCCAGTGAAGCTCAACGCAAACTGGAGGAACAGGACCTCATCTTCCGACTAGGCACTTTACAGCCTTCCGGACTGAATATTGAGTTCAACAATTTTAGATCATGGGCTCTCTCCTCCATCCCCACCCCCTTTCGGATCCTCCCTCCTTTCCCCCCCCCCCAATAATTTATATAGATTTTTCTTTTCCCACCTATTTCCATTATTTTTAAATGTATTTCCATCCATTGTTTTATCTCTACCTTTCAGCCTTTTTAGATTCCTTCACCCCATCCCAACTAGGGCTATCTTTACCTTGCTCGTCCTGCTTTCTACCCTTAATTAGCACATTCCTTAGATAATATCATCACGTTCAACACCTCTTTGTCCTTTTGTCTGTGACATTTTTTGGTTATCTCCACCTATCACTCGCCCTCTATCCAGCTCCACTTGTCACACACCCCCCTTAAACCAGCTTATATTTCACCTCTCTTCTATTTTTACTTAGTTCTGTTGAAGGGTCATTCGGACTCGAAACGTTAACTGTGTTCCCCTCCGCAGACGCTGCCAGACCTGCTGAGTTTTTCCAGGTATTTTTGTTTTTGTTTTGGATTTCCAGCATCTGCAGTTTTTTGATTTTATCTTAGTGTTATTTGAGCTCCCATTTACTCACCATGAATAAGGGAACCATTCAACCACTGCATATAGTAATTTTCTGGCAATGAAAGCAGGATCTCGTTGCTAATAATTGAAAATGGAAGGAGGAAGACTGCACCAGCAGATACTGCAAGAGTGAATGTGCACATCCATAACCTATTTTAATTAAAAAAAAAATCACTGTTAGACAACTGTGTTGTTAGGTCTAATCTACATCACTGCAATAGATCAACACCTTCCATTGAGCATATGGTTCAGATGTGACATACCAGAACGAGGCATAGCTCAGTTCTTTTTCCCCTGAAGGCAGCTGACTGCAGATCCTCCATTCTCTTGCCTTCAGCTGTGCTCCTATAAATAGGCATACTATTGCGTAGGGAGCCAAACTGCAGAAAGGAGCCACAAAGACACCCAAGTTCTGAATCTACCAACAGGTTATGGCTGTGTGCTCTGGGAGAACAGATGGTGGGGGCCAGTCATGTGGATTAGAACCGGCAGCTTTGCATAAAGCATCGGGCCACCTTCCCTTGGGGGAGTGGGGGTGGTAGATAGTTTCATATTTCAGTAAATAGCGTCTGCTAACTAGATTTTTAAAAAAGTCTCCTCAGCATTTCAAACAATGCGGATAATCCTCTGAACACCATGGCAGCAGAGGCAATGGGATAACTCATTATCCAGTTCAAGGTACAGGAACACTGACATTCACATCTAAATGCTTACAAAACAAGTGACTACGCTGCAAATGTACTGCATTAGCTACGAAGCGCTTTGGAAAGTCCTGAGGGTGTGAAAGATGCTTTACTGATGCAAGCTCCTTTCCCTCTCAACTTTCAAGTCAAACACTCCACCTGCTCAGAAAGAGAACTGTTAGATTTCTGGACAGCTCGCGCCAGCTGCTATCTTAGCCTTTGTTTAATAATCTAAAAAATTTTTCAACATTTATTGCATCTCAAATAAAGCAATTTTGTAGCCAAAATAAATATCAGTTAGCTTATAATACAAATACTGAAATGCCATGTCAAAGCAGACAGAGGCAGGAAGGTGCATGAATCCTACACCAATACCATTCCAAAATAGTGTGTGTAGGGCTTTAGCTAAATTTTATTCATTCTTGGGATGTGGACATCTCTGGCAGTCATTGCCCATTCCCATTTGTCCTGAGAAGGTAATGGTAGGGCCTCCTTGAACTACTGTAGTATTTTTGATACAATGGTCACCAAAGACCAGTGAAGCATCAGAGTAGCACAGCACAGAAAGAGGCCATTCAGCCCAGCGAGGCTACGTGTTGGTGTGGGTCTGGAATCACTAATAGGCAGAGACCAAGCAAGGACAGCAGGTTTCCAACCAGAAAGACATTTGTAAACCAGATGCATTTTTCCAAAAAATCCAACAGCTTCAGGCCACTTTTACTGATAACATCTTTTTATTTCCAATTTTAAAAAAAAAATCAGATTCTCAAATTGCCATGGTGGGATCTGAACTCTCATTTTCTGGATTACTGGCCTAGTAACACAATCACTATGCTACAATAGGGCAGCACAAATGTACATAAAAAAACTTTTAGACCAAAAAAGGTGGCCAGATAACAGTACGAGTTAACTTCTATGTATAATTACATACGTAGCTGTTCAAAGGACAGAACTGTGATGGCTTTGCATCTGTCAGGATTATGGACAGATACAAAGTCCAATTGACGAGTGCATTTTAGACATCAGTTTAAAAAGGGGCTAAGTTACAACACTGAGTCATTATTATAAGTTTGCGGCTTGAGGAAGTAGCTCCCAGAGATCCTTCTTTAGGCACATCAACACCACCAACTGGGTTAACACTCAAACGATGATTAAAGTGGGCGAAATCAAGTTTGATTGAAAAAAAAAATTACACTTACGTGATGCGATTGACTGTTGCATCTTCATTATTGTCTAGAAAAGATAGATAATTTCACGGTACAAGCATGTTAGAATTAATGCTTTATAACAATGGCTTTCTTGGATTCAACTGGGAACATGCTTTGTCACATCTTTAAGACTGAAGAAAAATGTGGTCTCAATCAAAGCTTCAGTTCTAGATTTCAACTGTTAGCCAGAGAAACACACCTCAGTTTAAATCTTAAATTAAGGACAATAACCATGGATGACTTTTAAAAAAATATAATCCAGAATTCCCCTTCTTCACAAAGTGAATCAAGTATTGCTTTGGTTTAACTTCCACAGTCGTAAGGACACAAAGACTGAAGCAAGAGGCCATTTGACATTATCAAGTTCACTCCATCCAGAGCCTATGCACGATTATTCCATCATAGATTCCCCTACTCTAGGGATCACCAAATTCCTTCCCCAAAATTAAACAAGCAGTACTTACTCCTGCCTCTATAGCCTTCAATCCCCTTTCTCAGTAGATAGCAATTCATTTCTGTTTGAAAGTGTTGTCGAATCCCAAACCAATCTAGAGTCCTTTCCACATGTCTATTATCCTGTGAAAAGAGGGAGTGAGCTTCCCCCACCCACCCCCAATAATCTAACTTTGCTCTAACTCGCCAATTGAATTCCCTATCCCACTGACCTCTCCATTTTTGTTCTACCATACTGCACCAATGTAGCTCGAGCACTTCACCTTTCTAGAAGGCACTCAGCAGCTCTCTGGTCTTAAGATTTACTTTAACAGTTTTAAAAAAAATAACAGCTCCTTTTTCTTTACACTAGGAGATGCTTCCAGTGCAAGAGAAACATGTCTTATTTTAAGGGTGGTTAAAAAGAAGAGAAAAGTTGGATTGGCTCGAGTTAGGGGTCCTCCATTGAAACATTTTGCTGGGGTGGGAGGCTGCACAGTTGGCACTCTTTTCTTTGGCCTAGGCTACTGGAACGCTCTCCCCCGTTAACATTTCTCATTTGCCTTGACCACAACACACCCCAAAGTGGGGATGGGGGAAAAGCAGCTTTGAGGCCAGATCTAAAAATAAAGACTAATTTGTGGACAATATTGGTTTCTTTCACTGGTATGACAGAATAATGGTGCATGTAGTCTGGTCTGACTTGGGACTTTTAAAAGCTGGGGAGAGGGGGTATAGAATGCAGAGCCAGGCAAAGGGGAAAGGAGGGAAGTTATGCTGAATTGTTACAGCACAGAAGCAAGCCATTTGGCCCCAGCATGTCTGCACCAGCTCTCTAAATGGCACTAGGTGAAATGCTTATTCTCCTGCCTTCTCCCTATAACCCTGCAGATTATTTGAAAGAAACCACCTAATTCCCTCCTGAATGCCTCAATTGAACCCGCCTCCACCACACTCCCAAGCAATGAATTCCAGATACTAAAGAATTGCTGCATGAATAAGTTTTTTCCTCATATCACTTTTGCCAATTACTCGAAAGCTGTGCCCTCTTGCTCCTTTCATGAGTGGGAACGGCTTCACCCTGTTTACTCTGTCCAGGCACACGGTATCCTAGACTTCTCTAATATTGGTATAGAATACGAGAGCAAGGTGGTTATGCAGAACATATGAAATAGGAGTAGGCCATTCAGCCCCTCAAGCCTGCCCCACCATTCAATAAGATTATAGCTGATCTGCCCCAGGCCTCAACTCCTCCTTGGTGCCAGCTCCTCATAGCCCTCAACTCCCCAATATTTCAAAAATCTATCTACCTCCTCTTTAAATACTTTCATTAATCTAGCCTCCACAGCTCTGGAGGTAGAGAATTCCAGACATTCACTGCCCTCAGAAGAAATTCCTTCGCATCTCAGTTTTAAATGAGTGTCCCCTTATTCTGTAACTATGTCCCTTAGTTCGAGATTCCCCCACTAGTGGAAACGTCTTCTCAGCATCTGCCCTGTCATACCCCCTCAGAATCTTGTATGTTTCAATAAGATCACCCCTCATTCTTCTAAACTCTAATGAATAAAGGCCTAAACTGTTTAGCTGTTCTTGATAAGTCAACCCCTTCATCCCAGGAATCAGCCTAGTGAATCTCTTTTGAACTGCCTCCAATGCCAGAATATCCTTAAATATGGGGACCAAAACTGTACACAATACTCCAGGTGAGGCCTCACCAACACCCTGTACAGTTGTAACAAGACTTTCCTATTTTTAATCTCCAACCCCCTAACAATACAGGCCAAAATTCCATTTGTCTTAATTACTTGCTGCACCTGCATGCTAACTTTCTGTATTTCATGCATAAGAACACCCAGATCCCACTGTGCTGTACTTTTTTGGAGTCTCTCCATTTAAATAATAGTCTGCCCTTTGATGCTTCCTACCAAAGTGCATGACCTCACACTTTCCTACATTAAACTCCATCTGCCAAGTTTTTGCCCATTCACTCAACTTGTCTATATCCCCTTGCTGATTCCTTATGTCCTCATCACAACATGCCCTCCTGCCTATTTTTGTATTGTCAGCAAATTTGGATACATTACACTCTGACCCCTCCTCCCAGTCATTAATATAAATAGTAAATAGTTGAGGCCCTAGGACTGGTCCTTGTGGCACTCCACTAGTTAAGTCTTTCCAAACTGAAAAAGACCCATTATCCCGACTCTGTCTTGTGTGTTAACCAATCCTCAAACTATGCTAATACATTACCCCCAATACCGTGAGCTCCTATCTTGTGCAATAACCTTTTATGTGGCACCTTATCGAATGCCTTCTGGAAATCCAAATACACTACATCTGCCGGTTCACCTTTACCAACTCTGCTTGTTACATCCTCAAAGAACGCTAGCAAATTTGTCAAACATGATTTTCCTTTCACAAAACCACGTTGACTCTGTTTGATTGTATTAAGCTTTTCTAAATGTCCTGCTATTTCTTCCTTAATAATGGACTCTAGCATTTTCCCAATGACAGGTGTTAGGCTGACTGGCCTATAGTTTCCTGCTTTTTGTCTCCCTCCCTTCTTGAATATGGGCACCACATTAGTGGTTTTCCAATCTGCTGGGACCTTCCCGGAATCCAGTGAGTTCTGGAATATTTCGACCAATGCCTCCACTGTCTCTGCAACCACTTCCTTTAAAACCCTTGGATGCAGGCCATCAGGTCCTGGCAACTTATCTGCCTTTAGTCTCATTAGTTAGTCAAATACTTTGTCCCTTGTGATAGAGACTGTTACAAGATATTTCCTCCCATTAGCTCCTTGCTTATCTGATATCTTTGGAATGTTTTAGTGCCCTCCACCATGAAGACCAATGCAAAATATTGGTTTAAATTATCTGCCATTTCCCTGTTCCCCGTTATCAATTCTCCAGTCCCACGCTCACTCTAGTCACTCTTTTTATATACCCTTAGAAGCTCTTGCTGTTTGTTTTTATATTTCTTATCAATTTGCTCCCTCTTTATTAGCTTTTTAGACCTTAGACCTCCGCTGGAGTATTGCATATAGTTCTGGGTGTCACACTTTAGGAAGGATGTGAAGGCATTGGAGAGAGTGCAGAAGAAGTTTATGAGAATGGCTCCAGGGATGAGGAACTTTAGATATGAGGATAGATTGGAGAAGTTGGGATTGTTTTCCTTGGAGAAAAGAAAGCTGAGGACATTTGATAGAAGTATTAATTGTGAATATCATTTCATTTTGAATCTATTCTTGGAATGGAGTAGGATTGCAAAGGGTTCAAAAGGAGGGCAACAATAAAATAAAGAGGTCAAACAGCCAAAATCTCTTCGAATTGTGTGGTAAGGGAGAAAGCAGAGTGAAGGAACATACACCTGAAGCCAAAACATAACTACACTCGAGTTAGGGACTGAGAGAACAAAGGCAGACTCATACCCTGCAAAGGTAAAGCAGCACCAGCAAGTAATTAAAAACCTTTGACATTAAAAAGTCCTATATAGCATAACAGAGGAGGAAGGGATCAGGCACAGAGCCTTTGCGAATGGGTTGGGGAGGGTTCTGAAAGCTTTGAAGGCTTAAGGCTCTAAAAGAAAAAAGGCAGGGTTTGGGAAATGTTCCAAAGTTGGACCAAGGCAACCAAAGGTGCCACCAAACAAACAGTGGAGAACAAAAGTGCACAGGAAGCCAGATTCAGGAGGACTTGAAGGCTCGAAAAGGTTGCAGAAAGTGGGGTGAAGCCACCAAGGAATTTACAGCTGAAGATGATGAGAATTTCAAATTTCAATCCACTGGGGGAAAGGGGAGCCCATCTGTGTAACCTCCTCCAGCCCTACAATGCTTCGAGAACTCCGAATTCCTGCAATTCTCACCACTTGTACATCCTGACTCACTTTGTTCCATCATTGATGGCTGTGCCTTCAGCTGTCTACAACCCAAGCTCTGGAGTTCTTTCCCTTAAACCTCTCCACCTTCTTTAAAAGACACTCCTTCAAATTTCTCTCTTTGACCAAGTTTTTAGCCATTCCATTTCATATGTTCTTTATTCAGATTGGTGTCAATTTGTCAGATGATGTTGCTGTGATGCACTTTTCATATGTTTCCCTACATTAAAAGGCACTATATAAATGCACATTGTTGTACATAGATAAAGACCACTGCTGCCCAAAATTAACCACAACCTACAGAATGCATTTATATTCACCCAAAACTCAACTGGGAGAGCATTTCAGAAATGGCTCCGATATTTGTGGCTACAGAAATGGCCAAAGTACACCGTTCACTAATAGAGGAACAACATGTCCAGGTTGGCGGCAAGACACCAAGGAAGTTTTAGGCCACACACAGATGTCATTGCATGTACTATTGGACAGGTAGTCTTGGCACCATGGGGTACTGGATGAATAGCTGAAACAACATGAAAAAGTGAATAAAAATAGCCTCGGCAGCTGTTGGCTGTATCCTGTTTAACAATGAGTTGTCTACGTTCCCTCTATGTCCTGAAACTTAATGCCAACAGAAGTTGGAAGATGCTGCCCACACCCCCCCCAAACTTCTGAAACTTTCAGCGCTGTGTGTACGTGAACCACAAAGACAAGCCAAACCCTCAGTTTGATCCCTTGTCTGTGTGGAATTAGTTGACCTCAGTGCCTCTGGGGGAAATAATTCTGCTCAGTAGAGAGCACCAAATTCAGATTGACAGCAGCAGACATTAAAAACATAATTCCATGTAAAACAATGGTCTAATTAAAATGTTTATCATTGCATGGCTCTGCCAATAACAATTGGATAAATTAAGCACCTGGGTGCGGTTATAGGATGTACAGATCAACAAGGTGTTATGTTCAATCCCCAATCTATGCTAAATAATCCTGGGTACCAGTGGCGTATGACATGTGGTCTTGCAGGAAGAGAGAAAAAATGTTATACTCCTATTCAGTGAGACCAACAATACCCAGTTGTGGCGCCTTCTGCACTCAATTTGCTTACAATTGCCTTCTTGGAAACGTAGCAACCAACAGTTTGCTAACTGACACTTTCTTTGCTCTTCATTTTCCAAACCAAATTCCCCTTGTTTGAAACCAACTGTATGACTCCAATTTGTTGCTGTGGGAAATTTCTCAATGTCAGCATTTTTCCAATTGAACTCTTCCGATGGGCAGGATGAAAACATGGAGGTTGGGAAATGGAAATTAGTGTTCAATGTACACTTGTCTTCCAGTTTTTCCACATAAACCCTAGCCTGGCTGAACTCTAATAACCTCACAGGTAAATAAATTAAGCAGCCTGCTAAACAAACCCAATAATAGAAACATGTCTTGTGAATGAAAACAAGTCTCAACATTTAAAATGAACTTAATGGAACAAACCCCCCCCACCACCGGAGAGCTGTGGAGACTTTGAACATGATAACAGCATTGACAAGAGTGAGACAAAGACAACTGCATGTTGATCGTGGATAAGCCCTTTTGTTCATAGATACGCAATACGCTAGAGGCAAAAGAGTCTACGTTACTCACTTCAGTTTTAAATCGGTTCAAGGAAGCCCTGGAATCTTTATAATTCAGAGTAAATACCCAGTAAATAGTTTGCATTTTTGTTTTAAAAGTAAAGCGCTAGCTAGGCCAGAGAGTGGCACTCCGTGAAGGTGAGGTTCTTCAATGCAGGGCGAGGAGAAAGTAACAAAGCTAGTTTTTAAAAAATAATTTTGTTTCAAATGGGTTAGTCATTTCAAAAGCATATTATTAGTGAAAATTGTGGGCTTTATTTTTTATTGTGTTACTATTAAGTTCTGGCAAATTCCTTATTGCTATCAACTTTATCAATTATCTGCAGAAACCCTGATAACCAACAAGCTATTTAATCAATTGGTATAAATTTATAGATTAGTTCAAGCTAATGCATTTCATATACGACTCATAGTTTGAATTTAATTAACTGACAAACTGAGTTTGGTTTTTAAAATCAGAGATTTGATCACATCGGGGATCATCATGCCACAAGGTAGGAGAGATTCAAAACACTTGGAATGAGTTACAGATGCTGCATTTCAAATACATGCAATCTTTTAACATTTCACACAGCCCAGTCAAGCTGGTTTACAAAGGTCACCTTTCATTTCACCACTAGATTGGCAGGCTATACAAGACTCAAAACAAAATACCAAATTTCGAAACTGTAGATGTAACCTGCGAACATAAACAGTCACCCATCAGAATTCTCAAGCTGACAGCCACCGCCCTTTCAGATGCACTTGTTACAATGACTTGCATTTATAATCATACCTTTGACAGGAAAATCCCCCAAGGAGGTTCACAGAAGCATAGTTACATTAAAAACATGCAGGCTAGACAGGCAACCTACTTTTAAGCAAAGCTGCAACCAGACTAAAGGAAGCATGCAATACAAGTAGGGGTGTGTGCACGTGTGTAAGCTTAGGATACCTCAATCACCCTGGTGACAGCGACCTAGGGTCAGGATGTTCCCACCTGCAAGTATCACATTGAACCTACTAGCCTTTGGAAAGAGTTACAACATACATTGCAAATAACAAGATACAAGGTTACTGAATGGCTCAAGCTGCATTTATCTACATCAGTGTATGACAAGAGTATCAATGACCTACTGGTGGTATCACCATTGGAAGTATCCTTAGCCTTAATTAATAATCGATTATTCATGCCACCCAAAGCCTTGGGTCTAAAATAGTCATCTGAGACCAAGTCAGAATAAATTATTTCAGAACTTTATTTTAAGAAAACATCTTTTATTACAAGAAAAAAAAGTTACCTGCTGCAAAGTCTGCATTCTTCTTAAACCGAGTGATCACCAGATAGGAGAGGATATACAGAGCAGTGAACAGTAGTGCACAGATCTGTGGAGAAAGAACATGAAAAGAAGTTAAGAGCAGCAACCCAAATGGATCAGGCAAACAACAAACAAACGGCACTCAAACATTCATAAATCAGCCTTCACCAATCACCACCTACTGAAATTCAGGCACAAAGTGAAACCCATTACTCATTTAGATGTGACATCTGCACAAAATCAACATCTCCCATGACTCTAAACAGCCTTGCTAAGGTGAAATTGAGCCAATGTAGAAAGGTCTACGGTTGGCTATTTGGTCGGCACAGAGCCAGCTGGACAACATGAGTTCTCATTCTCAAAAATCATTACCCTATCGCCTGTTGGGGGCAGAATGAAAGATCAGCCGCAGTACTTCACTATTATGGAACTGCTTGACAGCATTCACTGTTGGGACTCTGCGTGGAGAATGGTCACTTGGTTGAAGTACCAGAGGGCTGGCACACCTGCCATCAGGGGAGGAAACAAGAGTGAGCTCATTTTTTGGTGTCCCCCCTCCCCCCACCCCCAAAATAAAACTCTGAAAACAGCACCTCTCACTCTTTCACCCATCCGCTTGCTAAACAAATCCCATCTTAAATCCTTGACTTCAATTAGGAGGAATTTGTCAAGTGCTGGATGCAATAGGATTGACATACCTCTGTTTTGCATTCAGAACTTTACTTCTAAAATTACAAGAATGAATTTCTCTCCCACTGCTGTTTTTGCAAAACAATGCGCAAGACACTTCTCAATCGTGCTGCACTTGCTACAACGCTCTTCTCCAACCCACAGCAATTATATTTGAAGAATGCAGAGCTGCAACCCCACTCTTGCACTGCTCCAGAGAAGCAGGCTATTTGTGAAGACTGACCGATCCACAAGCTCAGCTGCATTTTAAAACCTTAGGGAAAAAACAAACTGTCCTACCATCTCTAACCCCACCCTTTCAATAAAAGCAAACAAGGGGAAGAGCACACTCAAATCCCAACATCATTTGCTTTGGGCTTTTTCATTTTCTTATAGAATGTAAAATCTTGCTTCTTTGAGTTGCTGGGTTATTTCACATAGAAACTGCCACTTATGGGCTCATCTTTTGATCTAAGATATCTTTAGCCTTGTTCCCTCTTCTCACCTGCAAATTGTGAATCAAATTTTGTATTATCTGAATGCTAAATATTGCCATCTCTGCATACTAAATCACCAAAACAGAATATGAGAACAGATTTTTGCTGGGATATTAAAAGGGATATGGAGCAAAGGTTAAGTAAAATGGAGTTGAGCTGCAGATGTGACAATCTGAATATCAGGACAAGCTCAAAGGGCTGAATGGCCTACACTTGTTCCTTCCTTTTGTTTCACACAAAAAACCCTTTCACTCAGTTAATTCCTTTAGTTGCTTGCAATCACTTTTTTGTATGGGAACCTGGAGTTTTCAGTGAGCTACAGCAGTACTGAAGCATCAACTGGTCTTTCTCGAAGAAAAATGAAGTTTTACTAGTTCATAATGTGACAAATAATTTAAACTGGCCCAGGCCCAAAGATAATACAACAAATCATTTAGAAAAAACAGCCCATCCCTGCAAAACAAACTTTGTTCCATCCGTATGGGTTTTAAAGCTGCACAAACGACAGAGCAGAGTTAGAGGCAGGTTTGAATCTGCTCCATTTCTGATCAAAGCTAAGCACAGGCTGTGACATCTCCCACCAGGAGCAAAGAAATCCGAGGGGAAGTCACATGAGGGAAATTGCTGCTTGCAGTTGGCTCGTTCGGGGGGGGGGGGGGGGGGGGGGGGGGAGACACGACACACTGTATGCCTCATGTCAGCGTGCCCGGAAAAAGGTGAGCAACTAAAAAAGGGATAAGAAATAACATAAGAAATAGGAGGAGGCCACCAATGTAAAGGCCTATCAAGCCTACTCCACCATTCAATACAATCACTCATTTTTGGCTTCAATTCCACTTTCCCACCCGCTCCCCATATGCCTCAATTCCAAGATGCCAAAAATGTCTCAGTCTTAAATGTATTCAAATGACTGAGCACCCACAACCCTCTGGAGAGAATGCCAAAGATTCACAGCCTTTTGAGTGAAGAAATTTCTCCCCATCTCAGTCCTAAATGATCGACCCCTTATCCTGAGACTGTGCCCCAATGTTCTAGATTCCCCAGCCAGGGGGAAACAATCTCTCAGTATCTACCCTGTCAAACCCCTTCAGAATAGTGTATGCTTCAATGAGATCACCTCTCATTCTTCTAAACTCCAGAGAATATAGACCCAATTTCCTCAGTCTGTCATAGAACAACCCTCTCATCCCAGGGACCAATCAAGTGAACCTTGGCTGTACCGTCTCCAATGCAAGCATATTCTTCCTTAAAAATGGAGACCAAAACGGCAACAGTATTCCAGGTGCAAGACATGCAAGTCTTTAGTGCCCGAATGATCAAATTCCTCTTTGATCAGAGATGCAAGGATCTTTAATGCACTTTAGGGGAAAAATAAAAATCTCATTCCAGCACCCTATGCAAATGAAATCTATTGACCTTGTATGATTAAACTTTCTTTCATGAGAATGATTAGAAACCTACACGGCTCACTCATTTCTCTGTCTTCAGGGACAGCTAGATAAGCACGAGGGAGGAACAGACCAGAAGGTTATCACAATAGTGTGGAGATGCAGAGGGGTGGGAGGAAGCTCTCGTGAAGCATAAACACCAGCATGGGCCAGCTGGGCTGAATGATATGCAATATGCTTCTAATTCAATTTAAAAGAATGAGCAGCCCTGTGCCCAACTCAAAGGAAAGAAAGCACCTAACTCCTTGAATCCCAAGCCCAGACATGGAGAAGATCTGCAGGCTACAGAGAAAGATGGCATACAATGTTGACAGTGATGTACCCGCTCAAAATTTGAGAGACATCCCTCAAGCATTTGGAGGTGTGTCTGTGCGTGTGTGCACGCATGTGTGGCATGGAAGAAGGCACCACCAGATTCCTGAGCTTGAAGCAACCCCTACAGAATGACGGAGTGGGAGAAGGAAAAGGAGGCGATTCATGCACACAATTTCAAGGTTAGCTGTGATATCTCCTATGACTGGATAATTTGCTAACACTCACTATTGAAGTGACACATCAAATGACGACTGTTTGGGCAAAGTACCAGAGGACACCCATTGAACAATGGGACTGGTCCTTTGCTCATTTCTCCATATCTTACCCCTTACTCATCAGTTGCTTGCAAGAGCCTACCATTTTCAACTTCAATGAGCAATATGACTAGGGAAAGGAATACAAGATGGTTTCCCCTTGCCTTCCTCAATGTGTGCTTAAAAGGAAAACAAGTCCTTTTCCCAAAGGATCCTCCACCTGTAGGCAGCTGCCTCAAGGTCCCTCAAGGTTCCAGCTCTTCCACCACTGAAAATTCACTGGTTCCGTCATAGGCCATAGCTAATAACCCTGAGCATGGGACCCTTACCCGAGCCTGGGACAACTTGCAAACAAAAGGGCAGGGATGACCATCCAGAGGTCTTAAATGATCCTGCTGTGGAACAACAGCCACAGTCAAAAATCAACACTTTTAAGAGATGAAGGGAAAGAAAATTTTTCTTCCAAGACAGAAAGGACAGATTACTATTTCAGGGGTTGCAAATCCTGATTGGTCTATTACCCAGAAATGTTCCTGCATAATGTCAAAAGCTAAACATACAGCCAAATGACAGACATTAAAACTGAGCCATTTTGTGAAAAAATGGAAAATTCTTGCATTACTTCGAGTTAAACAAATGACCCTTCAGGGTCACGTGCAACCCAAGGCTTTGGTGTTGAGTGTTTGCAGATGTGGAAAGAAATGATTCAGCTCACTATGCCAACTTTACATTGGGGACGGCGGGGAGAAAAGAAGGAAAAGGCAGATAATGAAAACCGATGGAAATAAAATAGAAAGCCTAGCCATTTAGAACACAGCAGGACTTGCACTACCAACTGTGGGGGATCCAATTCCAAATCATATTTCAATAACAAGTATGCCCCTGCATTAAGTGTAGTGTGCACAGATTAAATGAAAAGTTTCTTAGTTTGCACAAAGATACAAAAAAAAATACACTGCAATAGTTTGATGCAAGATCCAAAAATAGACATAATGTGCGCCAGTCTCAAGAGATATCTAAAAGCCATGCCAACATATTTTTGTGTCAGCAAATGCCTGGCGCCTGTATAACCCATATTCCAGGAATCCACATGTGACACAGGGAAAGATTCTGTCAGGCCCATTGCTTTTTAGATTTATTGCAAGAAAAATTGCAAAAGGTCAAGGGCAGCAGATAGATGGGAACACCACCATCCGGCAGTTCCCCTCCAAGTTGCTCACCATCCTGACTTGGAAATATATTGGCCGTTCCTTCACTGTCGCTGGGTCAAAATCCTGGAACTCCCTCCTTAACAGCACTGTGGGTGTACCTACATCACAGGGACTGCAGTGGTTCAAGGAGGCAGCTCAACACCACCACCTTCTCAAGGGCAACTAGGAATAGGCAATAAATGCTGGCCTTGCCAGTGATACCCATATCACATGAATTAATTTTTAAAAGTCAGTAAATATTTGGTCAAAAATAAAACGTCATTCTGAAATTCTTGTAGACAGCATACATAAAAAGGAACATTAAAAATCAGGGTTGGGGGATCTTATTTTAAACATTGGTTAACTTTCTTTCAGTTGTGCACCATTCCAGCTCAATTTACTTGGGGCTGGGAGGAGGAAGAGACATGATGGCTTTGTAGCAGGGTGCTAAACCCATTGTTGCTTTTACTTCACACGTGTTCTGGCATCTTCCATCTAGGGAATGATGATGGACATGCAGCAAACAATCCATTTCAGATGGGGTCTTCATATAAACACTTCTTTACTGATGGTTGGAGGGGCCAATCCTTGAAAGGCAGGTTCCGTCACAAGTGTCGCCACGCCGCTGGTCATTGTGGCACAACATGCCAGCCCCCGCAGGGCATGTCACCATTTTCCTGTCATCAGCTAGTGGCTCCGAGGTGCGAGAACTGATGTCTAGGGCCTTCATGTCATGCTTGCAAGCATCCCTGAAGTACAGCTTTGGGTGTCATACTGGCTCTAGTTGCCTCACCATACCAAAACGTCCTTGGGTATGAAGCCATCTTGCATCCTGCAGATGTGTGCAAGCCAATGAAGCCACTTCCGTTTGATGTATGCTAACAAACTTGGGAGCTCTGCCTTTACGAGGGCTGCTGCATCTGTGATTTTGTCCTGCCAGGATATACCCATAACGCGTTACAGGTAGCGAAGATAGAAATAGTTTTAAGTTGCCCATGTTTCACAGCCATACAGCAAGTGCTGAGAACATTATTCAAGCAGTAAATGAACCAATGGTGGTGGTTTGGGGGCTCAAACAAGCGTGAACTTTTAACCAAGATGTGAAACATTAAAGGAATACCACAGGGTGCAATGCAGACCGCATACCCTCGCACGCGAACAATAATCTGCTCTCCAACCTCTGCCAAGGTCATTCAGGCCAATTGGTAACAAAGCAGCTAAAGATTACTCATCCCTCTTGCTAAGGAAGCACACATGTAGCCTCAATGCACAACTTCTTCAATCATATTGTTAAAAATCAGGGTGTGTGTGGAAAACTGAGGGCCTGTGACCTTGTGCTTCCTCTCAAATTTGCCATTAACATTCAGAAAGTGAAAAGGTTTGCAATTACCACACCCCAAAACATCAGACAATCTCATTTAAGTATTAACATGGGAAAAGAGCGCTTCACGGCCAAGTCCAATCCTGCCCTCGTCCAACACCTGCATCAGCAGTTTAATGTACAGTGACCAAGGGCAACAGCCTTGACCTAGAGGAAATAAAACTAACAAGTCAAAACTCTGAGCTCAGACAACCCTGGCAAGTGGGGATCAGCTCACGATCCAGTGGATGGTACATGCAGGTACAACTTCCACCCCGACAGAAAATGGTAGGTGGGTTCCTTAGCCTTGGTTGTACCCCACGCAGAAGGTAGAAACCATGAGGAAGGCAACAGGAAACCACCTTCAGCCATTCTTCACTATAAGCGACACAAAAACCTCATGCCCGGCACTTGATTTAGGATCCATCAAACACAAGGCTGACAGAAGCACTTCAGTATATGAAATATTTGCTGAATGATTAATGGATTGCAGGGGGAAGTTTTGAAACTTGGTTATTCTCCATAGTTTACAAAATATTGAATAATTCTATTGAATCAGAGCAATTCTTGAAGCAATTGAGCCTTTATCACAATTCAATTGCCTACCAGGGATCCCAAGCAAAATTAAAAATACACATTACATGCCTGGGTTAATGGCCAAATGGATTTGTACAGATTTGTTTAGACAATAGGAACAGTCCATTTGAAAAACTGCAAATGAAGTGTCTAATTGATGTGATTGAATGACCTTTAGTAAAAAGAATGTTAAACACTGACATCACTGCCAAAGTATTAACCTTGTTAAATTGCTAATCACTGAATGGAATTGTGCAGCATCCCGTATGTACACAGAAAGTTACTGCTGCAAATATAAAGCCAACAACTGAATTGAATTTCAACTCTCATTAACTGTGCATTGTATTCAGAGAGCCACAGAATCCACTTCCCTTTTTAAGTTCTCCACAACTCTCAAGCATCTGCACTCAATTATAAAATATGAAATTCTGATACATTTTGTAGGACAGGATATTGTAGGACAGGATGTAGAGTAAAACAGTCACAATATTGCACAAAATCAGTTAACTCCTCCCACCTAAAGATTTTCTGATGTGGTTTGTGACCATTACAAGATTAGTATAAATCCCACATCCCACCATTCCCCACCCCACCCCCACATCAAAAATAAATCTCTCAAGCCTAGAAATATGCATTTACATACAAACTTCTCAGAGCACATTTAACTATCTAAAAGTGTCTGTTTGCATTTCTAAAATAATGTTATACCCTCGGGGTTGATCCTGTTAATTTGTCTGGTTTGATTGCACAATAATGCCATTCCAAACCGGATCCAGCAGCACCACAAACATACAGATACACAGTTGCTCAAAAATAGCACTTAGGACTTCACGTTTCTGACAGCCCATCTTCTCAGTGTTAGTCAGAAGGAACGAGAAGCAAAGGGGAGGTCTATACAGGCATCCCCCACTCCCTTCACCCTGCCTTTAGCCTCCTAGGCTTTAAATTCTGGAAATTCCCCACCCTTGACGATGTTCCTCAAAACCAACCTGTTTGACCAAGCTTTTGGTCAAATGTCCTAATGTCACTACGTGGTTCTGTGTCAAATGTTGTTTGCCAATACTTCAGTAAAATGTCACAAGGCATCTCACCATGTGAAAGGTTTTATATAAACGCAAGTTGTTGTTGTAAAAGCAGCACAGCATCTGGTATTGGCAGGCTGAGCTCAATTGCCAGTAAGTGTGCCTGTCAGAAGCCCCCATATTCATTTGCAAGAACTGTGCAAAAAGACTAAAATCATTGCAAGTCTCCAACTACACGGTACATTTAAAAAATATACACATCAGCAGAATAGGAGAACATGGGCTCATTTCCACAACTCTAGTCAATAAGTTACCAACCTTAGGCATTATTCATTGTGACATTGCAAAAGCTGGGGAGAAAATACGACTCGATTCTTACATTACTCAGCAACTTTCACATTTTAAAACTTTGAACCTCAGAAGCACCTCCCTGAATTACAGAAGTGATCACATTTCAAAAGTAATTAATTAGGTGTGACGTATTTTGGGGTGTCCAAAGGTCACAAAAATGGCTACATAACTGCAAGTTCTCTCTTTTTCTGAATCCTTTTCTTAAAGATTCCCATCTTTCAGAAACCATTCAAGTGGACATAAAAGACCCCATGACATGATTTGAAGAGCAGGAAGTTTTCCCAATATTCTGATCACATTTCCCCTTCAAAACAACATTACCAAAACAGATTAGCTTAGTCATTGATGTCTTTGCTGATTGGAGGTCCTTTCTTGCGAGTGAAAATTGGCTGCTACAATTACCTACATAAACGCCAATGGTTACACTCAGTAATTTATTGGCTCTGAACCACTTTGGGATTCCCAGAGAATACGTGCTGCACGTATTCAAGTTCTTCCTTCAAAGCCTTTAAACGTAAAAGTAGAAACAGGCTCCAGAGTACTGATTAGAACAGAAACAGAACTGCAGTCTTTCCTGCTTGAAGTTAAGTGAACATTTTCACACACAAGCTGGAAGGATGCCCCACAGCTCTAGGATGTGGGGCAGTAAACATTCTCAGGTCTCAGCATCCTGTTCTACACAAACACTGCAATAAACTCCATTGGGAGCAACTTGCTCAGCCTAGAACGGTTTCCTCCCAGCTAGTTGTTGGAAGTACATTTTACTGCAACCTTTGGCTCCAGTTGTACAGCAGCAGGCTCTAAACCAAAAGCGTGAGATCTACAAACCAGCAGTGACTCACATTTCTGTCCTTCTGCCCTCAGTGCAGCAGTTTAACTATTAATTTTCAGTAACTGAGCTAAACTAATGGGATCAGATCTGCTCACCAACAAACCTGACCAGCTAATGAAAAACAGCATTGACAATGGTTTAGGAACATCCATTTGTCACAGCTCAAAGTTGCCTAGTGAGGAAAAGAAACAGTGTAAAAAGGGCATGGCAGACAATTTTGGTAGGAGGATTTTACCAAGGTAACCACATTGAAGGAGGGTTCCTCACTTAAAACTCTGAACCACGACTAAAACAGAAACTATTTCAAGGCAAGGTAGATTTTCATCACATTAAAGAGTCACTTTGCCCGAGTATTACAGGTTCAAAACACTTTCCCCTAGAAGAAATGGGGCTCCTCAGAAAATAAAGCTGCTGCTTGTGATACCAAACTTTATAAAGCAATTTACATTTACAGAATATTGGAGACTTGAATGTATTTACTTGCACGAAGCTCTGATTAGTGCACCAATGGACTGCTTATCCCAGTGCTGCTCACATGATGCCCTTCAGCTAAAAATTATGGAGGAAGTTATTCTGTTCTTCTGCTATAAATCCAACCCACAGGCGCCGATTTAAAAATAGTGCTCGGGGTTGGTTTTACATGAGGATTACTACAAGTCCTCAATAAATATTTTAAAAATCAGGGATTTTGGAAGGTCCCCATTATTGTCGAGCAAATGTCAAGACACAATTATGGATAGAAATTCAATTTCTACAGGTATAGTATAGAAGGAAAGATAAATGGTCTAAAACTCACCAATACTGAATCGGTGAAATATACCAACAATACAGGACTTTGGGGAGCCTCTTCCACCAAGTTTATTTTGGTGTAAGGCAGAAACTACTCTTCCTACAGTGATCAAGATGTTGAACTCCTTCAAAGTACATTTTAGAACCCTTGTAGAGAACGAGAGAGAACATGAATTGTATAGCATGCTGCATGACCTCAAGACATCTCAAAGTACTTTCCAGCCAAGTGAAGAACCTTTGAAGTCTAATCACAGTTGCAATGTAGCAGGTTTTATGATATTAGTTGAGCGATTAATATTAGCCAGGGCACCAGGAACAACTATCCCTCTTTGCCAGAACAGTGCCATGGGACCTTTTTAATCCACCAGAGATGGTTGACGGGGCCTCAGTTTAACAACTCACCCAAAATGCAACACTCATTTAGTTATGGGACTGGAACCCACAACCTTCTGCCTTAGAGGAGAGAGTGCTACCCACTGAGCTAATATTGCTTGACAGAAGAGGTTTTTAATACCTAGCGACCCAACTTTGGGGGGGGGGGGGGGGGGGGGAGAAGAGAGAGAGAGAGAGAGGAGGAGAAGAAAGAGGGTTCAAATGTGAAAAATTACACTTCAGGTTTCCAAGGGCTGTAGTGCAAACAAGAATGAATTTTGAACCAAGGTGTGAAACAAAAACAAAAAACTACAAAGTGAAATGCAGAATATAAGGTACCATAATCTTAGTGGTTTTTGGAATAGAGAGTGGTCAAAGGTTCTGCATGATCACCACTTCCAGTAAACACACATGTGCACATTGAGCAAGGGCAAGATGTGCCTCAGATCTGACTCTTTGGTCTCCTTCAAAGTCACAACAGTGTAGTGCCATGGAGGCTGCTGATGGGATTGTTGAAGGCAAGCACATTCCGCCTTGACGGGGTTGATCACATGAAACATCACAGTAATAAATTTTCTTTTCTTCATTCATGGGATGTGCATGTGGTCTACATTTATTGCCCATGTTTAATTACCCTTGAGAAAGGAGGTGGCAGTTGAGCCTCTGCAGTCCATGTGGTGCTTATTATACCTTGTCATAACAGTTTGATACAACAGAGTAGCTTGCTAGACCATTTCAGAGGGCAGTTAAGAGCCAACCACATTGCTGTGGGTCTGGAGTCACAGGTAGGCCAGACCAGCTAAGGGCAGCAGGTTTCCTTCCCTAAAGGGTATTAGTGAACCAGATGGGGTTTAGTTTGCATGCTCACCATTGCATGCTAGCTTTTTAATTCCAGATTTAATTAACTAACCAAATTTAAATTCCCCAGATGCTGGTGCAGGATTTGAACTATACCTCTGCATCATTGGACCAATAACATAACCACAATGTTGCCACACCTTTGACGTTCCACAGCACTTCACACATATGAACAATTAAAAATTAATTCTAAAGGAATTTTAACGGTGGCGATAAATTTCAAACAGCAGTGCACGATGTAGCAAAATCACGGAAGGTGAGAAAGACTATTTTTTAAGTTTAAACACATGGGGGTCATAGAACTGGAGTAGGTCAGTGAAAAATAAGAGGACAATGGATAAGCTGCCTGAATATGCAAAAGGATACATCAGAATTTTGGACAAGTTGAAGTTTAGAGGGTGGCGGATGGAAAACAACAAGAAGAGCATCAGAATAATCCAAAGTCTGGAGATCACAGAAACATGATTAGAGTTTCAACAGCAGCAGTGGAGTCTGGAGTGTATTTAATATTCAAAGAGGACATCCTGTCTTTGCTCATGACTCCAGTCTAGAAACTTGTTTCTCACGTCCAAATTCATTGCTCAAACTCTGGTTTAGCACGGAGCCATTGGCATTGTCAACAATTGTTAGAAGATGCAAACTCACCTTGGTGACAAAAATAATTAATACTGATCATCAGGTGGTCACTGACCCGCCTTAAAGATATCAATTGGCCTATGTACTCCCAGCATTTCATAAGATGTTAAGAATAGGAGTCGGAGTAGGACATTCAGCCCCTAGAGCCTGTTCAGCCATTCAATAAGATCATGGCTGATCCGATAGTGTCCTTAACTCAACATTGCCACCTGTCCCCATAACCCTCCACTCCTTTGTCAATCAATTTAAGTTTTTATTTCAGGTTTCCCACACCAGCAATTCTTGATTTTCAGGTCAATTACCCCACCCCCTCAATTTTCAGTCAATTGCATTTGTCATTGCACCGAGTCTCACCACTAAATACAGATTGACTGTCCCTCCAGGCATGCTAGCTTATAACGTTTTTGTAGACAGCATTGACATCTTGGTAATGGTATTGGTTATAATAATGCTTGAGGGGCACCATTCCATCGCAAGAGTGGAGCAAGGCAAGGAGGCAGATCTCCATGAACTACCACAGCCAGTACAGGGATTGAACCTATGCTGCAGGCATCATTCTGCACCACACACTAGCCATCTGGCCACTGAGCTAACCGACACCCTGGACTGAATAAATTGCACAAATCTATAGCCAAATCATCTTTCTCATCAATGCATCCCACCAAAGCCATCCTCTTCTCTATTACAGGAGATTATTCATTTCCCTCCACCATTGTGAATATATAAAGAATTGTCTCTGAATAGAGGCAAGTATACAAGAAACCCCAAACTAGATTCAAGTGCAACATTTCCTGACAATTCAGTTTAGGCTTTCATCACAACTCATTTGGGCCAATTTCCACAAGCAACTTAATGTGGTTGAAAAACCTGTACTGTACTCAAGGGAACTGGATTATATCAGCAAGTCAGATAACTGCAAGTACAATAAGATTAAAATTCCCATTGCAAAGATCCCAATAAAAACAAGCAAAGTCATTTCTAATACAGTCCCTAGTCAGCAAGTCTCCAGCACAAGGCTGCAGCAGTTTCAGTCATACAAACCACAAAGGATATCCAGTTTGGAAAATGGAAACAGTCTGGTGAATTAAAAAGACGCTGTAAGAATGGGGTTAAAATGCAGGGAGTGCTGTGCAGCAAAGTCACCGCACACAATTTGCATTATACTCCACCTAGAAGCGTTGTACCAGCATGAATTTGGATCACAAAAATGTTCTTTTTGCTTGTCCAAATGCTAAAAAAAAAATTCAATCCTGTTACAAAAATTACATTATGAACATTCCTCTCCTCCACAAGCAATCAAACCGAGATGTAGCATGCAGCAGAGTCGTACATATTGTATGGCTCCAGGATCAACGCCTGATCTTTGCAGTTAGCCAATCCCAGTTTCGGTGCTACAATGGGTCTCAATGCCACTGGGGCAACAAAAAGCCCACTTTTGCTTATGAGCACTATTCAAAATTTATTGAAAAGTATGCATAATGTACAAAATCAGCTAAAAGCGTGATGGATTCAGCTACGATGTTCACAGGGGCAAACACCTTGCCAACACCCACTGTCCAGTGGTAGCTCCATCCTTTCCCTTCACCATTTGCAATTTACAAAAATTGGCTCAACACAGCATCAAGTCTACAAAAGAAAGCATAGAATAAGATTTTCTGACAACCTAAGATTTAAATGATGCTTTCATCAGGTTTAAATTATCCTTATTTCCTCCAACCAAATCATCTTTAAAATCTGTACCCTCGGGAATTGGGCAATAACAGTCAGGAAATAGGACTGAAATTGCTACTGCTGACAAAGGTCACAAGAAAAACAAATGCCAATCTATATCTGAGGATATGAAGATTAGACATTTTGGTTAGTAGCAGAGGAGACATGGTTCTTATGGAACAGTAGCAAGTTGAAGAATGTTGGAGGAGAAATTCAAAAGAACTTCCATGGGCATGAAAGCACTATGAAATAAGGCAACAATCACACATAACAAATTGCCAATCACAGCTATATTGCTGGAAGACGACCCAGGGTAAGGAGAATCTTACGGGAACGAAAAAAAGATGCAAACCTCAAGTGATTTTCATGCACTTCCTAGCAACTAATTACATAGAGGGAGATAGGACCTAGGAGCAGGTCATTTTGCTGATCCAATAGGGTAGGGTATGGTATGTTGTGTTGCGTGTGATCTAAAGAGAATCTACAGGAGGTTGGTGCTGGAGGATGGGGAAGGGCAGAGATAAAAATAGAATATGTTTGCAACTTTAATCACTTAGAAGTGATAAATGATAGCACTGTACAATACAAGAAAAAAGGAATTGGCTGTGTTCTGCAGAAATGGGTAAAAAAGTTATCCTGCATTGTGAACAAGAACAGCAGGATCAAAATGCAACTGTTGCAAAACCTTCAGATGACCTCTGATCCTAATCCTGCAATGTGATTTTCTAATCTACAACTCATGACATAATGATTACAATAATTTGCAGATTCATCTCATCATACAAGCTTCTTGATAAAATGTACATTTCCAAGATATCTATAATGAAGCATTTCTTACTTGGAGGGGACTGTCATCAGCAGGTGGGCTGAGCCAGAGGCAAAAAACAAGCAATGTTAGAGGCAGAAGTGGGCAGTTTGTGTGATGGAGAGGACATGGGGTTGGAAGCACAGCTCAGGATTGAAAAAGGCACCAAGGC
Organism: Carcharodon carcharias; assembly: GCF_017639515.1. Lineage (NCBI taxonomy): Eukaryota > Metazoa > Chordata > Chondrichthyes > Lamniformes > Lamnidae > Carcharodon > Carcharodon carcharias. The sequence continues at coordinate 20,193,228 of NC_054507.1, read as the reverse complement.
TCTGAGCAATTTAGTTCAACCCAACACTGTGGCCAAGGAGAGGGAGGCGCAACAATCAGTGACAAAGGCACAGGGGTTGAGGCAGGAGGTGGAAGACAATAGCTTCAGTCTTTCCAATGTTTAGGAGGAGATAATGGGCAAGTGACCGAAGAGCAACATATGCTTGTAAAATAATAAAAAACAGAAAACGCTGGGGGCACTCAGGCACCCCTGTGGAAGAAATGAAAACATTTAGATCAAAAGCCTTTTGTCATAACTGTAAAACCATACTCCAGCAAGAAGTCGACACTCAGTGGAGCAGGAGGGGGGGGAAAAGCAGCCAAAGGAATGACTCTTCCTACAGTAGTGCCACAATCCAAAGCACTTTACAGCCAATCAAGTCCTTTACTTGTCACTGGTTTAACGTAGGAAACTTGGCAACCAATTTGGACACAGCAAGATCCCACAACAGCAATGTGACAATGACCAGATAATCTGTTTTAGTGATGCTAATTGAGGAATAAATATTGGCCAGAGCACAAGGGAGAACTCCTCTGTTCTTCTTCAAAATAGTCCTGAGATCTTCTAACTTGTAGTACTGACTTAATGTGTTATCTGAGAGTCAGCACCTCTAACAGTGCAGCACTCCCTCAGTAGTGCACTGGGAGTATCAGCCTAGATTTTTGTGCTCAAGTCTCTGGAGTGGGAATTAAACCCACAACCTTCTAACTCTAAGGCAAGGGGTGATACCAACTGAGCCATGGCTGACACTGCCAGGAAAACACTAAAGAGTAACTTAAAACATACAATAAAAAGCTCCTTTGATCACCCATTCCAATAAATGCCCTAGTGGCAGTGAAGTGCAACTCCACAGGCACTGGGGGTCATTGGTACCTCAAAGTGATCAGTATTCTTGTGTGGACCTGGCCAGTGAGCAATAGCAAGCTATTAGACAGCAGGGTGCATCATTGCCAAGCCCAACCACGTCTTCAACAGCCACACACTTTCCAGTATTGGGACAGTGGGTAGAGATCAACAACAGGAACACTAGCTGATTTTTCTCCTCACCAACGTTGCGCTGGGGGGGGGGGGGGGGGGGGGGGGGGGGGGGGGGGGGGAGAGAGAGAGAGAGAGAGAATGTAATTATTAGCATTTCATTCTTGAATCTTTTATGGTCATGCGCAGTTAATGATTGTTGAAAGCCCGAAGGGTGCACATTCTTACAAGCCTGTCACAAGAAGTTAGCTGACTTTGAACTCTTGCAAGCAATAGAATATTATCTCAGTAATTCTATAAAACAAAGACACCACTTTGTGCAGTAATTCAGTAAATGCTGTCAGCAATAATATTTGATTACCAAGTTTGATAATGCCAACATTAAATGATCATCTAGGATCAGGTTAAAGGTATACTTTATGGTTCCACGTCATAATAGAAACATTTGCAGCAAACTTTGTGCCTTATGTCTCAACAAGTACTTTAGCATGTGCGCTTTAAAGCTCACTCCCTCCACCCCACTCCCCAGTGATTAATTCATTATGTCCTTCAATGGATTGGTTCTCTGCCAATCCTTAGCCAAAAGGTGTTTAAATGCTGGGACACGATACGTAGGGTGCTAACAGTTAGCTGGCATCTTGCCTAAGTCTCCATTCCTCAAACAATGAATATCAACAAGCAGCTCAACTGACACAGGCATCACAGTAAGAGACTAATTTTGTTCTTCCTCAAAGTCCATACACGTGTTCTTTGCAGGTTGGGTCACTAAATAGCAGTCCAGGAGTGGGTTGATTACATACCACAGTCATGATCTAGCCAGAGATCCTCTTGGTCAGTGTGGGTTGTTAGATAATGTATTTACCCACTAAACTATTAGAGTAGATTATTGCACAGAGGCAATTAAATTCCTCTGATGTCAAATACGTTAGTTAACTGAAATATTAAGGGGTGGGTGTTGGGGGGCTGGGGGGGGGGGGGGGGGGGGGGGGGGGGGTGGCAAGGCAGTGTGGAGGGAGGGGGTTGTTGTCATGTCTCTTATGGGGTAGAATGGTGTGCAATATGGAAGTCACTTCTGAAGAATGCTGCCCAGTGCAAATATTCATGCCAAAAAATCTTAATCTAAACACAAGTCAGCACAAAATGTTGAAAAGCTGGACAACTTACTAGAGCCTTACACCATATTCGGCTAGAAAGCATCCCTGAAAGCAGTACTGGATATAATTCATTCAAAGTAGGATAAACATATTACATGCACCACATTCACAATGTGGAAGTGGAGATTATACCAACCCTTTGTGTGACAATATAAGTGGCATACTCATTGCATAACCACCATTTTTAAAAAAAGTTTTAAAAATTGCATCAGGCAACACATCGGACAAGAGTCAAACAGCTTTGACTCCAGTCGAGAGATAAATCAGGATACAACTGCAACCATTGCGCTCAATAACTGTGTAGTGCCAACAAAATAAACTTTTATATTTTAGCTATGCATTTTAACTTAAGTCAACCATTACTCCAGGATCATCCTGAAGTCGAGCACAACCCCAAACTCCTCTTTACTTCTAACTGTCGCCTTTGTTCTCCCCAAACTATATCAAAAACGAGCAGCTCACATTTTTAAAAAAATTGCTTTTAACATGGCCGCTGGTTCAGAGCTCCATGGCCTCACCCCTCCAAGATATCGGCGCTCCTCAAATTCTGGCTTCTTGAGCCTTTCCAATTTTAATTGGTCTGCTACTGGTGGCCATGCCTTAAGCTGCCTAGGCCCCAAGCCTGGCTGATAATCAATCAACACAACTTCAGTGGCCATCAAGTCCTGGAGTAGGACTCGAACCCAGAGCTTCTGGCTCAGAGACAAGGACACTGCCCACTGCGTCACAAGACCTCCTCAAAACATCTCTTTGACCAAGCTTTTGGTCAGCTGACCTAAATCCTTGTGGCTCAGTGTCATGCTCTGTCTTATAAAACGCCTGTGAAGCATCTTGAGATATTTTATGATGTTGAAGGTGCTGTATAAATATAAGTCACTGTTGTTGTTATACCCATCCTGCTCCCACATCGCGTTAGTCCCCCATTCCTTCAAACACCTATCCTGTGGAAATGGTTTCTCTTTCAATCATTAACATTGAAAGCACATTCCAGAGCTTCACAACCCTGTGTTTAAAAATTAGTTCCTGCTGTGGCAAATCTCTCACATTTAATCTTAGACATATAACCCCTCATTCTAGATCCCCGAATCATCTTTTCTATCTGTTCCATCCCTAACACCTCCATCAAATCACCCATCAATCTCTTCTTAAATAAACCTGATCAAAGTCCCATTATGCCTGCAATTACTACATAATATCCCACTTAGACTTCTGCTACATTTTTTTTTGGACAAGATTTGACATGGCATCCTTTACCATTATTCTTCCAGTCTATCTCCTCATTTTAGTTCTATTCCTATCTTTCTCAGTTTAGGTAGTACAGAGAGTCTCCCCTCTAGCCCATCCACATACACTATGTCCAAGACTCGATCCTTAGCTTGCCCTTTTCCCTTCATCTGAGGGATTTTGGAGATGGCACATGGTGGTTCCAGGAATGAAAGATTACAATTACCTGGATAGATTGGAGAAGCAAGGGCTCTTTTCCTGAGAGCAGAGAAGGCGAAGAGGAGATTTAATAGAGGTGGTCAAAATCATGAAAGGTTTAGATACAGCAAGTGAAAAAGCTGTTTCTAATGGCTAAAGAGCTGATAACCAGAGGGCACAGATTTAAGAAAATTATTGGAAGAACCAGTGGAAAAACTTTGCTTCAAATGCAACAAGCAGCTCAAATTTGGGATGCACCACCCGATGGGATAGCAAACACAAATTCAATGGCTGCTTTTAAAAGCGAATTGGACAAATACATGTAAGAGAAAAATTGCAGAGACATGGGGTTTGTTCTTCAAGAGTTGATGCACACACTTGATGGGCCGAGTGGCCTCCCTCTGTGCTATGCTACTTTGATTCCATCTACATGCTGTGCCTCTACCACTACCATATTGTACAGCATTTGAATATTACTGCTACATTAAAAGGAAAGTCAAATCTCATCCAAATACTCCACTAATGCCCATAGTGTTGGACACCAGGGCAGGATCCCAACACAGCACGCAATAAGTTACATATTCAGAGATTGCCTAAGGTTGAAAGAAAATGCTTCCTCCTAATAGAACCAGTAAAATAAAACCTCATCTTGATTTTCAAACCTGGTAAAGAGTCAGGAAAGTCTCTAACAGTGAATAAATGGGAATACTATGCACATCTAAAATGGTTTGGTGCGTTCCATTATGAAGCTTCGACTATATCTTAGCAGGCGTAAAGTCATCGCTCACTGATCAGACACTTGGTTGTACGGTTAGCATGCTGGAGATTTGATAACAATAGAATCATAGAATGGTTACAGCCCAGAAGTAGGTTGTTCAGTCCATCACATCCAAGCCAGCTCTTTGCAACAGCTACTCACACAGTCTCACACTCTTGTTCATTCCCCACAATTTTTCTTCTTTTCAGATAATTATCCAATACCCTTTTGAAAGCCATAATTATATCTACCCGCAGCGCAGTGCACTATAGATTCTAATCACCTGTGTTAAAGGTTTTCTCTCTTATGTCACCTTTGGTTCTTTCGTCATTCACCTTAAATTAATGCCCTCTGGTTCTCGATTCTTCCACCAATGCAAACAAATTCTATCTACTCTGATCAGACCCCTCCTGATTTTGAGCACCTCCATCAAATTTCCTCTCCAACTTTTTCTTTTCTAAGGAGAAGAACCCCAGGTTCGCTCATCTACCCAGGTAACTAAAGTCCATCAGCCCTGGAACCATTCTCATCAATCTTTTCTGCCCTATCTCGCCAAAGTCTTCACATGCTTCCTAAGTGGCAGTTTCCAGAATTGGACACAATACTCACAGCTGAGGGTGAACTAGATTTTTTTAAAATATACATATAAACATTCACCATAACCTCCTTGCTTTTGCACTCTATACCTCATAAAAGCCCAGGATTCCATATACTTTTCTATTTTCTCAAGCTGTCCTGCCACTTTCAATGATTTATGCACATCGAGACCCAGGCTCCTGCACCCCTCTTTAAAATTGTATCCTCTATCTTATATTGCTTTTCCACATTCTTCCTACCAAAATTAATCACCACATTTCTCTACGTTAAATTTCATCTGGGAGGGAGCGCCGTTCTCATACTTATCATACCAAGCGATAGTTGACCCTTTTTTTAAGAAAAGGGTCTTTCGGGCGATGAATTCGACTGGGCAAGAGTTTTTTCACCTTGATTAAGAATTAAAAGAAAGCCAAACTTAATCGCTGCGAAAGCCCAAAAACTTACAATACACTCCCGAACTCGGTTGTGAAAGAGCTTTGCTCTAATCATAACGTCGTCTTCCATCACGACCCTTCATGGCGAAGACAACGCGCGCTACCTGTTGCCTCGATCTATGAAGTTATCGCTCTCCCGAGCTCCAGCTCCGTAACTAGTCTTCTAATCTGCCACCCGCTGCATCGTCACCATGGCACACGATCCCGGATTGGCTGCTGATGCCACGAGAAGCCGTAGCCCCAAGCACACCATTGGTGGAGATAGCTTCTCAAATGGAGAGTGGCGTATGATTGGCCAAAATGCCTCACAGGCGATGTGCGATTGGTTGTGGCTGTCCTCAAGCTTTAACCGATTGGTGAGAAGCGAAAAGAGATTAACCAGTAGTAATAGAAAATGGAAAGGGTTTGCGCATCTGATTGGTTGTGAGCTTTTCCGAAGGCAGAACACGAGGCGGGAAGCTCCACCAAGGCCTTTAATTGGTTGAACGTCTTCTATTTAAACTATGCGTCATGCCGGGAAATATGGCCGAAAGAAGAAACTTTAAATATTGGTGCTGTGATACAATGTGTAAGTAATAGATGGAAAGAAGCCAATATAAATGCCTTGATATTAAATGTTGTTTAAAATCTGTACCAAAATAATTAGTATGCAACGTTTGAGCTAAACACACAAGAAATGGAAGTTGTTTTGTATAAAGGCACATTCTGTTGTCAGTGCAAAATTGAGAGAATATACTTCTCAGGCTTTATTGGCATAAACAGGTAACACTAAAAGAAGAAAACTAAAATAAAAACCGGAAGTTATGAAGAAAATTTATTTTTACAAAGAATGCATATTTTCAACATTTCCCTCGTTTGTTTTCTGTAAAATGACTGGATTGCAGGCGGACAGTAAAACTACGATTTAACTTTTTGCTGCAACGTTACAGAGAAAGCCAACAGTCATTTTAATGAATTAACGATGAAGGGAGGAAAGTTCAAATTGACCAATCAACAGCTGCTTGTAAACCAGCGTGGGACACACTGCCGCCTGGAGGCAAATCTCAGCATCAGTTCTTTACTGGATTGCTCCTTTACACCAGTTTTTTTTTAAAAAAAATACAATTAGACCATATATTCAAAACAAAAACAGAAATACCTGGAAAAACTCAGCAGGTCTGGCAGCATCGGCGGAGAAGAACAAAGTTGCCGTTTCGAGTCCTCATGACCCTTCAACAGAACTGAATAAAATTAGAACTGTTCTGTGGAAGGGTCATCAGGACTCGAAACGTCAACTCTTTTCTTCTCCGCCGATGCTGCCAGACCTGCTGAGTTTTTCCAGGTAATTCTGTTTTTGTTTTGGATTTCCAGCATCCTTAGTTTTTTGTTTTTATAGACCATATATTCATCCTATCTTCTTTCTAGTCTCCCCGAGCCTCCAACATATTATTTGTGGCAAAACCAGAGCATGATAGAAACACCCAGCAAGTCGGTGGAGAAAAACGAGCTAACGTTTCAGGCTCATTGCCCTCCAGATTTCCATTGTTTTTATTTTTGATATTTAATGTGTGGCTTAGGTAATTACTGTCTGGATCTATTATTTTTAATTAAGATGTCCCCATCTAGCTTCAATAATATCCTTGTTTACAGTAAAGACATCTTAAATGTTATGATACTGCAATTGAGATACTGTCTTTCAAAAGTGGATGATTCAAATTGAAGTGGACGATCAGCTGAGATCATATTGAATGGGGAAGAATAGGCTGAATGGCTTACTCCTGCTCCTATGTTCCTAAAGTATTGTCCTATTTCACAAGTGGACACTTATTATTCACAATGTATTCATATGTAAAAACATAATGCTGTATTGAAAATGATCCTCAATTCCCCCACCATATTTTCAGACTAGCAGTTCTACACTTGTCCTCAGAATCCTTGAACAACAACAAGTTGCATTTATATGACACATTTAATGCAGTAAAAACTCCTAAGGCACTTCACAGGAGTACTATCAGTCAAAATTTGATAATAGACCAGGTAAGGAGATTTTAGGATAGGTGACCAAAAGTTTGGTAAAGACATAGGTTTAAAGGAGCATCTTAAAAGAGATGAAGAGGCAGAGAGCTTTGAGGAGGGAATTTCTGAGCTTCAGGACTTGGCAGCTGAATGCAAAGAGGCAAGCACAAAATAAAATTCTTCTTGAGTTCTTTATCCAAAGGCAAGTCTTTGGCAAACAACTGCTAAGCACCATGATTTTTCACTACAGGTAGGGTGAGGAGGCAGACCGCCAAGTCTACCTCAACCAGAATGGGAATCAAACCCAGTACTGTTGGCAGAGCCAAGGAGAGCAATCATCAGCCCTGGTGCTTCTCTTTCCGGGCCCCTTATTCTCCATACCTGCCACCCCCTGTTAACCCTCTCCCTCAGTCATGTATGATATTTTTTTCCCCTTTTAAGATTCACCAATCAATTCATCAATCACAGAAATGTTCTAGTAAAATGATAAGGCCCATTGTTGGCATCTGGTTACAGATACCATCTGATATAAATGCAGCATAGGTCATTACTATTAAGAGAGGCAACAATATAATGCTGTGTTAGTTTGTGTGCATCCTATAGGTGATCCCACCATGACTATTAAACAAACCAGAGAATACAAATTTTACTTTATCAGCATTGTGCAATATTGTTAATTTAACAGGAAAAATATCCTATTAGTTATTTATAACACTGTGCAGATGTCAACACTGATCAAAGAATCACAGTGCAGAAGAGGCCCTTTGGCCCCATCGAATCTGCACCGACACGTGAGAAACACCTGACCTACCTACCTAATCCCATTTACCAGCACTTGGCCCATAGCCTTGAATGGTATGACATGACAAGTGCTCATCCAGGTACTTTTTAAAGGATGTGAGGCAACCCGCCTCCCCCACCCTCCCAGGCAGTGCATTCCAGACCATCACCACCCTGTAGGTAAAAAAGTTTTTCCTCACATCCCCCCTAAACCTCCTGCCCCTCACCTTGAACTTATACACCCTTGTGACTGACCCTTCAACTAAGGGGAACAGCTGCTCCCTATCCACCCTGTCCATGCTCCTCATAATCTTGTACACCTCGATCAGGTCGCCCTTCAGTCTTCTCTGCTCCAATGAAAACAACCCAAGTCTATCCAACCTCTCTTCATTACTTAAATGTTTCATCCCAGGCAACATCCTAGTGAATCTCCTCTGCACCCCCTCCAGTGCAGTCATATCCTTCCCATAATGTTGCACACCGTACTCCAGCTGTGCCCTCACCAAGGTTCTATACAACTCCAACATGACCTCCCTACTTTTGTAATCTATGCCTCGATTGAAAAAGGCAAGTGTTCCATATGCCTTTTTCACCACCCCACTAACATGCCCCTCTGCCTTCAGAGATCTATGGACACACACGCCAAGGTCCCTTTGTTCCTCAGAACTTCCTAGTGCCATGCTGTTCATTGAATAATTCCTTGTCAAATTACTCCTTCCAAAGTGTATCACCTCACACTTTTCAGGGTTAAATTCCATCTGCCACATATCTGCCCATTTGACCATCCTGTCTCTATCTTCCTGTAGCCCAAGACACTCAACCTCACTGTTAACCACCTGGCCAATCTTTATGTCATTCGCAAAGTTACTAATCCTACCCCCCACATAGTCATCTATGTAGCTTACATAAATGACAAATAATAGGGGACCAAGCACAGATCCCTGTGGTACACCACTGGACACTGGCTTCCAGTCACTGATTTTGATGACTGTCTCAGCCCTTATTAACATATTGTGCACATTGCACCATATGGTCATGGTGACAGTAAGTTCATATTTGGGGCACAGATTCAATACTTGCAACCCAGATAAACTGCACAAGATCTTTTCCATTCTGTAGAAGAATTAGAAGACTTTCTCCTGCTTGGGTATGTGATATTATTCAACATAATTATTTTATAGAAGAGGTGTATTTGGATTCTATTTTATCGGTAATATCACGGGGTAGAAAGATCAAATGACCCCTGAGCAACAAAGTGGAATGATTGAACAACATAGATCTTCACTGTCAGTCAGAAGCATTGGAGTCCTCAGGTGTCTCTGTGCAACACAACTTTTAAGAGACCAGAGGACAAAGACTGAATTGTTCACAATTGTATTTGTGTTTTCTTGATCAGTAAATCTAAAGAATCTGCTGATTGCTGCTTCTCATTATAATATATTTTCAAAATTACTACGCAACAAAACTTTATCACAATATTTAATTCCTCAAAAAGCTCATAAAAGCACCAAGATAAAGTGGGATAATAGGTAAGTAGACAAAAGGACAAGATTGAAGTCAATGGAAAAGACTCTTGAGAATCATTTGCAGGATATAACAGGTTACTGATTCACTATAAGCCCATTATATAGTGGATGCATTGGTGATCATCTTTCAAAATGCTATAGATTCTGGAACAATGTCTGCAGATTGGGAGGTAGCAAATGTGATCCCATTAATTAAGAAAGGAGGGAAGAGAGAAAACAGGGGAACTACAGACCTTTAGCCTGACATAAGTGGTAGGGAAAATGCTAGACTTTATTCTAAAAGATGTAATAACTGGGCATTTAGAAATTAAGGATGAGATTGGGCAGAGGCAACATAGGTTTATGAAAGAGAAATCATGTTGGCATTTTTGAGGATGTTGCTAGCAGAATAGATAAGGGAGAACCAGTGAATGTAATATACTTGGATTTTCAGAAGGCTTTCAATAAGGTCCCACACAGGGGGCAGAATATTGAGTTCGGCTGGTGGGTGCGTGCCCGACGCAGCTGAGCATAAAATGACGCACAATGGCGTTGGGCGGGCATCCCAACGTCATCGGGTAGTCCTGTGATATTTTATCGGCGGGTGCGTGCCGGAGTCAGCAGTGCACCCACCGACAATTGAAAGGCCTATTAAGGCCATTAAAAAGTAATTAAATTCAAATTTACGCTGCCAGTCCAACCTTTCGGTTGGTGGGCAGGCAAAAACACCAAGTGGCCTTTGCACTTTTTAGGAAACCTCATCCACGGGCGGGATGTGGCTTCCTAAAGCAAACAAAAATAAAGTAAAAATTTTACACAATTTAAAAACATATCACAGAGTCACATGAGGGGACATGTTTTATGGCATTTTTATTTTCTGCATTAGTTTTTTTAAACGGCACTTCATCTACCTGAGGCAACTCTGTGCCTCAGGGAGATTGAAGCACTCTTTCGCATGCTTGCTTGAGGTTCACGCTAGGCCCACTCGCCCTCCCACCCACCTCACACAGGCAGCACTGAGCGCTGCCACTCACTTTAATTGGCCCGCCCAGGTAAAGTCACAGTGCGGTGCCGATTGCGGGTGGCAGTCAGCTTCCTGACTGCCTTCACCTGCCCCAGCCGAGCACCCCCCACCAAGGGCAAAATTTTGCCCTGAAGTTTAGTAAGCCAAATTAGAGCTCATGGGATTGGGGGTAATATACTGACATGGATTAAGGACTGGTTAATGGACAGAAAACAGAGAGTAGGGATAAACTCAAGTTGGAAGACTGTGACTGGTGGGGTAGCACAAGAATCAGTGCTTGGGCCCCAGCTATTCACCATCTATATCAATTATTTGGATGGGGGGACCAAATATAATATTTCCAAGTTTGCTGATGACACAAAACTTGGTGGGAATTTGAGTTGTGAGGAGGATGCAAAGAGGCTTCAAGGAGATTGAGGCAGGCTAAGTGAGTGGGCAAGAACATGGCAGATAGAATATAATGTGGAAAAATATGAAGTTATGCACTTTGGTAAGTAAAACAGAAATGCAGAGTATTTCTCAATTGGGAGAGATTGGGAATTGTTGATGTCCAAAGGGACCTGGGTGTCCTTGTTCATAAGTCACTGAAAGGTAACATGGAGGTGCAACAAGCAATTAGGAAGTCAAATGGTATGTTAGCCTTTATTGAGAGGGGGATTTGAGTACAGGAGTAAGGAAGTCTTGCTGCAGTTGTATAGAGCCTTGGTGAGACCACATCTGGAGTATTGTGAGTAGCTTTGGTCTCCTTATCTAAGGAAGGATATACTTCCCATAGAGGGAGTGCAATGAAGATTCACTAGACTGATCCCTGGGATGGCGAGATTGTCCTATGAGGAAAGATTGAGGAGACTGGGCCTGTATTCTCTAGAGTTTAGAATAATGAGAGGTGATCTCATTGAAGTGTACAAAATTCTTACAGGGCTTGACAGAGTAGATGCAGGAAGGATGTCTCCCCTGGTTGGGAGAACTAGAACCAATGGACACAGTTTCAGAATATGAGGTAGGCCATTTAGGACTGAGATGAGGAGGAGTTTCATTAGTCAGAGAGTGGCAAATCTTTGGAATTCTCTACCCCAGAGGGCTGTGGAGGTTCAGTCATTGAGTACGTTCAAAACAGAGGTGGATAGATTTTGAGATACCAATGACATTAAGGGATAGTGTGGGAAGATGGCATTGAGGTAGAAAATCAGCCATGATCTAGTCAAATGGTGGAGCTACTCCTGTTCCTATGACACACACCTGTCCTGACAATCTCACCCCACAAAGCCTGCTCACAGTAAACTTTTATTAGTAACTAAATAAACAGAATTCCAGTCATGATTCCACCCTCTGTTCTCAAGATAATTATGGACAACAAAGGCCATCCAGCCCAGCTCATCTGATCCATCCAGAATGACATAAGAACATATGTATTAGGAACAGGAGTAGGCCATTCAGGCCCTCAAGTGTGTTCCACCATTTGATAACATTGCCTACATTATACCAGTGACTAGAACTCAAATGCACTTAATTGGCCATAGAGCAATTTAGGACATCATGAAAGGTTCTGAATAAATGTATGTTTTGTCTTTCTTTCATTACATCTGCATGCAGTAGGCAGAGTGACAGTAGGACTGGTGAAATTGGAGGCCCAATGTTGATTCTCTGAGGATAATTAATCACAGAGCAATCACCTGATGTTAGGAAAGTGGCTACAAAGTAATCACCACATTTACAAAACAATTCAACTCTGTAGCTACTACAACCATACCATTCTGACTCCTCTGGCGCCAACCCACAATATACCATAAATGGCATCTGCTCCTCTTATGCTAATGACACTATCCCCAGGATTTGTCAATCAGACATTACCAGCAGCTTAGGAAAGAACGTAGATTGATTGTTGTTCTGAATTTTTTTAGAGAGGAATGATACAAGGTACATAGATTCAGTACAGCCTTAACTCAAGAACTGGATTGTTTCTCCTTCCCCCAGAAACTGCCATACTAATTGTATTGTACCCTATGAATTTACAGCCAAAAATGGAAAAAACTCTAACAGCAAAAAAAGAGTGACACCTCACTCTACTCCTGTTACCCCACCCCCAATCTCCTCCCACCCCCCCAACACATCACAACCTCCCCAACCCCTCCAACACTCCACCCCTCCAACAGCCCCAACCTCCCCCACATCCCTCCAACAGTCCTTAACCTCTGCCCACTCCTCCAACACCGCTCCAACAACACCCAGACTCTCCATCCCTCATTCCCTCCTTCAACACCCTCGCAACTCCCTCCAACACCCCCAATCTCCCTCTACCCCTTCAACACTCCCCAACCTCCCCCCAGCCCTCCAACAACTCCCAATCTCCCCCCACCCCTCCAACAGCCCCCAACCTACCCTACACTCCTCCAACAGCCCCTAACCTCCCCCCACCTCTCCAAGACCCAACCTTATACAATCATCTCCCTTCCCTCCCCACCCCCACACCCCAGCATCCAATTGGCTCTAAAAAGAGATTTCACTTACCATTTTTCAAGCAAGAACACTTTTAGTCATCGCACTGCTGTTGACCTTCTGGTAGCATTGTGGTTTTCTGGTGGACTGTTCAAAAAAATCGGAACCACGAAGCTGCCTAAAGTCGGAAGCAGCAGCGCAGCAACTCAGTGAAACTGACCTGACATACCCGCTTTAAAATAATTTGGAACTTTCAGGATGACAGTTCCAATTTTTTAAAGTCGGTCTTTCAGTTCTTGACTGGGGGGCAACAAGAAATTCCATTTTGAGCAATGGGCCCAGGTCCCCCCTAGTGCCCCAGTGTTTGGCACCATTTGCATCCCCTTCTCCCAGGCCCTGGCTGTTAGCATAGTCAACACACTAGCTGTCTAGCCAACTGAGCCAGCCATTTTTAGGATGCAACATTAAACCAGTCTGCCCTCTCAGGTAGATGTAAAAGATCCTATGACACTATTCAAAGGTTAGCAGAGCAGTTCTCTCTAGTGTTCTGGAAAATACTTATCCCGCAATTAAAATCACTAAAACAGATGAACTAATCTTTATCACATTGCTGTTAGGGAAGCTTGCTGTGTGCAAATTGGCTGACGTGTTCCCTACATTACAACAGTGACTACAATTCAAAAATAGCTAATTCGCTATGAAGCGTTTGGGAGATCTTTGAGGCGGTGCTATAGAAATTCAAGTCTTTCTTCTTTCTTAATAAATGAGCGCTAAAGCAAGTTGCTATCGTTTCATGATGCAGAAGTTGGTAGTGCGCCATAGGTGGCTCTTTCCTTGTCTCTCTCGTTCTATCTCTTTCACAGTTAGAAAATGCAGCAGCTCCTCCACTCAGGCAACAACATCTGCTGCAGAGGCTGGTGTGGTAATATTACCTAACATTTGTTCCTTTGCTGCAGTCTTTTCACAAATGAGCATGTGGTAAACAAAGGGCTGCATATAGACAACTGGCTATGCCTTGTTTAGACTTTGAGTGACAACAGGTTATTTGTCCATGGTGGTGGTGAAGGACGTCACAGACTAAACGAATTCTGGTCTCATCCACTTTGAAAAACTGAAGAGCTCACGAATTCCCTCTACTGATATAGCAGCTCACTGCATTTTATATGCATTATGGTCATGATTGAGGCCAGGATTCATTCACCAACAACACTTTGAGCTTGATCCAGACACAATACCTGACTCACAAATTGTAATTTTTGGTATTCAGGAGGCTGACATGTGCAGCCATCCATTAAACGAGGGGAATTTAACTTTGTGGATTAATAACAAACTCCTGCCATATTCTAACAAAGCCAAATCTAGGTGCTTGAGTATCCAAATTCCAAAAGTATTTTGACTTTGAATTAAAACATGTTCTAGGGCCTAAGAACATAATCCTAGACTACATCAACTGTGTTGTTTGTAAAGAATTTAATTCAGTACCTCATCCATGAGCCTTATGAAGAATTGCATGTGGAAGTAGAGACCATGATGAAGGGAATGTTTTTTAAATTTCATTTTGGGATATGGATCACACTGGCTAGGATGCATTTATTGCCCATCCACAGTTACCCTGAGGAGTGATGATGGAACTTCTCCTCAAGCCACTCCAATCCACATAAAAGGTTACTGCACAGGATAAGAACTCATGGTGTTGGGGGTGATATATTAACATGGATAGAAGATTGGTTAATTAACAGGAAACAGAGTATCAGGATAAATCAGTCATTTTCAGGTTGGTAAACTGTAACCAGTGGAGTGTCACAAGGATCAGTGCTGGGGCCTCAACTATTTACGATCTACATTAATGATTTGGATGAAGGGACCGACTGTATTGTAACCAAAATTGCTGATGATACAGAGATAGGTAAGAAAGAAAGTTTTGAGGAGGATACAAAGAGTCTGCAAAAGGATATAGATAGGTTTAGGTGAGCAAGCAAAAAATTTGGCAGGCAGAGTATACTGTGGAAACATGTGAGGTTGTCCACTTTGCGATGAAGAATAGAAAAGCAGAATATTATTTGAAAGGAGAAAGGCTGCAGAATGCTGCAATACAGAGGGATCTGGGTGTCCTTACATGAATCACAAAAAGTTAGCATGCAGGTATAGCAAGTAATTAGGAAAGCAAATGAAATGTTGGCCTTTATTGTGAGGGAGATGGAGTATAAAAGTAGGGAAGTCTTGGCACAACTGTACAGGGCCTTAGTGAGACCACACCTGGAGTACTGTGAACAATTTTGGTCTCCTTACTTAAGAAAGGGTATACTTACATTGGAAGCAGTTCAGAGAAGGTTCATTGGGCTGATTACTGGGATGAAAAGCTTGTCTTATGAGGCAAGGTTGAGCAGGTGGGGCCTATACCCATTGGAGTTCAGAAGGATGAGAGGTGACCTCATTGAAACATAAAAGATTCTGAAGGGGCTTGACAGGGTAGATGCTGAGAGGATGTTTCCTCTCATGAGGGAATCTAGAACTTAGGGGTACAGTTTAATAATAAGGAGTCTCCTATTTAAGATGGTGATGAGAATGAATTTCTTCTTTCAGAGGGTTGTTAGTCTTTGGAATGCTCTTCCATAGAGAATAGTGGAGGCTAGGTCATTGAATATAAGCAAAGCTGAGTTAGATAGAATTTTGTTTTACAAGGGTTATGGGAGACAGGCAGGAAAGTGGAGTTAAGGCCACAATCAGATCAGCCATAATCTTATTGAATGGTGGAGCAGGCTCGATGGGCCAAATGGCTTACTCCTGCTCCTAATTCTTATGATGTTATGATCTCATGATTGTGCTCCTGTCATTGTGTTTCAGGATTTTGACCCCAACGACGTTAGTGTATGTCCAAGCTAGGATAGTTTGTGACTTGGAGGAAAACTTCCTCGGGATGGTCTTTCCACAATGATGCATTTGTTCTTCTTGGTGGTAGAGGTTGTTGATGGGGGTCAGGGGAGGGGTGTGGTTGAGAGGTGCTGTTGAGTGTTGCTACAATACAAAAGGCATTCCACCACACTGTCAATCAACACCTAGTCCTGCAAAAGAGAGAGCGGTAGCAACATGCTGAACATGTGGCATGTGGAAGAGGGCCAGTAATAATTGGGCCTGGTTAGGCAGGTCCAAAAGAGGTTGCAACCTGTGTGAGAGTAAAGTCTCTTGGGGAACATGTTCAGCTGTTTGATTAACCTGGGGACAAACCTTACCCGTTTATTCTCGTGAGGAATAGTGGCACCACTTTTTCCAGAGTGTGCAAATACTTTCAGTGAGGGTGGAGACCTTCTGGGCGTGAGATGTCACAAATTTTGAAACTTTTAAAGCATTGGGGCATGTTGCAGATTAAAGATGGGAGTGAAATTTTCTATTGCCTGAGCAGAGAAGATGATTAAATTAGGGTGCCATGGCTTCTTAAGATGGAAGAAGTAAAGCAGATCCATGACCAGGGACAGTTCAGGGAGATCTGATTCATTTGAGCAAGCCTAAAGAAATATGTCAATATGTATGTGAAGAGATGAAATGACACAAATGATGCACTGTGAGTAACTTGTGAGCCAGAGGGCAGGAATCAATTCAAACCACTTAGTCATAAGAGATGCACGATTTGGATTACAGGACAGCAGAAATAACAACATTGTAATAATTGAGCACTCACCAAAGAAGTCTAAGACATTTTACTGTGCCCACCAGACTGCAAAGATGATGTTGGACCACTTCTTTTGTATATATGAATTCTTAGAATGCATACAAACAGAAGCACTATTTGAGTTTCAGTTAATTCATGGGCTGGTGAAGGTTGCTGGTGTGGTCTGTAACTTCTGCATTATTTACCAACTGGCAAGGAGCACAAATATGAAACAATTTAATCGGACGCTTGGTCGAACTCTGCCTTCCCGTCATAAGCATAAGCCACCTCAATTGTGAAGCATACTTGCCTTATTTATAGCTAAATGGCACATGACCACACTGGGGGTACATTTTTTGTCTTGTGTTCAACCAGGTTCCATAATTCCCTGTAGGTAATAGGTTTAGTCATGTTCTTCAGAGTAAAGGTGTTGTAGATTAGAGTTCATACATTAACAACGTACATGAAGACATCTGTAAAATTATCTGAGTTTCTCTGGGGACTGCTATCAGAGCAGCAACCTCATCAAAAGCAGTATTTTGGAAGCTGAAGAGAATCTTAATGAAAGTAAGCAATTCAATACTTATTGCTAATTTAAAAAAAGAGATAAAAGAAAGGTAGCAGGCCAGTAGTAATCCACTATGTACCAAATAGTTGGGAAGTATAGAAAATCCCAGTAAAAAGAATAGAATGTATCTTAACATGTGAAGAGAAGGTAGTATGTGGAACCTTCAGATGCAATGTCATTTCCTTCCCTTGCTCAATGGAGAAGATGACCACAGTACCATTTCAATGATAAGAGAAAGACAAATTGAGAGTCTGAGAAAAATTACCAATTTTCATCTCCAGCACTACAAACTAAAGACACCAGAACCTGAACTAGAGAAAGGGGAAGCAATGCAACCTAGATGATGTGAGTAGCCTCACCAAAATTTAGAAATGCCAGAGGTGATTCCTGAAACAACTCAGGAATAGACGAGCTAGAGGACTGCATGATGGAACCAGAGTGACTTTGACTCAAATCCCAGGAAGTGAATATGTGCTCTCGTCAACAACTGATGTGGCTGACATAACATTCAATGATAAAGATTCAAGTGGCAGACCAAGATTTAGACATACTAAAAGTAATAGGGAAACATGCAATGTAATCTCTTCTCTTAATGTCACATGAAGCCATTTTGGGCATACTATTAAACCTGGAAGAAGAAGACTAGTCACAGGTGAATATGAACATAACTATTGTTTTTGTGATGCACTATTTACATTCAATATTGGGTTAAAATGATGAAAGGGAGCATAAATGGAAGACTTTCCGTACTGTATCATACTGGAAAAGTTATGTCTAAATATGTAAATAAGGTAAGAGTGCTACTTGGAAAAAGAAAGTCATAATATGTAGCAAAATATGTAGCCTATAACAGTAAGAGCATCTGACAATCTATTTATAAGTTTTAAATAAGAAATTAACTGTTTGTTTTAACTATTTATGTGCAGAATTACTGATTAAAGAGGTATTGGGTCTTCATTCACTGTAGTAACGTTATAATGAAAATATGAGAATAATTTGTGAATAATGTTATGAATGCTTTGTCCTTGTACCAGAAATTGGCAAAAATATTAACAAGCTGAGATGTGAAAAGTGAACCATTGCATTTGAAATGTTGCATTGCCTGTTTATTTTGTAATACGCACTGAATGACTGAGGACAGTTGAATCCAACCAAGCAAAAACACAAAAACAAGAACAGCATGGAAAGGATTTGCTTAAAGGGAGGAAATTCTTGTATAACTTTTGTATATATGAATTCTTAGAAGCATACAGACAGACAGAAGCACCACTTTCAAGTTTCAGTTAATTCATCCATGGCTGTTGCAGGTTGCTGGCATAGTCTGTAATTTCTCTATTATTTACCAATTAGTATGGAACAATTTAATTTTGTCTTATTCTTTCACGGGACGTGAGTATCGCTGGCTAAGCCAGCATTTTTATTGCCCGTTCCTAATTGCCCCTTGAGAAGGTGGTGGTGAGCTGCCTTCTTGAATCGCTGCAGTCCATGTGGTGTGGGTACACCCACAGTCCTGTTAGGGAGGGAGTTCCAAGGTTTTGACCCAGCGACAGTGAAAGAACAGCAATATATTTCCAAGTCAGGGTTGTGTATCAAATTCAATCATTTGAGTAACAAGCGAAGTTCTAGATAACAAGTCCTATATTTGATACGATATATAAGGCTCTTTAATACCAAGAAGTTCTGTTGTAATTTTGATGAAAAAGGAAAAAATACAAGATGTTTTAATATTCTCTTAAATTTTGGGTTTTAATTGTTTATAAAAACTTCTGACGTAGCATTATTATTGTAGGTGAGACCTGCTGGGCAGACATTGTACTTCATACCTCTAAACATACAGCAATAATGGAAGGAATTGTATGACTAATTATTTAATATTTGTGACTTTTGGTTTGCTGAGAAAATATCAATTCTCTAAAAGCCTGCTTATTTGATAATTGTAGTTAGGCCAACTCAATGAAATCACTCCTGTGGTGAATAAAAGTTGTACTTAATTATAAAAGCAAAATACTGTGGATGCTGGAAATCTGAAACAAAAACAAAAATTGCAGGAAAAACTCAGCAGGTCTGACAGCATCTGTGGAGAGGAAGACAGAGTCAACATTTCGAGTCCATATGACTTCTTCAGAACAGATTTACGGTAAACTTTGGGAATAGTTAAGAAATTGGCTAAAAGGTAGAAAACAGCAAATGCTCATTGGAGGAGTCATGTTGGATGGGGGAAGTACTGAATGTATATCCCAAGGCTCACTACTGGGACTCATTTTTAATTTAATACCAATGAGTTTCAATTTGAAACTCAGTGAAATTGGTCAAATTTGTAAACAATACCTAATTAGGAGGTGCAGGAGAATTGAAGGAAGCAACTCAAATTACTAAGTATGTAAGTGGGCAGAACAATGGCAGGTGAAATTTAATGCAAATGTAAACTTTTGCACATAGGAAGAGAAAATGGGCTACATTGATACTGCATGAATGTTGTTAGAAAAGATAAGGGCAAAGTTCAAAGAGATCAAGGAGTCTTAGTAGGCTGAATGCGCTTAGTAGGCTGATAATGTGCAAACAATGCAGACCAGCAATCAACAGAGCCAGTAGAAGGTTGAACTATATAGCCAGCAAATGGCAAAGTATAAGTCAGAGGAAGTCATGATCAAGTTGTACATTGCTCTGATCAGGCCACCTTGAATACTATGTCCATTACTGGTCACTGATAAAACAAGAGAGACATCAAGCACTGAGGGATTGCGGAGAAGAGACTTTATGCTGATACCTAGTGTGAGAGCTATGAGTGAAGCCTGGAGACTTGAGCTATTCATAGTGATAGGGAATACACGAGAGACAATCTCTTGAAAATGAATTCCTACATTATAACAGTGACCACACTTCAAAAGCATTTAATTGGCTGTAAAGTGCTTTGAAATACCTGGTGGTCATGAAAGGCACTATCGAAATGCAAGTCTTCCTCTTTTGTATTAAGTAAGACTGTTAAGGAAATAGAACAGGGAAATCTTGAATCATGCTATAAATTGTGAGAGAAGGATAAGGGACACAGGTTTAAACTAGTAAATACAAATTTTGGAGTGATGTTAGGACGTCCTTCTTCACAAGACTGATTAATACTTGGGGAAAGGACCCCAGAATTGTTTAAGAAACATTTAGATGCAGAAATGGGGGAATGTTGTGTCTTTCTAAACAAATTATTTTTTATATATTCTACAGCTGGCAAAGCTATATTTGTTGCCCATCTCTAAGTGCCCTTGAGAAGGTGGTGGTGAGCTGACTTCTTGAACCGCTGCAGTCCATGTGGTGTAGGTACACCCGCAGTGCTGTTAGGGAGGGAGTTCCAGGATTTTGACCCAGCGACAGTGAAGGAACGGTGATATATTTCCAAGTCAGGATGGTAACTGACTTGGAGGGAAACTTGCAGATGGTGGTGTTCCCATGCCCTTGTCCTTCTAGGTGGTAGTGGTCGTGGGTTTGGAAGGTTCTGTCAAAGGAGCTTTGGCAAGTTGCTGCAATGCATCTTGTAGGTGGTACATACTGCTGCCGCTGTGCGTTGGTGGTGGAGGGAGTGGATGTTAAAGGTGGTGGATGGGGTGTTTATCAAGTGGGCTGCTTTGTCCTGGATGGTGCTGAGCTTCTTGAGTGTTGTTGGAATTGCACTCATCCAGGCAAGTGGAGAGTATTCCATCGCACTCCTGACTTGTGCCTTGCAGATGGTAGACACATTTTGGGGAGTCAGGAGGTGAATTACTCACTGCAGCCTCTGACCTGAGTCCAGAGTTGGTCAAAGGGAGGTATTCTTTACTGCAAGCATGCAGGGGAAAGATTCAAGCTGCAGAATCTCTCAAAGTAGCAGTTACAATAACATACATTTATACACAGTACAGGTTCAGCTGGCCACATGCCCAAGCATGTTTTGTCTGCTCATAGCCTTCATGTGCCGCTTGTAAACACGTACTATTATATTCTCATAGGCAAGCAGGTGAGTAGCAAATATGAAATGTAAGAAAAACAGAAAACAGCTCAGGCTTATCAACTACAGTAACTTCATCTCTAAACATGTATAGAAAGCCAACAGCAGATGTGTAGGCCAAATGTTGTAGTGAAAAGATACAGCGAGAGGTGCAGCTTTCAGGAATATAACTCACTTTATAATTCATAGTAATCGTATTAACCCTTTATTTCCCCACATCAATCCCTCTTGTTGGCCCCTGGACAAGTTACATCTGACCCAGGTGGACACAACTGATCTGACTGGACTCTCAACCAACACGGTTGTCCAGGGATCCTACTGGACTCCTGTGGGCATCAAGTCCTTGGTGCTACTTACATCCCTAGTCAATTTGCAGTTCTCTTACAGCTTTGCTGGTCATCCTAGTGATGTCCACCTAGGCTTGGAATGTGGATAGTCAGATTTAATATGATAAATCTCATCTTGACATCCCTTCTCTAGCAGTTGTGCTGAGGCAGCAACTGAAATGTATCCCGTTTGACATCATTACCATTTACACAATGTGCAAAATCATCACCTTTTGGTCACAACAAATGCAGAAGCTGATGATCAGGACAAGCACTGAAGCGACCCCAGCAGCTATTCTGCCTAATTCCCACCAATTATGTTGCATGTGGCTGGCTACAGTGCTAGCACTAGCAGAGCCCCTTAGTATGCTGGCCTTCCCTTTGGCTAATTCCACTTGGACTCTGCCCTTTGCTGTAACCTGTAGGCTCTGATCAATATAGCTTCTAGCTGTCAGTAGAGCCTTTTTAACTGCTTCTTGAGCAGCTTTCCCTGGCGTACTATTCTCATTTAATTTGTTATCCCACCAAGGGCTGAAAACCATACCCATCAGAGTTCTCCCTGCCGGGTGGAAATCTCTCCAGGTGAATGAGTCAGAAACCTGAAGACAGAATGTATTGTTTTTCCTATAGCCCAATCCTCCATAGAGGTAATTATTCTCAGCAGTCAGGAAGCACCACTGGGCCAGAGATGCCTGGACCGCTCGAAAGGCCTTCTTCTGTGACAATCATCGAAGAAATGCCATTCATTGATCTTAAGGTGTTACATATACACACAATATAGTTCGGTACAGCACTCATCTTTAGTCATGAGCAACATGCTATCAGCCCCTTTCCAATATATCCATATGATCCCTAACAGCACTGTGGGTGTACCTACAACACAAGGACTGCAGCAGTTCAAGAAGGTGGCTCACCACCACCTCCTCAAGGGCAGCTAGGGATGGGAGATAAATGCTGGCTTAGCCAGCGATGCCCACATCCCGTAAAATGAATTTTAAAAAATACACTAACCCATCTGCAACTACCCCTAGAGATTCAACTTTATACCCCTCCCCAGGTACATTTTTAGTACCTTGTGGCATTACCAGTAGAAATCTTAAGTATTCTTTTTCTCGCTGCTGGTCGGCTGTGTTATCGGTAGTTCTCTTCTTCCATGCTTCAGATTAATTAAACTCAAACTACTGATCTTGTGTTCATGCCAGGGTACAGCTCCAGGTCTAATATCTTCAATATCTAATTCCACATCACCAATTAGATCTGGGACCAGTATATCACATGTCCATCTTTTGGACTAGGAATCAGTTGACTTCATTTTGGCCTCTCCCAATTCAGACTTTCCCTTTGGTAACCCCTTTCCTTGCAGCTCTACAGCTGTAAACGCATATTACCATTCCTTGGGCAGTAAATTACAGGCCTTTAGCACATTCTTGTGGCACCCATGAGGTGTAATCCTTAATAGTCAAGAGTTGCCATGAATTAAAGACCAAATTAACACTTCAGAATAGTCCTTCTTCATCCCCAGATATGCTTCGTTTCCTTCTACCCTTAAGGCTCCTTACTCCAGGAGCTATACGAATTTTGTAATCACTGATCAACTGCTACAATTTGTGCTCTGCCCAAACAACTGATTCTGGATGATCCCCACAATTATTCCTTAGTATTCTACTCAAGTTATATGTTACTTCTAATGTGACCATGGTAACATTGTGCAACAATGTTTTCTGGTTCCCTGTCCTAATCTTGCTACCCTTGGAAGGCGGTACAGTGGTGGGACACTGCGTCAGCTTCCGATAATTGCACGTTGTTCAATTAAAACATCTTGCACAAAACATCCTAATCGATTAATGTTGATGTACTGTTCTTGACTACATCGTCCTTCAAGCCTTGGGTGAGAAATACCATACATCGAGATTGCCCAGGCCTACTATTGTGTTGCAGTCGGAGTTCCTCAAGCGCAATGTCATGGCCATTTGATTCAGGGCGGCTCTGCAATGTATTTTGTCTTACCCAAGTCAGGTCCCATGGGTACTCCAACTGTTTGGGTTGTGTGTGAACTTGAGGTAAACTTATCTGATATCTATACATTGGGTTTCTTTATCCACTCTCCCCTGCCTCCTTTAGGTAGTCATATGTGTTGCCCAGGATGGAGATGGGTGCTTGTGTTGATATGCGCATGGTGGGCGCCTCCCACGCTGTTGCGGTCACCAAGAGGGTGATCTGAAATGAAATAATTTAGGGGAGCTGCTGCTGGCCCTCCTGTTGGCAGAAATAGAATGTGAGTCATAAAGTTTAGCCTGAGACCAGTGTTTCCCTCTACTTACCCCTGGCTTATCCAAACATACCCAGGTGTCACTGACCATCAGGACTGTGTGAGGCCCTATCCAATGGGGTGCTAGTCCTGGTTTGGAAGGCACTACCTTTACCATTACTCTGTCCCGTACTTCAGGAAGCTTTGGTGGTTTAAGCTCAGTTCCTGTCAGCAGCTTCTTGCTGATATTTACTTCCGTTACAACTTGGAGTTGCCTGCAAAATGGGTTCTTTGGTCAGAATCCATTTGCAAGGGAACTCCTCACCTGCAGATATCATCTCACTCAATGATGTTCCTTACTCTTTTGCAGAATTGTTGTTATCTTCTGGGCTATTATCATATAAGTATATGTAATTAAAACAACAGATTATGCATAGGACTTAAAAATTCTCCGCTCTCCCTTTACCTGTATCCATCTTTAGATAATCCTTATTTAAGTATTATTTCTCCCTAACCTTCAATTGTCACAACCCAAAATTCCTTTCACTTTAATAGTATTCCTCTGGCCATAGTCATCTTATGTCTCTCTTAAAGTTGGTTTTTCTATGGAGTATGGGTCAGTGCCTTGATCAGTTAAAAATGTTTTCTTACTCTTCAGGCCATCTTAACCATTTCTTGTCACACTGTTTATCAGGTAGCTGAACAAGTCTGGGCCCTGTTCTTCATTGCAACTGCACCATGTATCCTTGTATGTTAGTTACTACCCAGAGAGTGGTGAGCCTGTGGAATTCGCTACCACAGAAAGTAGTTGAGCCAAAACATTGTATGTTTTCAAGGAGTTAGATATAGCTCGTGGGGCAAAAGGGATCAAAGGATAAGGGGAGAAAGCGGGAGCAGGTTATTGAGTTGGACAATCAGCCATGATCATAATGAATGGTGGAGCAGGCTTGAAGGGCCGAATGGCCTACTGCTCCTATTTCCTATGTTTCATAATTTCCCTGTCTAGATTATTCCCTAAAGCTTTGATTGAAAAGCTCCCTTTCACCTATCATGTTTAGTGATGATCTCTCTGCCCTCCCACAAAGCCTTGTTTTGCATTTCTGTAAGGTTTATCAGGTTTAAAGGGACTATGCTGCCAATCAACTTCATCATTTGGGATTTCACTGTCTTAAAAGGATGCACCATTCGATAATTCTTCCTGACTTTCAGTTTATCTTCTCAAAGGAATCTCCGTCAGTTCTCAATTCTCAGGTGGTGGCCAGATTATCAAATCTCCAAGAGGAAGCTGTCATCTTATTTGTCTCATGTATGTTCTAGTGAAAGGAAAGTGTACATCAATACCAGATTGATATATTCCATTGAACTACATCCAATGTGAATCATTCCAAATCCCATTTGTGTCCTTTTCCTCTAACTCTATCTCCTACTCTCAATGACTTCCTCATACCATTTTACACATGCAATAGGTACCATCTTATCTCATTCATGAGCCTTGAAGAGAATTTACAGTCCAATAGCATATTTTCATGATATCTTTGAAACAGAAATCAAACATTTCTGTTTGATTCCAGGCATTAACATGCTTGCTTACTTGTTTTTCCTTTTAAATAACATTTTTTCTCAAAAGTAACTCACTAGATTGTGCCTTATTTTTCATTTTTAAAATTGTCCCAAATTCAAATAGCAATGTTCTTGGGCTGACAGGTGTTGTTAGTATTCAATTTATTTTTTCAAAGACAAACTTTTTTTTTGATACCAAGAAACCACCTGGACTGTTTTTCCATTAGCCTTGTTTTTGAAAATTAGAATTTTATTTATCCCCTTAAAATGTCAGGCAAATGTTCCTGTGAATGCTTGAAATAGCAACCCTTGTTGAGTTATTTTATCCAGTGTAATTTCAGAAACAATTATGCCCAAGTTTGTTAGCTTTAAAGGGTCTGATACTGGGAAGTCTGATACTCATTGGTCAGTGTGTTTGCATCAGATCTCCCGTTCTCAAGCTCTTTATCTTGAAAGATAACAAATGGCAACAAACAGCCTGAATGGTTAAGGCCAAGTCTCTGAAGGGCAAAGCTGTGCTTTAATTCTCAAAACTCGGCGGGGGGGGAGGAGTTCACTCAGAACTGGAAACCATCACCTGTTTAAAAAACACAAAAACAATCCATTGTGGCTCTGACCAAGAGCCAAATGGGTTAATATGTCCAATCATATCTATAAATTTAGAAACTTAAAATCTAATAACGCTCAATATACATTTAGCAATTCAAAGGTTGTGAAGAACTGAAAAGTAAGCAGCTGTCAGCACAAAAGGGTTAACACCGCTGCTTGTTTGGGGGGGGGGGGGGGGGGGGGGGGGGGGGGGGGGCAGAGAAAACTTAGCACGGAGTTGCGTAAATTTACGTAATATGTAAAAAACTTCCCTAATCAAAAACCAAACTCCATTTTAGACTAAAACAAAATCAGAATTACCTGGAAAAACTCAGCAGGTCTGGCAGCATCGGCGGAGAAGAAAAGAGTTGACGTTTCGAGTCCTCATGACCCTTCGACAGAACTTGTGTTCGAGTCCAAGAAAGAGTTGAAATAGGACTTGCTTTATTAAATTAATTTGTTAGCTTTTCTTCAGCCTTGCCCAAATTTTAGATTAAATTCCATTGTTCCGAAACCTTTAGCATTTTGTAAGATGTTTCTCACCCAATATCTCGAGTTTATCCTTTCCATCAAGATAATTTTCAACTTCTGAAATTTGCTACTTAACCAAATTTGAAAGAAATAATCTGCAAAGTGTGCTGTTAATGTAAATTTTTAACAGCTTTCTTAACTCATGTGTTTTGAAAAGTTCAAATTGGATTGCTGCCAAACTTATTCAAGACTTCAGGCTTATCTTTATATTTTGGGAACAAACTGTGTTGCTTTATTAAATTCAGCACAGAAACTCACAGCATTCTAAATTAATATAAATTGTTTCAAAACCTTTAAAAAATTTCCTTTCCTCCATCAGGAAGATATAATGTCCATAATGTTATTGGAATTTATTGTAAAATATAGTCTGTGTCTATATGTGTGTGTGTGAGACTTAATTGAATTAGAGGCAGCTAGTCTGGGCGCTTTGATGTGAGAAGAGAAGTTAGGTTTGAAATGTTAATTAGCTAATCATGGGGAAGTTTTAGAATGTGAAGTGTAAAAGGGGCAATTTGCATTTTTAAACAAATTAGTGTGGCTTGAATTCAAAAGTGGGGGTGTAATGTATACCTAGCCAGCAGGAATAGTAAGAAATAGTGTGTTTATTTATTTTTCCCAAAGATTACTAGTAAAACTTAGTGCTATGAGAGATTTATTATCAGGAAGGTAAAGTCCAAAGACATTGAGAAACAATGGGTATTTGCATTCAAAAGAGAAAATATGTATAAAGCAGCGAAGGCTGTGTGTAAGGGGAGGCAGATTAAGATTCAACAAGTGTGAAACGCCTTCAGCCAGTATGTACCAAACTGCTGCCTTCAGGGACTGAAGCTAAGAGAACTCACTTTGAATTTTACTGTTCAGGGTATTGTTTACTTTGCCTGGGTCTTTTAAAAATGTGTCTTACAGTTGCCTTAACGAAAGTGTAACTGGGAATTAGTTTAAGATGGGAATTTAGAAGTTATCATAGTAATCTGTAGATCTATGTATGTATTTAAAGTAATTTCTTCTATTAATAAACATTTAATCTAATTTTGTAAAAACCTATAAGACTTGGTGGTCTTATTACTTCTACTGAGTTCAAGGCACGCATCTCAAAATTTATACAAATTGTAAAACAAGTTGTGGCAGTTGTTTCAAGTTTCCCTTTTGGATTTGAACTCAGCATTTACCATCAACCGTGCCAGAACACCTCTTTTGAAAACTTTGTCAGGAACCAAACCTTAGACCTTTAAACTTTGAGAAAAGTTTCTAACCCAAGATCGATCCAACTCAGGATCAGTTGATTCAAAATTCCAATTTACAACATCGAGCATTAAAACTACCCAGTTCTCACGTGTGTGAATATGTATCCAGATTAAAAGTCCCATGTGTTTATCAACACTGTATTCAAGTTGCAGTTTTTGGCCAGAAATCTCAACTTAAACCTTACAACTTAAAACAGTGGTTTGTTTAATTGTGTTTTCCTTTAATCCAACTATTCCATTCTCAAAAGTGCTGAGACTCCTTTGCAAAATTACAGTTTAGGGAGGAAAACACATTAAAGCTCACACATCCACACAGATTCTTTATTACACTTTCCATTCGCCAATCATACGACACCTGTCTAAACAGCCCAAAACTTAAGAAAGGTGGTCTTGATTCTTCTTTCATCAAACTAAACTGTAATTAAAACTAAAAAGAAAAGTACATTTTCACAATAAAATTTTAATATCCTCAAAGCATACTCCAAATGAAACATCAAGCTGCAGTGGGAGGAAAGAGGGTTCTTTTGAGGGTTCCTCCTATAGGAAGCATCCAAAGTGACCGAAACTCTCATTTCCTCTGCCTGATTTAAAATACAGCCACTTAAAACTACAATATGCAAGACCAAAACACAAAAGATTAACCACCCTTTAGTGCAGACACTTGTAGGTGTTTGACACTAACATGCAAACACACAAGTAAATTTTCACAGGACACTAATGAAATACATGAACAGCAAGTTACACACAAGCTTTTTCCCCTTTTGTTAGCCTGGGATCCGCCCAAGGTCCCAGCTATCCTTTATATTATGCTTTATGATGCAGCAGATGACATGTGCCAGGTGGATTGAATCCATGAGGGAAACTCGATCCTGCTATTACGACGGTTTTGCAATTTGTATTTATTTCGAGATGTGTGCCCTGAATTCAGTAGCAATAAATCCACCCAGACTCAAGTTTTTTTTTTTTTAGAAAACTGAATTAAACATTTATTAACAAAAGATTTCAAGCATACATAGGTCTACAAATTACTACTATAATAACTCTTAAAACCCCTAATTAATCTGACTTCCAGCTACACCCCTGTTAAGGCAACAGTAAAAATAAAGTTTAAATAGATGCCAGCAAGTTAACACAATATCCTGGACAGTAGAATTCAAAGTGGCTTTTCCTAGCTTCAGTTTCTGTAGACAGCAGCCTTAATGCACAAATACTGGAGGCTTTTCACATTTCTGGTAGATCTTACAATGCCTCCTCTAACACATAACCTCAACCTCCTTTATACAATGTTTCTCCCTTTTAATGCAAATTCCATTGTTCCTATACGTCTTTGAAACTTTACTGTTCTCATAATATAAATCATCTCATGGTGCTAATATTATCAGTAACCTTTGGGAAAAGCAAACACACTGCTTGGCCTAGCTTTTCTGGCTAGGTGTAACATTCTACCATCTCTTTGAAATTCAAACTACCCTGATTTATCCAAAAATGCAAATTCTCACTTCACATTCTAAAATTTCAGCCGTTTACATATTTAGCATTTCAAACAATAGCTTCTTTTGATGAGTCAAAGCCTCCAGACCAGCTGTCTCCAATTCAATTAAATCCCACACATACACACACAAACTATCAAAACCCCACTATTAACCTATTTTTACAAGTCACAATATGAGATTTATTATACTTCCATGACATCTTTACCTTTCTGAATTTCCCTAGCAGGTATTGAATGATGGGCCCCGAGTGGCCACCTCCTTCCCTGCCATACTTTCAGGTTACGTTTTGTGGCATGACAGGCTGTCACCTATCTAGTGCTTGCAACTTGTCTAGTCGCCTGGGTCCTCAACCCTATGCACAAGCCTCTTCACCTTTGTGACTACCCGTTAAGTAATCCCATCTACCCGTCCCTGGCTCAGGCTCCTCACCTCAGATGGAGTGCCCCCTCCCCCAGCCTGTACGTCAGCTGTTGGCGATACTCCACACAATGTTTTCTCACTTTTCCCTTACTGTCAACCACTTTGGCTCTGTTCAAATGTTCATAATCCCTGAGGTTCCGAGGAGGTCCAAGCAGTCAGTCAGACCTAATTAAACATGGTTGGTATAAATAAACAATACTCACCTTGGTCTCTGCTGTCCGCGGGGACTTTCCTTTAATTGGAGATGTCAGTGGATCCTGTTCATGATGCCAAGTTGTTGTCTCACTTTTTTTTTCGTATAGGCCAACGGTTGTGATGAAAAAATAGTGAGTGTTGCAGTTTTCATGAATATAACTCACTTTACAACTCATATTAATTGTATTAACACACTTTATTCCCCACAGCAGTTGGCATGCACTACATTTTCCATATGTTATTAAGCAAATGGTATAAAGGTTACAGTGCCTGAGCAAATATTAATTTCAAATAGTCTATTAGCAAGCAACCCATTAAAAGACCTGGAAATGAGGGAAACTAATTTAGGCCTAGACTTCACAACAGAGAAAGGTTGTTCATTTGGATCCAATTCTTCTGCTAATGAATCTACAAAAATCTTTACTTTTCATTAAGTTTTAGTTTGTTTCATCACAAGAAGTATCTGCAGTCTGTGAGTTAGAAAATCTTGAAGTAATTGGGGTGCACCTGACTTCAGTCACAGAGTATGGAGTTAGCCATGATTGATGCTGCTGATCTCAATCCAGTAACCTCTGTTGGCCACTAAGTGAGGCCTGAATCAAGTTTGGCTGGGATGCCTTGCAAGATAAAATTGTCTGCCAACACTGAGCTGAGACTCACACCCTATCAACAGACATTTGCAAGAGGTACCAGAGAGTTGCGGGCATCAAAAGAAAACTGCACCCTAGCAGAAGTCACAAAAAAATCAGCACGTGAGGGACGGGGGAAGAAAATTGGCTGAAAAATTTGTACTATGAAGTGTATTAGCAATGCTCAGTAGCACATTTTAAGGGAAATTCTATAGTCCTGTGCTGCACTCACAGCACAGTTCAGAGAATCCGTGAGACAATGTTATGGCCGTACCCCATACGCAGGTTCTCAAGTGCAGCACTCCTGAGGGCGGGATTGTGGACTTACCCTCTTGGCACCTGCATTTTCTCTTAATCTAAACGTTGTGCTATCTGGATTGTGAAAGTCAATATAGAGACTCGAGCACCAATATAAAGGACGTGAAACCCAATTCATTAGAGCCAGCACGTGAATCATCAATACAAAAAACAACAGCACCATTTTCCTGCTTGCTCTCTCCAAAGTAAGTGGTATTTTGAAAAGTTGCTGAGATCAACCTAAAAATAAAGAAAATGCTCACTTCCCTTTGCAAAACAAGGATCTTATTTTGGATCTGAGAGCATGACACAAACTACTTCCTTATTGAACCTCAACTCACTACATTGCAATTGTCATAATTCAATGAAAAGCTAAATTGCTGGCTGACAGCATAGCTCTGACAACCTTAACATGTTTCTGGTTTTCAAGTTATTTATGCTATATTTACAAAAGCGTTATATTGAATCAAAATATAACAGCACAAAAATATTTGTCTCATTTAATGGCTTGCTAGCTGGCTTTTTAAAAATTCATTCACAGGATTGTGGGCATTGCTGGCTAGGTCAGCATTTATTGTCCACCCCTAAATTGAAACCAAATCAAACACTTGGGGAAGAAAAAACATTGAAGGATATGGGGAAGGCAGAGAATTTGGATTAAAGCTAGTATCCATCTGATAGGCCAAATAGTCTTTGTGAAAAGTTTCCATAACTCATTGCGATGAACAAATTATTTTTGAATGTGTATTATTTAGCCAATAGCTTTGCTCCTAATGAGTTTAGCCACCATATCTTTAAAAGCAAAATAATCAAAGAATGAGTGCCCCCTTCCTGTAGTTCCATCTAAATGTGAATATCCATGGGATATCCAGCAACGTGGGAAGAAGCTGAATTAAATGTACACAATTAAAAGGCACTTGCTAACAGTCCCTTGCGTGGAACCTTATCAAAGGTAACAGCATATGTAATTGGAGGCAACCTTCTGGCATGTGCAGGAATTAATTAAGAAGGCAAGACGAAGGATGATGGGTATGTATTCCAATTGTCAGAATGTGAGTGTCCCCATAGATCTGCCAATCACTTTATTAACAGAATGGCATTTTCAAGATTGATGGCAACACCATTTTAGTAACACTAATTCATATAGATGGAAACAAAGTTGCAAATGGACATGCTCAATTTGTGGCAAATTAGTTTAACATGGGGAAAATACAGTTTCTAAACTGGACCTTGTATCAGGAAGTTCAGGATTTCTGGACCTGGTGTACTTAACATACATTTATGAATAATAGAAGGGTTTTATTCAAATTGCTACCTAGGCCACCAGTTTCAGATGTACTAGTTTTCAGGACCTTCTGGATAAGGGTCCAGTACCTGTACAAGATAACCACTTCTGAAAACTGCTTAAATCTCTGCATTCATGTACAAGTGGGCAAGTACAAAATTTGGTGTGTGTGTGCAGAACAAAAAAAAAACATTCCCTTAAATTAAATCCAGATGATTCAGGGGTGGTAATGTGACAAAGTTGATTTCCAATGCCCTGTCACTGAGAAAGCTTCAGTCAGCTGAAAGTATTAAAGTGAGTTTTTTTTTTAAAAAAGGATCACAGAACCAACATAGGCAAGTGAAACCAAGATAAATATCAGCCATGGTTTAAGTAAATGGTAGTACAGCTTACTTTTGATTCAGAAGTAACGAATTGAAAGCAATTTAAGCTCTTTTATTGCATCCGACATGAAAAAGGTTATGCATAGACATAAGCAAACATGATCAGAGATCAAAGACAACCATAAAAATAGGTACATACCCTACACAGTACATTCCTAACACCCTGGCTGTGTTAACATCATACTCAAAAGTTCGACACTCAAATGAGTTGAGCCTGGAGATAAAGACAAAATGCATGCTTGAGAATGGGATGGGACAGGAATTCAAAGTTAATATTCTTCCCCTTCCTCCTCTCCTTCCCCTTCAATGGAGTCAACACCAACTTCTTCGTAATCTTTCTCTAGAGCAGCCATGTCCTCACGGGCCTCTGAGAACTCTCCCTCCTCCATACCCTCACCAACATACCAGTGAACAAAGGCACGCTTGGCATACATCAGGTCAAATTTGTGGTCCAGGCGAGCCCAAGCTTCAGCAATGGCAGTGGTATTGCTCAGCATACACACAGCCCGCTGAACCTTGGCCAGGTCACCTCCAGGTACCACAGTGGGAGGCTGGTAGTTGATACCAACCTTGAAACCAGTTGGACACCAATCCACAAACTGGATGCTCCGCTTGGTTTTAATAGTAGCAATAGCTGCATTGACATCTTTTGGCACCACATCACCACGGTAAAGGAGACAGCAGGCCATGTACTTGCCATGGCGAGGGTCACATTTGACCATCTGGTTGGCTGGCTCAAAGCAAGCATTGGTTATCTCCGACACAGAAAGCTGCTCGTGATAGGCTTTCTCAGCCGAGATAACTGGTGCATAGGTAGCCAATGGGAAGTGGATACGGGGATATGGCACCAAGTTGGTCTGGAACTCGGTCAGATCGACATTCAGGGCACCATCAAAGCGGAGGGAGGCAGTGATAGAGGACACTATCTGGCTGATGAGACGGTTCAGGTTAGTGTAAGTTGGCCGTTCAATGTCCAGGTTTCGTCGGCAGATGTCGTAGATGGCTTCATTGTCAACCATGAAAGCACAATCAGAGTGCTCCAGGGTAGTGTGGGTGGTTAGGATAGAGTTGTAGGGTTCTACTACGGCGGTAGACACCTGTGGAGCTGGGTAAATGGAGAATTCAAGCTTGGATTTCTTGCCATAGTCAACAGAGAGACGTTCCATCAGCAGGGATGTAAAACCAGATCCAGTACCTCCGCCAAAGCTGTGGAAGACCAGGAAACCCTGGAGACCTGTGCATTGATCAGCCTGTAAAGAGACAAATAAAAACCATGTCAAGTATATCAAGAGTTGCTGTCCCAATTTTGCAAGTACTTTCCTAAAAGCAGCATCAGAGATTCTGACAGCATCCATTACTCTAATGAATAGTTTGTTTGTTGTTAACTTAAAACATAGGGCAACCATTTAAGCACTATTGGGTTACAGTTCAAGATGTGTTACCTTCAGTACAGTTAACAATTTAAAAAACATAGCCACCTTGAGTCAGAAGCTAATGGCTTCAAGCCCCACTCCAGAGACTCAGGCAACAAATCTTGTCTGACACACCAGTGCAGTAATTAAAAAAAAAGGTACTATCCTTTTGTTCTGATATGTCAATATTAAAATTACCCTCTGATAGGTATAAACATCCCTTTACCATCACAAAGGGATCTTCTTATTGCTATTTGTGGGACAATGGTATGTATTTGTCTTCCCAATTTCCTCACAATCAGAAATATTTTATTAGATTAAAACACTGGGACAGACATTACATGGTGATCATATCATTAAACATTTCCATTATCATCTATTTGGAAATTGATCAGTTATGTTGAAGGTGATGAGAAAGCCAACCCATAGTAGGTTTTTGGAACTACAATCATATCGCTTGTTCAGTTTTAAAACGTAACTCACTAGTTTACGGATTCGGTCCAGAACAAGGTCAATAATCTCCTTGCCAATTGTGTAGTGACCACGGGCATAATTATTGGCTGCATCCTCCTTCCCAGTGATGAGCTGCTCAGGGTGGAACAGCTGGCGATAAGTACCAGTGCGAACCTCATCTGGAAACCAAAGCACAAAATTGGTAAGTAGTCGATCAAAGAAGTCACACAACCTGCGCGATATTATAATGTGACTGTATATTAAGATCCACCCCATTTTGAAAAGCTTTTGAGCTCCAAGTAGATTGCATAGATTATATTCCCAATGGAATTGACTCAGCATTTAAAATAGTTTACCTATCACAGTTGGTTCCAAGTCCACAAACACAGCTCGTGGAACATGCTTTCCTGCTCCTGTCTCACTGAAGAAGGTGTTGAAGGAATCATCTCCACCTCCGATGGTCTTGTCACTGGGCATCTGCCCATCAGGTTGGATGCCGTGTTCCAAGCAGTAGAGCTCCCAGCAGGCATTTCCAATCTGCACTCCAGCCTGGCCAACATGGATACTGATGCACTCACGCTGTGGGAGAACGGAATATTAACGCAGTCATTATTAGCATATTGTATTGCATCTTCTTTGAAAGAAAGAGATTACAGAAAGCTCACAGGGCACGACAACCGCTAATTAAGAACTGTAATTTTAGAAAACCCTACGACTACAGCAGTGGCGCATATGCTCTAGGTCTATGATGTTAAGTGTTAAGGTGCCCCTTGTTGCATGGTTTAGCTGCTCAGAAGTCGTGTCCTTTATTAGATGACACTTCGCCAATCTCGTGATCCCATGGCGCTTTAGCCGGGAAAGTTGCACATGCGCACAGAACGGGGACAGGCTGACATGAGGATTATGGGAGATGTAGTTTTTCGCCGCCTCTCCACCTGGGCGCCAACCAGTGGCGGAACTACAATACCCACAATATAGTGCGCACTGCGGCACCTACAGGCCAGAGAGCGTCCGCCATGTTAACACCCGAACGGCGGTGAACTGTCTCCATCCATCAGTAGCAGCTGCCGCTAGATTCCTCTGCGGGAATCCAGTTAACAGTGCTGAAGAAAAAACAGCGGTACGAGTTATGAACTGATCGATTTACCACAGAGCCACATTTTCAAGAGGCTCGGCAGCCATTATCTGCACCTGGCTTTTCAATCATGGAGCAACTTAAAATTAGAGCAAAAATGACTATTTGTTGGGCCGCCTCCACCCTCAAATCTCCTCCTAGATTTTAAACTGCGCACCCACAGGCTAACGCGAGTGCTATTCAACTCCCGCGCTTTGCACTCAAAACAATCGGTGAAAGCAAAAAGCTGTTCACTGGTGCGCTTTCAAACCGGCCGGATGAAAAGGAAACAGATCCTGATTCTCGCGGGTAAACTTTATATTCAAAAAGCAGAGCGACCAATGTAGCGCATTCGGCACATGGATGCTGCAAAGATCACTTATTTTCTGCCTCACCCAAGCGAAATAATCAATCGATCAGTGAATTTTCCCAAACAAAGAAAATATTTATATCCTGGAAGATTATGTTTCGGGGGGTGGAATTGAGCACCATCGAGCTTTAATACAAAATATTAAATGGTGAATTGAGTCTCAGTTTTAACAATGTTGCCACGTTAGTTACTTCATGACTACATTGTTTTCATTCACAAAATGTGTTGCACTTCAAAAAAAATGCAGCACGATGGCGACAAAACGGAATTTACTGCGAATGTTAAAATGTTATATGTAACTTACTTATTACATCTTAATTATGGACAGCCCAGATATAAATTTATCTTTTCAATGAGAAAATTGCAGACTTACCATTTTCTTTTCAAGTTATATACGGATGAAAATGACCTTACAAAAGATGACTGTTACTTCGCTCGACAGTAACGAGTCGATGTAAGTAACCGAATGGGAAATGTTGGCGGGTGCCACCTTTTTATATTGATGGAGGCCGGCCTTAGTCCAGTCTTTCATTGACATTGGCTCCAAGGAAGAAGGGAGGTGGCGGGAGAAGATGTCAGTCAGATTTGGATTGGGCAAATGTCGTTATTTTAAAACACGTCAGCTTTAACGGTACAAATCCTGTTTCAGGAACTGCGCAAAAAAAAGCACTGCAGAATGTACTAGAAAAGGGGCGAGTACCTTTCGCTTTGAGCAAGTGTTGAGATTTGAAGTGGAACATTTTTTTCTTCCAGCCCTACTCTTCAATTTTACCAGCAGTCCAGCCACGCCCTTCATCTCTTTCACAGATCAAATTTTAGAAAAAAGTGACATTCTGAAAAATCCTCACATTTCATCCACTTAATATTTGTACAAGGATGAACAACGAAGAAAGCTCAATTGGGCATTGGAAGCTTTAATAGAGTTAGACTATGAGAAGAATGACATCTGTGTTCTGCAGGCATCTGCAGTAGGGGCGGGGATGAGCGAGATTGCAGAATGCGGACAATGAGGAAAGCAATTTGACCGAGCCCACAGTTGCTGCAGAATTTATTTCACACTTCCATCATGTATCCTTGTCTTTTTACTTTGGAATGTCGGAAAGAGAGACATTACACACAACATTGTGATAAAATTATGCCGTGCATCATTAGTTTAAAAATGCCTTAGCTTATTGCGATATTCAATATAGTAATACTGTATATATGTTTAAATATGTGATTTTAGCGCACCTGACATTGAAATGGGAATGTGCAGTGCAAAGCTCCACAAAGAGGAAGTTTTTGATCAGTAATAGGCAGAGGTTTAAAATAATCAGATTTAAAAGCATTCTGCCTCAGTGGTCGCATTCTCACCTTTGAATCAGAGTGGGGATTCAAATGCCACTCCAGAGATTTAAACGTCATCCAGGCCAGTGGTTCTCAAATTTATTTGGTTGAAGGAGTCATTTTCAAATGGATTAGTAATCATTGATCTCCAAATATATGATATGAAAGTGCTGTATGTAAGGGGTGTTTTAATAATGGAGCACTTTTTAGAATCAGTCGATTCTAATTTCAGCAAGAGTAAATTCTGCACTAATATGGCCTAATATGTATTTTTTCCCTACCAAAAGATCACTAAATTCTACAACCCCCCAAATCTGGAGAATAGCAGAAGTTAGAGACACAATCATCGATCAGCTTTCTGACGCCCCGCACCTGCTAATCTTCATGCTGTTCTCAACACTCCTCCATGCGCACTCCTAGGTGAGACAGCCAGCCCACTGTATGGTGCACATGTGGTGCCCACACTGCACTCATTCTTCCCAGTTTGCACCAAGCCCGCCTTACTCTTGTCTCGACCACAGCACCACTCTGGAACTAACTGTAAACTCTACAATGCTTCTTCCATGCTAACCATTATAACAAAGGATTACATAGCTACAGAAGGAGGCCATTTGGCACAACCAGTCCATGCTGGTGCTTATGCTCCACTCAAGCTTCCACCCAATTTTTCTCATCCAAATCTATCATCGTAACCATCTATTCTCTTCTCCCTCATATGCTTAACTAAAAGTAAAATACTGTGGATGCTGGAATCACTCACTGGGGAGAATAGCTTACTCCTGTTCTTATATATCTTCCTAGGTGCAAAGTCCAGATAAGGGAGAAATCAAACTCCTGGATGCTGGCTTCCCAACACTTGAGGCTCAAATGGAGAGCAACGGTTTGATAAAATAGACATGCTAGGGACCTAAATCCCAGTCTGAGGTAAAAATTTTCTTTAACCTTGCATTGAGTTAAAAAAATATTGGTTTTATTTCTGAAATTACTTTAAAATGGTCAAATGTGTCAGCTGTGCAAAATTTTAAGTACCTGACTCTGCTTTGTTTTCCTCTCCAGTTTGTTTCCTGCATGCTGGTTGCTCTCTGATACTTTGACTCAGTAATCATTCTTAATGTGTGACCCTGGACAGTGAATGTTAAGCTTTTCAACATGCATCTAGCAAAGAAACTTGTACTTTTCAATGAGGTCACACTTAATTTTGGTATTGGTAGGCTGATTGACATCCTATGGTAAACTGTGCATCATAGCTCCCACATCATCTGGTACTAGGTTCCTTGGGATGGAAAGTTTCGGATGAAGTAATGTTTGAGACTACTTTTGAGACTACTGCCCAAATATTCTGCTCTTATGATTTAGGGAAAAGGGTTTGTGCCATCAGTCCATGACTCAGTAAAGACATTTGAAGGCTGGTTCCATCCACGTTTCATACTCTTCTCAAGGGCCAGCTCGTGTAGTGCAGCTCAACCCATTCTATATTCCATGGGTGCTTGTAGCTTTCAGTACTTCAACCCAAGTGGCCACTTTTCATGTGTGAGCATAGTTGCAACAGGCTATTTGGCTGTGTGTGTGTGAGATGGGTGCAGGGAGTGTCCTCACAAAGCCTAATTCTGCCCTCTACCTGTCTGGTTGAATTTACTGTACAGTAAGCAGGCACAGACTGATTTCTCTCCTTTTTAACTAGGCCAGCTATCATGCCAATATTGCTACTCTGGCTGAGCTCAGCTAACACATTAGAAACCAGATACTGACTTTCATTGACTGAGTTTATTTGTTAAGAATTGTATTGGATGACATACTAGGTGCACATGGAACTATACCCCAATAATAGTGAGTCAGTGCTCCTGATCAGTGTACAGAAACATCTGCTTAGTTCTCCAAAAAAGTGCATTTATCTTCTGACCCATTACTCTTTCTAAACTTGAGGTCATCCGAAACTCTGCTGCCCATGTTTTAACGTGCAGCAAGTCCTGTTCCCCTATCACCCCTGTGCTCGCTGACCTACAATTGTTCCCGGTCAAGCAATGTCTTGATTTTAACATTCTCATCCTTGTTTTCAAATCCCTCCGTGGTGACACCTCTCCCTTTTCTGTAACCTCCTCCAACCCCACAACCATTCAAGATATCTGTGCTCCTCTAATTCTGACCTCTTGTGCATTCCCGATTATAATTGCTCCACCATTGGTGGCCATGACTTCAGTTGCCTAGGCCCCAAGCTCTGGAATTCCCTCCCTATACCTTTCCATCTCTTTCCTCCATTAAGCCACATCTCAAAACCTACCTCTTTGACCAAGCTTTTGGTCATTGGACCTAATATCTCCTTATGTGGTTCGGTGTCATGCTTTATTTTATAATGATCCTGTGAAGTGCCTTAGGAAGTCCCA
Organism: Carcharodon carcharias; assembly: GCF_017639515.1. Classification (NCBI taxonomy): domain Eukaryota; kingdom Metazoa; phylum Chordata; class Chondrichthyes; order Lamniformes; family Lamnidae; genus Carcharodon; species Carcharodon carcharias. The sequence continues at coordinate 20,153,707 of NC_054507.1, read as the reverse complement.
TTAAAGATGCTATATAATCATACGTTGCTAGTTCTGTTTAGGTATTTATTTTCTAATGTACACTGGATGCAGAGGGATCAATGTATGAGTTTTTCTCATTTTCAAAGCAGAGTTGGAGTCACCGTTGAGGAAGTTTTCCTATTTAAAAAACGTAGTCATTACAGCCTTTTGCCCATGGAGTCCTTGCTGACTCTCTGTAGAGCAACCCAGTCACTCCCATTCCCATGCTCTATCACTGTAGCCCTGCAGTTTTAGCTGCCCTAATAGTTCCCTATTTGGTTCCTGTGAAGCACTTTAGGATGTTGTTGTGAATATCTAGTTTGTGGTTCATGTGTTTTAGTGTGGCAGGAGGTATTGTCACTGGACTTGTAATCCAGAGAACCAGGGTGCCTGGGTTCAAATCTCACCATGGCAGGTGGTGAAATTTGTATTCAAATAAAAATCTGAAAAGTCTCATGATGACCATAAAATGATTGTTGTAAAAACCCACCTGGTTCACTAATGCCCTTTAGGGAAGGAAATTTGCCATCCTTACCACAACAATGTGGTTGACTCTTAGCTGACCTCTGAAATGGCCTAGTATCAAAGCCTAAATGAAACGGCATAGACCACCCAGTATCGACCTAGTCTCTGGAAACGGCAGTGGAAAACTTGCCCCTATTGACCCTGCAAAATCCTCCTTACTAATATCTGGGGGCTTGTGCCACAGACTAGTTAAGCAGCAGCTTGACATAGTCACACTCACAGAATCATACCTTACAAATAATGTCTGCAACACCACCATCCCTGGGTGTGTCCTGTCCCACCAGCAGGTGGCAGCGCAGTGGTGTACAGTTGGGAGGCAGTTGCCTTGGGAGTCCTCAACAGTGACTCTGGACCCAAACATGGGCAAGGACACCTTCTGCTGATTACATACCCCCAACCCCCTCAGCTGATGAATCAGTACTCCTCCATGTTGAACACCACTTGGAGGAAGGAAGCACTGAGGGCAGTGTATTCTTGGTACACCAAGAGTAGCTCAGTAGTACCACTACAGACCGAGCTGGCCAAGTCCTAAAGGACATAGCTGCTAGATGGGGTCTGCGGCAGGTGGTGAGGGAAAAACATACTTGACATTGTCCTCATCAATATGCCTGCTGCAGGTACACCTGTCCACTACAGTATCGGTAGGAGTGACCAGCGCACAGTCCTTGTGGAGACGAAGTCCTGTCTTCACACAGAGAATACGCTCCATCATTTTGTGTGGCACTAACACCATGCTAAATGGGATAGATTTCCAAAATTCAGCAACTCAAGACTGGCAACCATGAGATGCTGTGGGCCATTAGCAGCAGCAGCAGCAGAATTGTACTCAACCATAATCTGCAATCCCATTGCCCAGCATATCCCCCACTTTATCATTACCACCAAGCCAGGGAATCAACCCTGGTTCAATGAAAAGTGCAGGAGGTCATGCCAGGAGCAGCACCAGGCATACCTAAAGATGAAGTGTCAACCTGGTGGAGCTACAACACAGGATAACATGCGTACCAAGCAGCAAGTGATATACAGAGCTAAGCGATTCCACAACCAACAGATCAGATCTAAGCTCTGCAGTCCTACCGCATGCAGTCATTTATGGTGGTGGACAATTAAACAACTCACTGGAGGAGGAGGCTCCACAAACATCCCCATCCTCAATGATGGGCGAGCCCAGCATATCAGTGCACAAGATAAGGCTGAAGCATTTGCAACAATCTTCAACCAGAAGTGCCAAGTGGATGATCCATCCAGGCCTTCCCCAGCATCACAGATGCCAGTCTTCAGCCAATTTGATTCACTCCACATGATATCAAGAAATGGTTGAGGGCACTGGATACTGCAAAGGCTATGGGCCCTGAAAATATTCCGGCAATAGCACTGCAGACTTATACTCCAGAACTTGCCACGCCACTAGCCATGGTGTTCCAGTACAGCTGCAACATTGGCATCTACCCAGCTATGTGGAAAATTGCCCAGGCATGTCCTGTACATTAAAAGCAGGACAAATCCAACAAGAAATTATCGCCCTATCAGCCTACTCTCGATCATCAGTAAAGTGATGGAAGTGGTCATCAAAAGTGTGATCAAGCGGCACTTGCTTAGCAATAGCCTACACACTGATGCTCAGTTTCGGTTCTGCCAGGGCCACTCAACTCTTGACCTCATTACAGTACAGCCTTTGTTCAAACATGGACAAAAGAGCTGAACTCTAGAGGTGAGGTGAGAATGACTGCCCTTGACATCAAGGCCGCATTTGACCGTGTGTGGCATCAAGGAGCCCTAGCAAAACTGGAGTCAATGGGAATCAGGGGGAAAACTCTCTGCTGGTTGGAGTCATACTTAGCACAAAGGAAGATGGTTATGATTGTTGGAGTTCAGTCATCTCAGCTCCAGGACATCACTGCAGTAGTTCCTCAGGGTAGTGTCCTAGGCTCAACCATCTTCAGCTGCTTCACCAATGACCTCCCTTCCATCATAAGGTCAGAAGTGGGGATGTTCACTGATGATTGCACAATGTTCAGCACCATTTGTGGCTCCTCAGATACTGAAGCAGTCCATGTCCAAATGCAGCAAGATCTGGATAATATCCAGACTTGGGCTGACAAGTGGCAAGTAACATTCACGCCACACAAGTACCACACAATGACCATCTCCGACAATTGAGAATCTAACCATTCAATGGCATTACCATCACTGAATCCCCCACTATCAACATCCTGGGGGTTACCATTGACCAGAAACTGAACTGGACTAGTCATGTAATTAACCATGTAAGTAACCTTGGCTACAAGAGCAGGTCAGAGGCCAAGAGTCCTGTGGCAAGTAACTCACCTTCTGACTCCCAAAAGCCTATCCACCATCTACAAGGAAACAGTCAGGAGTGTGATGGAATATTTTCCACTTGCCTGGATGAGTGCAGATCCAACAACATTCAAGAAGCTTGACACCATCCAGAACAAAGCAGCCCACTTGATTGACACCCCATCTACAAACATTTACTCCCTCCACCACCAACACACAGTGGCAGCAGTGTTTACCATCTACAAGATGCACTGCAGGAGCTCAGCAAACCTCCTTATACAGCACCTTTCAAACCCATGACCACTACCATCTAGAAGGAGAAGGGCAGCAGACACATGGGAACACCATCACATGGAAGTTCCCCTCCAAGCCACTCACCATCCTGACTTGGAACTATATTGCCATTCCTTCACTGTTGCTGGGTCAAGATCCTGGAACTCCCTGTCTAACAGCAGTGTGGGTGTACCTACACCACATGGACTGCAGTGGTTCAAGAAGGCAGCTCACTACCAGCTTCTCAAGGGCAATAGGGTTGAGCAATAAATGCTGGCCTAGCCAGCGACACCCTCATCCCATGAATAAAAAAGTGTATAATATTTAGTTTTAGGAATTAAAGTTTAACTGTAGAAAATAGGATAAATGCAATTAAAGCAACTTGGAACCTATTACACTTAAATGTTTGGGGCCATATTGCCTTAAGAGGTTACCAGTTAAGATCATAAAGCAGCAGGTGGGCTCATTTAGCTAAAGAACTGGAGGCGTTTCTCCTCTGCAATCCTTGCAGTAAAAGCATTCTAGAAAAACAGTTTTGTTTGTGAGGTAGAGCAAAATTGGTTTAAAAGCATACAGTTATCCCTGAAAGTGTGTTGCCCCATTTACTTCATCAGATCAAAGAAGAAATTGTAAATGAGGGATAATTAATCTAAAGGTCGGTTTGAGGACAGCCAGTTGTCATGGAGTCGGGTGGAGTCTTCTGGTTTCAATTTATCTGGGTGTTTGCTGAGTTAGTTGCAACTTTGTACTTATTCAACCTTATATATTTCGATTATTACACAAAAATCTTCAAAGTTAGACTCAAATAATCCATTAAACCATGATGGCGTGTAGTGTCACAAACATACATTTCATAAAACCTTAATTTTTGTTCCCTATTAATTATGTATCTTCAGATGTTTTCAATCATTAATTCTAGGATATTTAGTATACATAAAATGTTTAACTAGTTGCTGGTATATTGTGACATAACAGGAAGTTTTGCCTGAAGTTTAGCACACATTCAGCATTGGCCACAAAATCACTATTAAAGTTGTCTAAAATGAAGGTGAGTGGTCTAAGGCAACATGTTTGCATCCCAAAATTAAAGTAACTGTAAAATGTTGTTCCTCAAACATCTTCCCCACCTTCACATCCAGCTTCCTTTTTTTAGATTCATTCATGGGATGTGGGCTTCGCTGGCCGGGCCAGCATTTATTGCCCATCCCTAGTTGCCCTTGAGAAGGTGGTGGTGAGCTACTTTCTTGAACCGCTGCAGTCCATGTGGTGTAGGTACACACACAGTGCTGTTAGGGAGGGAGTTCCAGGATTTTGACCCAGCGACAGTGAAGGAACGGCAATATATTTCCAAGTCAGGATGGTGAGTGATTTGGAGGGGAACTTCCAGGTGGTGGTGTTCCCATCTATCTGCTGCTCTTGTCCTTCTAGATGGTAGTGATCATGGGTTTGGAAGGTGCTGTCAAAGGAGGCTTGGTGAATTCTTGCAGTGCATCTTGTACATGGTGCACACTTGCTACTACTGTGTGTCGGTGGTGGAGGGAGTGAATGTTTGTGGATGGGGCAGCCAATTAAGTGGGCTGTTTTGTCCTGGATGGTGTCAAGCTTCTTGAGTGTTGTGGGAGCTGCATTCATCCAGGCAAGTGGGGAGTATTCCATCACACTCCTGACTTGTGCCTTTAGTGGACAAGCTTTGGGGAGTCAGGTGGTGAGTTACTCGTCGCATGATTCCCAGCCTCTGAACTGCTCTTGTAGCCACAGTATTTATATGGCTAGTCCAGTTCAGTTTCTGGTCAATGGTAACCCCCAGGATGTTGATAGTGGGGGATTCAGTGATGGTAATGCCATTGAACATCAAGGGGCGATTGTTGGATTCGCTCTTGTTGGAGATGGTCATTGCCTGACGCTTGTGTGGCGCGAATGTTACTTGCCACTTGTCAGCCCAAGCCTGGAAATTGTCCAGGTCTTGCTGCATTTGGACATGGACTGCTTCAGTATCTGAGGAGTCGCGAATGGTGCTGAACATTGTGCAATCATCAACAAACATCCCCACTTCTGACCTTATGATGGAAGGAAGATCATTGATGAAGCAGTTTAAGATGGTTGGGCCGAGGACACTATCCTGAGGAACTCCTGCAATGATGTCCTGGAGCCGAGATGACTGACCTCCAACAACCACAACCATCTTCCTTTGTGCTAGGTATGACTCCAACCAGCAGATTTTCCCCCTGATTCCCATTGACTCCAGTTTTGCTAGGGCTCCTTGATGCCACACTCTGTCAAATGTGGGCAGTCACTCTCACCTCACCTCTGGAGTTCAGCTCTTTTGTCCATGTTTGAACCAAGGTTGTAATGAGGTCTGGAGCTGAGTGGCCCTGTCGCAACCCAAACTGGGCATCAGTGAGCAGGTTATTGCTAAGCATGTGTCGCTTGATAGCACTGTTGATGACCCCTTCCATTACTGATGATGGAGACTAGACTGGTGGGGTGGTAATTGGCCAGGTTGGAGTTGTCCTTTTTGTATACAGGACATACCTGGGCAATTTTCCACATAGCCCGGTAGATGCCAGGGTTGTATTTGTAATGGAACAGCTTGGCTAGGGTTTGTGAAGGTTGATTGTAGCTGTCTTCCAATTCATAAGAACATAAAATATAAAATCAGTAGCCCATTTAGTCAGATCCACCAATCAACAAGATTATGGTTTATTTTCTACCTCAACTCCACCTTCCTGCACTATCCACATTAATATTCTCATCAGTCATAAATGGCTGATCCCTTATTGAGATTGTGACCTCATGTTTCAGAATCCAAGGCTGGGGGAAAACATTTTCTCAGCATCAACCCTGTCAAGTCCCTTAATGTTTCAGCCTCTCATTCTCCTAATCTCCAGGGAATATAGGCCAATTCTATTCAACATCTAATGGGTCAAGTCCCCACTCTCAGGAACCAGCAAACATTAAGATTGGGCAATCAGAAAATATTGACTTCTTTCCTTCCCCCCCCCCCAAAATGGATAACTTTGCCTTACTGTATTCCATCTGCTGTTTTTGCCCACTCAGCTGTCTATATTCCTCTCATCTAACTTTGTATTGTAAGCAAACTTGGATATGTTGCTCAGTCCCCTCACCTAAATCATTAATAGAGATTATAAACAGCAGAGGCCCAAATTCTGATCCTTGCAGCACCTTACTGAATACAGCCCAAGATCCTGAAAAACCTCCCATTTATTGTTATGGTTTTCTGTTAATCAGTCCTCAATCTATGTATTATTCTAATCCTCCATCAAGGTGATCATACAACTGTTGGGAGTTGGGTGGGGGGCAAGAAAGGAAATGGTTCATTTGAGTAAAGAAACATTACTCCTGTCCTTGCAGAACATCTACACTTCTATTAGATTGCCAGACAGAGAACACATGTAGGAACCCTATTTTCCTCAGTCCCTACCACAAACCGTAGGATGCTATAAATTGTACCATCCTGTCAGGTAGTTGTTCTGCTCTAACCATTAAGCACAGTTATGCGATCAACCATTATGTTCTGGTACTAAAGTCACTTATTTCCAAGCCTCACTTTTTTCCTCCACCCACCCCTCCCCTCTTAATGCCCTTGCCAACCCAGTACACTTGCATTAGGATGACACTGATGTAATTAAGTAAGAGATAATTTCAAGTGCCTAGAATGCAAGGATCAAGTTCCTTTAACAGGATGGATGGACTTGGATTTAGAAGTTCTGAAGTATATCTAAATACGCTAGCTTTTGCTGTGCCCTATTACCCAATGAGTGCTAGTTAAAAAAAGTAGTTTACATTTGTTTAACAAATGTAAAAATGCAACAAGGCAGATGAAGACAGGGATCTTTATTGATAACACCATAAGGACAGAACAGGAGTTACATTTGCAACAGAAATTTGTAATGCTGCACAGCATCTCAATTCAGATGTACATTGCTACAGATGATCACATTTTTTTTTAGCTCACATCACACCTTAAATAATTAAAAAAACTATCCACTGACCCAAAGCCAACTGAAGTTAATCAAAGAGGCTTTCAAAAAAATGTAGCAGACTCAACATTGGGTAGACAAAAAAAAATTGTAACAGCAGAGCATATGGAATGCAAACATCATTCCAGTTGTGATTGAACGACAATGGACGAGAACCATGCAGCAGTGTAACTGATGATAGTAAATTGAAGGACCCAGTCCAAGTTGGTCAATCTTCAGTTACAATTCACTATGTTTAACTCAATGTTTTGTACTTTTATCTTGGTTCCCTGTTACAGCAGCACCATATTGTGATGAGAAACATTTTAATATTCTTCCCCTTCCTCCTCTCCTTCCCCTTCAATGGAGTCAACACCAACTTCTTCGTAATCTTTCTCTAGAGCAGCCATGTCCTCACGGGCCTCTGAGAACTCTCCCTCCTCCATACCCTCACCAACATACCAGTGAACAAAGGCACGCTTGGCATACATCAGGTCAAATTTGTGGTCCAGGCGAGCCCAAGCTTCAGCAATGGCAGTGGTATTGCTCAGCATACACACAGCCCGCTGAACCTTGGCCAGGTCACCTCCAGGTACCACAGTGGGAGGCTGGTAGTTGATACCAACCTTGAAACCAGTTGGACACCAATCCACAAACTGGATGCTCCGCTTGGTTTTAATAGTAGCAATAGCTGCATTGACATCTTTTGGCACCACATCACCACGGTAAAGGAGACAGCAGGCCATGTACTTGCCATGGCGAGGGTCACATTTGACCATCTGGTTGGCTGGCTCAAAGCAAGCATTGGTTATCTCCGACACAGAAAGCTGCTCGTGATAGGCTTTCTCAGCCGAGATAACTGGTGCATAGGTAGCCAATGGGAAGTGGATACGGGGATATGGCACCAAGTTGGTCTGGAACTCGGTCAGATCGACATTCAGGGCACCATCAAAGCGGAGGGAGGCAGTGATAGAGGACACTATCTGGCTGATGAGACGGTTCAGGTTAGTGTAAGTTGGCCGTTCAATGTCCAGGTTTCGTCGGCAGATGTCGTAGATGGCTTCATTGTCAACCATGAAAGCACAATCAGAGTGCTCCAGGGTAGTGTGGGTGGTTAGGATAGAGTTGTAGGGTTCTACTACGGCGGTAGACACCTGTGGAGCTGGGTAAATGGAGAATTCAAGCTTGGATTTCTTGCCATAGTCAACAGAGAGACGTTCCATCAGCAGGGATGTAAAACCAGATCCAGTACCTCCGCCAAAGCTGTGGAAGACCAGGAAACCCTGGAGACCTGTGCATTGATCAGCCTGTAAAGAGACAAATAAAAACCATGTCAAGTATATCAAGAGTTGCTGTCCCAATTTTGCAAGTACTTTCCTAAAAGCAGCATCAGAGATTCTGACAGCATCCATTACTCTAATGAATAGTTTGTTTGTTGTTAACTTAAAACATAGGGCAACCATTTAAGCACTATTGGGTTACAGTTCAAGATGTGTTACCTTCAGTACAGTTAACAATTTAAAAAACATAGCCACCTTGAGTCAGAAGCTAATGGCTTCAAGCCCCACTCCAGAGACTCAGGCAACAAATCTTGTCTGACACACCAGTGCAGTAATTAAAAAAAAAGGTACTATCCTTTTGTTCTGATATGTCAATATTAAAATTACCCTCTGATAGGTATAAACATCCCTTTACCATCACAAAGGGATCTTCTTATTGCTATTTGTGGGACAATGGTATGTATTTGTCTTCCCAATTTCCTCACAATCAGAAATATTTTATTAGATTAAAACACTGGGACAGACATTACATGGTGATCATATCATTAAACATTTCCATTATCATCTATTTGGAAATTGATCAGTTATGTTGAAGGTGATGAGAAAGCCAACCCATAGTAGGTTTTTGGAACTACAATCATATCGCTTGTTCAGTTTTAAAACGTAACTCACTAGTTTACGGATTCGGTCCAGAACAAGGTCAATAATCTCCTTGCCAATTGTGTAGTGACCACGGGCATAATTATTGGCTGCATCCTCCTTCCCAGTGATGAGCTGCTCAGGGTGGAACAGCTGGCGATAAGTACCAGTGCGAACCTCATCTGGAAACCAAAGCACAAAATTGGTAAGTAGTCGATCAAAGAAGTCACACAACCTGCGCGATATTATAATGTGACTGTATATTAAGATCCACCCCATTTTGAAAAGCTTTTGAGCTCCAAGTAGATTGCATAGATTATATTCCCAATGGAATTGACTCAGCATTTAAAATAGTTTACCTATCACAGTTGGTTCCAAGTCCACAAACACAGCTCGTGGAACATGCTTTCCTGCTCCTGTCTCACTGAAGAAGGTGTTGAAGGAATCATCTCCACCTCCGATGGTCTTGTCACTGGGCATCTGCCCATCAGGTTGGATGCCGTGTTCCAAGCAGTAGAGCTCCCAGCAGGCATTTCCAATCTGCACTCCAGCCTGGCCAACATGGATACTGATGCACTCACGCTGTGGGAGAACGGAATATTAACGCAGTCATTATTAGCATATTGTATTGCATCTTCTTTGAAAGAAAGAGATTACAGAAAGCTCACAGGGCACGACAACCGCTAATTAAGAACTGTAATTTTAGAAAACCCTACGACTACAGCAGTGGCGCATATGCTCTAGGTCTATGATGTTAAGTGTTAAGGTGCCCCTTGTTGCATGGTTTAGCTGCTCAGAAGTCGTGTCCTTTATTAGATGACACTTCGCCAATCTCGTGATCCCATGGCGCTTTAGCCGGGAAAGTTGCACATGCGCACAGAACGGGGACAGGCTGACATGAGGATTATGGGAGATGTAGTTTTTCGCCGCCTCTCCACCTGGGCGCCAACCAGTGGCGGAACTACAATACCCACAATATAGTGCGCACTGCGGCACCTACAGGCCAGAGAGCGTCCGCCATGTTAACACCCGAACGGCGGTGAACTGTCTCCATCCATCAGTAGCAGCTGCCGCTAGATTCCTCTGCGGGAATCCAGTTAACAGTGCTGAAGAAAAAACAGCGGTACGAGTTATGAACTGATCGATTTACCACAGAGCCACATTTTCAAGAGGCTCGGCAGCCATTATCTGCACCTGGCTTTTCAATCATGGAGCAACTTAAAATTAGAGCAAAAATGACTATTTGTTGGGCCGCCTCCACCCTCAAATCTCCTCCTAGATTTTAAACTGCGCACCCACAGGCTAACGCGAGTGCTATTCAACTCCCGCGCTTTGCACTCAAAACAATCGGTGAAAGCAAAAAGCTGTTCACTGGTGCGCTTTCAAACCGGCCGGATGAAAAGGAAACAGATCCTGATTCTCGCGGGTAAACTTTATATTCAAAAAGCAGAGCGACCAATGTAGCGCATTCGGCACATGGATGCTGCAAAGATCACTTATTTTCTGCCTCACCCAAGCGAAATAATCAATCGATCAGTGAATTTTCCCAAACAAAGAAAATATTTATATCCTGGAAGATTATGTTTCGGGGGGTGGAATTGAGCACCATCGAGCTTTAATACAAAATATTAAATGGTGAATTGAGTCTCAGTTTTAACAATGTTGCCACGTTAGTTACTTCATGACTACATTGTTTTCATTCACAAAATGTGTTGCACTTCAAAAAAAATGCAGCACGATGGCGACAAAACGGAATTTACTGCGAATGTTAAAATGTTATATGTAACTTACTTATTACATCTTAATTATGGACAGCCCAGATATAAATTTATCTTTTCAATGAGAAAATTGCAGACTTACCATTTTCTTTTCAAGTTATATACGGATGAAAATGACCTTACAAAAGATGACTGTTACTTCGCTCGACAGTAACGAGTCGATGTAAGTAACCGAATGGGAAATGTTGGCGGGTGCCACCTTTTTATATTGATGGAGGCCGGCCTTAGTCCAGTCTTTCATTGACATTGGCTCCAAGGAAGAAGGGAGGTGGCGGGAGAAGATGTCAGTCAGATTTGGATTGGGCAAATGTCGTTATTTTAAAACACGTCAGCTTTAACGGTACAAATCCTGTTTCAGGAACTGCGCAAAAAAAAGCACTGCAGAATGTACTAGAAAAGGGGCGAGTACCTTTCGCTTTGAGCAAGTGTTGAGATTTGAAGTGGAACATTTTTTTCTTCCAGCCCTACTCTTCAATTTTACCAGCAGTCCAGCCACGCCCTTCATCTCTTTCACAGATCAAATTTTAGAAAAAAGTGACATTCTGAAAAATCCTCACATTTCATCCACTTAATATTTGTACAAGGATGAACAACGAAGAAAGCTCAATTGGGCATTGGAAGCTTTAATAGAGTTAGACTATGAGAAGAATGACATCTGTGTTCTGCAGGCATCTGCAGTAGGGGCGGGGATGAGCGAGATTGCAGAATGCGGACAATGAGGAAAGCAATTTGACCGAGCCCACAGTTGCTGCAGAATTTATTTCACACTTCCATCATGTATCCTTGTCTTTTTACTTTGGAATGTCGGAAAGAGAGACATTACACACAACGTTGTGATAAAATTATGCCGTGCATCATTAGTTTAAAAATAGCGAAACAGCTTTTTTACTGCAATATAGAATGATGTGTACATGTTTAAATGCTGTAAGTGATTTTAGCGTGGATAACATTAAATGAAGGTATGCAGTGCCAACCCATTCTCTTTACACAGAAGAGTTTTTTGGTGAGTTACTAGGCAAAGGCTTAAAGGCATTAGATATCACCCTTCTGTTTCAGTGGCCGCATTCTCTCCTTTGAATCAGATTGCGAATTCAAGCCCCACTCCAGAGATTTAAAACGTCATCTAGGATGTCTGAGGAATAATAAAATAACATAGACGACGAGAACAAAAAAAAACTCTCCGATATTTACAGTAACATCCTGGAGAGTATCAAAAAGACAGTCACTGAAGTCAAAAAATTGATCTACAGAGGAAAAAAACTAGAAAATATTGGATACATTTGTATGAATTACAAAGAACACAGCTTTTATGATACTGTATCTGATAAACCTGCGACACCAATTTTTCTTGGCGTTTTGTGTGTCACAGTCGCCTATTCCTTCCTCATACTGCAAAGGATCATATGCGAATCACTTTATGATCACTCGGGAAGGGATGATTTCATTAGTAATTGACAACACGGCTTTCGGAAAATATTATACAAATTGGATAGAATTATTTGAGGAAGTCACTAGAGTAGTTGATGAGAGAAATCCTTTAGACATCGTCTACCTGGACTTTCTGAAAGTCTTTGGTGAGGTACCTCAAACTCGATTACTTGGCAGTATAGAACATTGTATCAGCAGGAATTTCATACACTGGATTAGGAATTGACTCCAATCCTGCAGCTAAAATGTGGCAGCTAATGGATGTGCCTTAACCTGGAGACATGTTACTCGTGGTGTCCCCTAGGGACGGGTCGTAGCGCACCCCGCCCATCCCATTTTTTGAATGGCAGTATGGTCGGTAAGTTTACAGGTGATACCAAAATCTATGCAATGGTTAAGACGGTAGAGAAATGCAATCTAAGGAAAATAAATTTAGGTGTGCTGGGGCAGTGGTTCTCCAACTTTTTTGGCTGAAGTGATTGATAGAAAGATTTGAGGGGAGATGAGGAAAACAACTTCTTCCCAGAGGTTTGTAGGGGGTCTGTAACTCACTGCCTGAAAGGGTAGTTGAGGCAAAAACCCTAAACTTGTTTAAAAGGTGTCTGCATATGCACCTCATGCACCATAACCTGGATCAAATGCTGGGAAGTGGGATTAGGCTGGGTGGCTCATTTTTTGGCCAGTGCAGACACAATGGGGCAAGTGGCCTCTTTCTGTGCCGTAAACAATCTATGATTCTTCAAATTGATTCGTAATTATAGACCCATCAAAATTATAATACTATATAATACTCATAATATGAAAGTACTGCAAATAAGGAGTGTTTTCATAATGCTTTTTAAGTAAATAGGTAGTTGCTTATATGTGTAAGATCGGTGCGCCTGCTTCTCACTGCAGAGCCTGCCTATCCTTGGCACATTGATTATCACACTCTGCTCTCACCTCCCAGCCTCTGACTGCCGGTCACTCTTGACCACAGTGTTCCTTCTAACCATGATGTCCAGGGTGGTTGTCCATGCTGCCCCCCCCCCCACCGCTTGGTAAGCCCTTTCATTTGCAGACCCCCTGGAAAGTCTCAGTGGACTACAGTTTGAGAACCATTGTGCCCGGGAGTAGGTCACTGATTCATTTTGTGTGATTCGCAGCTAGTCAGACTTCAGTCAGTGCAAAGCCTTTGTCCATTTAAAAAAACATTTTTACAAAGCAACCAGGATGATATATATGTCATATATGTCTTCTGGGCATGACACTACATTTATCTAAGTTAAATGCAATTTGCCATTGAGTGACCTACTCCCTGGAACGTCTGAACTTCTGTACCAGTGCCTACTACAAGATTAATTCATCTCCACATGTTTCTCTCATTGTGGAAGTCAGCACTACTGGAAAAGTGGATTCCCCCACATTAGCTTCAGCCTGCTAATCTCTCTGAAGGAATACACCATTGGACTTTTGATTCTGGAATCTGGACTCAAGTGAAACAATAGTTCTTATTTTGTCTGTGGTCTTTGCCCTGTACGTCTTTCCTTCCCTTATCCCTCCTTTAATGTATGAACGTACTGGGGTTACGTAGCGACACACCCACCCCACGTTTTGAGTGTGTGTAAAATAAACTAACTCTCTGGTTTTATCCGCCCTTGAGTTTGCTGTGGGGTTATTGATAGAGGATTGAATCACTCCAAACTGAGGGTTTAGGGAAAATACACCACCACGTTTAAATCAAAAAAACACCTTTCTGTTTATGGATGGGTTGTGGGAGGAGAAATCAAGGCTGTTTAAATTAAACCACCTCCTGTCCGTAACAGAAATTGGAGCTCAAGTCCGGAGTGGACCCAATTCGAATTTGACCAGAATCCAAGTTAAGAGACGAGCAAAATCAGATATAAAAGAGTCAATTGGAAGCCAAAAGAGGAAAACACAGTGGCTGGAACTAATTTTGAAACACAAGGAACTTAGCACAGCAAATCCCTTTTCCCTAACATTAAGAAAATGCCAATGTTTGATGCCCAGATGTTTGTTCAGGAAGGAAATTTAAATGGTGAAACTTTGGCGGCCCTTAGCACAGAACAATTGAAAACTGTAGCTAGGGAGGTACAGTTAAAATTGCTTAGCAAAATCAAAAGAAGTGAACTGACGCAGTTGTTGGTAGAACATTTGGATCTCACGTTACCAGTAAAACAGTTAGAGATCTATCATGCTCAATCATGACTCCGAATCCCTCACCACCTCCCCACCCCCCCCGCCCAACCCCTTAGCCAATTTTGAATTGGAAAAGCTTAAATTGCAGCTAGAGTTTCAGGAGAGAGAAAGAGGGGAGAGAGAGGGAGCAAAGGAACAGGGAAAGGAAAGAGAATTCCAGTTCCGAAAATTGGAAATGGAGCCAGCAGCTTATAGGGAGAGAGAGGCCAGACAATTGGAAGTGGCAAGGCAAAATCTCTCTCTACCCAATAGCACCCCTTATCCCCCTAACCTGGAACCACTATCTGAGACCCTCAAGTATGCAAAATTCCTTTCCAAATTTGAAGAGAGATGTGGAGTCATTTTTTTACCACCTTTGAGAAAATAGCAGGACAGCTAAAATGGCCCTCAGATATCTGGACATTTTTAATTCAAGGGCAGCTGTCAGGGAAAGCCCAAGAGGTCAACTCCATGCTGCCTCCCGATGTGTCCCTGAATTACGAGCAGACCAAGGCTAGGATAGTCCCGGAGGCATATCGCCAACAATTCCAGAATGCTCATAAGAAGCTCACCCAAACCTACATTGAGTTCAAACAGCTGAAGCAAATAGCATTCGATCGATGGATAAGATCCCTGAATCCCATGCACCTATGAGGGATTGCATGAGCTAGTACTGTTGGAGGAGTTAAAAAATTGCCAACTCTCCAACCTGCAAATACACCTAGAGGAGCAGGGAATCCTCACAGCCAGGGTTGCAGCCGTCAGAGCAGACAGCTATGACTTCACCCATAGGCCTGGAGACTCAGGCAGACCCTTTCCATGAGCGTTGGAAAGATAAGCAATCTAGATAGGAAAGGCCCACCTCACCCAGAAAGGAAAACACAAAAGAGGGTGTGAGAAGCCCTCCTGCAGCCTGAAAGCAGAATTCCCGGAGGCTGGTGTGCTCTCATTGCAACAAAAATAGGCCATTCCGTAACCCAAATGCCGGCGATTGCGAGGCAAGCCATTTGGGCTTCACATGAGTAGTCCATCGAAGGATGCCCCAGTGGGTAGTGCAGCAGAGTGGGCAGAGCCTCTCGCTACAGAAACTTACCCATCGAAGGGCATAGCACTATGCATGCCTGAGCTGGCCAAACTCCCAGAGAGCTCCTGGAGTTTTATCTTTTCAGGAACTGTGTCCCCCTACCCATCCCAAAATGTGAGCAACTCTGTGGTACGGCTCCAGGTCATAGGGGCCACTCAATCCTTAATGTTAGAGGGAAACCTAAACCTATCCCCTGAGTCCTCCCTGAAGGCCAAAGCCCTGATCAGTGGAGTGGGAGGAGGATCTGTGTTTGCATCCCTCCAAAACGTCCACCTAGAGTGTGACCTTGTTTGAAGCCCTGCTACAGTAGGAATTGTCCCTACACTACCAACAGCAGTAATCAATTTCCTTCTGGGGAGCAATTTGGCTGACAGCAAGGTGTTAGCCAGAGAAAGAAATGAGGCCAAAGTCAACCAGCAGAAATCTGTAGGTGAGCAGAAAGCTGGAGAAGGTCCAGAGGACCAAAAGGTTGGCTTAGCACTCATAGAAAAGTTACAGCACAGAAAGTGGCCATTCAGCCCATCGTGTATGCACCAGCCAAAAAAGAAAAAATGATAAACTAGCTGCCCATTCTAATCCTATCTTCCAGTGCCCAGTCCGTTATATTGCAGGTTATAGCACTTTAGGTGCAGATCCAAGTACATTTTAAAAGAGTTGAGGGTTTCTGCCGCCACCACCAAACCAGGCAGCAAATTCCAAACACCCACTACCCTCTGGGGAAATAGGCAGTCTATTCTATCTAGGCCCCTCATAATCTTGTACACCTTAATCAGGTTATCCCTCATCTTCCTCAATTACAAGGAAAACAACCCCAGTCTATCCAATCTTTCCTCATAGCTGCCATTTTGAAGCCCTGACAACATTCTTGTAAATCTGCTCTGTACTCCCTCCAAAGCAATTATGTCCTTCCTGTAATGTGGCAACCAGAATGGTAGACAAAATTCCAGCTGTGGCAGAACCAGTATTTTGTACAGTTTCATCATTACAGCCCTGCTTTTTTATTCTATATCGCATCCAATAAAGGAAAGCATCCCTTATGCTTTAACACCTTCAGGGACCTGTGGACATGCACTCCAAGGTCTCTCACTTTCTCTACCACTCCAATGCCCTCACCTCAAGCAAGAGCTGCTCGAAAATAGCTCTGCCGAAACCAGCCCATTGAAATTAAAAGAGGTCCAGAAAAGGCCCCTAGAATCTGAAATAGATTCATCAAGTATCCCAGAATTAAATAGGGGCCAGAGAAGTCCTAGAGCAGGGAAAGAAATAGTGAGAGAGATGCCCAACGTAACAGAAGAACACGAAACAAGGCAGGTTATTAAGCCCAGAAAAGGTTAGAACCATAGAAAAGTTACAGCACAGAAGGAGGCCATTCGGCCCATCTTGTCCATGTCAGCCCGAGGACACCCAGGTGCCCTTTCTAATCCTTCCTGCACCCAACCCATAGCCCTGCAACTTACAGCACTTAAGGTACAGATCCAGGTAGTTTTTAAAAGAGTTTAGAGTTTCTGCCTCTACCACCAACTTGGGCAGCGAATTCCAGACACCCACTACCCTCTATGTAAAAAAGTCTTCCTCATGTCCCCACTAGATCTTCTGCCACTTATCTTGAATCTATGTCCCCTGGTTCTAGAATTCTCCACCAAGGGAAACAATTTTATCCTGTTCACTCTATCTATTCCCCTCATAATTTTGTACACCTCAATCAAGTCACCTCACAGCCTTCTTTGTTCTAAGGAAAATAACCCTAATCTATCCAATCTCTCCTCGTAGCTACACTTTTCTAACCCTGGCAACATTCTTGTAAACCTCCTCTGCACTCTCTCCAGAGCTATTACGTCCTTCCTGTAATGTGGTGACCAGAACTGCACCCAATACTCCAGTTGTGGCCTCACCAGTGTTTTATACAATTCCAACATTATATCCTTACTTTTATATTCTATACCTCTGCCAATGAAGGAGAGCATTCCATATGCCTTCTTTACAACCTTGTCTACTTGAACTGCTGCCTTCAGGGACCTGTGTACTTGTACACCAAGATCTCTCACTTCATCTACCCCTCTTAGTATATTCCCATTTATTGTGTAATCCCTGTAACTGTTTGACCTCCCTAAATGTATGACCTCACACTTCTCTATGTTAAAATCCATCTGCCACTTTACCGTCCACTCCACCAACCCATCTATGTCATTTTGGAGATTATGGCTATCCTCTACACTATCCACTACTCGGCCAATCTTTGTGTCATCTGCAAATTTCCCAATCGTGCCCCCCCACATTCACGTCCAAATCGTTAATATATAACACAAACAGCAAGGGTCCCAACACTGAGCCTTGTGGAACACCACTTGAGACAACTTTCCATTCGCAAGGGCATCCATCAACCATTACCCTTTGTTTCCTGTTACAAAGCCAACCTTTTATCCAGTTTACCACGTTACCCTGAATCCCATGGGCTTTTACTTTCTTGACCAATCTGCCATGTGGGACCTTGTCAAATGCCTTGCTAAAAGCCATGTACACAACATCCACTGCACTACCTTCATCAACCCTTCTTGTCACTTCCTGAAAGAATTCAATCAAATTTGTGAGGCAAGACCTTCCTTTAACAAATTCACGCTGACCATCCCTGACTAGTCCATGCCTTTCCACATGACAGTTAATCCTCTCCCTCAGGATTGATTCTATTAATTTGCTCACCACCGATGTAAGACTAACTGGCCTATAATTTCCTTTGATCCCTTTTTAAACAATGGAACTATGTTTGCACTTCTCCAGTCCTCTGGTACCTCTCCTGTATCTAGTGAAGATTGGAAAATCCTCCTCAGAGCATCTGCTATCTCCTCCCTGACTTCCTTCAGCAACCTCGGAAACAATCCATCTGGCCCTAGTGACTTATCAACTTTCAAGGATTTCAACCCTTTGAGTACTTCCTCTCTCTTTATGACTATCCCATCCAATATCTTGCAGTGTTCCTCCTGGACTACTATATCTACATCCTCCCTTTCCTTTGTAAACACGGAGACAAAATATTCATTCAAAACCCTTCCTACAGCCTCTGCATCTGCAGGCAAGTTTCCATCTTCATCCCTGATAGGTCCCACTTTTTCCTTAACTAAACTTTTAGCATTAACGTATTGGGAAATCATATTTGGGTTATCTTTAACTTTACTTGCTAATCTTTTTTCATGCCCTCTCTTTGATTTCCTTATTTCCTTTTTTACTTTGTCCCTGCACTTCCTATATTCATCTAGGCTATCTGCAGTGCTTAGTTCTTTGTGCCTATCGTACGCTCTCTTTTTCTGTTTGATCTTCCCCTGTATTCCTCTAGACAACCAGGTGGGTCTAGATTTGGCAGTACCACTCTTATTTTTGTAGGGGACATATCTACTTTGTACAATTAGGATCTTGCCTTTTTAGTGCTTTCCACTGTTTTATCCTCCAGCAGTGCTGTCCAGTCCACCTCAGCCAAGTCCCTTCTCATTTCTGCAAAATTTTCCTTCCCCCAGTTCAAGACTTTTACTCCTGCCTTCTCTGTCATTTTCCATGGTAATGCTAAATTTAACTGAATTGTGATCACTGTCCCCGATATGGTCGCCAATTGTCACTTCACCCACTTGCTCTTCTTCGTTCTCCAATACTAGGTCTATAAATGCATCTCCTCTCATTGGGTTTGTCAATAATTGGTTGAAAAAATTTTCCTGGACACACTGCATGAATTTTTCTCCCTCAGTGCCCCTTATATTGTTTGAATCCCAGTTGATATTAGGATAGTTGAAGTCTCCTACTATTATTGCCCTCTTGTTCTTACAAGCAGAAATTTGCCTACATATTTGTTCTTCTATCTCCCTTTCACTATTTGGGGGTCTGTAGTATACTCCCAGTAGTGTGACTGCCCCTTTTTTATTTCTAAGCTCAATCCATAAAGCCTCATTTGTTGACCCATTTAGTATATCATCCCTTCTCACAACTGGAATTGATTCTTTAACCATTAGTGCTACCCCCCTCCTTTTTTATCTCCTACTCTATCGTGCCTGAAGACTCTATAACCAGGGATATTAAGCTGCCAGTTTTGTCCCTCCTTTAGCCAGGTCTCCGTTATAGCAATGACATCCTGCTGCCATGTGTCTACCTGTGCACTTAACTCGTCTACCTTGTTTGTAATACTCCTTGCATTGAAGTATAAACAGTTTAACTCCGTCAATTTCCCTTGCTGGATGCTTTGTAAAATTTGCTTCTCCTGTAACTCCATGTCTATCTCAACGTCCCTAGCTAATGTTCTACCTCAATTTTTCTGCTCCAAATCTGACCTATCTGATCCTACTCCTGGGATCCTATCCCCCTGCCATACTAATTTAAATACTCCCCAACAGAACTAGCAAAAGCCCCTGCAAGGACACCGGTCCAGCTCTGCCTGGGTGCAGCCCGTCCGGTTTGTACAGGTCCCACCTTCCCCGGAACCGGTCCCAGTTCCTCAAGAATCTGAATCCCTCCCAGCTACACCATCTCTCCAGCCATGTGTTCATTTGGTCTATCCTCTTATTCCTGCTCTCGCTAGCACGTGGAACTGGGAGTAATCCTGAGATTACTACATTTGAGGTGATGCATTTTAATTTATCTCCTAACTTCCTGTACTGAGCTTGCAGGTCCTCATCCCTTAGTTTACCTATGTCGTTGGTACCAATATGTACCACAACCACTGGCTGTTTACCTTCCCTCCCCAGAATGTCCTGCAGACGCTCCGTGACATCCTGGACCCTGGCACCAGGGAGGCAACATACCATCCTTGATTCACGTTTGCGGCTACAGAAGCGTCTGTCTGTGCCCCTAACTATTGAATCCCCTATCACTATAGCCCTGCCATTTGTTTTCCTCCCGCCCCTCTGAGCAGCAGAGCCACCCACGGTGCTGTGAACTTGGCTGTTGCTGCTTTTCCCTGAGAGGCCATCCGCCCCTAACAGTATCCAAAGCGGGGAATATCCAGAGAGGGGAATGACCACAGGGGACTCCTGCACTACCTTCCTGAGTCTTTTACTGTTCCTGATGGTCACCCTTTCTGCCTGTGTAATCTTCACCTGCGGTGTGACCACCTCGCTAAATGTGCTATCCACGACTTGCTCAGCATCGCGGATGCTCCACAATGAGTCCACCCGCAGATCCAGCTCTGAAATCCGGTTAGCTAGAAGCTGCATTTGGACGCACCTTCTGCACACATGGGTGGCGTCCCTCATTTCCTAATCCTGCAGGAGGAGCATGTCACAGGTCTGAGTTCTCCTGCCATGACATCCCTCTCGACTGAGCTAGTTACTCCCCTAAAAAATACGCTAGCTCGGGGCCTTATTTATGTTAACTAGGAACCTTTTTTCTTGACTAATTATACTTGTACAGTACTACTCTATACTTTTTTTTAGCTCCCACCTCAGTATTAAGCAATGAATTACTTTAATTGAAAGAAAACTCGCCAGGATTTACTCATCAATCAGCTGCTTTTTCAAAAATCCACTTTCAGAAGAGTGTCCCTCATAGGTCTGGGGCACTCCTGAAGGTACTGCCTCTTCCTCTCTCTCTCTTTTTTTTAGCTTGAGGAAGAGGGAGGGATGGAAACACTACAGCAATGTAATGTTTGGGACTACTCCATTCTTTGACAGTGGGTCCTCCTCGATCCCCTTTTGAGTTGTGGTGACTGTGCTGACATCTCCCAGAATGCTTCTCAGTCACTTCTCACTACCACCCTCTGTTGGGTGCTCTTCCTCCCGTTGAGAACAAGAGTCCTTCTCCTTGATCCCCTTCTGAGTTGCAGTGATTGCGCTGACTTCTCCCAGAATGCTTCTCAATCACTTCTCACTACCGCCCTCTGTTGGGTGTTCTTCCTCCTGTTGAGGACAAGGGTCCTTCTCCTCGATCCCCTTCTGAGTTGCGGTGACTGGTCTGACTTCTCCCAGAATGCTTCTCAGTCACTTCTCACTACCGTTAAGGACTTGCCTGAAGTATGGGCAGCAGAATCCTTCTTTCCAGCATTAAATAGGGATGAAGGGAGTTCCCAATGCAATAGGCAGGTAGGGAGTGAGATCCCTGCCCCAGTCGAAAAGCCACGAGGAATGTAGCCAGAACTGCACCTCCACTTGAGGGCAGAAGAGTTCCAAGGGACATGGAACAAGTTAGGAGAGTGCCCACTCCCAAGCCAAAGGCCCCAGCTAGGAAGCCATTGATTGGCATGGCTGGCCCCTTTACGGTGAGTTTAAATGTGGAGCAGAAAATTTCCCTTGGCTCAGAAAACGTGAGGGTGATGCCTCACATTGTTGAAAAACCACCAGGAGGTACAGCAAGAGTTAACCATTCCCCAGAGGGCAGTAGTATCCCAAAAAACACAGAATCTATCATGCAACTGACCAGCAGAGGAACCCCAGGTCCCCAAGCTCAACCACCATAATGCAGAATCACAAGGTGACTGGACAGAGTTAAGCATCTGAATTAAAATGATCCATAAACCCCCACCAAGTTACAGAACCATAGCCATATCCGGTATGGATGCAAGAGAGGTCCCTGCCAGAAGGCCATCTTCCTATCATCCAGGCCCAGAAAGGCTGGCCCAAGTTCAAGGGCCTACTGCCCACCTGTTGCCATGCCAACCTAAAGCACCTAGCACCAGAATCAGGAACTCTCCAGTTGTGCTAGCGCTCAAGCCAGACCCTGAAACAGAACCCCTAAAGAAGCCAAGGTCTCTTTAAAACACCCAACTTTCCAGACCTTCAGCCTAACCCTAGTCCCTGGGTCTGAACAGCTGAGCTTGGTTACCAAAGTGGACAGGTAGGAGCTAAGCTGGACAAGGGCAGCTCAGCCCTATGATCTCAGAGCCTGGCACCCATAGAGTGAGATGTCCAGCGCTCCCCTGCGGATCGCCCAGAGAAGCTTGACCATCACCCACCCTGAAGAGAACCCCTCAGACCCTTGTAAGGGTAATTAATCAGAAGGTTGGAATGCCTGACGCCCAAAAGAGGAAAATCAGAACTCTAGCCCCGAATAGACATCTCCACACAGATGAATTTCGAATCCTCCCAAGTCACCTAAACCTTCGATAATCCCAGGACCAGACAACGTCCATTCGGACACCTTGACCCAGGTTTAAACCCCAAAACAAAAATGCAGCGGGGAACTTCCATTGCCCCTGCTAGCTGTATGCCTGAT
Organism: Carcharodon carcharias; assembly: GCF_017639515.1. Taxonomy (NCBI): domain Eukaryota; kingdom Metazoa; phylum Chordata; class Chondrichthyes; order Lamniformes; family Lamnidae; genus Carcharodon; species Carcharodon carcharias. The sequence goes on along the minus strand of NC_054507.1, from coordinate 20,131,062 downwards.
GTGCTGGTATGAATGAGAGAATGTATGTATACTTCTTCGCTTCCTATTCTTCCTTCCCTAAGACCACATTAAAAAAATTAGACAAAATTCTTCTTTTTTTCTTCACTAGTGGAGGCATATCATGCCCAGAAGGCATGAAAGAAAAAAATATATGTATATATGCTTTATAAAATTATTTTATCTTTTAAATGGACAAAGGCCTTACACTGACTGAAACCTGACTAGCTACAATTCACACAAAAGGAATTTCTAGCCTTCAGAAAACAGCTAGGAACTCGCTATCCCTAAAGAGGTGCTAATGCCCCCTGTTACTGCAGAAATCAAATTCCAAGGAAATGCACAAAGACCCTTTACATTTCTAAGGCAGAGCTCTGGCTAACGGAGACGATACGTCTGCAAGGACAAAAGGACCCTGTAATCTCTGTTAAACGTATTAATAGATGAAACATTAACAATTTCAAGAATCCAGACCAGGACTACATATCCTTTGTCCAAACCAAGGGGAAGAAGTGGGAGTTATATCACATGATCCTGCCACCCCAGGCTGCTAGAACCTGTAATATTGCCTTGTGGAGCTGAACAAAGGCAGTCTGCCATCTTCTATGAACAGAACAGCAGCAGAACCAGAGCTCTGTCCAGGTTTAAATTGCCTGGCCCTCATTTACACTGGTTCTACTGGAACATTTGAACTACTGTACCAGCGCCTACTAATTCATCTCTATGTGTTTATCCTATCATGGAAATCAGCGCTGCTGGAAAAGTGGATTACCCCGCATCAGCTTCAGCCTGCTAACCTCTCTGAAGGAATATACCATTGGACTTTTGGTTCTGGACTCTGGACTCAAGTGAAACAATAATTCTTATTTTGTCTGATGTCTTTGCCCTGTACCTTTTTCCTCCCCTTATCCCTCCTTTATTGTATGAATGTACCGGGATTACGTAGCGACACACCCACCCTGCATTTTGAGTTTGTGTAAAATAAACTAACCCTCTGGTTTTACCCTATTTCGAGTTTGCTGTGAGGTTATTAATAGAGGATTGGATCACTCCAAACTGAGGGGTTGAGGAAAATACACCACTACTTATAAAGGGGGAAACCAAAACCCAAAAACACTTTTGTTTACAGATGGGTGGTGAGAGGAGAAATGAGAGCTGTTTAAATTAAACCCCCTCCTGTCTGTAACATGTATCATGCATACTGGCCAACACAGAATACACATATCACTTGCAGGGAACAATACTGAAAGAGGCCGAGATATCTAGGTTTTATTGTGCACAGATGTTCTTGACCAATGCGGGAAAAGTTGTAAACAAAGCTCATAGTGTATTGGGTTGTATTGATAGACCCATTCAGTATAAACCAAAGGATATCATTCAGTCCCCTCTGAAATAGCCTAACAAGCCATTCAGTTGTGCCAAAAATGGCTACAAAAAAACTACAATAACTACAAAATACACCAGATTCAGAGATGATGAAAGCACACCCAGCCAAGTCAACCTTGCAAAATCCTCCCAACTTCTGGGCACTTGCGTCGAAATTGGGAGAGCTGTCGTACAGACTAGTCAAGCAACAACCTTGCATATATATGCTCACAGAATCATACCTTTCAGCCAACATCCCAGACTCTTCCATCACCAACCTTGGGCATGTTCTGTCCCACCAGCAGGACCCAACCACCATAGGTGGTAGTACAGTGGTATACATCTGAGAGGGAGTGGCTCTGAGACCTCCACATTGACTCCAGACCCTGTGAAGCCTCATAGCATCTGGTCAAATTTGGGCAAGGAAACCTCCTACTGATTACTGCCTATCACCCTCCCTCAGCAGATGAATCAGTACTCCATGTTGAACACCACTTGGAAGAAGCACTGAGGGTAGCAAAAACATGGAAATATATTCTGGGTGGATGATTTCAAGTCCATCATGAAGAGTGGCTCGGTAGCATCACTACTGACTGAGCTGGCTGAGTCCTGGAGGACGCAGTTGTCAGATTGGGCCCGTGGAAGGTGGTGAGAGAACCAATAAGAGGGAAAAACCTATTTGTCCTTGACCTCACCAATTTACCTGTCACAGATACATCTGTGCATGACAGTATTGATAGGAATCTCCTCCGCACTGTCCTTGTGGAAATGAAAACCTGTCTTCACACTGAGGATATCCTCCAATGTGTTGTGTGGTGAACGTTAAATGGGATAGATTCAGAACAAATTTACCTCTTTTCATATTAATAATGATTGGCAGGTGTTATAATCAATTAATAAGGCAATGAGTGGGCAGAATGAATAAACTGTAACAAAAAATCAAAAACTTAAAGGAATTTAACAAATCAAATTAAAATTTGGTTCAGGGTGTTGATGAAGCCCTCCAGTCCTCCTGGTGCCAGAGAACCTCAGACATATGGCGGACACCACATGCTCCATCAGAACTGACCTAACATCTCAAAACTGGGCATTCATGAGGTGCTGTGGGTCATCATCAGCAGCAGACTTTTACTCCACAACAACCTGTAACCTCATGGCCTGGCATACCCCTCATTCTGGTTGATTCCCTGGCTTGATAGTACTGTAGGAAACATGGCAGCCAATTTGGGCACAGCAAATTCCCACAAACAGCAATGTAATAATGACCAGATAATCTCTTCTTTTGTGATGTTGCTTAAGGGATAAATATTGGCCAGGGCACTGGGGATAGCTCCCCTGCCCTTCTTCAAAATAGTGTCATGAGATATTTTAAATTCACCTAAGCAGACAAATGGGACCTGTTTAACATCTCACCTGAAAGATGGCACCTCTGACAGTGCAGCACCCCCTCAGTACTGCACTGCAGTGTCAGCCTTGATTTTTGTGCTCAAGCCCTCAAGTGAGACTTTACTCCAAACCCTGTGACTCAGAGATGACAGTGCTATCAACTCAACAATTAATGGCAGGAGGAGGCTTCATGAATACCTCATCCTCAATGATGGAACGCAGCATATCAGTGCAAAAGACAAAACGTGTTTACAACCACTTTCAGCCAGAAGTTTCAAGTGGATGATCCATTGCAGCCTCTACGTGAGGTTCCCCATCACAGAAGCCAATCTTCAGCCAATTCTCCTTAAACATATCTCTCTCTCTCGACGTTTTGAGTCCATATGACCCTTCATCAGAACTAAGACATATAGAAATGAGATGAAATATAAGCTGGTAGAGGGGGGTGGCACAGGTAGAGCTCGATAGGGGGCCAGTGATAGGTGGAGGCCAAGAAGATACTGCCAAAGATGTCATAGACAAAAGGACAAAGGGGTGTTGACGGTGGTGATATTATCTAAAGGATGGGCTAATGGGAACATTAACGGTAGCAAGCAGGACAGGCTAGTGGCAGATGGCCCTAGTGGGGGTGGGGTGGGGGGGAAGGGATCGAAATGGGCTAAAAGGTGGAGATGAAACAATAGATCGAAATAAATTTAAAAATAGGAGGGAAAAGAAAAATATATTTGTAAAAAAAAATTATGAATTATTGGAAAAAGGGTGATCAGAAAGTGGGTGGGGATGGAGGAGAGAGATCATGATCTGAAATTGTTGAACTCAATATTCAGTCCGGAAGACTGTAAAGCGCCTAGTTGGAAGATGAGGTGCTGTTCCTCCAGTTTGCGTTGAGCTTCACTGGAACATTGCAGCAGGCCAAGGACGGACATGTGGGCATGAGAGCAGGGTGGTGTGTTGAAGTGGCAAGCGACAGGGAGGTCTGGGTCATGCTTGCGGACAGACCGAAGGTGACCGCTTTGTGGTCCTCCATCCCCTCCCCTTTTCCGATCCCCCTTTTTCCAATAATTCATAATTTTTTTTTTACAAATATATTTTTCTTTTCCCTCCTATTTTTAAATTTATTTCGATCTATTGTTTCATCTCCACCTTTTAGCCCATTTCAATCCCTTCCCCCACCCCACCCCTACTAGGGCCATCTGCTGCTAGCCTGTCCTACTTGCTACCCTTAATGTTCCCATTAGCACATCCTTTAAATAATATCACCACCGTCAACACCCCTTTGTCCTTTTGTCTATGACATCTTTGGCAGTCTCTTCTTGGCCTCCACCTATCACTGGTTCCCTATCGAGCTCTACCTGTCCCACCCTCCTCTACCAGCTTATATTTCATCTCATTTCTATATGTCTTGGTTCTGATGAAGGGTCATACGGACTTGAAACATCAACTGTATCCCTCTCTGCAGATGCTGACAGACCTGCTGAGTTTTTCCAGGTATTTTTGTTTTTGTTCTAGATTTCCAGCCTCTGCAGTATTTTGCTTTTATCTATCTCTCTCTCTCTTCCTTTAAGATGCTTGCTAAATCGGTAAAACCTACCTCTTTGACCAAGTTCTTGGTCACTTGTCCTACTGTCTCTTTATGTGACTTTGTGTTAAAATTTGTTAATTGCTCCTGTGAAGTACAGTAGTTTTACAGAAGTTGCAATATAAATTCAAGACTTTGTCGTTGAAATGCACATGGCTAATACAATGCTGGAATATGTTCTTATGTGAAAATTACAGATAAGGGAAAAAAAAATCTTTCTAGCTGCTGGCTTTTCAACACTTGAGGCTCACATGGAGAGCAACGGTTGAAAAGGTAGACCCTAAGTCATGGAACTAAATCCCTACCAGAGGTAAAATTTCATAAAAAGGCCCAAAAATGTTCCCATAGGTTGTACCTATTTTTATGTTATCAGCCAAATCACTGTAATCTCAGCTCCCCTTCTCAGGGGGTCTATTCCATTTTTCAGTGTGCTGGGAATATGACAACATTTATATAAAATATATATTATGTATTATTAAAAAATTATGTGACAATGCCCTTGCCTTACATCAACCCAGTATAATTGCATTAGAATGTTTTGTTGATGAATTGAAACTGATTCAAGTATCTAGGGAATTAATATTTAAGGCAATTTTAACTATCTAGACTACAAGGATTGTCTTCAAGTTCCTGTTTAATCTTAAGAAATGAATGGTTTGGATTGACTTCAGATGGTATTTTGGGACTTCCAAGTATTTAAGTATAAATGTTGGTAGCTGCACTGTTCTCAAGTCCCATTTAATTCTGAAAACTCCAGCATTTGCTGTGCCCTATTACCTAATGAGTGCTAGCAGAAAAGGAGGGCAATTCTGTTAAACAAATGTTAAAATACAATGAGGCAGATGAAGACAGGGATCTTATTTATTGAGAAAGCAATAAAGACAGAACATGTGAGTTACATTTGCAACAGAAGTTGGCTTTGCAATGCTGCACAGCAATCTCTCAATTTAGATGTACATTGCTACAGATTGTGACTAATTATGCAGGTTAAAAATTCAATCACACCTTTGTTTAAATAATGAAAAGCCCAGCTATCCAATGACCTAAAGCCATTTGAGGTCAATTCAGGAGGCTTGGCATAATGATGCCACACAGGGGCCTCAAAAGTTGGGTAGAAGAAAAGTTGTATAAAACAGAAGAGTATGCTCTTTTTTAAAAAAAAAATAAATATGGAATGCAAACATCATTAAGGTGTGATTGAATAATAATGGCCATGACTTATGCAGCAGTGTGTATCTTGATGATTACCAAATTGAAGGGCCCTACTTCAAATTGGTTAATCTTCAGTTACAATTCACTGTGTTTAATTCACAATGTTTTGTACTTTTATCTTGGTTCCCTGTTACAGCAGCACCATATTGTGATGTGAAAAACATTTTAATATTCTTCCCCTTCCTCCTCTCCTTCCCCTTCTACAGAGTCAACACCAACTTCTTCGTAATCTTTCTCCAGAGCAGCCATGTCCTCACGGGCCTCTGAGAATTCTCCCTCCTCCATACCCTCACCAACATACCAGTGAACAAAGGCACGCTTGGCATACATCAGGTCAAATTTGTGGTCCAGGCGAGCCCAAGCTTCAGCAATGGCAGTGGTGTTGCTCAGCATACACACAGCCCGCTGAACCTTGGCCAGGTCACCTCCAGGTACCACAGTGGGAGGCTGGTAGTTGATACCAACCTTGAAACCAGTTGGACACCAATCCACAAATTGGATGGTACGTTTGGTTTTAATAGTAGCAATAGCTGCATTGACATCTTTTGGCACCACATCACCACGGTAAAGAAGACAGCAGGCCATGTACTTGCCATGGCGAGGGTCACATTTGACCATCTGGTTGGCTGGCTCAAAACAAGCATTGGTTATCTCCGACACAGAAAGCTGCTCATGATAGGCTTTCTCAGCTGAGATAACTGGTGCATAGGTAGCCAATGGGAAGTGGATACGGGGATATGGCACCAAGTTGGTCTGGAATTCGGTCAGATCAACATTCAGAGCACCATCAAAGCGGAGGGAGGCAGTGATAGAGGACACTATCTGGCCTATTAATCGGTTGAGGTTGGTGTAGGTTGGTCGGTCAATGTCTAGGTTTCGTCGGCAGATGTCATAGATGGCTTCATTGTCAACCATGAAAGCGCAATCAGAGTGCTCCAGGGTGGTGTGGGTAGTCAGGATAGAGTTGTAGGGCTCTACCACTGCGGTAGACACCTGTGGAGCTGGATAGATGGAGAATTCAAGCTTGGATTTCTTGCCATAGTCAACAGAGAGACGTTCCATCAGCAGGGATGTAAAACCAGATCCAGTACCTCCGCCAAAGCTGTGGAAGACCAGGAAACCCTGGAGACCTGTGCATTGGTCAGCCTGTGGAAGACAAATGTAAATTTCAGTTACCTGGCATCTAAATATGGCCAGCTGCAACATTTAGCTTCCACTTGGGGATACCTGTCCACACAGGTAACAATACTCACTAGTTTACGGACTCGGTCCAGAACCAGGTCAATGATCTCCTTGCCAATTGTGTAATGACCACGGGCATAGTTATTGGCTGCATCTTCCTTCCCAGTGATGAGCTGCTCAGGGTGGAACAGCTGGCGATAAGTACCAGTGCGAACCTCATCTGACGAAGGAAAGTATAAAATTTTAGTTACTCAGCTGTGGATTATTAAACAGGTAGAGAAAGGGTGATTTGTGATTAACAAAAAGTGGCAGATTGGAAACCTACTGAAACACAATGACCCATGTATAGTTTTTCAGATATATCAAATACTGCTTTCAAGCCAAATGGAGAATGGTCTCTGCAAATAGCTAATAAACAACAAAGACTGAAATTAGTTGTCATCTACCTATCACAGTTGGTTCCAAGTCCACAAACACAGCTCGTGGAACATGCTTTCCTGCTCCTGTCTCACTGAAGAAGGTGTTGAAGGAATCATCTCCACCTCCAATGGTCTTGTCACTGGGCATCTGCCCATCAGGCTGGATGCCGTGTTCCAAGCAGTAGAGCTCCCAGCAGGCATTTCCAATCTGCACTCCAGCCTGGCCAACATGGATACTGATGCACTCACGCTGCACAGAAAAAATAAAGCTGTGATCAACTACTTGAACACCTTGCCTAAAATTTATTCCATACAAATTTATTTCTGCATTCATGCTTATCCTAAGCACCAGCTTTAGGAGTGGTCAACAGTCCCCCAACATGGAGGCAAATGTACACTCCCTCTGAATCAACTGCAAATCTGATAGTTATCTCAGACATCTGACCAGCTGATGGGACAGTAATGACTTAAGCAGAAGGGAGGTATGGTTGGGTGACTACACACAGCAACTTATGAAGCAGCTCCAAGACTCATTTAGTTAGTATGAAGTAGTTGTAATTGTGCTGGATTCACCAACAGGTCACTGTGTCTGGGGCAGAATTGCTATCCTTGTGGTTGTGTGTACATTAGGGGTGACTTGGGAACTGATATTAGAAGAAATTTTATCCAATAGAACAGGTCAATGTGTGTGTGACAGGGTGGAGGGTCTCACATGCTCAGTCGGAGTGGGACTCACATGTTTAAGGGAGGTACCATGAAGAAGCAGACAGACAACTCGAGATAAGTCTAGTATGGACAGAAACAGGATAAAATGTAGTCATTAAGGTTTGCAGCTGATACAGAAAAATTAGGCACATCATCCAGCAGTTCAGCAAGTTTTATAGTTCCTCCTCAGAACTCCACCCTTAATATTGCATAACGGGGTTACATCAGTATTAATTGAGATAAAATGTAATTACTTTCTAATGCCTTGCATTCTACCATTTTGATGTGCATTTAACTATCTGTCTTTATTAAATACATGAACTGCTTTTGAAGTAATGATTGGCACTTCACAAAGCAATTCAAATCTCATTTTAATCCTTGTGATGCCCTCGTTTGAGCTTGAATATACATTTGAAGGTGAAAATTAATTTTATTCAGGAAATAATTTGAATGAAGCGTAAAAGAATAACGCTTTCATAACTCAACATTTTTGTGAGATGCGAGTTTGATAAAAGAGCTTTAGTCCCTCCTGTAAGGTATAGTTAATCTCTAGAACGTGATTGCTCTGCAAATCAAGAGCTGCTTCTTGCTAGACAATAGCGCTTATTCTGAGAAACCATATCCGCTAGGCTGAAAAAACACATCCGTGCAATTCTTTTGAGTTCAGTACTGCAATATTCATGAGCTGGTCAAGTCACTGGTTCTGATGCTGAATTTGGGTGGGGTCACACTGCAGTGCGGATTGTCTCCACCTACCACCACCCTCCCCTCCCAAAAAATCCCTTCAGATTTGTTTTGTCGGACGCCAAACCGTCGGTCAGATTGAAATCTTTTCTCCAAGCCATTTTTCAAATAGGACCTATTTCAAACCAGTAACCAATACGGACTCCATTATTGTCTACTTCCAATCGCTAGCATAAAGCTGCGTGAATTACAATGCTGTCTATTTCTTGGTGACCTAGTTTGACGTTGGCTTTGTGCCCTACGCATGACAATTACTGACGTAATGCCGCTAGTAAGTAGACCTGCAGTGATTTCGCCAGGGGATCGGTATGAAATTCTCCCACTTGCAGCTATGGTCGACAAACCATTGAACAGGAAAGTGAAGTATGTGGAGACGTTACAGTATCCCGACAAAACAAAATAATTTGAAGGGGAGGATTGTTAAATTCAACTCACATCCTCAGCTCATTACTTAGAGCCACTCCCTATTGCATTAAAACATAAGATTTTACGTTTCAAAATTCCCATCGTTTTAGATCGATTTGTAACAGTTGGCGAAAAGCTTTTAAAACAATGATCTTTTTCTTGGCCTATCCTAATAAATTCGCCGTTAATTTGGGTCATTTTTTTTCTAGATATTTGCAGAAGTCCACTGAAAAGTGACTAAGTATGAAGTGGATTATATTGACCGAAAATTGCATGTGAATAGCGTACATGTACATTCCCTTCCCATGTTATTTTGATCTTAATAGTTATTTCCCATTGTAATCAAAACATTTATAGACAACAGTTTATTACATTGCATTTACAGCAGGCAGGCCATTTGGCCCGGTGTTTATGCTCCACACGAGCCTCCTCCCAACCTGCTTCATCTCACCCTATCAGCATATCCTTCTGTTAATTTTTCCCCAAGTACGCGTCTAGCTATTCCTTAATGTTTTATGTTTAAGAGATTAATTTGCGTAGTGTAATTCAAAGATTAAATAAACCAAGTGTACTGAAAAATACATAATTAGGATGCTTCAAAATTAGGACAAGTACAATACAAAATTTAAATGTGTAGCTTGCTGGGAATAAACCCCTTTTCGCATTAAACAGCATCTTACCATGATGCCTGGTCCTTGGTAGTAGACAAAACAAATGGAATAAAGAGGAGGCTTGAGCGACTTCTTCCTACAGCGCGACTTTTACGGGTCGTCGTAAGAAAAAACCTACAATTCAGATGGGAGAGACATGTTCTTATACTAGGAGCAGACTGCGGGACTTGGGCAGCGGTCCCATTCTCATTGGAGAAATTGAGTTTGAGTGACGGGGAACCACCACAATGCCGACTCTCTAATAGGAGGATACGTCCTCCGTTAGGTGCCTCACGGGTCTTGATTGGACAAACGCTCCTGAATAAGCTAATCGCCTTGACCACTTGTGGTTCCTAACAAAGGCTTGACATTTGATAAAACACCATAAAACTGGGAGAACGAAACAATATAAGGTTCAGCTTTTTGAAACGTAAAACATCTTAACAATCATTCAAACGGCCATCCTTCGAAAACGGCATTGTCCCGTTTTATAAGGAGAAATTCAATGTAGATATCCTTTCACTGTTGACTTGATACTGGAAAACGCATTATTGGAACTGCTCACTACATGGAGGAAACGATTGGGTAAATTATAAATAGCAATTTACAAATAATTTTCTGGCTATTCTTTGCCTTAACACATTAGGATGGCCACAATTGATAAAGCAACGTTTCAATTTCTTTGACAAAAGGAATTTTCTCTTCCCAACGAATAATGCATTTTTGACATAAAAATTCACGCTGATGGATTAATAATCACTTAATACCAGCTTTACACTACTGGAACCTGAATGTAAAAGGTGTTATTTTATTTACAGGTTACTGCAACATGAATACGATGACCTGTAATGTTTACTACGCTGGCTCTTTGTCTCATTTGTAACGAGGTGTGGCTGAATTGCCTCTTTTCTAGCAGAGAACGTTCCTCTTGTTGCAATTCATCCAGTGCTCTCTAATGCTAACGGCGCCTTCTCTGTTCTTGTCACACCCAATAAACTTCCCAGCAAATACTGCCTTCAGTGGGAGGAAAATAAAACCCATTCCTTACTTGAGCAACTTTGTTTTGAAGAAGAGTCATACAGACTCGAAACGTTAACTCTGTCTTTCTCTCCACAGATGCTGTCAAATCTGCTGACTTTTTCAAGCAATTTTTGTTTTTGACTTTGTTTTTTTGTCGGTAGTGTTTCATGTTACAAAACTGACAATGGGGCCGGGCGGGGCGGAGGAGATTTTTTTCATGTTTGAAAGGCAGTCCTTTGTTTCTGTGGGTATGTTAATGCAGAGCCACTTTAATTTGCAGTGACTTTACAGTCTAAACCTGATTTTGTCAAGTTATATAAAAAGGTCATTTTCGCACAATTTCCCAGTAACCTCACACAATTAGTTAAACCGTTTTTATTTCAGTTGATCTTGATTGTACAAGCGTTTAAACAATTCAGTTCCACGGAATATGATTTAGTAGGGGAATTTTGTTTTTCTGCTGGCAGAGAAGGAATAAGGCTGATTGCAACACTAGACAATAGCCAGGTGTAAGCTTCAATCGTATCTATCAGCCAATGCATAGGCTGGAAAGGAGTGTGTTACAAGAGATCGAGGTGTTCAGACTAGACTGTGAACGGCTATAGTGAAGATAGATTGATTTGTTAAAGTCATCTGAATACAAATATGTGCCTGTCAAGAATGGAAGTCCAACTTCTGTTCCTTTATTGTACGGGAAAACAATAGTATCGTAACCTTTTTCTAAAGTTATTATTCGCTCCTGTTAAAATTTATCAATTTCAAAAGAATGGAATGCTCCTGTGTACCATGTGACTCATACTGCAGTGATATTGTACCATGTGATTCATACTGCAGTGATTTTTTTCCTTCAATTTATCCTCAGATTTTTTTCCTTTATTACTCCTATCCTGAAGGTGAAGATTCCAGACAACCACAAGGAGTGATTGTGGCCATCTGCTACCTTACCCAAGTCACCATTCTTCACAATAGATACACTTTACTGGGACAGTTTACATTACGCACTAGATTAGGATCGTTTTTAGCAATTCCTAAAATGGGATTTCCTCATGAATTCTCATTGTTTTAATTTATATGACAGTGGCTTGTTTTCCCAAAAAAATACAGTATTTGAGAAAGCAAAGTATTCGGATCCAACTGGAACTGGATAGTATCAGATCAACACAGTGATTTCAAAGACATTTAATCTATTTCCGATACTGTAACTTTTGCCATAATTATTAGCATCTGCGCTAGCATGGCACCAATTCCTAATAATGATCGGTTGCACCTGACTTTATTTGTCCCTGTGTTTGGCTGTGCAAATCTGATCATAAAATCAACATCCTGGGTGTTACCATGGACCAGAAACTTAACTGGACCAGCCATATAAATACTGTGGCTACAAGAGCAGGTCAGAGGCTGGAAGTTCTGTGGTGAGCAACTCACCTGTCCAAAGCCTGTCCACCATCTACAAAGGCACAAGTCAGGGGTGTGAAGGAATACTCTCCATTTGCACGGATGAGTGCAGCTCCAACAACATTCAAGAAGCTTGACACCATCCAGGACAAAGCAGCCCACTTGATTGGCATCCCATCCACCACCTTCAACATTCAATCCCTCCACTACTGACACCCAGTGGCAGCAGCTCACCAAGGCTCCTTAGACTGCACCTTCCAAACCCACGACCTCTACCATCTAGAAGGACAAGGGCAACAGACACATGGAAACACCACCACCTGCAAGTTCCCCTGCAAGCCATACACCACCCTGACTTGGAAATATATCGCTGTTCCTTCACTGTCACTGGGTCAAAATCCTGGAACTCCCTCCCTAACAGCACTGTGGGTGTACCTATACCACATGGACTGCAGCGGTTCAAGAAGGTGTCTCACCACCACCTTCTCAAGGGCAATTAGGGATGGGCAATAAATGCTGGCTTAACCAATGATGCCCACATCCTATGAACAAATAAATTTTAAAAAAGATAGATTTGCTATGACCCCTAGTCCACCTATGCATTATTTCTTGCAGGTTTGTACCTGAGCTGCTGTAAATAATGTCCATTTAATGCACGGAGGCAAATTTAATTTGTTTGTCTCCTTTTTGTTTCTCTTTAAAGATCCTTCATAGGGTACAGTAGCAAGGCAGGGCAGGGTTGATCCAGAGAGCCATTCTTCACTTGTCATGGATGGGACTGTGAGGGTACAACATAACCTGATCTTGTGCTATCTCACTATTCACATGTGTACCTCCAGCAAAAGCTGCTGCATAGTCTTACACAGAGTTACATAGAACAAGAGAGCACAGAAAAAGGCCATTCACCTCAACCATTCCATGCTGACCATAGAACCATTGAACCTTAGAAAAGTTACAGTGCAGAAAGAGGCCATTCAGCCCATCTTGTCTGTGGTGGCCAAAAAGAGAAAAAATAAACTAGCTGCTCATTTTAATTCCACTCTCCAGCACCTGGTTTGTAGCCTTACAGGTTACAGCACTTCAGTTGCAGATCCAGGTAACTATTAAATGAGTTGAATGTTTCAGCCTCAAACACCAACTTAGACAGTGAATTCCAGACACCCACCACCCTCTGGGTGAAAAAGATTTTCCTCATGTCCCCTCTAATCCTTCTACCAATCATCTTAAGCCTATTCCCCCCTGGTAATTGACCCCTCCGCTGGGGGAAACAAGTCTTTTCTGTCTACCCTATCTAGGCCCCTCATAATTTTGTACACCTCAATTAGGTCACCCCTTAGCCTAAGTAAAATAACCCTAGCCTATCCAATCTCTCCTCTTGGCTGCAATTTTAAAGCCCTAGCAACATTCTTGTAAATCTCTGATGTTTATGCTTCAACGAAGTCTTCTTTCATCCTCCCTAAACCAATTCTATCAGCATAACCCTCTATTCCCTCTCCCTCATATTCTCATCCAGCTTCCCCTTAAATAAATCTATACTACAAACACTCTTGGTGAGTTCCACATTTTCACCACTCTCTGGGTGAAAAGTTTCTTCTGAATTCCCTATTTGATTTCTTGGTGACTATCCAAATTGATGGCTTCTAGTTTTGCTCTTCCCCACAAGTGAAGCATTCTCTCTGTAACCACTCCTTCAAAACCTTTCAGAATTTTAAGGACCGTATTTGGGTCACTGCTCAGGCTTACTTATTCAAGAGAAAAGAGACCCAGTCAATCCTTTTCTGATAGGTATAACGTTGTAAAGATCTGCCCTGCAATCAAAGACCAGTCAGTTTAACTTCGGTGGTGGGGAAACTTCTAGAAACAATTATTCGGGATAAAATTAATATTCACATGGAAAAATTGGATTGATTTGGAAGAGTCAGCATGGATTTGTTAAAGGAGAATCATGTCTAACTTGCTGGAGTTTTTTGAAGAGGTAAGAGAGAGGGTTGATGAGGGCACGGCCGTTGACGTGTATATGGACTTCCAAAAGGCATTCAATACAATGCAACAGAACAGACTTGTGAGGAAAGTTATAGGTCATGGACTAAAAGGGGCAGTAGCAACGTGGATACAAAATTGGCTGAAGGATAGGAAACAGAGAGTAATGGTTAATGGGTATTTTTCGGGCTGGAAGAAGGTTTGTAGTGGAGTTCCCCAGGGGGATTGGGACCCTTGCTTTTCCTGATATATATAAATGATCTAGATCTTGTTGTGCAGGGGACAATTTCAAAGTTTGCGGACAACACAAAACTTGGGAAAATTGTAAATCCTGAGGACAGTGTAGAACTTCAAAAGGACATTGACACATTGGTGGAGTGGGCAGATAGGTGGCAGATGTAGTTCAATGTGGAGAAGTGGGAAGTGATACACTTTGGTACAAAGAACATGGAGAGACAGTATAAAACAAAGGATACCATTCTAAAGGGTGTGCAGGAGCAGAAAGACCTGGGTGTTTATGTACATAAGTCACTAAAGGTGGCAGGACAGGTAGAGAGAGCTGTTTCTAAAGCATACAGTATTCCAGGCTTCATTAATAGGGGCATAGAGTACAAGAGCGGGGAGGTTATGATGAACGTATATAAGACACTGGTTAGACCTCAGCTGGAGTATCGTGTACAGTTCTGCATGCCACACTTTAGGAAGGATGTGAACACATTGGAGAATGTGCAGAAGAGGTTTATGAGAATGGTTCCAGGGATGAGACACTTCAGTTATGAGGAAAGATTGGGGAAGTTGGGATTGTTTTTCTTAGAACCATAGAACACTACAGCACAGAAAACAGGCCATTCGGCCCTTCTAGTCTGTGCTGAAATATTATTCCGCTAGTCCCATTGACCTGCACCTAGTCCATAACCCTCCAGACCTCTCCCATCCATGTATCTATCCAATTTATTCTTAAAACTTAAGAATGAGCCCACATTTACCACGTCAGATGGTAGCTCGTTCCACACACTCACCACTCTCTGAGTGAAGAAGTTCCCCCTAATGTTCCCCCTAAACCTTTCCCCTTTCACCCTAAAGCCATGTCCTCTCATGTTTATCTCTCCTAATCTAAGTGGAAAGAGCCTACTCGCATTTATTCTGTCTATACTCCTCATAATTTTGTAAACTTCTATCAAATCTCCCCTCATTCTTCTACGCTTCAAGGAATAAAGTCCTAACCTATTTAATCTTTCCCTGTAACTCAACTCCTGAAGACCCAGCAACATCCTAGTAAATCTTCTCTGCACTCTCTCAACCTTACTGATATCCTTCCTGTAGTTAGGCGACCAGAACTGCACACAATACTCCAAAGTTGGCCTCAGCAATGTCCTATACAACCTCATCATGACATCCCAACTCCTATACTCAATACTTTGATTTATGAAGGCCAGTATGCCAAAAGCTTTCTTTACAACCTTGTCTACCTGTGACGCCACTTTCAGGGAATTATGTATCTGGACTCCCAGATCCCTTGGAGAGGAGAAGGCTGAGAGGAGACTTGATAGAAGTTTTCAAACTAATGAGGGGCCTGGACTGAGTAGATAGAGAGAAACTGTTCCTGCTCATAAATGGATCAAGAACCAAAGGGCACAGTTTTAAGGTGTTTTGCAAAAGAAGCAAATGCGAGGTGAGAAGAAGCTTTTTCACACATCGAGTAGTTAGGGTTTGGAATGCACTGTCTGGAAGTGTGGTGGAGGCAGGTTCGAATGAGGCATTCAATAGGGCATTGGATGATTATCTGAATAGAAGCCACGTGCAGGGTTACAATGAAAAGGCAGGAGATTGGTACCAAGTTAAAACGCTCAAAGAGCTGGTGCAGAGATGATGGGCTGAATAGCCTCCTTCTACACTGTAACAATTCTGTGATAAGCTCACAGCTCTTGTATCATGATTTTCACGCATGGAGTGGGAGCCTTAGTTGACTTACCGCCCCCCCCATCCAGCTCTTAGCCCTGAAGCCAATTTCAGCACCTATGTCTCCCCATCCCCACCACCAACTAAGATCAGCTAACTCATTACAAGTAGTTTTATTTCAAACAGATGTTAGTCTCCTCTGATTCATCCCACAGTTTTATTTGACAGAATATTCTAGATAAATAGCATGCTCCATGCATATCATATTGCAATAATGCTCTAATGAAGGGGAAGACTATCAAATATTTGGCGTAGAGTAAAACCTGCGCATTATAGGTTTAAAACAATATAGAAAACAATAGTTATTAGGGTAAATTAGGAGGCTATATTTTAACTATGCAGATGATGTCATAAATGTGCCAGAACAGAGCTCAACAGCAACAACTTGCATTTATATCATGCCTTTAGCTTAGTAAAACATCCCAAATTGACACCAAGCCGAAGAAGGAGATATTAAGACAGGTGACCAAAAGTTTGGTCAAAGAGGTAGGTTTTAAAAAGTGTCTTAAAGCAGGAGAGAGAGGCCGAGATGTTTCGGGAAGCAGTTCCAGAGTTTGGGGTCTGGACAGCTGAAGACACAGTTGCCAATGGTGGGTGAAGCAGGTGGAGGATGCATAAGAGACCAGAGTTGGAGGAACAGTTCAAGGGTACAGAGATGGGGAAGGGGGAGGCTACAGAAGGGATGAATAGGTTTGAATACAAGAATGAGCATTTTAAAATTGAGTTGTTGGTGGACAGGGAACCAATGTAGAATGACATACAACCAGTTCTCCGATCCCTTAAATTAAATTACAACATTTAAATTCACTTCTGGGCATCCAAAACTCGGCTGCCCATATCGAAACTCTCATCGAGTCCCATTCACCCACCACCCCTGTGGCCTCTGTTCCTTGTGTAATTCTAGATGGTGGGATTTGGTGGGCGGTTCAACCATAGATTGCATCACAGCCAGGTCTGATGTTTTGGATTTCCAGCATCCGCAGTTTTTTTGTTTTTAATCGCTGATGATTTGCTCATCTGATATCTGTGTGTACTTTCTAGCAGGAGTCATTGAAGAAAGCAGAAAGTATGATTGATTTTCTTTAGCCTGGGGACACTGAATTACCCCTCTTGCTGCCCAGATAGCTCAGACGGACCTTTCAGGTTTGTTCTTTCTGGCTGACATTGGATGGTGCATTTACCCACTGGTCTACTGGGGGAGCCATGACCATCATCAAAAGTATCCATGTTACTGCAGTAATCTGTTCACCAATGCTGTTGATTCTGACTGAATTGGTACTGATCAATAGTTGCTGACTCTGAATTTATGAGATTGACAGATAGGTAATTGGAAATGTGAATCATATTGGTGCTGTTTCTTGTCAGTAGTTTTTAATGAAAAGTGCACTTTTCCTTTTTAATATTAGATTTCTCTACAATAAAACAAAGGACAAACGATTAAATTATTTTCCACAATGCTTTTGTTCACTGATTATTCAAGAGCACATCAGGCAAGCCACTGTCAGTAATCCCACTGCACCTCGCCTCACCCAGATTGCATGCTGGAAAGCTAATTAGAGTGGACAGTCGATTCTTCAATCCTGTTGCTAGGAGATGAATAGCTCTGTCGCCATAGAGATTGTCTTGGCACCCTGGTGGGTTGTAAGCCTCCTTTATCACATTGGAGCACGTCACTGCTGTCACATCCATAAAACTGTAACAGCATTTGCAATTCAATTTTTAGGTTATTGTAGCCACTTCTGGTATTCAATATCCTTGTATAATTGTGTAATGTTTTTCAGCTTTCAGCAAGATGTTAAAGAGAAAGTCTCAATCTGATTGCATTAGTTCAGCTTGGCTTGGTTAGTAAGAAAGAACTTGCATTTCTATAGCGCTTTTCACAACCTCAAGATTCCCCCAAGCGCTTTGCAGCCAATGAAGCACTTTTGAGTTGTCATCATTGTTGTAATGCAGAAAACATAGTAACCAATTTGCGTACATCAAGCTTCTACAAACAGCAATGTGATAGTGACCAGGCAATCTTGCTTTCAGTAATGTTGGTTAAGCGATAAATATTAGCAAGGATACTGGGGAGAACTGCTCTGCTATTCTTTGAATAGTGCCTTGGGACCTTTTACGTCCATCTTGGAGGGCAGGCAAGGTCTTGGTCATGGCTCATCTGAAAGATGGCACATCCATTAGGACATCACTCCCTCAGTACTGCACTGGGATGGTCAACCTAGATTTTGGGCTCAAGCCTCTGGAATGGGACTTGAACCTTTGACCTTCAACTCAGTAGTGTCACGACTTGCTGAAGGAAGTGTGCTGTAATATCAAACCCCACTGTTCTCTGAGCCGTGACAAATGTGAAAAGTTTGACCAAACCACTAGATTGCCCCAATTCTACATAACTGTTTAATTTAGGTTAACAGAATACGAACAGCAGGTTTGTAAACTTAATAAGTAAATAACTGTTTATTGAACAAATTGTCTTTAACTAGTGGCAAAAGAAAGAAATATGAACTGCTAACTTCTTCTAACACTATAACTTAAACTCTACCTCCTTCTTAAATCCCTGTATACACACACACACACAAACACATAAAATATGGATTTTAAGGGTGGGATAACACAGTTCAATCGCACCAATCTGGAGTACAGGATTCAATGGGTTGATTTTGACCGATGTCTTCCAAATTCCTTTCAGTTCTTGTTGATGACACGAGGTGGTCTTCCAGCACTTTCAATATTTGGTTCACTGGTTGAGCACTTGCCTTTCAATGTCTCTAACAGTGATTTTCCCCTTTGCCTCTTGACAGGAGTTTTCAGAGAGAGCAGGTTATAGAGATATGAGGAAGAGATTTTAGATGTTTTCTCTTTGCAGGCCAGGAACTTTCTGCTGCCCCACTCTTCACACAAAACGTTGGTCACCTGGTCAGGAACCAATTAAGACCATAGGACCATAAGGCATAGGAGCAAAAGTAGGCCATTCGGCCCATTGAGTCTGCTCCCCGATTCATTGAGATCATAAAGTGTTGTTGTCAGGCAGCTCCCTTGGTCCAGGACTCCTATCCAGCACTATTCTGTCTTTCATGGCACACTCTGTTCCAGGACTGTAACAATGCATATATCCCTCTTGGTGGTCCAGCAGACATGTCTTTCAACCTGCAGCCATTGTAATTCTAATCCACAGTCCAACAGAAAATAAAAGATATGTTCTTTACAACAGTCCAACAGAAATAAAAAGATATGTTTCTTATAGTGGCAAAAGTGGTGTCAGCCATGGCTCAGTGGGTAGCAGTGTCACTACAGTTTGCATCTGCTATGCTAAATAATGATATAAATAATTTTCTTGTAAACAACTCCTTTCTTTTTCTCACTGTCTATAGAAGTTTACTGGCCTGTGTAATTTTCTTCAAGAAGGCACTCCAATTTGAAGAATATGTGGCAGGGGGAGTGGGGCATAAAATCAATGAGATGAAAACTAGGCGAGTTCTACAAAGACAGACAATCCACTCCACCAGGTTACTGCCCAAACGATGAAGGTAAAAATTACTCCCAGGCTGATAAATTACATAAAGTGCAATATAGTTAATTTCTTTTAACATTGTATGTGGCCATCTGAGGTGCCTCACAACACTTAGAATTTCAGGTAATACTTATACATTTCACGTCAAGCATTCTCTGGTGCATACAGCACGAGGGGCTTTACAGTTTCTAGCCTCTTGGTGTTCTATGGTGGGAGGATCTTAAACTGTGGCCTCTTCCCATTGAGCTTTTGTGGCGGCTGCCCCAAGCTTTAGTACGTCCACAGAACTGGACCTTGGAATCTGTCATATGTTTGATCAAATCATAAAAGGCATTAATATTTAAATTGAATGGCTAAGCCCTCCTTCAGACAGTTGTCTCAAAAAGCCCCATTAGTTAAATATGGGTATGACTTCTGTGAGTGAAGCTATTTTTTATGTACCATGACAGAATTAAAAAAACACATTACATATTAGATAAAAATGCTTCATTTTTGTCAGAGGATGAATAATAAATAGCTAAAGCTCCCTGATGGCTTTGCCGGTAAATGTGCCACCTGGTGTAACACTGTGCCATATGGTCTTGAAAGGCCCCAGGATCAATCAGTATGGCTGCAGCAGTTGTGCAATTGATCAGGGATCCCTGGGAGGGGATAGAAAAGAATCCAATTATTGGAAGTTGCATGTGGAATGATAGAGCCAGAGTCCATTTGTGAAGCCTAAAAGCTGCAAACTGAGATTTCATTGGCACAGCAGTGGTGAATATAATAAATAGGAACTGCCAGCTAAATGTACTATGGGCTGAATTTTACATCCCACAGGTGTGTGCGTGCTTGACCTGACCTGACTGGGCGTAAAATCGCACGAGGAGACATTGGGCAAGCATCCCAACATCATCATGCACTTGTGCGATATTTCACTCAGCAAAAGTCAGAAGCGCGCCTGCCGACAATTAAGAGGGCAATTAAGCCCATTAACAGCACAATTGTCTCTAATTTTTCGTTGTCTGTCCAACCTTACAGTTGTTGGATGAGTGAATCGGCCAGGTGACCTTTGCGTTTTTCATCAAACCTTATCCAAGGGCAGGATGCAATTTCCGTTATAAATAAAATGAAAATAAATATGAGGACAAATTTATCAGCTATGCTTTCAGGTGATTGATTGTGATGCATGGACATTTTTTGCAGCTTTTTAAACCTTTATTTTAGCCTTTTCAGGTCTGTAGCTCCCTGCCTTCAGGGAGCTCTCCCTCAGTGCTCACCCACGCCCGCAGAAACATCAGAGCCCGCCCCCTTCCTGCTCCCACCCCAGCAATGCTGAGCTTTTCAACATGCATTTATTAGCCAGCCAGCATGAAATCACGGATGGGGGCCGATTGCGGTCGGAGGCCCATTTCCAGACCACTCCCAGGCCCGCTGATTGTGCATGCCCGCCAAGGGTAAAATTCAGGCCTGTGGATTAATAGAACAGTAAAAAGAATTTTAAAAATATTTTTATTCATGAAACACAAATACAAGTATGTAGGAAAAAGTCAATATCAAGGAAGAATAATTCAAAAAAAGCAGTAAATATATCTGGGTTTATATGAGTAATTGAGTCATTGGTTAAAAAGACCAGTATATGTAAACATTACTTTGCATTTGTTGCTATTAGATCCTGTTCTCTACTCTGTAAACAAAAATCAGCTGCTTTAAAAATTCTCCCCTTCCAGTTTTTTCCCCACTTCTCACAAAGGTATTGACTTGTGTTGGGGTACTGTTTCACCTGTGCCTGTTGCCTCTAGTACCTAATTAAAATGGTCATGATTTGTTCTTCACAGATGAGCCGAGGCAGTGAGCATCAACAGGATACCAGAAGGAGCTTCACAGCTGAGCCCATTTCTGTCCTCAGCTAACATCCACACATGTTTACTTTTCACTGGTAGTGAACAGGAGTGGAACCATGATTAATTTCTTTCCTTCCCTGGTCTGGGGTGCTGTCGCCATCTGCCCCTCTAGCAAGAGAGCTAATTCAGCACCAACCGGAATCAAACCTGAGTTCTTTCTGGTCTGGTATTGGTAATTTTACTATTCAATGTGGAAATTAACAATCAAGGAAACTTAATATTAGTTTTAAAAAGAAATGATCTACAAAGATAAAAACAAAAATTGCTGGAAAAACTCAGCAGGTCATCTGTGGAGAGAAAGACAGAGTTAACGTTTCGAGTCTGTATGACTCTTCTTCAGAACTAAAGAGAAGTAAAAATGTGGTGAAATATATACATAATTGTTCCAGATTTCCAGCATCCGCAGTATTTTGCTTTGATCTACAAAGATAAATGGCTTTCAGGTAGATTTTAAGGTTAAATGAATGCTGTCAGCAAAAGCTGTAATATTCTTGCAGACGACGTTGAAATTCTAAAATCAATGCTTGAATGAGCTTGGGGGTTACAGTGATATGATCACCAGTCACAGCCCTGTCATTGATTTCACATGGATCTGTTGATGAACAAAAGATGTTCACTCTTCAGAATGTTGCTGACTCCACAGAATTGCTTCACTTGCTGCCCAAGCACCAGCCGCCTCAGTCTCTTGTGCGACCAAAACATTCATTACTCCTATACTGATAATAGGCACTGCTCATATCCCTGAACTGTTCATGAAATAATAGCAGTCTGTAAGCTCAATATGCTGGTGTATTATTTCAGGACTGATCTGTACAGTGCTTACAAATGTTTCATAAGCTGCACTGGCTCTTACAACCCACAGCCTCTCTGTTTCTTTTGTGTCATTTGCAAAGCAAATATGTGAGATGTCAATGTCCCATAAAATTATATAAAGTTATTAAGTATTTGGGTGCTGTGGTCAGTCACAGATTAGGTTGATTATTCAATTATCATAAACCATAAAATCTAAACCAAAATAAATCAATTCTACCCAAAACTCTTATTGTCTTATGCACTCAGATTCCTGTTTTTAACAATTAATCAAATCTGATCATGTATCTATAGATATCTGTCTCATTTCAGTTGGCACCAGTTGTCTTATTAAAATACTTGTCAAGATAGGATGGTTTTTCTACTGCTAGGAGATGGGGAGGGGAGAGTTGCAAGTAGAGACACCAAGGCAAGGTTAAATAGTGGAGAAGTGAAGTTGGATGATTATTCTCAGTTACTTTCAGGGATATGGGAATATTTATGCAGAATCTTCCCTGGGGTTATTAAGTGGCTGGGGTGGGGGTGAGTACAGTACACAAAGGGCTTGATTTTGAGACAACCTACTGCTGCACTACAGTTCGCACCTGGGTGGATCCGAAGGATTGGGATACCCTCTATGGCCATAGCTCATTACCCCCGAGGTCTTGTAGGTAGGTGAATCCACACCTCCCCTCTTATACTCCTAACTCTAAGGTTTGGCCTGAGCCCGTCCAGGTAGAAAAAATGGTCAAGGCTCACAAATCTTTTTAATAGTTTATTGTAACAATGATAGATTTACAAACATCAGCATCCTGCTCCCCTTAAGTTAGATAAGTCCTGTGCCTTCTTACAAATTGTAACAATCTCATTTCCTGGGTTCACGAATAGTCCATTAACATGCAAAAGTGTTTCAATGGGGAAGATTTTTTTCCTGGTTATCACATCATCAGGTTTTGCTCTGATCAAAAAATTCTTTGGGACAACAAACGTGTGGGCATATTCAGGCACAGTGATTTATAGCTCATTAGCCTTTAAGTATATTTACATTTCTATGGCAGTTCACAGCAATCTGATGGTTGAGACAAAATCTTTTAAATCTTGGATAGGTGTATTATGTGGATTAATTGCCTTTGCTATCTGTTGACATCAAGGTTTTTTGTAGGCCCAGTTTCAAGGTTCCATGGAATGCTGGGAGCCAAAGTTTGGCCAAGTTTTGAAAATTGCCCATTACAAATGGCCTTTGTGCAGTACCTTCTTTTAATTGTTGGCTTCTTTTAGATTGAATGCATTCTTGCTGAAGGACTGGCTGCAGTTTCTGAGAACACCAGCTGAGCACTAGCATTAATAGTACTGGAGGCATGCCCTTAATATTGTAATGAGCCTGACTCTAGAAAATTAAACAGGGTCTGTGAGTTGGGCAGACATCCTTATCGCTGCATGTGTCTATGTACTTTAATCCTGTATGTTGAAATTCATAATTACTGCGTATTTACCTATATCTGAATAAAAGTGAATGGTTTCCCTCCTCACAACAGGGCAATCTGATTTGCATTATGTGAAATTGACTTCATAAAAAAGTTATCTGCATAAAAGGGACACTGCAGTTTAATTTCAAATGCAGAAAGCAGGAAGTAAATGAATAAGCTTGTAAATGATTTAGCTCACACTCAATCACTTTCCACCTCCCCCACCACTGTCACTGCCTCACACACATTGTCATGGAAACAGGAGGCTGATAGAGCCGGATGCTGTTAAAGAAAAAGTCGATACCTCCAATAAATTAGCTAAGAGAAAAGACAAAACGTCAGCCATTGGACAAGATCCAACAGCTGCAGATTTGGGCTGTGGTCGCCTGAAAATTAGAGACTGCACTGCAGCAAAATAGAGAAAAGAAAAAGATCTGTAATAAACAAACACTTGAATTTATAGGATATATCAGAACATCTCAAATTTCACCAACTAATTTATAGTTAAAAATTGAGACTGTTTAATATTGCATGAACATTTTGAATTAAGAAAAAACACTGTCAGAGCCACAAGATCTAGAGCCACAAGCGTGTCTTCAAACAGGGTGGTATTAAGCAAACAAAGAATCTCAGGGATAGATTTTTGTCTTTACTGCCCAGGTGCTAAGCATTGTCTGAGTGGAGGGTAGAAAGGAAAATCTTCCAGGGAGGATTGCGTGCCCGTTACGGTACCCTTTGATTTTTCCTTCTATTAACTTGCAATAGTCCCCAGCCGATTTTCCTTTCTGTGCTCAGCTCAGGTTATGCTTAACACCCAGGTGATAAAGATCAAAATCTACCCCACAACCTTGTAGCATTTAAAGAGGCCATTCGGCACATTGTGCCTGTGCTGACTCTCTGAAAGGGTTATTCATTTAGTCCTACTTTCCAGCTCTTTCCCCATACTCTTTAAAATGTTTCTCTTTAAAATACTTGTCCATTTCTCTTTTAAACACTGTTATGGATTCTGCTTCCACCATTGTTTCCCTGGTGGGGAATTCCATGGCCCCAAGAACCTTCTGTGTTTAGAAAAAAAATCTACTAACCTCTCCCTTTGTTCTTTTGGTGATGACCTTAAAATTATGTCCTCTGGTTTGTCACAGTATGAACAGGAATCAGGGCAGCGCTATACACACAATAGGATTTGAAGCAGTAAAAAATTTAAACACCAATCAGACCGTATTTGCTTGATATTGTAAAGAAATGAGAAGCTTGCAAACATTAAAGGAGGGGGAACAGAGAAACTGATAACAGTATCCAAGTAATGGTACATCGGCAGCACTGGGGTCTAGGGATTTTTAGAAGTAAATACTGAATTCCATACTATTGGGAAATGTTAAAATATAGTAGAGGTTCTGGTAAAAAGACGAGAACAGAAAACTTGATATATGTGATAATTATTTTCTGTTGTTTGCAAAATTCCAGAAATGATGGATCTCTTTCCTTTGGTGTTTTTGAATATAAAGTTAATTGATAGCCCTTCCAATCACTCAGTGGTGATCCAGAGACCTCAGAAACCCCCCAGGCTCACTCCCTGTGCCCGGTTAAAATATCTCAGCTCAGGGTATCTGTGGAGGTGATGTAATTGGGTCTCAGCATCCTTAGATTATGGAGGGAGGAAATGTAGCCACGGTCAGAGTTCCAACAAGCCACCCTTGCTGGAAATGAGTGTGAGTGAACTATAGGGAAGGAGAAAATTGCCTGCCTGACACTTGCTGTTGGGAGAAAACAGATGGGCAGAAAATAACCATTGGGAGGAGGATGGAAGTGGGTGAATTTGAGTCCTTATTATTCATGGCTTGTAACAGTAGGAGGATTAGATCAGCTGGAGGGATGCCAGAAAATCACATTCATTTGCACATTTGCAGTTTTTTCTATCTTTTCTTGTGCCCATTCCAAATCCAGCAGCCCAAGGATAGGCAGTAAAAAGGACGTGAAGTATTTAGTAAATGTGTATTCTGTGAAATAAAGGTTGTTTCAGCCTGGAAGTGTCAAAGCACCCCATGGGTAGAGTCCAGTTCCCAAAAGGATTCAGCCGGCAGCTGCAACACTATCAATAATTCAGCAGCAGCCAGTGTACTAGTTGAAAATGCATCAGAGAGGCAGGGAGGGGACAGAGCAAAGAATAAACTTCATTTTAGTGAATTAATGTGCTATGTATTGTATAGCTATATAAATCTGAACCAATAGAATTTAATGCTATCCTAAATTGAACTGCGCTGTAACAAAATAGGTACATTATTCCCTAATCGTCCCCAGAACAGAGTATGCACAACCGTGATCTTATTGTGGGTGATCTTTTGAACTCCTGGCTTTCACTGAAATTTGTCTCATGGAAGGTGATGCCCTGAAATTTTCCTGCCTGTCCCACCCAAACCACAGCAACAACTTATGTCTACACCACCATATATGACCACCGTCAACACCTCTTTGTCCTTTTGTCTGTGACATCTTTTGGCAATCTCCACCTATTACTGGCCCTCTATCCAGCTCTACTTGTCCCACCCCCCCCACCCCTTAAACCAGCTTATATTTCACCTCTTCTATTTTTCCTTAGTTCTGTTGAAGAGTCATATGGACTCGAAACGTTAACTGTGTTCCTCTCCGCAGATGCTGTCAGACCTGCTGAGTTTTTCCAGGTATTTTTATTTTTGCTTTTGTTATGTCTATATAGCATTAACATAATAAAATATGTCAAGACACTTCAGATAAGGAATTAGAGGTCAGATGGCCAAAAGCTTGGTCAAAGAGATAGATTTTAAGAAGTGTCTTAAAGAAGGAAAGTGAGGTAGAGATGCAGAGAGGTGTAGGGAAGGAACCCAGATCTTGGGGCTGAGGGAGCTGAAGGTACGGCCGCCAATGGTGGAGCGATTATAATCAGGAATGCACAAGATACCAGATTTAGGAGGTATCGCAGATATCTCTTGAGTGTTGTGGAGTTGGAGGAGATTACAGAGATAGGGAGTGGCAAAGCCATGGAGGATTTGAAAACAAGGATGAGAATTTTAAAGTCAAGACATCACTTGACCAGGAGCCAATGTAGGCCAGCGAGCACAGGGTAGATAGGTGAATGGAACTAGCTGTAAGTTATGACACGGGCAGAGTTTTGGGTGATCTCATGTTTACAGAGGGTAAAATGTGGGAGACCAGCCAGGAATAGTTGGATAGTCAAGTTTAGAGGTAACAAAGGCATGGATGAGGATTTCAGCAGCAGATGAACTGAGACAGGACAAAGTCAGAAAACGTTATGCAAGTGGAAATATACAGTCTTAATGATGGCTCAAAAATGAAACCATTGCAGTAATGGGGATGGCCCTTATTACCAAGTCACACCTTGGTCTCTCCCCTTGCTCCTCTGGTACCTTCTCACCATTCAAGCACCTTATAATATTCTACCCTTCTCACCTCTAGTTTACTCACCTGCTCCCCTCTAAGCCCCACCCTAAGTTTCTCCCTGGGATATTCTCCCTCCCTCTCTCAGCAACTTCATTGATCACTTGGTAATTCCAATCTTCAACTGCCCTTCCCTGAATTCACTGACCTTCTGTTCCCCCTAAATCTCTCCCTCTATACAAATTCTCCTATCTTAGTTGAGGTTCTGACCCTATGTCTTCTCAACACAAAGAATGTCTATTTCCACTTTTGTAGCATCACCGGTCTTCTCTTCTATCTCAACCCATCTCCTGATGAAAAAGAAAGAAAGCTTTGCATTTATATAGCATCTTTCAAGACCACTGGATGTCTCAAAGCACTTTACAGCCAATGAAGTACTTTTGAAATGTAGCTACCGTTTTAAAGTAGGAAATGTAATAAGCAGTTTGCACATAGCAAGCCCTGCAAACATCAGTAAAGGCAAGATCATCTGTTTTTGTGATGTTGATTGAGAGATAAATATTGGCCAGGACACTGAAGATAACTCCCCTTCTTTTTTTCAAAATAGTGCCATGGGATCTTTTACATCCACATGAAAGGGCCAAAATTTTAACATCTCACCTAAAAGGTGGCACCTTCAGCAGTGCTGCACTCCCTCAGTACTGCACTGGAGTGTAGTTTGATTTTTGTCCTCAAGCCCTGGGCAGAACCCGTCATGGGCAGGACGTAAAATTTGGTGACCCAGCAAAACATCCATTGATTATTGGTGGGAATTTCTGGCCCTGCTGCTGGCAAAATCCTAGCCATGGAGTGGGACTTGAACCCACAACTTGTGACTTAGAGGTAAAAGTGCTACCAAATGAGCCACAACTGACACATAAAAAGCCATTAAACCCTCATCCATGCCTTGTCACCTCCAGACTTGACAATTCCAATGGCCTGTCAGCCAGCATCCGATCCTCAACCCTCTGTAAATTTCCAAAGCTCTGCTGCCCCTATTGTATCCATCATCATTGTTCTTGTTGACTTATGTTGGCTCCTCATTCTCCAATTTAAAACTCTAATTTTTGTGTTCACATTTCTGCAGAGCCTTGCCCACCCTTTTATGGTAACCTCCTCCAGTCCTACAACAACACTCATCCCACTCACCAAATCTTTCCATTCTTCTGGCCTGTTTTGCATCTCCCTTTGCCTCACCACTGGCAGTGGTGCCATCAGCCAGCGCTTCCCTAAGCTTCAATGCCTCTCCCTCTCCTCCTATGATCATGCTTAAACCTCATCTATTTGACCAAACTTTTGGTGACCCCTCTTACTATCATCTTCTTTGCCTCAAGGTCCATTTTTGTCTAATTATGCCTCTTTGAAGCATCTTAGGATCCGAGTCAGAACGTCATCTACTATAATACATATATTCTGAGGATTGCTGCAGCAAATTTGCATTCCCAGCACTAATAAAAACATAAGAACCAGGAGCAGGGGTAAACCATATACTGTCCCTGGAGTCGATTCTGCCATTCAATATGATCATGGCTGATCTTGGGCTTTAATTCCACTTTCCCACCTGTTCCCCATATCCCTTGATTCTATGAGAGATCAAAAATCTGTCTATCTCAGCCTTAAACACATTCAATGACTGACCATGCACAACCCTCTTGGGTAGAGAATTCCAAAGATTCACAACCCTTTGAGTGAAGAAATTTCTCCTCATTTCAGTCCTAAATGATCAGCCCCTTATCCTGAGACTGTGCCCCCGTGTTTTAGATTCCCCAGTCAGGGGAAACAATCTCTCAGTATCTACCCTGTCAAACCCCTTCAGAATCTTGTATGTTTCAATGAGATCACCTCTCATTCTTCTAAACTCCAGAGAGCGTAGGCCCAATTTACTCAGCCTCTCATCATAGGTCAAACCTCTTCTCCCAGGAACTAATCTAATGTTAATTGCACTGAGTCAATGCCATCTGTGCCCTTCCAACCTCCCTACAGGATAACATGCTGCAGAGGTACTGGCATACATCCTCCTGTATATCTGTACAGTGGATCATCAAAGTGAAAGTAAACTGACACAGGACAGCTGTATTCCACACCATTTAATCTAATTATGAACATCTAGAAATAGTTAAATATGAGTAAGCCAGTGAATATTTAATGGGATTTCTGAGTTGATTGCCAACTCCCTATCTCTGTAACCTCCTCCAGCCTCACAACCCTCCAAGATCTCTGCACTCCTCCCATTTATCATCTCTTGCGCACTCCCTAATTTTTATTGCTCCACCATTAGCCATCGTGTCTGCAGCTGCCTGGGTCTGAAATTCCCTTCCTAAATCTCTTCGCCTCTGCCTCTCTTCCCTTAAGAAGTTCCTCAAAACCCACATCTTTGACCCAGATTTTGGTCACCTTTCCTAAATATTTCCTATATAAGCAAATTTTGTTTCAGAATGCTGCTGTGAAGTGCTTTGGGATGTTTTACTATGTTGAAGATGCTATATAAATACACGTTATTTTTGTTGCTGTTTTAGTTGCTTAGAATCACCCTAGTCACCTAAGAAAACAAACAGCCAGACCTTACTAACTGCCACTCAAGCTACGCTTGATACCAATTGTAATGAGAAGATAAACAGAAAGATCAAAAGGACCACTTAATCAAGCCAAGCCCCAGGTTAAAATGTAAACGACCCCTTTGTTGAAAGGAGTCAGCTGTCAAATTCTATAGAAATTGAGTTTGATTTAACTTTTAAACTCTTGATGGGGTGTGGATCATTTGTCTGACAACAAAATACAAAACAAGCAAGGCTGACAAGATGTATTTTTTCCCCCATTTCATACATTCCTGTATTCATTGTACCACAATGAATTCTAATTCGCACGTTCATGCTGGATAAAAAGGAAAGTGATTTTAATCAGAAAGATTAGAATCTGATGAGAGTTTAATTGCACTCTGGACAAATGCTTTATCTCTTTACTACAACCATTACCTTTCCCTTTTCCTTTTATTCCATTACATCTTTGTCATTTAATCTCTCCCATTCTCTAACCTATCCCAGTCCTTCCCTTTTGTTCTTCCTCCCCCTCCCCACTTTTGGTAGCATATAACCCATCACATTTTTACCCTCCTTCAGTTTCGAAGCGTCATATCCAACTCAAAACCTTAACTGTTTCTCTTTCCACAGATGCTGCCAGACCTGCCAAGTATTTCCAGCACTTGGTTTTTATTTCAGATTTCCAGCATTCACAGTATTTTGCTTTCATTAATTGCATTTTTGTCTGCTTCTGTGCCCGTTAGAACAATCTTTACTGTGGGTCAATGTCATCAATATTTCTTCTCTCCTAGTCATTTGTGCATAAAGAGCAAAGGCTCTACAATCAGCTGTGACTCAGTTGGGGTAGCACTTTTATCTCAGAGTTAGAATGTCATGGGTTTAAACTCCAGTCTAGAGACTTGAGCACGACATTAACTGAGGGAGTGGCTGCACTGTTGCAGGTGTCATCTTTCAGACAAGATGTTAAACTAAACTCTCAGATGATGATCCTCATTGCTTTTTTGCCCTCTCACCTCTAGGGCACAGTGCACTATAGGAGGCCCACCATATTGGGCCCAAACCCACTCAGCCAACAACAGCAGCGTCTTTGCCAATGAATGCTGCCATAGCCTGTGTGCAGATTCACTCTGTTTCTGCTACAACATTACGGAGCCACTCACTGACAGACATGGAGAGAGTGAGAGAGAGTGAGATTGAGAAAGATTCAACTGGTTACTGTAACAGCTGATTGTACAGTTGCTCAGCTCACTGACGCTATTTGAAATTAGAATTTGGACCAGCAGACCACATGCCAACTGTATAAGCAACAGTTACAGTAACCGGCTGGGACTTTTTAATCATCTTTTGACAGGTTGAGAGAGGCCGAGCATAAGCAATTTAAAGGATACTGGTGATTAAAATTAATGTTTCATAGTATAATGCCACTGCCACTTTAAAACAGCAACAACATGTTGATAGATTGGTCCACCAGTATTTATGCTACAAAATACATCTCCCGTTTTCTAACAGCAGACTTTATCTGCTGGGATAAGAAAGCTGGATTAAGCTGAGTAAACGCTGGTAACTTGTGCAAAACTGCCCACCTCAGAATGCAAATTAAACAAACATCAGTATAAAAGCAGCTCAATTTTTCTTCTTGCCTGAAACTCACTGTTCCCCTGATGAACCAGGATGCAGCAAAGTAAGTTGTCCTGCTGTCATAGAGTTTTTGTTATTTTTAAAATGAATTACAGAGGTCTTAGTCATTCCGTGAATTTGCTGAGGAACTTGGTGAAACATGACAAGTGTGTGGGTAGCGGATGTGTGGGTACAGAAGTGACATTTCATGCTCTCACATCCAAAGTGAATAGCTACATTTAGACAAAGAACATTGGTAGATATGGGATTATTTCAGCTAACAAACCAGTAAAGGCAACAGGGATTAATTAATATCGGAACCCAGTTTCCTCGCAAGCCTCATGCACTAGTGTAGAAATTAAACTCCAGCTATCATCTGACTGGGGGGTGTGGAATCTTACTGACTCCACGTTGTTGCATATTTGCATGTGTAGGTTGTACTTTGTTGTGTAACTATAAACATATGTTGTGCCAATAATGCATCATATTCAGCCTCCTTCATTTGTGGTAATGCTTTAGATGTGCATGTTGCCACTGAGGAGGAGATGGAGCAATAATAACATGGCATGTTAGTGATCAAACCCTAGGGGCTCAGTCTCAATATACACTGCTGAATGACTTATCTGCGGGCATGTAGTCACAGACACAAAGTAAATGAATTTTCTTAAGAAAAGAATGATCTGATGCATCCCAGCAGTCATTTGGGGTGCCTGATAGGACAGTTCCATCCAAAACACATGTATGTGTGATTTGAAATGCATGTGTGTGTGATTTGTTGGTGAGCTATCAGCACATGGCATTAAAATCTACTTCAGGTGTCATTACGGTGAATCATTCACAATGATATTAGGAAACTGCGTTCATATTTCCTTTTATTTATAAATCTTTATATTTTAAAATCTCTGATCTGTGCTCAGTTATCTCCTTGTTATACTGTTCACTCAAGAGAACTAAGGTGGTGCAGTTGGAAACCTCTACAGGGACACCATTAATGCCACTCTGCAGTGGACCACAGCACGTGGATAATTATCCCTGACTAGACTTCCTTCCCTCTATGGATGAAGTAATATACATTATCAAAACCAAGCCTCGGTGTTCTAGGATTTAAGTTCAGGTTTCCAAATCATGAGTCATGTCATGACCATTAAAATCAAATCACCTGACAATTTGATGTTGAGGATCATTGATTATAACCAGTGAGTTTACTCTTATTTTAGTTCTGCTTTTCTCCAGCTCGGTTCCTGAAGGGACTGTCCCACTCTGAAGTACATCACTGCAGGCTACCAGTGCCTGGTAGACCCCCTCCCCTCCATCCAGCACTTCTTCACACAAAAGATAGTGGAAATCTGGAACTCTCTCCACCATAAAGCTATTGAGGCTTGGGGCCCAATTGAAAAATTCAAACTGAGATTGCTAGGCTCCATCACCCCCTACACCTCAACCCCCTCCCACAGCACCTTCCCATGCAACCGCAGAAGGTGCAACACCTGCCCCTTTACTTCTCCTCTCCTCACCGTCCAAGGGCCCAAACACTCCTTTCAAGTGAAGCAGCATTTCACTTGCACTTCCCTCAATTTAGTTTACTGCATTCGTTGCTCCCAATGCGGTTTCCTCTACATTGGAGAGACCAAACACAGACTGGGTGACCGCTTTGCAGAACACCTTCGGTCTGTCCGCAAGCATTACCCAGACCTCCCTGTCGCTTGCCATTTCAACACTCCACCCTGCTCTCATGCCCATCCTTGGCCTGATGCAATGTTCCAGTGAAGCTCAACACAAACTGGAGGAACAGCACTTCATCTTCCGACTAGGTACTTTACAGCCTTCTGGACTGAATATTGAGTTCAACAATTTTAGATCATGAACTCTCTCCTCCTTCCCCGCCCCCTTTCCGATCCCCCTTTTTCCAATAATTTATATATATTTTTCTTTACCTACATATTTCCATTATTTTTAAATGTATTTCCATCCATTGTTTTATCTCTACCTTTTAGCCTATTTCAATTCTCCCCCACCCCCACTAGGGCTATCTGTCCCTTGCTCGTCCTGCTTTCTACCTTTAATGTTCCCATTAGCACACTTCTTAGCTAATATCACCACCATCAACCCCTCTTTGCCAAAAGATGTCATAGATAAAAGGACAATCTCCACCTATCACTGCCCCTCTATCCAGCTCTACCTGTCCCCCCACCCCCCAAACCAGCTTATATTTCACCTCTTTTCTATTTTTCCTTAGTTCTGATGAAGAGTCATTTGGACTCTAAACGTTAACTGTGTTCCCCTCCACAGATGCTGTCAGACCTGCTGAGTTTTTCCAGGTATTTTTATTTTTGTTCTAGATTTCCAGCAACTGCAGTATTTTGCTTTTATTTTTGCTAGGTTTTTGTTAGGTAAGGGCATTAAGGGTTATATAACCAAGGTGGGTATAGTGTTAAGGTACAGGAGCTGGGTCTATTTACTTTAGAATAGCATAGATTTCGAGGTGACTTGATAAATGTTGTAGGGTGTTGGATACCGTTCAGTAGGTCTTAATTAAGTCCTTGTAATCTTAAATAGGTTAACTGTGTTATGGACGGACAGGGTTTAAATTTGAACACTGCTGATTCCTCCTCTCATCACCCATCTGTAAGCAGAAAGGTGTTTTTGATTTTTGATTTCCCCCTTTGCAAGTGGTGGCGTATTTCCCAACCCCTCAGTTTTGGTGTGATCCAATTTTTTTAATCCCACAGAAAACTCGAGATAGGATTAACTAAAAGGGTTTTATTTACACACACTCAAAACACGGGAGGGAGTGTCACTACATAGCCCCTGGTACATTCATATAATAAGAGGGATGAAGGAAAGAAAGAGGTACAGGGCAAAGACCACAGAGAAGATAAGAGTTATTGTTTCACGTCTAGAGTCCAGAATGAAAGTCCAATGGTGTATCCTTTCAGAGTTGGCCAGTTGAAGACTCTTGCTGGATAATTCACTTTTTCAGTATAAATGACTTCCACAATGAGATGGGCCCATAGGGATGGATTATTCTTGTAGGCGCTGGTACAGAAGTTCAGCAGTTATCATGGAAACAATGTAGGTGGGGCCAGAGCTCTGGTTCTGTTGCTGTTTGGTTGATGGAGGATGGCAGACTGCTTTTATCAGCTTCACAAGGCAACATTATAAGTTCTAACAGTCTGGGGATGGTATCGTGTGACACCTACTTCTCCACCTTGGTTTGGACAAAGGATGTATATTTCTTGTCTGGATTCTTGAGATGGTTAATGTTTCAGCCATTATTAATGAGGTTTCAGGGTCCTTTGTCCTTGCAGATGGATTGTCTGTCAGTCAGAACCTGGCTATAGAAATGTAAAGGGCCTTTGTACAAGTCCTGGGGACTTGAATTCTGCAGTCAGAGGCTTAGTGCCTCTTTGGAGATAACGAGGTTGCTGCTGTTCTGAAGGCCAAAAATTCCTTTTGAGTTGTAGCCAGTCATGGCTTCAGTCAGTTGAAAGCCTTTGTCCAGTCTTAAGCAAAATAGCTTTATAGATTAGCCAGGATGAGGTCTTAGCCCCCCTGACAACTGTATGTATTTATTAACCACTATTAACTATTTACTGTATATACAAACAAGTGTTCAAGCTCAGAGCTGCCTCCATGCTTGCTTGTGCACACGGCTCTGTCTAACACTAGACTGACCCCTGGGTGTGGGTCATGTGTTCTCTTACATAGCTGTATGGGTGGTACTCTGAAATAGCCTAGCAAGACACTCAGTTCAAGGGCAATTAAGGATGGGCATCAAATGCTGGCCTGGCCAGCAATGCCCACAATCCATGAAAGGATAAAGAAAAAAAAATTCCAGGGCCAGGATTTTAAGGCCCTGCCGCAGTGCGTCTCCCCCTGGTGAATGCAGTGAGCCATTTAAATCTCTATTCAGTTCTGCAGGACCATAATATCCCACCGGGCAGGAGGAGCTGTAAAATCCTGACCTAAAGTAACAGATTATGGAGGATCAGGGACATGGGGTTAAAATACACAAGAACGGACTGGATGTTAGGCCATTCTTATTTTCCTTATCGCTGGATGCTGTGGTGGCTTCTGACTCAGAACACTTCAAGAGGGAGCTGGGCCAGTTTTTGGGGCAGATTGTGTAGTACAGAAGGTCAGTGTCTTTATAGATAACACTTGGTGCATGTGATTTCCTGAACAGGTTTTGATGGCCTGAGGTTATTAAGGGTTATGGAACCAAGACGGGTAGGAAGCGTTAAGATACAGATCAGCCATGATATAGTTGAATGGTGGAACAGCCTCGAGGAGCTGAATGGCCTTCTCCTGTTCCTATATGTTTTCCTATTGTTTGTGAATACCTCAAGCGTGTGTCAGTAGTGTCTTCAGAAGAGAAGAAAGGGAAAAGATTGAGGGTAGAAAGCTGGTTATGAGTGATTTAAGGGTGTGGTGTCTTGTGAGGAAGAATGGGAAGCAAAGTTAGTGAGGAGTTTGAGAGAACCATTTTTATGCACTTCGAGACAGCTATGCCATGTGCACGTTGGGATATATAAAGAGCATTCAAGGATTTTATTTTTAAAAAGGGAAGAATAAGTGTTCTTAAAATAAATCAGGAAGTACTGATTATATGACACCAAGTTTTGGTTTTAAAAGCCTGTAAATTGTAAGGTGAAAGATAGAAGCGGGTGGGGTGGAATTCCGTTATTTTGAGGTTAGAAGCTATGAGTTCAGAGTTGCCAGTGGTGTGGCTGTGTTTGTCATGATGTTGATGTTTTGTCCAAGCGCAAGCCAAATTTAAGGTAAATTAATGAGTAACCAGGTTGCAATATTTAAGGGAATGTTTATGATTCACATCTCTTGCATCATTCCCTGGAACAGCCTGAATCACGAAATGTCTGTTTCAATTGTGTGCAGTGTGGGAATGAGTGAGAGCTGACTTCCCCCTAGTGAACTAATGCAGACGTGCAGCTGGATAATTTAACTTCACAATACAACAATGCCTTTTTCTATAAAAGAAAAATCTGCTATCTTCTCCGCTCCTGGTGTAAAAGCTGTTGTGGGCTATCTTCTTCTGGAAAAAGAATGCAAAGAGTAACGATTACCTTGCATTCAGCCCAAAGATGTCAACCCTGGCTTACTTGGTATAGCACTCTCACCTCTAAGTCACAAGGTTGTAGGTCTATATTCAGAGACCTAAGCACACAATCCAGGCTGACACTCCAGCGTAGCACTGAGGGAGTGCTGCACTGCTGGAAGTGCCGTCTTTCAGTTAAGACTTTAAACCTGTCTGGCCCCTCAGGACATTTTGTATTTTGAACAAGAGCAGGGGAGTTCTCCCTTGTATCCTGGCC
This sequence comes from Carcharodon carcharias, assembly GCF_017639515.1. Taxonomy (NCBI): domain Eukaryota; kingdom Metazoa; phylum Chordata; class Chondrichthyes; order Lamniformes; family Lamnidae; genus Carcharodon; species Carcharodon carcharias. The sequence continues at coordinate 20,094,520 of NC_054507.1, read as the reverse complement.
AATTTTTATCCCTCAAGCAGCATCAAAATAAAAACCTGGTCATTAAATTATAGCAACTCAAGACTGGGCATCCATGAGGCACTGTTGGCTATCAGCAGCAGCAGAATTGTACTCAAACACAATCTGTAACCCCATGACCCTGCATATCCCCCACTCTACCATTACCATCAAGCCAGGGGATCAACCCTGTTCAATGAAGAGTGCAGGTGGGCAAGCCAGGAGCAACACCAGGCATACCTAAAAATGAGGTGTCAACCTGGTGAAGCTATAACAGGACTACTTGCATGCCAAACAGCAGAAGCAGCAAGTGATAGACAGAGCTAAGCTATCCCACAACCAGCGGATCAGATCTAAGCTCTGCAGTCCTGCCACATCCATTCATTAATGGTGGTGGACAGTTAAACAACTCACTGGAGGAGGAGGCACCACAAATATCCCGAGGACACTACCCTGAGGAACTCCTGCAGTGATGTCCTGGAGCTGAGATGACTGACCTCCAACAACCACAATGATGGGGGGAGCCCAGCGCATCAGTGCAAAAGATAAGGCTGAAGCATTTTCAACAATCTTCAGCCAGAAGTGCTGAGTGGATGATCCATCTCGGCCTCCTCCAGAGGTCCCCAACATCACTGGCATCACAGATGCCAGTCTCCAGCCAATTTGATTCACTCCACGTGATATCAAGAAATGGCTGAAGGCACTGGATATTGCAAACGCTGTGGGCCCTGACAATATTCTGGCAGTAGTACTGAAGACTTGTGCTCCAGAACTTGCCATGCCCCTAGCCAAGCTGTTCCAATACAGCTACAACACTGGCATCTACCCAGCTATGTGGAAAATTCCCCAGGTATGTCCTGTACACAAAAAGCAGGACAAATCCAATCCGGCCAATTACCGCCCCATCAGTCCACACTCCATCCATCAGTAAAGTAATAGAAGGGGTCATCAACAGTGCTATCAAGCTGCACTTGCTCAGTAATAACCTGCTCACTGACACTCAGTTTGGGTTACACCAGGGCCACTCAGCTCCTGACCTCATTACAGCCTTGCTTCAAACATGGACAAAAGAGCTGAACTCCCAAGGTGAGGTGAGAGTGACTACCCTTGACATCAAGGCTGCATTTGACCGTGTGCGGCATCAAGGAGCCCTGGCAAAACTGGAGTCGATGGGAATCAGGGGGAAAACTCTCCACTGGTTGGAGTCATACCTAGCACAAAGAAAAATGGTTGTGGTTGTTGGAGGTCAGTCATCTCAGCTCCAGGACATCACTGCAGGAGTTCCTCAGGGTAGTGTCCTAGGCCGAAACATCTTCAGTTGCTTCAATGACCTTCCTTCCATCATAAGGTCAGAAGTGGGGATATTCGCTGATGATTGCACGATGTTCAGCACCATTTGCAACTCCTCAGATACTGAAGCAGTCCGTGTCTAAATGCAGCAAGACCTGGACAATATCCAGGCTTGGGCTGACAAGTGGCAAGTAACATTCGTGCCACACAAGCGTCAGGCAATGACCATCTCCTACCAGAGAGAATCCAACCATCGCCCCTTGACATTCAATGGCATTACCATCATTGAATCCCCCACTATCAACATCCTGGGGTTTACCAGTGACCAAAAACTGAACTGGACTAGCCATATAAATACTGTGGCAACAAGTGCAGGTCAGAGTTTTAAAATCAAAAATAAATATTTGGAGATTCTCAAAAAAATGTCCCCACATAGACTCACATGGAAATATACATAATAAAAATGTCAAAATATTTTTATTTTTTAAAAATTAATGTCAAAAATGCAAAGGCTGCCTGGCCAATTCATCTGCCCGCCAACTGTAATGTTGGATGGGCAGTGAAAAATCTCTCTTAATTAATAAATTAATGACCTTAATAGGCCACTTAATTGTCAGCAGGCATGCCGCTAACTCTTGCGCACGCCCACTGACTGAAATATCACGCAAGTGCATGATGACATCGGGACGCTTGCCTGACATCATCACGTGCTATTTTACGCCTGATAGGGTTGGGTGCATGCCCACCCATGGGATATAAAATTCTGCCCTATGTGACTATGATGAAAGGTAAACAATCCCTCCTCCTCCTTCTCGCCCTGTCTGCAGCCTTTTACACGGTTTGACCACACCATCCTTCTCCAACAGCTCTCCACTGTCGTCCAGCTGGGTGGGACCTGCTCTCACCTGGTTCCATTCTTATCTATCTAATCAGAGCCAGAGAATCACTGGAAATGGCTTCTCTTCCTGCTCCTGCACTGTTACCTCTAGTGTCCCCCAAGGATCTATCCTTGACCCCTTTTTATTTCTCATCTACATGCTGCCCTAGGCGACATCATCCCAAGGCACAGTGTTAGTTTTCACATGTATACTGATGGCACCCAGCTCTGCTTCAATTACCTGTTTCAACTCTTTCATTGTGGCTAAATTGTCAAACTGCTTCTCCGACATCCAGTACTGGATGAGCAAAAATTTCCTCCAATTAAATACTGGGAAGACTGAAGCCATTGTTTTCGGTCTCTGCTCCAAACTCCATTCTCTGGCTACTCATTCCATCCCTGTCCTTGGCAACAGTCTGAGACTAAACCAGTCTGTTCACAATCCTGGTGTCATATTTGACACCAAGATGAGCTTCCAACCTCATGTCTGTACCATCACCAAGACCGTCTATTTGCACTTCTGTAACATCGCCCGACTCTATCCCTGCCTCAGCTCATCTGCTGCTGAAACCCTCATTCATACCATCTGCACTTGACTATCCCAACTTGCAATAGTCTCTCACATTCTAACCTCCATAAACATGAAGTCATCCAAAACTCTGCTGCCGCATCTTAATTTGCGGCAAGTCCTGTTATTCTATCACCCCTATGCTCACTGACTGACATTGGCTTCTGGTTAAGCAACATCTCGATTTTAAAATTCTCAACCTTGATTTCAAATCTTCCCATGTCCTTGGAGCACCCCCCCCCCCCCAACTAATCTCTATAGGCTCCTCCAACCCCTCAACCCTCCGAGATAACTGCACTCCTCTAATTCTGACTTCTTGTGCATTCCCTATTTTAATCGCTCCACCATTGGTGACCGTGCCTTCAGCTGCCTGGGGCCCAAGCTCTGGAATTCCCTCCCTAAATCTCTCCGCCTCACTTTCATCCTTTAAAACACTCCTTAAAACCTATTTCTTTGACCAAGCTGTTGGACGTCTGACCTAATATCTCCTTATGTAGCTCAGTATTTTATAATTCTCATGTAAAGCACCCTGGGACATTTCATTACTTAAACGGCACTATATAAAAATATAAAAGGTGTTATGTTACATCTGCAGCAGGGCAAAAACTCTAAACAGGATTCATGTGAATGTGTAAGTGTGGGCCCATCTGAAGTGCTCAAATAAAAGTTATTTTTTAAAGAAATCATTTACTTAACATAAAGTAGGATATATTTGTGGTCTGTTATGAGAATAACACATAGTCCAGGTGGTACTGTTAGTTTGTTTCTTGCATTATGCTTGGCAATTCTATGAATCACCCAGCAGATGGCACCATTCCTCATCGGTTGTGGTTTGCTAATTCACGCTGGATGTTGCAAGGAACCACACACATCCTGTCTCATCTCTTTGTCTATCAGTGTAACTGAAACTGAAAACAGTCTAAACTGAAAATAAAAGTCAGCCTTGCGAGCAGTCACAATCAAGTGCAATTAGAGATGGGTAATAAATGCTGGCCTAGCCAGCAATACCTGCATTCTGTGAAAGAATAAAAAAGTGCTGGGAGCACCCTGGCATCAGAGCCTTAAACTTCTTGTTTAAAACTGCCACATAGAACCATTAATCACAGCAAAGACAAAGACTGGGTTAACAGACAATGCACAGTCTCTGTGCAGAAGCCGTCGATAACATCATTTATATGCGCTTCATAAAAAAATTATCCTTGTTCTTAGACAAAGAGGGTGATTAAATGACATCAAATCTGGTGATGTCCATTGTGATCTTGACAATGCAGGTTACTTAAGAACATTCTACTACAGATACCCTTTGCAACTAGGGGTTGGATACACGCTAAAACCAGTGAGTGGGCAATGTATTATTACACAGGAATACATAAAAAGGATGAGTTTCCTCATAAGTAGAAAATTTAAACTTCCCCTTGCACAAAGCATCAAACTCCTACTAAAAAAATGAATTCCCATACACAGAAAATCCCAAGGCACAGCTATACATGTGAGTCCTCGTGTACTAGAAAATGATAAGATATATTTTTTAAATTGCAAGATTCCCCCATACATAAAGAAGCAAGACCCCTGTAAACAAAATAAAGTCAAACCCTGTCTCCAACCCTTCTGTCCACTTCAACCATCCCCCACTCCCCTCCTGCCCAACCCCCATCACCGTCCACCCCTCCCATCCTCTGTCTTTCTCGCTGGGGGAAGATAATCAAAAAAAACCTTTTACTTGAGTGAATGACACACCATCAATCCTCTATAATGTGATGTAATTAGTACTGACATTGGATACTGAGATGACCTAAATTCTAAAAGAATCTCAGTACATATAATTGATGAGATTGGTATATGTGTATACCATAGGATAACATTTCTGTTGCCCTTTTTTTAAACAGCTTATGGTTTTCCTTCTATTGCAGTGTCTGTCTGACTGCACTTCAATATGGAAGCTAAGCTGACCAAATAGTTGCCTGAAAGATGTTTCCTTTTCATAAGTTATTCTGTATTTTTTCTCTCTTCTTTGCTTGTGTGACTAGATAACAGACTTGCTCCCAGGGCTCTGGTGTTCCACTCTTTTCCAGCTGGTAGGCCAGTGTCTGAGAGTGGCCTGACAGACCATGAAACAAGGCCACAGCATTATGCAGTCCTCAAGGCTGTGTAAAAGGTTCAGTCGTGACTTTAAACCTGAAAGTGTATGCTCTCCTGATGATTCAAAGAGTAAATACAGAGGGCTGAACTTTTGCTTTGGGGGAAGAAACAGGATTCCAGGTCCCAATCCCACCTCCAGGAGGGGAAAACAGTCACTCTTTGGGATTTGGACTCAGCGCCCCCTTAATTGGCATGGAGACAGGTTTGCCAAAGGCCTTCCAGCTTGTGAGGAACGGCAGTCTGCAATGGATGGTAATTAACAGAGCTCCTTTTAATCCCTGTAATAAATGGACACTGCAGCCAGGCCACCACTCTACAGGATGGCTTTTGGCTGCATCTGCAACCAAGCAGGCAAGGAGAACCTGTTGGCCAGCCTGGTGCACTGGCCGCCTGGCCTGCATGCTGCTGGATGCCCACCTTCAGGCAGCAAAACTGTCCCCCATCGAGCCAGGAAACTGGAGGCCAACTGAAAAATTCCAGGCAATTTCCTTTAGCTGCCCCTAACAAGGCTCTTAATGAGCTGAATTGGCTTCCATCTTGTGGGAGAGGGTTAGCTCTACCAGCCCCAAACCCACCTCCCCTAAAATGGAGGATGTCAGAAATGGGGTCATGAAACCAGCAAGCTGTCTGGAGCCAGTATTTTTGGGCCTTGTCTACCTTTGTTCCTGACCTTGGTGTGGCCCGAGAACTCTGCCTGTTTTATGATGGGATAGTGAGACACACAGATGCGGAAGGTGCCAGATTAGATCCCTAATCTTAGATGGATTGGCATCGGGGGTGTTGCCATTTCAGTGTCCCTCGGCTAGGGATATAAAAAACATATCAGCCAAGGATTTTGCTCATGACTGATATTTAGTGGACCCCTGTTAAAAGGAAGAGCATGTGTGGATGTCAGATCAGGCTCAATTGTGATGCCCCAAGTGATTGAAAATAGCCTGTCAACACTGACACACGAAGTACAGCCATTTGGCAGAGGTACTGTACTGGATTGTTGTTGATGTGATATGATCTGGGCAGGATTGCGGGGTGGGGGGGCTGCGGGGAAGGGGAGAAGAGGGGGGAGTAAAGAGAAAAGGTTTTTTAAAAAAAGAGCAAACATCATTAGAGCCACATTTCTTATTGGAGTTACACATTCACTGAGAAAATCCTCTAGTGTGGTTGAATTTGCAGATGTGGGTGTTCGGTTAAATTTAAAGTCTGGACTTCAGTCAGAGGTTCAATCGAGTAAACCTAAAATCATCAGGATAGAAATGTCATCCTGGAGGCTTTTAGGCTCCCTGCAGACTGTCTTTTGGGTTTAGTTCTTTGTATCCAAGCAACAGTAAATATCAGTGTCGCGGCATCTTGAGGCTGGAATCTAGATGCGTGGCCAGAATTTAAAAGAGCTCCAATCCAGACAAGACTGAACTTGGTCTAAAATGGGGAAGTAAAGTTGAAGTGAATTCTGGCAGAGTCACTATTTTCTTTTTGTAAAAGCTGCCCTTTGGAATGCAAAAATGAGTTTCACCTTGTGAAGACTTAGCAAAAAGAATTTCAGAGAAAACAACTTGATTTAAAAGGACTAAGTGCTTGAAAATATTTGAGATCTGAGTTCAGATTCTTTGCTGGAATCAAAGAGTTCCCAATGATTCAAGAGCCATTCAGAACAGTAATTGGCCTCAGATACCCCTGGTTTCAGGAGCAGAAGAATCAGGGACGCTGCTGGATATTTTGCATGTCCGAATATTGGGTGGAGACAAGATTGAGCTCAACTTTGATGCCTTTCATGGTTAATTAGCCTGCCACTGTTGACTATTTCAGTCCTTACATGATAAAGAATGTCTGGTTGTACAAGTTACCTGTAGACCTTTACTCCAATGTCACACCCCTGCTCACTTGGGGGGGGGGGGGGGGGGAGTGAAATTTGGTTAAAATGACAAATGGGTTTGTTCTATTTTTATTAACCGCAGAGAATTGCACAATATTTACAGTGCAGAGGGGCCATTTGGCACAATTGGTTTATGCTCTACTCAAGCCTCCTCCCATCCCTCTTCATCTCACCCTATCAGCATATCCTTCTATTTCTTTCTCCCTCATGTGTTTATCCAGCTTCCTCTTTGATACACCTAACTACAACTGGCAAATAAGCCATTTGTGGATAGTTCAGAGCACTATGACACAGCATTATGAAATTTCTAGGCCCTGTTTTTCATGGGATGTGCATGTCACTGTCTAGGCCAGCAATTATTGCCCATCCCTAATTGCCCTTAAGGTGGTGAGCTGCCTTTTTGAACCACTGCCATCTGTGTTTTAGGGCCTGTTATATTGCTGTGGACTGAGTCTGTGGTGGACAATATAACCTATTTGCAACTGGTCCTCATTGATTAGAATCTCAGAAATCTGAGGCAAAAATAAATGTCAGATTTTTGTGAAGTCAAATTGATTTACCTTTAAACAGAAAGTCAGCACTCTGCTTGAAGCCTTGTTGATTTTCATCAATGAAATAAAACTCTTTAGGGATGAAGACTATGCTAAGTGGTAAAATCACTGCAGAAAAGAGGGGACGTTAAGATTAGAATGAGCTAATTAAAAGCAAACCCAGTAAAAAATGCTGAGAATGTGGGACACAAAGCCATGGATGCAGGATCAATTGGGTTGGTTTAAAAGGCAGATAGGTACTTTGGAAAATATAAAGAAGGCTAGAGAAAGAGTAGGGAACTAGGGGCTGGATTTTCATGGAGTTGGGGAGACTGGAGGGGTGAAAATGGCAAACTGGGATCTGATTCCAGGATTCTCAACCCCATTCCCAGGGCATCTGATTTTCATAGTGCCTTTTAAGGGTGCCAGATTGTTCAAGTCATGAGCCCACACCCTGCACTCCCAACTTGACCAGCTCCACTGTGGGGATAGACATGTCCTACTCCTCTGCAATTTATGGATTCAGACCAGCTTTTCAAAGATTCAGGTGTCATGAACCATAGTCTGCATAAGGGAACCTTTTGAAAGGTAAGTTCAAAAGGTGCTCCATACAGACGTATGCCCCCACCTACCCCCCATGCCAAGCTATGGCACTTCCATGCCCATTCACCTACTATACATTGTATAGAACCAATGAACCCTATCGTGACAATAGCAATTGATAACTTCCTACCTCCTTAATTAAAAATGTTTTACTTCAGGCCAATAAAAGTGTCAATCACCCAGACCCTTTAAAACATCAATAGCTGAAACTGCAAGAACTTGAAACCTCTATCTTGTTTAACTAAACATTCTGCAATTGACAGAAGAGATCAGAGAGCCAGAGCTATCAATCAAGCAATGTTTTCCCTGGGGCTTAGCTGTTCCAACAGTCTAATGGATTTCTGGGCTCTCAACCAAGCCTCATAATGCATTCCTGGTATATCAATGAATGACCTTTTAAAAAGCTTATTTTTAAAACACATCCTATTGTGACTACAGAGTTCATTGGTTCTATACAGTATGTAGTGGGTGAATGGACATGGAAGTGCCATAGCTTGGCATGGGGAGCATGAGGGGCCGTAGGGGGTGGGTGAGGGGATATGAGGTGGCATGGAGGGTGCATGGGGAGTGTGGGGTGAGGACCTTATTTTTTCATTGTAACTGGGATGAAGTTCCACAGCACTGAGGCGGGTCTCAAAACCAGCCTGCCTCAGCACCCGGTAGTACCTGAGACTACCTCTGAACTTTTTCCTGGGTCAGTTGATCCAACTGCAGCCCACACCCATCTCTCACAGAATGAAAACCCCATCTTTCCTGGCTCTCTTCCCCCAAAGCAGGTGGGCTGAGCCAGGAATTTTCCCCAACTCCCACTACCCATCTTGAGGATGAAAATCCAACCCTAGGATTAAAAAGATAGAACTGCCCTAACATGGCAGAGCAGGCTTGATGGCTGCAATATCTGCTCTTGTTCCTGTATAATTTTGAAAGTCTGCATACAAATGTACTTTTTTTGTATATTTGTACCTCTTTGTATTTCAATTATGACTGTGCCCACGTTTGCAGCAGTCAGCATTGTATAGAACAATTAATGCATGCAGGATTCTGTTGGAGAGCAAACTTATTAGTTTAGGTGCTTTTATCTTGTGCTACATCCTATTTTGGAGGAGTGATCTCTGCGTTGATCTCCCTCATTTGCACTTACACTGGGACCTAAAGGCACAGTGCTATTTCTCAGTTCCTTCCGACACAGACTTCCCTGATAGACAGTGCAACCCTCCCCCCTCACATTTGTGTTTCCTTCCCATAGCACAAATAGCCTTCCAGTTTTCTTCCTTTAGCCAGATTTCTGAAACTTCCACAATATCTTTGTGTTCATTACATCACATTTGCCGAGAGGCAAGCAACTGCTGCTGATGCTTTGTATCCACCAACTGTGGAACCACTGTTTCATGGGTTCAGGTGTGTATGTTCATGCTCTAGCTAGGAAAATAGTAGCATGCACAGCACAAAATGTGCACAGCACTTTTTTTTTGGGTGCTATGAATGCCTGTAGGAGGTTCAAAATGGCACTGTGGCACACACACTTCTGGTATGAGTCACACTAGACACCATATTGGTAATGGCAGTGGAAGGTACACAATGGATACCTGCCACAAATATGCAGAGTAGGCAGATTGTGACATCAATCTGCATGTAACATTGCCACAAGTGCTGCTATTTTAGAGATTAAACTTCCAGTTATCACACTGCACAACTGAATACACATTCAGCAACAGAAAGGGCTTGGCCTAAATAGCCAAGTGGTTATGGTACTGCGTTTGTAACCTCAAGAGTTCAGATCTCACAATGGCAAACTATGAAACAATGTAACTTCAGCAACAGAAAGGACAAGTGCTGTTTAAAGGGATCATCAACTACTTACAGATTAAACAAATGAGTAATGTGGTATATGAATTTCAGTGCCACTATGATGTTAAGTATTTAGGCCTGTTATGACAACAGTTGGTAAAGGCTGAGTTATTTAAAATCCCAGAGGGAAACTTTAAACAATTGTCATAACCTTTATTTTCAATTGGTATGTTTGAAATGCAGCTCTGAACTGAGGAATAACCACCAAGCTTCAAAGTTTAATATAAATTAAACATTTATTAATTTAACAAGGTATTAAACACATACATATCTACAAATTAGTACCATAACTATTAAACAAATCCCCAAATTGATCACTCCAAGGTAAATATCTTCCCCAAGGCAACAATAACCCATAGACTTAAACTGACACCAGGCAAAGCACATTTTATCTTATAAATTCAAAATGAGGTTCCTTTCAATTGGTTCCTTCACAGAGTTTTAGGCTTACAGGCAGCTTAGATCTTCCATGCCTCTGACTTACTCACACAAAACTCATCTATCCATACCTAGCCTTCCCTTTGAATGCAAAGTCTCATTGTATCACAAGGCCCTTTGAACTCCTCCTCTTCTAACAATAAAACCACTTTCATAGTACCAATTTTATTAGTAATATAAACATATTGCTTGGTGTAAGATTTCACCCCCAGTCTTTGGGTGGTTTACTCAACAAAATGCAAACGTACCCTCTACCTTACTGTTTAACATCTCAAAATTATTATACATCAAAGCACCCAGACTAGTTGGCTTTAATCCAATTAAGACACAAAGACTCAGACCCACAGACACAGACCTTACAAGTCCATTTTAAAATAATTTCCAATATCTTCATGACAGGTCATACATCCCAAAGACTGGCAGATCGTATCAAACAGCATGTCCCTTCCATTGTTCGCATCAGGCAAGGTACAGACCATACCCAACCAGCCTTTGCTTGTAAAACTCAAAACAGTGTCCAGCCTGAGATGTGATTCCACAATTGGACAACATTTGCTAAATAATCAAGTGTGCCAAGAATTACACTGGCAACAAATTTAAGATCCTCAATCAGGCTCATAGCATGGTGCATTTGCATGTACATATATTAATACACAGGGCCCTGTTGTGTAGGTAGAAAAAACATGTACACACATTGCACCTATTTCAACTAAACAACATAAGTGACAGCCATTCACTGGTTCATTCCTCAGGGCAACACCTTGATCAATCTGAGTCAAGCTGCCTGGTTCAAATTTCAAACAATGTTTGTTAATTAATTATCAATCACCATCAACTGGTGCATTCTCCATGGCAACACCTCTACCAATCAGAGTCCACTTGCCAGTCAACCAGCACTCTCTTCTCATGCAGTATAAATGATTGTTCCCTTTGCATCTGGTATTCTTACAAATTCAAGTTCAAGACAAAAAGCTTTTTATAAAAAAAAAAAATCTTTTTTCAGTAATACTCAAGTCTGTACTACCAAATAACTATTTACTTACAGGTTAATTGCTGGTTAATTCTTGTGGCTGTTGCTACAGTGCTTTCAACAGTTTTCAAAGTGGCTAAAGTCTACAAGAAGTGTGGCAGGCAATGAAGGACTTTGTCCTGACTTCACAGTTTCGACACAAACCAGTTGCTCCAGGACATGGGTGCAGTGTCACTCATAATAAACAGTTATAGTAGAAGAATTAATCCAGGCTGCTCTTTTCATTCAAGCTGAATTATTTTCAAGGCAGCTCCTCAATACTACTGACTTCCTAACAGCTTTCACATTAAGTATTCCAGCTGTATCTTTTTATTCTGTTTAGATGGGATAATCAATGCCCATCACCTGTTTAACCAAAAAGGGGGAGGGGGAGGGGGAGGGGGGGAGGGGGGGAGGGGGGTGAGAGGTTGGGAGAGGGGGTGGGGAGGGAGAGGGGGTGGGGAGGGGGAGGGAGAGGGGGTGGGGAGGGGGAGGGGGAGGGGGGAGGAGGGGGGAGGGGGGGGGGAGGGGGGGGGGAGGAGGGGGGGGGAGGGGGGGGGAGGAGGGGGGGGAGGGGAGGGGGGAGGGGAGGGGGGGGGGGGGGGGGGGGGGGGGAGAGGGTGGGGGTGGGGGGGGAGAGGGTGGGGGGGGGGGGGGGGGGGGGAGGGGAGAGGGTGGGGGTGTGGGGGAGAGGGTGGGGGTGGGGGGGGGAGGGTGGGGGTGGGGGGGGTGGGGGGGGAGGGGGCGTGGGGGGGGTGGGGGGGGGGGGAGGGGGCGTGGGGGGGGTGGGGGGGGGGGGGGGGGCGTGGGGGGGGTGGGGGGGGGGGGAGGGGCGTGGGGGGGGTGGGGGGGGGGGAGGGGCGTGGGGGGGGGTGGGGGGGGAGGAGGGGGGCGTGGGAGGGGTGGGGGGGGAGGAGGGGGGCGTGGGGGGGGAGGAGGGGGGGAGGCGTGGGGGGGAGGGGGCGTGGGGGGGGTGGGGGGGAGGAGGGGGGCGTGGGGGGGGGTGGGGGGGGAGGAGGGGGGCGTGGGGGGGAGGAGGGGGGGGAGGGGGGGGTGGGGGGGAGGGGGTGGGGGAGGTGGGGGGGAGGGGGTGGGGGAGGAGGGGGGGAGGGGAGGGGAGGGGGTTGGGGGGGTTGGGGGGGTGGGGGGGTGGGGGGGGGTTGGGGGGGTGGGGGGGGGTTGGGGGGGTGGGGGGGGGTTGGGGGGGAGGGGGGGGAGGAGGAGGAGGGGGAGGAGGAGGAGGAGGAGGGGGGGGGAGGAGGAGGGGGGGAGGGGGGGGGGAGGAGGAGGGGGGGAGGGGGGGAGGGGGGGGGAGGGGGGGAGGGGGGGAGGGGGGGGGAGGAGGAGGGGGGGAGGGGGGGAGGGGGGGGAGGGGGGGAGGGGAGGGGGGGAGGGGGGGAGGGGAGGGGGGGGTGGGGGGGGGGAGGGGAGGGGGGGGTGGGGGGGGGGGGGGGAGGGGAGGGGGGGGTGGGGGGGGAGGGGAGGGGGGGAGGGGGGGGGAGGGGAGGGGGGGGGGGGGGGGGGGGGAGGAGGTGGGGGGGGAGGGGGGGGGAGGGGGGGGAGGAGGTGGGGGGGGAGGGGGGGGAGGAGGAGGGGGGGGAGGAGGTGGGGGGGGGGAGGGGGGTGGTGGGGGGGTAGTGGGGGGGGGGTGAGGGAGCCACGTCCACGTCCACGTCCACGTCCACGTCCACCCAGGGTGTTTAAGGAGCAATTCTCCTACCTGAACATCAGTGCAGAACAATGTTTGAGACATCTGCATTTCAGTAACAATGTCCTCACCAAAATCTGCCACCTGCCACAACAAAAATCTCAAAGCAGGGCAAGGACCACATTGCCAGTGGTTGTGACAATTAAATTTTGTGTGCTTGGCTCCTGCCACTCTGCAGCTGAAGATATTTGCAATATGTTGCAGTTTGCTATCTACTGTGGAGTAAGGGAGGTCACTGAAGCTTAGGTTTCAAAGGAAGCTGACTACATTTCATCCTCCCATGGCAGCAGGCAGATCAAGCCTATGGCTTCATGAGGATTAAAGGCTTCCCCATGGTGCAAAGTACCATTGCAGGTACATGTGAACATCTGAGATGTACCACAGTCAAAAGGAATTCCACTCCTTGAACATCGAGCTGGTGTGTGACCATACACAGGGAATCAGGCAGATTAATGCCCAGTATCCTGACAGCAGTCATGATGCCTTCATTCTTCAGCAGTCTGCTGTGCCAGTGTATTTGAGCCACCGTGATAAACCAAAGGTTGGTTACTGGGTGACAAGGGCTATCTGTTGACCACATGGCTGATGAATCTGGCATGCAACCTACATCCACATGGGTGACATGGATATAATGAAAGCCATGTGTGACACAAAATGTGATAGAATAGACTACTTATGTGCTGAAACAAAGCTTCAACTGCCTGGCCTGCTGTGGAGAAGCCCTGTATTACCTAGCAAAGCATGTGTCAAGATTTGTGGGCTGGGTCTGCTGCGTGCTTGTCATCATGTGAGCATAGCCAGTGCTGCGTGCTTGTCATCATGTGAGCATAGCCAGTCTGTGTGTGAACAACTTACTGGAGTACAATAGCAGTAAACACAATCCCAATTCCCCATTCACCAACTCTCCCACACACCTTACCTTCCCTCTGTCACTGACTGTCACAATGTCCACTTGGCTATAAAGCAAAAGTAAAATCCACCACAAAATTCATATTTTAAACCAAATTTTTAAATCAAATCATGCCATATTGTATACAAAGGTAAACTATTCATCCTTGTGCCTGTCTTCCGTGTCTTTACCAAGGCCAGGGAGAAAAATCATGGGCCCTTGGTGTTTCTCCTGTTTCCGGACCCCCTATCCCACTCCACTTCCCCCTTAACCCTCCCCCTCACATCCTTCAGGTGCTCAGAATTGGGAACCATAGTCACAGTGGTGTTGAACAGTTTTATATAGGTTTAGCAAAACTTCTTGGCTTTTGTACTCGATGTCTCTATTTATAAAGCTCATCGAATGCTCAGGTTTCAGTAGGATACACTTTACAACCACAGCTTTGTCAGACAATTACACACATGTTCATTCATATTATGCAACCAGCTCTGCTTCTTTGAACCTTGCCCTATGCAATATCCGGACAGCAACATCCAAAAGACTTGAATCTCACAAACATTGCAAACATCAATCACATGTACAAATGAGAATATCTTGAACGAACAGTGCACACATTGGGCAGAATTTTCTGCCTGTTGGGTGGGTAGAGTGGGTGCAGGTGGGCACGGACCCGATTGCGGCCCGCAATTGGGTCCACACTGCCATTTTACGCGGGCAGGCCAATTAAGGCCCGCCCAGTGTGAATCGTGGCTCCTGAGGACAGCGGGAGTGGGTGGGCGGCGGCAGGACTGTGACGGGAACAGCAGTCCGAGAAACGTTTTATGTCCCGGAGATACCTGTAATCCTGGGTGGGTTCGAAACATGAGGGGTGGAATTTCAGTTGAAATCCATGTTGGGTAAGTCGGATACGGAGACAGTCACTGAGAAAGGAGATATGGCTGTGAAAGCGGGTTTTAGTAAACACCTTGTCAAACACCAGGAGGGAAATGGAACACTTATAAATGCCCAGCATGGAGCAAATAATATGCTGGAAGTCTGAAATATAAACTGAAAATGCTGGAAATACGCAGCAGGCCAGGCAGCATCTGTGGAGAGAGTCAACATTTCGGGTCCATGATCTGCACTCGTTCTAATGAAGGGTCACTGACCTCTGTTTCTCTCTGCAAAGATGTTGGCAGATGTACTGAGCATTTCCAACACTTCTTGTTTCTATTGGAGCAAAAATAACCCCTTTTGCTAGCCCTCCAAAAAACAACCAGACTCTTGTGAGCCTCTCATTCCCCTTCAGCAAGAAACTCAGCAGCAGCTGCCTGGGATCTGGTTTGGCTCAACATTAAACGTAAATTTCAAAAAAAAAGTTAAGGCATGAAGAAAACATAAACAACAATGTCAGAGCAATATGTTGATCATTTAAAAAAATGAGTAATTAATAAAAATGACCATTAAAGAATGCCAAGCAACAGAGCTAACTAATAAAACCTTATTTGCCTGTTTGCTTAAGAAGCAGAGCTAGAGAGAGACAGTCTAGGGATTCCTGTGTAATTGTCCCAGATTTGGACAAAGTGTGGTAGTGGGCAGGTAAAAGGTGGTTTTTTGTGTTGTATTGTTCCATTGCCAGTGCATCCTGCCTCATTAATAATACATTCCCTGGAAACATGTCAGGTCGCTGGCCTCTGATTCGCCCGCCCCGCCGTCCCCTCAGGCTGTCAGTGATCTGGGTGCGATATTTAAAGAGTACCCCTGCACAGAGCTAGCACTCCCAAAGGGATCAGAAGTTGCTGCAAAGTCATGGCTGCCAAAGGGAGGAAACATGCTGCCCCCCAATTTAGCAACGCCTCCCTGAAGCGCCTACTGGATGCAGTGGAGGCCCGCTGTGAAGTCCTCTACCCCAGCTCTGGACAAAGGCCAGCAAGCAAGGTGACAAATCCAGCATGGGAGACGGTGGCAGTGGTGGTCAGTGCCAACACCTTGCAAAAGAGGACAGCCACCCAGTGCCACAAGAGGATGAATGATCTCCTCCGTTCTGCCAGGGTAAGTCACTCATCTCATCACTCTCAACTCACACACTCACAAACCCATCACACATCCACAGGGATCTCACTCACTGCCAGTTCAAGGGCCATCACCATTCACTCTCTCACACACACCTTCATCTGCCTGACAGATCGTATCCTCATCCTGTCCATGGCACCACTCACCACCCACAAATGCCAGGCATCCTTCTCATCTGGCCTGGCAGGCATCCTGCTTACACTCTCTCCATTTGTGTGGATGCAGGACAAGCTGGCACACAACAAAAGGGAGAGATCGCAGACTCGTGGAGGAATGCCTGACATCAAGGTCCTCACAGACTTTGAAAACAGAGCCATCCAGCTGGCCAGCAACAATCTGGACTGTTCCTGTGCTGACGCTGAGGTCAGCAGTTCTCAACCAAGTGAGGATCCAGCAGTGCAACATCCATCAGACAACCAAGCTGTGAGTGAGTTCCCCTGTTCCGCAGTCCCCTGCCGTGCTCTAATTATCTCTCCTTGCTTTGGCAGGCACATCTGGGAAGCAGCCGAGGGGGTCCATGACCCAGGTCCTCGACTAAAACCCCGAAGACACCTCTGAAGAAGAATCTGATGACACCCTAATTGAAGACCCATCAAAGCGCTCACCCACATGCTCCACCAGTGCAGAGACACACACCTTGGTGGGATCTAGTTCTAGAATAGCCTCGGGGTCACAATCTGGTGAGCACATTGCACTGTCTGATCCACAGCAGGCAGAGGCAGGGACTTCCCAGGTTTCTGGCACTCGGAGGACTGCTGGCGGCCAGAAATCTGCTGAGTCTGAGTCAGATGAGGAGCCTCTGGACTCAGTCATACCTCAGTTGCTGAAGCTGCAAAGGCAAGTTTGGAAACATCAGAAAGATATGTCTGCTACACTCCTCAGATTGCAAGACATGATGGAGGAGTCCGTCCACCTTCAGTCTGAGGTGATAGCGTCAGCATGCTAACGCACCAAGGTCAACGCTAGTAGGATGGTGGCCACCATGGAGACCTTGGTCCAGGACATTGGTCCTGCACCACTGCGTGGGCTGAACTCCATCGTTGCCGCCACAGTTTGCCTTCAACAGTGTCAATGCAAGAGGGGTGCAAGACAGCTCAATTTCACTCCAGCTTCCCCTTCTGCTCAAGGAGTCAGCCAGGGACCCTCGGCACCCACAGGGAGGAAGATCAGCAGGTGCACACCCCAGAGCCATCTACCTTGGTGACTCCTGGCGTGTCCAGCCCATCCAAATCCCCTCTTCCTGTGACCCCAGCAGCTTCAGCTCCACAGGCCGAGGACAGTGCCACTGCCCCGAAAGCAGGCCAGAGCCCTCCAGGTCTTGGCCCTCTAGAGGATACCCATCAAGGGCATCAGGCTGCCTCCTCCTCCGCTATGGATGTCGGGGGAGCACCAAGATGTAGTGGCAGGGTTAGGAAGGTTAAGAAAGTATAGTTGTACAGCCTGGGCACGGATGCTAATCACTTGTACTTAATGTTCGCTATTGTAAATAAACTCCCAAGAGTTTCTCCTTGATTATGGCTGCTTGTTATGATGAGCAGTGCTTTTGTCACTCAGATGGGATACCTTGGTTCCTGCACAAGATAAAGGCAGATGTCTCAGTCCAGGGTCACTTCCCTGTGCAATGTGTAACCTTCACACCAAAGTGATGGTCCAGCTTCACACTCAATGGACACATTACTGATGCCTGCACCTTGATGGTGCTTGTCATTGCTGCCAGAATATCGTGGGCAGACATCACAGAGTTCCGTCATTCTCTCTGTGTGCTCTCAGCACCTTTAAGGTGGGGCTGGCCCCCATCACTTCAGCAAGTGTGACCAGTAATGCTGTGCTCCTGAAGGGGTCAGATGCTGATGGCTGACAAAGGATCAGGTGCATTTAAAGTTTCAAAGCTGCATCTCCATGATATGACCCTGATCACAGAGCGCATGTGAGCTGCCATCAGCCAGACAGCAGCCAGACAATCACAGAGGCCATGAGAAGATCTATGGAGTGTCCTCAATGCATGTCATCATCATCATCTTCCTGGAATCTGGTGACTATTAGGGCTTCCGCTGCATCTCCATGACATCAGCCTGAACACTGAGTGTGCTGCCATCAGCCACACAGGAGTCAAACGTTCACATATGTCAGGTCTGTCCTTACTGCAACCCATCATATCCTCTACGAATCTTGTGGCTATGAGGCTAGTGATGCAGTTTTCAGGATATGGTATTTGAAGATGCATTCACTGACCTTGATCACTTGTGTGAGGTCATTGAACTTCTTGCGGCACTGCATCCAGATCCTCAGGTTAGACTCCTGGCATTGACTGCTGCAACTGCCTTCAGGCCATTTGTCTGCAGGCCATCATGGCCCTTTGCATATACCATCTCCTCCTTTGCACCTCCTCTACTAAAGCCTCTAGTGCAGAGTCTGAGAACCTTTGATTACATTCTTTCCCATGCTGTGCCATTATTCAGTCTTTTTCCACATCACAGTAACTTGTACAGAGACTTCTACTACCTGCTCCAACTACAATACATCTTCCCTGTTAGAGGTGCAGGCTACGTTACAGGCATTAGGCAACGCAGGCTAGCTTTAAGTGGTGCTAACCTCTCATGATTTTGGGCCTCCAGTTGAGGCATACAGCCACTCATTAGCATGATTAACGCTGGCTGCATGCTGCTATAATGGTGATGTGCAGGCAGCATGAAGTTAGCATGCTGCTTGCATCTTATTGAATGTGTGCATTGTGAGCCCTGCGCCCGTTTTTGGGGGCTGTCCATTTTGGCCCCTATTTTCTTTTTGTCAGTTGCTGTGCTCACTGTACCACCTTTCTGGAGGTGTTGTAGTATATGATGTCTGCCTAATGAGGGCTCCATCTATAATCTTTACACGTTTGGCAGTTACCTAAAGTCCAACTAGTGAATATTCTTCTGGAGAGGGGAGATAAGCGGACTTTCTTTGAGGCATAGGTTTCTCCAAGATAACATGCCTGAAAATGCACAATTATGAGTTTTAAAAGCCACATCCTCTATGTTTTTTTAAGCAGAAAAACCTCCCTAATTTTCCTCCTCCTATCTGGAGGTACTGACTTATACTGGAATGTAGTTACTCCCTTAACTCAACCAATTGTTCACAATTTTTTTTGTTCATTCATGGGATGTGGGTGTCACTGGCAAGGCTTTGTTGCCCATCCCTAATTGCCCTTGCGAAGGTGGTGGTGAGCCACCTTCTTGAACCATTGCAGTTCGTATGTGAAGCTGTTTCCACAGCGCTGTTAAGATGGGAGTTCCAAGATTTTGACCCAGTGGCGATAAAGGAATGACAATTTATTTCCAAGTCAGGGTGCTGGTTGACTTGGAGATGGTGGTGTTCCCACACATCTGCTGTCCTTGACCTTCTAGGTGGTAGAGCTCGTGGGTTTGGCAGGCGCTGTCAAAGGAGACTTGGCAAGTTGCTGCTGTGTATCTTGTAGATAGTACACACTGCTGCCACTGTCCATCGGTGGCAGAGGGAGTGAATGTTTAAGTTGGTGGATGGAGTGCCAATCAAGCTGGCTGCTTTGTCCTGGATGGTGTTGAGCTTCTTGAGTTTTGTTGGAGCTGCACTTGTCCAGGTGAGTGGAGTATATTCCATCACATGCCTGATTTATGTCTTGTAGATGGTGAACAGGTTTTGGGGAGTCAGGAGGTGAGTTATTCTCTGCAGGATTCCTGACCTCTGACCTGCTCTTGTAGCCATAGTATTTATATGGCTAGTCCAGTTCAGTTTCTGGTCAATGTGATACCCAGGATGTTGATGGAGGGGGATTCAGCAATGGTAATGCCATTGAATGTAAAGGGATGATGGTTAGATTCTCTCTTGTTGGAGATGGTCACTGCCTGGCACATACATGACATAAATGTTACTTGTCACTTATTAGTCCAAGCCTGAATATTGTCCAGGTTTTGCTGTCTGTTGGTGTGGACATGGACGTTGCAAATGGAAATGAACATTGTACAATCATCAGCAAGCATCCCATTTCTGACCTTATGTTGGAGGGAAGGTCATTGATGAAGCAGCTGAAGATGGTTGGGCCTAGGACACTGCCCTGAGGAACTCCTGCAGCGATGTCAATATGATCCTGTATTGTGCCAACTGCCTATCTGACTGTCAGTTCCAAAGAAGAATCATATTGGACACAAAACATTAACACTGTTTCTCTCTCCACAGATGCTGCCAGGCCTGCTCAGTTCTCCCAGCACTTTCTGTTTTTATTATAGTTAACTCTGATGCTGGCCACATTTGCCACCCACAATTGCTCACTTTCCAACTAGAATGACTGGATAATCACAGAGAGCTGGAGCCCTGGCTGATTTGCCCTCAGCCAAGGAACAATGGGGATGATTGTAGCTCTCCAGTTACTACTTGGCTGACACCAGGTAACTCAGCAGAAACCAGGGATCGCACCTGGGATTTTCCTAATCTCAGTGCTCAGTTCTCAGTGCTCAGTACCACTTTGGGTGACACATTTACTTACTGAGCCATGTAGCACTCTTTTGTATTTATTTAATTGCAAAAACAAAATCATTATTTCACCGTTCTCAAAAGGGTTAATATAGTGTCCATGAAATACTTCAGTTCCTTTGTTACATTGTATTGCATTGCTGAACACTGCAGGAATCAATAAGTGGTGATATCTAACATTCCACACATTGCTGACTCAGTGACAGTCTGCCCACACACAGATATATCTGTGTGCTTAACGTTGTGAAACTATAGACACAATGTTCTCATACAGCATAACCATATCACTACGAACTGCTTTAAAACTTTTGAATTTGATAACTCCTTTTCAGAACTTCCATGAATTGTATTGCCTTTAAAACCTGCTTTGAATGTGTTGTTTGGAATTGTGCATAGGGTATTGTGTCTTAATGTGACATAAATGTTTCATAGCATGGTTACAACACAGAAGGAGGTCATTTAGCCTTTCAAGGGGAGTTGGTGTTGTTGTGGTATTGTCACTAGATTGGTGACCTAGGGCAATGCTTTGGGGACCTGTGTTCAAATCCCACCATGGCAGATGGTGGAATTTGAATCCAATAAAAACCTGGAATTAAAAGTCTAGTGATAACCATGAAACTTATAAAAATCTATCTGGCTCACTAATGTTCCTTAGGGAAGGAAATCTACTGTCCTTACCTGTTCTGGCCTAAATGTGACTTCAGGGGGATGGGCAATAAATGCTGGTCTAGCCAGTGATACCCATATCCCAAGAATAATTTTTTTAAAAAGTCTGTGTTGGCTGTCTATAAGAGCTAGCCCTACTCCCCTATCCTTTCCCTGTAATGCTGTTAATATCCATTTTTCTACTTATCCATTATAAGAAGACAGTACTTTCATGGTAACCATTAATGATATTAGATTTTATTTCCAGGTTTATTTATCTAATTCAATGCATTTAAGTTCCCCAGCTACCTGGCCATTCATCCGGTTTGGTACCAGACCATGCGGTTTTTAGCCAATCCGTCCACTGTCCAGTACCAGACACCTTGATGTCTGGTATATGAGGGTTAGGATAGTATGCACCTTAAGTAATTTCATAAAATACAAGAATACAGTACAATTCAGTTTGCTGTTCTCATCAATGTTTTTCACTTAAAATTCCGCCATTATACTCACAAACACAGGTGGTTCTGGTGTATTTTTTAGTTACAGGCTCGTGGATGGGAGGCCCATGATGGCATCATCTCCATGCACAGTGACATCTTTTCCCCCCTGATGTCCAGTATTCTTGGCCTCTGGCAGTGGTCACCCTGTGGGAGCTGAACTCATGGCTCTAGGTCATTAATCTAGTCCAGTAACATAACCACGATCATACCAAATGCTATCAGGGGTTTTGCAAAGGAAAAAAAAACGTTCACAAAATGTGAGATCAGCCTGATCAGGAAGTGGTTATTATAACTTCCCTCCCTTGAATGTAAACCTCTTCTCAATTCTACTTATTCCTCTTTCCCAGCACAAGCAGCATAATAAATGATTCAATAATCTGTACTTCCTGTTCAAGTTTAAATTGGGCATTTTCCTTATGTAACTCCCTTAACATATAGTCAATTCTTAACATCTGTTTTTTTGAAAAAGTATGAAGGTAACCAGGAGTTCCCTGACCATGATTTGTAGATAACTCGATACCCAGTTTTTTACTGCAACATTGATTTTTATTTTATTTTCATGCAGTATTTTCTCCCATTAATTTTTCCACATGTACAAGGTGACACAGACCTGACAACTGGAAATTTGATAAAGCAGTAATGACTTGGAGTCTGTAAATGCAAGTCATTGTTACTTCTATTCCCTTTATCAATGTCATTCCACGATCAACAGAGGAAGCGTCTGCAATGAAGCAAAATAGCTATGCCTGTTTCTTTGTCTTCTCTTTGAGATCAAACATTACCATTAAGCAAGGTTATGGATGATTGACGATTAGAAGCACAATAGGAGCTGGCGTGATTTATTATTCTCTAACTGCAGGTTATTTTCAACTGGAAGTGAACCTGGTTTAGGCCGAATCCATCTCTCAGTTAATATGATTGCATGGAACAGAACAGACCTGAATCATAGAATCATAGAATAGAATCACAGAAGGAAGCCATTTGGCCCGTCAAGTCTGCGCCAGCTCTTTCGAAGAGCAATCCAGTTAGTCCTACTCCCCAGCTCTCTCCCCATATCCCTGCAATTTTTTCTCCTGTCTCCTTTTCCTTTTACTGAATCTGTATCTACAGCCCTACCAGGCAGAGCATTCCAAATCCTAACCACTCATTGTCGCCTCTGGTTCTTTTGCCAATCACCTCAAATTTGTGTCCTCTGGATATCGGCCTCCAGCCATTAGAAACAGTTTCTGTTTATTTACTTTGTCTAAACCCTTCATGATTTTAAACACTGTGATCAAATATCCTTTTAGCCTTCTCTGCTCTAAAGAGATCAACCCTAACTTCTCCAGTCTATCCACATGCCTGTTATCCCTCATCTCTAGAACCCTGAAATCAGCTAAAGCCTTGAAAGTCACTGATTTCCCAATTGAAATGCCAGAAGGATTCCTGATTTTGATCACTATTGCAAACACTGCTGGAAGTTTAATGTGAGGACAAGTGCAAACTTGACTTTGATGTACACTCACTGAGATATAAGAGAGCTGCTAGCATTGAGTCATACACCACCATGATTTACTGGCTTTAGGAGTAGTGGGGGAGAAGAAAGATCAATTGTGAAAGTATGTTTCACGTGAGGCGGCTGGATTAAAAATATATAAAATGAATGATGAAGTAAAACAATGTGCTTATTTACTTTGTCTCTAATAGTTATTATTGAGATCTTTAAATATATTCATCTAGTTTTGTTCCAATGTTCCTTTAAGTTTTACAAATATTTTTCTATCCCTGATGCTGGCAGGGATTTGATGGCCTGAATGACCTCCTTCTGCACTGTAATGACTATGAATCTAATGATTCCATGAAGTGAGAAACAAGCAGAGGTGCAGCAGCCATGTATAAAGAATTGGAGGGGAGGAGTGCAGGGCAGGGCAGGGGGAAATAGCAGGGCAATTTTGGAATTTGGATGGAGGAGGGAGATGGGGAAAAAAGCCTGTGACAAATAATTTGGTGGTGGGGATTTGGTGGTTTTGCCCATACTCTGTAGATTAAACCAAATATTCATTCCATGTGCAGCTCCATGAAAGCCCAGTGCAGAAGCAAACCTGGTGAGATTCTCAGAAATGATGAGGTTTCAAGAAATCATGTGGGCTGACAAGCTTACCAATTTAAAGACAAACGTTTGTTTTTTTGAACAAATAGTAATTTACGTTAGGTTAAAAAGGAATGATAGATCAAAGTTAAATTCAAGGGATCAACAGATAAGATTGTTCTCCTATTAATTAAGTCTTTTAACCCATACACATATGTTAGATTGATGAAACAATTACTTTGGAAGACTTGGGTGATGATACTGTAGATTAAACCCTAGCCTTTTACCTCTGTAACTGGTGCACAAATCCAACCAGGATTGATGGTCGCAAGTCTCCTTTATCTGCTCACATAGGGTCACAACACAAAAGTGCCTCTCATTGGCATTAAATTAACATTCTCACTCAAGGTGTTTTTACATTTGATGCTTTATTTGGTCATGTTGCCTGACTCTCCACAATGTTACAATGCTAAAATGATTCTCCAATCGGATGAGGCAAGGGTTTTGATCAACATTAGGGGAAGCCAATGCATGTCCATCTCCCACAACCTAACTTACAGAAGCACCAAAATAAAAATGTCTTCTGAATATCTACATGATAGCTGGTATAGAAAATGGCCACACTGGTACAGTGGTGGTGCTTTTTTGAGGTTACTCTCCATAACCATAGAGTACTGAGATGGGGGAACTTCTTGCTGAAACTGGGTGCTGAACTAAAAGTTTCTCCAGTGCTAAAATTTCTCATGTTGGGCACAGAAGTAACATATAATATATTGGTAAACAACATTTGTATAATTAATTTCTGCATTGCTATAGCTACTAGGTTCCATATCACGGTGGCAGGGGTCAGCGATGTGAGGGATGTCATGGTTGTTGACAGGGTTGCCAAGCCTTTTGTGAGGTTATCAGCCATGATATGTGGCCAGCAATAAAGGCAATACTTGAATTGTTTTATAGTGACTCAGACTTACATATGCAGTCCTGGGTTGATTATGTGAAAAAGGCAGAGGTGGATAGATTTTTGGTAAGCAAGCGGATGATAGGTTATCAGGAGTAAGTAGGATGCAGATTTCAGGTTACTATCAGATCAGCCATGATCAGAGCACCTCGAGGGGCTGAATGCCTACTCCTGCTCCTTGTTCGTATGTTCATACTGATATATCCTTATTTTAGCACTGAATAGTACTCTAAGGGCAAGTTAGTACAGTGAGCACACCTCAACCATTTTGATAAGGGCACAATGTTATTAAGACTCGAATGAGGACTGTACCAATTCAGGAAGTTCTTTGTAGATACTACCTTTTAATGAGTGGATTTGAATGGATTGCAGTATTTCCTCGTTCATACAACATGTTTGCTTTCATCACAGCTGCATTTGTGTCTCCAAAATCAAGTAACAGATGATCCTTAAACTACCTTAACATAGGTCTCAAAATGTTACTTCAACCTTTTAAGACTTGAAGGAAAATATCAATTTAGTGGACATCACATGGACTGCAGCAGCTCAAGGAGACAGTTCACTGCCACCTTCTCAAGGACAACTGGGGATGGGCAATAAATGCTGGCCTAGCCAGCAAAGCCCACATACCGTGAATGAATAAAAAAAAAATCAATATTTTTAGGAATAGTGGTTTAATCTCATTGTTGGGCTATACTGCTGGAGGGCCCTGAAATCCAATTGAATATATTTCAGCTCTATCACAGAACAGTGCTTGTAACTCTTACCACATGGAAATTATTTGCCTTTCAAACAAGCTTGTTGCATTCCAGACACATCCTGACTCAGGCTGGACGATCGTTCAATGCTTACTGGCTGCTCTCCAATACCTCATCTAAGTGCCCATTAACCACTGAGTGTTAGAAGGCTTTTTAACCATGAAGGGTACTCAGCTTCTAATTTACAGCTGGATGGGATAGGATCATTGGGTAGTAATCAAGTGAGAATTTTGACTGATCTTTCCCCAGCCCTGTGACATTGAAGTTAATTGTAAAAGCAAAATACTGCAGATGCTGGAAATCTGAAGTTTAAAAACAGAAAATGCTGGAAATATTCTGCAGGTCTGGCAGCATATGTGGAGAGAGAGAAAGAGTTATGTTTTAGGTCAGAAACTGCAATGTTGGTGGGCTGAAGCTTCTGAGTCTTTATATTCACTCTCCCTCCCCCAGATCAGGCTTGTAGTTTTGTGGGTGTGATAGGGGGAGGGAGACGCACGTTTCTATTTGATGTACGTGGAGAAAAAAAAAACATGCAATTGAAAGGAGGGAATTTTGCTTTACAAACAACTGCCAGTCAATTTAAAGAAGACTGATGCAGTATATCTGTTGCACTTTTAATCTGCAAGTATCCATGCTAGGACCTTTGCTGCAAAAGGTTATATGATTGTGCAGGAATATGGCTGATAAGCTATAATATGGAGAAGTGTCTAGTTATTCACTTTGGTAGGAAAAGCAGAATTTTTTTTTAATGGTGAGAGACTGGGAACTGTTGCATTCAGAGGGATCTGGCTGCTCTTGTACACAAATCATAGGTGACCAGGTACAACAAGTAACTGGAAAGTAAATTATATTTTGGCCTTTACTGCAATGGGATTAGAGTATATGATTAAAGATGTCTTGCTGCAATCATACACGGCCTTAGTGATGCCACACCTGGAGTACTATGTCGAGTTTGTTCTCCTCGAGTATGGGTATGTTTGCCTTAGAGGAAGTGCAACATCGGTTTTCAAAACTTGTTCCTGTGATTGTTCTATGAGGAGAGATTGGGTAGACTAGGCCTATATTCTCTGGAGCTTAGAAAGAGAGGTGAAGTCATTGAAACATATAAAATTCTTAAGAGACTTGACAGGGTAGAGGATTATCTCCGAATAAGGAGCTGGCCCTGTCATGAGGGGAAGCTTCTTACTCTGCGCTGTGAATCTTTGGAATTCACGACTAGAGCATTGTAGATACTCCATTATTGATTATATTCATTATAATAGTGATAGATGTTTGGGCTGAAAAGGATATGGGGATCGGGTGGGAAAGTTGAGGTGGATCAGCTATGATTTTAATGAATGGGAGCAGCCAGGCTCAATGGCCTAATCCTTAATGTTGTGTTCTGAAAAATGGCTAATTCTTTAATATCCATAATTGTAAAATGATGCAAAAGATTTTGCGAGCCATTTTGGCTATCTTAAAAGAAATTGAATAAGTTTTGGGATTTGGCTCTCAATCATTAGTCAAAACAGCTTGAACAATGCATTTAAAACGGAAGCGGAACTACGCCCTCCCAAAAGCTGGCCCGCGCCTGGTGCCACATTTCCTTTTTCAGGCATTTTTGTTTGAATTGTGTTGAACGGACCAATCACGCCTCTGGGCGGCTGGCCAGCGTAACTGTCAATCATCCCCTCCTCCACCCTGCGGCACTGCGTCTCCGACATGGCCCCGCCTCTATTATGACGTCATTGTACCTATTAAAGCGGCCGCGCCCGCATTGAAGCGCGAGAGATCTCTTACAGCGACTCCTTGTTGTCAGCTTGTAAGAGCCCAAGCGTTGACTCGAGTCAAATTAGTATTTTCCCCCTTGGAGAAAAGTTTGAAAGAAAACAACTGAAAAAATGGTAAGTATTTCCTAGCAGGTTAGTAATTAGTGTGAATGGGGAGAAAAATGCCTTTTTAATTCTTCGTTATATATAACTTCCATTTCGCGTCGTAAATTGTTTTTCCTCTTCCTTTCCTAACCTCAAATGTCGAAGTTTTCCTTGTTTCATTTTTTTCCTGACGTTTTCTACACGGTACGAATTCAGTATCTGCCGTCTGGTCTTTCCCGCCTTTTGGGTCACTAACGGTCCCGGGCCGGACGGCCGGTCCAGGCGGCGAGAATAACGCCCGGGAGGCGGCTTTTCAGCTCGAGAGGGCAAGTGAACCCCGGCTTTTCTTTCCCCATCACCGCCTCTTTAGTATGTGTGGGGTGAGAAAGAGGGGGTCGGTTTATTTAGGAGTGGGGGAGGAAAATATAAATTTTAAATGGGGAAATCCTCCTTCCTCTCCAGGAAGTTAAAATGGTGGTTTGGTGGCGGTTAGTTTGTTGAGCACGAGGCGGGCAGAGGGCGGTTTAACGGCATTAACCCGCTCGTTGTCCCCTAAACCAACTGAAATTGTTCTTTAAAAGTGCATATTGAAATTTAAGAAATCTCTCCAACGATTTTCTTGCCACAGCCCTTTAATCAAAAAAAAATCGTGTGGGCGCCTTTTTTTCCTTTTTGAAATCACTGGCAGTTTCAAGGCGGGTTATGATCGGAACTAAGCAGAAGTCGGTGCTCCTGTGATGTTACATTTTTTTTGCATTTATAATGCTTGGATTTTTTTTCTCCTTCCAGAGAAGCAGCTGGAAGATCTCCTTGTCTGGAGAGATGATGTAATTAACCAGTCACATGGCTGATGATTTGGCATTGGATGAGATCATGAGGGCTGACTGAGCTCAATTGGCAAAAAAATGCTGCCTGTTGCCTCTTTTCATAACTCTTTCCCCCGCCCCCGCCCCTGAACAATTGTGGGCAGGATAAGTGGCCTTACTGGCTTTAAAAGATTAAAACATTTAATTCAGTGGTGCCTATATCCTGCCTGGATTTCTGGCTTATCTTTTTTGTTAAGATTTTGATTTTCCCAGTTAGTCCTTGGGCTTTGGCTCTGGTATGTTCCACACCCATGCATTTGTGGGCTGCAAGTAGTAATTTGAAATGTAAGCGAAAAGTCTTTGCATTCTGCAGAGCCAGTCAACCAGTGCACTCTTGTGTAGATATTTGAACTGGTGTGGCAGTTGGAATTGCTCAATGAATGAATGAATGGATTGAAGTTGATATTAACTTTTATATCAACTTCAAAAGTAAATATTAACAAGTTGGACATATTGCATTAAATTAGCTTGCTATATGGTCTTTTTTAATAGATTTTTCTCTAGGTTTTGGCTGGTTTAAACATAACTTCAGTATTCAGTGCTGTATGCTTGTAGGAATATGCTTTTGAATACAGTAAATATTTACCTTTTTTTACACCCACAGCGTGAGTGCATCAGTATCCACGTTGGCCAGGCTGGAGTGCAGATTGGAAATGCCTGCTGGGAGCTCTACTGCTTGGAACACGGCATCCAGCCTGATGGGCAGATGCCCAGTGACAAGACCATCGGAGGTGGAGATGATTCCTTCAACACCTTCTTCAGTGAGACAGGAGCAGGAAAGCATGTTCCACGAGCTGTGTTTGTGGACTTGGAACCAACTGTGATAGGTAGGTGACTGCAACAGTTGCCACACAGATCATGAATTAAATGGCAGTGTTCCTATGCCCCTGGTTCCCTTCTACGATTCAAGTCCCCAGGTGCTTGATATTCTGTTGGTGTATTTGCTGAATTCTCTTCTTTCTATCCATCCTAGATGAGGTTCGTACTGGTACTTATCGCCAGCTGTTCCACCCTGAACAGCTCATCACTGGCAAGGAGGATGCAGCCAATAACTATGCCCGTGGTCATTACACAATTGGCAAGGAGATCATTGACCTGGTTCTGGACCGAATCCGTAAACTAGTGAGTATCGTTACCCATCAAGGGCAGGATGTGTGGATGTTGCATGGCCATATTTAGATGCCAGGTAACTGAAATTTACATTTGTCTTCCACAGGCTGACCAATGCACAGGTCTCCAGGGTTTCCTGGTCTTCCACAGCTTTGGTGGGGGTACTGGATCTGGTTTTACATCCCTGCTGATGGAACGTCTCTCTGTTGACTATGGCAAGAAATCCAAGCTTGAATTCTCCATCTACCCAGCTCCACAGGTGTCTACCGCAGTGGTAGAGCCCTACAACTCTATCTTAACCACCCACACCACCCTGGAGCACTCTGATTGTGCTTTCATGGTTGACAATGAAGCCATCTATGACATCTGCCGACGAAACCTAGACATTGAACGGCCAACTTACACCAACCTGAACCGTCTCATCAGCCAGATAGTGTCCTCTATCACTGCTTCCCTCCGCTTTGATGGTGCCCTGAATGTTGATCTGACTGAGTTCCAGACCAACTTGGTGCCATATCCCCGTATCCACTTCCCATTGGCCACCTATGCACCAGTTATCTCAGCTGAGAAAGCCTATCACGAGCAGCTGACAGTAGCAGAGATAACCAATGCTTGCTTTGAGCCAGCCAATCAGATGGTCAAATGTGACCCTCGCCATGGCAAGTACATGGCCTGCTGTCTCCTTTACCGTGGTGATGTGGTGCCAAAAGATGTCAATGCAGCTATTGCTACTATTAAAACTAAACGTACCATCCAGTTTGTGGATTGGTGTCCAACTGGTTTCAAGGTTGGTATCAACTACCAGCCTCCCACTGTGGTACCTGGAGGTGACCTGGCCAAGGTTCAGCGGGCTGTGTGTATGCTGAGCAACACTACAGCTGTTGCTGAAGCTTGGGCTCGCCTGGACCACAAATTTGACCTGATGTATGCTAAGCGTGCCTTTGTTCACTGGTATGTTGGTGAGGGTATGGAGGAGGGAGAATTCTCAGAGGCCCGTGAGGACATGGCTGCTCTGGAGAAAGATTATGAAGAAGTTGGTGCTGATAGTGCCGAGGGTGAAGAGGAAGGAGAGGAGTATTAAATTCTAAAGTTTAATGTTGTCTTGTTTGCTCCCTTTTATTTGTATTCTAATTCTGTGCCTTACTTCTCTCCTGTGAAACATCTGTTAATAAAAACTCGATTTTTCTGACGTGACCACAGTGTGCAAGTGTTTCTCTATACACTTCTGACATCTTTGTTTTAAAGTGCAGCTGCAACAAAACACCATAACTTGACCAATGTTTTTAAAAAGTGAATTCCAAAAGTGCTCCCAATATGACAGCCCACCCAATACATTGACTCATCAAATGATGTAGTTTGCCTCTGATGCTAATTTTTTAGCATGCAAGACAACTGAGCTTCCTGCTGAGATTGAGTATGTTTTAGCATGTTTCCTTGCATGCTCTTAACCTTATCACTATATGCAAAAAAGGACTCCAGGGCGTACTCACCTATGTCCTGAAGCAGTGTAATTGTTAGTAACTGAAATGAGCAGCAAAAAAAAACAAAGCTCCCACTCTTGGATAGACCACCACTCTCCTCCCTTCATCTACTATGACCCCGCCACCCCCCCCAAAAAAAAATTTATTGAGCAGGAGTCACCTATTTGCTGAAATCTCTGCTGGCTGTGTTCCTTTAATTTCAACCCACCTGTTGAATGTTAATTCCTTACCCTTTAGGTTACAATATTCCCCTTAAGAGGCTTTTTGTGGACTGCTTCATTTTCTGGTATAATAACACCACCAGCTCTCGCACACCTGTGCCCCCACCACCCCCTTTACAATCACATACACACAATCTGTATTCCCCAGCATTTCTCTTCTGATTGAACTTTAGTTACTTGCGTTGCTGAAACCCTCTATTTTCTCCCTTCTGTCCCATACTTCCTCTTTTTCCCTTTACTCTTCTTTCCCTCTTAAATTCCCTTATCACTTCCTCCTTGCAATTCCCCCACTCCCCTTCTGTTTGCACCCCCTACTAATAGTCCAAGTAGTCACAATTTAGATTTGCACAGAGCCTTCAATGCAATAAAAGATCTAGGCATTTCACAGGAGTGTAATCAAATGTTACAGCCACAATTAGGAGAGATCACCAAAAATGCAGTCAAAGGTAGGTTTTTAAGGAGTGTCTCAGGTGGAAAGAGGCTTGGAGTGATTTGCAGAGTTTAGGACATAAAATCATAATCACTAGTGGTGAAGCAATTAAAGTAGGGAATGTGTAAGGTCAGAATTGGAGTGCTGAGATCTTGAGGGTTGTAAGTGGAAAATGTAGAAATAGGGCAATGCTGGAGGAATTTTAAAATTTGAGATGTTACTGGACTGGCTAATGTAGGTCAGCAAGCACAGGGGCAATGAGTGAATAGGACTTGAGGTGAGTTGGGATAGAGACAGTAGAATTTTGGATGAGTTAGTTTACAGAGGGTGAAACGTGGAGGTGCCCACCTAGGAGAGTGGTGGGAATAATCAAATCTAGTAACAAAAGGCATAAAGGTTTCAGCAGCAGATGATCTGGGGAAGAGGCGGGTGATTTTAGTGATGGTGTAGATAGGTGGTCGGAAGCTAATTTTGCATCCAATATGGCAGGTTTTGAATGGTCTGGTTCAGTCTCAAGACAGTGGCCAGGGAGAGAGATACAGACGGCTAGGGTCATGCTTGACCTGACAAATTCAAAGTGGTTTTAAATAACTATGCAATGTCACGAGATTGACCATCTTTAATAATCAGTTTTTGTCTGTCTGGACTCTTGATTGGATGGCTTAAGGAGTTTGTCTGTTGGGTCTATTTGGTGAGCGGTGCCTGGTGCACGCAGAGGACGACTAGAAAGGTCTGACCCACTTGTGGCTGCCAATGGTTGGTGACAGTGTTAAAAGAGTGGGTTTGATGGAAAATGAAAACAGCAGATGGTAATGGGAGTGCAAAGTTACTCTGGCTGGAAAGATTGTTTCTGAGAGGAATGGGATGGCATGTAATGGGGATAGCATAGGATGGGAGTGAGATGATGGAATTGGTTAAGCATGGCAAAATGGTAGAAACAATTACCTGCTACAACTCATTATTAAAAAACTTAAAAACGAAGATTCGCTGGATTCGAATGAAAAAGTTTTAGAAAAGCTGTCATGTGAATTAAAAGAAAACAGCAATGTTGATTCTATAGACTAAGGAGATGACAGCAGTCTATACCAGACCTGCGCAAGCTACGGCCCACAGGTGCTACTGATCCAGCCCATGGCTGCACAAGGGAAAGTACTCTGACCACAAACTGAGTGCACATGTACAGCTGTTCCTGTTGCTGAGCCGATTGGCGTCAGGAGTTACAGTGAAAATGTAGATCATCTGACCTATGGAGAGCTTCAGGGGAAATACATAAAGATCAACAGAAATAATTCCAGGTAAGGCCAATGATCACAGGCAAGAGGAGGGCCTTTCTTGAGTGTGACTGTCCTGTTAAAGCCGGCAAGCATATGTTGAAAGAGCAGTGTGCAGCACAGGGTAATTGTGCGTTCAAGATTACTTGTTAGATTACTGTATTTTGGTTTTGCAAGCATATGCACTAATTTACAACAAATTTTTCACTTGGATTTTAAGACCTTATAAAAAGTCAAAACAACTATTATATAGCTTTGTTTTCCCATTTTTCTCATTCCCTTTCTGGGTGCTGATTCTTGCTGGGGCCTGGTGCCATGGGTGCTGGCAGTCCAGGATTTGAACCTGAGACTTTTAGGTCTGCATTGGCATAGTAATATACTAAAAAGTGCTTTTAGAATGGTTACATATCTATAATCTATTAAAAAATCTTGCATCTGTGTGTACATCCAGCCCAACTTTTTACATTACAAATTCTTATAGCCACCTTTGTAATGGTATCAGGGATGTGGATCTTCAGTTAGGTGTGGAATGAGAAAAGCTAGTGTTGCTGTCCTTAGAGCCGAGAAAGTTAAGGGTATATTTAATAAAGGTTTTTAAAATCATGAAGGGAATTGCTTAGGTAAATAAGGAGAAACTTTCTGGTTTCAGAAGAGTTGGTAACCAGAAGACACAGATTTCAGAAAATTGACAAAAGAATCAGAGGGTAGCAGGAAAAACCTGATCTACAATTCTGCTAGTGGACAAAGGATTAAAAGATCAAAGCATAAATGCTGCTACTTGCAGCAAATCCCAAGGTATGTATGACTGAAGGTCTCCACAAGTAACCTCAGTTTAACATTTTGAGATGGGCATCTCAAAGATTAGTTGTTTATGCACTTCCAAAACTTCCATCTTCTATTCCTGCCAAAGATTTAGATTTTTAGAAGAATGATGAATGTAATAGATAGTGAAAAAAGTGTGTGGTTTAGGTTAGGGTTGAGTGTTCCCTAACAGGTGTGGAAAAGATTACAGATGCACTTGGTAGAACCTCTTTTAAAGTGAAGTTATTAAATCTCAGCTCTAGGAATGAGAGATATTCCTACTGGATACAGATCACTGTACTCCCAGCAAGATGCATGGATCGCCTCTAGATGCATTTTCTTTCTCTTTTCTTTCCTGTTTCTCTTTTGATGGTTCTTGTAATACTATATTGTAGAGCACAGTAAATAAAGCAGTATTTATATTGACAAGATAAGAGGGGAGATGGCAGTGTAGTGGTAATGTCACTGGATTACAATCTTAAAAACCAAGGCCAATATTCTGGGGACATGGGTTCAAATCCTACTATAGCAGCTGATAGAATTTGAATGAAGTTAATAAATCTGGAACATAAAGCTAGTCTCAGTGGTATTGACTGAAACTATCATTGAATGTTGTGAAGACTTTCTACCCTTTAGGGAAGGAAATCTGCCATCCTAACCCAGCTTGGCCTACAGATGACAGCAATGTGGTTGATTATTAATTAGGGATGGGCAACAAATGCTGGCATTACCAGTGATGCCCACATCCCATGAAAGAATTTTGTAGATACTGGAGGTATTCAGCAGGTCAGGCAGCATCTGTGGAGAGAGGGAAAAAAAAGTGATGCATGATTCACATTAAGCCAAGAGGGCATAAAAAGAGGATACTTTTGTTTTTGTTATTGTATTTAATGCATTGTTATGATGGTATTATAATAATAAAGGTTTTATGTTTCCTTGTACCAAAATGTATCTTTATTATAATTGTTAATTTCTTTAGTGTTTATGGCTGGCTCTCCATACAATTCCCAGACTCAAATGTGGCCATCCGGCCAAAATAATAATCAGGTCTCTACGTGATGGACATTTATGTAAGCTATGGAGGGGAAGCTTGTGTTGTGTGGCTGAATCCACTGTGGAGGCTCAGTCATTGAGTATACTCAAGACAGAGATCAATAGATTTATAGATATTAAAGATATCAAGGGACACGGGGATAGTGTAGGAAAACAGTGTTGATATGGAAGATCAGCCATTATCTCATTGAATAGAAGTGGAGGCTTGAGGACCCGAATGGCCTATTCCTGTTCCTGTGATACAGGTACAAATTGATAAAACTTGTCATTGACTGGTGCAAATTTGAAATTTGCATTCCATGTGGCCTCTTTGACAAGGCTGAAGCTCAAAGTATTCCACCAAAATCCAGTGTTTTGACTTGCTTGAAGCACAGGGCTTTAATTCAACTGAATTAAAAGGAAGGGGGAAGAAACAGAAAAGGGATGGGGATGGAGGAGGGAGTTCAAGACCTAAAGTTGTTGAATTCAATATTCAGTCCGGAAGGTTGTAAGGTGCCTAGTCGGAAGATGAGGTGCCTCCAGTTTGCATTGGGCTTCACTGGAACAATGCAGCAAGCCAAGGACAGACATGTGTTCAAGAGAGCAGGGTGGAGTGTTAAAATGGCAAGCGACAGGGAGGTTTGGGTCATTCTTGCGGACAGACCGCAGGTGTTCTGCAAAGCGGTCGCCCAGTTTACGTTTGGTCTCTCCCATGTAGAGGAGACCACATTGGGAGCAATTAATGCAGTAGACTAAGTTGGGGGAAATGCAAGTGAAATGCTGCTTCACTTGAAAGGAGTGTCTGGGCCCTTGGACGGGGAGGAGAGAGGAAGTAAAAGGGCAGGTGTTGCATCTTTTGTGTAGGCATGGGGAGGTGCCATAGGTGGGGGTTCAGGAGTAGGGGGTGATGGAGGAGTGGACCAGGGTGTCTCGGAGGGAACGATTCCTACGGAATGCCGCCGGGGGGGTGAAGGAAAGATGTGTTTGGTGGTGGCATCATGCTGGAAATAGCGGAGGATGATCCTTTGAATGCGGAGGCTGGTGGGGTGATACGTGAGGACAAGGGGGACCCTATCATGTTTCTGGGAGGGAGGAGAAGGCGTGAGGGTGGATGCGCAGGAGATGGGCCGGACACGGTTGAGGGCCCTGTCAACGACCGTGGGTAGAAAACCTCGGTTAAGGAAGGAGGAGGACATGTCAGAGGAACTGTTTTTGAAGGTAGCATCATCAGAACAGATGCGAAGGAACTGAGAGAATGGGATGGAGTCCTTACAGGAAGCGGGGTGTGAGGAGCTGTATTCAAGGTAACTGTGGGCGTCGGTAGGCTTATAATGGATATTGGTGGACAGTCTATCACCAGAGATTGAGACAGAGAGGTCAAGGAAGGGAAGGGAAGTGTCAGAGATGGACCATGTGAAAATGATGGAGGGGTGGAGATTGGAAGCAAAATTAATAAATTTTTCCAAGTCCCCCACCAGGATGGTCTGAGGGCCCTTAGCTTCTTCCTTGAACAGAGGCCCGAACAATCCCCATCCACCACTACTCTCCTCTGTCTGGCTGAACTTGTTCTCACACTGAACAATTTCTCCTTTAACTCCTCTCACTTCCTCCAAATAAAAGGTGCGGCTATGGATACCTGCATGGGCTCCAGCTATGCCTGTCTCTTTATGGGGTATGTGGAACATTCCTTGTTCCAGTCCTACTCCGGCCCCCTTCCACAACTCCTTCTCCGGTACATTGAAGATTACTTCGGTGCTGCTTCATGCTCTCGTCGGGACTTGGAAAAATTTATTAATTTTGCTTCCAATCTCCACCCCTCCATCATTTTCACATGGTCCATCTTTGACACTTCCCTTCCCTTCCCTTCCTTGACCTCTCTGTCTCAATCTCTGGTGATAGACTGTCCAATAATATCCATTACAAGCCTACCGACTCCCACAGCTACCTCAACTACAGCTCCTCACACCCTGTTTCCTGTAAGGACTCCATCCCATTCTCTCAGTTCCTTCGCTTCCGTCGCATCTGTTCTGATGATGCTACCTTCAAAAACAGTTCCTCTGACATGTCCTCCTTCTTCCTTAACCAAGGTTTTCCACCCAAGGTCGTTGGCAGGGCCCTCAACTGTGTCCGGCCCATCTCCCGCGCATCCACCCTCACGCCTTCTCCTCCCTCCCAGAAACATGATAGGGTCCCCCTTGTCCTCACTTATCACCCCACCAGCCTCCGCATTCAAAGGATCATCCCCCGCCAACTCCAGCATGATGCCATCACCAAACACATCTTCCCTTCACCTCCCCCCCCAGCGGCATTCCGAAGGGATCGTTCCCTCCGGGATACCCTGGTCCACTCCTCCATCACCCCCTACTCCTCAACCCCCACCTATGGCACCTCCCCATGCCTACACAAAAGATGCAACACCTGCCCCTTCACTTCCTCTCTCCTCACCGTCCAAGGGCCCAGACACTCCTTTCAAGTGAAGCAGTATTTCACTTGCATTTCCCCCAACTTAGTCTACTGCATTCGTTGCTCCCAATGCGGTCTCCTCTACATTGGAGAGACCAAACGTAAACTGGGCGACCACTTTGCAGAACACCTGCGGTCTGTCTGCAAGAATGATCCAAACCTCCCTGTTGCTTGCCATTTTAACACTGCACCCTGCTCTCTTGCCCACATGTCTGTCCTTGGCCTGCTGCATTGTTCCAGTGAAGCCCAACGCAAACTGGAGGAACAGCACCTCATCTTCCGACCAGGCACTTTACAGCCTTCCGGACTGAATATTGAATTCAACAGCTTTAGATCTTGAACTCCCTCCTCCATCCCCACTCCCTTTCTGTTTCTTCCCCCTTCCTTTTGTTTTTTCCAATAATTTATATAGATTTTTCTTTTCCCACCTATTTCCATTATTTTTAAATCTTTTATGCCCCGCTAGTCTTTCCACCCCACCCCCACTAGAGCTATACCTTGAGTGCCCTACCATCCATTCTTAATTAGCACATTCGTTTAGATAATATCACTACCTTCAACACCTCTGTTTTTTTTTTGTGACATCTTTTGATTATCTGCTCCTATCACTGCTTGCTTGTCCCTACAACCACACCACCCCCCCCCACATTAAACCAACTTATATTTCACCCCTCTCCTTATATTCGTTCAGTTCTGTTGAAGGGTCATGAGGACTCGAAACGTCAACTCTTTTCTTCTCCGCTGATGCTGCCAGACATGCTGAGTTTTTCCAGGTAATTCTGTTTTTGTTTCAGAGCTTTTTATAGTTGTTCTGGAGAAAGGTCACAGACCTGAAATGTTAACTCTGTTGCTCTCTCCACAGATGCTGCCAGACCTTTTGAGTATTTCCAGCATTTTCTGCTTTTATTTGAGCCTATGTAAACTTGCATATTGCATCTGATGTTCCAGATCACCTCCTGACACCCAAAGCCCCTCCACCACCTACAAAGCATTCTCCCCTACTCCCCTATCCCAAGAAATAACTTTTGGAGCAGCAAAGCTCACTTAGCACATTCCAGTAATCATCTTCTAAACCCTCCACTGCAAAAACGGCCTTCTTCCCCCATTATATAATTGATGAAGCATATTGGGTATAACTGCAGCTTAAGTCATGACAAGTCCATGTGTTAATTGGGCTCCCATTGTCATAGAGTCATAATGACACAGAAGGAGGCCATTCAACTCATCAAGTTGATGCCGGCTCTCCACAGAACAATCCAGTCAGTCCCATTCCCCCATTCTATCCCTGTAGTCCTGCAAGTTTATTTCCCTCAAGTGTCTGTCCAATTTCCTTCTGAAATCATTTATCATCTCCATTTCCACCACCCTTGTAGGCAGAAGGTTCCAGGTTATTACCACTCACTATGTAAAAAAGTTCTTCCTCACATTCTCCCTGCATCTCTTGCTCAAGACCTTAAATCTGTGTCTCCTAGTCCTTGTACTAGCAACTAATGAGAACTGCTTCTTTTGTCTTTCTTATCTAAACCTGTCATAATCTTGAACTCCTCTATCAAATCTCCCCTCAATTTCCTTTGCTCCAAGGAGAACAACTCCTGCTCCTCCAACCTAACCTTGTAGTCAAAATTCCTCATTTCTAGAACCATTCTGCAAAATCTCTTCTGCACTCTCTCAATGACCCTCACATCCTTCCTAAAGTGTGGTCAGCAGAGGTGAATCCAGTACTCTAGAATTACATTCCATTGAATTTACAGCATAGAAACAGGCCATTCAGCCCAACTGGTCCATGCTGGTGTTTAAACCCCATATGAGCCTCCACCCATCCCTCTTCATCTAACTCTATCAGTATACCCTTCTATTCCTTTCTCCCTCATGCACTTATCCAGATTCCCTTTAAAAGCTTGTTACTTATTTAGAAAATTTGTGTTTTATGTTAAAATGTGGTGTGATTTAAAATGGATGTTATTATGGTTTTGCCTGTGCTCATCACGTCAGGTTGTGTCTAACAAAATCTTTAAAGGCACCCAGTAGAGAACATGCCAAACTGGATGGACTGGTCATCATGCTGGCTTCACACTTGACATGCCTAACTAGTAGAGTAGTGAGCTTTTCCAAACCATTCGACAGTACCAATTTAGTAGAGAGTCTCATTACGGGCGCTGGAATAGCCCTGGCTCTAGTGTCTTCTCTTTTCCTCGGAGTGAAGAGAAAATTGGAGTAAACACAAAGAAGCAGAGAACTAAATAAAAGGTAACTGAGCCGGAAGACAAGAGAGCTTATTGTAACATCACCTGGCTGTCACTGCAGCCTACATTACAAGCCCAGCTTGTTGATTTTAACTGTGTTTATGTATCTGCTGTGAGCCGATGCCTCATATGACGACCACAAATCCCCTACTCGTCCAATGTTGACCAGCTTGAGAATCACTGATCAGATATCAGGCAGATGGTAGCTAATGCAGGCAAAGGTTACCATGGACACAACAAGGGCACTACCTTGAGTCCTCGTGTAACACAAGTAGGAACAATAACACAGAGATTAATTGCTGAGATGAAACTCTCGGATAAGCACTTGCTCACATAAGATAGGTCATGGTTTTGTCTTTCTTGCTAGCAGAGGCTGCCAGGGTACTTACAAGTTCCAGGCTTCGTGGGGCTGGAGGTACACAGATTGTCATTACCTTGCCCCTATTTCTAGTTGTGGCCTAATCAGAGCTATGTAATTATTTATTTTCATATGACATTTACAAAGGCTTGTCCTTTTCACAGAAAAACAAACTGAGTTGTGTAACATGAGCCCAAAATACTAATAACAATCATGGTATCCGAGAAAAAAGGGGCAGGAAGATGTCGCCTCACTCAGGCCCAGCAGCATAAGTTTCCAAAAAATCATTGATAATTGGCTTCCTTCATGAGATGTAATTCTGCCACTATTCTTGAGTTCCAGGCCAAGAACTCTGTGGCTCCCATACCTACATCCCTCAACTGACCCAGATGGCAGTAACTTTCTGGCACTAAGGTCTCTGAGTATGTAATGTTAATGTTAAAATTGTGCTGCAATAGAATACATGTTTTAAGTTGGTAATTAAGCACAGCTGTCCCCATTTGGGGAAGGATTAAGGAATCATTGCAAGAGTGTATAAAGCAGCTCACTCTGGGAGAGTCTATGACTTTGCTGTCTTGGAAATAAACCTGTTTCAAGGAACAAGTGAGTTTCAGACTCATTCTTCCTCAACATACAATTATTGGAATTAAAACGCAAGTGGCAGGAGTTGCAGGTAATATCACGCCACTAGTCATGATTCCTTCCTTATCTCAGAAGATTTATGCTGAGGACAGAACTTCCATCGCTGCAGTCCCAGCAGGAAGTCTCTTGAGCTGCTTTTCAGGAAATAGACCTGGCGTTTCTGGGTTCCACCCAATTTCTCATTCCCTCCACTGTTCTCCTTGCCATTTTACACTGGAACTTTATGTCCCAGGCTCCGAGGACGTTTGAGGTCCTGGTTTTTGTATAGCACATTATTATGTCTCTCAGAAATGTCCCAGAGCACTTCATGTATAATGAACTGCTTTGAAAACAGTGATTGTGATGTTGACAGGGGATTTGCTGCACGACTTGTTTTTGGGTTAGATGAAACACAGGCTGGGCCTTTTTGCTTCTTCACTCACCAGTCATGGTTTTCTGCCTATTTATTTTAATGGGTGGAATAGCACGGGCTGACAAACCCAGAAGAAAACAGTTTTATCTTACTCTCTCCGCTCCACTACCCCCCCCCCCCCCCCCCCCGCCCACCCCTAAAAAGAAGCCCATCTGTGTGAGAACACTTACTTCTGTGATGGTTTTAGCGAGGAAGTCATGTATTCTTTGACAGAAATTTAGATGATCTGTGCCAAGGTCTGTTTGCATTCTATTGATTGTCTCTTGTTCCTCTGCGGTAGGCCAGGTTGGCCGAGATGTAGTTTTCTGGAGAGAGACACAACCACTGGTGATCACTTTTGTGACTATGCAACTGGGCCGACAAACATGAGCTGCAAATCACAAAAATGACACCAGCAGCTGTGAGATCAAGTCAGCTCTTCTCAAACCAACAGAAGAGTGAGCCTACAGAATTATCAGGGTCTGGGAATCTGACCCGGAGGTCAAGCAGGCTGGTCCCATCTCTGACAAAATCTGTGTGATGGAAAGGAGACGATAGTGCTCACACATCAGTCATATTAGAAATGCAAATCCAGAAAGACACAACCCTGTAGGACAAGGCAGAAACAGCTGTTACCTCAGAAAGTTGAGGATGATTATTGATTTATTCTATTCCTGAACACATGGGAATTCTTAGTTGGAAGAAAACCAAATATGGACTTTTCCAGTCAGAAGGAAGCTTATTCCAAGCAATTTCCTTTAAAGAGTATTTTAGCCCATCTAAAATATATCAACTGTCAACATGACAAAAAAGGCAGCATCCTTCAAAGAATGGGTGGAATTCAGGTCATTCCTTTATTCACAAGAGCAGCCACAGGGCCTTACACTTGACCTGTGTTAGGATCGCTATCCTGGAAGGTACACATTAGTGGACATCAGGTAAGGGATTGAATCAGACTTGGTCTGTGATGCCTCCTGAGTCAAATACCTTGCTGACACTCTGTCAAGTCTCACACATGAAAAATGGCCACATGGGGCTAGGTACTTGAGGGCAGTTGACACTCAAGGAACTATAACCCAGCAAGAGTCCTCCAGAAAGGCAGGAAGAAAGTAAAAAAACCATCTATTAGCGCCAAGGAGCCTTCAGCGCAGCACTTCCTTAGGGATGTGGGCTTCGCTGGCTAGGCCTGCATTTATTGCCTACCCCTAATTGCTCTTAAGAAGGTGGTGGTGAGCTGCCTTGAATATGCATTGAAATAAGCAATTCAAATTAAAGCATTAAATGTAACGTTATAAACTCTCAAGATTTGGTTAAGTCAGATACTGTACACTTCCCCTCATCTCCAGTCTCTGAAGAGAACCAGGACATTGGGGCTTATTCTAAGCTAACACGCTCATTGGAAAACTGATTGGATTGGTTGAAATGCTGGTTTTATAACCAGCCCAATTTGACTCTACTTGAAGTTAGTGGTGAACAATATTGGGGAGAGAGTGAAACCAGCATTCCACCCAACCCTGTGGGTTTCATATCCAGCAAGTTATGTAATGATACCCTCAATATTTCCATATCCCACATCAATGACTCAGCAAAATTTTCAGAACAGTTCTGCACCATGGCAGTTTTGTGCTGTGAATTCTTGTTCACAAAGATCTGAGTGAAAGGTGCATAAATTGATTTCATTTTGGAGGCCTTAACGGTGATCAGGGAAGGAAGACCTGTGCATGTGCATGGCTGCACCAAAACAATACAAGAGCAACTAAGGCCATTATACAATGAAAAGACTTATTTGAATGTTAATCATTTTTAACAAGCAGTGCCTGCTCTTCTGATTGCCTGGTGGGTAAAGGCACACAGTGAGCATAGTGCTAAGTGAAAACAAAGGAAAAAAGACTACATTTATATGGCGCCTTTCATGACCCAAGGGCATCCCAAAACACTTTACAGCCAATTAAGTACTTTTCAAGTGTAGTACACAGCACAAGGTCCCTGGTTCATTTACTTTCTGGTCTTTGCTATGTTAGCTGTTCACAGCCATGGCAGCAGTTGAGGTACTGCAATGGCCTCAATGCTTTTGAGCTAGCTTGGCTGAAAAGTCAGCTAAAGTTATTTCTCCTGATTGCTATCCTGTGACCCCTGTTGGAAAGTGCATGGGTGCTAAATGAGAACAGGATCACGATCTAATGCCTTCTAATATCCCAACGACATTTGTACATCAAGACATGAAGAATGTCTGCATTGGATACCAATAAAGAGGTATTATCTTCTTGAACAAACAATAATTGGTGTCTGGTAGAGGACATTGCACCAAATTAATCAAAATGAATGTAAATCCATATTGACAATTGGGAATCTAAAACAATTATTTCATTTCCAGTCTTACAATGCAAGATAAATCTTTCAGTTTATGCCTGTAGTTTTGTTTGAGGGTTCATTCTTTTATTTCAGCAAGTTAGACCTGTTCAATAATTAACGAGCAATGTTAATATTTGCTTGGCAACTAATTATCCTGAATGCTTTTGCTGGCCGATGTACACTGAGCCAAATAATCTCAGTGACTGATTATGATGTAAACATAATAGCAGTCAATCCTTTTTATGAGGGGGTTAAAAGAATGAAGGATCTTTAGCCATGTTAGGCCCGAGTTTAAAATAGTGGGTGTATTATCTCTTACCACAAATCTCGGCAGAAGCAGTCACTAAGATTACTGAACTGAGGCCAACGAAGGCTGTGCTTAGAGGGTGTGAAACTCTGTACCTAAAGACTGATGACTTCTGATGAAAAAATTAATTTTCCAGGTAACAGACTGACCCAATTTGTTCTCTGGAATAATGCAAAGAAGTCACATCTTGCTGAGTATGTCATGATTCAGGGCACATAAGTAAGTTGCAAAGAGAACAGTGGAATTCTAGCAGGTTAAACAGTTCTTTTGCTGACTGTTATTAATCATAACCACAGGTTTGCTGGAAATTACACTACTAGTGGTCGACCGTGTGGTCATGGTCTGTACAGTGCAGCATCTAATCATGATGTTTTTGAATCATTGGTCAACTTAAGCTAGAGAAGGACTCACAGTTAGTAGCAAATTACTGACCTAAGGCCACCTCCTTGGTTGAATTACTGCTATAGCTGAGCCCACATCTGGAGCACTGTGTACAGTATTGGTCTCTTTATTTAAGGAAAGATGTAAATGCTTTAGAAGCAGTTCAGAGAAAATTTACTAGGCCAATATCAGGAATGAGTGGGTTGTCTTATGAGGAAAGGTTGGACAGGTTAGGCTTGTATCCACTGGAGTTTAGAAGAGTAAGAGGTGACTTGATCGAAACCTTTAAGATCCTGAGGGGTCTCGACAGGGTGGATGTGGAGAGGATGTTTCCTCTTGTGGGAGAATCTCAAACTAGGGGTCATTGTTTAAAAATAAGGGGTCATTCATTCAAAACAGATGAGGGTCGTTGAATATTTTTAAAGCAGAGCGATATGATTCTTGATTAACAAGGGGGTGAAAGGTTATCGGGGATGGGCAGGAGGTTCCAATCAGATCAGCCATGATCTTATTGAATGGCACAGC
Organism: Carcharodon carcharias; assembly: GCF_017639515.1. Lineage (NCBI taxonomy): Eukaryota > Metazoa > Chordata > Chondrichthyes > Lamniformes > Lamnidae > Carcharodon > Carcharodon carcharias. The sequence goes on along the minus strand of NC_054507.1, from coordinate 20,050,558 downwards.
AGGCTTGAAGGGCCGAGTGGCCTACTCCTGCTCCTAGTTCGTATATATGTTTGTATGGGGCTGAGGTTTCTACAAATGGCCCTGCACTAGCACATGGAGATACCAAATAAATAGTCTCACTCAGGGAGCAGTTCCAGCACCATTCCTTTTTCATCTGGCCATAAACAATGTGCCTGCAACCAGATTGAGGAAATTTATCCATTCTCAATGACTGCTTTAGCTACTCAAGCTGAGTGACTTTAGCACCCTGGGATCCAAGTTCTCTAATGAGATGAATGTGTAATGGAGGACTGCCTGAAGTGGCATCTTCAACCAAGTACCACAAAGACTATGTCTGCTGTATTACACTTACACAATGCTGGTGCCTCTCATGAACTCACTATCATCTTAAATGGCCGACATCTCAAACATGATGTTCACCCAGTCCACTTGGGTAGCAGGAAAATGGGACAGAGTGGCCTCCCTCCCCTAACTGGTCTACTCCTGCCTTGGGGGGCTGTCTGCATTTGCATGGTGTGTATTCTGGGTAGGACAAATGAAGAGAAAGATAAGAGAATGGAATAAGGAAATCTGTGAATGTTCTGAAATCTAAAACTACTTTAGTAATAGATGAAAACACATCTAAAATCATTCTATAAAACAAGATTAAAGATGTACATTAAATAATAAATTCTTTGGCTTTTGATCTGAATTGTCTCTCTGTCTCACCTTTTTTTGTTTTGCTCCTTTTACTCTGTTTCACTCTATTCCCAAGAGACTGTAACCATGGTAAACCATCCCCCCTTGTCCTTCTGCACCTTTCTGCAAGCTTTGTCTGGTTGACCACATCATCCTCCAGTTGTGCAGAGTGGACGGGACTGTCCTTGTCTTGTGTCCATGCTGGCTTTCTGTTATAGCTACTCAGCTAGTCCCTCTCCCCTGCAATTTTCTTCTCTTCAGTTGCTTATTCAGTTCCTTTTTGAAAGCCACAATTGAACCTGTGTCCACAGGCAGTGCATTCCAGAGCTTAACCACTTGCATAAAAAAAAGTTTTTCCTCGTGTTTTGTGTTTCTTTTGTCAATTATCTTAAATCTGTGCCCCCTTGTTATCTATCCTTCCCCCAATGGGAATAGTTTTTCCCTATTGGCTCTGTCCAGACCTCTCATAATTTTGAATCCCTCCATCAAATCTCCTCTCAACCTTCTCTTGAAGGAGAACAACCCCAACTTCTCCAATCCGTCCACAGAACTAAAGTCCCTCATCCCTAGAATCTATTCCGACTAACACACCAAAAACACTGCTGCCCATGTCCTAATATTAATAGTCAAAAATTCTTATTTTGTCCTCAAGTTCAGAACTCTTTCAAGTTTGAGCTTGATTTTATTTAAATTTCATGACTGAAAGTGATGTAGGATTGTTATCAATTAAACCACACATGTACACACATAGACATACACAGCTCACACACATACATACACATAATGGATACACCAACACACATACACACCAATGCCACATACTACACAGTCACATGCAGTTCAGCAGAAGGTCTTGCAAAATTTCAATTCTCTTTTCAAAAAACATCCTGGTACCACGCTGAAGCTGTACCATCTCATCACAATAGATATAACTAAATGGTTTGAAGAGGTCAGCTGCCAGCACGTCTTGCCATTCCCTATTCTTTTCAATCTGTGAACAAGTAGCACTCGGCAGGTAGTAAATAATCCCCCTCACTGGTAGAGCTGCAGATCCACCTCATCTTTTACACCCAGAATATCCATTCACAAGCCCAGGAGGAAGACCATTCTGCTGTGATTAACTGATCCATCCAGAAACACCCTGTAGTCCCCCATTTCAGCATCCAGCTATTTCTTAAATTATTCCAGCGTTTTTGCCTCAACAACCACTATGTGTGAGTCCATTCCACGCGTTCTTTGCTCTCTTTGTATAAAATAAGCTTTCTAACTTTGCCATTTGCTCCTTTGATCCTGTGTGCCCTTGTCTCAGTCGCGCATTTTAGTTTCAAGTAACATTCACCTCTGAATCACCTCCTTTCAAGGTTGAATAGCCCAGGTTTGAAACGCTGGGTGGAATGAAGGGCCCTAGGGTAGAAATGTGGTGAAATTTGCTGTAAGATATCCTAACATTGAAGACAATCTCATATAGTTTGAAGTTAGGCGTCACCTTGACTTAGACGGTTGTGGCTTCAAGCCCGCTTCAGCACATAATCTAAGCTGACATTCCCAGTGCAACACTGAGGGCACGCTGTGCTGAATTCATCTCATTTTAGATGAGATGCCCTGTCTGGTCTCTCAAATGGAATGTGACAGATCCCATGGCATTATTTTGAAGAAGAGCAGGGGATTTCTCCCTGGTGTCCTGGCCAATATTTCTCCCTCAACCGACATCAGTAAAACAGATTATCTGGTCATATCTACCATTGCTGTCTGTGGGAGCTTGCTGTGCGCACACTGGTTGCCGCATTTCTCTACAAGATGACTACAATTCAAAAATACTTCATTGACTGGGAAGCACTTTGGGACATCTAGAGTTGGTAGAAGTTGTTACGTAAATGCAAGTTTTTAATTCTTCATCAGATTAGCAGCATTATCTACAATAATGGATCTTTAGCAAGTTTTTGGGCTCTCTTTATACACATGGCATGCAATGATAGCATCTGCAATATGACAATGGCATTTATATTGCAAAAAACATCAGTTGAATCACTGATAAGTCCTTGTGCTTTCAGTTTTCTCCCCAGTCTGAGCTGATCTCATCCAGGGTAGTGTGGCCACTTGCCTTCCACATCCCTGGGGAAGATCATACAGGCTTCCATTTACGACTGCTTTGGGTCCAAGTTGGGGTTCTCCTTAGAGAGGGTTGAGAGGAGATTTGATAGAGGTGTTCAAAATCATGAGGGGCCTCGACAGAGTAGATAGGAAGAAACTGTTCCCTTTGGTACTTCGTCCAAGTGTCTGTTCTTCATGTGTGAGCTGAGACAGTGAAAGTTGGTGTGCTACTCGACAGTGGGAGGCATCACCACCTAATCCAGTCCTGCCTTCCCGACTTTTGTATACTCTTTCAACAAAATGAACCGGAGCGAAATCAGGATGGCTGTATTTTACCCTCTCTAGAGCCAAGGTGTACTGAAGCCAATTTTACTGCACCAGGAACAACTAACTCAACAGGGATTTTTTTCCCCTTTCATGGGATGTGGGCATCACTGGCAAGGCCAGCATTTGTTTCCCATCCCTAATTATCCTTGAACTGAGTGGCTTGCCATACCCTTTCAGAGGGCATTTAAGAGTCAACCACATTGCTGTGGGTCTGGAGTCACTACCAGGTAAGGATGGCAGATTTCCTTCACTAAAGGGGCATCAGTGAACCAGATAGGTCTTTACAACAATAGTTTCATGGTCACCATTACTAAGAGTAGCTTTATATTTCAGGTTTATTAATTAAATTTAAATGCCATTAGCTGCCATTTGAACCCATGACCCAGAACATTAACTGGGACTTCTGGATTACTAGGCCATTAGCTGTTACGACTACACTATCTCCCCTATCTAGGGAGTCATCTAGTTTATATAAGTACAGCTGCTTATTGCACATGCTCACGAGTCATTGTGGGAGTTTAAAAATTCAGGTGTCAATTATTTTATTACATGATGGCTAGTGCACAGTCTCAGGAAAGAACTTTCATTTCTATAGCATTTTTCAAGACCTTAACATCTCCCACAGCGCTTTACAGCCAACGGAGTGTTTTTTGAAGTGGAGTCACTGTTGTAATTTAGGAAACGCAGCAGCCAATTTGTGCACAGCAAGATCCCACAAACAAAATGGGATAATTGACCAGATAATCTGTTTTAGTGCTGTTGATTGAAGGATAACTGTTTCATGTATTCTTGCCTGCTCAGGTTATTAATAACATCCAGAAGCACCACATTAAAAGCACTAACTGGAACAAATCATTGTTTAGATTTAATGCTAAAATCGCAGATCCACCCAATTCTGGATAGTGCAGTATAATTTTTCCCCCTTTCAGTTCTGTATACCAAAGTTTCTTCATGGGGCAGATGAACGGCACAACATGCTGCTATAAACCAAAGGAATGTCAGAGATTTGAGGTGAGATGTGTTCTCGGTGGCATGGGAAGAGAATTAAATTGTGAATCAAACATTGTTTCAATAGTTAGTAACATAATGGCACTGGCAGCAGTCCAAGGACATATAGTCCCCCTTTCCTCTTGATCATATGTATAGTTTGTGATCCTGGGAGAGGTCTTAAAAGGGGAGAAAAGAAATGGAAGGGAACTTAGAGATGAATGTTAGAGTAAATTCACTGATGGCATGCTCCCAGCAGGGAGATTTGGCTGAAATGCTATGAAACCACAGTCCTATGTCTCTGAGCCATGCTCCCTCTGAGCACAGATGGTCACAGCTAATGCAGGAGCTGTGAGCTTACTCTACCGCATTCAAAAAATATTTAAACTACCAAGAAATTAAGCTATTTTATCAGAACTCCTTTACTGTAATTCCTGTAACCTTTCCTCCTGTTTAGTGTGGACAGACATGAGGCATACTGTGTCATTTGGAAACTCACTATTCACAACCCCTTTAAGAATTGGAGGGTTGAACCTCCTGATTTGCCTCAACCTTTACTTTAAGAGTGCCAACTGGGGCTCAGTTGGTAGCAGTCTTACCTCCTTAAGTTATATGTCCTGGGTTCAAGTCCCACTCCAGGGTCTGAGTACAAACAATCAAGGCTAACACCCCAGTACAGTACTGTAAGAGATGCTGTCTCTCAAATGAGATGTTAAATCAAGACCCTATCTGCCTACTCACATGGATATAAAAGATCCCATGGCATCATTTTAAACAAGGGCAGGGGAGTTCTCCCTGGTGTCCCGGCCACTATTTATCCCTTAATCAACTTCAGAAAAACAGATTATCTGGTCATTATCACATTGCTGTTTGTGGGATCTTGCTGTGCACAAATCGGCTGCTGCATTTCCCACACTACAACAGTGACTACACTTCAAAAAGTAACTAACTGGTTTTAAATAAACGCAGGAGCTGTGAGTTTACTCTATCGCATTCAAAAAATATTTAAACTACCAAGAAATTAAGCTATTAATTGAATTAAATTATTAATATTTTAATATAAAATATTAAACTGAGCCACAGTTGGCACTCTTAATAAATGCTTTGAGATGTCCAGTGGTCACAAAAAGTGCTGTAGAAATGCAGGGGTTTTTTTTAGGCACAAACAACAGAACCAAGAAAGGATTTTTGTCTTTCATTTTTCTATTCAGGAAAGCCAGCAGGGATTTGTTAAGGGCAAACTAAGAGTTTGAATTTGGTCAAAAATAATCAACAAATATGCTATTCACATTTCCTTCTGAAAGGGGGCGGTTTCTAAGAACACTGGAACCTCTTTCCCCCATTCAATTAGATCATGGCTGATCTCCATCTTAACGCTAACCACCCCCTTGGTTCCATATCCCTTAACCCAAGAAAAAACTCTCAATCTCAGTTCTGACATTTTAATTGACCCCACAGCCTCAACAAGCTTTTTGGGGAAGAGAGCTCCAGATTTCCACTCCCCTTTGTGAGAAGAAGTGCTTCCTGACATCACCAGTAAATTATGTTCAACTAACTTGCTTGAGGGTTTATTTTTGCCGTGGAAACTGAAAGGGTTGATGAGGGGACCGTGGTTTCTTTGTTCGCGTATCCTCACACTTTTTTTCTTCCTTGGAGAATTGTGAATTGTTGAAAGATTTAGCAGCCTGAATGTATTAAACTGCTTTGTGAGCACTACTTCACCGGGATAGGGTTAAGGGGTGATTTAATTTAAAATGATTAAAGGATTTGATCGGCTCGATAGAGAGAAAAACGACTTCCTCTGGTGGGCGGAGTTCAGAATAAGGGGGCAGAACCTTAACGTTAGAGCCAGGCTGATCAGGGGGTGATGTCAGGAAGCACTCCTTCACACAAAGGGGAGTGGAAATCTGAAACTCTCCCCCAAAAAGCTGTTGAGGCTGTGGGGTCAATTAAAATGTCAGAACTGAGATTGAGAGTTTTTTCTTGGGTTAAGGGATATGGAACCAAGGTGGGTGGTTGGCGTTAAGATGGAGATCAGCCATAATCTAATTGGGGGAAAGAGGTTCGAGGTTCCAGTGTCCCTATAAACCGCCCCCTTTCGGAAGGAAGCGTGAAGAACAGATTTGGTTATTTTTGGCCAATTTCAAGCTCTTAATTTGCATTATTTTTGCCCTGTTTTAATAACAGAAATCGGTAGAAGTTGTAGCAAGTACAACCTTTGAAGCTCATCTTGGAAAAGATCAGCCAGAACCACGAGTGAAACCCTCTCGTCTAGTGAAAAAAACAGGAGCGTGCCTGTCGTCTCCATAATCAGCAGCCCAGTAAATGAAACCCTCGCACCGGGTTAATTCTTTTTAACTAAGTATGATTCTGCTGGTGAGTTGCAATTTCGAAGAGAAGTAGGCATTCCTTCATTTGTTCAACCGGTCAACGATTTCCTTTAGATTCTGTTTGCGAATTCGCAGTTTCAAATTCTTGGAGAGTTGGTTTTGACTGTCACGAAGATCAAACACAGGAGGCTGGGCAGGTGTCAGTTTAGCTTAAGTAAAACCATGCGTTTTTTCTCCCTCCCTATTTTCTTGGCAAACACGCGGAAATAGGCATGAACGTTCCTGGTTCTCAATCCCTTACGCATCCTGCTTACAAACTAAAATGAAGATTTCGTGTGGGAAAGGAGGCTGTTCACTGTGAGTGCAAATCAAAAGGTACACATTTCATTTGCTGGCTTGTAAGGGGATAGATAGCGTTGCTGATTAAAGCACCGAGATACAATGAACAGGCCAGAGCCAGGACTAAATATCAGGAAAATACACTGGACAAGAGACAGAGAAAAAATAAGTTACGCACTCACCCCAAGTGGAGGCATTCTGAACTTCAGAGTCTGAGTTTGTGGCTGCTTGGAGGGAAAGTACCTCTGAGAAAGAAATGTTATTAGCTTTTACCATATTGTTTCATATTCCCTTAAAAAAGCACTTTTCATATCTTGCCTCCATACTGCCTTTTGAAATCCATTTAATCTGTAAGGAGCAACTTTATCATGTTGTGGATTTAGCCTCCCTACTCCCTACCCCACCCCCCTCCTGTAACCTGGTGGTCTTACTGAGTAGAAGACCAAGTTGATATGCTACGTACCACTGTAATTGCTTTTTCCTGATCTCTCTCCCATTCACTATTTATCATCCCTGGCCACGTCACATCAAAGTGGTTACCATGACAACCCCCTCAACATGTTGCGGAGGACCAGAAGCGCACTGCTTCTCTGGGTCTCCTGTTCTTTCTGCGCCCCCCGCCCCCCCCTCCTTTTTTTAAACCTTGCTATCCGTCTTTCTTTCTGCGTCTCTTTTTTTCCGGCAATTGTTTCGCAATTAAAGTTGGCGGGGTGACGATTTGCGAGTGGGGCGGGGGTTGGTGGTGGTGGTGGTGGTGGTGGCGGGGACCATGTGGACAGACCTCCGTGTAGCTGCACTGCAGCTACATTCAGCTCTAAGAAGCGTCTTTTGTGCCAGCAGGTGACACCTCCATTATACTGATGCGCTCTGCCCAGGTCCTTTCAAGCTGAACACTTTGCCTTTTGTGAAGCAGCTGCAGGTCAGACAGGTCAGAGCTTGAGATGACAAGTCCTGCGTTATTCCCAATCATTGCGCTCTGCTCCAGACTGCATTAAGGTGGCCAGCTTGGCTGAATTCAGCTTAGTCCAGTTCTTTGCAGTTTTCGCCACTTTGCTCAGCTGAACACAGACAAAAGCAGCCACTCGAATAGCGCTGACCTTTCAACTCCTCCACAATAACAGGAAGAGCGGATCTGTCCTTGGAGGGGAAAAATAAATGACCTGGTTATTCAGTGCGAGCAATATTAGTAGGAACCCCATTGCTGGGAATGTTCATTTAAAAGGAACCTTTGCTCGGAGTCCAATTAATTCTACGAAAGTGAAATGATTGCCTGCAAAGAATATCAAACCTTCCAACGTTAAAATGTCCATTTCAGGGCTACATTGTCAGAGTAATTAGTCCAGCCCCACACAACATCCAAAACTTCAAATACAAACACTTTCAGAGTGTGTGTGTGCTCACGCTTGTGGGAGCCCTTTTCACTGAAATTAGCCTGAATTGTTATGGTTTTTTTGTGCTTAACACTGCTTAGTGGATTTGTCACGGTGCTCCCTCACCAGGTAAAACAGTACTGGGTTAATCTAGAATACAGGACAGTTGGGGGGAAATAGCCAGGATAATCCTGGAAATTCGGAAGATTTTATTTACAAAGGAGATTATTCTGTCTTGTGCGTGCCCTCACTAAGATCCTAAGGAACTGATTGCTTCCAGAATGGTTTCGATTAAGATCCAGCCATCTATATGTCTGCAGCATAAATTCGGTGAGTTATAACTGGGAAAGCTTTGGGAATCAGTCTTACTCCCTATGAAACAGTGGCAGAATGGCAGAATGTGACATCAGTGAACCCCTTCCCTTTCCCGGCTTGGTTTCTGCAGTGATTTGCAAGGAATGTCAGTGGCCTCCAGTGTGCTGACATTGCTTCTGTGGCATCAGCAGACAGGCACCTAATTTATGTAGGGCATCTGTGCCACTATAGGGACATGCCAGCTTCATGGAGCCAGCTCAGCATTGGAGAGGACACACACTATGACCCACACTACCTTCACTCTCTCCCAGGGGCCTAGCCACTAATTTGGTCAAAGCCGCTAGTGCCATGGTGTGCATAGTCGAAACTGGTGGTGTCATGGGGTGAATGTTTGAAGTTAGCAGTATAATGGGGAGAACAGTTGAATCTGGCAGTGCCCTGGGACGAATGGCCAAAGCTGCCAGTGCTGTAGTGTGCACAGTCAAAGCTGGCAGTACCACAGAGCAAACAGTTGAAACTGGCATTGCAGTGGTGTGACTGAGAACTATGGTTGTTGGCTGCCAACTATGAGCTGATTGTTATCAAAGTCCCCGAACTGCTGTTGCCATTGTAAATGTCTTTCAAAAATCAACCTCGGAAGTTTCAAGTACCATTTAATAAGAGGGTGAGGCAATATATACAGTTGCTACTAGAATTCTGTTGACACTCCCTGCCCTGTAACTCCAGTCAAGAATGTGCAACTTGAAACATTATAGTCATGTTGCATTCCAATGTATGAATCAGACCTGCTGGATTCCAACTTATGAATGAAGAAAAAAGGCATTTATCTTGCACTTCTCACAACCACTGGCAATGAAGTACTTTTTGAAGTGTAGTCACTGTTGTAATGTAGGAAACATTACAGCCAATTTGCGCACAGCAAGCTCCAACAAACTGCTAACATGATAATGACCAGATAATCTGTTTTTTATGATGTCAGTTGAAGGATAAGTATCGGCCAGGACACCAGGGAGAACTCCCCTATTCTTCAAAATAGTACCATGGGATCTTTGACATCTCACCTGAAAGGCAGCACTTCTGACAGTGCAGCAATCCCTCAGTACTGCACTGGAGTGTCAGCCTGGATTTTTGCACTCAAGCCCTGGGAGTGGGACTTGAACCCAAAACCTTGTGATACCCAAAACCTTGTGGTGATGCTGCCAATTGAGCCATGGCTAATACTCATATCTCAGAGTCAGCCTGGTCACATTACAAACATTGCTATAACTATATATAAAGTTCTCAGATGAATCATGGTTGCCTAAGTCACTTACTGGGTGATGGGAATGCGATGCTTACAGTAGGGGAAACATTTCAACACCAATGCAACTGCTATCTTTGGGATGTGGACTGTACTTTGACAAGTTCTTGTGACTGGATTTAAAGCGTTAGCCACCAAGCCAATACAAAAAAAAAGCCCCTTAATTTTTGTCACAATGAATGATGTGACCATGGATGTTTTTTGGGGGTTGGGTATAAGCTAAAATGCTAAAATGACCTTCCTCCTCTGTTCATCTTCTGATCTTGTGAAACTGCAACATGGATTTGAAAACAATGCACTCAATTAACTTCAGAGTTCTGCAAGTAACTTGAGGCTCACTTCCGTAAATTAATGCTATCATTTGAACTCAGAGTAAATTACAGTTTTGTTACAGACTGCCAAACATCCAAAATTATAGGTCGCAACTTCAGTTAAAAAATAGTCCGATTAGAGCCTTTTTTATTAAAGGTTTCTCTTTGGTAATAGGCTCCTCAAAACAGCAGCTCATTTGCCAAAAACATTTGCCTAAAACCCAGTCTTTTAAGGGCTAATATTTAATCTCATGTTAAAGATAAATAGCTCTTTACCACTGCTGCGTGCACTTGGACTGCTGAGTGCTTCTAATCCTTTGCTGCTTCATTTAAATTCACCGATAAGTCCTGTAAGGTTTTGTGTTGTGGTGTGCAAGCGAAAGCCTCTGACCCGTTTGCAGTGCGCTTCTGTTTCAGCATTCAGATGCGGATTAAGTGCAGGGCCAGAGAGGTTAATGCTCTCCCCCCACCGCCCCCAACCAAAAACCATGCAAAAATTGCGATGATTTATTGCTAGGAGCCAGACCACTCTGAACCCCACTGAATATACATGAGTCTTTCAACAAACATCGGGGAGACCTCTGTGACCCCGGCTTTCTCTGTGCCTTCAATGGCATGGCAGATGCACGTTGCCACAACTCAGGGGAATAGAACCTATTCAGAACTGACAACTTGACGATGGAGAGGAGAGCTTTTTACAAGCGGTCTCTTGTGTCTGTTCCTCAACCTCAGCACTTGCTGGGTGTGTTATTAATCTGCTTAATAATGATCCAGATTTCAGCATGAAGGAGTATGAGTGGGTGCTCCATCTTTCTCAAGCCACATCAACATTTGCATCGTCTCCTCTCTTTTTCAATTCCGTCTACTCCTGGAAGCAATGACTCATAAGATACATTTCGACTTCTAAGGGCATTTACCATCAGTGAGGGGAAAAAGGGAGTGCATTTATATGGCGCCTTGCATGGACTCAAACCAACGAATTTAAGTACTTATGAAGTTTAGAGAGAGTTCTCCCTGGTGTCCTGACCAATATCCCTCACCCAATATCATGAATACAGATTAACTGGTCATTATCACATTGCTGTTTGAAGGAGCTTGCTGTGCACAAATTGGCTGCTGCTTATTCTACATACCAACAGTAACTACGCTTCAAAAAACACTTCATTGGTTGGAAAGAGCTTTCACCAAAGGCACTGTGTAAAAAAGGCAGGTCTTTCTTTTACTATTAACCTAATTTGGTTGCAGTTTGCACGGGCCAAGGTGCTTGCAATTTGTTTAGATCATATCAAGAGGCACAAGTGTGCAATCAACTGCACTGGCAATAAACCAAATCATCAGGCCCCATAACTCTTTGGAACAGCAGCTCCTGAAGCAGTTAATTGAAATTTCAACAGCTAACAGCAAATTGTTACATACCTGGAGCCAAGGTTTCTGTTGCATCTGCCAAATGTTTGCTCTTTTTTGAAGCTGGATAGGGTCTCTTCACAAATCCTGCATTTCCCCCATTCAACCCCTGTAGTATTTGGTCCAGTCTGGTAAGGGGAAACCCAACGTTGTAGTTACACTTGCCATATGTACTTGGTACATCTTTCCTTCAGAAGGTAATGCAATGCCATTCAGTGGAAGATAGCCTTTGCTGTTCTTGTTCTTATTTCTCCAATTCCCCTGATGCAGTTAGCAGAAGAGTGAATAAGCAGCAGAATTTCCAGGCCTCCTCAGTTGTTTCTCAGTTAATGATTCTTTGCTTGTAATTATAAATCAGGGCTGGGAATTTTGAATTTCCCAATTACTCTTGTCAAAATTCTACAGTCACTGCTCTTGAAATTGATAAACTTGGAACTGGGAAAGAATTCTTCAGGAAATGTAGGAGCCACTTATTTAGTTTTCTTAAAATTGGTTTCTTTTCCCTCTCAACCCCAACCCATGCCCACCCCCCTGCCCCCCAAATCCCAGCCAGTTCCATGGGTGTCAGCTGCCCTCCTGTGCTTTATCAAAATGGCCGTTTGTTGTGGTGGTTGGCCATTCCACTGTGGGGGCCATCACAGCTGAGCCAGGCACTGTCTATTTGAACACATGTTGCAAGCAGGGCTCACTGGTTAATCAACAAGAAAGGGGACCCCAAAATGATTCTCCCCTTCTTAGCAGACAATACCGCAGGCAATGACAGCAATGTTGCTGCTGTCCCAAGCTAGATCCAATAACACAGCAGAGACAGCGGATCAAACATGGGGTCTCCAGTCTGTGCAGTTCAGTCCCACTTCACCTTTGCTACTGGGGCTATCAGGTGACCATTGCCACTACTTTTTAAAAAATCCTTGATTAACCCTACAAGTGGAGCAGTATAGGAGCAAGGCAAGCCCAGTCAGATACAGTTGAGATAAGTTCAAAGTCCAAACTCCCTGACAAAGCCCCACAAAAGCAGATTAACAGCATGTTGTTTAATAAAATGCAGACTAGTCTTTGGAACTTTTCTATATTAAACAGAGACACCGCTGCTCCTATATGCATCTACAAGAATGAACACTTAAAGAGAAAGTGCCTGCCTTAGTCCCCCTTTCGGTGATAAAACAATTGCAGAGAATTGTGATTAAAGTTAACACTCCTTTTGCTTGTTGCAGTTTATCTCTATTTTCTGTTCTGTTCTCCTCTCCTCCCCTGAAGGCATCCACTCAATGCTGGGGTGTAGTTTCTCAAGTGCTGGCAGCTCTCCAGTAACATGCCCACATGCCCAATCTCCTGGGCACTGAGGGAGCCGATTTCGAACCTGCCAACCAGGCCATAAAGTTGGCATTACGGATTGGCCACCCATGATAGAAGCCACACCCACAGATGTCTGAATAGTCAGCTGGCTATTTGACTGTCGAGGATCACAGCTATACCCAATCCTGCGCTTACACCATGCCTACACACAGCCACACATTCTAGCAACGGTCACTGAACAGAAACTAGAAAGAGCTTGCATTTACTCAGTGCCTCAGACCATCCCAAAGAGCTTTACAGTCGATGAAGCACTTTTTAAAATGTAGAGAAATGCAGCAACCAATTCACACAAAGTCCCAGGAGGTAAATGAAAAGATAATCTGGGTTTATGTTTTGGCAATGTTGGTACTGAAAATCAGTAAACAGCAACAACTTGCATTTATATAGTGCCTTTAACATAGAAAACCTTCCAAGGTGTTTCACAAGGGCATTATCAACCAAAATTTGACATCGAGCCACATAAGGAGATACTAGGGACAAGAGACCAAATGCTCCGTCAAGAGGTAGGTGTTGAGGAGTGTCTTAAAGAAGGGCAGAGGTGGAGAGGATTACAAAGGGAATGCCAGAGTTTTGGATCTAGGCAGCTGAAGACACAGCCACCAATACCTTGTGCCTTTCATGGGAGCAACATACAAATTAACCTAACAGTTTATGACAGAGGTAGCAAATAGGACAACCAGCTCCCTCCCCTCTATTCTAATACAGCTATGCATAATCCTGTGCTTTAATTTGCATATGATTGTTTACTGCAATCTGTTCAGTGCCTCCTAGATCTGTGCACCTCAACCGTAGCCATGGTAGAATTACATTATTAAAGGAATGTGCATTAACTATAGATAAATTATTCAGTAGCCGCATTCTCTGCATAAGGAAGTGCAGGCCTATTCTTGAGACTATTTGCTTCTGATCCAAACAAGCTATCAGTATGTGCCCAGATATAAAAAGGAAGGGAGGGGGCGATAATTTGCAGCTGATTGGCTGGAATAAATCGCAAGAGAAGATTCTCATTGGAGATAAATTATATTAAAAACTCAGCAAAGACGTCATTTGGATTGACCACTTCTCCTGATAAAATTGGTTGGAAAATAACTGCCTTTTTTGTATGGAAACAATGCTTTAATCTTGTAAACCATGTGGAAAATTCAGATTTAAATTAAAATTCAAATTAAACTGTGGCAATGGGATAAGGTTACACAGGCTCAAAATAATGAGTGGAAAATGTTATCATCAACATCAGATTTATTTGCACAAAGAGTGACAAATACACAAGTGAAAATCCTGGTATCACTGAAGAAATAAATGAGGCGGTTGTTAGTCCTTTCTGGAATCATGAACTGAATGGGATTCCTAATTTGTATCCTTTGTATGAGGCGACACAGGGTTGCCCAATTGTCACCACGTGAAAAATCAAACAACAGCCTTCCCCCCACTTTAAAGAGGAGAAATTGATAACTCAATCAGAAAACCAAAGAAAATGTTTAAAACTTAAACAACAATCTTATTACTATTATCCATTCCGCACTGCCGTCCCTGCAGTGCCCATGCTGGTTGCAGAACGTCTCGAGCAGACTGGTGGAGAGACCGTGCGCTCCTTCTCCAGGGCCACCAGGGTGTGTCCTGATCTGTCTCACCCGTGTGACTTAGACCCTGGCTCCGTGCTGTTGCTGTGCACTAGAGACACTTCTGGTGAAAGGCTAAAACTACAGCTTTTCAGTCAGCATATGAATCCGTTTCACTTGTTTTCAAATCCCTCCATGGCCTCATCCTTCCTTATCTTGTAATCTCCAGTCCCTCAACTCTCCAAGATCCCTTTTAAGACACCCCTTGACACCTACCTCTTTGACTAAGTTTCTGATCACCTTATGTGACTCTGTGTCAAATCCTATAAAGTGCCTTAGGAAGGTTTTTCCACCATTAAAGGTATATAAATATAAGTAGTTGCTGTTGTTACTCTCTATCATTTGCTTGTTCAGTTTCCATTGAAGCTTTGCCTCTTACACATTTTTTATGATTTCCTTTTTAAAGAATTTTGAAAAGATCAAAACAAACCCCAATGAAGTCTCAGAAAATTTCTTTCAGTACTGAATTTTAAATGTCTAAAAATAAGTTGCAAATGCTGGCGGGAGAGAGGGGAAAGACTAATTGGAGAGCTATTTCAAAGAGCTAGCACAGATATGAGGGGCTGAATAGCCTCTGTCTGTGCTGTTTGATTCTGATCGATATGATTTTATGAAAACCATTATAAACACACAAAACCTATAATGTAATTGTTGACCAGTTCAAAGATGTACCTTGTAGCTTATATTCTATCTTTATCCTGTTCAGACACTGACGTGCTCAAACCCCTTTTAAATGCCCACTAATTTATTCATTACTGTCTAAGTAGTGGCGTCTCTGGGAACAGTATTGCCTGCTGTACTCAGCCCAGTCATCATTTCACTCAGATTAAATGCCTGATGTCTCCTCCACTCTGCTATTTTTACTGTCCTTTTGGTTTGGTCAAACCTCTGTTTGCAGTTCAATACACCAGCTGCTGCACGAAAAGTTGCTGAAAAAAAGAGACATGCTGTTGATGCTTTTCGTCTTGCACTCATCAGGACAGATGCAAGAATGCCAAATTTCAAGGGAACAAGAAGTTATAATGCATAAGAAAAGGGATGCTGATTGGTTGGCAAGTCGGCTCTGATTGGTCAAGATGTTGCCATGGTGAATGCGCCAGGGAGCTATTTCCCCTATGCTTTTGTTTATTCAAAAAAGGTACAATGTCTGGACATGTTCCTTTTGCCTGCAGAGGACAGGTCCCCAGTGATGAATATGCATAGCTTCTAGCATTGCAAGCCCGACTAATAATCTTAAATTGGTTGTTAGTGTGATTCTTAGCACACTCAGGATTGTTCAGCAAGTGCTGTCCAATTGCAGAATTACATCTAATGTCAAACATTATGTTCTGAGTTTTGCAAGCATGGACTGGTTGAATACTGCCAGTGCTCTGCCTATTGCAAACAGCTGATGGGATGTCCTGTTTGATATGATTCACCAGTCGGGTCGTATGGCCTACGTACCTGGCATTGCATTGGCACTGAAATTCATATCCATGGTTTTGCCATGGGTTCCCCCCTAGGCCCAGCTCTCACTAACATTTTCATTGGTTTCCACGAAAAACGAGTTTTCGATGGAATGGCCCCTAGCCTCCTACCCTTTGCATCCTTCCAATACATAGGTGACATGTTTGCTATATTTGACTCTGCAGCTGCACATACTCATCATGTACATGCTGGCTCTCTGCAAGATTAACTTAACAAGGCCCACTCCCTCACCTTTTCCCCATAGCCATGCGTCTGATGCCCTTGTCCTTTCAGGTGGTAGCAGTTGTGGGTTTGGAAGGTGCTGTCGAAGAAGCCTTGATGAGTTGCTGCAGTGCATCTTGTAGATGGTACACACCGCTACTACTGTGGGTCGGTGGTGGAGGGAGTGGATGTTTGTGGATGGGGTGTCAAACAGCTGCTTTGTCCTGGATGGTGTCGAGCTTCTTGAGTGTTGTTGGAGCTGCACTCAAGTGGAGAGTATTCCATCACGCTCCTGACTTGTGCCTTGTAGATGGTGGACAGGCTTTGGGGAGTCAGGAGGTGAGTCACTCGTCGCAGGATTCCCAGCCTCTGACCTGCTCTTGTAGGTTCCAAAGGAATATCTTGGCCGCAGAACTCTCTGGGACGCCCGGAAGTTGTGAAAGGTGCTGTGCAGATGCAAGTTCTTTATTGTCTAGTTCAGTTACACACCCTGTTTACCAACTTAGTGGAGTCATAGATTATAGAATAGAACCATACAGCACAGTAGGCCATTCAGCCCACCATGTTTGTGGCCAGTTCTTTGAAAGAGTTATCCAATTCATCCCACTCACGTATTTAACCCCATATCCCAGAACTGAACTGAACCTGGACCCAAACAGAAATGGAGCTCATAGTGCCGTATCATTGTTGATCCCAAGGAAGGCCCCAGTCACAAGAACATAGGTCACCATAGTCTTTGAGTAACTCGGCTCCAGCTATTAATGTGGCATATACTGTTTTTCTGAATCAATCCTCTCTGTGTACGATAAGATTTGTGTATGATTCAAATAGAAAGTTAGTTTTCACTTTGTTTCTCTTCATTTGCATATTCAAAAATTCAGATTGAACACCAGCTGCATAGGTGAAAATTGGGAATAGTTATTAGTAAAACATACAGAAAAGGACTAATATTTGTGTTTTGGTTAATAAAAATAAAAACTTGTTTATGCAAAGTGATTTATCTCTCTCAGAAACATCCCAAAGTCAAGTACAATGATTTGCTTTGAATTAACATCACTGTTTTGCAGGTAAAGAACAACAGGATGATAAACAGTTGATATATTTTTATGGCACTGGTTGAGTTTATCCATTTAGGACAAATTACAACAGAAGATGATGGATGCGATGCCGAGTTTAGTGCTGATGATCAAGATCCAGAATCCTGTGGCAGCCGTTGGAGGATGAACCACTTCCATTGCTTTGTAACGGCTAAAGAAACATTGAAATATCTCTCTATCCCCCAAAATATAACCACAATCGTTTACCAAGGGAAAGATGGTGCAGTATCTGATGGGAATAATTTAAAAAATATAGTGCAATCTGGTCACTGAGATAAACACTTGTTACTGTGAGAAAAAACATCTTAATTTCACCAGTGAAATTACTGGATGTGATCTGACTCTAATAGCTTCCACATCCTGCTCCAGTAAGTGATTATGTGTCTAGAAGATCAATTAGATTAGCTGTAATTTCCAATATTGGTTCCTGTAATGGAGATAGAAGCTGGGAGGGAGAGACAGATGGAGACTGGGGTGCATAAATACAGAGAGGAAGTGCTGAAACCAAATGGAAGATGCTGGGAAGGAAAAGGCCAGATTAAATAGAGACAGAGTGCAGCAGGTATTTGGAAGTGATATTGTGCAGGATACTGGGAGACAACCTCTAGATCTTTGCTATTAATGGTGTGTCAAGGGCAATGTTAAAAGTATACTGGGTTCTGTCCCTGGTTCTCTTTGCTCCCCAGCCTTAGTTACTGGGTTCCAGCTCTCACTGCTTGATCTCTGGTCCGGTTACTGGCCTCTTGATGACAAAAAGGCCGGCTGATGGAAAGAGACACAATAAATCAGAGAAAGGGATGAGACAGCAAATTTAAAAAAAGGTTGGGAGAGATACATACGACTGAGTTAGTGTGTAAAACAGAGCTCTGTATCACTTAGGTATGCTTGTGTTTCTGTTTGGTGATGTCTGTGTGTGTCAGAGTCTTGTGTGTCCATCTCTGCCTATGTGCATTATTGTCAATTGTGACACAAAGGACAGAATCAGAGAGCACGGAAATTGCAGGGGCCAGTGCTGTCGATCTCCATTTACACACTGTGCAATATGGTTTCAAAAACTCACTACAGGCCAATATGGGAGTAATGCAATGGAGAAAGTAGAGAGACAGGGAGGTTTAGGGAGTTCCAGATCTTAGGGCTAGAAGGCTAAAGGCGTGGCCATCAATAATACTCAAGAGGCCAGAATTGGAGGAGTGTAGGTATCCTGGGGAGTTGTAGAGGAGGAGGTTCCAGAGATAGGGAGGGGTGAGGCCATGGAAGGATTTGAAAACAAGGATGTGAATTTTAAGGTCAAGGCGTTGCTTGACCAGGAGCTAATGTAAGTCAGAGAACACAGAGGTGATAGGGGAACGGGACTTGGTATGAGTTAAGACACGGGCAGCAGAGTTTTGGATGACCTCATGTTTAGAGAGGATAGAATGTGGGAGAGCAGCCAGGACTGCATTGGAATGGTCGAGTCTAGAGGTAACAAAGGCATGTATGAGGGTTTCAGCAGCAGATGAGCTGAGGCAGGGATGAAGACGGGCGATGTTACAGGGTTGGGGGAATGGGCGGTCTCAGTGATGGCACGAATATGATATCCTTTTAAACATTTCCCCCTTCAAGTACTTATCCAATTCCCCTTTTGAAAGTTACTATTTAATATTCCACCAACCTTTCAGGCAGTGCATTCCAGACCTTAAAAACACACTATGTAAAATAAAGGAATGAAATCTCGCGTTACTCTTGGCTGATCTACCCTATTCAGTATCTGATGCAAAAAAACCAGTTTCCTTACACTCACATCCCTCACCTTGATGAAGACAAACAGCCCTTCCAAACAAATTAGAATGTACTGTCCTCAAACTGTTTGCAGTGCTTGTATTTAAGCTGAATTTGCAGTATTTGTGCTCAGCACTATTGAAGCCTCTTTTGTCCCTCTTTATGTACCTTAAGATTAAAGACTTTTCTACTCTTCAATTCACTCCTCACACACTGCCAGACCATCACCCCACCCCCCCTTACCCATTTCCCTCAGCTCCAGCCCCATGAGAAAGCAGACATTCACAGCTCTATGCTGTCTGCTGCCTGAAGCTGAGGTCATCTTCCCATATCTAAAAAAACTGCCACAAATCACCTCCACAAAGCAAAGCTTTCACTGCCTCGGGGTCTATTCATCAGCACTTCCCAGTGGTGACCTGACCCAGCCCCTCAGTTAAACGGGTGTGGGGGAAGGGAGAGATTGACTGCTCAGGGAGTGAGGTAATCTAGCAGATGGTGTTTTACAGGACAGATTTGTTGCTGGTCTGTTTGCTAGAATACGTAAGGGAGAACCCTGAAAGTTCCCATGACGGAATTCACAGTGAAATGTTGGTGTGTTCTTTGTGTTCAGTGCTGTTCGATTATTGATCAGACTGCACACGCTCCCCACTCCCACCATGATCTCCCCTCCACTTGAGGTACTGACTCTTGCTGGGTGCTAGCAACCCTTCTGCGCCTTATCCATGAGTCCATTCTTCCTCGATGAACCTGGAAGGTAATTGTCCACAAGCTGCTCAACTGCAGAGGCATCACAGCTGAGGCTAAGCAATGTCCCATTGCGCAGCCAGTGCAGTCTGCAGCGTGGGCCACTTGGTAGCAATCAGGAGTGGGAACCCTGGCTGATTTTCCCTCCTTATTTGCTAACCTAAAAGTATAATTTTTCACTGTTTATTTGTTAGAAATCATACAAGAGAAAGAGAGATCTGCATTTATATAGAGCCTTTCATAACCTCAGGATGTCCCAAAGCGCTTTACAGCCAGTGGAGTGTAATCACTGTTGTAATGTAGGAAAGGCAAAAGACACTTTACACACAGCAAACTCTCACAAACAGCAATGTGATAATGACCATATAATCTGTTTTTTTGTGATGTTGGTTGACGGATAAATATTGGCCAGGACACTGGGGATAAGTCCCCTGTTCTTCTTTAAATAGTGTCATGGGATCTTTTACATCCACCTGAGAAGGCAGATGAGAGCCTTGGTTTAACGTCTCATCTGAAAGACGGCACCTCCAATACTGCAGCACTCCCTCAGTATTACACTGGAGTGTCAGCCTGGATTATGTGTTCAATTCTCCCTACAGTGCAGTGGGTTTCAGACTTCAGTGCACAGTCAGCCTTGGGCAATATTACAGAAGCATCTTGAAACAGGCCGTATGAAGGAGAGAGGAAACGAGAAACAGAATGAGAGAGAAGTTGAGGGGAGTGAGCAAGGAACAGGATGAGAAAGAGTGATGACTACAGAATCTGACACTGAAGTCTGAAAAGTGAGTCAGGCCTGACAGAGGGAGGAGGAATTTGTCAAACCAATGTCCCACTGCTCCCGCAACATGATGTATTGAATGGCAAGGAAAATAAGAACAATTTATTCATTCTGTATAAAAGGAGTTACTGGAATTACTTCAATCCAAGGCAAATAAACTGCTTAGAAAAAACATTAACATTGTTATTGACTGGGATTCTATGCAAACATGGCAAATGTACAACATAGTCCTTTATAGTCAGGACGTGCAGGCCAATGAATAGCTGTCCCACTTTCAGATACATTCAAACTGCACTAGACCAAACTGGGGGAGAGGGGCACGGCATACAAATTGTTGTGATGTGTTTCAATCACAAACAACTGTTAGAAAATTCAACACTGAATAGACTTTACAGCACATACTCACGTCGACAGCCTTCAACAGCTCAAAGGTGAAGTACCAGCTGTTTATACCGGTGCCCACAGTAACTAACCATTAATACCGGTGCCCACAGTAACTAACCATTAACACTGGTGCCCAAAGTAGCTGACCATTAACACTGGTGCCCACAGCAGCTGACCATTAACACTGGTGCCCACAGCAGCTGACCATTAACACTGGTACCCACAGTAGCTGACCAGTAACACTAGTGCCCACAGCAACTAACTGTTTACACTGATGCCCACAGTAACTGACCACTAACACCAGTGCCCACAGCAACTGACCATTAATACCGGTGCCCACAGCAACTGACCATTAACACCAGTGCCCACAGTAACTAACCATTAACACCAGTGCCCACAGTAACTAACCATTAACACTGGTGCCCACAGCAAATAACTATTTATACTGATGCCCATAGTAACTGACCACTAACACCAGTGCCCACAGTAACTAACTGTTTACACTGATGCCCACAGTAACTAACCATTAATACTGGTGCCCACAGTAGCTGACCATTAACACTGGTACCCACAGTAGCTGACCAGTAACACTAGTGCCCACAGCAACTAACTGTTTACACTGACGCCCACAGTAACTGACCACTAACACCAGTGCCCACAGTAACTAACTGTTTACACTGATGCCCACAGTAACTAACCATTAATACTGGTGCCCACAGTAGCTGACCATTAACACTGGTGCCCACAGTAGCTGACCATTAACACTGGTGCCCACAGCAAATAACTGTTTATACTGATGCACACAGTAACTGACCACTAACACCAGTGCCCACAGTAACTAACTGTTTACACTGATGCCCACAGTAACTAACCATTAATACCGGTGCCCACAGTAACTAACCATTAACACTGGTGCCCACAGCAAATAACTGTTTACACTGATGCCCACAGTAACTGACCACTAACAGCAGTGCCCACAGTAACTAACTGTTTACACTGATGCCCACAGTAGCTGACCATTAACACTGGTGCCCACAGTAGCTGACCAGTAACACTGGTGCCCACAGCAACTGGCTGTTTACACTGGTGCCCACAGCAACTAAATGTTTACACTGGTGTCCACAGTAGCTGACCATTAACACCGGTGCCCACAGTAGCTGACCATTAACACTAGTGCCCACAGTAGCTGACCATTAACACTAGTGCCCACAGTAGCTGACCAGTAACACTAGTGCCCACAGTAGCTGACCAGTAACACTAGTGCCCACAGCAACTAACTGTTTACACTGATGCCCACAGTAACTGACCACTAACACCAGTGCCCACAGCAACTGACCATTAATACCGGTGCCCACAGCAACTGACCATTAACACCACAGCAACTGACCATTAACACTGATGCCCACGGTAAGTGACAATTTACACCAGTGACCACACTAACTGGTATTACCCCCTCTTGTCCTTTGTCTTATACACTGAAGATATTCAGTTGATGTTACACTTAGTTAACAGGGTGAATCAAGTACTTGATGTGTTTCAAAGTCACTTGATTCATTTAATTTCTTTAAACCCAATTCTAATTTACTGGCAGGACCACTGTCGGATTCTAGACGACCTTCCTTAATTATGACACATCAGGACAACACAGTGGAACGCTCTAAAAGATGAGGTGAGAAAGAGTGAAAAGCAGGGAATTGTTTTTTGATTCCGTCCTGGGAATTGAGCCAATCAGATCTTTTTTTGTAGAACAAAAGCATTTAAAGTGTCACTGACGCTGACAAAGATTTTTACTAAATTACTCCTAGACGGTGTTGCTCATGTTTAATCTAAGATTTGCTGCAGCCCAAGTGTAACAGCAGTCTCCTTTTTTGTCATATTGCATTTATATAGCACATCTTATAGGGCCTACCAAGGCACTTAACAGCCAGTTGTGAAGTGTAGCCACTCTACGTAACATGGCAGCCAATTTTGCACACAGCAAGCTCCAACAAACAGCACTGTGATAATGACTAGACAATCCCTTTTAGTGGTAAGTAACAGCCAGGAAACAAGTGGGAACTCCATTGCTCTTCTTCTGATCAGGTCCATAGGATCTTTTGCTTCCACTCAAGAGGGCAGATAGTGACTTGGTTTAACATCCCATCTGAGAGCCAGTACCTTCAACAGTGCAGCACTCCCTCAGCACCACACTGGAGTGTCAGGCTTGATGTTTGTGCTCAAGTCCTGAGTTGAACCCACAACCTTTTGACTCAGAGGAGCAAGTGCTACCCACTGAGCCACAGCTGTCAACCAAATGTAGAAGCTCTTCAGTTCTGAAGAAAAGTCATACGGACTCGGAACACTAACACTGGTTCTTCTCCACGGATGCTGCCCAACCCGCTGAGTTTTTCTAGCACTTTTTTTTTCAGATTTCCAGCATCCGCAGTATTTGGCTTTTACTAACCAAATATAGAAAATCTACTGGTGATGCAGCATGACAGACTCAATGGAGATACGTCACTTTCCTCACAAATCCTAAATATAATTGTAATCTGCCACTTGTGAATCTGAATTGCTTGTAAATTTGTCAGCTATGCTCTGGGTATTATAGTTCCATGCATTTTTCCAGGACTGTACTCTCTCAACAACAACTGAAAATTGCAACACCCCTTCGTTAAATTTTCAACTAAAGCACCAGGCTTCATAAAGACAGGAAGGCCCATCTGAGAGAAGCTGCTTAGAAACATTTCCAACAGAAACTGCCAGTGTTATGGGTATGTTTACTATGTTTAATAAGTTTTCTGTATGTTTGAGCTGTGCACACTCACCTGTGTGAAGAAAAACACAGTGGGGGAAAAAACAATGCAGAAATTATTTGTGTAAGTTGAATGGTTTTGTGCTGTTATCGCTTATGAACAGATGGGAAAATGTACTGGGTAGAGTAGTGGAATCCAGAACGTTAGAGATGTTCAAAATGCAAATGAATGCCAGGCTGGGTGAGTTGGCATATCAGAGGGATGCATTTCAATGGGTAGATTGGCCTTTTCTCATCCTTCGTTTTCCATCTGATTCTTCTTTGGTTTTAGTTTTTTTATTTGTTCTTGGGATCTGGGAGTCGCTGGCCAGGCCAGCATTTATTGCCAATCCCTAGCTGTCCTTGTGAAGGTGGGGGTGAGCTGCCTTCTTGAACCGCAGCAGTCCATGTGGTGTAGGTACACCCACAGTGCTGTTAGGGTGTCCCAGGATTTTGACCCAGCGACAGTGAAGGAACGGTGATATATTTCCAAGTCAGGATGATGAATGGCTTGGAGGGGAACTTCCAGGTGGTGGTGTTCCCATGTGTCCGCTGCCCTTGTCCTTCTAGATAGTAGTGGTCGTGGGTTTGGAAGGTGCTCTCAAAGGAGCCTTGGTGAGTTGCTGCAGTGCATCTTGTAGATGGTACACACTGCTGCCAGTGGTGGAGGGAGTGAATGTTTAAGATGGTGAATGGGGTGCCAATCAAGCGGCTGCTTTGTCCTGGGTGGGTGTCAAGCTTCTTGAGTGTTGTTGGTGCTGCACTCATCCTGACAAGTGGAGAGTATTCCACTCCTGACTTGTAGATGGTAAGTTACTCACTGCAGAATTCCCAGCCTCTGACGTGCTCTTGTAGCCTCAGTATTTATATGGCGAGTCCAGTTCAGTTTCTGGTCAACAGTAACCCCCCAGGATGTTGATAGTCGGGGATTCAGTGATGGTAATGCCATTGAATGTCAAGGGGCGATGGTTAGATGCTCTCTTGTTGGAGATGGTCATTGCCTGGCACTTGTGTCGCGCGAATGTTACTTGCCACTTGTCAGCCCAAGCCTGGATATTGTCTCGGTTTTGCCACTAACAGTTTTACCTGTGAGGGAAAGCAGGTTTTTATCCTTCCTGTGGATAAAGCTTTTTTGCCATCCAATTTTCTTCCCACCTCCCTCTGACTGAAAGGCTTTGACCTTGGTCACTGGTACCTCACCCAACTGTCTGTTCTTCAGGCGTAATCCTAGTTAGTGAGCAGGCAATGGGATTTTTGCCAGAGGAACCCTCATGGCCTAATGTCACCCCAAACTCATCAGATGTCCAGACATGATCACCTTCTTGCGGAATTTCACTGGATTGTGATCGAAATGGGGGAATCACAGTTGATAATTATCTCCCCACCAGCCCCAACCCCACCAACCCTCTCCCCTCTCTGACTGAGGAGACTTGCAGAAATTCGGGCAGCCCTTGGCCACCCGTGACCAGACAAGTTAGTGTGGGCGCTGAGGTTCCGGGGGTGTCTTCCAATCTGGAAGGGCAGTCTGGTACCATGGGGTGCCTAAACTTTCCTTTGACCTTTGTGTCTCTCTTTCTCCCCCCACCCTCTGGTTTACCTCTTTTCCCGCCTCTCCCTGATGGAGATTATGAACCAGTTGGCTCCACTGTTTTCTGGTCCCTGCATTTCATCCTTTCTGTTCTTGAATCTCTTTCTCAGAAATTCAAAATGGGCCTCTGCCCTCGTGAGGTTATTGTGTGGGGCCTTCACACATGGAGTAATACAGTGGCTAACTGAACCTCATCCACCCTAATGCTTGAATCATTTTAATCATGTCAAAGGTTCCGATTATACGCAGCCTTCCCCAGAATTGTTTTTCCACACAAGGAGGGCTTTGTCTGCTGTTGTCAACCCCCCTTAGCAAACTGCTGGCTCCAAGTTCCCATGGCAACTGCTGGAAGAGGTGCTGCAGAGCAAATGAGCACTTGACAGACAAGAGAAGGATGATTTCACAAGGACAAGGTTTCACATGGAAGGAGTGGGTGATTGTTCAGAATAACTACATAGAAAGAAACTCCTAATTAGTGGCTGATGCCTTTTTCTGGAGAGCAAGAAAGATCTGGGAGTTGGCGGGAGATTTGACCAATTCATTCTAAACTTTAAAAACAACTTCTGAAAGAACATAATTATGATTTTGCCAGAAATAGTGACCAGAGTAAATTTATTAATTAATCTGTTAAATCGTAGGCTGGTACCAAAAGAAATCCTTGAAAGCTGCTGGATTGTGGCAAAAACCAAACTGGTTCATGATTGTCCGTCAAGCAAGGGAACCACTACCAGGTCTGGGCATATTGAGTTCAATCCAACACACGGCTGAATCTTAATGCTCTCTAATTGATCTAGCAAACCAACATTCAGAAATAAGGAGTATCATTGTTACAAGGCAAAGGCTCAAGAAGATAGCACATCACCACCGTCTCACAAGAACTAGGGATGGGCAATAAATGCCAGCTTTGCCTTGGACATCCCAAGATGACATAAAACAAATTTAATCTGGTCACTGTGTGTTAGTAACTACACTTCAAAAGTACTTTTTTTTAATTCTTTCGTAGGATGTAGGCATCACTAACAAGACCAGCGTTTGTTGCCCATTCCTAATTGCCCTTGAACAGAGTTGCTTGCTAGGCCATTTCAGAGTCAACCACATTACTGTGGGTTTGGAGTCACATGTAGGGCAGACCAGGTAAGGATGGCAGATTTCCTTCCCTAAAGGATATTAGTGAACCAGATGAGCTTTTACAACAAAAAATGCTAGTTTCATGGTCACGTTTACTGAGACTAGCTTTATATTCCAGATTTATTAACTGAATTTAAATTCCACCAGCTGCCATGGTGGGATTTGAACCCATGTCCCCAGAGCATTGGCCTGGGCCTCTGGATTATTAGTCCAGTGATATTACCACTACACCACCATGTCCCCCTCTCCATTGGCTGTAAGGTGCTTTGGGACCTGAGGTTATAAAAGGAGCTGTATAAATGCAAGACTTTTGTTCTAGACATGGGAAGAGATACAAAGGGCAAAATAACACATCTGTTGACCCAGAGCTTGACATTGCCAGTGGCCTGGGAGACCATGGCTACTGCATTTGCATACAGTCGAATGCAGCTAAAGGCAAAACTTGTTTTCCAAAAGTGTCCGACAAACAACATAACCCATCTCACTTATTCAGCGATCCCACTGAACTAGAAAACAATTAGCCTTCCGCCATTACCTGTGGTCTCAGGAGAATGCATATCAGCAAACTGATTGTGCTGAGCAGGAACATGAGCCCATTTTCTATGAGGATTACAAATTCTACACATTGGGAGTAATTGAAAAGAGGGGTTGGTATATTAGAATGATATGTTTGGGGTGAGTGCGAATGGGTTCAGCAGACTGGCGACGCCCTGTCACATCAGCTGCAGTGATTCACATGTTACTGCACTATGCTGGGGTTGTGTACATGGCTGCTTCAAGGACAAGAAATTGCAGGTGGTCTCAGAGACTGGAGAAGTAAGTTTCTTTGATCAGCTCCTGAAAAGTTTGAGCTACTCCAGATTATTTCTTGCACTGAACATACACTTGACATGAGATGAGCTCCTGTGGCATTGCTCATGGATCAAAATATCCACAGTTGAAATCTTCTTGGGGAAGGGGAGAAGCAACAAGGAAAGGTGAAGCGAACAAGAAGAGCTGCAGTTGAAAGAGTG
This sequence comes from Carcharodon carcharias, assembly GCF_017639515.1. Taxonomy (NCBI): domain Eukaryota; kingdom Metazoa; phylum Chordata; class Chondrichthyes; order Lamniformes; family Lamnidae; genus Carcharodon; species Carcharodon carcharias. The sequence goes on along the minus strand of NC_054507.1, from coordinate 20,023,200 downwards.
GAAATTAAGGGCCAGGCTCCACTAGCACAAACCGAACTGTCAGAATGTTTTGTGGGAATTTATGAGACTGTACAGCTAATTGTATAAGAATAAGTATTGTTTCACAAACTTTTATTGTTATGCTTTTGTTAAAAAAGACTTGCATTTCTATAGCATCTTTCACAATCTCAGAGCATCTCATAGTCATAAGAGTCATAGAGGTCTACAGCACAGAAAAAGTCCCTTCAGCCCATCGATTCTGTGCCGGTCAAACAAGTACCTAACTATTCTAATCCCATTTTCCAGCACTAGGCCCATAGCCTTGTATGCAAGTGCACATCCAAATACTTCTTAAACGTTATGAAGGTTTCTGCCTCTACCACCCTTTCAGGCAGTGAGTTCCAGTTACCCACCACCCTCTGGGTGAAAAAATTCTTCCTCACATCCCCTTTAAACCTCTTGCCCCTTACCTTAACTCTATGCCCCCTGGTTATTCATCCCTCCACCAAGAGGAAAAGTTCCTTCCTGTCCATCCTATCTATGGTCCTCATAATTTTATACACCTCAATCATGCCTCCCTCAATATCCCCTCTGCTCCACGGAAAATAACCCCAGTCTATCCAATCTTTCCTCATGACTAAAATTCTCCAGCCCAGGCAACATCCTGCTAAATCTCCTCTGCACTCTCTCTAGTGCAATCACATCCTTCCTATAATGCGAATTCCAGAACTGCACACAATACTCTAACTGTGACCTAACCAGTGTTTTATACAGTTCCAGCATAACCTCCCTGCTCTTATATTCTATGCCTCGGCTAAAAAAGGCAAGTATCCCATATGCCTTCTTAACCACCTTATCTACCTGTCCCACTACCTTAAGGGATCGGTGGACATGCACACCAAGGTCCCTCTGATCCTCGGTACTTCCCAGGGTCTTACTATTCACCGTGTATTCCCATGCTGTTTGTCTTGCCCAAGTGCATCACCTCACAATTATCTGGATTAAATTCCATTTGCCACTGATCAGCCCTTCTGACCAGCCCATCTATGTATGTCCTCCTGACCATCACCCTCTGCTTCTCAAAGCACTTTACACTTCAAAAAGTACTTCCTTGGCTGTAATGTAGGAAACACAGCAGCCAATTTGCACACAGCAAGCTCCCAAGCAAAACAGCAATGTGATAATGATTGGATAATGTGTTTTAGTGATGTTGACTGAGGGACCAGGGAGAACTCCGCTGCTTTTCTTCAAAATAGTGCCATGGGATTTACATCCACCTGGAAGAGGGCTTTGGTCTAATGTCTCATCTAAAAGACAATGTAGCACTCCCTCAGCACTGAGACTGGGGTGTCAACCTAGAATGTTGTACTAAGGCACTTGAACCTGCAATCTTCTGACTCCAAGGTGAGAGGGATACCCACTATAATGTTAAAAATCTTTCTATTCATGAATGCCTTGCGAGATTAGTAAGAAACAACATGGTGTACAAAGAAATTTGCCTTTTTTTTGAGATTGGACTGGTTCAATTCTTTATGGATTATTAGGTTTTCCTCATTGTCCGCACTTACCTGTTTGTCAGTGAAACTAACATACTTTTCTTCAGCCTCAGTCTGTACTGGGGGTCCTGATGGAGTTGCTTTGAGGTGCCTTTTATTTTGGAACAAATATACTTTATTCATAAAATAGCTGAAAGAACACTACAAAACATTTTAAAACGGCTATCACAAGAAGGGCAATCATATTCAAATTTTCCACAGACCTGGACTCTGCCACTCATCCAACCTGCTTACACCCAATCCCAACGTGTCACTGCATTGATTTTATTGAGCATCCTCATGGCAACAGTGGCCGGGCTCTGGCGCAGCTGCAATCACGTGACACGGCGCCTCAGGGTCAAGGGAGGTCAACGCCATGTGACCCCGTCCCCCCCACCCACCCGCCGAGGGGGCGGGGCAGAAAAAGATGCGTGATGCGGTGAGAAAAATGGGAATGAAAAGTTCTCCTTTCTGAAAGAAAATCTATCGGGAGGAGACAAAGGGTCTGGCTTCGGTCCACAAGGCCTTTGTTTTCCGATGTGAATCCCCTTTTCATCTAGGCTGCATCTGTAACCAGGCACAGAGAGTGAGGCCGACAGAAACATTTACCAACGGCACAAGCTGCCTTGGGGGAAGAAGAGAAAAAAAAACCTACGAGCGGGAACATTCCCAACTCGTCTCCGAGAAACAGGGGGAGGGGTGAGGGATTCGCAATTTGCTAGCAAAACTCTGCAGTGCTCTGCCACCCTAAAATCAATCACGTTTTAATTAATTGCACCGCACTGACCCTTCTTGCAGCCGTCCAGCAAATTACTTTCGACAGCCTCACTGTTTGTTCATATAATCACAAGACTAAATCATTTGACTGGTGCAGAAGAATCGTCGACTTTGTTCACCCGGATGCCAATTGACTGTTGCGTTTTCCTTCAACACAGAATGTGCTGGATGTTTTTTTAACGATTTAACGATGGAGGGGAGGGGGGGGAGGGGGGGTAAAAAAAATTATTTTTCCTAGCTGAGTTGGTTTTGCAATGGGAGTTCAGACCAAGAAAAACTCGCAGGTGAGGCAAGGGGGTTCAACCAGGACACGCACAAGTATAATTCAGTGACCAAATTTAAAACAGAACTTGCCTTTATATTGTGCCATTCACAATCTCAGGGCTTTCGAAAGCGGGCTTAGCTCATTTCCACAGAGCCAGGCCCCACGAGCAGCAACCTGATAAATGATCAGGCAACCTTTCGTGATACTGGTTGAGGGATGAATGTTGGCCGGGACACATCCCTGTTCCTCTCTGCAATTGTGTCTGGGGATCTTGCTGTGTGCAGATTGCCTGCCGCGTTTCCTATATTGTAAGTGACTGGCACTGCAAGGAGTGCAGAAAATTGCAGGAGAAAAAAAAAGCTTGAAAAGGATACTTATAACACAAGGAAAATACCAAGGATGCTGGAAATTCGAAATGAAAATAACAGAAAATGCTAGAAAAACTCAGCAGGCCAGGCAGCATCTGTGGAGAAAGAAACAGAGTTAACGTTTCAAGTCCAACATGACTCTTCAGAGCTGTGAAGAGTCATGTGGACTCGGAGCATTAACTCTGTTTCTTTCGCCACAGATGCTGCCAGACCTGCTGAGTTCCAGCATTTTCTGTTTTCATTTCAGATTTCCAGCATCTGCAGTATTTTGCTTTTATGAAAATAAAAATGCTGGAAATACTCAGCAGGTCTGCCAGCATCTGGAGAGAGAATCCAAGTTGAGGTTTTGGGCCGATTGTCCTTCATCAGAATTATTATTCTGTTGGCTGTTTGCTAAGCAAGAAAACTCATTTTCATACATACTAGTAACTAAACTGATTCAGTGAACACTTATGGGAAGTCTTGTTTAATTTTTAGAAAACTTTCTCTGATGCATCTTGTGCCCACAGGGTTTAATTGCAAAGCCATCTTGAAAAAAAACATTTGGGGGCTATCAAATTCCTGAATTAAGAAGATAATTGTTTCCTCTTGTTTGACCCCTTAGTCTTGTTTTCAATGTATAATCAATAACCTCTTAACCTCATGGTATTGTAGTCATTTGCACCTCTGCCTTGTTTTATTGTCTGATTTTTCTCACTGTGATTTTCCACTCCGTTGTCTTCCAAATCCCCAGTGGCTGTGAGTGGATAGCTTCTTCTCAGCCATGCCAGGAGCTGCACCAAGAACAGCCCAGTGAGGACCTTTTCTCCAGTTTTGGACTGGGGTCATTAAACAAGTCTGAAAGGCACAAAAAGGAAAAAAAAAATGCACTCCTATGGTGTTTTTCATGACCACTGAATGCCCCAAAGCACTTTCGAGCTAATAAAGTACTTTTGGAAGTGTAGTCACTGTTGTAATGTAGGAAATACAGCAGCCAATTTGCACACGGCAAGATCCCACAAACAGCAATGTGATACTGACCAGATAGTCTATGTTTGTGATGTTGATTTGAGGGTAAATATTGGCCAAGACACCAGGGAGAACACCCATGCTCTTCTTCAAAATAGTGCCATGGGATCTTTTACATTCACCTGAGAGGGCAGATCAGTCTCATTCAAAAGATAGCACCTTGGACAGTGTAACATAAGCCCTGGAGTGGGACTTGAACTTAGAACCTTCTGACTCTGAAGCAAGAGTGCTACCCACTGAGAAATGGCTGACGTAAAACATTTCTGAGAAAGATTTTGAAAAATCAAATGAGAATTTTCTTTCCAAACGGTTAACGAATCTGTTTAGCTACTGGCGCATATGAAAACAAGTCGCGTAGTAAATAACTAACAGAATAATGGAAACTCTTATGATAGGCCATTGACCTCAAGCGTTAACTCTGTTTATCAGTCCACAGATGCTGCTGCACCTGTTGAGTTCCAGCATTTTCTCTTTTTAATCTCAGATTTTCAACATCCGGGATAGCTTGCTTTTGTCCGAGTTTGCATTATCATCATCTACCCTTGGAGCCCTAGTAACATTCTGGTGAATCTAAGGAGTCAAGGCAGCAGTCAGGGAGGTTTCAACTGGCATCACTGCCTTTGTAATTGAGAGGAGGCAAATCAGTTCCTGAGTGCTATCCTGCAACATCTGCTCGAAGTGTACATGTCAGGATGTTAATTGAAGAAAGAAGGATCAGCCTTGACTCTAATCCCTTCATGTTTGAGTAGTGTACCAATTCTCACTCTCTGGACCCACACATTACTATTTGGCCACTTGAATTATCAAAGGGCTATTTTGTGCCACTGAATTCGACAAAAGTCATTACCTTTAGGAGAAGGTGTGAGAAACATGTACCCTATGCCCCATTCTCTTAAAAACTCATCACACAATGTTAAGGATTAAATTTTTACAAAAGGCTTAGATTGGGTTGTCCTGAGCTCAAAGGTGTGCACTGTGAGTCAGGAGTAATGAGTGAATGTAACAGGATGCTGAACAGATGCTAGCTTCAGATGGTTAGTGCAGAAGAGGCTAATGACTGTCAGCTTATCATTGATTCAGTTCCTGGGCTACTGCGGTCATTTGTATGAAGTACATCTGGGAATAAGTTACTTGCATATGAATAATTGATAACGACTATTATTTTGGGCTGCAGTCTGTCTTTCAAATCTCAGCCTTTTGAGAGCCCTGACGGTAGAAGGAATCGGGTTACAATTGAAGGGAAAAAAAAGTGCTTTTGGGGAAGATTTTCTCTCTGCATGATTAAAACAGGATCATAAACATGTTCTTTAGAAATGGGGTTATGATTTTGTTCACAGAGAAAACTGTCTGCCTTTTGATATTGAACATTTTGGACACAATTTATAACAATAACTAAGATGGAGTTAAGATACAGATCAGCCCATGATCTAATTTAATGGTGGAACAGGCTTGAAGGGCTGAATGGTCTCCTCCTGGGATTCGGATACCTTTGTGTATGTGTTTTAGACCTTGATCTTCATTGCATGAGTGAAATGCCTCTGCCTTGGAGGTTGGCTTCTCAAAGATGTTTCTATAAGGAAAAAAGAATTGGATACTTTTGACACACTAGTGTGTATGGCTTTAACCTGGTCATGAGAGCTGTGGGGCAAGATGTAAATCTGTAGGCAAAAGAAGGAACTTATATGTATTTATATATACCTATACTTTTATTTATATATATAAATATAATATAAAATATAAAAACACACATATACAGGATGACCCAAAGCACTTTAGAGCCAATGAAGTACTTTTGAAGTAGTCCATGTCCAAAAGCAGCAAGACCTGGAAATATCCAGGCTTGGGCTGACAAATGGCAAGTAACATTCGCACCACACAAGTGCCAGGCAATGACCATCTACAACAAGAGAGTATCTACTTATCGCCCCTTGACATTCAATGGCATTACCATTGTTGAATCCCCCACTATCAACATCCTGGGGGGTTACCATTGACCAGAAACTGAACTGGACTAGCCATATAAATACTGTAGCTACAAGAGCAGGTCAGAGGCAAGGAATCCTGCAGTGAGTAACTCACCTCCTGACTCCTCCAAGCCTGTCCACCATCTGCAAGTCACAAGTCAGGAGCATGATAGAATACTCTATACTTACTTAGGTGAATGCAGCTCCAACAACACTTTAGAAGCTCAACACTATCCAGGACAAAGCCTGCTTGATTGACCCCCCATCCACAAACATTCACTCCCTCCATTACCAACACACAGTAGCAGCAATGTGTACCATCTACAAGATGCACTGCAGCAACTCACCAAGGCTCCTTAGACAGCACCTTCCAAACCCACGACCACTATCATCTCAAAGGACAAGAGCAGCAGACACATGGGAACACCACCACCTGGAAGTTCCCCTCCAAGCCACTCAGCATCCTGACTTGGAAATATATCGGCGGTTCCCTCACTGTCGCTGGGGTCAAAATCCTGGAACTCCTTTCCTAACAGCACTGTGGGTGTACCTACACTACAAGGACTGCAGAGGTTCAAGAAGGCGGCTCATCACCACCTTCTCGAGGGGCAATTAAGGATGGGCAATAAATGCTGGCCTAGCCAGCGATGCCCACATCCCATGAACAAATAAAAAAAGTGGTCACTGTTGTAATGTCGAAACCATGCATCTTGTTATGAGAGTAGGGATCAGTTTGCTTGAGAGGTTTAGAAAGGAAGCCAGTCAGAGGAATTCAACCAATGGGTTTCTCTTTTCAACTCTTACATGAACTAGCCATATAAATACTGTAGCTACAAGAGCAGGTCAGAGGCAAGGAATCCTGCAGTGAGTAACTCATCTCCTGACTCCTCCAAGCCTGTCCACCATCTACAAGTCACAGGTCAGGAGTGTGATAGAATACTCTATACTTACTTAGGTGAATGCAGCTCCAACAACACTCTAGAAGCTCAACACTATCCAGGACAAAGCAGCCTGCTTGATTGACCCCCCATCCACAAACATTCACTCCCTCCATTACCAACACACAGTAGCAGCAATGTGTACCATCTACAAGATGCACTGCAGCAACTCATCAAGGCTCCTTTGACAGCACCTTCCAAACCCACGACCAGAGATGCTGTGTCACTTGAACTGACTTCAACACCTGGCTTCTGTGAATTATTCTGATAGATGAATTTATGGAAGACATATCTGGTTTGATTGATATTAGCTTTCTGCTGAAGTGATGGGACACATAGCAGAAACCCTATCTGTAATCGAGAGAAGAAAAACTAATGGAAAGATTTGGATTTGTAGATTGCATCCAGCTCTGGCTTAGGCAGGATGTGAGGGTTCTTGAAAGGGTGCAGAGGAGATTTACCAGAATGGTTCCAGGGATGGGCAATTTTAGCTACAAGGTTAGGTTGGGGTTGTTCTCCTTGGAGTAAAGGAGATTGAGGAGAGATCTGATAGAGGTGTACAAGATTATGACAGGTTCAGATAAGGTAGACGAAGAAAAGCTGTTCCCATTAGCTGATGGTACAAGGGCAAGGGGGCACAGATTTAAGGTTTTGGGCAAGAGATACAGGGGGAATGTGAGGAGGAACTTTTTTACACAGTGAGTGGTATTGACCTGGAACTCACTGCCTATGAGGGTGGTGGAAGCAGAGATGATGAATGATTTCAAATGGAAATTGTATGGACACTTGAGGGAAATAAACTTGCAGGGTTACAGGGATAGACCTGGGAAATGGGACTGATTGGTTTGCTCTACAGGGGGCTGGCATGGGCTCGATGAGCCAAATGGCCTCCTTCTGTGCCGTAATTACTCTATAAATCTATATAGCACCTTTCACAACCTCAGCACTTTATGACAGTAACTGCAAATTGATTTCTCAAACATTTTGTACGGGGTTAGGAATTGGACGCTTTTGATACACTAGCTTGTTTTTACCTGGCCATAACAGTCGGAGGAACAAGATGCAAATATAAAGGTAAAAAAACCGTTATAATGTAGGAATTCAGGTCTCCACTATACTGCCTTGGCAAGCTTTTGCAGATTACTTCACACATAACTTCTCACTTAAGATTCTAAATTATGCCTGTGAGAACTGTTTTTTGTGTTGTGGGTGGAAAACCTCAGAATCAGAATTGCAGTGGTCTTGACTAGGCCTTAAACATGTGACTGTATATGAATTAGTGCTACTTGTGATACTTTCAATAATGTCTAATAGTATCTCCTTCTTTAGGTCAGCATCTATTTTGTCCCTTGTATCTCTGAAGCACCTTGGGATGTTTTTCTGTATTAAAGGTCCATACGTGCAAAGTTGTTGTTGTAGTGGTGGTAGTATCAGTAGTGATAATCATCGTAGCCAGAGGAATCATGGCAGGAGGCTCTCTTCATAACTAAAACCTGTACAATCTGATCCATGCCAAAGCCAAATTAATCTCTCAGCTCCCACAATGGTACATTTAGTAAGTGTGGCACAGCCATCCAAATCAGGAAAGGCCTCAGTTCACTCTTTGGTCCCAGCCACGGGAGCTGTAGGGCCTCTGGCCGAGAGAGAGGAAATCTCAGGGGATGCGTTTGTGTGGATGTTGGGTGAGGGGAAAAAGAAATCCCGTTTGGCTTTCATATTCAGTGTTAAACAGCCTGTCCAGACTTACCTATGAAAATGACCACAGGGACTGCAGGGGACAATGGGCCCCATAACCCAGCAATCCCTTCAAAAGAAGCTCCCTTAATAGCAACATTGAATTTAAAAGTCCGAAACGTTCTATTGCCCAGGACTAACATCACTAGACCTCAAATAAGCACAGCTGGACTTTATGCCTTGCCTGCTCTGCAGTCCATATTTGCTGGGCACAAATATGCCAGCCAATGTCAGAATTCATGAATGGACAGTGAAAGATATAGGGTTTTGAGGCATTCTGCGAACTGTTCATACTGAGGAAATGGAGTGTGGCAATGTTTAAGAAACAAGAATCTGTATCTACAGAAGGTAGAAACATTGGAAAATCCATCCCTCAGCTCGGTTTCCCACACATGGGAGTGCAGTAGTAGCAGGTCATACACCCTGGTGCTACACAAGTGGGGGTGTGGGGGGCAGGAGGTGGAAATCACATTAAACATTCATATTCAACACCCATTTACAAGAACACACGGACATGATTTAGTGCTGAAAAGGAATCTTTCTCTCCTTACCCCGGGTAGGGTGAAAGGAAGGATTGTTCCGAAGTTTGAAAGAGATAGTTTGGAGCCTATTATTTACTTTTGGGAGAGATGATCTTGGTGTTAGTTTGGGGAATTCTGGTGACCAGCAGGAGATTGTGTAAAGAGAGAAATGGAGATACAATAGTATCAGTATATTGCCATTGGAAAAGTTAGTGCTGTAGGTCTCTACTAACAGCCCACTTGCTAAATACCTACCCACTGTGGTGCTAAGCATATTGACCAGTAAGATCGCAGGTTCAATAACTCGAGTTATATAGAAATTGCAACACAGAAACAGCCCAACAAGTCCATGTTGGTGCTTATCCTCCACATGAGCAGTAGACCCGATTCCATATGCCTGTCTTTACAAAGGACAATAGGATTTCATAGGATATTAATACATTAATGATCTAGATGAAGGAACTGAGGGCATCCTGGCTAAGTTTGCAGATGATACAAAGATAGATGGAGGGACAGGTAGTATTGAGGAGGCGGGAAGGCTGCAGAAGGATTTGGACAGGTTAGGAGAATGGGCAAAGAAGTGGCAGATCGAATACAATGTGGGGAAGTGTGAGGTCATGCACTTTGGTAGGAAGAATAGAGGCATAGACTATTTTCTAAATGGGGAGAGAATTCAGAAATCTGGAGTGCAAAGGGACTTGGGAGTCCTAGTCCAGGATTCTCTTAAGGTTAACTTGCAGGTTGAGTTGGTAGTTAGGAAGGCAAATGCAATGTTGGCATTTATTTCGAGAGGACTAGAATATAAAAGCAGGGATGTGCTGCTGAGGTTTTATAAGGCTCTGGTCAGACCACATTTAGAATATTGTGATCAATTTTGTGCCCCATATCTCAGGAAGGATGTTCTGGCCCTGGAGAGGGTCCAGAGGAGGTTCACGAGAAAGATCCCAGGAATAAAAGGCTTAACATATGAGGAACGTTTGAGGACTCTGGGTCTATACTCGATGGAGTTTAGATGGATGAGGGGGGACCTGATTGAAACGTACAGAATACTGAAAGGCCTGGATAGAGTGGACGTGGGGAAGATGTTTCCATTAGTAGGAGAGACTAGGACCCGAGGGCACAGCCTCAGAGTAAAGGGAAGACCTTTTAGAACAGAGATGAGGAGAAACTTCTTTAGCCAGAGAGTGGTGAATCAATGGAATTCATTGCCACAGAAGGCTGTGGAGGTCAGGTCATTGAGTGTATTTAAGACCGAGATAGATAGGTTCTTGATTGGTAAGGGGATCAAAGGTTACGGGGAGAAGGCAGGAGAATGGGGTTGAGAAACTTATCAGCCATGATTGAATGGCGGAGCAGACTCGATGGGCTGAATGGCCTAATTTCTGCTCCTATGTCTTATGGTCTTATATGGCACAGAAACAGGCCATTCGGTCCAACCAGTCCATGCTGGTGTTTCTGCTCCACTCAAGCCTCCCCCATTTTTTCTCATTCAAATCTACCACCATCACCATCTAATTCCTTCTCTGTCATAAGTTTGTCTTCCCCTTAAATGCATCTATAATATTCACTTAAACCACTCCCTGTAGTAGTGAGTTTCACACTCTCACCACTCTTTAGGTAAAAAAGCCGTGTTCTCATATCCCTTTATTCCCCATTCCTTCAAACACCTATCTGAACAATACTTAAATGTGGACCTTGCCTCTGCTTCAATGACTAACTCCAGCATTACATTCCACAGCCTCACAACCCTCTGAAAAGGTTTCTCCTTCTCTCTATCCTGAATCACTTCCATCTAGCCTTAAATTTATGTGCCCCCAATCTAGCACTCTCAATCACTGGGAACGATCTGTTTCTATTAGTGTTGTCCCAACTCTTCAAAATCTGATCTATCAAGTCTCCCCATAATTTTCTCCTTTCTAAGAAAAGCAGCTCTAATTTTTCCAAAACTTTTTTTTTTACACTACCTCACACCAGGAAGCATCCCAGTGAATTGGCTTCATAATAAGACTACATTCTTATGAATCTGTGTCTGAGTGGATTTGTATCCTCTCAATCGCTTCAACACCCTTCCAATTGGAGCCAAAACTGCACACACTAATGTAATTGTAGTTTTATTAAGGTTTTATATAGATTCAACTTTTATCTCAACAGTTGTACTTTATCCCACTTGGCATATGACCCAGTATTCCATTAGCTTTATTTCATGGCCTTATCTACTTGAAGTATTGCTTTTAATGTCATATAAACCTCATCTTTCAAATCCCTCAGCTGTTCTACATTGCTCAGCTTTCTCCATTTAAATATTATTCTTTTAGCCAAAATGTAGCACCTCATATTTACTGATGTTGAATTCCATCTGCCATATTCTTACCACCACTTTATCAATCTCTCTTTGCAACTTCCTTTGGTCCTCAGAAATAGTTACTGTGCATCTTATTTTGTGTACAAATTTGGACATCACTCCCTCTGTCCTGCATCCAAATCATTGTTGTACACAGTGAACAGAAGTGGGCCCAAAGTGGCATCTTGAAGGACACCACTACTCACTCCCAACCATTCTAAGAAATTGTCTTTAACTTCTATTGCCTTGCTCTCTTCAAACCATTATTAATTCAGTTTTCTATATCCCAGTAATTTCACCCTAATCTTCTTCAGTAATCTCCTGTGTGCTACCTTGTCAAAGGCTTTCTGTGAGTCCCTATATACCACATTCACAGCATCTCCCAATGCCCATATCCATCACCTCCTCAAAGAATCTATTGGGGTTGTGAATCAAGATTCTCCCTTTCCGAGTCCACGTTGGCTGCTTCTAACTATTTTCTCTTCATCTAGATATTTAATAATGTTATCTTTAATTATTAAAGATTGCAGAATTTTCTCTACCACCGATAGATTTAGCTCTATCTTTTTTGAGAATGTGCATTACATTGGCCACTCTCCAGCCTGCCAGCATTCATCTCCATCAACCGAACCCCGAAATAAAATCACTCCCCTCTCCTCGCTTAATAACTCTCGTTTTACTGATATATTTATGGAATACCTTAATGTTCTTTTCAATGCTTTTTGAGATTCATTATGTGCAAAAATGATTTGGATACATGGGCAGAGGGACTGGTGTCCAAATTTGTCAGCAAATTTAAGAGGCTTAGACAAGTTTAGATAAGGTAGACAAAGAAAAGCAGTTCCCATTAGCTAATTGTACAAGGATTAGGGAACACAGATTTAAGGTATTAGGCGTGAAGTGTGGGTGGAATGTGAAGAAGAACTTTTTTACGCACATATTTATCTCGCCATATATTTATATGTACAGTTACCTCATCTATTCCTACCTTCTCTACTTGTATTTTTCTGATTGCTTTTATTTTCCCTGCACCCTCTCCCCACCCGAGTTTAAAATGACTGCCCCACCCCCCCATTTATCCATTTTGCTAGTCCATCAGGTCCCTTCCCGTTCAGATGTAGCCCATCCTTGTGGAACAGCTTCCCATCTTCCCCAGAACTGCTGCTCATGCCCCACAAAACAGGAACTCTCTACCTGACCCCTTTAGTCACATGCTGAGCTCCCTAAACTTCCCTATTGTGGCTGGGGCAGCGATCCAGAGATTACACCCTTGAGGTTCAGTTCTGAAACCTTCTGCAGAATATCAGATGTTTCCTTTCCAACATCATTGGTTCCCACATGGACTGGGATGACTTTTCCTCCCCTTCTGTAATCTTTTCCAGTTGTTCCAAGATGCCCCTTATCCTAGCATCTGGCAATAAAACCCCGGTGACTCTATCTGGACTGCAAAAGCTAGTGTACTTTCTCTCTATTGAGTTTCCTATTCCGACTGTATTCCTAGCTGAATGCTCATCTCCTCCCTCCCCACCTCCACTTTAGCCACTTGCTTTGGATGTTCTTGCTTCCAGTTCATCGCTGCTTATCTTACCTGACCTGTGGATAGTCACCATTCCTTCGTCTACCACTGTCCATTTTCCACTTTCTCTCAGTGAAATGACTACCCTCTGAAACTCTTGCTCCAGGAACCTCTCTCCCTCCCTGACGTGAAGGATTGTCTCCAATTCCACCTCAGTTTCAGAGATCTTGAGCTTGAGGAATCTCAGTTGGAGGCACTCCCAACAGATGTCTGGATTAACATCTAACACTCAACACCCCTACAGGACTCCTAGCCTCTGACCTGCTCTTGTAGCCACAGTATTTACATGGCTGATCCAGTTCGGTTTCTGGTCAATGGTAACCCCCCCCCCAGGTGTTGATAATGGGGGTTTCAGCGATGTTAGTGTCATTAGATGTCAAGGAGCAATGGTTGCATTTTCTCTTGTTGGAGATGGGTCATTTTCTGGCACTTGTGTGATGTGATTGTTACTTGCCACTTGTCAGCCCAAGCCTGGATATTGTCCAGGTCCTGCTGCATTTGGACATGGACTGCTTCAGTATCCGAGGAGTTGCAAATGGTGCTGAACATTGTGCAAACATCAGCGAACATCCCCACTCCTGACCTTATGGTGGAAGGAAGGCTGTTAATGAAGCAGCTGAAGATGTTTGGGCCGAGGACACTACCCTGAGGAACTCCTGCAGTGATGTCCTGGAACTGAGCCTAGGCAGTGATGCCAACATCCCATGAACAAATTAAAAAGATACTCCTTATGAAAGTAAAGTTTACACTCTGTTCTCAGATAGTTGATCTCCGTCAGAGCAGGGATGGGAGAAGGACATAAAATTTGGCTCAATGTCCCCAAGTTAGGAAAGGGGGCAACAGAAAGTATCTCCGACTTTAGATCCTGTTCATTCTACTGTGAGTCTAGCTGGAAAGTACTTGTGGATCTGTGATGGCTTCCATTGGTGAATAGGCTGCTAATTCACGCATAGCAGCAGTCAGTTGTTGACAGTACAGGATAGCTGTCAGCACCAGTGGAAATGAGACCCAGTCAGCCCAGATAATTTCGAGGAAAATGGCTGGCTGCCTCAGAGCTTCCAGTGCTGGGAATCACAGTGGTCTCCTACTGGTGTTTTCACAGTCCAGAGGGTGGAAGGGCCCAGGAGAACACCATATACTGGTATTGTGTGCTCAGAAGCCTTTGTTCACTTTTTAGAGTTTAACTTTGCTAATTGCCACTGGGAAACAGTGTGAAGCTTGTAGCTGCTCTTCCATCTGACACTGCCACACTACTGAACAAACGCACCTAACAACCATCAGTTGTCTCATCCACTCCCTTTTGGGAGTTGCCTCTCCAGAATTGTCCTGTTTAATAACTTCTTTTGTCTTGGAGGAAAACTGCTAACTTTTTGAAAAGCTGCTCTAATGTGTATATTCTATATATATTTATATAATATATATATTTATAAATACATAAGATCTGTAGTATTTCAGAAGAGAGATCTATACTACACCCCTTCCTAGCCAAGCCCCCTTCTCTACGGTTTAGATCCCCATTGCCAGCGCCAAAATCTCATTGATCTCTTCAAGTGCCGTGATGTGTAATGAGCTGGAAATCAGCCAAAGCCCCTGATCTGTGTGAACAGGGCTGCTATTCACCGCAGAAGGCGTGGTTAGTCATCTATTGAATTCCTTTATAAAGAACCTGAAGAGGTGAGGCCCTTTCATTCAGCCTATTCCCAGTCTGAAGGCTGCTTAGTACTCAACACACTCCATCCCAGCTCACAAGCATGTCTTCCTATCGTGTCTCCAGCAACACAGCCTCTTACAGGAGGACATTTGGAGGGCCCTCCGTGTCCCCCATCTCTGTCTCCAGGCTGTCCAGCTCTGGACGGCTGCTAACATCTCCAGCCTCTCTGTCCACGGTGAGGAACACGTCCTACCGGCACAGGTCCAGCACTCCGGCCACGGCCAGGAGCTACCACGACAAGGTGGACTTCTCGGTGGCCGATGCCCTCAACCAGGAGTTCCTGACCACTCGCACCAATGAGAAGGTGGAGCTGCAGGAGCTGAACGACCGCTTCGCCAACTTCATCGACAAAGTGAGGTTCCTGGAGCAGCAGAACGCCGTGCTGGTCGCCGAGCTCAACCAACTGAGGTCCAAGGAGCCGAGCAGAACTGGGGATGTCTACCTGCAAGAGATCAGGGAGCTGAAGAGACAACTAGAGCTGGTGGTCAAGGACAGGGACCGCATCCAGGTGGAGAAGGACAATCTAGTCGATGATCTGCAGAACTCCAGACAACGGTAAGGCAGCTTTGTACCAAAAAAGTGAGTTATTTTAAAATAAACGGTTAGGAGAAAAATAATCTCACGCTTTCTGCATTTTAAAACAAAATTTGAGTGGTCTTGCTCTTTTTACATTTTTAAAAATATCTCCATGCTAAGTAATCCCAGGCACGCGTTTTGCTCCTGCGTAATGCTTTAGTACAATAAGGTTGTAAATGTTCATCTTTTACTGCAGGATTTTGTGAAAGGGTTCGACTGTTCCAACCAATCTTTGTAAGAAGGGGAGGAGGGGTGGAGCGCACAATGCAAAACCGTTACAAATGGAAAAGTAGCAGCAAGCAGAGAGAGAGCTGGACAAAGCAAAGGGAGAAATGGACGGGGGGTGGGGGGGGTGGCGCGATGGACAAGAGAGGGGGCGAGATGGACAAGGGGGGTGAGATGGACGGTGGGGGGTGAGATGGACAGGGGGGGTGAGATGGACGGGGGGGGGGTGAGATGGACGGGGGTGGTGAGATGGACAAGGTGGGGGCGAGATGGACAAGGGGTTGAGATTGTCAAGGTGGGGGCGAGATGGACAAGGGGTTGAGATTGTCAAGGTGGGGGCGAGATGGACAAGGGGGTTGAGACGGACAAGGGGGGTGAGATGGACAAGGGGTTTGAGATGGACAAGCTGGGGGCGCAATGGACAAGGGGGAGGGAGATGGACAAGGGGGGTACGAGATGGACAAGGGGGGTGGCGAGATGGACAAGGGGGACGCAAGATGGACAAGGTAGGGCGAGATGGACAAGGTAGGGCAAGATGGACAAGGTGGGGTGAGATGGACAAGGGGGACATGAGATGGACAAGGGGGGTGAGATGGACAGAGCGGGGAGATGGATGAGGCAGCGATGAAAGGCCATTCTTATCTCAGTCTGAACTAGAATATTTTACACATGTTCTGAAGTCTCTGAACTTAGCTGGTTCAAGCATTCTTCTACACCCCCTTCAGAATAATTAGGCACAGATTTTCTTTTCTAAGAGGATAGTTTCAAAGGGTAGTTGACCTGTCAAGAATTTAAATGGCATAAAAATTGTAGAAAATAAAAGGTAAGTTATGTAGAAATGTTAAGGATGTCTAGCTTGTTTTCTTTGAAAAAGAACGTTCCAGGTTAGCTAGTTGAATTTTTCAAAATTATGAAAAGCATTGACAAAGATAACCAGGCAAGTTGTTCATCATGGTGAAGGCTTCAAACAACAGGGAACAATTGCTAAAACCAAGGGAATTAAGAATAAGAATTGGAGTCAGTGTGAAATTGGGTTGTGGGTTATCAGGGAAGGACAATGAATGGGATAATATAAATGGGGGTAAGGGACAATTAAATGTAAGAGATTTAGGACAGAGGATAGGAAAAATATCTTTACACAGAGTGTTGTGTGGAATTTTCCTTCCAGGGTTCATGGTTGAGGCATAAACTATATCAACATTCAAGATTAGATAGGATAGGTGAATGAAGGAAAAGTGGTTAAAGAGATGTGGGAACAGGTTGGATAGATGTGATCAGGATGATTCGCTCACATGTAGGGTAAACATGAACATGGATTAGTTGGGCCGAATGGCCTGTTTCTGTGTTCTAATTTCTTTGTACATGTTTCTGGAGAAGGGATTAAGGGATATGGTTGGAAGGTAGATATGTGGGGTTAGTCTATGGAAAAATGATAGGTTAATTGGGCCAAATTATCATCTTCTGTTGCTAAAAATTATTTTGAAAAACTCAACAAAACTTCTCAACAACAATAAAATGTGCATCTTGTTGTTTTCCACAATCCGTGCTGGTCACACTTTACAACAGCACAGATAAAAATTGTGTCACATAGGGGGTTGGTGTACCCATCACTGTACCACAAAGCAGAAAGATGTGACTGTGATTCCTCACATGGTGAGTTCTCTTATCTCAGTCATGCCAGTGTAGGGAGACATGGAGGAGAGTTCAGGCATTTCCTCACTGGCTCACAAAGCTGGCATGTGAAGAATGGACACTTGGTTGGGGTACCAGAAGGTGGTGTCTGTGGAACAGTGTTCCCAGCATAAGTTCAGGAAATGAACTGAGAAAATTGGTGAGAATCGGGGAAACCAAATGCTTCTCCACTGGGAGGGAAAATTGCAAGGAAAGTAATCATGTAGCTGCTTTCCAGCACCTCCCAGTGGCTGGTTACAGAACAGCATCAATAGAGGCCTGCAAGTGCATGGTCTGCTCTCTCATCCAAGTTTGACTTGAAAGCCTAGTCAGGGAACATGGAGGTGAAGGGAAAGGAGTGTAGAATAAGCTATTTTGATAGGGCCAGGATCCACCAACTTCCTGATGAAAAGAGGTGTGCTGCCACTATCTTTGAGTCAACTTTGTGGCTGCAGCATCAATTCTTCAAGGTGGTGCCCAATACCTTGGTTCCGATCTTGTGGTAAAAGTAACAGTGAGGCCACCAACACGATAAGTCTTAATTACCCCTCTCTCTTAATCCATTCTTTCTTTCCTTCCCTTTATTTTGCTTTCTGTACATGATTTGGCATTGAATTAAATATTCCAAGTGGCATTTCCTGGTTCGAGCTCTGTATGCCTCTTCAATCTGATTGGTTGAGGAGACGCATTGTTGATTATCCTCTTCATACAGATTCCAGAGGCCCTGTGGAAGGCACTGTGCTGAAATAGATTTTTATTTGGCTCTAGTGCATAAGTGCCAACTGTGGGTTCAGTTGGCAGCACTACCTGCTTCTGAATCATGAGGTTCTGGGTTCAAGTCCCATTCTAGGGCATTGAGTACAAATGTTAAGACTGACGTTCCAGTGCAGTACTGAGGGAGCATTGTGCTGTCTCTTGAATGGGATGTTAAACTTTGGCCCCACCTGTCTGCTTGAGTGGATTTTTTTTATTCTTTCATGGAATGCGGGCATCTCTGGCATTTGTTGCCAATCCCTAATTGCCCCTGAGAAGGTGGTGGTAAGCTGCCTTCTTGAACTGCCGCAGTCCTTGTGGTGTAGGTACGTACGCATATGGTGCTATTAGGAAGGGTGTTCCAAGATTTTGACTCAGTGACAGTGAAGGAACGGTGATATAGTTCAAAGTCAGGATGGTGAATGGCTTGGAGGGGAACTTGCAGATGGTGGTGTTCTCATGTGTCTGCTACCCTTGTCCTAGGTGGTAGAGGTCATGGTTTTGGAAGGTGCCCTTGAATTGAATGGCTTGGTG
The DNA here is from genome assembly GCF_017639515.1 of Carcharodon carcharias. Lineage (NCBI taxonomy): Eukaryota > Metazoa > Chordata > Chondrichthyes > Lamniformes > Lamnidae > Carcharodon > Carcharodon carcharias. Next base: position 20,004,724 of record NC_054507.1, on the reverse strand, counting down.
GACCATTTCAGAGGGCATTTTAGAGTCAACCACATTGCTGTGGGTCTAGAGTCACATGTAGGCCAGACCAGGTAAGGATGGCAGATTTCCTTCCCTGAAGGACATTAGTGAACCAGATGGGTTTTTACAACATTCAATGATGGTTACATGGTCACCATTACTGAGACTAGCTTTATATTCCAGATGTAAAAGCTGGCACTATTTTAACAAGCAGGGGAGATCTCCCCAATGTCTTGGCCAATATTTATCCCTCAATTAACATCACAAAAAAACCAGATTATCTGATCGTTATCACATTGCTGTTTGTGGGAGTTTGCTGAGCACAAATTGGCTGCTGTGTTTTCTACATTATAACGGTACTTGGGTTGGCTGTAAAATGCTTTGAGATGTCTGGTGATTGTGAAAAGTGCTATATTAAAGCAAGTCTTTCTTTTCTCATGCATGGCAAGTTCCCTAGAAAAGTGGATGTGAGCAAGTGTAATGAACAACGGGCACCGTTCGTTCATCCATGACCACAAAATCCAGGCTAGTAGGTTTCATCTAGACATCAAATAAATTGAAAGATTTCAAAACCAAAGTACTGTAAAAGCAAATGGTTGAAGGTTTCTGCCTTCTTGGAATTTGGTCAATGAGGTTTAAATAAAAAACTGGCTTCAGGCTTAGTCCATGTATCATTTTCACTGAAAGTCTTTGCTCATTGTTGAAGAATTTTGATAGGGGCAAATAGTCAGTATTTTAGTCCTCGTATGCAAAACACATTGAGATATCAGTTAACCGCATCTGGGATTCTTGATCTCTTTTTTTATTCTCAGGATAAAGTGCACTGACTGCATCCACTATTCTATTATTTAATTCTTTCCTAGTCATACTCAGAGCAGCATCTGAAATGTGATTTCACTGTGGCTGCACAAGGCCCCTGATGGCTCAGTTGGTTTTTAGAGAACTGTTGGTAAAGCATAAGCTTGGCTCAGTTGGTCATACATTCAGAAGGCTGTGCTTCAAGCCCCACCTCTGGGACGTAAGCACATGATCTAGGCTGACACTCCAGTGCAGTACTGAGGGAGTGCTGTATTATTAGAGGTGCCGCCTGTTGGATGAGACTGAGGCCCTGCCTGTTTTGGTGGATGTAGAGAGAAAAAGGCAGAGCTGCCTGGCAAATATTCTTCCAGCAACCAACACATCTAATTATTTGGCTCAGATGTCCTATGCTTGTCAAGACATGAGAATGACATTTAGACAACTGATGGGTGTCCTTTCCAATAACAATAAAACTTTGCCCAGCAGAGATTTTGAGGTGCTTTTCTTGGTATTTGGCAGGGTGCGGGCAAGTTTCCTCAGTTCTGCAGTTTGGAAATGAGGGAAGCCATATTGACAAAGGCTTGAACAAACCTCATTAGTTCTTCACCTCATCTGTCAGATAGACCTTTCCTGTTAGGTATCTAATGGTCACAAACTGCAACAAGATAATGTCTGTCATAAGTGCTGTTCTTCTATCTATCTAAAAACTAATTGGGCAGCCATGAAAAGATCCATACTTATTTGGGATTCCAATAGCTGGGCCACTGACTTTAAATAAAAGGTAGTTTTTTTATGTGTGCTAATCTTGCCCATGAAATCAGAGACATTGGAGACAATTTTAACCTAACTTTGGTAAACTGATGAGATCAAGTACAATGCTGGCTTTACCCCTGCCCAGTGTTACTCTCTACTGAAACTTGATCTCTGGGTTTTCTGCCTTACAAGTTGGATAAAAATTGTTTTTGATCCTTAACTGAAGGGCTGTGTGTATTGGGAATTCATAGCTGGGCAAGTACTTTCGATTAACCATTAACCCTTAGCTCTGCTTGAGATGCCATTAACTGTGGTCTTCTGCTAAATGCATCATTTCTCAAAGGCACCATTTTCTTTATTGGTCTAGAAGCCTGTTCCATTAGTGAAGTGTAGACTAATTGAAGGCACTTCCTTTCTCATATTCAGTTGTCCATTCTGCAGTCATTCACAGATGGTCCCTACTAGAGGCTATAATCTGAGCAAACATCAAAAAAGAAAAAGGAAAGTGAACATTAACCTACCCAGCACACTGGCCTTCCATGTCTGTCAGTTAAGAATAGTACTAGATATATGACTGTAACTTGAATAACTAATTCAGAAAAGCAAACATCAATTTATCAATTAGAATTAACCTCTGTTTAGGCAAATACTTATCCACGGCAAGCATTGCACAGCGCAATTCCATGTAACATCCAGTGTTTTTTGATAGGAATCATTGAAATGAGGAAAGATAATGAGTTGAATCAAATCAGCAAAATAGCTCCTGGATGCTTTTAGCGTTGCTCCACTAACTGGGTCCTCTTCTGGATTCAAGAGGCACAGGGTTTCATTGGATTCCAGCTAAAACTGTACAGTGCCTTGTTCAGCACTGTTTAGTTTAGGCTCCCAAGACATAAGGGAAACATTCAAATCCTGGAGATGCTGTAGAGGAGAGTCACAATGCTGACCTCCAACATTAATTTATTGATTTATGAGGGAAAGACTGGAGAAACTTCCGGAAGGCTGTTTAGCCTCAAAAGGAGGTGAGTGAAAGATGACCTTACATGTATGCAAGATGCTAAATGACGTATGATGAGGCTAATCCGGTGCACAACTTTGAGGAATGTCATGATATTAGAACCAAGCGTCGTGGGTTATAACTGCTTCTGAATTCCCATCTGTTGGTTCAGCATTGACAATGGGGCTGGATGAATTCACTCCATTGTTGCTGGTTCTGAACTGGCCTGACTGCTTCAGTCGTCCTTTCTGTAACAAGTCACTCTTGACATTGTTTTAGCCTGCGCTTCCTTGGCCTTCTTGGGCTTCTTGCTTCATGTAGCTCTCTGTGCAGGGCCATGAAAGGTATTGCAGCCATTTCCAGTCTTGAAATGAGCCCAAACCATTGCAGTTGTCTCTCTTGGACCTTCTGTAGAAGTGCTGTTTCTTGTCCGAGCCATGCTCTTAATATATCATTTTTGATTGTTTGTACCCTAGACACCCCTCTCAAACCAACTGACCTCTGCTGTTAATGACTTTTGCTCATCAACTTTTCTCATATTCTAACCTTTGGATCTGCTTAATAAGATAGGAACAACCATTACTCCATAAACTTTTACCTTTGTTTTTATCTTTAGGCTGCCATATCCTGTTTAACTGATGAAGGAGACATTTAGGGCAGTCATTTCAGCATTGCTAGGGGGAGAGAAGGTTAATGCTAGGGTAGGCCCAGTTCCTGGCATAGTGTGGATGTCTCCATTGCCACTTTTGATATTAAGATGAAATGTTATGCAAAGAATTGAGTGAGTTGATGTGTGTCAGCTTAGCTCAGTTGGCAGGACTCTTATCTCTAAGGCAGAAGTTTATGGATTCAAGCCCACTCCTTGATTTATACGCATAATCTACGCTGACATACTAGCACTGCAGGAGTGCTATTGCATTGCTGGAGGTGCTGTCCTTCAAGGAGTAGGAGTGGGATCACTGAGGGGTTTGTACCTGCACCCTGACTGAGGCCAGTTATTAATTGGTTATTGGTGTTGCTCAGATTGCAGTTCCAAGAAAGTCATCAAGCCTTGAGCATATTAGGCTCCTTGCTTGAATGTATAGAAATATAAATTGCCAACCATCCAGAATGATTGAGTCAGCTTTACACTTGAATGCATAAGAACTCCAGTTGCCTGTCTGAGCCTGTATTATGGGATGGTTTGTTGGAGAGGAGCACACCTTTCCTAACACTAACACCGAGGTCCCAAATTTTTGTCTTTCTGAGCCACTTAGGCACATTCATTTACATACATCTCCAGCAAAACCAAAAGGGTTTAGATTCCATCCTTGGTCTATCTTCTCTCTACCAGGTGAGCAATGGGGGTGCAACCACCACTTTCAGGCAGGCAGTGGGGGAATAAATCACCCAGGGTAGATCAGCATTGTTTAATGATGATGGTTGTAAAGTACTTGTCTGTAAGATGCTGGTAAATATTGGGAAGACCAAAGCTATTGCCTTCAATCCATGACACAAACACCATTCCCCCATTACAAACTCCATCCCTCTTCCTGTTAACTGTCTTGAGGCTCAACCAGACAGTTTGCAACCTTGGTGTCATAGATGACACTCTGATCATGCATTCGTGCCATCACTAAGACTGCCCATTTCCACCTCTGCAACATCACCCAACTCCACCCTGCCTCAGCTTATCCACTGCTGAAACCCTCATTTATGCCTCTCTTACCTTTAGACTTGATTATTCCAATGCACTCCTGGCTTCCACCCTCCATAAACCTGAGGTCATCCAAAAGTCAGCTACCTGTGTCTCAACTTGCACCAAGTCCCATTCCCCTATCACTCCTGTGCTCGCTGACCTACATTGGCAACCAGTTAAGCGATGCCTCATTTTTAAAATCCTCATTTTTATTTTCAAATCCCTCCGTGTCCTCGCCCCTCCCTATCTCTGTAATCTCCTCCAGCCCCACAACCCTCTGATATCTCTGCGCTCCTCTAATTCTGGCCTTTGTGCATCCCTGATTTTAATTGCTCCACCATTGGTACGCTGCCTCGGCCCTGAGCTCTGGAATTCTCTTCCTAAGCCTCTCCATCTCTCTACCTCGCTCTCCTCCTTTAAGATACTCCCTAAAACCTATTTATTTGACCAAGCTTTTGGTCATCTGACCTAATACCTCCTTATGTGGCTTAGTGTCATACTGTGTTTTGTTTGATAATCGCTCCTGGAAGTGCCTTAGTACGTTTTTTATTAGAGGCACTATATAAATGCATGTTGTTATTGTTGGTTGAAGACAGGGTTTTGGATTAGCTGTATTGCCCTCCATAGTTGAAAAAGCCATTGAAGCTCATTGTACCACATGGGAAGAATGTCCACACAACTGAGGTACTGGAGGTCTTCTGGTAGCCTGGAAACCGGATTCTGGCAAGGAGAGGAAGGGATAGAGACACTGGCAAAACCCCCCCCTTCTTATCCAATAGCCCAGCTGCTGCTTTAGGAGGCAGCACTTCAGTCTAAATGAGGTGGCATGACTACTCCTGGAGACCCAGAACATGCAAAGTGTTGCTAATCGAAGTATAGAGACAGGAGGTCAAATTTTTGAATAGAGTTTAAATAAGAAACCACTCAGCTGATAGCAAGGGGAGTAAAATTATTCAGGCTGCTCTTGTGTAGCTCCATTGTAAATGCATTTAAAAAAACATGCCCTTCCACGTAGCAACTGGAGCAGCTTTACCCCATGCTGTTGTTTTCGAAAATTACCTCACAAATGCTGCCTGTTTTCTTTATTTGTGAACATGTTTTTATGCAGTCAAGCTTAAGTTCAGAGCTTAGTTTTTATTTAAAACCCATAGTTGCCAGGACACCATGCAACATTAAGTGGTGGGAGCTATTTGTAAATGAATTAGGACTTTTCTTTTCCTGTATCCTTTGGTTTGCTGTGTCCTACTGATCAAACTTTTTTTTACTCATATATGGGATGTGGCATCACTGGCTAGGCCAACATTTATTGCCCATCTCTAATTGCCCTTGAGAAGGTGGTGGTGAATCAGCTTCGTGACCTGCTGCAGTCCATGTGGCGTAGGTACACCCACAGTGCTGTTAGGGAGCAAGTTCCAGGAATGTCTGGGAGTTTGAGGTCCAAGTTAATTCCCTCCAATAAAGGTCAGTTGGAGGTGCATCCTATTTGTTACCCCCTGGGAACTTAGTTACCCTAACCAGCTGGGCCCTAATTGATGCGCTGCTTAATTCACAAGATCACGAGATTTATATTCTACCCCCAATCTGTTCCTCATAATGTGACATGGTTTTTCTTTTGGACTCAAGACCTCCTTTTGTCACTGCAGAGTTTTAAAAGGTAGGTATCTTGGCCATCTCTGTGGACTTTCCTGTACAGCATCCACAGACCTGTCTCTGTTTTTTGTACACATTCACTGGTTAGTGTCCCTAATAATCCCCTCAATGATTTAATTACAGTGCTCAAGTCAAGTCTGTAGATCAGGAAGGCTCCAGGTTCAATTACAGGCCTGTGCTCAGTCAACTGAGTGTCTGAGCTTGCAGGGAGGCCTTGCAATTGAAAAGTCTCTGGGCCAAGGAGGGGATAAAGCAGCCAGGATTCCTGAGGCACTAGAGGGCTGCTGCCACCCATGGAACCTAAGCATGCAGTGCAGCAAGATACAGTGTCCACAGGAGAGGAGGGGGCATCTTTTGGGGGTTTGTTTTAAACCCTGATTCCTTAAGTCTCACAACAACAACCTTCCAAAACAGTTAGTCGACAGAGGCCCCTAGTGGTTGACTACAGGAGTCTAATGTTTTTCTGATACTAACCCTCCGAACACAGACAGAATTTCCCAGCTATTTGCTTCCAAAGTTTCTCTCAGTTGGTAGTGTGGTTGCCTGTGAGTGAGAAGGTTATAGGAGATTCAGTCCCACTCCAAGACATCAGCTGATAATCTCGACTGATGCTCCAGTGCAGTACTGAGGGTGGCACTGCCTCGTAGCAGGCTCTTTTGCTAAGGTGTTGAAGTGAGGCCTCTCTGCCTACCTCCTCCGTTGACTTAGGAGGACATTAAAGATCCCAAGGAGCTGTTCAAACAAGAGCAGTGAGTTCGCCTGGTGCCTGGCCAACATTCCTCCCTCAGCCGACACCACTAAAACAGATAACCTGACTCGTCACATTGCAGTGTTTTTTTGCAATCTTGCTGTGTGCAAAAAAAAACGACTACTGCGTTTTCTTATAGTGGCAATCATTGCGTTCTGGAGTAATTATGATGAAGCATTTGGAGATGGGATATGGTGCTATTGAAATGCCTTTAAAGTCCACAGCTCCCTGCAGCAGCGTGGCTGAGATAGGGAACTCAGTCAAAATAGGGGATGAAATATTTGTGGTTTTACTGTCTGGCTGGGAACTCAGTAATGTTTGCGTGTAATTGTGCTGCAGATTGGAAGAGGAAGCCCAGAAGAGAGAGGATACAGAGAATAATCTGGTACTGTTCAGGAAGGTGAGTAACTCAGACCAGCTGCTGGCAACAAGCAATGCACAGCCTGAAATTCGCTATCAATTTTCTCCCCTCCTGAAGGCTTTAACTCTCACAGTGTTTAACCAGACACTCTCAAAAAATGGACACTTATTGAGAGCCCCAAATAACTTGCATGGTAAAATATACAAGAGACACTCCGAAACCATGGACGCTCGCAAGTTCTGAACAGTGAACAGCCTTCTTTGCACCAAACCCTTTTAGAGGTTAAAACACGGAACCCGCAGGTCAGCACGAGGCAGCAGCAGGTGAAAGAAATTTGTGAAATGGAGGGCTTTGTACCCAGCCTTCATAGTGACAGAGAGACCATTCTATCTCTGGGAATGGTGTTTGCATAGCTCTGTTCCAGGGATAGAGCAGTTTTTCTGCTGCTGTGGATGCAGGGTAAAGAACCCCCCCATTCTGCTGAAAATTGTTATAGTACATACAATGATGATTTGGAAAATAAGGACATGTGCAAAAAAAAAAGCAACCTTAATTTACAGGTTTCACTGTCGTTCCATGTATGCCAACACAAAAATCTCGCAAAAGCTGACACAGTCCCAGAAAACTTGACGACTCAAAAACAGCCCAGGATACAAGCTTGTGAATTCCCTTTCTCTTCCATGGTATTTCTGGGATTTTTACCAGTGTCTTAGTGAATCATATTTTGTGAATGCTTTTGGTTCTTATGGGCAAACTGAAGCTCTTTGCTTTGCATGTGACATGTAAAAATAGGTAGTTACACTGAGAATGCAGTAGGACACAAGTTTCTCATAACTTCACCCGATATTTCACTAGTTGCATTGTAAGGAAAAATTACAAAACATCATGTGTGATTCTTGCAGTGGCAGACCCAGGTATGTTTAATAAAGTGAAAAATGTAATCCCGAGGGAGTCAGATTAGGATTTTGACACTTTTTTGGGTGTGTTTTCCAAAATTTTGAACTCTGCTGTAATTCTGCCTTCAAAGCCAAAAATGATGATCAAATAAACACATGGTGTTATGATCTCGATAGAGACCAGTAATGTGTTTATTTCTTTTAGAATCCAAAAACTCAGGTATTTACTAAAAGAATGAAGCCACAAGGTTCACAGTTTAAACAAAAGAATTTTATTACACAAAAATCAAAGAACATGAACTATAATAACTACACTCAATCTTACATAGTCAGTTACATTAAAGATAATAAAGATACAATGAACACAATTACTTACACTCCAAATCCAATGTTTTAGCCCCACTTTCCTTCTACACCCATTAGACTTAACACTCCAAAACCCTCAAGTTAGATACTTATCAAAAATTGGAAGATTAATCGCTTGGTCTGAGTACTGTGTCAACGACTTGTCCACAGTCTCTGAGATATTTTGGGCCTTCCGTTTACTTCCAGCAAGGTTATCCCTTCAAACCTCCTCCAACCATCCTAAGGTTGCAAACTCCTGGTTCAACATAGGCAGCTCTGGCGTCTTAGGTGTAGCCACCTCGGATCAGAACTCTCCTAGTTCTAATATTCTTTAACTAGGGAGTTTTGTATTTAAAACACACTCTTTCTTTCTCTCTCTCCTTCCCCTCAGCTCGGCTGTACCAGAAATTCAACTCACCGTTTAAATAGAGACCTTCTCTTTTTGCCAACAACCACAATTTTAACCAAATTCTGCTGCATGAGATGTTTTCTTCATTTCGGCTTGTTCTAAACTCCTAAACTAAACTGCTTGAATTGAAAAGCAGCCCTAGGAATCAACTCACTCCTATAATTAACTTGTTGACCTTTTTTTTCTATTGTTCATCTCCGAGGCAGCCTGGTCCCACTATCATTTACTGGAACTTTTAACCAGAAATCAGATCCTAGTTCTTAAAGGGACCACCACCCCACATAAAATATAGTTTCTCCCCCAAAAGTGAATGGGCCATCACACTGGATCCACAAGTGATTCCAACAATCTGATATGGGACCAGAATACACAGAGGTAGAAGTTAAACTAAAGCTACACAAAACCCTGGTTAGATTACACCCAGAGCAGTTCTGGGCACCACACCTTCGTTAGGATATATTATCCTTAGAGGGAGTATAGTGTAGAAGTACCAGAATAATACTTGGACCCTGAAGGTTAAATTACAAGAAGGTTGAATTACAACAAGGGTTGTATTCCCTGGAATTTAGAAGGTTAAAGGGTGATTTGATCAAAGAGTGGGGGGCAGGGTGGAAGGGATGTGGAAGGTTCTGTGATCATTAGTAGCCAACGCAAGGAGAAAAGTTACAGCCCTTTTTTTATTTTTGCAGTGGCTTGGCTTTTGTGGTTCAGTGGGTATAGCACTCTCATTTCAGATTCAGATTCAGAGACTTGAGTACAAAATCCAGTCTGACACAAAAGTACAGAGATGGGGGTGTGCTGCACTGTCAGAGGTGCTTTCTTTCGTTAAACCTGTCTGCCTTCTCAGGTACCACTATTTGTAAGAAGAGTAGGGGATTTCTCCCCGGTGTCCTGGTCGACATTCATCCTTCAACCAGCGTCACTAAAACAGATTATCTAGTCATTATCATTGCTGTTTGTAGGATTTTGTTGTGCCCAAATTGTCTGCTGCCTTCAAAATGTACTTCATTGGCTTTAAGTGCTTTAGCGTACCCTGAGATTGTGAAAAGGACTATAAAAATGCAAGCTCTTCTTCTCTCTTCTTGCCCTCCCAGCAAGTGCCACCTTTGAGCTGACTACCTGTTGGCAGCTCCAAGTACATTGATTGCTGATTGATTGCATGTGATCCTTCGCACACAAGACATGAAGCATAGGCCTTTCTGGGATAACCTTGGGCGAGGAGACAGGCGGCATTGGGCATTCATCATTGTGCAAGTGCACAAACTGCGACTGACACAACCGTAGAACAAGATGGCAGGCTGCTGTTGGAAGAGGGGTCACAATGTTGAGTTTTGCAGCAAATGCTGATGTGTGAAAGCAGTCCACAAGCAATGCAAAACGCTGACTGTTGGAATGCATGCAGTACCGGCACCTTGCCCCATGTGGCCATTCTTCATGTGGACCTTGATAGCGAGTGTCATGAAAGGCAACAACTTACATTCACACACAGACTTTCTTTTGCAAAACGGCCCTAATGGTCCTTCACAAAATAGAAATGAATGAGGACACCGAGTCAAAGAGGGAGATAATAGGAGGGATGACCAGAAGGTTGGACAAAGAAAGGCTTTTGAGGGCAGAGAGAGAAATGGCGGGCTTGAGAGAAGTGTCGCCCTCTCTAAAAGAGACATTTCTTTATTAAAAAGTGGAACACTCTCCCACAAAAAATCTGCAGGTGCTAGCTCAATTATTCATTTTAAATCTGAGATTCATTGATTTTTTTTAATTATTAGCCAAGCATGTAAAAGGATATGGAGCCAAGGCAGATGGATGGGGTTAGAATACAGATAAACCATCATCACATTGAATGGGATCAGGTTCAAGGGACTCACTCCTGTTCCAATTTCCCTGAAGACATCAGAGTATTCAACCTTGTACTGTCAGACATCTCAGCCAAGTCCCATTCTGCTCTCACCCGACATCAATGCACCCACTTTTCCATGCAGTGAGGGGCAGGGGGTCACTGGATTAACAGAGATGTTAGAAATTCAAAGAAATATTGTGCATTACTGCTTGAAACCAAGTCACACAAGGTTTGTGGAATTTGCCTTATTTGAGAAACTCAAATTGTAGCACATCAAGCTACACAACCTGAGTAACTTTAGATACTTGAAGAGGGAAGTTTGACTTCAAACTCAAGGGTCAAAACCAAAAATATTTAATAAAGAAAACTAAACTTGATGATTATTTTATCCATCATTAAAAACTGAACATAGTTCCTTGCAAACAATCCTATTCTAACAACAAGCTCAAGCAGAGGGATTGAAAATGTCTTCTTTTCTCTTCTTTTCCCTTTACCCTTGCTCCTTTTACTGATTTCTCCTTCTCCTCTTTCCCTTCCATTTCCCCGAACGTGAACCCCTGCAGGATGTTGATGATGCGACTTTAGCTAGGTTGGAGCTGGAGAGAAAGATCGAGTCGCTGTTGGACGAAATCGAATTTCTCAAGAAGATCCATGATGAGGTGAGCTGGGCTGTTGTTGCTTTGTTTCATTTCTTGTCTGCTTCAAGGGATGTCAATGGTGGAATGGAACCCTTTTCCTCTTTGTACATCCAGGGTTCTTGACTGGGCCCAGGTACAGTACAAAGCTCTCTGACTGGTAACCATTCCCTTCCACTGTTTTTGATGGAATTATCAGCATTTCAGACATCTCCTTTGAGTGTCAACTGTGGTTCGATTGGCAGCCATCTTGCCCCTAAGTCAGAAGGTTGTGGGTTCAATTTTTTTTTAAGAGGGTTCCATAGTCAGAATTAGATTGTCAATAGCCATTCTGTATGGATGTTTCATGTGTAAATTTGATTGATGGATGTCTTAAATTTCCATGTTCACTTCTTTCCAATGTCAGGAGTTGCGGGACCTCCAGATGAACATGCAGGCTTCACAAGTACAGGTTGAGATGGAAGTGGCAAAGCCAGACCTGACTGCAGCTCTGAAAGAGATCCGCACACAGTACGAGACCATTGCCACCAAGAACGTGCAGGAGGCCGAGGAGTGGTACAAGTCCAAGGTGAAAACTCAGCCGGATTCCAGAAACTCTGCAGCTGCTAAGAGCACTGGTGACTGATCCTGTCATGAGGCCTACCACTGCAGGCCTCAAGTACCCCAGGAGAGCAACAAAAACTCCGTGTCTCTCTTGTGAAGCAGTTCAGCAAAGTTTATTCACAAGTGACCACGTTTAAAACGAATACTTTTGTATTTTTGTTTCTGGGATGTGGGTGACACTGGCAAGGCACACATTTTGTCTAGTTAGCCTGACGGTTTTAAGAGTCAACCACTTGGGACTGAAGTCACCTGTAGTCCCAGAAGAGATAAGGGTGGCAGGCCCTTTTCTTTAAAGGAAATTAATGAAGCAGTTGGGCTTTTACAGCAATCTAGCAACCATAATGGCTGCTTTTTCTTCTGATGCCAGCCCACAAATGACCAGATTTATTCAGTTCAATTTCACAAAATGGAGACCCATATATAATATTTATTTTTAAGTTTCTTTTCTCTTTTCCTGTGAACAATCGCCCATGTTGCGTTCCAGTTACACAGGTACCTTGCTCTCTCCCCAATGGCCATTCTTCATTCCTGATAGTGGTTGTCACCAGCAATTTGATCATGGGAGGGGCACAGTACAGCTGAGCCTAGTCCTCTCTTCATGCATTGTCCACAGGTTCAGACTTTCTAGGCCGGGCTTAGTGGATCATTCCTTCCTCCTTCTGTGTTTATGCTGTGCTGTCCCACAGTGCACACTCTCTGTTTTGTCCAGTTTGATCGATTGCCGTGCTTTAACTGCCTCTGTCCTCGTTCTGTCCAACAGTTTACCGATCTAACGGATGCCGCCAACCGGAATAATGAAACCCTGAGACAGACGAAGCAGGATCTAAATGAGTCACGGCGTCAAATCCAGACACTGACCTGTGATCTGGATGCACTGAGAGGAACTGTAAGTGAGAAAAAAGGCTAGACTTCTAAAGTCCCTGCCAGTTGGGGTAGGGGCGGTGGTCACCAGTTTCACGTTGGCAGTATAACTTGAGTTAAAAGTGTCAGCTTTGGCTTGGCATGTAGCACTTTCACCTCCTAGTCATGAAGTTGTGGGTTCAAGCCCTACTCTAGAGACTTGAGCACATGATCCAGTCTGATACTACCAGTGCCATGCTGTCAGAGGTACCATCTTTTAGATGTGGCATGAAACCAAGGCCATGTCTTCCCTATCGGGTGAATGGAAAAGGTCCCATGGCCACTATTTCGAAAAGAGCTGCAGAGGTCTCCCCGGTGTCCTGGGCAATAGTTATCCCTCAACCGACATCACTTAAAAAACAGATCTGTGGGACTGTTTGTGGGAGCTTGCTGTTTGGCTGTGACTTTACAACAGTGACTACACTTTAACAAAAGAAGTACTTAATTGGCTGTGATGCATTTTGGGATGTCCTAAGATTATGAAAGGTGCAATAGAAATGCAAATTCTTTCCCTTACCATAAAGTGAAGGAGGATGGGAACTTGGTTGGAAGGGTGTGGGGTTTGGGGGGGCGGTGGCGGTGAATCCTTCAAGGGATGGTCAAACTGTTCCAGAGGGTGTGAAGAGCACCTTCTCTTTTGGTTTGAAGATGTGAGTGAGGCATCTTTCTCTCTCTGGTGTATTGATGTCAAGAAGTCAGAGCTGGAATTTTGTGTACAGTTCTGGTCACCACATTACAGGAAGGACATAATTGCTCTGGAGAGAGTACAGAAAAGATTTACAAGAATGTTGCCAGGGCTTGAAAATTACAGCTATGAGGAGAGATTGGATAGGCTAGGGTTGTTTTCCTAGGAGCAGAGGAGGCTGAGGGGTGACCTAGTTGAGGTATACAAAATTATGAGGCGCCTAGATTGAGTAGACAGGAAAGACTTATTTCTCCCAGCAGAGGGGTCAATGACCAGGAGGCATAGATTTAAGGTGATTGGTAGAAGGATAAGAGGGGACATGAGGAAAAACTTTTTTTACCCAGAGGGTGGTGGGGGTCTAGAATTCATGGCTTAAGTTGGTGGTTGAGGCTGAAATGCTCAACTCATTTAAAAGGCACCTGGACCTGCATCTGAAGTGCTGTAACCTGCAAGGCTACAGACCAGGTGCTGGAAAGTGGGATTAAAATGAGCAGCTAGTTCCTTTTTTTCTCTTTTTGGCCAGCGCAGACACTACGGGCTGAATGGCCTATTTCTGCACTGTAACTTTTCTATCTAATAATAAGTTCTAACTAATAAGAAGCTAGGTTTAGCTTGTGACAACCATTCATAATTAGAACAGTGACATTGACTACACTAGGAAGCTGTAGAATTAATCAATAGTCTGAGAGTTATCAGCAGAAACAATCTTAGTTGAATGCACATACTTATTGTTTGGTGACATCATAAGATACCTCCGTGACTAGCAGTTGGCAGAAATTTTCTCCAGAAATTATTGGAAAGACTGAAGCCATTGCCTTCTGTCTCTGTCACTAACTCTGTTGCCTGGCCACTGATTCCATCCCTGCCCTGGCAACTGTCTGAAGTGGAACCAGACTGTTTGCAACCTTGGTGCTGTGTTTGATCCTGAGGTAAGCTTCTGACCACATACCTTCTCCATCACAAAGACCGCCTATTTCCTATAACATCGCCTGACTCGACCCTGCCTCAGCTCATCTGTTGCTGAAACCCTCAGTCATGTCTTTGTTACCTCCAGACTTGACTATTCCATCACACTCCTGGCTGGCCTCCCATACAACCCTTCATAAACTCGAACGCATCAAAACTCTGCTGCCTGTATCTTAACTTGCATCAAGTGCTGTTCACCCATTACCCCTGCACTCACTGACCTACATTGGCCATCAGTTTGGCAACACTTTGATTTTAAAATTATCATCCTTATTTTCAAACCCCTCCATGGCCTTGCCCCTCCACCCCACACCTCCACCACTAATCCATCCTCTCTCTGTAATCTCTTCCAGCCGTAAAAGTTTTTTGATATCTCTGTGTCTCCATTACTGACAGCTTGCAAATCCCTGATTTTAATCGCTCCATCATTGGTGGCTGTGCCTTCAGCTATCAAGGCCCAAAGCTCTGGAATTCCCTCTCTAAATCTCTCCAACTCTTTACCACTATTTCCTCCTTTAAGACATCCTTGAAATCAACCCCTTTGACCAAACTGTTAGGCATCTGTCCAACCATCAGCTTCTGTGGCTCAGTGTCAACATTAACAATGCTTCTGTGAAGCACATTGGGATGTTCTGCTATGCTAAAAGGTGCTATATAAATGCAAATTGTTGATGTATATCCGTTGACAATTTTTCAAAATATCACAGAAAAAATGAAGGCCATACAGTGGCTGATTTAAATTGAGAGATGTATATTTACAAATGTAATTTGGCATTAATTTTCTTATTCATTTGTATTATATTCATGTTTGCTAGATCCTGGTATAATATAATTGTTCTGCTAAATAAACAATAAAAAATATACTTAGTTACAATCTCTCAGCAACGGGTAAACAGGTTGGAATAACAACTTTTTCTGTTGGTCAAGCAGATTCAAACTAGACTGCAAAGAAGCTCTATTTGTCAAATTGCATATTAATGGGATCAGTTCATTGGGGATTTCTATTGGTTTAGTCTATTTCCTACCTATGGTGTGGTATATGCTTTCAGGGGGTGATATTTGTACACAGACAAATCTGTTGTATGTTTTTGAATTCACCTTTGAGTATTTGCCTACAGAATGAGTCTCTGCTGCGGCAGCTGCGGGAGATGGAGGAGCAGTTTTCCATCGAAGCATCCGGCTACCAGGATTCCATTGCTCGTCTTGAGCAAGAGGTTCATCACATGAAGGATGAGATGGCAAGACACCTGAGGGAGTATCAGGATCTGCTCAATGTCAAGATGGCCCTGGACATTGAAATTGCCACCTACAGGAAACTGCTAGAAGGGGAAGAGAGCAGGTGAGCTGAGCAGTTTGGGGACAATCTTTGAAATTGTCCTTGTTGAGCAAAATGCATCATAGATCGTAGTTGGTGCTTCAGGCCCTTGTTGTTATGGTGATGGCCACTCCAGTAGCAAACCTATGGAAGGCCATTCTCCACAAGTGTGCCAAAGTGATGTGTTTCAACAGTCTAGTCAATGGCAGAGAGGGAAATCCTGTCTCCCCTTGATGTCTAGAGGCACACAATTTCTGATGGCACTGGACCCCGTTGCCTCTAACTCAGATCTGGTCAAAGCTGCCTACAACATCACTTCCAGCCTCCCTCTCCAAGCCACTCACCATCCTGACTTGGAAATGTATCACCGTTCCTTCACTGTCGCTAGGTTAAAATCCTGGAACTCCCTCCCTAACAGCACTGTGGGTGTACCTACACCACATGGACTGCAGCGGTTCAAGAAGGCAGCTCACCACCACCTTCTCAAGGGCAACTAGGGACGGGCAATAAATGCTGGCCTAGCCAGCGAAGCCCACATCCCATGAATGAATAAGTTAAAAGAATTTGTTGTGTCAAAGAATACACAAAATTTGACTCTCGATCAGGAAAGATAACCGCATTAAACTATAATCTTTTTTAATTCCCTCTTGCTTCCTCTTTGTGATGAGGGGGGTCACTAAATGGCTGGGCACTTTCCCATTCTGCTGTTGGGTTTTACATCACCAGCCCCACAGCAGTGGTTTGACCCATAATCTCTACATTTAAACACATTTCAATACGAAACCTCTTTGATTTACCAGAGTAAAAACTTAATTGAACTTGTTTGGCCTTTACAGTGCTGCAAAAGCACATCGTTTTTATGAGATTGGCCTTGTCCCCTCTTTGACATGACCCAGCCAACCAACAGTACCTTGCCTTTTCATTGGCTGAAAAAACAGCTGGTCAAAAGCCAGGTTTTAGCTAATGAGATTTGAAAACAAAAAGTTGTTCATACCTCTGCACCAGTGGGAATAGAGAGAATGAACAAAAGGAATCGGAAAAGATTCGAAACTTCACAAGTATAACGAAGAGGATTAGAATAGTGGAAAGTAAAAAGAGAAAAATTCAGTTAAAATGAAAAGGACAGGGAATATGGAAGAAAAGAATAAAAGGGATATAAATATCCAGTTGAAGTATTTGCATTTTTGTCAATGGTGTTTCAGGAGTTTCATTTAGTAGTTTAGCATTAATATTCTAGTCATAAATTCACACGTAAATTAGGATTTTTTGATGAGTTTCTGCTTAAGTTAGGACAGCGGGACTGATGAAACGCTGTGTGCCAGTGTAGAGAGCAGCTTTATTCCGATAATATTGGTGTCTATTTCAGCTCACGCTCTAGGGTGGAATCTCCTCTTCAGGGCTAGGGTGTTGAGTTTTGGTGGGACACCAAAGCCAGGAGTACGCTGCTCCCAGTTGTCACTCTGTACATTTTAATGCACGGCAGGTTTCCCAATGCTGCCTTGCCAAGCATTCACACTCTAGCCCTGGGGAGGAAAAGCTCTCCCCCTGGGTGAGCCAAAAACAAGCACAACTAGTTAGCCCAAAGGAGGTGAGACAGAAATTGAGGAACTTGTATTCAGACAGCACCTTCTCCCATTCCCTGGAGCCCCCAAAGTACTTCAGCACCAGTTATTTACTTTTTAGACAAACACACGTACCAACTTGCACACAGTAAGATCCCACCAGTAGCAAGTGAGATGAATGTTCAGGAGGGAGGAGTATTGACCAGGATACCTCTCTGCTCTTCTTCAAATTTTGGCATAGGGTCCGTAACGTCCATCTGAGCACTTGAAGAGGCAGACGAGGTCCTTGGTTCAATGTCCCACCTGAATAGTGGCACCCCTGGAAATGCTGCACTCCCTCAGTGCTGCAGTGAAGTGTCAGCATAAATTATGTGCACTTGAGTAGATAACAGGAGTAGCCCTTGAACCTACTCACAGTCCAAAAAGTTGGAAATATAGAGATTATGAATTAAGCTATGAGTGTGGACCCTGATTGTACATCCAGGCAATCTTACTTGAATTGGTCTCAACCTAAGCTGTGGGAAGTGGTGGCGGTAAAGAGCCAATGGTGGACATTGTTGAGAATCATAATATGGTGTCCCTGAGCACCACACATCCTATTAAGAAACTGGGGAATTACTTGCGGCCCAATAGTTGCACAGTTGGAAGCATCAGAAGTTTTCCGATCCCTGACCAATTCCTTGCAGTATTCCTTTCAAGCTAACTTTGAGGTAAAATATTCTGGAATTAGCAGTCATTAACTGTCTCTTTGTCTCAATAGGATTGCAGTCCCGGTCCAGTCCTTTTCTTCCCTCAGCTTTAGAGGTGAGTTTGTGAGGGTTTGGAAGCCATATAAAGCATTTAAGATGGTAGCCTTTCATATCAGTATAACTGGAGACCGATAGATAATTCCTGTTTGTGTTTGGTTCTCATATTTTAGATTATGATCACAATTCAGATATTCCAAGCAGGAAGACCGTGTTAATCAAAACCATTGAGACCCGGGATGGAGAGGTGAGAATTACTGATTGAAAGAGCTGTTGTGTCTTCCTGTCTTTTTGGAGAAATGGGGATTGCTTAAAAAGTGAGGTTGTTTTTGTGGGATGTCAATAATTGGATCATTTCCCCTGAAATAGGGCCTTATTTTTCCAGGTAAAAACCAAACTTTAATCTTAAAATTAGGGACGTGAGTTCAGATTAATTCACACTTCAGGTGTGGACACACCCACTGAAATGTGTGGATAGATATTCCCTCCACCAACTCAGGAAACCTACAATAGATAGATACACCTGCTCAACAAAACAACCATCAGGGAATTGGATGCAATAGATCCAACAAAAACTTGCATTTATATAGCACCTTCAACATAGTAAAATGTCTAAAGGTGCATCACTACCAAACAAAATTTGACACTGAGCCACATAAGGAGATATTAGGTCAAAAATGAGGCTTTAAGGAGCTTCTTAAAGGATAAAACCCCTCTACTCACCAAACTAACCTCCAGGAAAAAGACAAGAATGCCTTGAATAGGTATTCATTTCTCTTACACTTGATCGGGGATAATTCAAACAGATAATTACACACATAAACAAACTCTGTCACCACGAAAATGGGTGACCAGTTCCCTAGAATGACAGGACTTACAATTCTGTTTCACAGACAGAATCCTCTCCCCCTGCATGTTTAACTGGGATTATGAATAGTCACATTCTGTTTAAACACAAATTTCACTACCAATGTTTACTGACTTTTGACAGCAATGGGGGTGATGCGCAATTTCAGATCACTTTTCACTTGCTGCCAATTTGCAAGTGCTTGATTTTTAAATGTGATTTTTTTTTTTACTCTACAGGTGGTAAATGAATCTAGAAAGGAGCAACAGAACGAGCGTGATCATTGAATGCTCACAGCCCCAAGTGATCGTTTGAATTTGGGATCTGAGTAAAACAGAAGAAGAAGAGAAGACTGATTTTTTATTTGCCCTTAGTTTCCATTTACCCTTATTTCTGTTCAGAAGTTTAAAATTTCCAATCAATGCATTGTACTATAACCCTGGAGACTCACACTATACAGCAAGCAAATCCAGGGCCTGACATGCTCTTTAAATTAAAATACTTATTAGGCTCATTATTCAAACCTTTACAATCCTAAGTCTACACTTTTTAAAACAGGCATTCTCAAATGTATGTTGCTCCCCTCACCTCTGATGAACTAGTCTGCTTGATGATGAATTCAGTAACTACAAAGCACAGGTGGGTCTTCAGCTTGCATCTTCCACAGAACATAGTAAGGAATTTAGGAATAGGAGGAGGCCATTCAGCCCCTCAAGCCTGTTCTGTCATCCAGTTAGATCATGGCTGATCTCCATCTTAACTCCATCTACCCAACTTGGTTCCGTGTCTCCTAACAAAAATCTATCAATCTCAGTTTTGAACTGTTTGATTGATCCCAGCATCCACAGCTTTTTGGGGGAGAGAGTTCCAGATTTTTACTCCCCTTTGTGTGAAAAAGTGCTTCCTGATATCACCCCTGAACAGCCTAGCCCTAATTTATGGTTTCTCACCCTTGTTTTGGACTCCCCCACCCTCCCCCAACCAGAGGAATTAGTTTCTCTCTAACTATCCTATTGAGTCCTTTAATCATCTTAAGCACTAGTCCATTGAAACCAAGGGGAGCAACATAAACCTGAGCAAAATGAAAGGTATTTTTCCCCCAGGAGTTTAACCTAAGAACATTGCTCCCTGATGACCATTGGCTAACATAGAAGCCAGAAAGCTCCAGATTTGTTTTGTAGCCTGAGCTCAATTAGTTGACCACAGCCATGCCAGCAATTAGTGTCAAAGATCTGACAACCCTCATTGAACCATATTCCAGCAAGGGTCAGTGTTTTCAGGTGAAGCGAGAAGAGCAAAAAAAAAGGCCTCCCTTTTCCCTTGGGGGTGGTTGGTGTGGGAAATGCCTCAGCATTTCCCCTCAATTCCTTAATGGAAATCGGGGATTTGTCAATTGGAGAATTGTATTTGAGAAACTATGCGTTGTCAAGCAGTAGCAACCAGTGCATTGGCACAATGTTTTGCATTGCTGTTGCTTGGAGAGTGCTTGGGAATGTAGCAAAAATCCTTGAAGAGTTTATATGGCTTTAATTAACCTGCTCAGATTAGCTTTTTCCTTTATGTTCTTGAGTGATAGGTAGACTTTTATGTGGTGTACAGTTTAAGTGGAATTTTAGTTGCGAAAGCAAAAAACAAAACAGAAGGTTGCATTCATCAGAAATGAGGTGCAGCTTTTCACAATGATTTAGTGCATTACCATAAGACTAGGCTTTATAAACGTTTAATGCAGGAGTGCAGCTAGAATGGAAAATTGCTACGGGGCTTCATAAGCCCTGAGGTGACAGCATGGGATATGAATGTCACACTTTGTTTGAGAATCACTCTTGTGCAATGCTTTCAGATGCTTTGCTGCATTAAAGAAGCTATATAAATGCAAGTTGTTGCTGTTGGACAACTACTTACAATGTTTGAAATATCTCTGCTATTTTAGCGGAGATGGTGGGACATTTAAAATAAAGGGGAATTTCACTTAGCATGTGCTTGCTAGAACCCGTTGCATATTTACAGGGCCTTCATTATGCGTCTTAGAATAATGAATAATAAAAGGGCTTAGCAAAGTAAAAACATAGGGGAGATGCCTCAGCAGAAAGATAGTGACAGGAGATGATTCCTAAAGGAGGTCCATTTGAAATTTAAAAAAAAACGACATTGTTGCCAAAGGCACAGCCAGCAGTTAGGACAAAAATGTGTGTTCCCACAATGGAAGGGACAGGTTAATGGCATTTTGGAGCAGAATGCAAAATGATGGCATGAGTTGTGTAGACAGATTGTACAAAGGTCACTTTTGTGACTTGACATGGAGACCAGTGGTGAGGTGAAGAGAAAGTGATGGTGGTTTTGGGGGAAGGTAGCATGGGAGAGCACCTGGGAAGGATTGGGGCACTGTTTGGAGTGTAAGGAAGCCCATCAGAAGGCAGTGCAATCGATTCTGGTAGGATCACTTTGCTAATCCTCCACCTACAGGTGGATGTAGCCTTTCAGTACCTCGGTGAAGCTGTGGGACAATAAATGGCAGTTCTCAGCCATCTGGTGTCCAGTGGATGAACACTTCAGCAAATCACATGACACGGCCACACAACTGACTATCCTATGTGAAGGAATCTTAAGATGTTGTGACCAGTGACACAATTATTGTCATTGTTTAAGTAAGAAATCCCAAAATCCCCCTTCACAGGAACAATTAAATGAACCAGACTATCATGTACAATTTTGGGGCCTTGCTTCAGAGAAGATATCGAGGCCTATGGAGAGTGTGCAAACAGGATTAATAGCCTCTTGTTGTAACTAATGTCTCTCAGTCCTGCCATCATCTTAAAGAAATTGGGTCATCTTTGATTAGAACAAAAAAGGTTAAGAGGAGATCTAGTCAAAATAATGAGGGCTATCATGGCAACACCAAAGTACAGACCTACTGCAAAACCTGGTATATAAGCCATATCATTGAATAAGTTTTCATATAGGCCACTGCCTAGCAGTGCTAACTATTTATAAAGAAATGTCAGCCATACAGTAGGGGAGTGCCTTACTTAGACACTTGACTTAGGGCAGGATTTTCCCTGTGGGCTTCTGAACCCCACTGTCAGGTTCAAATGGGTGTCAGAAGCCCACACTTTGTGGAAAACAGTCACTCTTGGTGATTTTTCCTGGAGCTGCCAATTAATGGCAAGAGGCAGGCTCAATGTCCAACTTTGGATGGTGGGCGGGCTCTTGAAGCTGGAGGGCCAATCAGAAACCTTCCAGCTTGAAAAAAGCTGCAGGCTGCATGAGAAGATAAGTAAGGGAGAGGGCCAATAAAATGGAGGCACATTCTCTCCAATTTTTAAAAATTACATAAAAAATGGATCTTGCAGCTCGGCCACCACTGTGGGGTGGAGGGGTTGGGGTGGAGCCTCTCTACAGGGTGCCTGTGGCTGGTCATGCACCCAGGGTCTGTAGGCCTGCCTGGAGGGCTGGTCTACTGCCTCGAGTTGAGGCCGCCTCCCGGCAGCTGAACCATCCTCCGCCACCTGTGGGAACCTGGAAGCTAATTGGAAAATCCCAGTCAGCCTCCTTCAATTGACCTCAACAGGCCCTTAACTATATAAATTGACAGCCCATCACTTTATAGGCAGGTAGTCTTGCTGCAGCCCCATCCCACCTCCAGGAAAATGGGCAGATGGAGTTGGGGAACCAGCATGTCGGCTGGTGGTGTGAAATTTCATGTCCACCCACTTCTGTTCCAGGCCCTGGGGGTTGCCAAAATTCTGCCGTTATACACTACATTTTACAGTGCGTGATGAACTGTTAGAATGAGGTCAGTTACTGAAATACTGAAACATTGACACTAATAAAGGATGCTGCCTGCTGTAATGAAATACAAAGATGAGAAAAGACTAGAAAAAAATTGGAGCTGCTTTCCTGAGAATTGAGGAGATTATGGGAGATTCGAGAGATAAAATGATGAAGAGATTGGACGGAATAGATAGAAACAGATTGTTCCCAGTGACTGTGGGTGCTAGAATGAAGGGATATAGATTTAAGGTTCAATGTAAGGAATCTAGGACCGAGAACAGGAGAAACCTTTTCACAAAGAGGTTGTGAGGCTGTGGGATGCACTGCTGGAGTTCATGATTAAAGGAGAGATCAGGTTAACATTTTAGAATAGTTGCTGCGTAAAGGGATATGGGAACAGGGTGGGTACATGGGATTTGGAGTACTGCTCATGTGGAGGATAAACACTAACACAGATGAGTGGGGCCGAATGGCCTGTTCTGTGCTGCAATTTCTATCTAAGGCTTGGATATGGAGACCTAAACCTCTGAGCCATGAGAGCCCAAGGCGGGGGCAGTTGTTGGGGGTGGGGGGTGGGGCGTTCACAGGGGGTGATTTTCTGTTTGCAATCTGACAACAACACCCATATCAGCCCAGAATTCTTCTTTGCTTCAGTTAGACAGAGTAGAACTGAAAAAGGACGGTTCGGGGTCAAGAGCACGCAGCAAGTGATCCTCTAGTGCAAGCAATCACATGTTTTTAAACATAAAAATACAAGCCAGCAACATGCTTGTGGATCTGATTTACATAAGGTAGCTGTTGCTGTCATGAATATACTGGTTTTATACACTTTTTACGTATCTGACCCTGGGATTACACAGTGTGTACACAGCGACAGACTGTGTTTGCCATTTAGTTGGCAAATTCAGTCATTTTATAACCTTTTGTGACAATGACCTGTTTCAGGAAAGCTTGGGCCATGTCACACTGAGCTCACCAACAGGCTGGTCTGCTGGTACAGCCCTCCAAGGAGACATTTTTCACTTCTGCCTTCTCCACAACATTGTTCTCTCTCTCTCTCTCCTGAAGCACTACCTTAATGTTGCTAATGTCAGCCTTCTGTTTTTTATTAGCTATCAGCAAACACAAAAATCAACAAACTGAGAGAAAAATCAAACTAGTGACATGTTATCATAGTGCATTGTAAGCTTGCAGCATTGGACACACGCTCGAACAAGACTAGGTTTTAGTAAATTGGGCAACGCTTGCCTTTGATTAATCTTGGAGATTGCTCGGTTTTGGCAGATTTTCATGCATCAGATGGCAAGGCTACGCATCTGGTTCTGCTGCAATGTGTTGCAATGTGTATGTTTGGGAAATAAAATGAGCAACAGTGCTTCAGAAGTGTGTTGTTATATTTGTTAAAAATTATTCTTCAGAGTCCTGCAGATGGCCAAGCGATGAGATCTCGGCCTGAGACCCCTGGCGAGCGAGGAGGGGGCAATTTTAACCAAATTCGCCAGGTGGGAATCCCACAGAATTGGGTGCAACACTGGTTTGACATCCTGCCACACATTACTCTCCGTCAAAGTCAAAAGGAGTATATGAACAGATGGGGTGTGAATCGAGAGGGTGTGAATCCACCAACATGCCCTGTTGTCGCCTGGTCTCACCCCACCCCTGCAGTCAAGCACATGCGTTGTGACTTAATCTGTTAGGAAGGAAATGTAAGATCACACAGTGAGTTGCCATTACAGGACATGGTCAGGGCACATCGGACAGAACATCAGGTTCGCTGATTCTGATGCTGCTCCAGGGTTAATCTCTTAATTCTATTCATAAAAATGACTGAGACCTGACATTGAGTTGACTTTATCAAAGTTGGCACCTTCCAGGCCCTCTGGCCTCAGGGGCTTTGTGGTCAAATATATTGGCCACCCCAGCCCACTCTTCACAATGTAATACTGGCCGACACTCACATATTAAGAATGACTACGTGAGTGAGGAATCAGAGCAGCCAATTGACTGCAAAACCATACCCAGGAGTCAACAGTCTCACAGGGAGCAATGGGGAAAAATTAGGTTCGTCCTCTTAGATCTTCCTTTTCTTAAAACAATAGTTCACCAAAAATTCCATTTCAAATGATTTGTTTAATTTTAAAATTCTTTTAAAATAAAATCTTCGCTCAGTTGCTGCATTTCTGTTCCAATGTGGCTTCATTTGAGGGATTAAGAACATCCACTAGTGACTGTTGGTGCCGTCTAATTAGGTTTCCAAATGTAATGTTAAACCGAGGGCCTTTCAGGTGGATGTAAAAGATCCCAGGGCCACTGTTGTCCTAGGCCCAACCATCTTCAACTGCTTCATCAATGACCTTCCTTCCTTCAGACGGTCAGAAGTGGGGATGTTCGCTGATGATTGCACAATGTTCACCAGCATTTGCAACTCCTCAGATACTGAAGCAGTCCATGTCCAAATGCAGCAAAACCTGGACAATATCCTGGCTTGGGCTGACAGGTGGCAAGTAACATTCACGCCACACAAGCTCCAGGCAATCACCATCTCCAACAAGAGAGAATCTAACCATCTCCCCTTGACATTCAATGGCATTACCATCACTGAATCCCCCACTATCAACATCCTGGGGGTTACCATTGACCAGAAACTGAACTGGACCAGTCTTAACAATACTGTGGCTACAAGAGCAGGTCAGAGGCTAGGAATCCTGCGACGAGTAACTCACCCCCTGACTCCCAAAGCCTGTCCATCATCTACAAGGCACAAGCCAGGAGTGTGACGGAATGCTCCCCACTTGCCTGGATGAGTGCAGCTCCAAGAACAATCGAGAAGCTCGAAACCATCCACAAGAAAGCAGCCTGTTTGATTCACCAACTGAAACATTCACTCCCTCCACCACTGACACACAGTGGCAGCAGTGTGTAGCATCTACAAGATGCATGGCAGAAACTCACCAAGGCTCCAATGACAGCACCCTCCAAACCCACGACCTCTACCATCGATAAGGACAAGGGCAGCAGATAGATGGGTACACCAACCACGTGGAAGTTTCTCTCCAAGTCACTCACCATCCTAACATGGAAATATATCACCGTTCCTTTACTGTCGGGTCAAAACCCTGGTACTCCTTTCCTAACAGCACTGTGGATGTACCTACAGTACTGTTTAGAAGGCAGCTCACCACCACCTTCTCATGGGCAATTAGGGATGGGCAATAAATCTTGTTTTTGTTTAAATATTGTTAAATGCAATTTAAAAAGGTTCCCCAAACTAGCTCGCCTATCCAGCAATGCTCACATCCCAAGAACAAATAAAATATTTTGAAGATCATCAGGGGAGTTCTCCTTGGTGTCCTAGTCAATACTTATCCTTCAATCAACATCGTTAAAGTAGATTATCTGATCATTATCACATTGTTGTTCATGGGGGTCTGCTTTGTGTAAATTGGCTGCTGAATTTCCTAAATTACAACACTTCAAAATTACACTTCAAAAAGTATTTCATTAGCTGTTGGGCACATTGCGATATCCTGAAGTTGTGGAAGGCGCTATAGAAATGCAAGTTCTTCCTTTCTGGTCTATATGTATCTGTGTAATCTTTCTGAAAACTGCCTGTACAAGCAGGCACCCAGGTACCCATTCAAACTCCCCTGAGGATGTGCTAGCGAGGGCAACAGTAGAATTAGAATTAAGGCCATAAATTAGCATTGTGTTTCAAGCAACAATATTGCAGTGCTCCATGGGCAAATGAGAAAACTGAGAGAAGCCGAGTAACCAGAAAATGGAGTACTCTGTGCTTGTACCAGTTGTGCTGTACCTTTCTCTCCTTTAGGACCCTACTTAATATCTACCTTTTTGACCAAGCTTTTGGTCACCTGTACTAATATCTTCTTTTGTGACTTGGCGTCTAATTTTGTTTTATAACACACCTGTGAAGCGCCTTGGGATGTTTTATTATATCGGCCATCTGGGCAATTTTAAACTGTGGATAAACTGAAAAATGTGTTTGTTTAAAATAAAGATTGATGTTCTGTCCATTTGCAGCCTCTATAGTGATGTAATGTTTTTATATGTTTCTCTTCTGGTAGGAGCCATTTTCCCTTTCTCAAGTCACAGCATTGCCACCTCCTGGTCGCCTGGCAACACACAGGAGCCATCAAAGGCTGTAGACCAAGTGGTGGGCAACCTGCGGCTGTGGGCCACATGTGGCCCATCCGGGTTCTGAGAGCAGTCCACGAGACATTTTACTGACTGTTGTCTACTCACAGGGCTGCCATATTCTGCTGGTTTCCGTCCATGTAGTTTTTTTTCCTACCGGTATTACTAAAGTGATAAAAACAAAAAACTGCGGATGCTGGAAATCCAAAACAAACACAGGATTACCTGGAAAAACTCAGCAGGTCTGGCAGCATCGGCGGAGAAGAAAAGAGTTGACGTTTCGAGTCCTCATGACCCTTCGACAGAACTCAGCTAAAACTTACTAAAGTGTTACGCACGCAAAAAGCAAGGGCATGTGAAGTGAGGTGCGTGCTGATTGTACACAACATTGACTGTGAGAGCCATGCACACAGGAAAACAGGAAACAGGAAACTATAGGCCAGTTAGCTTGACACTCACTTTACTTACTCTTATCCTTTTTAAATACCTGTAGAAAGTCTTGCTATGCGTTTTTACATTTCTAGCTAGCTTCCTCTCATACTCTAATTTCTTTTTCCTTATTAACCTTTCAGTAATTCTCTGCCGTCTTTTATATTCTGACCAATCTCAGTGGGCCGCAAGATTGGAATCGGGCATGTGCACTAACCATGACCCCATGAATAAGAATTTGTGGGGTGTGCTGATTGAAGCGAAGCAGCACTTTGATTGGACATAGAAGGAGCGCACGGCTCTCACAGTCAATGTTGAGTGCAATCAGCACGCACCTCATTTCACGTGCCCTTGCTTTTTGTGTGCGTATCACTTTAGTAATACCGGTAGGAAAAAAACTACATGGACGGAAACCAGCAGAATATGGCAACCCTGTGAGTGGGGAAGGTGTTAGAATCGATTTCAAAGTAATCGGGAAGAGTCAGCATGGTTTTGTGAAAGGGAAGTCGTGTTTAACCAATTTATTGGAGTTCTTTGAAGGAGCAACTTATGCTGTGAATAAAGGGGAGCCTGTAGACATGGATTTCCAGAAGGCATTTGATAAGGTGCCACATCAAAGATTATTGCAGAAAATAAAAGCTCATGGTGTAGGGGGTAACATCTTAGCCTGGATAGAAGATTGGCTAGCTAACAGGAAGCAGAGAGTACGCATAAATGGGTCTTTTTCTGATTGGCAGAATGTGACAAGTGGGGTCCCGCAGGGGTCTGTGCTGGGGCCTCAACTTTTTACAACTTACATCAATGACTTAGATGAGGGGAGCGAAGGCAAGGTAGCTAAATTTGCAGATGACACAAAGATAGGTAGGAAAGTATGTTGTGAAGAAGACATAAGGAGATTGCAGACGGATATAGATAGGTTGAGTGAGTGGGCAAAAATCTGGCAGATGGAGTAGAATGTAGGAAAATGTGAAGCTGTTCACTTTGGCAGGAAGATAAAAGAGCAGAGTATTACTTAAATGGAGAACGACTGCAGAATTCCGAGCTGCAGAGGGATCCAGGTATTTTTGTGCTTGAGTGACAAAAAGTTAGCATGCAGGTACAGCAAGTAATCAAGAAGGCTAATGGAATGCTATCCTTTATTACAAGAGGAATTGAACATAAAAGTAAGGATGTTATGCTTCAGTTATACAGGGCATTGGTGAGACCACACCTCGAATACTGTGTGCAGTTTTGGTCTCCTTATTTAAGGAAGGATGTAAGACCATAAGACGTAGGAGCAGAAGTAGGTCATTTGGCCCATCGAGTCTGCTCCGCCATTCAATGAGATCATAACTGATCTGATAATCCTCAACTCCACTTTCCTGCCTTTTCCCCTAAACCCTTGATTCCCTTACTGATTAAAAATCTGTCTATCTCTGTCTTGAATACAGCCCTCTGCAGTAAACAATTCCACAGATTGACTAGCCTCTGAGAGAAGAAATTCCTCCTCATCTCTGTTTTAAATGAGTGACCTCTTACTCTGAGATTATGCCCTCTAGTCCTAGACTCTCTAACAAGGGGAAACAACCTCTCAGCATCTACCCTGTCAAGCCCCCTAAGAATCTTATACATTTCAATAAGATCACCTCTCATTCTTCTAAACTCCAATGAGTACAGGCCCAACCTACTCAATCTCTCCTCATAAGAAAATCCCTCCATACCTGGGATCAACCTAGTGAACCTTCTCTGGACTGCCTCCAATGCCAATATATCTTTCCTTGATAAGGGGACCAAAACTGTTCACAGTTTTCTAGGTGTGGTCTAACTAGTGCCTTATATAGTTTTAGCAAGACTTCCCTATTTTTATACTCTATTCCCTTTGAAATAAAGGCCAACATTCTATTTGCCTTCCCTATTGCCAATTGAACTTGTATGTTAGCTTTTTGTGATTCCTGCACAAGGACTCCCAAATCCCTCTGTGCTGCAGCTTTCTGCAGTCTTTCTCCATTTAAATAATATTCAGCTCCTTTATTCTTCCTGCTGAAGTGTAAATGTGTTGGAGGTGGTTCAGAGGAGGTTTACTAGATTGATACCTGGAATGAGTGGGTTGTCTTATGAGGAAAGGTTAGACAGACTGGGCTTGTTTCCACAGGAGTTTAGAAGAGTGAGGGGTGATTTGATTGAAGTATATAAGATCCAGAACAGTATTGACAAGGTGGACGTGGAAAGGATGTTTCCTCTTGTAGGTGAATCCAGAACTAAGGGGCACTGTTTTAAAATTAGGGGTCGCCCTTTTAGGACAGAGATGTGGGGAATTTTTTTCTTTCAGAGGGTTGTGGGACTTTGGAACTCTCTGCCTCAGAAGGAGATGGAGGCGGGGTCATTGAATATTTTTAAGGCAGAGGTAGATAGATTCTTGTTAGGCAAGGGAATCAAAGGTTATCGGAGATAGATGGGAATTTGGAATTCGAAATAGATCAGCCATGATCTTATTGAATGACAGAGCAGGCTCGAGGGGCCAAATGGCCTACTTCTGCTCCTATTTCGTATGTTCTTAAAGGACGGATCTCAAAGCTATCAAATACATCGCAGTTTACCACAAAGCAATAGGCTGTCATGTCTTAAAATTGCTAAGTAGAATTTGAAAGGCAAGCAGATTTTATTTTCTGATGAAATATGCAGATACTTCCAGAATTCCTCCCCATACCCAAAAGACATCCATTAATAAGACACATCAGTCACTCCACTGGTCAATGTGTCATAGGCGCAATCTGCACGCCCCTACCCCAATAGCGACCATTGGAGAAAGCAGAGCAGCATTTTATTTTAATGGTTTTCCCTCACTTTTTCCCCATCACACCCGAGCTTTGGTGCTGCCCCTGGATGCATACACATCAGGGGTACAGTAGTATAGTGATTACGTTATTGAACTAGTAATCCATAGGCCTGGATTAATGATCCAGAGACATAAATTCAAATCCCACCACAAGCAGCTGGGGAATTTAAGTTCAGGGTTAATCGAAAACATTGGGAATAAAATGCTAGTATCAGTAATGGTAACCATAAAACTACTGGATTGTCCTAAAAACCCATCTGATTCACTAGAGTCTTTTTGGGAAGGATA
Organism: Carcharodon carcharias; assembly: GCF_017639515.1. Taxonomy (NCBI): domain Eukaryota; kingdom Metazoa; phylum Chordata; class Chondrichthyes; order Lamniformes; family Lamnidae; genus Carcharodon; species Carcharodon carcharias. The sequence goes on along the minus strand of NC_054507.1, from coordinate 19,974,532 downwards.
TGTGCCGTCCTTACCTTGTCTGGCCTATGTGTGACTCCAGACCCACAGCAATGGCTCGATACCTTTTCAAGGGCATTAAATGCTGGCCTTGCCAGTGATGTCCATGTCCTGCGAATAAAAAATAACTTTTCAGCCGGAGTCATTGGATAGTGATTATTCCAAGGGATCCTGAGTGAATAGCCACCCCCAATAAGGTCACTTGCCATTCCCTGTACTGCCTGCAGGGAGGAGGCAAAGTTTGTGAGAAAATAAGGGATCTAAATTCTTTTTTGTCAAGTTAGGCTACAGGAATCTGCCACAAAAGGAACTTTCAGGCTACATTTATAACAAATGACATAGCCATTTACAACACAGAAACAGGCCATTTGGCCCAATTTGGCTGGTATTTCTGCTCTACACAAGCCTCCTTCATCCCACCCAATGATCCTCATAAGAAGCAAAAATCCGTACACATCCGTTTAGAGAAATGTGTTCCACTAGGCTGGAATTGACAATAAACATAATATTATCAGATCAAACATTCGAGGGGTAGCTGCCACTGTTCCAAGAACTGCATCTGGTGCATGTTGGAAAAACATCATACAAACAGGTGAGGTGATGATGCCTTTTGAATAAAGGTTGGTTCGATTACACCATCATGTCAAGTGTCAACAAATGGAAAAGACAAAAGTTTGCAGAAAAACTACTGGATGAACCCTTTACACATTTGCACGGTATTTTAACATGGGTGTTAATTCATCTATTTTAACTGATATGGAAAAAGTCCATTCAGCCTCATCCACTTCTATCTTGATTTAAGAAACCCAAAGAGGGACATAGTTACTCTAGAGTGAATGCAGCAAGGACGATTGACTAGACTGGTTCTTGGGATGAGGGGATTGTCCTCTGAGGAGGGATTGAGTAGACTAGGCCTAAATTCTCTGGAGTTTAGAAGAATGAGAAGTGATCTCATTGAAACCTACAAGATTCTGAAGGGGTTTGACAGGGTAGATACTGAGAGATTGTTTCCCCTGGCTGGGGAATCTAGAACCCGGGGGCACAGTCTCAGGATAAGGGGCTGATCATTTAGGACTGAGATGAGGAGAAATTTCTTCACTCAAAGGATTGTGAATCTTTGGGAATGGTCTAACCTGGGGAGTTCTGGATGCTCAGCCATTATATTCCTTATAGAGGTTGATAGAATTTTAGGTACTAAGTGAATTAAGGATAGCCCTGGAAAGTGGAATTGAGATAGAAGATCAGCCATGATCGTATTGAGTGGTGAAGCAGGCTTGAAGGGCCGAATGGCCTATTCCAGCTCTTATTTCTTAAGTTCTTATGGCCAGAATTTTCAGCTCGGTGAGTGGGGACAAGGCCTACTCACTGAGGCGTAAAATGATACGTGTGTCCTGACATCACCACACATCATTTGGATTTCCAGTTCGGTGGGTGCGCAGCCAAGTTGGCTGTGTGCCAACCAAACTTCAAAGGCCTATTAAGGCCATTTAAAAACTAATTAAACCAATAAACTGAGCTGCCCGTCCAACCTTAAGGTTGGCAGGGGGCAGGCAAAGAGTCCAGGCAGCCTTCGCATTTTTCATGGAACCTCATCCACGGCCGGGATGAGGCTTCATGAAGTGTTTATAAATTGAATAAAATTTTTTTAAAAACTTCAATGACATGTCCCAGCTCATGTGACACTGTCACATGAGGGGACATGTCTTAAAATTTTTTCCTTTCTTTATTTAGCTTTTTAAGACTTAAACTAATCTCCCTGAGGCACCTCTGTGCCTCAGGGAGATTTCTGCGCTCTTTCGCACGCCCATGTAAAATGGCGGCACAGACCCAATCGGGGGCGCCAAATTGGGTTCATGCCTGCTCCCACCCACCCCCACACAGCCCACCTGATGGGGGGAAAATTCTCCCCTATGTAAGGTTCCAACGTACCTTGACCAGACATGATGCAACTACAGAGATGTGCCACTAGGTGTCTTCAGAGACCTACCAAATATCAGCCAGTTTTAATATTAAAAACAGAAAATGCTGGAAATACTCAATAGGTCAGGTTGGAAGGAGAAAAAGAGTTAATAGTTCAGGCCATTAACCTTCCAACAGGCAGTTTTAACATCTTTTGGCCCAAGGTTGTTGAGATCTGCATGGTTCTGACTGTCTCAGAAACTGCAGAATACCATGAAAAATGTTACTGCACTTCTCAGATATACCACCTCAGCTGGGTGTGCACATTCATGGTATTTTTACTGGCTGAGGCTCTATTTCACCTGTGTATTGCCAGCCAGGTCTATCAGAAAGACCCTGTCGGAGCTCTCTCTTTTCAAAGCCGGTGGGTTCTAACAGATTAAGTTGTTCCTTGTAGCTTTTTTCTGACACTGGGGAGCAGCCTTGTTGTGCAGACTCAACTATTCCAACACTCTCCTGGCAGGCCTCCCATTTTCCACCCTCTGTAAACTTCAGCTGCCCATATTCAATCTTGCACCAAGTCCCGTTCACCCATTACCTCCTGTGTCCACTGACCTACTTGGCCCGCGGCAACTTCTCAAATTTTCAATTCTCAACCTCATGTGCAAATCCCTCCATGGTTTCACTGCCTCTGTCCATCTCTCATTCTTTCACTCTCTCTCTTTTCTCTCTCATTCTCTCCCTCTCTCATTTTGTCTCTTGTTCTTTCTCAACTCTCTTCTCTGCATGTTTTGTTCTTTCTCACTCATTCTCAACTCTCTCCTCTTTTTATCTCTCGTATTCTCTCTCGTTCTCTCTCGCCCTCTCTATCTCTCATTCTCTTTCTCCCTTGCTCTTTTGTTCTCTCCCCTTCTCATTCTCTTTTCCTCGTTCTCTATCTCTCTCACTTGCACTTACACACATAGAATTTGTCCTGAGGAGATGGTCGGTTTTAACATACAGGTTCTGAGTGAAATTTCAACTCTTGTATTGAAACAGGCCTCAAGCCTAAGGCCTCAAAAATTAGGACAGAACATGCAGGGGTTTCCGACAATAATGGATTAATCATATGCATAAATTTAATGACTTTAGACAAAATAATTTCACTACAAAGCATTTCGAATGTTATTTGTACAGTTAGTTTTCTGCTGGATCAGAAATCAAGATGGCGAATGGGACCTCTTTGAAAAGAAAAAGAAGAAATGTGATTGGCTCAAATTGCTGTTGTTCAATTGGCTGCTTTTATGTGAGATCTTTTCTCTGATCCAGTAAAATCAACCCTCCAAGGTCCCTACATTCTTCTAATTTTAGCCTTTTTTGCATCCCCAATTTTAATTACTCCACCATTGGTGGCGATGGCTGTGCCTGGGCCCTAAGCTCCAGAATTCCCTCCCTAAACCTCTCTGCCTCTCTCTCTTTGTTTAAGATGTTCCTTAAAACCTCCATCTTTGACTAAGCTTTTGGTCACCTGCTCTCATAGCTCCTTATGTTGTTTGGTAACACTCCTGTGAAGTGCCTTGGGATGAGTTACTACATTAAAGGTGCCATATAAATGTATTGATGTGTCAATTTATTTTTCCTGTTACAGAAAGATTTAATGTTTTATTTTTCACATTGAGCCTATGCACTGTACAGACGATTTTTAATTATATATTATATAGAGAAACGTTAACTGTGGTCTGGGAGCTGGCAATCATCATTGCATCAAATAACTCTTCAGTTGAATCGTCAAAGAGAAAGCAAATTGTACAGTCTAGACTATAAGACCCTATTTAACTATGTTAGACTGATCTAAAACGCCAGGCCCTCTTTATCCAATGCAGCTCCCAAAAATTGGCTTGCCAATTCCATCTGTTTTAATTTGCAAACTAGCCAGTTTTATGTGCTGAAGATTGGATGTCCAAAATATCCCATGATGTCCTGGGCTGTGAGACCACTCTGAAAGGCTCAGAATGGCATGAGTTGATGGGTGGCCCAGACTGGCATGAGGGTCCAGCAGCAATGCCAAGCCGGGCTTTACTTACTGGCAAGAGCACCACTTCTCTTGGTAGCAAAGGGAACACACAGAGATGACACATGCAGACCTCCCACATTGAGCGAGCTGAATGAGGAGTGAACGTGGAAAAGGAGATGGGAGAGGTGCTCAATGGAAAAGGGGAGGGGAGTGGTAGTCAATGGCAAAGGAGAGGAAGGGCCATGATTGAAAGGAAAGCTTCTAAACCAAGTCACCAATGAGACAGCAAATTTTTGAGAGGCAGTTTTCAAACTACTGTATGGACTAGCTGCAAAGTTTGTGAAGTTCCAGAGAATTCTGCTGCTGTCTGGGTGTCTCTCAAATTTGACTCAATCGTGCCTCAATTCCCTAAGCGACATTGCTTCAAATGCGCCTTTTCCCCCCTTGTGTTTATTTCTGTCTCTCACAATTTGGATAAGGTTCACATAGGCCATTCAGCTCATCCCAGCTCATCTGTCCAGTCATCCTCGTCGCAACATCCAAGCAATTCAAGGATTTTTGCCTCCACTGCCCTGCCCAGAAGTCTATGTAACGTGTTGATCAACCTGTGGCTGGAATTTTCCAGCCCCTCATGCCGGTGGGATCTTCCGGTCCCACTGATGTGAACGGAGATTTCAATGGCTCGCCAGCCCCACCACGGGCAACAGCGGTGCTGGAGGATTCTGGCCTGTGTGTGTAGAAGCTACTTCTGTTGTTGGTCCTAAATTTACTTGCTGCAGTTTGAACCTGTGCCTCCCTGTCCTACTTGCAGTTTGGTTTGAAGTAGTGTTTCAGTTTTATCTATCCTATATGGTTGTGCCTGTATATCGCTCTCTATCCTTTTCCCTCACGTATGCACACTCTTGCTCTCACACTCACTCCTGCCTATCTCTTGTGCTCTCTGCCTCTCTTTTACTCCCAGTCTTCCTCTTTGTCTCTTTCTCAGTGTTTCTCTCCTGCACCAACTCTCAGAGCAAAATCGTCCCACAATTGCACTAAGTGCAGTAGCAGGTGTGAAAAAATACATTTTACTTGCTGGCCTCTGCTTCTTGGCTTCATTAATTATGCAGCCACAGGAACAGGAAACATGCTGTTTCTCCGGCGGACAGCCTCTGAATCACCCGTCACGCCATTTCCTCACTGAGGGTGCCATATCTAAATTGTAGCCGCACACACAGTTCTCAATGCTTGCAGCCCAGGACTGCTCCAGTGAAGACATGGCCTTGAAAGCCAGGAAGAGTTCAGTGACCCGTCACTGGAATGCCTTTTGGAGGCCGCTGTGATGTCCTCCAACCCCGCTCAGACCACAGGAGGTCCAGCATTCTCACCACTCTGGCTTGGGAGGCGGTGGCAGTGGTGGTCAGTGCCAACACTGCACAGAAGATGTTGGCCATCCAGTGCAGAAAGAGGCTGAATGATCTTATCTGTGCTGCTAGGGTAAGGCAACCATCTTATCACTCTAAACTCACACACTCAAGCCCATCACACATTCAATGGCATCTCACTCACTGCCAGCTCAAGGGACATCACCACTCACTCTCTCTCACACATACCCTCACATCTCAATCTGGTCTCATCCCCTCTGGAGACTGTCTCCTCAGCCCTCACCCTCTTGAGGTCACTTGTACAGATCAACATGTGCCCCCCACACACACCCTGGGATACTCCCCTTCCCCAGTACAGCCCTCGTCCTGCAGCCTCTTCCCTCGCCTGAGGCCACTTCTCCCCCTTTCGCCAAGCAAGCCCTAGCCCCGCAGCCATTGAAAACCTTACAGCTGATCTGGCAGGGAGTGATGTGGTGCTGCCTGTGAAGCCTGGCGCTGATGACCGTGAGTGCTGCCTGAAGCAAGGTAGGCAAACAAATCTCAAAGTCCCAAGCGAAGTGCAGTTCGCCAAGTGCACGTCGCTTATGTACAGTTCTCGCCGCCGTGCCCAGATGATCCAGCATTGAGGGGGGATGATTCTGGTGAGCAGGACTCATATTGAGACGCTAAAGTATTGAAATTAGGTTCCCAACATGCAGGGTGGGAAACGCAGCCCGCCATTGACGGGTAAAGTGAATGATCACAAACTGGTTACACAACGGCCTAAAACTGATTTATTTGGCCTTCTTGTCATATTATCCGTTCGTGCCGGCAAACACAATCACTGCGAACAGAAGCAGAAAATTCCATCCTCAGTCTCGACTTCTCTCGCACTCAGAATCTCTCACGTATGCTCCCTTTCACAATCACAGTCTCACTGCCTCTTTCCTAATATCTGCTTTGCACACAGCCACTGTTGTCACACTGTGTCTGTGTTGCTTCTCGTTCCTGCTTGGTCTCCTTCTCATTCTTGCTCCTGCTCGCTCTGCTTCTCAGTCTCGCTCTTGCTCGCTCTCTGTCTCAGTCTCACTCTTGCTCGCTCTCCTTCTCAGTCTCGCTCCTGCCCGCTCTCCTTCTCAGTCTCGTTCCTGCTCGCTCTCCTTCTCAGTCTCGCTCTTGCCCTCTCTCCTTCTCAGTCTCGCTCTTGGGCGCTGTCCTTCTCAGTCTCGCTCTTGCTCACTCTCCTTCTCAGTCTTGCCCTTGCGCGCTCTCCTTCACAGTCTCGCCCCTGCTCGCTTTCCATCTCAGTCTCGCTCTTGATCGCTCTCCTTCTCAGTCTCACTCTTGCTCGCTCTCCTTCTCAGTCGCGCTCTTGGCCGCCCTCCTTCTCAGTCTTGCTCTTGCTCGCTCTCCTTCTCAGTCTCGGTCCATCTCGCTCTCCTTCTCAGTCTCGCTCCTCTCGCTCTGCTTCTCAGTCTCGCTCTTGCTCGATGTCCTTCTCAGTCTCGCTCCTGCTCGCTCTCCTTCTCAGTCTCGCTCTTGCTCGCTCTCCTTCTCAGTCTCGCTCTTGCTCGCTCTCCTTCTCAGTCTCGCTCCTGCTCACTCTCCTTTACAGTCTCGCTATTGCTCGCTCTCCTTCTCAGTCTCGCTCCTGCTCGCTCTCCTTCTCAGTCTACCTCCTGCTCGCTCTCCTTCTCAGTCTCGCTCTTGGCTGCTCTCCTTCTCAGTCTCATTCTTGGCCGCACTCCTTCTCATTCTCGCTCATGCTCGCTCTCCTTCTCAGTCTCGCTCCTGCTCGCCCTCTTTCTCAGTCTCGCTCCTGCTCGCTCTGCTTCTCAGTCTCGCTCTTGCTCGATCTCCTTCTCAGGCTCGCTCCTGCTCGCTCTCCTTCTCAGTCTCACTCTTGCTCGCTCTCCATCTCAGTCTCGCTCTTGGGCGCTGTACTTCTCAGTCTTGCACTTGCTCGCTCTCCTTCTCAGTCTCGCTCCTGCTCGCTCTCCCTCTCAGTCTCACTCTTGGCCTCTCTCCTTCTCAGTCTCGCTCTTGCTCGCGCTCCTTCTCAGTCTTGTTCTTGCTCGCTCTCCTTCTCAGTATCGCTCCTGCTCACTCTGCTTCTCAGTCTCGCTCTTGCTCGCTCTCCTTCCCAGTCTCACATTTAGTCGCTCTTCTCTCCATCTCGCTCTTGCTCGCTCTCCTTCACAGTCTCGCTCTGGCTCACTCTCCCTCTCAGTCTCACTCTTGGCCTCTCTCCTTCTCAGTCCCGCTCTTGCTCGCGCTCCTTCTCAGTCTTGTTCTTGCTCGCTCTCCTTCTCAGTATCGCTCCTGCTCACTCTGCTTCTCAGTCTCGCTCTTGCTCGCTCTCCTTCCCAGTCTCACACTTAGTCGCTCTTCTCTCCATCTCGCTCTTGCTCGCTCTCCTTCACAGTCTCGCCCCTGCTCGCTTTCCTTCTCAGTCTTGCTCTTTCTCGTTCTGCTTCTCACTCGGTGCTGCTCGCTCTCCTTCTCAGTCTCGCTCTTGCTCGCTCTCCTTCTCAGTCTCGCTCCTGCTCGCTCTCCTTCTCAGTCTCACTCCTCTCGCTCTCCTTCTCAGTCTCACTTTTGCTTGCTCTCCTTCTCAGTCTCGCTCCTGCTCGCTCTCCTTCTCAGTCTCGCTCTTGCTCGCTCTCCTTCTCAGTCTCACTTTTGCTTGCTCTCCTTCTCAGTCTCGCTCCTGCTCGCTCTCCTTCTCAGTCTCGCTCTTGCTCACTCTCCTTCTCAGGCTCGCTCCTGCTCGCTCTCCTTCTCAGTCTCGCTTTTAGCTGCTCTCCTTCTCATTCTCGCTAATGCTCGATCTCCTTAGTCTCGCTCCTGCTCGCTCTCCTTCTCAGTCTCGCTCCTGCTCGCTCTGCTTCTCAGTCTCGCTCTTGCTCGATCTCCTTCTCAGTCTCGCTCCTGCTTGCTCTCCTTCTCAGTCTCGCTCCTGCTCGCTCTCCTTCTCAGTCTCGCTCTTGGGCGCTGTCCTTCTCAGTCTTGCACTTGCTCGCTCTCCTTCTCAGTCTCGCTGCTGCTAGCTCTCCATCTCAGTCTCGCTTTCCTTCTCAGTCTCGCTCTTGCTCGCTCTCCTTCTCAGTCTCGCTCTGGCTCGCTCTCCCTCTCAGTCTCACTCTTGGCCGCTCTCCTTCTCAGTCCTGCTCTTGCTCGCGCTCCTTCTAAGTCTCGCTCTTGCTCGCTCTCCTTCTCAGTCTCGCTCCTGCTCGCTTTCCATCTCAGTCTCGCTCTTGGGCGCTCTCCTTCTCAGTCTCGCTCCTGCTCGCTCTGCTTCTCAGCCTCGATCTTGCTCGCTCTCCTCCTCAGTCTCACTCTTAGTCGCTCTCCTTCTCTGTCTCGCTCCTGCTCGCTCTCCTCTCCGTCTCACTCTTGCTCGCTCTCCTTCACAGTCTTGCCCCTGCTCGCTTACCTTCTCAGTCTTGCTCTTGCTCGCTCTCCTTCTCACTAGCTGCTGCTCGCTCTGCTTCTCAGTCTCGCTCTTGGACGCTCTCCTTCTCAGACTCGCTCTTGCTCGCTCTCCTTCTCAGGCTCACTCCTGCTAGCTCTCCTTCTCAGTCTTGCTCTTGGCAGCTCTCCTTCTCAGTCTCGCTCTTGATCGCTCTCCTTCTCAGTCTCTCTTTTGCTTGCTCTCCTTCTCAGTCTCGAACTGGTTGGCACTCCTTCTCAGTCTCGCTCCTGCTCACTCTCCTTCTCAGTCTCGCTCCTGCTCGCTCTCCTTCTCAGTCTCACTCTTGCTCGCTCTCCTTCTCAGTCTCACTCCTGCTCGCTCTCCTCAGTCTCGCTCTCCTACTCAGTCTCGCTCTTGCTCGCTCTCCTTCTCAGTCTCGATCTTGCTCGCTCTCCTTCTCAGTCTCGCTCCTGATCGCTCTCCTTCTCAGTCTCGCTCCTGCGCGCTCTGCTTCTCAGTCTCGCTCTTGAGCGCTCTCCTTCTGTCTCGCCCTTGCTCGCACTCCTTCTCAGTCTCGCTCTTGCTCGCTCTACTTCTCTGTCTCACTCCTGCTCGCTCGCCTTCTCAGTCTCGCTCTTGGGCACTCTCCTTCTCAGTCTCGCTGCTGCCCACTCTCCTTCTCAGTCTCGCTCTCCTTCTCAGTCTCACTCTTGCTCGCTCTCCTTCTCAGTATTGCTCTTGCACGCTCACCTTCTCAGTCTCGCTCTCGCTCGCTCTCCTCAGTTTCGTTATTGCATGCTCTCTTTCTCAGTCTCGCTCTTGCTCAATCTCTTTCTCAATCTCGCTTTCCTACTCAGCCTCACTCTTGCTCGAACTCCTTCTCAGTCTCGATCTTGCTCGCTCTCTGTCTCAGTATCGCTCTTGCTCGCTCTCCTTCTCAGTCTCGCTCCTGCTCACTCTCCTTCTCAGTCTCGCTCCTGCTGACTCTCATTCTCAGTCTCCCTCCTGCTCGCTCTGCTACTCAGTCTCGCTCTTGCTCACTCTCCTTCTCAGTCTCGGTCTCGCTCGCTCTCCTCAGTCTCGTTATTGCACGCTCTCCTTCTCAGTCTCGTTCTTGCTCGCTCTCCTTCTCAGTCTCTCTCTTGCTCGCTCTCTTTCTCAGTCTCACACTTGCTCACACTCCTTCTCAGTCTTGCTCTTGCTCGCTCTCCTTCTCAGTCTCACTCTCCTTCTCAGTCTCGCTCTTGCACGCTCTCTGTTTCAGTTTCGCTCCTGCTTGCTCTCCTTCTGAGTCTCGCTCTTTCTCGCTCTCCTTCTCAGTCTCTCACTTGCTCGCTCTCCTTCTCAGTCTCGCTCTCGCTCGCTCTCTTCAGTCTCACTATTGCATGCTCTCCTTCTCAGTCTCGCTCTTGCTCGCTCTACTTCTCAGTCTCGCTCTTGCTCGCTCTCTTTCTCAGTCTCGCTCTTGCTCGCTCTCCATCTCAGTCTCACTCTCCTTCTCAGTCTCGCAATTGCTCGCTCTTTTTCTCAGTCTCGCTCCTGCTCGCTCTCCTTCTCCATCTTGCTCTTGCTCGCTCTCCTTCTCAGTCTCGATATTGCTCGTTCTCCTTCTCAGTCTCGCTCCTGCTCACTCTCCTTCTCAGTCTCGCTCCTGCTCACTCTCATTCTCAGTCTCCCTCCTGCTCGCTCTCCTACTCAGTCTCGCTCTTGCTCACCCTCCTTCTCAGTCTCGCTCTCGCTCGCTCTCCTCAGTCTCGTTATTGCACGCTCTCCTCAGTCTCGCTCTTGCTCTCTCTCCTTCTCAGTCTCTCTCTTGCTCGCTCTCTTTCTCAGTCTCACTCTTGCTCGCACTCCTTCTCAGTCTTGCTCTTGCTCGCTCTCCTTCTCAGTCTCCCTCTCCTTCTCGGTCTCACTCTTGCTTGCTCTACTTCTCAGTCTCCGTCTTCCTCGCTCTCCTTCTCAGTCTCGCTCTGGCTCGCTCTCCTTCTCAGTCTCTCTCTTGCTCTCACTCCTTCTCAGTCTTGCTCTTGCTCGCTCTCCTTCTCAGTCTCGCTCTCCTTCTCAGTCTCGCTCTTGCTTGCTCTCCTTCTTAGTCTCGATCCTGCTCGCTCTTCTTTTCAGTATCGCTCTTTCTCGCTCTCCTTCTCAGTCTCTCTCTTGCTCGCTCTCTTTCTGTCTTGCTCTTGCTCGGTCTCCTTCTCAGTCTCGCTCTTGCTCGCTCTCCTTCTCAGTCTCGCTCTCCTCAGTCTCGCTCTTGCTCGTTCTCCTTCTCAGTCTCGCTCTTGCTCGCTCTCCTTCTAAGTCTCGCTCTTGCTAGATCTCCTTCACAGTCTCACTCTTGGGTGCACTCCTTCTCAGTCTCGCTTTTGCTCATTCGCCTTCTCAGTCTCGCCCCTGCTTGCTCTCCTTCTCAGTTTCGCTCCTGCTCGCTCTCCTTCTCAGTCACGCTCTTGAGCGCTCTCCTTCTGTCTCGCTCTTGCTTGCACTCCTTCTCAGTCTCGCTCTTGATCGTTCTCCTTCTCAGTCTCGCTCTTGCTTGCTCTCCTTCTAAGTCTCGCTCTTGCTAGATCTCCTTCACAGTCTCACTCTTGGGTGCACTCCTTCTCAGTCTCGCTTTTGCTCATTCGCCTTCTCAGTCACGCCCCTGCTCGCTCTACTTCTCTGTCTCACTCCTGCTTGCTCTCCTTCTCAGTCTCGCTCTTGGGCACTCTCCTTCTCAGTCTCGCTGCTGCCCGCTCTCATTCTCAGTCTCGCTCTTGCTCGCTCTACTTCTCAGTCTCGCTCTTGCTCGCTCTCCTTCTCAGTCTCGCTCTTGCTCGCTCCCCTTCTCAGTCTCACTCTCCTTCTCAGTCTCGCTCTTGCTCGCTCTCCTTCTCAGTCTCGCTCTTGCTCGCTCCCCTTCTCAGTCTCACTCTCCTTCTCAGTCTCACTATTGCTCGCTCTCTTTCTCAGTCTCGCTCCTGCTCGCTCTCTTTCTCCGTCTTGCTCTTGCGCGCTCTCCTTCTCAGTCTTGCTCTTGCTCGCTCTCCTTCTCAGTCTCGCTCTTGCTCGCTCTCCGTCTCAGTCTCGCTCCGGCTCGCTCTCCTTCTCAGTCTCGCTCTTGCTCGCTCTCCTTCCCAGTCTCGCTCTTGCTCGCTCTCCTTCACAGTCTCTCGCTTGCTCGCTCTCTTTCTCAGTCTCGCTCTTGCTCGCACTCGTTCTCAGTCTTGCTCTTGCTCGCTCTCCTTCGCAGTCTCACTCTCCTTCTCAGTCTCGCTCTTGCTCGCTCTCCTTCTCAGTCTCGCTCTTCCTCACTCTCCTTCTCAGTCTCGCTCTCCTTCTCAGTCTCGCTCTTGCTCGCCCTACTTCTCAGTCTCGATCTTGCTCGCTCTCCTTTTCAGTATTGCTCTTGATCGCTCTCCTTCACAGTCTCACTCCTGCTTGCTCTCTTTCTGAGTCTCGCTCTTGCTTGCTATCCATTTCAGTCTCAAACTTGGGCGCTCTCCTTCTCAGTCTCGCTCTCACTCATTCTCCTTCTCAGTCTCATTATTGCATGCTCTCCTTCTCAGTCTCGCTCTTGCATGCTCACCTTTGCAGTCTCGCTCTCGCTCGCTCTCCTCAGTCTCGTTATTGCACGCTCTCCTCAGTCTCGCTCTTGCTCTCTCTCCTTCTCAGTCTCTCTCTTGCTCGCTCTCTTTCTCAGTCTCACTCTTGCTCGCACTCCTTCTCAGTCTTGCTCTTGCTCGCTCTCCTTCTCAGTCTCGCTCTCCTTCTCAGTCTCACTCTTGCTTGCTCTACTTCTCAGTCTCAATCTTGCTCGCTCTCCTTTTCAGTATCGCTCTTGATCGCTCTCCTTCTCAGTCTCGCTCCTGCTTGCTCTCTTTCTGAGTCTCACTCTTGCTCGCTCTCCATTTCAGTCTCAATCTTGGGCGCTCTACTTCTCAGTCTCGCTCTCACTCATTCTCCTTCTCAGTCTCATTATTGCATGCTCTCCTTCTCAGTCTCCGTCTTCCTCGCTCTCCTTCTCAGTCCTGCTCTTGCTCGCTCTCCTTCGCAGTCTCTCTCTTGCTCTCACTCCTTCTCAGTCTTGCTCTTGCTCGCTCTCCTTCTCAGTCTCGCTCTCCTTTTCAGTCTCGCTCTTGCTTGCTCTCCTTCTCAGTCTCGATCCTGCTCGCTCTCCTTTTCAGTATCGCTCTTTCTCGCTCTCCTTCTCAGTCTCTCTCTTGCTCGCTCTCTTTCTGTCTTGCTCTTGCTCGGTCTCCTTCTCAGTCTTGCTCTCCTTCTCAGTCTCGCTCTTGCTCGTTCTCCTTCTCAGTCTCGCTCTTGCTCGCTCTCCTTCTAAGTCTCGCTCTTGCTAGATCTCCTTCACAGTCTCACTCTTGGGTGCACTCCTTCTCAGTCTCGCTTTTGCTCATTCGCCTTCTCAGTCTCGCCCCTGCTCGCTCTCCTTTTCAGTTTCGCTCCTGCTCGCTCTCCTTCTCAGTCACGCTCTTGAGCGCTCTCCTTCTGTCTCGCTCTTGCTTGCACTCCTTCTCAGTCTCGCTCTTGCTCGTTCTCCTTCTCAGTCTCGCTCTTGCTCGCTCTCCTTCTAAGTCTCGCTCTTGCTAGATCTCCTTCACAGTCTCACTCTTGGGTGCACTCCTTCTCAGTCTCGCTTTTGCTCATTCGCCTTCTCAGTCTTGCCCCTGCTCGCTCTACTTCTCTGTCTCACTCTTGCTTGCTCTCCTTCTCAGTCTCGCTCTTGGGCACTCTCCTTCTCAGTCTCGCTGCTGCCCGCTCTCATTCTCAGTCTTGCTCTTGCTCGCTCTACTTCTCAGTCTCGCTCTTGCTCGCTCTCCTTCTCAGTATTGCTCCTGCTCGCCCTTCTTCTCAGTCTCGCTCTTGCACGCTCTCCATCTCAGTCTCGCTCTCGCTCGCTCTCTTCAGTCTCACTATTGCATGCTCTCCTTCTCAGTCTCGCTCTTGCTCGCTCTACTTCTCAGTCTCGCTCTTGCTCGCTCTCTTTCTCAGTCTCGCTCTTGCTCGCTCTCCATCTCAGTCTCACTCTCCTTCTCAGTCTCGCAATTGCTCGCTCTCTTTCTCAGTCTCGCTCCTGCTCGCTCTCCTTCTCCGTCTTGCTCTTGCTCGCTCTCCTTCTCAGTCTCGATATTGCTCGCTCTCCTTCTCAGTTTCACTCCTGCTCACTCTCCTTCTCAGTCTCGCTCCTGCTCACTCTCATTCTCAGTCTCCCTCCTGCTCGCTCTCCTACTCAGTCTCGCTCTTGCTCACTCTCCTTCTCAGTCTCGCTCTCGCTCGCTCTCCTCAGTCTCGTTATTGCACGCTCTCCTCAGTCTCGCTCTTGCTCTCTCTCCTTCTCAGTCTCTCTCTTGCTCGCTCTCTTTCTCAGTCTCACTCTTGCTCGCACTCCTTCTCAGTCTTGCTCTTGCTCGCTCTCCTTCTCAGTCTCGCTCTCCTTCTCAGTCTCACTCTTGCTTGCTCTACTTCTCAGTCTCAATCTTGCTCGCTCTCCTTTTCAGTATCGCTCTTGATCGCTCTCCTTCTCAGTCTCGCTCCTGCTTGCTCTCTTTCTGAGTCTCACTCTTGCTCGCTCTCCATTTCAGTCTCAATCTTGGGCGCTCTACTTCTCAGTCTCGCTCTCACTCATTCTCCTTCTCAGTCTCATTATTGCATGCTCTCCTTCTCAGTCTCCGTCTTCCTCGCTCTCCTTCTCAGTCCTGCTCTTGCTCGCTCTCCTTCTCAGAATCTCTCTTGCTCTCACTCCTTCTCAGTCTTGCTCTTGCTCGCTCTCCTTCTCAGTCTCGCTCTCCTTCTCAGTCTCGCTCTTGCTTGCTCTCCTTCTCAGTCTCGATCCTGCTCGCTCTCCTTTTCAGTATCGCTCTTTCTCGCTCTCCTTCTCAGTCTCTCTCTTGCTCGCTCTCTTTCTGTCTTGCTCTTGCTCGGTCTCCTTCTCAGTCTTGCTCTCCTTCTCAGTCTCGCTCTTGCTCGTTCTCCTTCTCAGTCTCGCTCTTGCTCGCTCTCCTTCACAGTCTCACTCTTGGGTGCACTCCTTCTCAGTCTCGCTTTTGCTCATTCGCCTTCTCAGTCTCGCCCCTGCTCGCTCTCCTTCTCAGTTTCGCTCCTGCTCGCTCTCCTTCTCAGTCACGCTCTTGAGCGCTCTCCTTCTGTCTCGCTCTTGCTTGCACTCCTTCTCAGTCTCGCTCTTGCTCGTTCTCCTTCTCAGTCTCGCTCTTGCTCGCTCTCCTTCTAAGTCTCGCTCTTGCTAGATCTCCTTCACAGTCTCACTCTTGGGTGCACTCCTTCTCAGTCTCGCTTTTGCTCATTCGCCTTCTCAGTCTCGCCCCTGCTCGCTCTCCTTCTCAGTCTCGCCCCTGCTCGCTCTACTTCTCTGTCTCACTCCTGCTTGCTCTCCTTCTCAGTCTCGCTCTTGGGCACTCTCCTTCTCAGTCTCGCTGCTGCCCGCTCTCATTCTCAGTCTTGCTCCTGCTCGCCCTTCTTCTCAGTCTCGCTCTTGCACGCTCTCCATCTCAGTCTCGCTCTCGCTAGCTCTCCTCAGTCTCACTATTGCATGCTCTCCTTCTCAGTCTCGCTCTTGCTCGCTCTCCTTCTCAGTCTCGCTCTTGCTCGCTCTCTTTCTCAGTCTCGCTCTTGCTCGCTCTCCATCTCAGTCTCACTCTCCTTCTCAGTCTCGCAATTGCTCGCTCTCTTTCTCAGTCTCGCTCCTGCTCGCTCTCCTTCTCCGTCTTGCTCTTGCTCGCTCTCCTTCTCAGTCTCGATATTGCTCGCTCTCCTTCTCAGTCTCACTCCTGCTCACTCTCCTTCTCAGTCTCGCTCCTGCTCACTCTCATTCTCAGTCTCCCTCCTGCTCGCTCTCCTACTCAGTCTCGCTCTTGCTCACTCTCCTTCTCAGTCTCGCTCTCGCTCGCTCTCCTCAGTCTCGTTATTGCACGCTCTCCTCAGTCTCGCTCTTGCTCTCTCTCCTTCTCAGTCTCTCTCTTGCTCGCTCTCTTTCTCAGTCTCACTCTTGCTCGCACTCCTTCTCAGTCTTGCTCTTGCTCGCTCTCCTTCTCAGTCTCCCTCTCCTTCTCGGTCTCACTCTTGCTTGCTCTACTTCTCAGTCTCCGTCTTCCTCGCTCTCCTTCTCAGTCTCGCTCTGGCTCGCTCTCCTTCTCAGTCTCTCTCTTGCTCTCACTCCTTCTCAGTCTTGCTCTTGCTCGCTCTCCTTCTCAGTCTCGCTCTCCTTCTCAGTCTCGCTCTTGCTTGCTCTCCTTCTTAGTCTCGATCCTGCTCGCTCTTCTTTTCAGTATCGCTCTTTCTCGCTCTCCTTCTCAGTCTCTCTCTTGCTCGCTCTCTTTCTGTCTTGCTCTTGCTCGGTCTCCTTCTCAGTATCGCTCTTGCTCGCTCTCCTTCTCAGTCTCGCTCTCCTTCTCAGTCTCGCTCTTGCTCGTTCTCCTTCTCAGTCTCGCTCTTGCTCGCTCTCCTTCTAAGTCTCGCTCTTGCTAGATCTCCTTCACAGTCTCACTCTTGGGTGCACTCCTTCTCAGTCTCGCTTTTGCTCATTCGCCTTCTCAGTCTCGCCCCTGCTCGCTCTCCTTCTCAGTCTCGCTCCTGCTCGCTCTCCTTCTCAGTCACGCTCTTGAGCGCTCTCCTTCTGTCTCGCTCTTGCTTGCACTCCTTCTCAGTCTCGCTCTTGCTCGTTCTCCTTCTCAGTCTCGCTCTTGCTCGCTCTCCTTCTAAGTCTCGCTCTTGCTAGATCTCCTTCACAGTCTCACTCTTGGGTGCACTCCTTCTCAGTCTCGCTTTTGCTCATTCGCCTTCTCAGTCTCGCCCCTGCTCGCTCTACTTCTCTGTCTCACTCCTGCTTGCTCTCCTTCTCAGTCTCGCTCTTGGGCACTCTCCTTCTCAGTCTCGCTGCTGCCCGCTCTCATTCTCAGTCTCGCTCTTGCTCGCTCTACTTCTCAGTCTCGCTCTTGCTCGCTCTCCTTCTCAGTCTCGCTCTTGCTCGCTCCCCTTCTCAGTCTCACTCTCCTTCTCAGTCTCGCTATTGCTCGCTCTCTTTCTCAGTCTCGCTCCTGCTCGCTCTCTTTCTCCGTCTTGCTCTTGCGCGCTCTCCTTCTCAGTCTTGCTCTTGCTCGCTCTCCTTCTCAGTCTCGCTCTTGCTCGCTCTCCGTCTCAGTCTCGCTCCGGCTCGCTCTCCTTCTCAGTCTCGCTCTTGCTCGCTCTCCTTCCCAGTCTCGCTCTTGCTTGCTCTCCTTCACAGTCTCTCGCTTGCTCGCTCTCTTTCTCAGTCTCGCTCTTGCTCGCACTCGTTCTCAGTCTTGCTCTTGCTCGCTCTCCTTCTCAGTCTCGCTCTTCCTCACTCTCCTTCTCAGTCTCGCTCTCCTTCTCAGTCTCGCTCTTGCTCGCTCTACTTCTCAGTCTCGATCTTGCTCGCTCTCCTTTTCAGTATTGCTCTTGATCGCTCTCCTTCACAGTCTCACTCCTGCTTGCTCTCTTTCTGAGTCTCGCTCTTGCTTGCTATCCATTTCAGTCTCAAACTTGGGCGCTCTCCTTCTCAGTCTCGCTCTCACTCATTCTCCTTCTCAGTCTCATTATTGCATGCTCTCCTTCTCAGTCTCGCTCTTGCATGCTCACCTTCGCAGTCTCGCTCTCGCTCACTCTCCTCAGTCTCGTTATTGCACGCTCTCCTCAGTCTCGCTCTTGCTCTCTCTCCTTCTCAGTCTCTCTCTTGCTCGCTCTCTTTCTCAGTCTCACTCTTGCTCGCTCTCCTTCTCAGTCTCAATCTTGCTTGCTCTACTTCTCAGTCTCAATCTTGCTCGCTCTCCTTTTCAGTATCGCTCTTGATCGCTCTCCTTCTCAGTCTCGCTCCTGCTTGCTCTCTTTCTGAGTCTCACTCTTGCTCGCTCTCCATTTCAGTCTCAATCTTGGGCGCTCTACTTCTCAGTCTCGCTCTCACTCATTCTCCTTCTCAGTCTCATTATTGCATGCTCTCCTTCTCAGTCTCCGTCTTCCTCGCTCTCCTTCTCAGTCTCGCTCTTGCTCGCTCTCCTTCTCAGTCTCTCTCTTGCTCTCACTCCTTCTCAGTCTTGCTCTTGCTCGCTCTCCTTCTCAGTCTCGCTCTCCTTCTCAGTCTCGCTCTTGCTTGCTCTCCTTCTCAGTCTCGATCCTGCTCGCTCTCCTTTTCAGTATCGCTCTTTCTCGCTCTCCTTCTCAGTCTCTCTCTTGCTCGCTCTCTTTCTGTCTTGCTCTTGCTCGGTCTCCTTCTCAGTCTCGCTCTTGCTCGCTCTCCTTCTCAGTCTCGCTCTCCTTCTCAGTCTCGCTCTTGCTCGTTCTCCTTCTCAGTCTCGCTCTTGCTCGCTCTCCTTCTAAGTCTCGCTCTTGCTAGATCTCCTTCACAGTCTCACTCTTGGGTGCACTCCTTCTCAGTCTCGCTTTTGCTCATTCGCCTTCTCAGTCTCGCCCCTGCTTGCTCTCCTTCTCAGTTTCGCTCCTGCTCGCTCTCCTTCTCAGTCACGCTCTTGAGCGCTCTCCTTCTGTCTCGCTCTTGCTTGCACTCCTTCTCAGTCTTGCTCTTGCTCGCTCTACTTCTCTGTCTCACTCCTGCTCGCTCTCCTTCTAAGTCTTGCTCTTGGGCACTCTCTTTCTCAGTCTCGCTGCTGCCCGCTCTCATTCTCAGTCTCGCTCTTGCTCGCTCTACTTCTCAGTCTCGCTCTTGCACGCTCTCCATCTCAGTCTTGCTCTCGCTCGCTCTCTTCAGTCTCACTATTGCATGCTCTCCTTCTCAGTCTCGCTCTCTCTACTTCTCAGTCTCGCTCTTGCTCGCTCTTTCTCAGTCTCGCTCTTGCTCGCTCTCCATCTCAGTCTCACTCTCCTTCTCAGTCTCGCAATTGCTCGCTCTCTTTCTCAGTCTCGCTCCTGCTCGCTCTCCTTCTCCGTCTTGCTCTTGCTCGCTCTCCTTCTCAGTCTCGATATTGCTCGCTCTCCTTCTCAGTCTCGCTCCTGCTCACTCTCCTTCTCAGTCTCGCTCCTGCTCACTCTCATTCTCAGTCTCCCTCCTGCTCGCTCTCCTACTCAGTCTCGCTCTTGCTCACTCTCCTTCTCAGTCTCGCTCTCGCTCGCTCTCCTCAGTCTCGTTATTGCACGCTCTCCTCAGTCTCGCTCTTGCTCTCTCTCCTTCTCAGTCTCTCTCTTGCTCGCTCTCTTTCTCAGTCTCACTCTTGCTCGCACTCCTTCTCAGTCTTGCTCTTGCTCGCTCTCCTTCTCAGTCTCCCTCTCCTTCTCGGTCTCACTCTTGCTTGCTCTACTTTTCAGTCTCCGTCTTCCTCGCTCTCCTTCTCAGTCTCGCTCTGGCTCGCTCTCCTTCTCAGTCTCTCTCTTGCTCTCACTCCTTCTCAGTCTTGCTCTTGCTCGCTCTCCTTCTCAGTCTCGCTCTCCTTCTCAGTCTCGCTCTTGCTTGCTCTCCTTCTTAGTCTCGATCCTGCTCGCTCTTCTTTTCAGTATCGCTCTTTCTCGCTCTCCTTCTCAGTCTCTCTCTTGCTCGCTCTCTTTCTGTCTTGCTCTTGCTCGGTCTCCTTCTCAGTCTCGCTCTTGCTCGCTCTCCTTCTCAGTCTCGCTCTTGCTCGCTCTCCTTCTCAGTCTCTCTCTTGCTCTCACTCCTTCTCAGTCTTGCTCTTGCTCGCTCTCCTTCTCAGTCTCGCTCTCCTTCTCAGTCTCGCTCTTGCTTGCTCTCCTTCTCAGTCTCGATCCTGCTCGCTCTCCTTTTCAGTATCGCTCTTTCTCGCTCTCCTTCTCAGTCTCTCTCTTGCTCGCTCTCTTTCTGTCTTGCTCTTGCTCGGTCTCCTTCTCAGTCTCGCTCTTGCTCGCTCTCCTTCTCAGTCTCGCTCTCCTTCTCGGTCTCACTCTTGCTTGCTCTACTTCTCAGTCTCCGTCTTCCTCGCTCTCCTTCTCAGTCTCGCTCTGGCTCGCTCTCCTTCTCAGTCTCTCTCTTGCTCTCACTCCTTCTCAGTCTTGCTCTTGCTCGCTCTCCTTCTCAGTCTCGCTCTCCTTCTCAGTCTCGCTCTCCTTCTCAGTCTCACTCTTGCT
Source organism: Carcharodon carcharias (assembly GCF_017639515.1). Lineage (NCBI taxonomy): Eukaryota > Metazoa > Chordata > Chondrichthyes > Lamniformes > Lamnidae > Carcharodon > Carcharodon carcharias. The sequence goes on along the minus strand of NC_054507.1, from coordinate 19,954,827 downwards.
TGCTCTACTTTTCAGTCTCCGTCTTCCTCGCTCTCCTTCTCAGTCTCGCTCTGGCTCGCTCTCCTTCTCAGTCTCTCTCTTGCTCTCACTCCTTCTCAGTCTTGCTCTTGCTTGCTCTCCTTCTCAGTCTCGCTCTCCTTCTCAGTCTCGCTCTTGCTTGCTCTCCTTCTTAGTCTCGATCCTGCTCGCTCTTCTTTTCAGTATCGCTCTTTCTCGCTCTCCTTCTCAGTCTCTCTCTTGCTCGCTCTCTTTCTGTCTTGCTCTTGCTCGGTCTCCTTCTCAGTCTCGCTCTTGCTCGCTCTCCTTCTCAGTCTCGCTCTTGCTCGCTCTCCTTCTCAGTCTCTCTCTTGCTCTCACTCCTTCTCAGTCTTGCTCTTGCTCACTCTCCTTCTCAGTCTCGCTCTCCTTCTCAGTCTCGCTCTTGCTTGCTCTCCTTCTCAGTCTCGATCCTGCTCGCTCTCCTTTTCAGTATCGCTCTTTCTCGCTCTCCTTCTCAGTCTCTCTCTTGCTCGCTCTCTTTCTGTCTTGCTCTTGCTCGGTCTCCTTCTCAGTCTCGCTCTTGCTCGCTCTCCTTCTCAGTCTCGCTCTCCTTCTCGGTCTCACTCTTGCTTGCTCTACTTCTCAGTCTCCGTCTTCCTCGCTCTCCTTCTCAGTCTCGCTCTGGCTCGCTCTCCTTCTCAGTCTCTCTCTTGCTCTCACTCCTTCTCAGTCTTGCTCTTGCTCGCTCTCCTTCTCAGTCTCGCTCTCCTTCTCAGTCTCGCTCTTGCTTGCTCTCCTTCTCAGTCTCGATCCTGCTCGCTCTCCTTTTCAGTATCGCTCTTTCTCGCTCTCCTTCTCAGTCTCTCTCTTGCTCGCTCTCTTTCTGTCTTGCTCTTGCTCGGTCTCCTTCTCAGTCTCGCTCTTGCTCGCTCTCCTTCTCAGTCTCGCTCTCCTTCTCAGTCTCGCTCTTGCTCGTTCTCCTTCTCAGTCTCGCTCTTGCTCGCTCTCCTTCTAAGTCTCGCTCTTGCTAGATCTCCTTCACAGTCTCACTCTTGGGTGCACTCCTTCTCAGTCTCGCTTTTGCTCATTCGCCTTCTCAGTCTCGCCCCTGCTTGCTCTCCTTCTCACTTTCGCTCCTGCTCGCTCTCCTTCTCAGTCACGCTCTTGAGCGCTCTCCTTCTGTCTCGCTCTTGCTTGCACTCCTTCTCAGTCTTGCTCTTGCTCGCTCTACTTCTCTGTCTCACTCCTGCTCGCTCTCCTTCTAAGTCTTGCTCTTGGGCACTCTCTTTCTCAGTCTCGCTGCTGCCCGCTCTCATTCTCAGTCTCGCTCTTGCTCGCTCTACTTCTCAGTCTCGCTCTTGCACGCTCTCCATCTCAGTCTCGCTCTCGCTCGCTCTCTTCAGTCTCACTATTGCATGCTCTCCTTCTCAGTCTCGCTCTTGCTCGCTCTACTTCTCAGTCTCGCTCTTGCTCGCTCTCTTTCTCAGTCTCGCTCTTGCTCGCTCTCCATCTCAGTCTCACTCTCCTTCTCAGTCTCGCAATTGCTCGCTCTCTTTCTCAGTCTCGCTCCTGCTCGCTCTCCTTCTCCGTCTTGCTCTTGCTCGCTCTCCTTCTCAGTCTCGATATTGCTCGCTCTCCTTCTCAGTCTCGCTCCTGCTCACTCTCCTTCTCAGTCTCGCTCCTGCTCACTCTCATTCTCAGTCTCCCTCCTGCTCGCTCTCCTACTCAGTCTCGCTCTTGCTCACTCTCCTTCTCAGTCTCGCTCTCGCTCGCTCTCCTCAGTCTCGTTATTGCACGCTCTCCTCAGTCTCGCTCTTGCTCTCTCTCCTTCTCAGTCTCTCTCTTGCTCGCTCTCTTTCTCAGTCTCACTCTTGCTCGCACTCCTTCTCAGTCTTGCTCTTGCTCGCTCTCCTTCTCAGTCTCGCTCTCCTTCTCAGTCTCGCTCTTGCTCGCCCTACTTCTCAGTCTCGATCTTGCTCGCTCTCCTTTTCAGTATTGCTCTTGATCGCTCTCCTTCACAGTCTCACTCCTGCTTGCTCTCTTTCTGAGTCTCGCTCTTGCTTGCTATCCATTTCAGTCTCAAACTTGGGCGCTCTCCTTCTCAGTCTCGCTCTCACTCATTCTCCTTCTCAGTCTCATTATTGCATGCTCTCCTTCTCAGTCTCGCTCTTGCATGCTCACCTTTGCAGTCTCGCTCTCGCTCGCTCTCCTCAGTCTCGTTATTGCACGCTCTCCTCAGTCTCGCTCTTGCTCTCTCTCCTTCTCAGTCTCTCTCTTGCTCGCTCTCTTTCTCAGTCTCACTCTTGCTCGCACTCCTTCTCAGTCTTGCTCTTGCTCGCTCTCCTTCTCAGTCTCGCTCTCCTTCTCAGTCTCACTCTTGCTTGCTCTACTTCTCAGTCTCAATCTTGCTCGCTCTCCTTTTCAGTATCGCTCTTGATCGCTCTCCTTCTCAGTCTCGCTCCTGCTTGCTCTCTTTCTGAGTCTCACTCTTGCTCGCTCTCCATTTCAGTCTCAATCTTGGGCGCTCTACTTCTCAGTCTCGCTCTCACTCATTCTCCTTCTCAGTCTCATTATTGCATGCTCTCCTTCTCAGTCTCCGTCTTCCTCGCTCTCCTTCTCAGTCCTGCTCTTGCTCGCTCTCCTTCGCAGTCTCTCTCTTGCTCTCACTCCTTCTCAGTCTTGCTCTTGCTCGCTCTCCTTCTCAGTCTCGCTCTCCTTTTCAGTCTCGCTCTTGCTTGCTCTCCTTCTCAGTCTCGATCCTGCTCGCTCTCCTTTTCAGTATCGCTCTTTCTCGCTCTCCTTCTCAGTCTCTCTCTTGCTCGCTCTCTTTCTGTCTTGCTCTTGCTCGGTCTCCTTCTCAGTCTTGCTCTCCTTCTCAGTCTCGCTCTTGCTCGTTCTCCTTCTCAGTCTCGCTCTTGCTCGCTCTCCTTCTAAGTCTCGCTCTTGCTAGATCTCCTTCACAGTCTCACTCTTGGGTGCACTCCTTCTCAGTCTCGCTTTTGCTCATTCGCCTTCTCAGTCTCGCCCCTGCTCGCTCTACTTCTCTGTCTCACTCCTGCTTGCTCTCCTTCTCAGTCTCGCTCTTGGGCACTCTCCTTCTCAGTCTCGCTGCTGCCCGCTCTCATTCTCAGTCTTGCTCTTGCTCGCTCTACTTCTCAGTCTCGCTCTTGCTCGCTCTCCTTCTCAGTATTGCTCCTGCTCGCCCTTCTTCTCAGTCTCGCTCTTGCATGCTCACCTTCGCAGTCTCGCTCTCGCTCGCTCTCCTCAGTCTCGTTATTGCACGCTCTCCTCAGTCTCGCTCTTGCTCTCTCTCCTTCTCAGTCTCTCTCTTGCTCGCTCTCTTTCTCAGTCTCACTCTTGCTCGCTCTCCTTCTCAGTCTCACTCTTGCTTGCTCTACTTCTCAGTCTCAATCTTGCTCGCTCTCCTTTTCAGTATCGCTCTTGATCGCTCTCCTTCTCAGTCTCGCTCCTGCTTGCTCTCTTTCTGAGTCTCACTCTTGCTCGCTCTCCATTTCAGTCTCAATCTTGGGCGCTCTACTTCTCAGTCTCGCTCTCACTCATTCTCCTTCTCAGTCTCATTATTGCATGCTCTCCTTCTCAGTCTCTGTCTTCCTCGCTCTCCTTCTCAGTCCTGCTCTTGCTCGCTCTCCTTCTCAGACTCTCTCTTGCTCTCACTCCTTCTCAGTCTTGCTCTTGCTCGCTCTCCTTCTCAGTCTCGCTCTCCTTCTCAGTCTCGCTCTTGCTTGCTCTACTTCTCAGTCTCAATCTTGCTCGCTCTCCTTTTCAGTATCGCTCTTGATCGCTCTCCTTCTCAGTCTCGCTCCTGCTTGCTCTCTTTCTGAGTCTCACTCTTGCTCGCTCTCCATTTCAGTCTCAATCTTGGGCGCTCTACTTCTCAGTCTCGCTCTCACTCATTCTCCTTCTCAGTCTCATTATGGCATGCTCTCCTTCTCAGTCTCCGTCTTCCTCGCTCTCCTTCTCAGTCTCGCTCTTGCTCGCTCTCCTTCTCAGTCTCTCTCTTGCTCTCACTCCTTCTCAGTCTTGCTCTTGCTCGCTCTCCTTCTCAGTCTCGCTCTCCTTCTCAGTCTCGCTCTTGCTTGCTCTCCTTCTCAGTCTCGATCCTGCTCGCTCTCCTTTTCAGTATCGCTCTTTCTCGCTCTCCTTCTCAGTCTCTCTCTTGCTCGCTCTCTTTCTGTCTTGCTCTTGCTCGGTCTCCTTCTCAGTCTCGCTCTTGCTCGCTCTCCTTCTCAGTCTCGCTCTCCTTCTCAGTCTCGCTCTTGCTCGTTCTCCTTCTCAGTCTCGCTCTTGCTCGCTCTCCTTCTAAGTCTCGCTCTTGCTAGATCTCCTTCACAGTCTCACACTTGGGTGCACTCCTTCTCAGTCTCGCTTTTGCTCATTCGCCTTCTCAGTCTCGCCCCTGCTTGCTCTCCTTCTCAGTTTCGCTCCTGCTCGCTCTCCTTCTCAGTCACGCTCTTGAGCGCTCTCCTTCTGTCTCGCTCTTGCTTGCACTCCTTCTCAGTCTTGCTCTTGCTCGCTCTACTTCTCTGTCTCACTCCTGCTCGCTCTCCTTCTAAGTCTTGCTCTTGGGCACTCTCTTTCTCAGTCTCGCTGCTGCCCGCTCTCATTCTCAGTCTCGCCCTTGCTCGCTCTACTTCTCAGTCTCGCTCTTGCACGCTCTCCATCTCAGTCTCGCTCTCGCTCGCTCTCTTCAGTCTCACTATTGCATGCTCTCCTTCTCAGTCTCGCTCTTGCTCGCTCTACTTCTCAGTCTCGCTCTTGCTCGCTCTCTTTCTCAGTCTCGCTCTTGCTCGCTCTCCATCTCAGTCTCACTCTCCTTCTCAGTCTCGCAATTGCTCGCTCTCTTTCTCAGTCTCGCTCCTGCTCGCTCTCCTTCTCCGTCTTGCTCTTGCTCGCTCTCCTTCTCAGTCTCGATATTGCTCGCTCTCCTTCTCAGTCTCGCTCCTGCTCACTCTCCTTCTCAGTCTCGCTCCTGCTCACTCTCATTCTCAGTCTCCCTCCTGCTCGCTCTCCTACTCAGTCTCGCTCTTGCTCACTCTCCTTCTCAGTCTCGCTCTCGCTCGCTCTCCTCAGTCTCGTTATTGCACGCTCTCCTCAGTCTCGCTCTTGCTCTCTCTCCTTCTCAGTCTCTCTCTTGCTCGCTCTCTTTCTCAGTCTCACTCTTGCTCGCACTCCTTCTCAGTCTTGCTCTTGCTCGCTCTCCTTCTCAGTCTCGCTCTCCTTCTCAGTCTCACTCTTGCTTGCTCTACTTCTCAGTCTCAATCTTGCTCGCTCTCCTTTTCAGTATCGCTCTTGATCGCTCTCCTTCTCAGTCTCGCTCCTGCTTGCTCTCTTTCTGAGTCTCACTCTTGCTCGCTCTCCATTTCAGTCTCAATCTTGGGCGCTCTACTTCTCAGTCTCGCTCTCACTCATTCTCCTTCTCAGTCTCATTATGGCATGCTCTCCTTCTCAGTCTCCGTCTTCCTCGCTCTCCTTCTCAGTCCTGCTCTTGCTCGCTCTCCTTCTCAGACTCTCTCTTGCTCTCACTCCTTCTCAGTCTTGCTCTTGCTCGCTCTCCTTCTCAGTCTCGCTCTCCTTCTCAGTCTCGCTCTTGCTTGCTCTCCTTCTCAGTCTCGATCCTGCTCGCTCACCTTTTCAGTATCGCTCTTTCTCGCTCTCCTTCTCAGTCTCTCTCTTGCTCGCTCTCTTTCTGTCTTGCTCTTGCTCGGTCTCCTTCTCAGTCTTGCTCTCCTTCTCAGTCTCGCTCTTGCTCGTTCTCCTTCTCAGTCTCGCTCTTGCTCGCTCTCCTTCTCAGTCTCTCTCTTGCTCTCACTCCTTCTCAGTCTTGCTCTTGCTCGCTCTCCTTCTCAGTCTCGCTCTCCTTCTCAGTCTCGCTCTTGCTTGCTCTCCTTCTCAGTCTCGATCCTGCTCGCTCTCCTTTTCAGTATCGCTCTTTCTCGCTCTCCTTCTCAGTCTCTCTCTTGCTCGCTCTCTTTCTGTCTTGCTCTTGCTCGGTCTCCTTCTCAGTCTCGCTCTTGCTCGCTCTCCTTCTCAGTCTCGCTCTCCTTCTCGGTCTCACTCTTGCTTGCTCTACTTCTCAGTCTCCGTCTTCCTCGCTCTCCTTCTCAGTCTCGCTCTGGCTCGCTCTCCTTCTCAGTCTCTCTCTTGCTCTCACTCCTTCTCAGTCTTGCTCTTGCTCGCTCTCCTTCTCAGTCTCGCTCTCCTTCTCAGTCTCGCTCTTGCTTGCTCTCCTTCTCAGTCTCGATCCTGCTCGCTCTCCTTTTCAGTATCGCTCTTTCTCGCTCTCCTTCTCAGTCTCTCTCTTGCTCGCTCTCTTTCTGTCTTGCTCTTGCTCGGTCTCCTTCTCAGTCTCGCTCTTGCTCGCTCTCCTTCTCAGTCTCGCTCTCCTTCTCAGTCTCGCTCTTGCTCGTTCTCCTTCTCAGTCTCGCTCTTGCTCGCTCTCCTTCTAAGTCTCGCTCTTGCTAGATCTCCTTCACAGTCTCACTCTTGGGTGCACTCCTTCTCAGTCTCGCTTTTGCTCATTCGCCTTCTCAGTCTCGCCCCTGCTTGCTCTCCTTCTCACTTTCGCTCCTGCTCGCTCTCCTTCTCAGTCACGCTCTTGAGCGCTCTCCTTCTGTCTCGCTCTTGCTTGCACTCCTTCTCAGTCTTGCTCTTGCTCGCTCTACTTCTCTGTCTCACTCCTGCTCGCTCTCCTTCTAAGTCTTGCTCTTGGGCACTCTCTTTCTCAGTCTCGCTGCTGCCCGCTCTCATTCTCAGTCTCGCTCTTGCTCGCTCTACTTCTCAGTCTCGCTCTTGCACGCTCTCCATCTCAGTCTCGCTCTCGCTCGCTCTCTTCAGTCTCACTATTGCATGCTCTCCTTGTCAGTCTCGCTCTTGCTCGCTCTACTTCTCAGTCTCGCTCTTGCTCGCTCTCTTTCTCAGTCTCGCTCTTGCTCGCTCTCCATCTCAGTCTCACTCTCCTTCTCAGTCTCGCAATTGCTCGCTCTCTTTCTCAGTCTCGCTCCTGCTCGCTCTCCTTCTCCGTCTTGCTCTTGCTCGCTCTCCTTCTCAGTCTCGATATTGCTCGCTCTCCTTCTCAGTCTCGCTCCTGCTCACTCTCCTTCTCAGTCTCGCTCCTGCTCACTCTCATTCTCAGTCTCCCTCCTGCTCGCTCTCCTACTCAGTCTCGCTCTTGCTCACTCTCCTTCTCAGTCTCGCTCTCGCTCGCTCTCCTCAGTCTCGTTATTGCACGCTCTCCTCAGTCTCGCTCTTGCTCTCTCTCCTTCTCAGTCTCTCTCTTGCTCGCTCTCTTTCTCAGTCTCACTCTTGCTCGCACTCCTTCTCAGTCTTGCTCTTGCTCGCTCTCCTTCTCAGTCTCGCTCTCCTTCTCAGTCTCGCTCTTGCTCGCCCTACTTCTCAGTCTCGATCTTGCTCGCTCTCCTTTTCAGTATTGCTCTTGATCGCTCTCCTTCACAGTCTCACTCCTGCTTGCTCTCTTTCTGAGTCTCGCTCTTGCTTGCTATCCATTTCAGTCTCAAACTTGGGCGCTCTCCTTCTCAGTCTCGCTCTCACTCATTCTCCTTCTCAGTCTCATTATTGCATGCTCTCCTTCTCAGTCTCGCTCTTGCATGCTCACCTTTGCAGTCTCGCTCTCGCTCGCTCTCCTCAGTCTCGTTATTGCACGCTCTCCTCAGTCTCGCTCTTGCTCTCTCTCCTTCTCAGTCTCTCTCTTGCTCGCTCTCTTTCTCAGTCTCACTCTTGCTCGCACTCCTTCTCAGTCTTGCTCTTGCTCGCTCTCCTTCTCAGTCTCGCTCTCCTTCTCAGTCTCACTCTTGCTTGCTCTACTTCTCAGTCTCAATCTTGCTCGCTCTCCTTTTCAGTATCGCTCTTGATCGCTCTCCTTCTCAGTCTCGCTCCTGCTTGCTCTCTTTCTGAGTCTCACTCTTGCTCGCTCTCCATTTCAGTCTCAATCTTGGGCGCTCTACTTCTCAGTCTCGCTCTCACTCATTCTCCTTCTCAGTCTCATTATTGCATGCTCTCCTTCTCAGTCTCCGTCTTCCTCGCTCTCCTTCTCAGTCCTGCTCTTGCTCGCTCTCCTTCGCAGTCTCTCTCTTGCTCTCACTCCTTCTCAGTCTTGCTCTTGCTCGCTCTCCTTCTCAGTCTCGCTCTCCTTTTCAGTCTCGCTCTTGCTTGCTCTCCTTCTCAGTCTCGATCCTGCTCGCTCTCCTTTTCAGTATCGCTCTTTCTCGCTCTCCTTCTCAGTCTCTCTCTTGCTCGCTCTCTTTCTGTCTTGCTCTTGCTCGGTCTCCTTCTCAGTCTTGCTCTCCTTCTCAGTCTCGCTCTTGCTCGTTCTCCTTCTCAGTCTCGCTCTTGCTCGCTCTCCTTCTAAGTCTCGCTCTTGCTAGATCTCCTTCACAGTCTCACTCTTGGGTGCACTCCTTCTCAGTCTCGCTTTTGCTCATTCGCCTTCTCAGTCTCGCCCCTGCTCGCTCTACTTCTCTGTCTCACTCCTGCTTGCTCTCCTTCTCAGTCTCGCTCTTGGGCACTCTCCTTCTCAGTCTCGCTGCTGCCCGCTCTCATTCTCAGTCTTGCTCTTGCTCGCTCTACTTCTCAGTCTCGCTCTTGCTCGCTCTCCTTCTCAGTATTGCTCCTGCTCGCCCTTCTTCTCAGTCTCGCTCTTGCATGCTCACCTTCGCAGTCTCGCTCTCGCTCGCTCTCCTCAGTCTCGTTATTGCACGCTCTCCTCAGTCTCGCTCTTGCTCTCTCTCCTTCTCAGTCTCTCTCTTGCTCGCTCTCTTTCTCAGTCTCACTCTTGCTCGCTCTCCTTCTCAGTCTCACTCTTGCTTGCTCTACTTCTCAGTCTCAATCTTGCTCGCTCTCCTTTTCAGTATCGCTCTTGATCGCTCTCCTTCTCAGTCTCGCTCCTGCTTGCTCTCTTTCTGAGTCTCACTCTTGCTCGCTCTCCATTTCAGTCTCAATCTTGGGCGCTCTACTTCTCAGTCTCGCTCTCACTCATTCTCCTTCTCAGTCTCATTATTGCATGCTCTCCTTCTCAGTCTCTGTCTTCCTCGCTCTCCTTCTCAGTCCTGCTCTTGCTCGCTCTCCTTCTCAGACTCTCTCTTGCTCTCACTCCTTCTCAGTCTTGCTCTTGCTCGCTCTCCTTCTCAGTCTCGCTCTCCTTCTCAGTCTCGCTCTTGCTTGCTCTACTTCTCAGTCTCAATCTTGCTCGCTCTCCTTTTCAGTATCGCTCTTGATCGCTCTCCTTCTCAGTCTCGCTCCTGCTTGCTCTCTTTCTGAGTCTCACTCTTGCTCGCTCTCCATTTCAGTCTCAATCTTGGGCGCTCTACTTCTCAGTCTCGCTCTCACTCATTCTCCTTCTCAGTCTCATTATGGCATGCTCTCCTTCTCAGTCTCCGTCTTCCTCGCTCTCCTTCTCAGTCTCGCTCTTGCTCGCTCTCCTTCTCAGTCTCTCTCTTGCTCTCACTCCTTCTCAGTCTTGCTCTTGCTCGCTCTCCTTCTCAGTCTCGCTCTCCTTCTCAGTCTCGCTCTTGCTTGCTCTCCTTCTCAGTCTCGATCCTGCTCGCTCTCCTTTTCAGTATCGCTCTTTCTCGCTCTCCTTCTCAGTCTCTCTCTTGCTCGCTCTCTTTCTGTCTTGCTCTTGCTCGGTCTCCTTCTCAGTCTCGCTCTTGCTCGCTCTCCTTCTCAGTCTCGCTCTCCTTCTCAGTCTCGCTCTTGCTCGTTCTCCTTCTCAGTCTCGCTCTTGCTCGCTCTCCTTCTAAGTCTCGCTCTTGCTAGATCTCCTTCACAGTCTCACACTTGGGTGCACTCCTTCTCAGTCTCGCTTTTGCTCATTCGCCTTCTCAGTCTCGCCCCTGCTTGCTCTCCTTCTCAGTTTCGCTCCTGCTCGCTCTCCTTCTCAGTCACGCTCTTGAGCGCTCTCCTTCAGTCTCGCTGCTGCCCGCTCTCATTCTCAGTCTCGCCCTTGCTCGCTCTACTTCTCAGTCTCGCTCTTGCACGCTCTCCATCTCAGTCTCGCTCTCGCTCGCTCTCTTCAGTCTCACTATTGCATGCTCTCCTTCTCAGTCTCGCTCTTGCTCGCTCTACTTCTCAGTCTCGCTCTTGCTCGCTCTCTTTCTCAGTCTCGCTCTTGCTCGCTCTCCATCTCAGTCTCACTCTCCTTCTCAGTCTCGCAATTGCTCGCTCTCTTTCTCAGTCTCGCTCCTGCTCGCTCTCCTTCTCCGTCTTGCTCTTGCTCGCTCTCCTTCTCAGTCTCGATATTGCTCGCTCTCCTTCTCAGTCTCGCTCCTGCTCACTCTCCTTCTCAGTCTCGCTCCTGCTCACTCTCATTCTCAGTCTCCCTCCTGCTCGCTCTCCTACTCAGTCTCGCTCTTGCTCACTCTCCTTCTCAGTCTCGCTCTCGCTCGCTCTCCTCAGTCTCGTTATTGCACGCTCTCCTCAGTCTCGCTCTTGCTCTCTCTCCTTCTCAGTCTCTCTCTTGCTCGCTCTCTTTCTCAGTCTCACTCTTGCTCGCACTCCTTCTCAGTCTTGCTCTTGCTCGCTCTCCTTCTCAGTCTCGCTCTCCTTCTCAGTCTCACTCTTGCTTGCTCTACTTCTCAGTCTCAATCTTGCTCGCTCTCCTTTTCAGTATCGCTCTTGATCGCTCTCCTTCTCAGTCTCGCTCCTGCTTGCTCTCTTTCTGAGTCTCACTCTTGCTCGCTCTCCATTTCAGTCTCAATCTTGGGCGCTCTACTTCTCAGTCTCGCTCTCACTCATTCTCCTTCTCAGTCTCATTATGGCATGCTCTCCTTCTCAGTCTCCGTCTTCCTCGCTCTCCTTCTCAGTCCTGCTCTTGCTCGCTCTCCTTCTCAGACTCTCTCTTGCTCTCACTCCTTCTCAGTCTTGCTCTTGCTCGCTCTCCTTCTCAGTCTCGCTCTCCTTCTCAGTCTCGCTCTTGCTTGCTCTCCTTCTCAGTCTCGATCCTGCTCGCTCACCTTTTCAGTATCGCTCTTTCTCGCTCTCCTTCTCAGTCTCTCTCTTGCTCGCTCTCTTTCTGTCTTGCTCTTGCTCGGTCTCCTTCTCAGTCTTGCTCTCCTTCTCAGTCTCGCTCTTGCTCGTTCTCCTTCTCAGTCTCGCTCTTGCTCGCTCTCCTTCTAAGTCTCGCTCTTGCTAGATCTCCTTCACAGTCTCACTCTTGGGTGCACTCCTTCTCAGTCTCGCTTTTGCTCATTCGCCTTCTCAGTCGCGCCCCTGCTCGCTCTCCTTCTCAGTTTCGCTCCTGCTCGCTCTCCTTCTCAGTCACGCTCTTGAGCGCTCTCCTTCTGTCTCGCTCTTGCTTGCACTCCTTCTCAGTCTCGCTCTTGCTCGTTCTCCTTCTCAGTCTCGCTCTTGCTCGCTCTCCTTCTAAGTCTCGCTCTTGCTAGATCTCCTTCACAGTCTCACTCTTGGGTGCACTCCTTCTCAGTCTCGCTTTTGCTCATTCGCCTTCTCAGTCTCGCCCCTGCTCGCTCTACTTCTCTGTCTCACTCCTGCTTGCTCTCCTTCTCAGTCTCGCTCTTGGGCACTCTCCTTCTCAGTCTCGCTGCTGCCCGCTCTCATTCTCAGTCTTGCTCTTGCTCGCTCTACTTCTCAGTCTCGCTCTTGCTCGCTCTCATTCTCAGTATTGCTCCGGCTCGCCCTTCTTCTCAGTCTCGCTCTTGCACGCTCTCCATCTCAGTCTCGCTCTCGCTCGCTCTCTTCAGTCTCACTATTGCATGCTCTCCTTCTCAGTCTCGCTCTTGCTCGCTCTACTTCTCAGTCTCGCTCTTGCTCGCTCTCTTTCTCAGTCTCGCTCTTGCTCGCTCTCCATCTCAGTCTCACTCTCCTTCTCAGTCTCGCAATTGCTCGCTCTCTTTCTCAGTCTCGCTCCTGCTCGCTCTCCTTCTCCGTCTTGCTCTTGCTCGCTCTCCTTCTCAGTCTCGATATTGCTCGCTCTCCTTCTCAGTCTCGCTCCTGCTCACTCTCCTTCTCAGTCTCGCTCCTGCTCACTCTCATTCTCAGTCTCCCTCCTGCTCGCTCTCCTACTCAGTCTCGCTCTTGCTCACTCTCCTTCTCAGTCTCGCTCTCGCTCGCTCTCCTCAGTCTCGTTATTGCACGCTCTCCTCAGTCTCGCTCTTGCTCTCTCTCCTTCTCAGTCTCTCTCTTGCTCGCTCTCATTCTCAGTCTCACTCTTGCTCGCACTCCTTCTCAGTCTTGCTCTTGCTCGCTCTCCTTCTCAGTCTCCCTCTCCTTCTCGGTCTCACTCTTGCTTGCTCTACTTCTCAGTCTCCGTCTTCCTCGCTCTCCTTCTCAGTCTCGCTCTGGCTCGCTCTCCTTCTCAGTCTCTCTCTTGCTCTCACTCCTTCTCAGTCTTGCTCTTGCTCGCTCTCCTTCTCAGTCTCGCTCTCCTTCTCAGTCTCGCTCTTGCTTGCTCTCCTTCTTAGTCTCGATCCTGCTCGCTCTTCTTTTCAGTATCGCTCTTTCTTGCTCTCCTTTTCAGTCTCGCTCTGGCTCGCTCTCCTTCTCAGTCTCTCTCTTGCTCTCACTCCTTCTCAGTCTTGCTCTTGCTCGCTCTCCTTCTCAGTCTCGCTCTCCTTCTCAGTCTCGCTCTTGCTTGCTCTCCTTCTTAGTCTCGATCCTGCTCGCTCTTCTTTTCAGTATCGCTCTTTCTCGCTCTCCTTCTCAGTCTCTCTCTTGCTCGCTCTCTTTCTGTCTTGCTCTTGCTCGTTCTCCTTCTCAGTCTCGCTCTTGCTCGCTCTCCTTCTAAGTCTCGCTCTTGCTAGATCTCCTTCACAGTCTCACTCTTGGGTGCACTCCTTCTCAGTCTCGCTTTTGCTCATTCGCCTTCTCAGTCTCGCCCCTGCTCGCTCTCCTTCTCAGTCTCGCTCCTGCTCGCTCTCCTTCTCAGTCACGCTCTTGAGCGCTCTCCTTCTGTCTCGCTCTTGCTTGCACTCCTTCTCAGTCTCGCTCTTGCTCGTTCTCCTTCTCAGTCTCGCTCTTGCTCGCTCTCCTTCTAAGTCTCGCTCTTGCTAGATCTCCTTCACAGTCTCACTCTTGGGTGCACTCCTTCTCAGTCTCGCTTTTGCTCATTCGCCTTCTCAGTCTCGCCGCTGCTCGCTCTACTTCTCTGTCTCACTCCTGCTTGCTCTCCTTCTCAGTCTCGCTCTTGGGCACTCTCCTTCTCAGTCTCGCTGCTGCCCGCTCTCATTCTCAGTCTCGCTCTTGCTCGCTCTACTTCTCAGTCTCGCTCTTGCTCGCTCTCCTTCTCAGTCTCGCTCTTGCTCGCTCCCCTTCTCAGTCTCACTCTCCTTCTCAGTCTCGCTCTTGCTCGCTCTCCTTCTCAGTCTCGCTCTTGCTCGCTCCCCTTCTCAGTCTCACTCTCCTTCTCAGTCTCGCTATTGCTCGCTCTCTTTCTCAGTCTCGCTCCTGCTCGCTCTCTTTCTCCGTCTTGCTCTTGCGCGCTCTCCTTCTCAGTCTTGCTCTTGCTCGCTCTCCTTCTCAGTCTCGCTCTTGCTCGCTCTCCGTCTCAGTCTCGCTCCGGCTCGCTCTCCTTCTCAGTCTCGCTCTTGCTCGCTCTCCTTCCCAGTCTCGCTCTTGCTCGCTCTCCTTCACAGTCTCTCGCTTGCTCGCTCTCTTTCTCAGTCTCGCTCTTGCTCGCACTCGTTCTCAGTCTTGCTCTTGCTCGCTCTCCTTCTCAGTCTCACTCTCCTTCTCAGTCTCGCTCTTGCTCGCTCTCCTTCTCAGTCTCGCTCTTCCTCACTCTCCTTCTCAGTCTCGCTCTCCTTCTCAGTCTCGCTCTTGCTCGCTCTACTTCTCAGTCTCGATCTTGCTCGCTCTCCTTTTCAGTATTGCTCTTGATCGCTCTCCTTCACAGTCTCACTCCTGCTTGCTCTCTTTCTGAGTCTCGCTCTTGCTTGCTATACATTTCAGTCTCAAACTTGGGCACTCTCCTTCTCAGTCTCGCTCTCACTCATTCTCCTTCTCAGTCTCATTATTGCATGCTCTCCTTCTCAGTCTCGCTCTTGCATGCTCACCTTCGCAGTCTCGCTCTCGCTCGCTCTCCTCAGTCTCGTTATTGCACGCTCTCCTCAGTCTCGCTCTTGCTCTCTCTCCTTCTCAGTCTCTCTCTTGCTCGCTCTCTTTCTCAGTCTCACTCTTGCTCGCTCTCCTTCTCAGTCTCACTCTTGCTTGCTCTACTTCTCAGTCTCAATCTTGCTCGCTCTCCTTTTCAGTATCGCTCTTGATCGCTCTCCTTCTCAGTCTCGCTCCTGCTTGCTCTCTTTCTGAGTCTCACTCTTGCTCGCTCTCCATTTCAGTCTCAATCTTGGGCGCTCTACTTCTCAGTCTCGCTCTCACTCATTCTCCTTCTCAGTCTCATTATGGCATGCTCTCCTTCTCAGTCTCCGTCTTCCTCGCTCTCCTTCTCAGTCTCGCTCTTGCTCGCTCTCCTTCTCAGTCTCTCTCTTGCTCTCACTCCTTCTCAGTCTTGCTCTTGCTCGCTCTCCTTCTCAGTCTCGCTCTCCTTCTCAGTCTCGCTCTTGCTTGCTCTCCTTCTCAGTCTCGATCCTGCTCGCTCTCCTTTTCAGTATCGCTCTTTCTCGCTCTCCTTAGTCTCTCTCTTGCTCGCTCTCTTTCTGTCTTGCTCTTGCTCGGTCTCCTTCTCAGTCTCGCTCTTGCTCGCTCTCCTTCTCAGTCTCGCTCTCCTTCTCGGTCTCACTCTTGCTTGCTCTACTTCTCAGTCTCCGTCTTCCTCGCTCTCCTTCTCAGTCTCGCTCTGGCTCGCTCTCCTTCTCAGTCTCTCTCTTGCTCTCACTCCTTCTCAGTCTTGCTCTTGCTCGCTCTCCTTCTCAGTCTCGCTCTCCTTCTCAGTCTTGCTCTTGCTTGCTCTCCTTCTCAGTCTCGATCCTGCTCGCTCTCCTTTTCAGTATCGCTCTTTCTCGCTCTCTTTCTCAGTCTCTCTCTTGCTCGCTCTCTTTCTGTCTTGCTCTTGCTCGGTCTCCTTCTCAGTCTCGCTCTTGCTCGCTCTCCTTCTAAGTCTCGCTCTTGCTAGATCTCCTTCACAGTCTCACTCTTGGGTGCACTCCTTCTCAGTCTCGCTTTTGCTCATTCGGCTTCTCAGTCTCGCCCCTGCTCGCTCTCCTTCTCAGTCTCGCTCCTGCTCGCTCTCCTTCTCAGTCACGCTCTTGAGCGCTCTCCTTCTGTCTCGCTCTTGCTTGCACTCCTTCTCAGTCTCGCTCTTGCTCGTTCTCCTTCTCAGTCTCGCTCTTGCTCGCTCTCCTTCTAAGTCTCGCTCTTGCTAGATCTCCTTCACAGTCTCACTCTTGGGTGCACTCCTTCTCAGTCTCGCTTTTGCTCATTCGCCTTCTCAGTCTCGCCCCTGCTCGCTCTACTTCTCTGTCTCACTCCTGCTTGCTCTCCTTCTCAGTCTCGCTCTTGGGCACTCTCCTTCTCAGTCTCGCTGCTGCCCGCTCTCATTCTCAGTCTCGCTCTTGCTCACTCTACTTCTCAGTCTCGCTCTTGCTCGCTCTCCTTCTCAGTCTCGCTCTTGCTCGCTCCCCTTCTCAGTCTCACTCTCCTTCTCAGTCTCGCTCTTGCTGGCTCTCCTTCTCAGTCTCGCTCTTGCTCGCTCCCCTTCTCAGTCTCACTCTCCTTCTCAGTCTCGCTATTGCTCGCTCTCCTTCTCAGTCTCGCTCTTGCTCGCTCTCCTTCCCAGTCTCGCTCTTGCTCGCTCTCCTTCACAGTCTCTCGCTTGCTCGCTCTCTTTCTCAGTCTCGCTCTTGCTCGCACTCGTTCTCAGTCTTGCTCTTGCTCGCTCTCCTTCTCAGTCTCACTCTCCTTCTCAGTCTCGCTCTTGCTCGCTCTCCTTCTCAGTCTCGCTCTTCCTCACTCTCCTTCTCAGTCTCGCTCTCCTTCTCAGTCTCGCTCTTGCTCGCTCTACTTCTCAGTCTCGATCTTGCTCGCTCTCCTTTTCAGTATTGCTCTTGATCGCTCTCCTTCACAGTCTCACTCCTGCTTGCTCTCTTTCTGAGTCTCGCTCTTGCTTGCTATACATTTCAGTCTCAAACCTGGGCACTCTCCTTCTCAGTCTCGCTCTCACTCATTCTCCTTCTCAGTCTCATTATTGCATGCTCTCCTTCTCAGTCTCGCTCTTGCATGCTCACCTTCGCAGTCTCGCTCTCGCTCGCTCTCCTCAGTCTCGTTATTGCACGCTCTCCTCAGTCTCGCTCTTGCTCTCTCTCCTTCTCAGTCTCTCTCTTGCTCGCTCTCTTTCTCAGTCTCACTCTTGCTCACTCTCCTTCTCAGTCTCACTCTTGCTTGCTCTACTTCTCAGTCTCAATCTTGCTCGCTCTCCTTTTCAGTATCGCTCTTGATCGCTCTCCTTCTCAGTCTCGCTCCTGCTTGCTCTCTTTCTGAGTCTCACTCTTGCTCGCTCTCCATTTCAGTCTCAATCTTGGGCGCTCTACTTCTCAGTCTCGCTCTCACTCATTCTCCTTCTCAGTCTCATTATGGCATGCTCTCCTTCTCAGTCTCCGTCTTCCTCGCTCTCCTTCTCAGTCTCGCTCTTGCTCGCTCTCCTTCTCAGTCTCTCTCTTGCTCTCACTCCTTCTCAGTCTTGCTCTTGCTCGCTCTCCTTCTCAGTCTCGCTCTCCTTCTCAGTCTCGCTCTTGCTTGCTCTCCTTCTCAGTCTCGATCCTGCTCGCTCTCCTTTTCAGTATCGCTCTTTCTCGCTCTCCTTCTCAGTCTCTCTCTTGCTCGCTCTCTTTCTGTCTTGCTCTTGCTCGGTCTCCTTCTCAGTCTCGCTCTTGCTCGCTCTCCTTCTCAGTCTCGCTCTCCTTCTCGGTCTCACTCTTGCTTGCTCTACTTCTCAGTCTCCGTCTTCCTCGCTCTCCTTCTCAGTCTCGCTCTGGCTCGCTCTGCTTCTCAGTCTCTCTCTTGCTCTCACTCCTTCTCAGTCTTGCTCTTGCTCGCTCTCCTTCTCAGTCTCGCTCTCCTTCTCAGTCTCGCTCTTGCTTGCTCTCCTTCTCAGTCTCGATCCTGCTCGCTCTCCTTTTCAGTATCGCTCTTTCTCGCTCTCCTTCTCAGTCTCTCTCTTGCTCGCTCTCTTTCTGTCTTGCTCTTGCTCGGTCTCCTTCTCAGTCTCGCTCTTGCTCGCTCTCCTTCTCAGTCTCGCTCTCCTTCTCAGTCTCGCTCTTGCTCGTTCTCCTTCTCAGTCTCGCTCTTGCTCGCTCTCCTTCTAAGTCTCGCTCTTGCTAGATCTCCTTCACAGTCTCACTCTTGGGTGCACTCCTTCTCAGTCTCGCTTTTGCTCATTCGCCTTCTCAGTCTCGTCCCTGCTTGCTCTCCTTCTCACTTTCGCTCCTGCTCGCTCTCCTTCTCAGTCACGCTCTTGAGCGCTCTCCTTCTGTCTCGCTCTTGCTTGCACTCCTTCTCAGTCTTGCTCTTGCTCGCTCTACTTCTCTGTCTCACTCCTGCTCGCTCTCCTTCTAAGTCTTGCTCTTGGGCACTCTCTTTCTCAGTCTCGCTGCTGCCCGCTCTCATTCTCAGTCTCGCTCTTGCTCGCTCTACTTCTCAGTCTCGCTCTTGCACGCTCTCCATCTCAGTCTCGCTCTCGCTCGCTCTCTTCAGTCTCACTATTGCATGCTCTCCTTCTCAGTCTCGCTCTTGCTCGCTCTACTTCTCAGTCTCGCTCTTGCTCGCTCTCTTTCTCAGTCTCGCTCTTGCTCGCTCTCCATCTCAGTCTCACTCTCCTTCTCAGTCTCGCAATTGCTCGCTCTCCTTCTCAGTCTCGCTCTCCTTCTCAGTCTCGCTCTTGCTCGTTCTCCTTCTCAGTCTCGCTCTTGCTCGCTCTCCTTCTAAGTCTCGCTCTTGCTAGATCTCCTTCACAGTCTCACACTTGGGTGCACTCCTTCTCAGTCTCGCTTTTGCTCATTCGCCTTCTCAGTCTCGCCCCTGCTTGCTCTCCTTCTCAGTTTCGCTCATGCTCGCTCTCCTTCTCAGTCACGCTCTTGAGCGCTCTCCTTCTGTCTCGCTCTTGCTTGCACTCCTTCTCAGTCTTGCTCTTGCTCGCTCTACTTCTCTGTCTCACTCCTGCTCGCTCTCCTTCTAAGTCTTGCTCTTGGGCACTCTCTTTCTCAGTCTCGCTGCTGCCCGCTCTCATTCTCAGTCTCGCCCTTGCTCGCTCTACTTCTCAGTCTCGCTCTTGCACGCTCTCCATCGCAGTCTCGCTCTCGCTTGCTCTCTTCAGTCTCACTATTGCATGCTCTCCTTCTCAGTCTCGCTCTTGCTCGCTCTACTTCTCAGTCTCGCTCTTGCTCGCTCTCTTTCTCAGTCTCGCTCTTGCTCGCTCTCCATCTCAGTCTCACTCTCCTTCTCAGTCTCGCAATTGCTCGCTCTCTTTCTCAGTCTCGCTCCTGCTCGCTCTCCTTCTCCGTCTTGCTCTTGCTCGCTCTCCTTCTCAGTCTCGATATTGCTCGCTCTCCTTCTCAGTCTCGCTCCTGCTCACTCTCCTTCTCAGTCTCGCTCCTGCTCACTCTCATTCTCAGTCTCCCTCCTGCTCGCTCTCCTACTCAGTCTCGCTCTTGCTCACTCTCCTTCTCAGTCTCGCTCTCGCTCGCTCTCCTCAGTCTCGTTATTGCACGCTCTCCTCAGTCTCGCTCTTGCTCTCTCTCCTTCTCAGTCTCTCTCTTGCTCGCTCTCTTTCTCAGTCTCACTCTTGCTCGCACTCCTTCTCAGTCTTGCTCTTGCTCGCTCTCCTTCTCAGTCTCGCTCTCCTTCTCAGTCTCACTCTTGCTTGCTCTACTTCTCAGTCTCAATCTTGCTCGCTCTCCTTTTCAGTATCGCTCTTGATCGCTCTCCTTCTCAGTCTCGCTCCTGCTTGCTCTCTTTCTGAGTCTCACTCTTGCTCGCTCTCCATTTCAGTCTCAATCTTGGGCGCTCTACTTCTCAGTCTCGCTCTCACTCATTCTCCTTCTCAGTCTCATTATTGCATGCTCTCCTTCTCAGTCTCCGTCTTCCTCGCTCTCCTTCTCAGTCCTGCTCTTGCTCGCTCTCCTTCTCAGACTCTCTCTTGCTCTCACTCCTTCTCAGTCTTGCTCTTGCTCGCTCTCCTTCTCAGTCTCGCTCTCCTTCTCAGTCTCGCTCTTGCTTGCTCTCCTTCTCAGTCTCGATCCTGCTCGCTCACCTTTTCAGTATCGCTCTTTCTCGCTCTCCTTCTCAGTCTCTCTCTTGCTCGCTCTCTTTCTGTCTTGCTCTTGCTCGGTCTCCTTCTCAGTCTCGCTCTTGCTCGCTCTCCTTCTCAGTCTCGCTCTCCTTCTCAGTCTCGCTCTTGCTCGTTCTCCTTCTCAGTCTCGCTCTTGCTCGCTCTCCTTCTAAGTCTCGCTCTTGCTAGATCTCCTTCACAGTCTCACTCTTGGGTGCACTCCTTCTCAGTCTCGCTTTTGCTCATTCGCCTTCTCAGTCTCGTCCCTGCTTGCTCTCCTTCTCACTTTCGCTCCTGCTCGCTCTCCTTCTCAGTCACGCTCTTGAGCGCTCTCCTTCTGTCTCGCTCTTGCTTGCACTCCTTCTCAGTCTTGCTCTTGCTCGCTCTACTTCTCTGTCTCACTCCTGCTCGCTCTCCTTCTAAGTCTTGCTCTTGGGCACTCTCTTTCTCAGTCTCGCTGCTGCCCGCTCTCATTCTCAGTCTCGCTCTTGCTCGCTCTACTTCTCAGTCTCGCTCTTGCACGCTCTCCATCTCAGTCTCGCTCTCGCTCGCTCTCTTCAGTCTCACTATTGCATGCTCTCCTTCTCAGTCTCGCTCTTGCTCGCTCTACTTCTCAGTCTCGCTCTTGCTCGCTCCCTTTCTCAGTCTCGCTCTTGCTCGCTCTCCATCTCAGTCTCACTCTCCTTCTCAGTCTCGCAATTGCTCGCTCTCCTTCTCAGTCTCGCTCTCCTTCTCAGTCTCGCTCTTGCTCGTTCTCCTTCTCAGTCTCGCTCTTGCTCGCTCTCCTTCTAAGTCTCGCTCTTGCTAGATCTCCTTCACAGTCTCACACTTGGGTGCACTCCTTCTCAGTCTCGCTTTTGCTCATTCGCCTTCTCAGTCTCGCCCCTGCTTGCTCTCCTTCTCAGTTTCGCTCATGCTCGCTCTCCTTCTCAGTCACGCTCTTGAGCGCTCTCCTTCTGTCTCGCTCTTGCTTGCACTCCTTCTCAGTCTTACTCTTGCTCGCTCTACTTCTCTGTCTCACTCCTGCTCGCTCTCCTTCTAAGTCTTGCTCTTGGGCACTCTCTTTCTCAGTCTCGCTGCTGCCCGCTCTCATTCTCAGTCTCGCCCTTGCTCGCTCTACTTCTCAGTCTCGCTCTTGCACGCTCTCCATCGCAGTCTCGCTCTCGCTTGCTCTCTTCAGTCTCACTATTGCATGCTCTCCTTCTCAGTCTCGCTCTTGCTCGCTCTACTTCTCAGTCTCGCTCTTGCTCGCTCTCTTTCTCAGTCTCGCTCTTGCTCGCTCTCCATCTCAGTCTCACTCTCCTTCTCAGTCTCGCAATTGCTCGCTCTCTTTCTCAGTCTCGCTCCTGCTCGCTCTCCTTCTCCGTCTTGCTCTTGCTCGCTCTCCTTCTCAGTCTCGATATTGCTCGCTCTCCTTCTCAGTCTCGCTCCTGCTCACTCTCCTTCTCAGTCTCGCTCCTGCTCACTCTCATTCTCAGTCTCCCTCCTGCTCGCTCTCCTACTCAGTCTCGCTCTTGCTCACTCTCCTTCTCAGTCTCGCTCTCGCTCGCTCTCCTCAGTCTCGTTATTGCACGCTCTCCTCAGTCTCGCTCTTGCTCTCTCTCCTTCTCAGTCTCTCTCTTGCTCGCTCTCTTTCTCAGTCTCACTCTTGCTCGCACTCCTTCTCAGTCTTGCTCTTGCTCGCTCTCCTTCTCAGTCTCGCTCTCCTTCTCAGTCTCACTCTTGCTTGCTCTACTTCTCAGTCTCAATCTTGCTCGCTCTCCTTTTCAGTATCGCTCTTGATCGCTCTCCTTCTCAGTCTCGCTCCTGCTTGCTCTCTTTCTGAGTCTCACTCTTGCTCGCTCTCCATTTCAGTCTCAATCTTGGGCGCTCTACTTCTCAGTCTCGCTCTCACTCATTCTCCTTCTCAGTCTCATTATTGCATGCTCTCCTTCTCAGTCTCCGTCTTCCTCGCTCTCCTTCTCAGTCCTGCTCTTGCTCGCTCTCCTTCTCAGACTCTCTCTTGCTCTCACTCCTTCTCAGTCTTGCTCTTGCTCGCTCTCCTTCTCAGTCTCGCTCTCCTTCTCAGTCTCGCTCTTGCTTGCTCTCCTTCTCAGTCTCGATCCTGCTCGCTCACCTTTTCAGTATCGCTCTTTCTCGCTCTCCTTCTCAGTCTCTCTCTTGCTCGCTCTCTTTCTGTCTTGCTCTTGCTCGGTCTCCTTCTCAGTCTTGCTCTCCTTCTCAGTCTCGCTCTTGCTCGTTCTCCTTCTCAGTCTCGCTCTTGCTCGCTCTCCTTCTAAGTCTCGCTCTTGCTAGATCTCCTTCACAGTCTCACTCTTGGGTGCACTCCTTCTCAGTCTCGCTTTTGCTCATTCGCCTTCTCAGTCGCGCCCCTGCTCGCTCTCCTTCTCAGTTTCGCTCCTGCTCGCTCTCCTTCTCAGTCACGCTCTTGAGCGCTCTCCTTCTGTCTCGCTCTTGCTTGCACTCCTTCTCAGTCTCGCTCTTGCTCGTTCTCCTTCTCAGTCTCGCTCTCCTTCTCAGTCTCGCTCTTGCTCGTTCTCCTTCTCAGTCTCGCTCTTGCTCGCTCTCCTTCTAAGTCTCGCTCTTGCTAGATCTCCTTCACAGTCTCACACTTGGGTGCACTCCTTCTCAGTCTCGCTTTTGCTCATTCGCCTTCTCAGTCTCGCCCCTGCTTGCTCTCCTTCTCAGTTTCGCTCCTGCTCGCTCTCCTTCTCAGTCACGCTCTTGAGCGCTCTCCTTCTGTCTCGCTCTTGCTTGCACTCCTTCTCAGTCTTGCTCTTGCTCGCTCCACTTCTCTGTCTCACTCCTGCTCGCTCTCCTTCTAAGTCTTGCTCTTGGGCACTCTCTTTCTCAGTCTCGCTGCTGCCCGCTCTCATTCTCAGTCTCGCCCTTGCTCGCTCTACTTCTCAGTCTCGCTCTTGCACGCTCTCCATCTCAGTCTCGCTCTCGCTCGCTCTCTTCAGTCTCACTATTGCATGCTCTCCTTCTCAGTCTCGCTCTTGCTCGCTCTACTTCTCAGTCTCGCTCTTGCTCGCTCTCTTTCTCAGTCTCGCTCTTGCTCGCTCTCCATCTCAGTCTCACTCTCCTTCTCAGTCTCGCAATTGCTCGCTCTCTTTCTCAGTCTCGCTCCTGCTCGCTCTCCTTCTCCGTCTTGCTCTTGCTCGCTCTCCTTCTCAGTCTCGATATTGCTCGCTCTCCTTCTCAGTCTCGCTCCTGCTCACTCTCCTTCTCAGTCTCGCTCCTGCTCACTCTCATTCTCAGTCTCCCTCCTGCTCGCTCTCCTACTCAGTCTCGCTCTTGCTCACTCTCCTTCTCAGTCTCGCTCTCGCTCGCTCTCCTCAGTCTCGTTATTGCACGCTCTCCTCAGTCTCGCTCTTGCTCTCTCTCCTTCTCAGTCTCTCTCTTGCTCGCTCTCTTTCTCAGTCTCACTCTTGCTCGCACTCCTTCTCAGTCTTGCTCTTGCTCGCTCTCCTTCTCAGTCTCGCTCTCCTTCTCAGTCTCACTCTTGCTTGCTCTACTTCTCAGTCTCAATCTTGCTCGCTCTCCTTTTCAGTATCGCTCTTGATCGCTCTCCTTCTCAGTCTCGCTCCTGCTTGCTCTCTTTCTGAGTCTCACTCTTGCTCGCTCTCCATTTCAGTCTCAATCTTGGGCGCTCTACTTCTCAGTCTCGCTCTCACTCATTCTCCTTCTCAGTCTCATTATTGCATGCTCTCCTTCTCAGTCTCCGTCTTCCTCGCTCTCCTTCTCAGTCCTGCTCTTGCTCGCTCTCCTTCTCAGACTCTCTCTTGCTCTCACTCCTTCTCAGTCTTGCTCTTGCTCGCTCTCCTTCTCAGTCTCGCTCTCCTTCTCAGTCTCGCTCTTGCTTGCTCTCCTTCTCAGTCTCGATCCTGCTCGCTCTCCTTTTCAGTATCGCTCTTTCTCGCTCTCCTTCTCAGTCTCTCTCTTGCTCGCTCTCTTTCTGTCTTGCTCTTGCTCGGTCTCCTTCTCAGTCTTGCTCTCCTTCTCAGTCTCGCTCTTGCTCGTTCTCCTTCTCAGTCTCGCTCTTGCTCGCTCTCCTTCTAAGTCTCGCTCTTGCTAGATCTCCTTCACAGTCTCACTCTTGGGTGCACTCCTTCTCAGTCTCGCTTTTGCTCATTCGCCTTCTCAGTCGCGCCCCTGCTCGCTCTCCTTCTCAGTTTCGCTCCTGCTCGCTCTCCTTCTCAGTCACGCTCTTGAGCGCTCTCCTTCTGTCTCGCTCTTGCTTGCACTCCTTCTCAGTCTCGCTCTTGCTCGTTCTCCTTCTCAGTCTCGCTCTTGCTCGCTCTCCTTCTAAGTCTCGCTCTTGCTAGATCTCCTTCACAGTCTCACTCTTGGGTGCACTCCTTCTCAGTCTCGCTTTTGCTCATTCGCCTTCTCAGTCTCGCCCCTGCTCGCTCTACTTCTCTGTCTCACTGCTGCCCGCTCTCATTCTCAGTCTTGCTCTTGCTCGCTCTACTTCTCAGTCTCGCTCTTGCTCGCTCTCCTTCTCAGTATTGCTCCGGCTCGCCCTTCTTCTCAGTCTCGCTCTTGCACGCTCTCCATCTCAGTCTCGCTCTCGCTCGCTCTCTTCAGTCTCACTATTGCATGCTCTCCTTCTCAGTCTCGCTCTTGCTCGCTCTACTTCTCAGTCTCGCTCTTGCTCGCTCTCTTTCTCAGTCTCGCTCTTGCTCGCTCTCCATCTCAGTCTCACTCTCCTTCTCAGTCTCGCAATTGCTCGCTCTCTTTCTCAGTCTCGCTCCTGCTCGCTCTCCTTCTCCG
Source organism: Carcharodon carcharias (assembly GCF_017639515.1). Lineage (NCBI taxonomy): Eukaryota > Metazoa > Chordata > Chondrichthyes > Lamniformes > Lamnidae > Carcharodon > Carcharodon carcharias. Next base: position 19,930,862 of record NC_054507.1, on the reverse strand, counting down.
TCTTGCTCTTGCTCGCTCTCCTTCTCAGTCTCGATATTGCTCGCTCTCCTTCTCAGTCTCGCTCCTGCTCACTCTCCTTCTCAGTCTCGCTCCTGCTCACTCTCATTCTCAGTCTCCCTCCTGCTCGCTCTCCTACTCAGTCTCGCTCTTGCTCACTCTCCTTCTCAGTCTCGCTCTCGCTCGCTCTCCTCAGTCTCGTTATTGCACGCTCTCCTCAGTCTCGCTCTTGCTCTCTCTCCTTCTCAGTCTCTCTCTTGCTCGCTCTCATTCTCAGTCTCACTCTTGCTCGCACTCCTTCTCAGTCTTGCTCTTGCTCGCTCTCCTTCTCAGTCTCCCTCTCCTTCTCGGTCTCACTCTTGCTTGCTCTACTTCTCAGTCTCCGTCTTCCTCGCTCTCCTTCTCAGTCTCGCTCTGGCTCGCTCTCCTTCTCAGTCTCTCTCTTGCTCTCACTCCTTCTCAGTCTTGCTCTTGCTCGCTCTCCTTCTCAGTCTCGCTCTCCTTCTCAGTCTCGCTCTTGCTTGCTCTCCTTCTTAGTCTCGATCCTGCTCGCTCTTCTTTTCAGTATCGCTCTTTCTTGCTCTCCTTTTCAGTCTCGCTCTGGCTCGCTCTCCTTCTCAGTCTCTCTCTTGCTCTCACTCCTTCTCAGTCTTGCTCTTGCTCGCTCTCCTTCTCAGTCTCGCTCTCCTTCTCAGTCTCGCTCTTGCTTGCTCTCCTTCTTAGTCTCGATCCTGCTCGCTCTTCTTTTCAGTATCGCTCTTTCTCGCTCTCCTTCTCAGTCTCTCTCTTGCTCGCTCTCTTTCTGTCTTGCTCTTGCTCGTTCTCCTTCTCAGTCTCGCTCTTGCTCGCTCTCCTTCTAAGTCTCGCTCTTGCTAGATCTCCTTCACAGTCTCACTCTTGGGTGCACTCCTTCTCAGTCTCGCTTTTGCTCATTCGCCTTCTCAGTCTCGCCCCTGCTCGCTCTCCTTCTCAGTCTCGCTCCTGCTCGCTCTCCTTCTCAGTCACGCTCTTGAGCGCTCTCCTTCTGTCTCGCTCTTGCTTGCACTCCTTCTCAGTCTCGCTCTTGCTCGTTCTCCTTCTCAGTCTCGCTCTTGCTCGCTCTCCTTCTAAGTCTCGCTCTTGCTAGATCTCCTTCACAGTCTCACTCTTGGGTGCACTCCTTCTCAGTCTCGCTTTTGCTCATTCGCCTTCTCAGTCTCGCCGCTGCTCGCTCTACTTCTCTGTCTCACTCCTGCTTGCTCTCCTTCTCAGTCTCGCTCTTGGGCACTCTCCTTCTCAGTCTCGCTGCTGCCCGCTCTCATTCTCAGTCTTGCTCTTGCTCGCTCTACTTCTCAGTCTCGCTCTTGCTCGCTCTCCTTCTCAGTATTGCTCCGGCTCGCCCTTCTTCTCAGTCTCGCTCTTGCACGCTCTCCATCTCAGTCTCGCTCTCGCTCGCTCTCTTCAGTCTCACTATTGCATGCTCTCCTTCTCAGTCTCGCTCTTGCTCGCTCTACTTCTCAGTCTCGCTCTTGCTCGCTCTCTTTCTCAGTCTCGCTCTTGCTCGCTCTCCATCTCAGTCTCACTCTCCTTCTCAGTCTCGCAATTGCTCGCTCTCTTTCTCAGTCTCGCTCCTGCTCGCTCTCCTTCTCCGTCTTGCTCTTGCTCGCTCTCCTTCTCAGTCTCGATATTGCTCGCTCTCCTTCTCAGTCTCGCTCCTGCTCACTCTCCTTCTCAGTCTCGCTCCTGCTCACTCTCATTCTCAGTCTCCCTCCTGCTCGCTCTCCTACTCAGTCTCGCTCTTGCTCACTCTCCTTCTCAGTCTCGCTCTCGCTCGCTCTCCTCAGTCTCGTTATTGCACGCTCTCCTCAGTCTCGCTCTTGCTCTCTCTCCTTCTCAGTCTCTCTCTTGCTCGCTCTCATTCTCAGTCTCACTCTTGCTCGCACTCCTTCTCAGTCTTGCTCTTGCTCGCTCTCCTTCTCAGTCTCCCTCTCCTTCTCGGTCTCACTCTTGCTTGCTCTACTTCTCAGTCTCCGTCTTCCTCGCTCTCCTTCTCAGTCTCGCTCTGGCTCGCTCTCCTTCTCAGTCTCTCTCTTGCTCTCACTCCTTCTCAGTCTTGCTCTTGCTCGCTCTCCTTCTCAGTCTCGCTCTCCTTCTCAGTCTCGCTCTTGCTTGCTCTCCTTCTTAGTCTCGATCCTGCTCGCTCTTCTTTTCAGTATCGCTCTTTCTTGCTCTCCTTTTCAGTCTCGCTCTGGCTCGCTCTCCTTCTCAGTCTCTCTCTTGCTCTCACTCCTTCTCAGTCTTGCTCTTGCTCGCTCTCCTTCTCAGTCTCGCTCTCCTTCTCAGTCTCGCTCTTGCTTGCTCTCCTTCTTAGTCTCGATCCTGCTCGCTCTTCTTTTCAGTATCGCTCTTTCTCGCTCTCCTTCTCAGTCTCTCTCTTGCTCGCTCTCTTTCTGTCTTGCTCTTGCTCGTTCTCCTTCTCAGTCTCGCTCTTGCTCGCTCTCCTTCTAAGTCTCGCTCTTGCTAGATCTCCTTCACAGTCTCACTCTTGGGTGCACTCCTTCTCAGTCTCGCTTTTGCTCATTCGCCTTCTCAGTCTCGCCCCTGCTCGCTCTCCTTCTCAGTCTCGCTCCTGCTCGCTCTCCTTCTCAGTCACGCTCTTGAGCGCTCTCCTTCTGTCTCGCTCTTGCTTGCACTCCTTCTCAGTCTCGCTCTTGCTCGTTCTCCTTCTCAGTCTCGCTCTTGCTCGCTCTCCTTCTAAGTCTCGCTCTTGCTAGATCTCCTTCACAGTCTCACTCTTGGGTGCACTCCTTCTCAGTCTCGCTTTTGCTCATTCGCCTTCTCAGTCTCGCCGCTGCTCGCTCTACTTCTCTGTCTCACTCCTGCTTGCTCTCCTTCTCAGTCTCGCTCTTGGGCACTCTCCTTCTCAGTCTCGCTGCTGCCCGCTCTCATTCTCAGTCTCGCTCTTGCTCGCTCTACTTCTCAGTCTCGCTCTTGCTCGCTCTCCTTCTCAGTCTCGCTCTTGCTCGCTCCCCTTCTCAGTCTCACTCTCCTTCTCAGTCTCGCTCTTGCTCGCTCTCCTTCTCAGTCTCGCTCTTGCTCGCTCCCCTTCTCAGTCTCACTCTCCTTCTCAGTCTCGCTATTGCTCGCTCTCTTTCTCAGTCTCGCTCCTGCTCGCTCTCTTTCTCCGTCTTGCTCTTGCGCGCTCTCCTTCTCAGTCTTGCTCTTGCTCGCTCTCCTTCTCAGTCTCGCTCTTGCTCGCTCTCCGTCTCAGTCTCGCTCCGGCTCGCTCTCCTTCTCAGTCTCGCTCTTGCTCGCTCTCCTTCCCAGTCTCGCTCTTGCTCGCTCTCCTTCACAGTCTCTCGCTTGCTCGCTCTCTTTCTCAGTCTCGCTCTTGCTCGCACTCGTTCTCAGTCTTGCTCTTGCTCGCTCTCCTTCTCAGTCTCACTCTCCTTCTCAGTCTCGCTCTTGCTCGCTCTCCTTCTCAGTCTCGCTCTTCCTCACTCTCCTTCTCAGTCTCGCTCTCCTTCTCAGTCTCGCTCTTGCTCGCTCTACTTCTCAGTCTCGATCTTGCTCGCTCTCCTTTTCAGTATTGCTCTTGATCGCTCTCCTTCACAGTCTCACTCCTGCTTGCTCTCTTTCTGAGTCTCGCTCTTGCTTGCTATACATTTCAGTCTCAAACTTGGGCGCTCTCCTTCTCAGTCTCGCTCTCACTCATTCTCCTTCTCAGTCTCATTATTGCATGCTATCCTTCTCAGTCTCGCTCTTGCATGCTCACCTTCGCAGTCTCGCTCTCGCTCGCTCTCCTCAGTCTCGTTATTGCACGCTCTCCTCAGTCTCGCTCTTGCTCTCTCTCCTTCTCAGTCTCTCTCTTGCTCGCTCTCTTTCTCAGTCTCACTCTTGCTCGCTCTCCTTCTCAGTCTCACTCTTGCTTGCTCTACTTCTCAGTCTCAATCTTGCTCGCTCTCCTTTTCAGTATCGCTCTTGATCGCTCTCCTTCTCAGTCTCGCTCCTGCTTGCTCTCTTTCTGAGTCTCACTCTTGCTCGCTCTCCATTTCAGTCTCAATCTTGGGCGCTCTACTTCTCAGTCTCGCTCTCACTCATTCTCCTTCTCAGTCTCATTATGGCATGCTCTCCTTCTCAGTCTCCGTCTTCCTCGCTCTCCTTCTCAGTCTCGCTCTTGCTCGCTCTCCTTCTCAGTCTCTCTCTTGCTCTCACTCCTTCTCAGTCTTGCTCTTGCTCGCTCTCCTTCTCAGTCTCGCTCTCCTTCTCAGTCTCGCTCTTGCTTGCTCTCCTTCTCAGTCTCGATCCTGCTCGCTCTCCTTTTCAGTATCGCTCTTTCTCGCTCTCCTTAGTCTCTCTCTTGCTCGCTCTCTTTCTGTCTTGCTCTTGCTCGGTCTCCTTCTCAGTCTCGCTCTTGCGCGCTCTCCTTCTCAGTCTCGCTCTCCTTCTCGGTCTCACTCTTGCTTGCTCTACTTCTCAGTCTCCGTCTTCCTCGCTCTCCTTCTCAGTCTCGCTCTGGCTCGCTCTCCTTCTCAGTCTCTCTCTTGCTCTCACTCCTTCTCAGTCTTGCTCTTGCTCGCTCTCCTTCTCAGTCTCGCTCTCCTTCTCAGTCTTGCTCTTGCTTGCTCTCCTTCTCAGTCTCGATCCTGCTCGCTCTCCTTTTCAGTATCGCTCTTTCTCGCTCTCTTTCTCAGTCTCTCTCTTGCTCGCTCTCTTTCTGTCTTGCTCTTGCTCGGTCTCCTTCTCAGTCTCGCTCTTGCTCGCTCTCCTTCTAAGTCTCGCTCTTGCTAGATCTCCTTCACAGTCTCACTCTTGGGTGCACTCCTTCTCAGTCTCGCTTTTGCTCATTCGCCTTCTCTGTCTCGCCCCTGCTCGCTCTCCTTCTCAGTCTCGCTCCTGCTCGCTCTCCTTCTCAGTCACGCTCTTGAGCGCTCTCCTTCTGTCTCGCTCTTGCTTGCACTCCTTCTCAGTCTCGCTCTTGCTCGTTCTCCTTCTCAGTCTCGCTCTTGCTCGCTCTCCTTCTAAGTCTCGCTCTTGCTAGATCTCCTTCACAGTCTCACTCTTGGGTGCACTCCTTCTCAGTCTCGCTTTTGCTCATTCGCCTTCTCAGTCTCGCCGCTGCTCGCTCTACTTCTCTGTCTCACTCCTGCTTGCTCTCCTTCTCAGTCTCGCTCTTGAGCACTCTCCTTCTCAGTCTCGCTGCTGCCCGCTCTCATTCTCAGTCTCGCTCTTGCTCACTCTACTTCTCAGTCTCGCTCTTGCTCGCTCTCCTTCTCAGTCTCGCTCTTGCTCGCTCCCCTTCTCAGTCTCACTCTCCTTCTCAGTCTCGCTCTTGCTCGCTCTCCTTCTCAGTCTCGCTCTTGCTCGCTCCCCTTCTCAGTCTCACTCTCCTTCTCAGTCTCGCTATTGCTCGCTCTCTTTCTCAGTCTCGCTCCTGCTCGCTCTCTTTCTCCGTCTTGCTCTTGTGCGCTCTCCTTCTCAGTCTTGCTCTTGCTCGCTCTCCTTCTCAGTCTCGCTCTTGCTCGCTCTCCGTCTCAGTCTCGCTCCGGCTCGCTCTCCTTCTCAGTCTCGCTCTTGCTCGCTCTCCTTCCCAGTCTCGCTCTTGCTCGCTCTCCTTCACAGTCTCTCGCTTGCTCGCTCTCTTTCTCAGTCTCGCTCTTGCTCGCACTCGTTCTCAGTCTTGCTCTTGCTCGCTCTCCTTCTCAGTCTCACTCTCCTTCTCAGTCTCGCTCTTGCTCGCTCTCCTTCTCAGTCTCGCTCTTCCTCACTCTCCTTCTCAGTCTCGCTCTCCTTCTCAGTCTCGCTCTTGCTCGCTCTACTTCTCAGTCTCGATCTTGCTCGCTCTCCTTTTCAGTATTGCTCTTGATCGCTCTCCTTCACAGTCTCACTCCTGCTTGCTCTCTTTCTGAGTCTCGCTCTTGCTTGCTATACATTTCAGTCTCAAACTTGGGCACTCTCCTTCTCAGTCTCGCTCTCACTCATTCTCCTTCTCAGTCTCATTATTGCATGCTCTCCTTCTCAGTCTCGCTCTTGCATGCTCACCTTCGCAGTCTCGCTCTCGCTCGCTCTCCTCAGTCTCGTTATTGCACGCTCTCCTCAGTCTCGCTCTTGCTCTCTCTCCTTCTCAGTCTCTCTCTTGCTCGCTCTCTTTCTCAGTCTCACTCTTGCTCGCTCTCCTTCTCAGTCTCACTCTTGCTTGCTCTACTTCTCAGTCTCAATCTTGCTCGCTCTCCTTTTCAGTATCGCTCTTGATCGCTCTCCTTCTCAGTCTCGCTCCTGCTTGCTCTCTTTCTGAGTCTCACTCTTGCTCGCTCTCCATTTCAGTCTCAATCTTGGGCGCTCTACTTCTCAGTCTCGCTCTCACTCATTCTCCTTCTCAGTCTCATTATGGCATGCTCTCCTTCTCAGTCTCCGTCTTCCTCGCTCTCCTTCTCAGTCTCGCTCTTGCTCGCTCTCCTTCTCAGTCTCTCTCTTGCTCTCACTCCTTCTCAGTCTTGTTCTTGCTCGCTCTCCTTCTCAGTCTCGCTCTCCTTCTCAGTCTCGCTCTTGCTTGCTCTCCTTCTCAGTCTCGATCCTGCTCGCTCTCCTTTTCAGTATCGCTCTTTCTCGCTCTCCTTCTCAGTCTCTCTCTTGCTCGCTCTCTTTCTGTCTTGCTCTTGCTCGGTCTCCTTCTCAGTCTCGCTCTTGCTCGCTCTCCTTCTCAGTCTCGCTCTCCTTCTCGGTCTCACTCTTGCTTGCTCTACTTCTCAGTCTCCGTCTTCCTCGCTCTCCTTCTCAGTCTCGCTCTGGCTCGCTCTCCTTCTCAGTCTCTCTCTTGCTCTCACTCCTTCTCAGTCTTGCTCTTGCTCGCTCTCCTTCTCAGTCTCGCTCTCCTTCTCAGTCTCGCTCTTGCTTGCTCTCCTTCTCAGTCTCGATCCTGCTCGCTCTCCTTTTCAGTATCGCTCTTTCTCGCTCTCCTTCTCAGTCTCTCTCTTGCTCGCTCTCTTTCTGTCTTGCTCTTGCTCGGTCTCCTTCTCAGTCTCGCTCTTGCTCGCTCTCCTTCTCAGTCTCGCTCTCCTTCTCAGTCTCGCTCTTGCTCGTTCTCCTTCTCAGTCTCGCTCTTGCTCGCTCTCCTTCTAAGTCTCGCTCTTGCTAGATCTCCTTCACAGTCTCACTCTTGGGTGCACTCCTTCTCAGTCTCGCTTTTGCTCATTCGCCTTCTCAGTCTCGCCCCTGCTTGCTCTCCTTCTCAGTTTCGCTCCTGCTCGCTCTCCTTCTCAGTCACGCTCTTGAGCGCTCTCCTTCTGTCTCGCTCTTGCTTGCACTCCTTCTCAGTCTTGCTCTTGCTCGCTCTACTTCTCTGTCTCACTCCTGCTCGCTCTCCTTCTAAGTCTTGCTCTTGGGCACTCTCTTTCTCAGTCTCGCTGCTGCCCGCTTTCATTCTCAGTCTCGCTCTTGCTCGCTCTACTTCTCAGTCTCGCTCTTGCACGCTCTCCATCTCAGTCTCGCTCTCGCTCGCTCTCTTCAGTCTCACTGTTGCATGCTCTCCTTCTCAGTCTCGCTCTTGCTCGCTCTACTTCTCAGTCTCACTCTTGCTCGCTCTTTCTCAGTCTCGCTCTTGCTCGCTCTCCATCTCAGTCTCACTCTCCTTCTCAGTCTCGCAATTGCTCGCTCTCTTTCTCAGTCTCGCTCCTGCTCGCTCTCCTTCTCCGCCTTGCTCTTGCTCGCTCTCCTTCTCAGTCTCGATATTGCTCGCTCTCCTTCTCAGTCTCGCTCCTGCTCACTCTCCTTCTCAGTCTCGCTCCTGCTCACTCTCATTCTCAGTCTCCCTCCTGCTCGCTCTCCTACTCAGTCTCGCTCTTGCTCACTCTCCTTCTCAGTCTCGCTCTCGCTCGCTCTCCTCAGTCTCGTTATTGCACGCTCTCCTCAGTCTCGCTCTTGCTCTCTCTCCTTCTCAGTCTCTCTCTTGCTCGCTCTCTTTCTCAGTCTCACTCTTGCTCGCACTCCTTCTCAGTCTTGCTCTTGCTCGCTCTCCTTCTCAGTCTCCCTCTCCTTCTCGGTCTCACTCTTGCTTGCTCTACTTCTCAGTCTCCGTCTTCCTCGCTCTCCTTCTCAGTCTCGCTCTGGCTCGCTCTCCTTCTCAGTCTCTCTCTTGCTCTCACTCCTTCTCAGTCTTGCTCTTGCTCGCTCTCCTTCTCAGTCTCGCTCTCCTTCTCAGTCTCGCTCTTGCTTGCTCTCCTTCTTAGTCTCGATCCTGCTCGCTCTTTTTTTCAGTATCGCTCTTTCTCGCTCTCCTTCTCAGTCTCTCTCTTGCTCGCTCTCTTTCTGTCTTGCTCTTGCTCGGTCTCCTTCTCAGTCTCGCTCTTGCTCGCTCTCCTTCTCAGTCTCGCTCTCCTTCTCAGTCTCGCTCTTGCTCGTTCTCCTTCTCAGTCTCGCTCTTGCTCGCTCTCCTTCTAAGTCTCGCTCTTGCTAGATCTCCTTCACAGTCTCACTCTTGGGTGCACTCCTTCTCAGTCTCGCTTTTGCTCATTCGCCTTCTCAGTCTCGCCCCTGCTTGCTCTCCTTCTCAGTTTCGCTCCTGCTCGCTCTCCTTCAAGTCACGCTCTTGAGCGCTCTCCTTCTGTCTCGCTCTTGCTTGCACTCCTTCTCAGTCTCGCTCTTGCTCGTTCTCCTTCTCAGTCTCGCTCTTGCTCGCTCTCCTTCTAAGTCTCGCTCTTGCTAGATCTCCTTCACAGTCTCACTCTTGGGTGCACTCGTTCTCAGTCTCGCTTTTGCTCATTCGCCTTCTCAGTCTCGCCCCTGCTCGCTCTACTTCTCTGTCTCACTCCTGCTTGCTCTCCTTCTCAGTCTCGCTCTTGGGCACTCTCCTTCTCAGTCACGCTGCTGCTCGCTCTCTTTCTCAGTCTCGCTCTTGCTCGCTCTCCATCTCAGTCTCACTCTCCTTCTCAGTCTCGCAATTGCTCGCTCTCTTTCTCAGTCTCGCTCCTGCTCGCTCTCCTTCTCCGTCTTGCTCTTGCTCGCTCTCCTTCTCAGTCTCGATATTGCTCGCTCTCCTTCTCAGTCTCGCTCCTGCTCACTCTCCTTCTCAGTCTCGCTCCTGCTCACTCTCATTCTCAGTCTCCCTCCTGCTCGCTCTCCTACTCAGTCTCGCTCTTGCTCACTCTCCTTCTCAGTCTCGCTCTCGCTCGCTCTCCTCAGTCTCGTTATTGCACGCTCTCCTCAGTCTCGCTCTTGCTCTCTCTCCTTCTCAGTCTCTCTCTTGCTCGCTCTCTTTCTCAGTCTCACTCTTGCTCGCACTCCTTCTCAGTCTTGCTCTTGCTCGCTCTCCTTCTCAGTCTCGCTCTCCTTCTCAGTCTCACTCTTGCTTGCTCTACTTCTCAGTCTCAATCTTGCTCGCTCTCCTTTTCAGTATCGCTCTTGATCGCTCTCCTTCTCAGTCTCGCTCCTGCTTGCTCTCTTTCTGAGTCTCACTCTTGCTTGCTCTCCATTTCAGTCTCAATCTTGGGCGCTCTACTTCTCAGTCTCGCTCTCACTCATTCTCCTTCTCAGTCTCATTATTGCATGCTCTCCTTCTCAGTCTCCGTCTTCCTCGCTCTCCTTCTCAGTCCTGCTCTTGCTCGCTCTCCTTCTCAGACTCTCTCTTGCTCTCACTCCTTCTCAGTCTTGCTCTTGCTCGCTCTCCTTCTCAGTCTCGCTCTCCTTCTCAGTCTCGCTCTTGCTTGCTCTCCTTCTCAGTCTCGATCCTGCTCGCTCTCCTTTTCAGTATCGCTCTTTCTCGCTCTCCTTCTCAGTCTCTCTCTTGCTCGCTCTCTTTCTGTCTTGCTCTTGCTCGGTCTCCTTCTCAGTCTTGCTCTCCTTCTCAGTCTCGCTCTTGCTCGTTCTCCTTCTCAGTCTCGCTCTTGCTCGCTCTCCTTCTAAGTCTCGCTCTTGCTAGATCTCCTTCACAGTCTCACTCTTGGGTGCACTCCTTCTCAGTCTCGCTTTTGCTCATTCGCCTTCTCAGTCTCGCCCCTGCTCGCTCTCCTTCTCAGTCTCGCTCCTGCTCGCTCTCCTTCTCAGTCACGCTCTTGAGCGCTCTCCTTCTGTCTCGCTCTTGCTTGCACTCCTTCTCAGTCTCGCTCTTGCTCGTTCTCCTTCTCAGTCTCGCTCTTGCTCGCTCTCCTTCTAAGTCTCGCTCTTGCTAGATCTCCTTCACAGTCTCACTCTTGGGTGCACTCCTTCTCAGTCTCGCTTTTGCTCATTCGCCTTCTCAGTCTCGCCCCTGCTCGCTCTACTTCTCTGTCTCACTCCTGCTTGCTCTCCTTCTCAGTCTCGCTCTTGGGCACTCTCCTTCTCAGTCTCGCTGCTGCCCGCTCTCATTCTCAGTCTCGCTCTTGCTCGCTCTACTTCTCAGTCTCGCTCTTGCTCGCTCTCCTTCTCAGTCTCGCTCTTGCTCGCTCCCCTTCTCAGTCTCACTCTCCTTCTCAGTCTCGCTCTTGCTCGCTCTCCTTCTCAGTCTCGCTCTTGCTCGCTCCCCTTCTCAGTCTCACTCTCCTTCTCAGTCTCGCTATTGCTCGCTCTCTTTCTCAGTCTCACTCTTGCTTGCTCTACTTCTCAGTCTCAATCTTGCTCGCTCTCCTTTTCAGTATCGCTCTTGATCGCTCTCCTTCTCAGTCTCGCTCCTGCTTGCTCTCTTTCTGAGTCTCACTCTTGCTCGCTCTCCATTTCAGTCTCAATCTTGGGCGCTCTACTTCTCAGTCTCGCTCTAACTCATTCTCCTTCTCAGTCTCATTATGGCATGCTCTCCTTCTCAGTCTCCGTCTTCCTCGCTCTCCTTCTCAGTCTCGCTCTTGCTCGCTCTCCTTCTCAGTCTCTCTCTTGCTCTCACTCCTTCTCAGTCTTGCTCTTGCTCGCTCTCCTTCTCAGTCTCGCTCTCCTTCTCAGTCTCGCTCTTGCTTGCTCTCCTTCTCAGTCTCGATCCTGCTCGCTCTCCTTTTCAGTATCGCTCTTTCTCGCTCTCATTCTCAGTCTCTCTCTTGCTCGCTCTCTTTCTGTCTTGCTCTTGCTCGGTCTCCTTCTCAGTCTCGCTCTTGCTCGCTCTCCTTCTCAGTCTCGCTCTCCTTCTCGGTCTCACTCTTGCTTGCTCTACTTCTCAGTCTCCGTCTTCCTCGCTCTCCTTCTCAGTCTCGCTCTGGCTCGCTCTCCTTCTCAGTCTCTCTCTTGCTCTCACTCCTTCTCAGTCTTGCTCTTGCTCGCTCTCCTTCTCAGTCTCGCTCTCCTTCTCAGTCTTGCTCTTGCTTGCTCTCCTTCTCAGTCTCGATCCTGCTCGCTCTCCTTTTCAGTATCGCTCTTTCTCGCTCTCCTTCTCAGTCTCTCTCTTGCTCGCTCTCTTTCTGTCTTGCTCTTGCTCGGTCTCCTTCTCAGTCTCGCTCTTGCTCGCTCTCCTTCTAAGTCTCGCTCTTGCTAGATCTCCTTCACAGTCTCACTCTTGGGTGCACTCCTTCTCAGTCTCGCTTTTGCTCATTCGCCTTCTCAGTCTCGCCCCTGCTCGCTCTCCTTCTCAGTCTCGCTCCTGCTCGCTCTCCTTCTCAGTCACACTCTTGAGCGCTCTCCTTCTGTCTCGCTCTTGCTTGCACTCCTTCTTAGTCTCGCTCTTGCTCGTTCTCCTTCTCAGTCTCGCTCTTGCTCGCTCTCCTTCTAAGTCTCGCTCTTGCTAGATCTCCTTCACAGTCTCACTCTTGGGTGCACTCCTTCTCAGTCTCGCTTTTGCTCATTCGCCTTCTCAGTCTCGCCCCTGCTCGCTCTACTTCTCTGTCTCACTCCTGCTTGCTCTCCTTCTCAGTCTCGCTCTTGGGCACTCTCCTTCTCAGTCTTGCTGCTGCCTGCTCTCATTCTCAGTCTCGCTCTTGCTCGCTCTACTTCTCAGTCTCGCTCTTGCTCGCTCTCCTTCTCAGTCTCGCTCTTGCTCGCTCCCCTTCTCAGTCTCACTCTCCTTCTCAGTCTCGCTCTTGCTCGCTCTCCTTCTCAGTCTCGCTCTTGCTCGCTCCCCTTCTCAGTCTCACTCTCCTTCTCAGTCTCGCTATTGCTCGCTCTCTTTCTCAGTCTCGCTCCTGCTCGCTCTCTTTCTCCGTCTTGCTCTTGCGCGCTCTCCTTCTCAGTCTTGCTCTTGCTCGCTCTCCTTCTCAGTCTCGCTCTTGCTCGCTCTCCGTCTCAGTCTCGCTCCGGCTCGCTCTCCTTCTCAGTCTCGCTCTTGCTCGCTCTCCTTCCCAGTCTCGCTCTTGCTCGCTCTCCTTCACAGTCTCTCGCTTGCTCGCTCTCTTTCTCAGTCTCGCTCTTGCTCGCACTCGTTCTCAGTCTTGCTCTTGCTCGCTCTCCTTCTCAGTCTCACTCTCCTTCTCAGTCTCGCTCTTGCTCGCTCTCCTTCTCAGTCTCGCTCTTCCTCACTCTCCTTCTCAGTCTCGCTCTCCTTCTCAGTCTCGCTCTTGCTCGCTCTACTTCTCAGTCTCGATCTTGCTCGCTCTCCTTTTCAGTATTGCTCTTGATCGCTCTCCTTCACAGTCTCACTCCTGCTTGCTCTCTTTCTGAGTCTCGCTCTTGCTTGCTATACATTTCAGTCTCAAACTTGGGCACTCTCCTTCACAGTCTCGCTCTCACTCATTCTCCTTCTCAGTCTCATTATTGCATGCTCTCCTTCTCAGTCTCGCTCTTGCATGCTCACCTTCGCAGTCTCGCTCTCGCTCGCTCTCCTCAGTCTCGTTATTGCACGCTCTCCTCAGTCTCGCTCTTGCTCTCTCTCCTTCTCAGTCTCTCTCTTGCTCGCTCTCTTTCTCAGTCTCACTCTTGCTCGCTCTCCTTCTCAGTCTCACTCTTGCTTGCTCTACTTCTCAGTCTCAATCTTGCTCGCTCTCCTTTTCAGTATCGCTCTTGATCGCTCTCCTTCTCAGTCTCGCTCCTGCTTGCTCTCTTTCTGAGTCTCACTCTTGCTCGCTCTCCATTTCAGTCTCAATCTTGGGCGCTCTACTTCTCAGTCTCGCTCTCACTCATTCTCCGTCTCAGTCTCAGTATGGCATGCTCTCTTTCTCAGTCTCCGTCTTCCTCGCTCTCCTTCTCAGTCTCGCTCTGGCTCGCTCTCCTTCTCAGTCTCTCTCTTGCTCTCACTCCTTCTCAGTCTTGCTCTTGCTCGCTCTCCTTCTCAGTCTCGCTCTCCTTCTCAGTCTCGCTCTTGCTTGCTCTCCTTCTCAGTCTCGATCCTGCTCGCTCTCCTTTTCAGTATCGCTCTTTCTCGCTCTCCTTCTCAGTCTCTCTCTTGCTCGCTCTCTTTCTGTCTTGCTCTTGCTCGGTCTCCTTCTCATTCTCGCTCTTGCTCGCTCTCCTTCTCAGTCTCGCTCTCCTTCTCGGTCTCACTCTTGCTTGCTCTACTTCTCAGTCTCCGTCTTCCTCGCTCTCCTTCTCAGTCTCGCTCTGGCTCGCTCTCCTTCTCAGTCTCCCTCTCCTTCTCGGTCTCACTCTTGCTTGCTCTACTTCTCAGTCTCCGTCTTCCTCGCTCTCCTTCTCAGTCTCGCTCTGGCTCGCTCTCCTTCTCAGTCTCTCTCTTGCTCTCACTCCTTCTCAGTCTTGCTCTTGCTCGCTCTCCTTCTCAGTCTCGCTCTCCTTCTCAGTCTCGCTCTTGCTTGCTCTCCTTCTCAGTCTCGATCCTGCTCGCTCTCCTTTTCAGTATCGCTCTTTCTCGCTCTCCTTCTCAGTCTCTCTCTTGCTCGCTCTCTTTCTGTCTTGCTCTTGCTCGGTCTCCTTCTCAGTCTCGCTCTTGCTCGCTCTCCTTCTCAGTCTCGCTCTCCTTCTCAGTCTCGCTCTTGCTCGTTCTCCTTCTCAGTCTCGCTCTTGCTCGCTCTCCTTCTAAGTCTCGCTCTTGCTAGATCTCCATCACAGTCTCACTCTTGGGTGCACTCCTTCTCAGTCTCGCTTTTGCTCATTCGCCTTCTCAGTCTCGCCCCTGCTTGCTCTCCTTCTCAGTTTCGCTCCTGCTCGCTCTCCTTCTCAGTCACGCTCTTGAGCGCTCTCCTTCTGTCTCGCTCTTGCTTGCACTCCTTCTCAGTCTTGCTCTTGCTCGCTCTACTTCTCTGTCTCACTCCTGCTCGCTCTCCTTCTAAGTCTTGCTCTTGGGCACTCTCTTTCTCAGTCTCGCTGCTGCCCGCTCTCATTCTCAGTCTCGCTCTTGCTCGCTCTACTTCTCAGTCTCGCTCTTGCACGCTCTCCATCTCAGTCTCGCTCTCGCTCGCTCTCTTCAGTCTCACTATTGCATGCTCTCCTTCTCAGTCTCGCTCTTGCTCGCTCTACTTCTCAGTCTCGCTCTTGCTCGCTCTTTCTCAGTCTCGCTCTTGCTCGCTCTCCATCTCAGTCTCACTCTCCTTCTCAGTCTCGCAATTGCTCGCTCTCTTTCTCAGTCTCGCTCCTGCTCGCTCTCCGTCTCCACCTTGCTCTTGCTCGCTCTCCTTCTCAGTCTCGATATTGCTCGCTCTCCTTCTCAGTCTCGCTCCTGCTCACTCTCCTTCTCAGTCTCGCTCCTGCTCACTCTCATTCTCAGTCTCCCTCCTGCTCGCTCTCCTACTCAGTCTCGCTCTTGCTCACTCTCCTTCTCAGTTTCGCTCTCGCTCGCTCTCCTCAGTCTCGTTATTGCACGCTCTCCTCAGTCTCGCTCTTGCTCTCTCTCCTTCTCAGTCTCTCTCTTGCTCGCTCTCTTTCTCAGTCTCACTCTTGCTCGCACTCCTTCTCAGTCTTGCTCTTGCTCGCTCTCCTTCTCAGTCTCCCTCTCCTTCTCGGTCTCACTCTTGCTTGCTCTACTTCTCAGTCTCCGTCTTCCTCGCTCTCCTTCTCAGTCTCGCTCTGGCTCGCTCTCCTTCTCAGTCTCTCTCTTGCTCTCACTCCTTCTCAGTCTTGCTCTTGCTCGCTCTCCTTCTCAGTCTCGCTCTCCTTCTCAGTCTCGCTCTTGCTTGCTCTCCTTCTTAGTCTCGATCCTGCTCGCTCTTCTTTTCAGTATCGCTCTTTCTCGCTCTCCTTCTCAGTCTCTCTCTTGCTCGCTCTCTTTCTGTCTTGCTCTTGCTCGGTCTCCTTCTCAGTCTCGCTCTTGCTCGCTCTCCTTCTCAGTCTCGCTCTCCTTCTCAGTCTCGCTCTTGCTCGTTCTCCTTCTCAGTCTCGCTCTTGCTCGCTCTCCTTCTAAGTCTCGCTCTTGCTAGATCTCCTTCACAGTCTCACTCTTGGGTGCACTCCTTCTCAGTCTCGCTTTTGCTCATTCGCCTTCTCAGTCTCGCCCCTGCTTGCTCTCCTTCTCAGTTTCGCTCCTGCTCGCTCTCCTTCAAGTCACGCTCTTGAGCGCTCTCCTTCTGTCTCGCTCTTGCTTGCACTCCTTCTCAGTCTCGCTCTTGATCGTTCTCCTTCTCAGTCTCGCTCTTGCTCGCTCTCCTTCTAAGTCTCGCTCTTGCTAGATCTCCTTCACAGTCTCACTCTTGGGTGCACTCGTTCTCAGTCTCGCTTTTGCTCATTCGCCTTCTCAGTCTCGCCCCTGCTCGCTCTACTTCTCTGTCTCACTCCTGCTTGCTCTCCTTCTCAGTTTCGCTCTTGGGCACTCTCCTTCTCAGTCACGCTGCTGCTCGCTCTCTTTCTCAGTCTCGCTCTTGCTCGCTCTCCATCTCAGTCTCACTCTCCTTCTCAGTCTCGCAATTGCTCGCTCTCTTTCTCAGTCTCGCTCCTGCTCGCTCTCCTTCTCCGTCTTGCTCTTGCTCGCTCTCCTTCTCAGTCTCGATATTGCTCGCTCTCCTTCTCAGTCTCGCTCCTGCTCACTCTCCTTCTCAGTCTCGCTCCTGCTCACTCTCATTCTCAGTCTCCCTCCTGCTCGCTCTCCTACTCAGTCTCGCTCTTGCTCACTCTCCTTCTCAGTCTCGCTCTCGCTCGCTCTCCTCAGTCTCGTTATTGCACGCTCTCCTCAGTCTCGCTCTTGCTCTCTCTCCTTCTCAGTCTCTCTCTTGCTCGCTCTCTTTCTCAGTCTCACTCTTGCTCGCACTCCTTCTCAGTCTTGCTCTTGCTCGCTCTCCTTCTCAGTCTCGCTCTCCTTCTCAGTCTCACTCTTGCTTGCTCTACTTCTCAGTCTCAATCTTGCTCGCTCTCCTTTTCAGTATCGCTCTTGATCGCTCTCCTTCTCAGTCTCGCTCCTGCTTGCTCTCTTTCTGAGTCTCACTCTTGCTCGCTCTCCATTTCAGTCTCAATCTTGGGCGCTCTACTTCTCAGTCTCGCTCTCACTCATTCTCCTTCTCAGTCTCATTATTGCATGCTCTCCTTCTCAGTCTCCGTCTTCCTCGCTCTCCTTCTCAGTCCTGCTCTTGCTCGCTCTCCTTCTCAGACTCTCTCTTGCTCTCACTCCTTCTCAGTCTTGCTCTTGCTCGCTCTCCTTCTCAGTCTCGCTCTCCTTCTCAGTCTCGCTCTTGCTTGCTCTCCTTCTCAGTCTCGATCCTGCTCGCTCTCCTTTTCAGTATCGCTCTTTCTCGCTCTCCTTCTCAGTCTCTCTCTTGCTCGCTCTCTTTCTGTCTTGCTCTTGCTCGGTCTCCTTCTCAGTCTTGCTCTCCTTCTCAGTCTCGCTCTTGCTCGTTCTCCTTCTCAGTCTCGCTCTTGCTCGCTCTCCTTCTAAGTCTCGCTCTTGCTAGATCTCCTTCACAGTCTCACTCTTGGGTGCACTCCTTCTCAGTCTCGCTTTTGCTCATTCGCCTTCTCAGTCTCGCCCCTGCTCCATCTCCTTCTCAGTTTCGCTCCTGCTCGCTCTCCTTCTCAGTATTGCTCCTGCTCGCCCTTCTTCTCAGTCTCGCTCTTGCACGCTCTCCATCTCAGTCTCGCTCTCGCTCGCTCTCTTCAGTCTCACTACTGCATGCTCTCCTTCTCAGTCTCGCTCTTGCTCACTCTACTTCTCAGTCTCGCTCTTGCTCGCTCTCTTTCTCAGTCTCGCTCTTGCTCGCTCTCCATCTCAGTCTCACTCTCCTTCTCAGTCTCGCAATTGCTCGCTCTCTTTCTCAGTCTCGCTCCTGCTCGCTCTCCTTCTCCGTCTTGCTCTTGCTCGCTCTCCTTCTCAGTCTCGATATTGCTCGCTCTCCTTCTCAGTCTCGCTCCTGCTCACTCTCCTTCTCAGTCTCGCTCCTGCTCACTCTCATTCTCAGTCTCCCTCCTGCTCGCTCTCCTACTCAGTCTCGCTCTTGCTCACTCTCCTTCTCAGTCTCGCTCTCGCTCGCTCTCCTCAGTCTCGTTATTGCACGCTCTCCTCAGTCTCGCTCTTGCTCTCTCTCCTTCTCAGTCTCTCTCTTGCTCGCTCTCTTTCTCAGTCTCACTCTTGCTCGCTCTCCATTCAGTCTCAATCTGGGCGCTCTACTTCTCAGTCTCGCTCTCACTCATTCTCCTTCTCAGTCTCATTATGGCATGCTCTCCTTCTCAGTCTCCGTCTTCCTCGCTCTCCTTCTCAGTCTCGCTCTTGCTCGCTCTCCTTCTCAGTCTCTCTCTTGCTCTCACTCCTTCTCAGTCTTGCTCTTGCTCGCTCTCCTTCTCAGTCTCGCTCTCCTTCTCAGTCTCGCTCTTGCTTGCTCTCCTTCTCAGTCTCGATCCTGCTCGCTCTCCTTTTCAGTATCGCTCTTTCTCGCTCTCCTTCTCAGTCTCTCTCTTGCTCGCTCTCTTTCTGTCTTGCTCTTGTCTCGTCTCCTTCTTCAGTCTCGCTCTTGCTCGCTCTCCTTCTCAGTCTCGCTCTCCTTCTCGGTCTCACTCTTGCTTGCTCTACTTCTCAGTCTCCGTCTTCCTCGCTCTCCTTCTCAGTCTCGCTCTGGCTCGCTCTCCTTCTCAGTCTCTCTCTTGCTCTCACTCCTTCTCAGTCTTGCTCTTGCTCGCTCTCCTTCTCAGTCTCGCTCTCCTTCTCAGTCTTGCTCTTGCTTGCTCTCCTTCTCAGTCTCGATCCTGCTCGCTCTCCTTTTCAGTATCGCTCTTTCTCGCTCTCCTTCTCAGTCTCTCTCTTGCTCGCTCTCTTTCTGTCTTGCTCTTGCTCGGTCTCCTTCTCAGTCTCGCTCTTGCTCGCTCTCCTTCTAAGTCTCGCTCTTGCTAGATCTCCTTCACAGTCTCACTCTTGGGTGCACTCCTTCTCAGTCTCGCTTTTGCTCATTCGCCTTCTCAGTCTCGCCCCTGCTCGTTCTCCTTCTCAGTCTCGCTCCTGCTCGCTCTCCTTCTCAGTCACACTCTTGAGCGCTCTCCTTCTGTCTCGCTCTTGCTTGCACTCCTTCTTAGTCTCGCTCTTGCTCGTTCTCCTTCTCAGTCTCGCTCTTGCTCGCTCTCCTTCTAAGTCTCGCTCTTGCTAGATCTCCTTCACAGTCTCACTCTTGGGTGCACTCCTTCTCAGTCTCGCTTTTGCTCATTCGCCTTCTCAGTCTCGCCCCTGCTCGCTCTACTTCTCTGTCTCACTCCTGCTTGCTCTCCTTCTCAGTCTCGCTCTTGGGCACTCTCCTTCTCAGTCTTGCTGCTGCCCGCTCTCATTCTCAGTCTCGCTCTTGCTCGCTCTACTTCTCAGTCTCGCTCTTGCTCGCTCTCCTTCTCAGGTCTCGCTCTTGCTCGCTCCCCTTCTCAGTCTCACTCTCCTTCTCAGTCTCGCTCTTGCTCGCTCTCCTTCTCAGTCTCGCTCTTGCTCGCTCCCCTTCTCAGTCTCACTCTCCTTCTCAGTCTCGCTATTGCTCGCTCTCTTTCTCAGTCTCGCTCCTGCTCGCTCTCTTTCTCCGTCTTGCTCTTGCGCGCTCTCCTTCTCAGTCTTGCTCTTGCTCGCTCTCCTTCTCAGTCTCGCTCTTGCTCGCTCTCCGTCTCAGTCTCGCTCCGGCTCGCTCTCCTTCTCAGTCTCGCTCTTGCTCGCTCTCCTTCCCAGTCTCGCTCTTGCTCGCTCTCCTTCACAGTCTCTCGCTTGCTCGCTCTCTTTCTCAGTCTCGCTCTTGCTCGCACTCGTTCTCAGTCTTGCTCTTGCTCGCTCTCCTTCTCAGTCTCACTCTCCTTCTCAGTCTCGCTCTTGCTCGCTCTCCTTCTCAGTCTCGCTCTTCCTCACTCTCCTTCTCAGTCTCGCTCTCCTTCTCAGTCTCGCTCTTGCTCGCTCTACTTCTCAGTCTCGATCTTGCTCGCTCTCCTTTTCAGTATTGCTCTTGATCGCTCTCCTTCACAGTCTCACTCCTGCTTGCTCTCTTTCTGAGTCTCGCTCTTGCTTGCTATACATTTCAGTCTCAAACTTGGGCGCTCTCCTTCTCAGTCTCGCTCTCACTCATTCTCCTTCTCAGTCTCATTATTGCATGCTCTCCTTCTCAGTCTCGCTCTTGCATGCTCACCTTCGCAGTCTCGCTCTCGCTCGCTCTCCTCAGTCTCGTTATTGCACGCTCTCCTCAGTCTCGCTCTTGCTCGCTCTCCTTCCCAGTCTCGCTCTTGCTCGCTCTCCTTCACAGTCTCTCGCTTGCTCGCTCTCTTTCTCAGTCTCGCTCTTGCTCGCACTCGTTCTCAGTCTTGCTCTTGCTCGCTCTCCTTCTCAGTCTCACTCTCCTTCTCAGTCTCGCTCTTGCTCGCTCTCCTTCTCAGTCTCGCTCTTCCTCACTCTCCTTCTCAGTCTCGCTCTCCTTCTCAGTCTCGCTCTTGCTCGCTCTACTTCTCAGTCTCGATCTTGCTCGCTCTCCTTTTCAGTATTGCTCTTGATCGCTCTCCTTCACAGTCTCACTCCTGCTTGCTCTCTTTCTGAGTCTCGCTCTTGCTTGCTATACATTTCAGTCTCAAACTTGGGCACTCTCCTTCACAGTCTCGCTCTCACTCATTCTCCTTCTCAGTCTCATTATTGCATGCTCTCCTTCTCAGTCTCGCTCTTGCATGCTCACCTTCGCAGTCTCGCTCTCGCTCGCTCTCCTCAGTCTCGTTATTGCACGCTCTCCTCAGTCTCGCTCTTGCTCTCTCTCCTTCTCAGTCTCTCTCTTGCTCGCTCTCTTTCTCAGTCTCACTCTTGCTCGCTCTCCTTCTCAGTCTCACTCTTGCTTGCTCTACTTCTCAGTCTCAATCTTGCTCGCTCTCCTTTTCAGTATCGCTCTTGATCGCTCTCCTTCTCAGTCTCGCTCCTGCTTGCTCTCTTTCTGAGTCTCACTCTTGCTCGCTCTCCATTTCAGTCTCAATCTTGGGCGCTCTACTTCTCAGTCTCGCTCTCACTCATTCTCCTTCTCAGTCTCATTATGGCATGCTCTCTTTCTCAGTCTCCGTCTTCCTCGCTCTCCTTCTCAGTCTCGCTCTGGCTCGCTCTCCTTCTCAGTCTCTCTCTTGCTCTCACTCCTTCTCAGTCTTGCTCTTGCTCGCTCTCCTTCTCAGTCTCGCTCTCCTTCTCAGTCTCGCTCTTGCTTGCTCTCCTTCTCAGTCTCGATCCTGCTCGCTCTCCTTTTCAGTATCGCTCTTTCTCGCTCTCCTTCTCAGTCTCTCTCTTGCTCGCTCTCTTTCTGTCTTGCTCTTGCTCGGTCTCCTTCTCAGTCTCGCTCTTGCTCACTCTCCTTCTCAGTCTCGCTCTCCTTCTCGGTCTCACTCTTGCTTGCTCTACTTCTCAGTCTCCGTCTTCCTCGCTCTCCTTCTCAGTCTCGCTCTGGCTCGCTCTCCTTCTCAGTCTCCCTCTCCTTCTCGGTCTCACTCTTGCTTGCTCTACTTCTCAGTCTCCGTCTTCCTCGCTCTCCTTCTCAGTCTCGCTCTGGCTCGCTCTCCTTCTCAGTCTCTCTCTTGCTCTCACTCCTTCTCAGTCTTGCTCTTGCTCGCTCTCCTTCTCAGTCTCGCTCTCCTTCTCAGTCTCGCTCTTGCTTGCTCTCCTTCTCAGTCTCGATCCTGCTCGCTCTCCTTTTCAGTATCGCTCTTTCTCGCTCTCCTTCTCAGTCTCTCTCTTGCTCGCTCTCTTTCTGTCTTGCTCTTGCTCGGTCTCCTTCTCAGTCTCGCTCTTGCTCGCTCTCCTTCTCAGTCTCGCTCTCCTTCTCAGTCTCGCTCTTGCTCGTTCTCCTTCTCAGTCTCGCTCTTGCTCGCTCTCCTTCTAAGTCTCGCTCTTGCTAGATCTCCATCACAGTCTCACTCTTGGGTGCACTCCTTCTCAGTCTCGCTTTTGCTCATTCGCCTTCTCAGTCTCGCCCCTGCTTGCTCTCCTTCTCAGTTTCGCTCCTGCTCGCTCTCCTTCTCAGTCACGCTCTTGAGCGCTCTCCTTCTGTCTCGCTCTTGCTTGCACTCCTTCTCAGTCTTGCTCTTGCTCGCTCTACTTCTCTGTCTCACTCCTGCTCGCTCTCCTTCTAAGTCTTGCTCTTGGGCACTCTCTTTCTCAGTCTCGCTGCTGCCCGCTCTCATTCTCAGTCTCGCTCTTGCTCGCTCTACTTCTCAGTCTCGCTCTTGCACGCTCTCCATCTCAGTCTCGCTCTCGCTCGCTCTCTTCAGTCTCACTATTGCATGCTCTCCTTCTCAGTCTCGCTCTTGCTCGCTCTACTTCTCAGTCTCGCTCTTGCTCGCTCTTTCTCAGTCTCGCTCTTGCTCGCTCTCCATCTCAGTCTCACTCTCCTTCTCAGTCTCGCAATTGCTCGCTCTCTTTCTCAGTCTCGCTCCTGCTCGCTCTCCGTCTCCACCTTGCTCTTGCTCGCTCTCCTTCTCAGTCTCGATATTGCTCGCTCTCCTTCTCAGTCTCGCTCCTGCTCACTCTCCTTCTCAGTCTCGCTCCTGCTCACTCTCATTCTCAGTCTCCCTCCTGCTCGCTCTCCTACTCAGTCTCGCTCTTGCTCACTCTCCTTCTCAGTTTCGCTCTCGCTCGCTCTCCTCAGTCTCGTTATTGCACGCTCTCCTCAGTCTCGCTCTTGCTCTCTCTCCTTCTCAGTCTCTCTCTTGCTCGCTCTCTTTCTCAGTCTCACTCTTGCTCGCACTCCTTCTCAGTCTTGCTCTTGCTCGCTCTCCTTCTCAGTCTCCCTCTCCTTCTCGGTCTCACTCTTGCTTGCTCTACTTCTCAGTCTCCGTCTTCCTCGCTCTCCTTCTCAGTCTCGCTCTGGCTCGCTCTCCTTCTCAGTCTCTCTCTTGCTCTCACTCCTTCTCAGTCTTGCTCTTGCTCGCTCTCCTTCTCAGTCTCGCTCTCCTTCTCAGTCTCGCTCTTGCTTGCTCTCCTTCTTAGTCTCGATCCTGCTCGCTCTTCTTTTCAGTATCGCTCTTTCTCGCTCTCCTTCTCAGTCTCTCTCTTGCTCGCTCTCTTTCTGTCTTGCTCTTGCTCGGTCTCCTTCTCAGTCTCGCTCTTGCTCGCTCTCCTTCTCAGTCTCGCTCTCCTTCTCAGTCTCGCTCTTGCTCGTTCTCCTTCTCAGTCTCGCTCTTGCTCGCTCTCCTTCTAAGTCTCGCTCTTGCTAGATCTCCTTCACAGTCTCACTCTTGGGTGCACTCCTTCTCAGTCTCGCTTTTGCTCATTCGCCTTCTCAGTCTCGCCCCTGCTTGCTCTCCTTCTCAGTTTCGCTCCTGCTCGCTCTCCTTCAAGTCACGCTCTTGAGCGCTCTCCTTCTGTCTCGCTCTTGCTTGCACTCCTTCTCAGTCTCGCTCTTGATCGTTCTCCTTCTCAGTCTCGCTCTTGCTCGCTCTCCTTCTAAGTCTCGCTCTTGCTAGATCTCCTTCACAGTCTCACTCTTGGGTGCACTCGTTCTCAGTCTCGCTTTTGCTCATTCGCCTTCTCAGTCTCGCCCCTGCTCGCTCTACTTCTCTGTCTCACTCCTGCTTGCTCTCCTTCTCAGTTTCGCTCTTGGGCACTCTCCTTCTCAGTCACGCTGCTGCTCGCTCTCTTTCTCAGTCTCGCTCTTGCTCGCTCTCCATCTCAGTCTCACTCTCCTTCTCAGTCTCGCAATTGCTCGCTCTCTTTCTCAGTCTCGCTCCTGCTCGCTCTCCTTCTCCGTCTTGCTCTTGCTCGCTCTCCTTCTCAGTCTCGATATTGCTCGCTCTCCTTCTCAGTCTCGCTCCTGCTCACTCTCCTTCTCAGTCTCGCTCCTGCTCACTCTCATTCTCAGTCTCCCTCCTGCTCGCTCTCCTACTCAGTCTCGCTCTTGCTCACTCTCCTTCTCAGTCTCGCTCTCGCTCGCTCTCCTCAGTCTCGTTATTGCACGCTCTCCTCAGTCTCGCTCTTGCTCTCTCTCCTTCTCAGTCTCTCTCTTGCTCGCTCTCTTTCTCAGTCTCACTCTTGCTCGCACTCCTTCTCAGTCTTGCTCTTGCTCGCTCTCCTTCTCAGTCTCGCTCTCCTTCTCAGTCTCACTCTTGCTTGCTCTACTTCTCAGTCTCAATCTTGCTCGCTCTCCTTTTCAGTATCGCTCTTGATCGCTCTCCTTCTCAGTCTCGCTCCTGCTTGCTCTCTTTCTGAGTCTCACTCTTGCTCGCTCTCCATTTCAGTCTCAATCTTGGGCGCTCTACTTCTCAGTCTCGCTCTCACTCATTCTCCTTCTCAGTCTCATTATTGCATGCTCTCCTTCTCAGTCTCCGTCTTCCTCGCTCTCCTTCTCAGTCCTGCTCTTGCTCGCTCTCCTTCTCAGACTCTCTCTTGCTCTCACTCCTTCTCAGTCTTGCTCTTGCTCGCTCTCCTTCTCAGTCTCGCTCTCCTTCTCAGTCTCGCTCTTGCTTGCTCTCCTTCTCAGTCTCGATCCTGCTCGCTCTCCTTTTCAGTATCGCTCTTTCTCGCTCTCCTTCTCAGTCTCTCTCTTGCTCGCTCTCTTTCTGTCTTGCTCTTGCTCGGTCTCCTTCTCAGTCTTGCTCTCCTTCTCAGTCTCGCTCTTGCTCGTTCTCCTTCTCAGTCTCGCTCTTGCTCGCTCTCCTTCTAAGTCTCGCTCTTGCTAGATCTCCTTCACAGTCTCACTCTTGGGTGCACTCCTTCTCAGTCTCGCTTTTGCTCATTCGCCTTCTCAGTCTCGCCCCTGCTCCATCTCCTTCTCAGTTTCGCTCCTGCTCGCTCTCCTTCTCAGTCACGCTCTTGAGCGCTCTCCTTCTGTCTCGCTCTTGCTTGCACTCCTTCTCAGTCTCGCTCTTGCTCGTTCTCCTTCTCAGTCTCGCTCTTGCTCGCTCTCCTTCTAAGTCTCGCTCTTGCTAGATCTCCTTCACAGTCTCACTCTTGGGTGCACTCCTTCTCAGTCTCGCTTTTGCTCATTCGCCTTCTCAGTCTCGCCCCTGCTCGCTCTACTTCTCTGTCTCACTCCTGCTTGCTCTCCTTCTCAGTCTCGCTCTTGGGCACTCTCCTTCTCAGTCTCGCTGCTGCCCGCTCTCATTCTCAGTCTTGCTCTTGCTCGCTCTACTTCTCAGTCTCGCTCTTGCTCGCTCTCCTTCTCAGTATTGCTCCTGCTCGCCCTTCTTCTCAGTCTCGCTCTTGCACGCTCTCCATCTCAGTCTCGCTCTCGCTCGCTCTCTTCAGTCTCACTACTGCATGCTCTCCTTCTCAGTCTCGCTCTTGCTCACTCTACTTCTCAGTCTCGCTCTTGCTCGCTCTCTTTCTCAGTCTCGCTCTTGCTCGCTCTCCATCTCAGTCTCACTCTCCTTCTCAGTCTCGCAATTGCTCGCTCTCTTTCTCAGTCTCGCTCCTGCTCGCTCTCCTTCTCCGTCTTGCTCTTGCTCGCTCTCCTTCTCAGTCTCGATATTGCTCGCTCTCCTTCTCAGTCTCGCTCCTGCTCACTCTCCTTCTCAGTCTCGCTCCTGCTCACTCTCATTCTCAGTCTCCCTCCTGCTCGCTCTCCTACTCAGTCTCGCTCTTGCTCACTCTCCTTCTCAGTCTCGCTCTCGCTCGCTCTCCTCAGTCTCGTTATTGCACGCTCTCCTCAGTCTCGCTCTTGCTCTCTCTCCTTCTCAGTCTCTCTCTTGCTCGCTCTCTTTCTCAGTCTCACTCTTGCTCGCACTCCTTCTCAGTCTTGCTCTTGCTCGCTCTCCTTCTCAGTCTCCCTCTCCTTCTCGGTCTCACTCTTGCTTGCTCTACTTCTCAGTCTCCGTCTTCCTCGCTCTCCTTCTCAGTCTCGCTCTGGCTCGCTCTCCTTCTCAGTCTCTCTCTTGCTCTCACTCCTTCTCAGTCTTGCTCTTGCTCGCTCTCCTTCTCAGTCTCGCTCTCCTTCACAGTCTCACTCCTGCTTGCTCTCTTTGTGAGTCTCGCTCTTGCTTGCTATACATTTCAGTCTCAAACTTGGGCACTCTCCTTCTCAGTCTCGCTCTCACTCATTCTCCTTCTCAGTCTCATTATTGCATGCTCTCCTTCTCAGTCTCGCTCTTGCATGCTCACCTTCGCAGTCTCGCTCTCGCTCGCTCTCCTCAGTCTCGTTATTGCACGCTCTCCTCAGTCTCGCTCTTGCTCTCTCTCCTTCTCAGTCTCTCTCTTGCTCGCTCTCTTTCTCAGTCTCACTCTTGCTCGCTCTCCTTCTCAGTCTCACTCTTGCTTGCTCTACTTCTCAGTCTCAATCTTGCTCGCTCTCCTTTTCAGTATCGCTCTTGATCGCTCTCCTTCTCAGTCTCGCTCCTGCTTGCTCTCTTTCTGAGTCTCACTCTTGCTCGCTCTCCATTTCAGTCTCAATCTTGGGCGCTCTACTTCTCAGTCTCGCTCTCACTCATTCTCCTTCTCAGTCTCATTATGGCATGCTCTCCTTCTCAGTCTCCGTCTTCCTCGCTCTCCTTCTCAGTCTCGCTCTTGCTCGCTCTCCTTCTCAGTCTCTCTCTTGCTCTCACTCCTTCTCAGTCTTGCTCTTGCTCGCTCTCCTTCTCAGTCTCGCTCTCCTTCTCAGTCTCGCTCTTGCTTGCTCTCCTTCTCAGTCTCGATCCTGCTCGCTCTCCTTTTCAGTATCGCTCTTTCTCGCTCTCCTTCTCAGTCTCTCTCTTGCTCGCTCTCTTTCTGTCTTGCTCTTGCTCGGTCTCCTTCTCAGTCTCGCTCTTGCTCGCTCTCCTTCTCAGTCTCGCTCTCCTTCTCGGTCTCACTCTTGCTTGCTCTACTTCTCAGTCTCCGTCTTCCTCGCTCTCCTTCTCAGTCTCGCTCTTGCTCGCTCTCCTTCTCAGTCTCGCTCTCCTTCTCAGTCTCGCTCTTGCTCGTTCTCCTTCTCAGTCTCGCTCTTGCTCGCTCTCCTTCTAAGTCTCGCTCTTGCTAGATCTCCTTCACAGTCTCACTCTTGGGTGCACTCCTTCTCAGTCTCGCTTTTGCTCATTCGCCTTCTCAGTCTCGCCCCTGCTTGCTCTCCTTCTCAGTTTTGCTCCTGCTCGCTCTCCTTCTCAGTCACGCTCTTGAGCGCTCTCCTTCTGTCTCGCTCTTGCTTGCACTCCTTCTCAGTCTTGCTCTTGCTCGCTCTACTTCTCTGTCTCACTCCTGCTCGCTCTCCTTCTAAGTCTTGCTCTTGGGCACTCTCTTTCTCAGTCTCGCTGCTGCCCGCTTTCATTCTCAGTCTCGCTCTTGCTCGCTCTACTTCTCAGTCTCGCTCTTGCACGCTCTCCATCTCAGTCTCGCTCTCGCTCGCTCTCTTCAGTCTCACTATTGCATGCTCTCCTTCTCAGTCTCGCTCTTGCTCGCTCTACTTCTCAGTCTCACTCTTGCTCGCTCTTTCTCAGTCTCGCTCTTGCTCGCTCTCCATCTCAGTCTCACTCTCCTTCTCAGTCTCGCAATTGCTCGCTCTCTTTCTCAGTCTCGCTCCTGCTCGCTCTCCTTCTCCGCCTTGCTCTTGCTCGCTCTCCTTCTCAGTCTCGATATTGCTCGCTCTCCTTCTCAGTCTCGCTCCTGCTCACTCTCCTTCTCAGTCTCGCTCCTGCTCACTCTCATTCTCAGTCTCCCTCCTGCTCGCTCTCCTACTCAGTCTCGCTCTTGCTCACTCTCCTTCTCAGTCTTGCTCTCGCTCGCTCTCCTCAGTCTCGTTATTGCACGCTCTCCTCAGTCTCGCTCTTGCTCTCTCTCCTTCTCAGTCTCTCTCTTGCTCGCTCTCTTTCTCAGTCTCACTCTTGCTCGCACTCCTTCTCAGTCTTGCTCTTGCTCGCTCTCCTTCTCAGTCTCCCTCTCCTTCTCGGTCTCACTCTTGCTTGCTCTACTTCTCAGTCTCCGTCTTCCTCGCTCTCCTTCTCAGTCTCGCTCTGGCTCGCTCTCCTTCTCAGTCTCTCTCTTGCTCTCACTCCTTCTCAGTCTTGCTCTTGCTCGCTCTCCTTCTCAGTCTCGCTCTCCTTCTCAGTCTCGCTCTTGCTTGCTCTCCTTCTTAGTCTCGCTCTTGCTCGCTCTCCTTCTCAGTCTCGCTCTTGCTCGCTCCCCTTCTCAGTCTCACTCTCCTTCTCAGTCTCGCTCTTGCTCGCTCTCCTTCTCAGTCTCGCTCTTGCTCGCTCCCCTTCTCAGTCTCACTCTCCTTCTCAGTCTCGCTATTGCTCGCTCTCTTTCTCAGTCTCACTCTTGCTTGCTCTACTTCTCAGTCTCAATCTTGCTCGCTCTCCTTTTCAGTATCGCTCTTGATCGCTCTCCTTCTCAGTCTCGCTCCTGCTTGCTCTCTTTCTGAGTCTCACTCTTGCTCGCTCTCCATTTCAGTCTCAATCTTGGGCGCTCTACTTCTCAGTCTCGCTCTAACTCATTCTCCTTCTCAGTCTCATTATGGCATGCTCTCCTTCTCAGTCTCCGTCTTCCTCGCTCTCCTTCTCAGTCTCGCTCTTGCTCGCTCTCCTTCTCAGTCTCTCTCTTGCTCTCACTCCTTCTCAGTCTTGCTCTTGCTCGCTCTCCTTCTCAGTCTCGCTCTCCTTCTCAGTCTCGCTCTTGCTTGCTCTCCTTCTCAGTCTCGATCCTGCTCGCTCTCCTTTTCAGTATCGCTCTTTCTCGCTCTCCTTCTCAGTCTCTCTCTTGCTCGCTCTCTTTCTGTCTTGCTCTTGCTCGGTCTCCTTCTCAGTCTCGCTCTTGCTCGCTCTCCTTCTCAGTCTCGCTCTCCTTCTCGGTCTCACTCTTGCTTGCTCTACTTCTCAGTCTCCGTCTTCCTCGCTCTCCTTCTCAGTCTCGCTCTGGCTCGCTCTCCTTCTCAGTCTCTCTCTTGCTCTCACTCCTTCTCAGTCTTGCTCTTGCTCGCTCTCCTTCTCAGTCTCGCTCTCCTTCTCAGTCTTGCTCTTGCTTGCTCTCCTTCTCAGTCTCGATCCTGCTCGCTCTCCTTTTCAGTATCGCTCTTTCTCGCTCTCCTTCTCAGTCTCTCTCTTGCTCGCTCTCTTTCTGTCTTGCTCTTGCTCGGTCTCCTTCTCAGTCTCGCTCTTGCTCGCTCTCCTTCTAAGTCTCGCTCTTGCTAGATCTCCTTCACAGTCTCACTCTTGGGTGCACTCCTTCTCAGTCTCGCTTTTGCTCATTCGCCTTCTCAGTCTCGCCCCTGCACGCTCTCCTTCTCAGTCTCGCTCCTGCTCGCTCTCCTTCTCAGTCACACTCTTGAGCGCTCTCCTTCTGTCTCGCTCTTGCTTGCACTCCTTCTTAGTCACGCTCTTGCTCGTTCTCCTTCTCAGTCTCGCTCTTGCTCGCTCTCCTTCTAAGTCTCGCTCTTGCTAGATCTCCTTCACAGTCTCACTCTTGGGTGCACTCCTTCTCAGTCTCGCTTTTGCTCATTCGCCTTCTCAGTCTCGCCCCTGCTCGCTCTACTTCTCTGTCTCACTCCTGCTTGCTCTCCTTCTCAGTCTCGCTCTTGGGCACTCTCCTTCTCAGTCTTGCTGCTGCCCGCTCTCCTTCTCAGTCTCGATATTGCTCGCTCTCCTTCTCAGTCTCGCTCCTGCTCACTCTCCTTCTCAGTCTCGCTCCTGCTCACTCTCATTCTCAGTCTCCCTCCTGCTCGCTCTCCTACTCAGTCTCGCTCTTGCTCACTCTCCTTCTCAGTCTCGCTCTCGCTCGCTCTCCTCAGTCTCGTTATTGCACGCTCTCCTCAGTCTCGCTCTTGCTCTCTCTCCTTCTCAGTCTCTCTCTTGCTCGCTCTCTTTCTCAGTCTCACTCTTGCTCGCACTCCTTCTCAGTCTTGCTCTTGCTCGCTCTCCTTCTCAGTCTCGCTCTCCTTCTCAGTCTCACTCTTGCTTGCTCTACTTCTCAGTCTCAATCTTGCTCGCTCTCCTTTTCAGTATCGCTCTTGATCGCTCTCCTTCTCAGTCTCGCTCCTGCTTGCTCTCTTTCTGAGTCTCACTCTTGCTCGCTCTCCATTTCAGTCTCAATCTTGGGCGCTCTACTTCTCAGTCTCGCTCTCACTCATTCTCCTTCTCAGTCTCATTATTGCATGCTCTCCTTCTCAGTCTCCGTCTTCCTCGCTCTCCTTCTCAGTCCTGCTCTTGCTCGCTCTCCTTCTCAGACTCTCTCTTGCTCTCACTCCTTCTCAGTCTTGCTCTTGCTCGCTCTCCTTCTCAGTCTCGCTCTCCTTCTCAGTCTCGCTCTTGCTTGCTCTCCTTCTCAGTCTCGATCCTGCTCGCTCTCCTTTTCAGTATCGCTCTTTCTCGCTCTCCTTCTCAGTCTCTCTCTTGCTCGCTCTCTTTCTGTCTTGCTC
Organism: Carcharodon carcharias; assembly: GCF_017639515.1. Classification (NCBI taxonomy): domain Eukaryota; kingdom Metazoa; phylum Chordata; class Chondrichthyes; order Lamniformes; family Lamnidae; genus Carcharodon; species Carcharodon carcharias. Next base: position 19,901,409 of record NC_054507.1, on the reverse strand, counting down.
TTGCTCGGTCTCCTTCTCAGTCTTGCTCTCCTTCTCAGTCTCGCTCTTGCTCGTTCTCCTTCTCAGTCTCGCTCTTGCTCGCTCTCCTTCTAAGGCTCGCTCTTGCTAGATCTCCTTCACAGTCTCACTCTTGGGTGCACTCCTTCTCAGTCTCGCTTTTGCTCATTCGCCTTCTCTGTCTCGCCCCTGCTCGCTCTCCTTCTCAGTCTCGCTCCTGCTCGCTCTCCTTCTCAGTCACGCTCTTGAGCGCTCTCCTTCTGTCTCGCTCTTGCTTGCACTCCTTCTCAGTCTCGCTCTTGCTCGTTCTCCTTCTCAGTCTCGCTCTTGCTCGCTCTCCTTCTAAGTCTCGCTCTTGCTAGATCTCCTTCACAGTCTCACTCTTGGGTGCACTCCTTCTCAGTCTCGCTTTTGCTCATTCGCCTTCTCAGTCTCGCCGCTGCTCGCTCTACTTCTCTGTCTCACTCCTGCTTGCTCTCCTTCTCAGTCTCGCTCTTGAGCACTCTCCTTCTCAGTCTCGCTGCTGCCCGCTCTCATTCTCAGTCTCGCTCTTGCTCACTCTACTTCTCAGTCTCGCTCTTGCTCGCTCTCCTTCTCAGTCTCGCTCTTGCTCGCTCCCCTTCTCAGTCTCACTCTCCTTCTCAGTCTCGCTCTTGCTCGCTCTCCTTCTCAGTCTCGCTCTTGCTCGCTCCCCTTCTCAGTCTCACTCTCCTTCTCAGTCTCGCTATTGCTCGCTCTCTTTCTCAGTCTCGCTCCTGCTAGCTCTCTTTCTCCGTCTTGCTCTTGTGCGCTCTCCTTCTCAGTCTTGCTCTTGCTCGCTCTCCTTCTCAGTCTCGCTCTTGCTCGCTCTCCGTCTCAGTCTCGCTCCGGCTCGCTCTCCTTCTCAGTCTCGCTCTTGCTCGCTCTCCTTCCCAGTCTCGCTCTTGCTCGCTCTCCTTCACAGTCTCTCGCTTGCTCGCTCTCTTTCTCAGTCTCGCTCTTGCTCGCACTCGTTCTCAGTCTTGCTCTTGCTCGCTCTCCTTCTCAGTCTCACTCTCCTTCTCAGTCTCGCTCTTGCTCGCTCTCCTTCTCAGTCTCGCTCTTCCTCACTCTCCTTCTCAGTCTCGCTCTCCTTCTCAGTCTCGCTCTTGCTCGCTCTACTTCTCAGTCTCGATCTTGCTCGCTCTCCTTTTCAGTATTGCTCTTGATCGCTCTCCTTCACAGTCTCACTCCTGCTTGCTCTCTTTCTGAGTCTCGCTCTTGCTTGCTATACATTTCAGTCTCAAACTTGGGCACTCTCCTTCTCAGTCTCGCTCTCACTCATTCTCCTTCTCAGTCTCATTATTGCATGCTCTCCTTCTCAGTCTCGCTCTTGCATGCTCACCTTCGCAGTCTCGCTCTCGCTCGCTCTCCTCAGTCTCGTTATTGCACGCTCTCCTCAGTCTCGCTCTTGCTCTCTCTCCTTCTCAGTCTCTCTCTTGCTCGCTCTCTTTCTCAGTCTCACTCTTGCTCGCTCTCCTTCTCAGTCTCACTCTTGCTTGCTCTACTTCTCAGTCTCAATCTTGCTCGCTCTCCTTTTCAGTATCGCTCTTGATCGCTCTCCTTCTCAGTCTCGCTCCTGCTTGCTCTCTTTCTGAGTCTCACTCTTGCTCGCTCTCCATTTCAGTCTCAATCTTGGGCGCTCTACTTCTCAGTCTCGCTCTCACTCATTCTCCTTCTCAGTCTCATTATGGCATGCTCTCCTTCTCAGTCTCCGTCTTCCTCGCTCTCCTTCTCAGTCTCGCTCTTGCTCGCTCTCCTTCTCAGTCTCTCTCTTGCTCTCACTCCTTCTCAGTCTTGTTCTTGCTCGCTCTCCTTCTCAGTCTCGCTCTCCTTCTCAGTCTCGCTCTTGCTTGCTCTCCTTCTCAGTCTCGATCCTGCTCGCTCTCCTTTTCAGTATCGCTCTTTCTCGCTCTCCTTCTCAGTCTCTCTCTTGCTCGCTCTCTTTCTGTCTTGCTCTTGCTCGGTCTCCTTCTCAGTCTCGCTCTTGCTCGCTCTCCTTCTCAGTCTCGCTCTCCTTCTCGGTCTCACTCTTGCTTGCTCTACTTCTCAGTCTCCGTCTTCCTCGCTCTCCTTCTCAGTCTCGCTCTGGCTCGCTCTCCTTCTCAGTCTCTCTCTTGCTCTCACTCCTTCTCAGTCTTGCTCTTGCTCGCTCTCCTTCTCAGTCTCGCTCTCCTTCTCAGTCTCGCTCTTGCTTGCTCTCCTTCTCAGTCTCGATCCTGCTCGCTCTCCTTTTCAGTATCGCTCTTTCTCGCTCTCCTTCTCAGTCTCTCTCTTGCTCGCTCTCTTTCTGTCTTGCTCTTGCTCGGTCTCCTTCTCAGTCTCGCTCTTGCTCGCTCTCCTTCTCAGTCTCGCTCTCCTTCTCAGTCTCGCTCTTGCTCGTTCTCCTTCTCAGTCTCGCTCTTGCTCGCTCTCCTTCTAAGTCTCGCTCTTGCTAGATCTCCTTCACAGTCTCACTCTTGGGTGCACTCCTTCTCAGTCTCGCTTTTGCTCATTCGCCTTCTCAGTCTCGCCCCTGCTTGCTCTCCTTCTCAGTTTCGCTCCTGCTCGCTCTCCTTCTCAGTCACGCTCTTGAGCGCTCTCCTTCTGTCTCGCTCTTGCTTGCACTCCTTCTCAGTCTTGCTCTTGCTCGCTCTACTTCTCTGTCTCACTCCTGCTCGCTCTCCTTCTAAGTCTTGCTCTTGGGCACTCTCTTTCTCAGTCTCGCTGCTGCCCGCTTTCATTCTCAGTCTCGCTCTTGCTCGCTCTACTTCTCAGTCTCGCTCTTGCACGCTCTCCATCTCAGTCTCGCTCTCGCTCGCTCTCTTCAGTCTCACTATTGCATGCTCTCCTTCTCAGTCTCGCTCTTGCTCGCTCTACTTCTCAGTCTCACTCTTGCTCGCTCTTTCTCAGTCTCGCTCTTGCTCGCTCTCCATCTCAGTCTCACTCTCCTTCTCAGTCTCGCAATTGCTCGCTCTCTTTCTCAGTCTCGCTCCTGCTCGCTCTCCTTCTCCGCCTTGCTCTTGCTCGCTCTCCTTCTCAGTCTCGATATTGCTCGCTCTCCTTCTCAGTCTCGCTCCTGCTCACTCTCCTTCTCAGTCTCGCTCCTGCTCACTCTCATTCTCAGTCTCCCTCCTGCTCGCTCTCCTACTCAGTCTCGCTCTTGCTCACTCTCCTTCTCAGTCTCGCTCTCGCTCGCTCTCCTCAGTCTCGTTATTGCACGCTCTCCTCAGTCTCGCTCTTGCTCTCTCTCCTTCTCAGTCTCTCTCTTGCTCGCTCTCTTTCTCAGTCTCACTCTTGCTCGCACTCCTTCTCAGTCTTGCTCTTGCTCGCTCTCCTTCTCAGTCTCCCTCTCCTTCTCGGTCTCACTCTTGCTTGCTCTACTTCTCAGTCTCCGTCTTCCTCGCTCTCCTTCTCAGTCTCGCTCTGGCTCGCTCTCCTTCTCAGTCTCTCTCTTGCTCTCACTCCTTCTCAGTCTTGCTCTTGCTCGCTCTCCTTCTCAGTCTCGCTCTCCTTCTCAGTCTCGCTCTTGCTTGCTCTCCTTCTTAGTCTCGATCCTGCTCGCTCTTTTTTTCAGTATCGCTCTTTCTCGCTCTCCTTCTCAGTCTCTCTCTTGCTCGCTCTCTTTCTGTCTTGCTCTTGCTCGGTCTCCTTCTCAGTCTCGCTCTTGCTCGCTCTCCTTCTCAGTCTCGCTCTCCTTCTCAGTCTCGCTCTTGCTCGTTCTCCTTCTCAGTCTCGCTCTTGCTCGCTCTCCTTCTAAGTCTCGCTCTTGCTAGATCTCCTTCACAGTCTCACTCTTGGGTGCACTCCTTCTCAGTCTCGCTTTTGCTCATTCGCCTTCTCAGTCTCGCCCCTGCTTGCTCTCCTTCTCAGTTTCGCTCCTGCTCGCTCTCCTTCAAGTCACGCTCTTGAGCGCTCTCCTTCTGTCTCGCTCTTGCTTGCACTCCTTCTCAGTCTCGCTCTTGCTCGTTCTCCTTCTCAGTCTCGCTCTTGCTCGCTCTCCTTCTAAGTCTCGCTCTTGCTAGATCTCCTTCACAGTCTCACTCTTGGGTGCACTCGTTCTCAGTCTCGCTTTTGCTCATTCGCCTTCTCAGTCTCGCCCCTGCTCGCTCTACTTCTCTGTCTCACTCCTGCTTGCTCTCCTTCTCAGTCTCGCTCTTGGGCACTCTCCTTCTCAGTCACGCTGCTGCTCGCTCTCTTTCTCAGTCTCGCTCTTGCTCGCTCTCCATCTCAGTCTCACTCTCCTTCTCAGTCTCGCAATTGCTCGCTCTCTTTCTCAGTCTCGCTCCTGCTCGCTCTCCTTCTCCGTCTTGCTCTTGCTCGCTCTCCTTCTCAGTCTCGATATTGCTCGCTCTCCTTCTCAGTCTCGCTCCTGCTCACTCTCCTTCTCAGTCTCGCTCCTGCTCACTCTCATTCTCAGTCTCCCTCCTGCTCGCTCTCCTACTCAGTCTCGCTCTTGCTCACTCTCCTTCTCAGTCTCGCTCTCGCTCGCTCTCCTCAGTCTCATTATTGCACGCTCTCCTCAGTCTCGCTCTTGCTCTCTCTCCTTCTCAGTCTCTCTCTTGCTCGCTCTCTTTCTCAGTCTCACTCTTGCTCGCACTCCTTCTCAGTCTTGCTCTTGCTCGCTCTCCTTCTCAGTCTCGCTCTCCTTCTCAGTCTCACTCTTGCTTGCTCTACTTCTCAGTCTCAATCTTGCTCGCTCTCCTTTTCAGTATCGCTCTTGATCGCTCTCCTTCTCAGTCTCGCTCCTGCTTGCTCTCTTTCTGAGTCTCACTCTTGCTTGCTCTCCATTTCAGTCTCAATCTTGGGCGCTCTACTTCTCAGTCTCGCTCTCACTCATTCTCCTTCTCAGTCTCATTATTGCATGCTCTCCTTCTCAGTCTCCGTCTTCCTCGCTCTCCTTCTCAGTCCTGCTCTTGCTCGCTCTCCTTCTCAGACTCTCTCTTGCTCTCACTCCTTCTCAGTCTTGCTCTTGCTCGCTCTCCTTCTCAGTCTCGCTCTCCTTCTCAGTCTCGCTCTTGCTTGCTCTCCTTCTCAGTCTCGATCCTGCTCGCTCTCCTTTTCAGTATCGCTCTTTCTCGCTCTCCTTCTCAGTCTCTCTCTTGCTCGCTCTCTTTCTGTCTTGCTCTTGCTCGGTCTCCTTCTCAGTCTTGCTCTCCTTCTCAGTCTCGCTCTTGCTCGTTCTCCTTCTCAGTCTCGCTCTTGCTCGCTCTCCTTCTAAGTCTCGCTCTTGCTAGATCTCCTTCACAGTCTCACTCTTGGGTGCACTCCTTCTCAGTCTCGCTTTTGCTCATTCGCCTTCTCAGTCTCGCCCCTGCTCGCTCTCCTTCTCAGTCTCGCTCCTGCTCGCTCTCCTTCTCAGTCACGCTCTTGAGCGCTCTCCTTCTGTCTCGCTCTTGCTTGCACTCCTTCTCAGTCTCGCTCTTGCTCGTTCTCCTTCTCAGTCTCGCTCTTGCTCGCTCTCCTTCTAAGTCTCGCTCTTGCTAGATCTCCTTCACAGTCTCACTCTTGGGTGCACTCCTTCTCAGTCTCGCTTTTGCTCATTCGCCTTCTCAGTCTCGCCCCTGCTCGCTCTACTTCTCTGTCTCACTCCTGCTTGCTCTCCTTCTCAGTCTCGCTCTTGGGCACTCTCCTTCTCAGTCTCGCTGCTGCCCGCTCTCATTCTCAGTCTCGCTCTTGCTCGCTCTACTTCTCAGTCTCGCTCTTGCTCGCTCTCCTTCTCAGTCTCGCTCTTGCTCGCTCCCCTTCTCAGTCTCACTCTCCTTCTCAGTCTCGCTCTTGCTCGCTCTCCTTCTCAGTCTCGCTCTTGCTCGCTCCCCTTCTCAGTCTCACTCTCCTTCTCAGTCTCGCTATTGCTCGCTCTCTTTCTCAGTCTCACTCTTGCTTGCTCTACTTCTCAGTCTCAATCTTGCTCGCTCTCCTTTTCAGTATCGCTCTTGATCGCTCTCCTTCTCAGTCTCGCTCCTGCTTGCTCTCTTTCTGAGTCTCACTCTTGCTCGCTCTCCATTTCAGTCTCAATCTTGGGCGCTCTACTTCTCAGTCTCGCTCTAACTCATTCTCCTTCTCAGTCTCATTATGGCATGCTCTCCTTCTCAGTCTCCGTCTTCCTCGCTCTCCTTCTCAGTCTCGCTCTTGCTCGCTCTCCTTCTCAGTCTCTCTCTTGCTCTCACTCCTTCTCAGTCTTGCTCTTGCTCGCTCTCCTTCTCAGTCTCGCTCTCCTTCTCAGTCTCGCTCTTGCTTGCTCTCCTTCTCAGTCTCGATCCTGCTCGCTCTCCTTTTCAGTATCGCTCTTTCTCGCTCTCATTCTCAGTCTCTCTCTTGCTCGCTCTCTTTCTGTCTTGCTCTTGCTCGGTCTCCTTCTCAGTCTCGCTCTTGCTCGCTCTCCTTCTCAGTCTCGCTCTCCTTCTCGGTCTCACTCTTGCTTGCTCTACTTCTCAGTCTCCGTCTTCCTCGCTCTCCTTCTCAGTCTCGCTCTGGCTCGCTCTCCTTCTCAGTCTCTCTCTTGCTCTCACTCCTTCTCAGTCTTGCTCTTGCTCGCTCTCCTTCTCAGTCTCGCTCTCCTTCTCAGTCTTGCTCTTGCTTGCTCTCCTTCTCAGTCTCGATCCTGCTCGCTCTCCTTTTCAGTATCGCTCTTTCTCGCTCTCCTTCTCAGTCTCTCTCTTGCTCGCTCTCTTTCTGTCTTGCTCTTGCTCGGTCTCCTTCTCAGTCTCGCTCTTGCTCGCTCTCCTTCTAAGTCTCGCTCTTGCTAGATCTCCTTCACAGTCTCACTCTTGGGTGCACTCCTTCTCAGTCTCGCTTTTGCTCATTCGCCTTCTCAGTCTCGCCCCTGCTCGCTCTCCTTCTCAGTCTCGCTCCTGCTCGCTCTCCTTCTCAGTCACACTCTTGAGCGCTCTCCTTCTGTCTCGCTCTTGCTTGCACTCCTTCTTAGTCTCGCTCTTGCTCGTTCTCCTTCTCAGTCTCGCTCTTGCTCGCTCTCCTTCTAAGTCTCGCTCTTGCTAGATCTCCTTCACAGTCTCACTCTTGGGTGCACTCCTTCTCAGTCTCGCTTTTGCTCATTCGCCTTCTCAGTCTCGCCCCTGCTCGCTCTACTTCTCTGTCTCACTCCTGCTTGCTCTCCTTCTCAGTCTCGCTCTTGGGCACTCTCCTTCTCAGTCTTGCTGCTGCCCGCTCTCATTCTCAGTCTCGCTCTTGCTCGCTCTACTTCTCAGTCTCGCTCTTGCTCGCTCTCCTTCTCAGTCTCGCTCTTGCTCGCTCCCCTTCTCAGTCTCACTCTCCTTCTCAGTCTCGCTCTTGCTCGCTCTCCTTCTCAGTCTCGCTCTTGCTCGCTCCCCTTCTCAGTCTCACTCTCCTTCTCAGTCTCGCTATTGCTCGCTCTCTTTCTCAGTCTCGCTCCTGCTCGCTCTCTTTCTCCGTCTTGCTCTTGCGCGCTCTCCTTCTCAGTCTTGCTCTTGCTCGCTCTCCTTCTCAGTCTCGCTCTTGCTCGCTCTCCGTCTCAGTCTCGCTCCGGCTCGCTCTCCTTCTCAGTCTCGCTCTTGCTCGCTCTCCTTCCCAGTCTCGCTCTTGCTCGCTCTCCTTCACAGTCTCTCGCTTGCTCGCTCTCTTTCTCAGTCTCGCTCTTGCTCGCACTCGTTCTCAGTCTTGCTCTTGCTCGCTCTCCTTCTCAGTCTCACTCTCCTTCTCAGTCTCGCTCTTGCTCGCTCTCCTTCTCAGTCTCGCTCTTCCTCACTCTCCTTCTCAGTCTCGCTCTCCTTCTCAGTCTCGCTCTTGCTCGCTCTACTTCTCAGTCTCGATCTTGCTCGCTCTCCTTTTCAGTATTGCTCTTGATCGCTCTCCTTCACAGTCTCACTCCTGCTTGCTCTCTTTCTGAGTCTCGCTCTTGCTTGCTATACATTTCAGTCTCAAACTTGGGCACTCTCCTTCACAGTCTCGCTCTCACTCATTCTCCTTCTCAGTCTCATTATTGCATGCTCTCCTTCTCAGTCTCGCTCTTGCATGCTCACCTTCGCAGTCTCGCTCTCGCTCGCTCTCCTCAGTCTCGTTATTGCACGCTCTCCTCAGTCTCGCTCTTGCTCTCTCTCCTTCTCAGTCTCTCTCTTGCTCGCTCTCTTTCTCAGTCTCACTCTTGCTCGCTCTCCTTCTCAGTCTCACTCTTGCTTGCTCTACTTCTCAGTCTCAATCTTGCTCGCTCTCCTTTTCAGTATCGCTCTTGATCGCTCTCCTTCTCAGTCTCGCTCCTGCTTGCTCTCTTTCTGAGTCTCACTCTTGCTCGCTCTCCATTTCAGTCTCAATCTTGGGCGCTCTACTTCTCAGTCTCGCTCTCACTCATTCTCCTTCTCAGTCTCATTATGGCATGCTCTCTTTCTCAGTCTCCGTCTTCCTCGCTCTCCTTCTCAGTCTCGCTCTGGCTCGCTCTCCTTCTCAGTCTCTCTCTTGCTCTCACTCCTTCTCAGTCTTGCTCTTGCTCGCTCTCCTTCTCAGTCTCGCTCTCCTTCTCAGTCTCGCTCTTGCTTGCTCTCCTTCTCAGTCTCGATCCTGCTCGCTCTCCTTTTCAGTATCGCTCTTTCTCGCTCTCCTTCTCAGTCTCTCTCTTGCTCGCTCTCTTTCTGTCTTGCTCTTGCTCGGTCTCCTTCTCAGTCTCGCTCTTGCTCGCTCTCCTTCTCAGTCTCGCTCTCCTTCTCGGTCTCACTCTTGCTTGCTCTACTTCTCAGTCTCCGTCTTCCTCGCTCTCCTTCTCAGTCTCGCTCTGGCTCGCTCTCCTTCTCAGTCTCCCTCTCCTTCTCGGTCTCACTCTTGCTTGCTCTACTTCTCAGTCTCCGTCTTCCTCGCTCTCCTTCTCAGTCTCGCTCTGGCTCGCTCTCCTTCTCAGTCTCTCTCTTGCTCTCACTCCTTCTCAGTCTTGCTCTTGCTCGCTCTCCTTCTCAGTCTCGCTCTCCTTCTCAGTCTCGCTCTTGCTTGCTCTCCTTCTCAGTCTCGATCCTGCTCGCTCTCCTTTTCAGTATCGCTCTTTCTCGCTCTCCTTCTCAGTCTCTCTCTTGCTCGCTCTCTTTCTGTCTTGCTCTTGCTCGGTCTCCTTCTCAGTCTCGCTCTTGCTCGCTCTCCTTCTCAGTCTCGCTCTCCTTCTCAGTCTCGCTCTTGCTCGTTCTCCTTCTCAGTCTCGCTCTTGCTCGCTCTCCTTCTAAGTCTCGCTCTTGCTAGATCTCCATCACAGTCTCACTCTTGGGTGCACTCCTTCTCAGTCTCGCTTTTGCTCATTCGCCTTCTCAGTCTCGCCCCTGCTTGCTCTCCTTCTCAGTTTCGCTCCTGCTCGCTCTCCTTCTCAGTCACGCTCTTGAGCGCTCTCCTTCTGTCTCGCTCTTGCTTGCACTCCTTCTCAGTCTTGCTCTTGCTCGCTCTACTTCTCTGTCTCACTCCTGCTCGCTCTCCTTCTAAGTCTTGCTCTTGGGCACTCTCTTTCTCAGTCTCGCTGCTGCCCGCTCTCATTCTCAGTCTCGCTCTTGCTCGCTCTACTTCTCAGTCTCGCTCTTGCACGCTCTCCATCTCAGTCTCGCTCTCGCTCGCTCTCTTCAGTCTCACTATTGCATGCTCTCCTTCTCAGTCTCGCTCTTGCTCGCTCTACTTCTCAGTCTCGCTCTTGCTCGCTCTTTCTCAGTCTCGCTCTTGCTCGCTCTCCATCTCAGTCTCACTCTCCTTCTCAGTCTCGCAATTGCTCGCTCTCTTTCTCAGTCTCGCTCCTGCTCGCTCTCCGTCTCCACCTTGCTCTTGCTCGCTCTCCTTCTCAGTCTCGATATTGCTCGCTCTCCTTCTCAGTCTCGCTCCTGCTCACTCTCCTTCTCAGTCTCGCTCCTGCTCACTCTCATTCTCAGTCTCCCTCCTGCTCGCTCTCCTACTCAGTCTCGCTCTTGCTCACTCTCCTTCTCAGTTTCGCTCTCGCTCGCTCTCCTCAGTCTCGTTATTGCACGCTCTCCTCAGTCTCGCTCTTGCTCTCTCTCCTTCTCAGTCTCTCTCTTGCTCGCTCTCTTTCTCAGTCTCACTCTTGCTCGCACTCCTTCTCAGTCTTGCTCTTGCTCGCTCTCCTTCTCAGTCTCCCTCTCCTTCTCGGTCTCACTCTTGCTTGCTCTACTTCTCAGTCTCCGTCTTCCTCGCTCTCCTTCTCAGTCTCGCTCTGGCTCGCTCTCCTTCTCAGTCTCTCTCTTGCTCTCACTCCTTCTCAGTCTTGCTCTTGCTCGCTCTCCTTCTCAGTCTCGCTCTCCTTCTCAGTCTCGCTCTTGCTTGCTCTCCTTCTTAGTCTCGATCCTGCTCGCTCTTCTTTTCAGTATCGCTCTTTCTCGCTCTCCTTCTCAGTCTCTCTCTTGCTCGCTCTCTTTCTGTCTTGCTCTTGCTCGGTCTCCTTCTCAGTCTCGCTCTTGCTCGCTCTCCTTCTCAGTCTCGCTCTCCTTCTCAGTCTCGCTCTTGCTCGTTCTCCTTCTCAGTCTCGCTCTTGCTCGCTCTCCTTCTAAGTCTCGCTCTTGCTAGATCTCCTTCACAGTCTCACTCTTGGGTGCACTCCTTCTCAGTCTCGCTTTTGCTCATTCGCCTTCTCAGTCTCGCCCCTGCTTGCTCTCCTTCTCAGTTTCGCTCCTGCTCGCTCTCCTTCAAGTCACGCTCTTGAGCGCTCTCCTTCTGTCTCGCTCTTGCTTGCACTCCTTCTCAGTCTCGCTCTTGATCGTTCTCCTTCTCAGTCTCGCTCTTGCTCGCTCTCCTTCTAAGTCTCGCTCTTGCTAGATCTCCTTCACAGTCTCACTCTTGGGTGCACTCGTTCTCAGTCTCGCTTTTGCTCATTCGCCTTCTCAGTCTCGCCCCTGCTCGCTCTACTTCTCTGTCTCACTCCTGCTTGCTCTCCTTCTCAGTTTCGCTCTTGGGCACTCTCCTTCTCAGTCACGCTGCTGCTCGCTCTCTTTCTCAGTCTCGCTCTTGCTCGCTCTCCATCTCAGTCTCACTCTCCTTCTCAGTCTCGCAATTGCTCGCTCTCTTTCTCAGTCTCGCTCCTGCTCGCTCTCCTTCTCCGTCTTGCTCTTGCTCGCTCTCCTTCTCAGTCTCGATATTGCTCGCTCTCCTTCTCAGTCTCGCTCCTGCTCACTCTCCTTCTCAGTCTCGCTCCTGCTCACTCTCATTCTCAGTCTCCCTCCTGCTCGCTCTCCTACTCAGTCTCGCTCTTGCTCACTCTCCTTCTCAGTCTCGCTCTCGCTCGCTCTCCTCAGTCTCGTTATTGCACGCTCTCCTCAGTCTCGCTCTTGCTCTCTCTCCTTCTCAGTCTCTCTCTTGCTCGCTCTCTTTCTCAGTCTCACTCTTGCTCGCACTCCTTCTCAGTCTTGCTCTTGCTCGCTCTCCTTCTCAGTCTCGCTCTCCTTCTCAGTCTCACTCTTGCTTGCTCTACTTCTCAGTCTCAATCTTGCTCGCTCTCCTTTTCAGTATCGCTCTTGATCGCTCTCCTTCTCAGTCTCGCTCCTGCTTGCTCTCTTTCTGAGTCTCACTCTTGCTCGCTCTCCATTTCAGTCTCAATCTTGGGCGCTCTACTTCTCAGTCTCGCTCTCACTCATTCTCCTTCTCAGTCTCATTATTGCATGCTCTCCTTCTCAGTCTCCGTCTTCCTCGCTCTCCTTCTCAGTCCTGCTCTTGCTCGCTCTCCTTCTCAGACTCTCTCTTGCTCTCACTCCTTCTCAGTCTTGCTCTTGCTCGCTCTCCTTCTCAGTCTCGCTCTCCTTCTCAGTCTCGCTCTTGCTTGCTCTCCTTCTCAGTCTCGATCCTGCTCGCTCTCCTTTTCAGTATCGCTCTTTCTCGCTCTCCTTCTCAGTCTCTCTCTTGCTCGCTCTCTTTCTGTCTTGCTCTTGCTCGGTCTCCTTCTCAGTCTTGCTCTCCTTCTCAGTCTCGCTCTTGCTCGTTCTCCTTCTCAGTCTCGCTCTTGCTCGCTCTCCTTCTAAGTCTCGCTCTTGCTAGATCTCCTTCACAGTCTCACTCTTGGGTGCACTCCTTCTCAGTCTCGCTTTTGCTCATTCGCCTTCTCAGTCTCGCCCCTGCTCCATCTCCTTCTCAGTTTCGCTCCTGCTCGCTCTCCTTCTCAGTCACGCTCTTGAGCGCTCTCCTTCTGTCTCGCTCTTGCTTGCACTCCTTCTCAGTCTCGCTCTTGCTCGTTCTCCTTCTCAGTCTCGCTCTTGCTCGCTCTCCTTCTAAGTCTCGCTCTTGCTAGATCTCCTTCACAGTCTCACTCTTGGGTGCACTCCTTCTCAGTCTCGCTTTTGCTCATTCGCCTTCTCAGTCTCGCCCCTGCTCGCTCTACTTCTCTGTCTCACTCCTGCTTGCTCTCCTTCTCAGTCTCGCTCTTGGGCACTCTCCTTCTCAGTCTCGCTGCTGCCCGCTCTCATTCTCAGTCTTGCTCTTGCTCGCTCTACTTCTCAGTCTCGCTCTTGCTCGCTCTCCTTCTCAGTATTGCTCCTGCTCGCCCTTCTTCTCAGTCTCGCTCTTGCACGCTCTCCATCTCAGTCTCGCTCTCGCTCGCTCTCTTCAGTCTCACTACTGCATGCTCTCCTTCTCAGTCTCGCTCTTGCTCACTCTACTTCTCAGTCTCGCTCTTGCTCGCTCTCTTTCTCAGTCTCGCTCTTGCTCGCTCTCCATCTCAGTCTCACTCTCCTTCTCAGTCTCGCAATTGCTCGCTCTCTTTCTCAGTCTCGCTCCTGCTCGCTCTCCTTCTCCGTCTTGCTCTTGCTCGCTCTCCTTCTCAGTCTCGATATTGCTCGCTCTCCTTCTCAGTCTCGCTCCTGCTCACTCTCCTTCTCAGTCTCGCTCCTGCTCACTCTCATTCTCAGTCTCCCTCCTGCTCGCTCTCCTACTCAGTCTCGCTCTTGCTCACTCTCCTTCTCAGTCTCGCTCTCGCTCGCTCTCCTCAGTCTCGTTATTGCACGCTCTCCTCAGTCTCGCTCTTGCTCTCTCTCCTTCTCAGTCTCTCTCTTGCTCGCTCTCTTTCTCAGTCTCACTCTTGCTCGCACTCCTTCTCAGTCTTGCTCTTGCTCGCTCTCCTTCTCAGTCTCCCTCTCCTTCTCGGTCTCACTCTTGCTTGCTCTACTTCTCAGTCTCCGTCTTCCTCGCTCTCCTTCTCAGTCTCGCTCTGGCTCGCTCTCCTTCTCAGTCTCTCTCTTGCTCTCACTCCTTCTCAGTCTTGCTCTTGCTCGCTCTCCTTCTCAGTCTCGCTCTCCTTCACAGTCTCACTCCTGCTTGCTCTCTTTGTGAGTCTCGCTCTTGCTTGCTATACATTTCAGTCTCAAACTTGGGCACTCTCCTTCTCAGTCTCGCTCTCACTCATTCTCCTTCTCAGTCTCATTATTGCATGCTCTCCTTCTCAGTCTCGCTCTTGCATGCTCACCTTCGCAGTCTCGCTCTCGCTCGCTCTCCTCAGTCTCGTTATTGCACGCTCTCCTCAGTCTCGCTCTTGCTCTCTCTCCTTCTCAGTCTCTCTCTTGCTCGCTCTCTTTCTCAGTCTCACTCTTGCTCGCTCTCCTTCTCAGTCTCACTCTTGCTTGCTCTACTTCTCAGTCTCAATCTTGCTCGCTCTCCTTTTCAGTATCGCTCTTGATCGCTCTCCTTCTCAGTCTCGCTCCTGCTTGCTCTCTTTCTGAGTCTCACTCTTGCTCGCTCTCCATTTCAGTCTCAATCTTGGGCGCTCTACTTCTCAGTCTCGCTCTCACTCATTCTCCTTCTCAGTCTCATTATGGCATGCTCTCCTTCTCAGTCTCCGTCTTCCTCGCTCTCCTTCTCAGTCTCGCTCTTGCTCGCTCTCCTTCTCAGTCTCTCTCTTGCTCTCACTCCTTCTCAGTCTTGCTCTTGCTCGCTCTCCTTCTCAGTCTCGCTCTCCTTCTCAGTCTCGCTCTTGCTTGCTCTCCTTCTCAGTCTCGATCCTGCTCGCTCTCCTTTTCAGTATCGCTCTTTCTCGCTCTCCTTCTCAGTCTCTCTCTTGCTCGCTCTCTTTCTGTCTTGCTCTTGCTCGGTCTCCTTCTCAGTCTCGCTCTTGCTCGCTCTCCTTCTCAGTCTCGCTCTCCTTCTCGGTCTCACTCTTGCTTGCTCTACTTCTCAGTCTCCGTCTTCCTCGCTCTCCTTCTCAGTCTCGCTCTGGCTCGCTCTCCTTCTCAGTCTCTCTCTTGCTCTCACTCCTTCTCAGTCTTGCTCTTGCTCGCTCTCCTTCTCAGTCTCGCTCTCCTTCTCAGTCTTGCTCTTGCTTGCTCTCCTTCTCAGTCTTGATCCTGCTCGCTCTCCTTTTCAGTATCGCTCTTTCTCGCTCTCCTTCTCAGTCTCTCTCTTGCTCGCTCTCTTTCTGTTTTGCTCTTGCTCGGTCTCCTTCTCAGTCTCGCTCTTGCTCGCTCTCCTTCTCAGTCTCGCTCTCCTTCTCAGTCTCGCTCTTGCTCGTTCTCCTTCTCAGTCTCGCTCTTGCTCGCTCTCCTTCTAAGTCTCGCTCTTGCTAGATCTCCTTCACAGTCTCACTCTTGGGTGCACTCCTTCTCAGTCTCGCTTTTGCTCATTCGCCTTCTCAGTCTCGCCCCTGCTTGCTCTCCTTCTCAGTTTTGCTCCTGCTCGCTCTCCTTCTCAGTCACGCTCTTGAGCGATCTCCTTCTGTCTCGCTCTTGCTTGCACTCCTTCTCAGTCTTGCTCTTGCTCGCTCTACTTCTCTGTCTCACTCCTGCTCGCTCTCCTTCTAAGTCTTGCTCTTGGGCACTCTCTTTCTCAGTCTCGCTGCTGCCCGCTTTCATTCTCAGTCTCGCTCTTGCTCGCTCTACTTCTCAGTCTCGCTCTTGCACGCTCTCCATCTCAGTCTCGCTCTCGCTCGCTCTCTTCAGTCTCACTATTGCATGCTCTCCTTCTCAGTCTCGCTCTTGCTCGCTCTACTTCTCAGTCTCACTCTTGCTCGCTCTTTCTCAGTCTCGCTCTTGCTCGCTCTCCATCTCAGTCTCACTCTCCTTCTCAGTCTCGCAATTGCTCGCTCTCTTTCTCAGTCTCGCTCCTGCTCGCTCTCCTTCTCCGCCTTGCTCTTGCTCGCTCTCCTTCTCAGTCTCGATATTGCTCGCTCTCCTTCTCAGTCTCGCTCCTGCTCACTCTCCTTCTCAGTCTCGCTCCTGCTCACTCTCATTCTCAGTCTCCCTCCTGCTCGCTCTCCTACTCAGTCTCGCTCTTGCTCACTCTCCTTCTCAGTCTCGCTCTCGCTCGCTCTCCTCAGTCTCGTTATTGCACGCTCTCCTCAGTCTCGCTCTTGCTCTCTCTCCTTCTCAGTCTCTCTCTTGCTCGCTCTCTTTCTCAGTCTCACTCTTGCTCGCACTCCTTCTCAGTCTTGCTCTTGCTCGCTCTCCTTCTCAGTCTCCCTCTCCTTCTCGGTCTCACTCTTGCTTGCTCTACTTCTCAGTCTCCGTCTTCCTCGCTCTCCTTCTCAGTCTCGCTCTGGCTCGCTCTCCTTCTCAGTCTCTCTCTTGCTCTCACTCCTTCTCAGTCTTGCTCTTGCTCGCTCTCCTTCTCAGTCTCGCTCTCCTTCTCAGTCTCGCTCTTGCTTGCTCTCCTTCTTAGTCTCGCTCTTACTCGCTCTCCTTCTCAGTCTCGCTCTTGCTCGCTCCCCTTCTCAGTCTCACTCTCCTTCTCAGTCTCGCTCTTGCTCGCTCTCCTTCTCAGTCTCGCTCTTGCTCGCTCCCCTTCTCAGTCTCACTCTCCTTCTCAGTCTCGCTATTGCTCGCTCTCTTTCTCAGTCTCACTCTTGCTTGCTCTACTTCTCAGTCTCAATCTTGCTCGCTCTCCTTTTCAGTATCGCTCTTGATCGCTCTCCTTCTCAGTCTCGCTCCTGCTTGCTCTCTTTCTGAGTCTCACTCTTGCTCGCTCTCCATTTCAGTCTCACTCTTGGGCGCTCTACTTCTCAGTCTCGCTCTTACTCATTCTCCTTCTCAGTCTCATTATGGCATGCTCTCCTTCTCAGTCTCCGTCTTCCTCGCTCTCCTTCTCAGTCTCGCTCTTGCTCGCTCTCCTTCTCAGTCTCTCTCTTGCTCTCACTCCTTCTCAGTCTTGCTCTTGCTCGCTCTCCTTCTCAGTCTCGCTCTCCTTCTCAGTCTCGCTCTTGCTTGCTCTCCTTCTCAGTCTCGATCCTGCTCGCTCTCCTTTTCAGTATCGCTCTTTCTCGCTCTCCTTCTCAGTCTCTCTCTTGCTCGCTCTCTTTCTGTCTTGCTCTTGCTCGGTCTCCTTCTCAGTCTCGCTCTTGCTCGCTCTCCTTCTCAGTCTCGCTCTCCTTCTCGGTCTCACTCTTGCTTGCTCTACTTCTCAGTCTCCGTCTTCCTCGCTCTCCTTCTCAGTCTCGCTCTGGCTCGCTCTCCTTCTCAGTCTCTCTCTTGCTCTCACTCCTTCTCAGTCTTGCTCTTGCTCGCTCTCCTTCTCAGTCTCGCTCTCCTTCTCAGTCTTGCTCTTGCTTGCTCTCCTTCTCAGTCTCGATCCTGCTCGCTCTCCTTTTCAGTATCGCTCTTTCTCGCTCTCCTTCTCAGTCTCTCTCTTGCTCGCTCTCTTTCTGTCTTGCTCTTGCTCGGTCTCCTTCTCAGTCTCGCTCTTGCTCGCTCTCCTTCTAAGTCTCGCTCTTGCTAGATCTCCTTCACAGTCTCACTCTTGGGTGCACTCCTTCTCAGTCTCGCTTTTGCTCATTCGCCTTCTCAGTCTCGCCCCTGCTCGCTCTCCTTCTCAGTCTCGCTCCTGCTCGCTCTCCTTCTCAGTCACACTCTTGAGCGCTCTCCTTCTGTCTCGCTCTTGCTTGCACTCCTTCTTAGTCTCGCTCTTGCTCGTTCTCCTTCTCAGTCTCGCTCTTGCTCGCTCTCCTTCTAAGTCTCGCTCTTGCTAGATCTCCTTCACAGTCTCACTCTTGGGTGCACTCCTTCTCAGTCTCGCTTTTGCTCATTCGCCTTCTCAGTCTCGCCCCTGATCGCTCTACTTCTCTGTCTCACTCCTGCTTGCTCTCCTTCTCAGTCTCGCTCTTGGGCACTCTCCTTCTCAGTCTTGCTGCTGCCCGCTCTCCTTCTCAGTCTCGATATTGCTCGCTCTCCTTCTCAGTCTCGCTCCTGCTCACTCTCCTTCTCAGTCTCGCTCCTGCTCACTCTCATTCTCAGTCTCCCTCCTGCTCGCTCTCCTACTCAGTCTCGCTCTTGCTCACTCTCCTTCTCAGTCTCGCTCTCGCTCGCTCTCCTCAGTCTCGTTATTGCACGCTCTCCTCAGTCTCGCTCTTGCTCTCTCTCCTTCTCAGTCTCTCTCTTGCTCGCTCTCTTTCTCAGTCTCACTCTTGCTCGCACTCCTTCTCAGTCTTGCTCTTGCTCGCTCTCCTTCTCAGTCTCGCTCTCCTTCTCAGTCTCACTCTTGCTTGCTCTACTTCTCAGTCTCAATCTTGCTCGCTCTCCTTTTCAGTATCGCTCTTGATCGCTCTCCTTCTCAGTCTCGCTCCTGCTTGCTCTCTTTCTGAGTCTCACTCTTGCTCGCTCTCCATTTCAGTCTCAATCTTGGGCGCTCTACTTCTCAGTCTCGCTCTCACTCATTCTCCTTCTCAGTCTCATTATTGCATGCTCTCCTTCTCAGTCTCCGTCTTCCTCGCTCTCCTTCTCAGTCCTGCTCTTGCTCGCTCTCCTTCTCAGACTCTCTCTTGCTCTCACTCCTTCTCAGTCTTGCTCTTGCTCGCTCTCCTTCTCAGTCTCGCTCTCCTTCTCAGTCTCGCTCTTGCTTGCTCTCCTTCTCAGTCTCGATCCTGCTCGCTCTCCTTTTCAGTATCGCTCTTTCTCGCTCTCCTTCTCAGTCTCTCTCTTGCTCGCTCTCTTTCTGTCTTGCTCTTGCTCGGTCTCCTTCTCAGTCTTGCTCTCCTTCTCAGTCTCGCTCTTGCTCGTTCTCCTTCTCAGTCTCGCTCTTGCTCGCTCTCCTTCTAAGGCTCGCTCTTGCTAGATCTCCTTCACAGTCTCACTCTTGGGTGCACTCCTTCTCAGTCTCGCTTTTGCTCATTCGCCTTCTCAGTCTCGCCCCTGCTCGCTCTCCTTCTCAGTCTCGCTCCTGCTCGCTCTCCTTCTCAGTCACGCTCTTGAGCGCTCTCCTTCTGTCTCGCTCTTGCTTGCACTCCTTCTCAGTCTCGCTCTTGCTCGTTCTCCTTCTCAGTCTCGCTCTTGCTCGCTCTCCTTCTAAGTCTCGCTCTTGCTAGATCTCCTTCACAGTCTCACTCTTGGGTGCACTCCTTCTCAGTCTCGCTTTTGCTCATTCGCCTTCTCAGTCTCGCCCCTGCTCGCTCTACTTCTCTGTCTCACTCCTGCTTGCTCTCCTTCTCAGTCTCGCTCTTGGGCACTCTCCTTCTCAGTCTCGCTGCTGCCCGCTCTCATTCTCAGTCTCGCTCTTGCTCGCTCTACTTCTCAGTCTCGCTCTTGCTCGCTCTCCTTCTCAGTCTCGCTCTTGCTCGCTCCCCTTCTCAGTCTCACTCTCCTTCTCAGTCTCGCTCTTGCTCGCTCTCCTTCTCAGTCTCGCTCTTGCTCGCTCCCCTTCTCAGTCTCACTCTCCTTCTCAGTCTCGCTATTGCTCGCTCTCTTTCTCAGTCTCACTCTTGCTTGCTCTACTTCTCAGTCTCAATCTTGCTCGCTCTCCTTTTCAGTATCGCTCTTGATCGCTCTCCTTCTCAGTCTCGCTCCTGCTTGCTCTCTTTCTGAGTCTCACTCTTGCTCGCTCTCCATTTCAGTCTCAATCTTGGGCGCTCTACTTCTCAGTCTCGCTCTAACTCATTCTCCTTCTCAGTCTCATTATGGCATGCTCTCCTTCTCAGTCTCCGTCTTCCTCGCTCTCCTTCTCAGTCTCGCTCTTGCTCGCTCTCCTTCTCAGTCTCTCTCTTGCTCTCACTCCTTCTCAGTCTTGCTCTTGCTCGCTCTCCTTCTCAGTCTCGCTCTCCTTCTCAGTCTCGCTCTTGCTTGCTCTCCTTCTCAGTCTCGATCCTGCTCGCTCTCCTTTTCAGTATCGCTCTTTCTCGCTCTCCTTCTCAGTCTCTCTCTTGCTCGCTCTCTTTCTGTCTTGCTCTTGCTCGGTCTCCTTCTCAGTCTCGCTCTTGCTCGCTCTCCTTCTCAGTCTCGCTCTCCTTCTCGGTCTCACTCTTGCTTGCTCTACTTCTCAGTCTCCGTCTTCCTCGCTCTCCTTCTCAGTCTCGCTCTGGCTCGCTCTCCTTCTCAGTCTCTCTCTTGCTCTCACTCCTTCTCAGTCTTGCTCTTGCTCGCTCTCCTTCTCAGTCTCGCTCTCCTTCTCAGTCTTGCTCTTGCTTGCTCTCCTTCTCAGTCTCGATCCTGCTCGCTCTCCTTTTCAGTATCGCTCTTTCTCGCTCTCCTTCTCAGTCTCTCTCTTGCTCGCTCTCTTTCTGTCTTGCTCTTGCTCGGTCTCCTTCTCAGTCTCGCTCTTGCTCGCTCTCCTTCTAAGTCTCGCTCTTGCTAGATCTCCTTCACAGTCTCACTCTTGGGTGCACTCCTTCTCAGTCTCGCTTTTGCTCATTCGCCTTCTCAGTCTCGCCCCTGCTCGTTCTCCTTCTCAGTCTCGCTCCTGCTCGCTCTCCTTCTCAGTCACACTCTTGAGCGCTCTCCTTCTGTCTCGCTCTTGCTTGCACTCCTTCTTAGTCTCGCTCTTGCTCGTTCTCCTTCTCAGTCTCGCTCTTGCTCGCTCTCCTTCTAAGTCTCGCTCTTGCTAGATCTCCTTCACAGTCTCACTCTTGGGTGCACTCCTTCTCAGTCTCGCTTTTGCTCATTCGCCTTCTCAGTCTCGCCCCTGCTCACTCTACTTCTCTGTCTCACTCCTGCTTGCTCTCCTTCTCAGTCTCGCTCTTGGGCACTCTCCTTCTCAGTCTTGCTGCTGCCCGCTCTCATTCTCAGTCTCGCTCTTGCTCGCTCTACTTCTCAGTCTCGCTCTTGCTCGCTCTCCTTCTCAGTCTCGCTCTTGCTCGCTCCCCTTCTCAGTCTCACTCTCCTTCTCAGTCTCGCTCTTGCTCGCTCTCCTTCTCAGTCTCGCTCTTGCTCGCTCCCCTTCTCAGTCTCACTCTCCTTCTCAGTCTCGCTATTGCTCGCTCTCTTTCTCAGTCTCGCTCCTGCTCGCTCTCTTTCTCCGTCTTGCTCTTGCGCGCTCTCCTTCTCAGTCTTGCTCTTGCTCGCTCTCCTTCTCAGTCTCGCTCTTGCTCGCTCTCCGTCTCAGTCTCGCTCCGGCTCGCTCTCCTTCTCAGTCTCGCTCTTGCTCGCTCTCCTTCCCAGTCTCGCTCTTGCTCGCTCTCCTTCACAGTCTCTCGCTTGCTCGCTCTCTTTCTCAGTCTCGCTCTTGCTCGCACTCGTTCTCAGTCTTGCTCTTGCTCGCTCTCCTTCTCAGTCTCACTCTCCTTCTCAGTCTCGCTCTTGCTCGCTCTCCTTCTCAGTCTCGCTCTTCCTCACTCTCCTTCTCAGTCTCGCTCTCCTTCTCAGTCTCGCTCTTGCTCGCTCTACTTCTCAGTCTCGATCTTGCTCGCTCTCCTTTTCAGTATTGCTCTTGATCGCTCTCCTTCACAGTCTCACTCCTGCTTGCTCTCTTTCTGAGTCTCGCTCTTGCTTGCTATACATTTCAGTCTCAAACTTGGGCGCTCTCCTTCTCAGTCTCGCTCTCACTCATTCTCCTTCTCAGTCTCATTATTGCATGCTCTCCTTCTCAGTCTCGCTCTTGCATGCTCACCTTCGCAGTCTCGCTCTCGCTCGCTCTCCTCAGTCTCGTTATTGCACGCTCTCCTCAGTCTCGCTCTTGCTCGCTCTCCTTCCCAGTCTCGCTCTTGCTCGCTCTCCTTCACAGTCTCTCGCTTGCTCGCTCTCTTTCTCAGTCTCGCTCTTGCTCGCACTCGTTCTCAGTCTTGCTCTTGCTCGCTCTCCTTCTCAGTCTCACTCTCCTTCTCAGTCTCGCTCTTGCTCGCTCTCCTTCTCAGTCTCGCTCTTCCTCACTCTCCTTCTCAGTCTCGCTCTCCTTCTCAGTCTCGCTCTTGCTCGCTCTACTTCTCAGTCTCGATCTTGCTCGCTCTCCTTTTCAGTATTGCTCTTGATCGCTCTCCTTCACAGTCTCACTCCTGCTTGCTCTCTTTCTGAGTCTCGCTCTTGCTTGCTATACATTTCAGTCTCAAACTTGGGCACTCTCCTTCACAGTCTCGCTCTCACTCATTCTCCTTCTCAGTCTCATTATTGCATGCTCTCCTTCTCAGTCTCGCTCTTGCATGCTCACCTTCGCAGTCTCGCTCTCGCTCGCTCTCCTCAGTCTCGTTATTGCACGCTCTCCTCAGTCTCGCTCTTGCTCTCTCTCCTTCTCAGTCTCTCTCTTGCTCGCTCTCTTTCTCAGTCTCACTCTTGCTCGCTCTCCTTCTCAGTCTCACTCTTGCTTGCTCTACTTCTCAGTCTCAATCTTGCTCGCTCTCCTTTTCAGTATCGCTCTTGATCGCTCTCCTTCTCAGTCTCGCTCCTGCTTGCTCTCTTTCTGAGTCTCACTCTTGCTCGCTCTCCATTTCAGTCTCAATCTTGGGCGCTCTACTTCTCAGTCTCGCTCTCACTCATTCTCCTTCTCAGTCTCATTATGGCATGCTCTCCTTCTCAGTCTCCGTCTTCCTCGCTCTCCTTCTCAGTCCTGCTCTTGCTCGCTCTCCTTCTCAGACTCTCTCTTGCTCTCACTCCTTCTCAGTCTTGCTCTTGCTCGCTCTCCTTCTCAGTCTCGCTCTCCTTCTCAGTCTCGCTCTTGCTTGCTCTCCTTCTCAGTCTCGATCCTGCTCGCTCTCCTTTTCAGTATCGCTCTTTCTCGCTCTCCTTCTCAGTCTCTCTCTTGCTCGCTCTCTTTCTGTCTTGCTCTTGCTCGGTCTCCTTCTCAGTCTTGCTCTCCTTCTCAGTCTCGCTCTTGCTCGTTCTCCTTCTCAGTCTCGCTCTTGCTCGCTCTCCTTCTAAGGCTCGCTCTTGCTAGATCTCCTTCACAGTCTCACTCTTGGGTGCACTCCTTCTCAGTCTCGCTTTTGCTCATTCGCCTTCTCAGTCTCGCCCCTGCTCGCTCTCCTTCTCAGTCTCGCTCCTGCTCGCTCTCCTTCTCAGTCACGCTCTTGAGCGCTCTCCTTCTGTCTCGCTCTTGCTTGCACTCCTTCTCAGTCTCGCTCTTGCTCGTTCTCCTTCTCAGTCTCGCTCTTGCTCGCTCTCCTTCTAAGTCTCGCTCTTGCTAGATCTCCTTCACAGTCTCACTCTTGGGTGCACTCCTTCTCAGTCTCGCTTTTGCTCATTCGCCTTCTCAGTCTCGCCCCTGCTCGCTCTACTTCTCTGTCTCACTCCTGCTTGCTCTCCTTCTCAGTCTCGCTCTTGGGCACTCTCCTTCTCAGTCTCGCTGCTGCCCGCTCTCATTCTCAGTCTCGCTCTTGCTCGCTCTACTTCTCAGTCTCGCTCTTGCTCGCTCTCCTTCTCAGTCTCGCTCTTGCTCGCTCCCCTTCTCAGTCTCACTCTCCTTCTCAGTCTCGCTCTTGCTCGCTCTCCTTCTCAGTCTCGCTCTTGCTCGCTCCCCTTCTCAGTCTCACTCTCCTTCTCAGTCTCGCTATTGCTCGCTCTCTTTCTCAGTCTCACTCTTGCTTGCTCTACTTCTCAGTCTCAATCTTGCTCGCTCTCCTTTTCAGTATCGCTCTTGATCGCTCTCCTTCTCAGTCTCGCTCCTGCTTGCTCTCTTTCTGAGTCTCACTCTTGCTCGCTCTCCATTTCAGTCTCAATCTTGGGCGCTCTACTTCTCAGTCTCGCTCTAACTCATTCTCCTTCTCAGTCTCATTATGGCATGCTCTCCTTCTCAGTCTCCGTCTTCCTCGCTCTCCTTCTCAGTCTCGCTCTTGCTCGCTCTCCTTCTCAGTCTCTCTCTTGCTCTCACTCCTTCTCAGTCTTGCTCTTGCTCGCTCTCCTTCTCAGTCTCGCTCTCCTTCTCAGTCTCGCTCTTGCTTGCTCTCCTTCTCAGTCTCGATCCTGCTCGCTCTCCTTTTCAGTATCGCTCTTTCTCGCTCTCCTTCTCAGTCTCTCTCTTGCTCGCTCTCTTTCTGTCTTGCTCTTGCTCGGTCTCCTTCTCAGTCTCGCTCTTGCTCGCTCTCCTTCTCAGTCTCGCTCTCCTTCTCGGTCTCACTCTTGCTTGCTCTACTTCTCAGTCTCCGTCTTCCTCGCTCTCCTTCTCAGTCTCGCTCTGGCTCGCTCTCCTTCTCAGTCTCTCTCTTGCTCTCACTCCTTCTCAGTCTTGCTCTTGCTCGCTCTCCTTCTCAGTCTCGCTCTCCTTCTCAGTCTTGCTCTTGCTTGCTCTCCTTCTCAGTCTCGATCCTGCTCGCTCTCCTTTTCAGTATCGCTCTTTCTCGCTCTCCTTCTCAGTCTCTCTCTTGCTCGCTCTCTTTCTGTCTTGCTCTTGCTCGGTCTCCTTCTCAGTCTCGCTCTTGCTCGCTCTCCTTCTAAGTCTCGCTCTTGCTAGATCTCCTTCACAGTCTCACTCTTGGGTGCACTCCTTCTCAGTCTCGCTTTTGCTCATTCGCCTTCTCAGTCTCGCCCCTGCTCGTTCTCCTTCTCAGTCTCGCTCCTGCTCGCTCTCCTTCTCAGTCACACTCTTGAGCGCTCTCCTTCTGTCTCGCTCTTGCTTGCACTCCTTCTTAGTCTCGCTCTTGCTCGTTCTCCTTCTCAGTCTCGCTCTTGCTCGCTCTCCTTCTAAGTCTCGCTCTTGCTAGATCTCCTTCACAGTCTCACTCTTGGGTGCACTCCTTCTCAGTCTCGCTTTTGCTCATTCGCCTTCTCAGTCTCGCCCCTGCTCACTCTACTTCTCTGTCTCACTCCTGCTTGCTCTCCTTCTCAGTCTCGCTCTTGGGCACTCTCCTTCTCAGTCTTGCTGCTGCCCGCTCTCATTCTCAGTCTCGCTCTTGCTCGCTCTACTTCTCAGTCTCGCTCTTGCTCGCTCTCCTTCTCAGTCTCGCTCTTGCTCGCTCCCCTTCTCAGTCTCACTCTCCTTCTCAGTCTCGCTCTTGCTCGCTCTCCTTCTCAGTCTCGCTCTTGCTCGCTCCCCTTCTCAGTCTCACTCTCCTTCTCAGTCTCGCTATTGCTCGCTCTCTTTCTCAGTCTCGCTCCTGCTCGCTCTCTTTCTCCGTCTTGCTCTTGCGCGCTCTCCTTCTCAGTCTTGCTCTTGCTCGCTCTCCTTCTCAGTCTCGCTCTTGCTCGCTCTCCGTCTCAGTCTCGCTCCGGCTCGCTCTCCTTCTCAGTCTCGCTCTTGCTCGCTCTCCTTCCCAGTCTCGCTCTTGCTCGCTCTCCTTCACAGTCTCTCGCTTGCTCGCTCTCTTTCTCAGTCTCGCTCTTGCTCGCACTCGTTCTCAGTCTTGCTCTTGCTCGCTCT
Source organism: Carcharodon carcharias (assembly GCF_017639515.1). Lineage (NCBI taxonomy): Eukaryota > Metazoa > Chordata > Chondrichthyes > Lamniformes > Lamnidae > Carcharodon > Carcharodon carcharias. Next base: position 19,877,016 of record NC_054507.1, on the reverse strand, counting down.
CCTTCTCAGTCTCACTCTCCTTCTCAGTCTCGCTCTTGCTCGCTCTCCTTCTCAGTCTCGCTCTTCCTCACTCTCCTTCTCAGTCTCGCTCTCCTTCTCAGTCTCGCTCTTGCTCGCTCTACTTCTCAGTCTCGATCTTGCTCGCTCTCCTTTTCAGTATTGCTCTTGATCGCTCTCCTTCACAGTCTCACTCCTGCTTGCTCTCTTTCTGAGTCTCGCTCTTGCTTGCTATACATTTCAGTCTCAAACTTGGGCGCTCTCCTTCTCAGTCTCGCTCTCACTCATTCTCCTTCTCAGTCTCATTATTGCATGCTCTCCTTCTCAGTCTCGCTCTTGCATGCTCACCTTCGCAGTCTCGCTCTCGCTCGCTCTCCTCAGTCTCGTTATTGCACGCTCTCCTCAGTCTCGCTCTTGCTCGCTCTCCTTCCCAGTCTCGCTCTTGCTCGCTCTCCTTCACAGTCTCTCGCTTGCTCGCTCTCTTTCTCAGTCTCGCTCTTGCTCGCACTCGTTCTCAGTCTTGCTCTTGCTCGCTCTCCTTCTCAGTCTCACTCTCCTTCTCAGTCTCGCTCTTGCTCGCTCTCCTTCTCAGTCTCGCTCTTCCTCACTCTCCTTCTCAGTCTCGCTCTCCTTCTCAGTCTCGCTCTTGCTCGCTCTACTTCTCAGTCTCGATCTTGCTCGCTCTCCTTTTCAGTATTGCTCTTGATCGCTCTCCTTCACAGTCTCACTCCTGCTTGCTCTCTTTCTGAGTCTCGCTCTTGCTTGCTATACATTTCAGTCTCAAACTTGGGCACTCTCCTTCACAGTCTCGCTCTCACTCATTCTCCTTCTCAGTCTCATTATTGCATGCTCTCCTTCTCAGTCTCGCTCTTGCATGCTCACCTTCGCAGTCTCGCTCTCGCTCGCTCTCCTCAGTCTCGTTATTGCACGCTCTCCTCAGTCTCGCTCTTGCTCTCTCTCCTTCTCAGTCTCTCTCTTGCTCGCTCTCTTTCTCAGTCTCACTCTTGCTCGCTCTCCTTCTCAGTCTCACTCTTGCTTGCTCTACTTCTCAGTCTCAATCTTGCTCGCTCTCCTTTTCAGTATCGCTCTTGATCGCTCTCCTTCTCAGTCTCGCTCCTGCTTGCTCTCTTTCTGAGTCTCACTCTTGCTCGCTCTCCATTTCAGTCTCAATCTTGGGCGCTCTACTTCTCAGTCTCGCTCTCACTCATTCTCCTTCTCAGTCTCATTATGGCATGCTCTCTTTCTCAGTCTCCGTCTTCCTCGCTCTCCTTCTCAGTCTCGCTCTGGCTCGCTCTCCTTCTCAGTCTCTCTCTTGCTCTCACTCCTTCTCAGTCTTGCTCTTGCTCGCTCTCCTTCTCAGTCTCGCTCTCCTTCTCAGTCTCGCTCTTGCTTGCTCTCCTTCTCAGTCTCGATCCTGCTCGCTCTCCTTTTCAGTATCGCTCTTTCTCGCTCTCCTTCTCAGTCTCTCTCTTGCTCGCTCTCTTTCTGTCTTGCTCTTGCTCGGTCTCCTTCTCAGTCTCGCTCTTGCTCGCTCTCCTTCTCAGTATCGCTCTCCTTCTCGGTCTCACTCTTGCTTCCTCTACTTCTCAGTCTCCGTCTTCCTCGCTCTCCTTCTCAGTCTCGCTCTGGCTCGCTCTCCTTCTCAGTCTCCCTCTCCTTCTCGGTCTCACTCTTGCTTGCTCTACTTCTCAGTCTCCGTCTTCCTCGCTCTCCTTCTCAGTCTCGCTCTGGCTCGCTCTCCTTCTCAGTCTCTCTCTTGCTCTCACTCCTTCTCAGTCTTGCTCTTGCTCGCTCTCCTTCTCAGTCTCGCTCTCCTTCTCAGTCTCGCTCTTGCTTGCTCTCCTTCTCAGTCTCGATCCTGCTCGCTCTCCTTTTCAGTATCGCTCTTTCTCGCTCTCCTTCTCAGTCTCTCTCTTGCTCGCTCTCTTTCTGTCTTGCTCTTGCTCGGTCTCCTTCTCAGTCTCGCTCTTGCTCGCTCTCCTTCTCAGTCTCGCTCTCCTTCTCAGTCTCGCTCTTGCTCGTTCTCCTTCTCAGTCTCGCTCTTGCTCGCTCTCCTTCTAAGTCTCGCTCTTGCTAGATCTCCATCACAGTCTCACTCTTGGGTGCACTCCTTCTCAGTCTCGCTTTTGCTCATTCGCCTTCTCAGTCTCGCCCCTGCTTGCTCTCCTTCTCAGTTTCGCTCCTGCTCGCTCTCCTTCTCAGTCACGCTCTTGAGCGCTCTCCTTCTGTCTCGCTCTTGCTTGCACTCCTTCTCAGTCTTGCTCTTGCTCGCTCTACTTCTCTGTCTCACTCCTGCTCGCTCTCCTTCTAAGTCTTGCTCTTGGGCACTCTCTTTCTCAGTCTCGCTGCTGCCCGCTCTCATTCTCAGTCTCGCTCTTGCTCGCTCTACTTCTCAGTCTCGCTCTTGCACGCTCTCCATCTCAGTCTCGCTCTCGCTCGCTCTCTTCAGTCTCACTATTGCATGCTCTCCTTCTCAGTCTCGCTCTTGCTCGCTCTACTTCTCAGTCTCGCTCTTGCTCGCTCTTTCTCAGTCTCGCTCTTGCTCGCTCTCCATCTCAGTCTCACTCTCCTTCTCAGTCTCGCAATTGCTCGCTCTCTTTCTCAGTCTCGCTCCTGCTCGCTCTCCTTCTCCACCTTGCTCTTGCTCGCTCTCCTTCTCAGTCTCGATATTGCTCGCTCTCCTTCTCAGTCTCGCTCCTGCTCACTCTCCTTCTCAGTCTCGCTCCTGCTCACTCTCATTCTCAGTCTCCCTCCTGCTCGCTCTCCTACTCAGTCTCGCTCTTGCTCACTCTCCTTCTCAGTTTCGCTCTCGCTCGCTCTCCTCAGTCTCGTTATTGCACGCTCTCCTCAGTCTCGCTCTTGCTCTCTCTCCTTCTCAGTCTCTCTCTTGCTCGCTCTCTTTCTCAGTCTCACTCTTGCTCGCACTCCTTCTCAGTCTTGCTCTTGCTCGCTCTCCTTCTCAGTCTCCCTCTCCTTCTCGGTCTCACTCTTGCTTGCTCTACTTCTCAGTCTCCGTCTTCCTCGCTCTCCTTCTCAGTCTCGCTCTGGCTCGCTCTCCTTCTCAGTCTCTCTCTTGCTCTCACTCCTTCTCAGTCTTGCTCTTGCTCGCTCTCCTTCTCAGTCTCGCTCTCCTTCTCAGTCTCGCTCTTGCTTGCTCTCCTTCTTAGTCTCGATCCTGCTCGCTCTTCTTTTCAGTATCGCTCTTTCTCGCTCTCCTTCTCAGTCTCTCTCTTGCTCGCTCTCTTTCTGTCTTGCTCTTGCTCGGTCTCCTTCTCAGTCTCGCTCTTGCTCGCTCTCCTTCTCAGTCTCGCTCTCCTTCTCAGTCTCGCTCTTGCTCGTTCTCCTTCTCAGTCTCGCTCTTGCTCGCTCTCCTTCTAAGTCTCGCTCTTGCTAGATCTCCTTCACAGTCTCACTCTTGGGTGCACTCCTTCTCAGTCTCGCTTTTGCTCATTCGCCTTCTCAGTCTCGCCCCTGCTTGCTCTCCTTCTCAGTTTCGCTCCTGCTCGCTCTCCTTCAAGTCACGCTCTTGAGCGCTCTCCTTCTGTCTCGCTCTTGCTTGCACTCCTTCTCAGTCTCGCTCTTGATCGTTCTCCTTCTCAGTCTCGCTCTTGCTCGCTCTCCTTCTAAGTCTCGCTCTTGCTAGATCTCCTTCACAGTCTCACTCTTGGGTGCACTCGTTCTCAGTCTCGCTTTTGCTCATTCGCCTTCTCAGTCTCGCCCCTGCTCGCTCTACTTCTCTGTCTCACTCCTGCTTGCTCTCCTTCTCAGTCTCGCTCTTGGGCACTCTCCTTCTCAGTCACGCTGCTGCTCGCTCTCTTTCTCAGTCTCGCTCTTGCTCGCTCTCCATCTCAGTCTCACTCTCCTTCTCAGTCTCGCAATTGCTCGCTCTCTTTCTCAGTCTCGCTCCTGCTCGCTCTCCTTCTCCGTCTTGCTCTTGCTCGCTCTCCTTCTCAGTCTCGATATTGCTCGCTCTCCTTCTCAGTCTCGCTCCTGCTCACTCTCCTTCTCAGTCTCATTATTGCATGCTCTCCTTCTCAGTCTCGCTCTTGCATGCTCACCTTCGCAGTCTCGCTCTCGCTCGCTCTCCTCAGTCTCGTTATTGCACGCTCTCCTCAGTCTCGCTCTTGCTCTCTCTCCTTCTCAGTCTCTCTCTTGCTCGCTCTCTTTCTCAGTCTCACTCTTGCTCGCTCTCCTTCTCAGTCTCACTCTTGCTTGCTCTACTTCTCAGTCTCAATCTTGCTCGCTCTCCTTTTCAGTATCGCTCTTGATCGCTCTCCTTCTCAGTCTCGCTCCTGCTTGCTCTCTTTCTGAGTCTCACTCTTGCTCGCTCTCCATTTCAGTCTCAATCTTGGGCGCTCTACTTCTCAGTCTCGCTCTAACTCATTCTCCTTCTCAGTCTCATTATGGCATGCTCTCCTTCTCAGTCTCCGTCTTCCTCGCTCTCCTTCTCAGTCTCGCTCTTGCTCGCTCTCCTTCTCAGTCTCTCTCTTGCTCTCACTCCTTCTCAGTCTTGCTCTTGCTCGCTCTCCTTCTCAGTCTCGCTCTCCTTCTCAGTCTCGCTCTTGCTTGCTCTCCTTCTCAGTCTCGATCCTGCTCGCTCTCCTTTTCAGTATCGCTCTTTCTCGCTCTCCTTCTCAGTCTCTCTCTTGCTCGCTCTCTTTCTGTCTTGCTCTTGCTCGGTCTCCTTCTCAGTCTCGCTCTTGCTCGCTCTCCTTCTCAGTCTCGCTCTCCTTCTCGGTCTCACTCTTGCTTGCTCTACTTCTCAGTCTCCGTCTTCCTCGCTCTCCTTCTCAGTCTCGCTCTGGCTCGCTCTCCTTCTCAGTCTCTCTCTTGCTCTCACTCCTTCTCAGTCTTGCTCTTGCTCGCTCTCCTTCTCAGTCTCGCTCTCCTTCTCAGTCTTGCTCTTGCTTGCTCTCCTTCTCAGTCTCGATCCTGCTCGCTCTCCTTTTCAGTATCGCTCTTTCTCGCTCTCCTTCTCAGTCTCTCTCTTGCTCGCTCTCTTTCTGTCTTGCTCTTGCTCGGTCTCCTTCTCAGTCTCGCTCTTGCTCGCTCTCCTTCTAAGTCTCGCTCTTGCTAGATCTCCTTCACAGTCTCACTCTTGGGTGCACTCCTTCTCAGTCTCGCTTTTGCTCATTCGCCTTCTCAGTCTCACCCCTGCTCGCTCTCCTTCTCAGTCTCGCTCCTGCTCGCTCTCCTTCTCAGTCACACTCTTGAGCGCTCTCCTTCTGTCTCGCTCTTGCTTGCACTCCTTCTTAGTCTCGCTCTTGCTCGTTCTCCTTCTCAGTCTCGCTCTTGCTCGCTCTCCTTCTAAGTCTCGCTCTTGCTAGATCTCCTTCACAGTCTCACTCTTGGGTGCACTCCTTCTCAGTCTCGCTTTTGCTCATTCGCCTTCTCAGTCTCGCCCCTGCTCGCTCTACTTCTCTGTCTCACTCCTGCTTGCTCTCCTTCTCAGTCTCGCTCTTGGGCACTCTCCTTCTCAGTCTTGCTGCTGCCCGCTCTCATTCTCAGTCTCGCTCTTGCTCGCTCTACTTCTCAGTCTCGCTCTTGCTCGCTCTCCTTCTCAGTCTCGCTCTTGCTCGCTCCCCTTCTCAGTCTCACTCTCCTTCTCAGTCTCGCTCTTGCTCGCTCTCCTTCTCAGTCTCGCTCTTGCTCGCTCCCCTTCTCAGTCTCACTCTCCTTCTCAGTCTCGCTATTGCTCGCTCTCTTTCTCAGTCTCGCTCCTGCTCGCTCTCTTTCTCCGTCTTGCTCTTGCGCGCTCTCCTTCTCAGTCTTGCTCTTGCTCGCTCTCCTTCTCAGTCTCGCTCTTGCTCGCTCTCCGTCTCAGTCTCGCTCCGGCTCGCTCTCCTTCTCAGTCTCGCTCTTGCTCGCTCTCCTTCCCAGTCTCGCTCTTGCTCGCTCTCCTTCACAGTCTCTCGCTTGCTCGCTCTCTTTCTCAGTCTCGCTCTTGCTCGCACTCGTTCTCAGTCTTGCTCTTGCTCGCTCTCCTTCTCAGTCTCACTCTCCTTCTCAGTCTCGCTCTTGCTCGCTCTCCTTCTCAGTCTCGCTCTTCCTCACTCTCCTTCTCAGTCTCGCTCTCCTTCTCAGTCTCGCTCTTGCTCGCTCTACTTCTCAGTCTCGATCTTGCTCGCTCTCCTTTTCAGTATTGCTCTTGATCGCTCTCCTTCACAGTCTCACTCCTGCTTGCTCTCTTTCTGAGTCTCGCTCTTGCTTGCTATACATTTCAGTCTCAAACTTGGGCGCTCTCCTTCTCAGTCTCGCTCTCACTCATTCTCCTTCTCAGTCTCATTATTGCATGCTCTCCTTCTCAGTCTCGCTCTTGCATGCTCACCTTCGCAGTCTCGCTCTCGCTCGCTCTCCTCAGTCTCGTTATTGCACGCTCTCCTCAGTCTCGCTCTTGCTCGCTCTCCTTCCCAGTCTCGCTCTTGCTCGCTCTCCTTCACAGTCTCTCGCTTGCTCGCTCTCTTTCTCAGTCTCGCTCTTGCTCGCACTCGTTCTCAGTCTTGCTCTTGCTCGCTCTCCTTCTCAGTCTCACTCTCCTTCTCAGTCTCGCTCTTGCTCGCTCTCCTTCTCAGTCTCGCTCTTCCTCACTCTCCTTCTCAGTCTCGCTCTCCTTCTCAGTCTCGCTCTTGCTCGCTCTACTTCTCAGTCTCGATCTTGCTCGCTCTCCTTTTCAGTATTGCTCTTGATCGCTCTCCTTCACAGTCTCACTCCTGCTTGCTCTCTTTCTGAGTCTCGCTCTTGCTTGCTATACATTTCAGTCTCAAACTTGGGCACTCTCCTTCACAGTCTCGCTCTCACTCATTCTCCTTCTCAGTCTCATTATTGCATGCTCTCCTTCTCAGTCTCGCTCTTGCATGCTCACCTTCGCAGTCTCGCTCTCGCTCGCTCTCCTCAGTCTCGTTATTGCACGCTCTCCTCAGTCTCGCTCTTGCTCTCTCTCCTTCTCAGTCTCTCTCTTGCTCGCTCTCTTTCTCAGTCTCACTCTTGCTCGCTCTCCTTCTCAGTCTCACTCTTGCTTGCTCTACTTCTCAGTCTCAATCTTGCTCGCTCTCCTTTTCAGTATCGCTCTTGATCGCTCTCCTTCTCAGTCTCGCTCCTGCTTGCTCTCTTTCTGAGTCTCACTCTTGCTCGCTCTCCATTTCAGTCTCAATCTTGGGCGCTCTACTTCTCAGTCTCGCTCTCACTCATTCTCCTTCTCAGTCTCATTATGGCATGCTCTCTTTCTCAGTCTCCGTCTTCCTCGCTCTCCTTCTCAGTCTCGCTCTGGCTCGCTCTCCTTCTCAGTCTCTCTCTTGCTCTCACTCCTTCTCAGTCTTGCTCTTGCTCGCTCTCCTTCTCAGTCTCGCTCTCCTTCTCAGTCTCGCTCTTGCTTGCTCTCCTTCTCAGTCTCGATCCTGCTCGCTCTCCTTTTCAGTATCGCTCTTTCTCGCTCTCCTTCTCAGTCTCTCTCTTGCTCGCTCTCTTTCTGTCTTGCTCTTGCTCGGTCTCCTTCTCAGTCTCGCTCTTGCTCGCTCTCCTTCTCAGTCTCGCTCTCCTTCTCGGTCTCACTCTTGCTTGCTCTACTTCTCAGTCTCCGTCTTCCTCGCTCTCCTTCTCAGTCTCGCTCTGGCTCGCTCTCCTTCTCAGTCTCCCTCTCCTTCTCGTTCTCACTCTTGCTTGCTCTACTTCTCAGTCTCCGTCTTCCTCGCTCTCCTTCTCAGTCTCGCTCTGGCTCGCTCTCCTTCTCAGTCTCTCTCTTGCTCTCACTCCTTCTCAGTCTTGCTCTTGCTCGCTCTCCTTCTCAGTCTCGCTCTCCTTCTCAGTCTCGCTCTTGCTTGCTCTCCTTCTCAGTCTCGATCCTGCTCGCTCTCCTTTTCAGTATCGCTCTTTCTCGCTCTCCTTCTCAGTCTCTCTCTTGCTCGCTCTCTTTCTGTCTTGCTCTTGCTCGGTCTCCTTCTCAGTCTCGCTCTTGCTCGCTCTCCTTCTCAGTCTCGCTCTCCTTCTCAGTCTCGCTCTTGCTCGTTCTCCTTCTCAGTCTCGCTCTTGCTCGCTCTCCTTCTAAGTCTCGCTCTTGCTAGATCTCCATCACAGTCTCACTCTTGGGTGCACTCCTTCTCAGTCTCGCTTTTGCTCATTCGCCTTCTCAGTCTCGCCCCTGCTTGCTCTCCTTCTCAGTTTCGCTCCTGCTCGCTCTCCTTCTCAGTCACGCTCTTGAGCGCTCTCCTTCTGTCTCGCTCTTGCTTGCACTCCTTCTCAGTCTTGCTCTTGCTCGCTCTACTTCTCTGTCTCACTCCTGCTCGCTCTCCTTCTAAGTCTTGCTCTTGGGCACTCTCTTTCTCAGTCTCGCTGCTGCCCGCTCTCATTCTCAGTCTCGCTCTTGCTCGCTCTACTTCTCAGTCTCGCTCTTGCACGCTCTCCATCTCAGTCTCGCTCTCGCTCGCTCTCTTCAGTCTCACTATTGCATGCTCTCCTTCTCAGTCTCGCTCTTGCTCGCTCTACTTCTCAGTCTCGCTCTTGCTCGCTCTTTCTCAGTCTCGCTCTTGCTCGCTCTCCATCTCAGTCTCACTCTCCTTCTCAGTCTCGCAATTGCTCGCTCTCTTTCTCAGTCTCGCTCCTGCTCGCTCTCCTTCTCCACCTTGCTCTTGCTCGCTCTCCTTCTCAGTCTCGATATTGCTCGCTCTCCTTCTCAGTCTCGCTCCTGCTCACTCTCCTTCTCAGTCTCGCTCCTGCTCACTCTCATTCTCAGTCTCCCTCCTGCTCGCTCTCCTACTCAGTCTCGCTCTTGCTCACTCTCCTTCTCAGTTTCGCTCTCGCTCGCTCTCCTCAGTCTCGTTATTGCACGCTCTCCTCAGTCTCGCTCTTGCTCTCTCTCCTTCTCAGTCTCTCTCTTGCTCGCTCTCTTTCTCAGTCTCACTCTTGCTCGCACTCCTTCTCAGTCTTGCTCTTGCTCGCTCTCCTTCTCAGTCTCCCTCTCCTTCTCGGTCTCACTCTTGCTTGCTCTACTTCTCAGTCTCCGTCTTCCTCGCTCTCCTTCTCAGTCTCGCTCTGGCTCGCTCTCCTTCTCAGTCTCTCTCTTGCTCTCACTCCTTCTCAGTCTTGCTCTTGCTCGCTCTCCTTCTCAGTCTCGCTCTCCTTCTCAGTCTCGCTCTTGCTTGCTCTCCTTCTTAGTCTCGATCCTGCTCGCTCTTCTTTTCAGTATCGCTCTTTCTCGCTCTCCTTCTCAGTCTCTCTCTTGCTCGCTCTCTTTCTGTCTTGCTCTTGCTCGGTCTCCTTCTCAGTCTCGCTCTCCTTCTCAGTCTCGCTCTTGCTCGTTCTCCTTCTCAGTCTCTCTCTTGCTCGCTCTCTTTCTGTCTTGCTCTTGCTCGGTCTCCTTCTCAGTCTCGCTCTTGCTCGCTCTCCTTCTCAGTCTCGCTCTCCTTCTCAGTCTCGCTCTTGCTCGTTCTCCTTCTCAGTCTCGCTCTTGCTCGCTCTCCTTCTAAGTCTCGCTCTTGCTAGATCTCCTTCACAGTCTCACTCTTGGGTGCACTCCTTCTCAGTCTCGCTTTTGCTCATTCGCCTTCTCAGTCTCACCCCTGCTTGCTCTCCTTCTCAGTTTCGCTCCTGCTCGCTCTCCTTCAAGTCACGCTCTTGAGCGCTCTCCTTCTGTCTCGCTCTTGCTTGCACTCCTTCTCAGTCTCGCTCTTGATCGTTCTCCTTCTCAGTCTCGCTCTTGCTCGCTCTCCTTCTAAGTCTCGCTCTTGCTAGATCTCCTTCACAGTCTCACTCTTGGGTGCACTCGTTCTCAGTCTCGCTTTTGCTCATTCGCCTTCTCAGTCTCGCCCCTGCTCGCTCTACTTCTCTGTCTCACTCCTGCTTGCTCTCCTTCTCAGTCTCGCTCTTGGGCACTCTCCTTCTCAGTCACGCTGCTGCTCGCTCTCTTTCTCAGTCTCGCTCTTGCTCGCTCTCCATCTCAGTCTCACTCTCCTTCTCAGTCTCGCAATTGCTCGCTCTCTTTCTCAGTCTCGCTCCTGCTCGCTCTCCTTCTCCGTCTTGCTCTTGCTCGCTCTCCTTCTCAGTCTCGATATTGCTCGCTCTCCTTCTCAGTCTCGCTCCTGCTCACTCTCCTTCTCAGTCTCGCTCCTGCTCACTCTCATTCTCAGTCTCCCTCCTGCTCGCTCTCCTACTCAGTCTCGCTCTTGCTCACTCTCCTTCTCAGTCTCGCTCTCGCTCGCTCTCCTCAGTCTCGTTATTGCACGCTCTCCTCAGTCTCGCTCTTGCTCTCTCTCCTTCTCAGTCTCTCTCTTGCTCGCTCTCTTTCTCAGTCTCACTCTTGCTCGCACTCCTTCTCAGTCTTGCTCTTGCTCGCTCTCCTTCTCAGTCTCGCTCTCCTTCTCAGTCTCACTCTTGCTTGCTCTACTTCTCAGTCTCAATCTTGCTCGCTCTCCTTTTCAGTATCGCTCTTGATCGCTCACCTTCTCAGTCTCGCTCCTGCTTGCTCTCTTTCTGAGTCTCACTCTTGCTCGCTCTCCATTTCAGTCTCAATCTTGGGCGCTCTACTTCTCAGTCTCGCTCTCACTCATTCTCCTTCTCAGTCTCATTATTGCATGCTCTCCTTCTCAGTCTCCGTCTTCCTCGCTCTCCTTCTCAGTCCTGCTCTTGCTCGCTCTCCTTCTCAGACTCTCTCTTGCTCTCACTCCTTCTCAGTCTTGCTCTTGCTCGCTCTCCTTCTCAGTCTCGCTCTCCTTCTCAGTCTCGCTCTTGCTTGCTCTCCTTCTCAGTCTCGATCCTGCTCGCTCTCCTTTTCAGTATCGCTCTTTCTCGCTCTCCTTCTCAGTCTCTCTCTTGCTCGCTCTCTTTCTGTCTTGCTCTTGCTCGGTCTCCTTCTCAGTCTTGCTCTCCTTCTCAGTCTCGCTCTTGCTCGTTCTCCTTCTCAGTCTCGCTCTTGCTCGCTCTCCTTCTAAGTCTCGCTCTTGCTAGATCTCCTTCACAGTCTCACTCTTGGGTGCACTCCTTCTCAGTCTCGCTTTTGCTCATTCGCCTTCTCAGTCTCGCCCCTGCTCCATCTCCTTCTCAGTTTCGCTCCTGCTCGCTCTCCTTCTCAGTCACGCTCTTGAGCGCTCTCCTTCTGTCTCGCTCTTGCTTGCACTCCTTCTCAGTCTCGCTCTTGCTCGTTCTCCTTCTCAGTCTCGCTCTTGCTCGCTCTCCTTCTAAGTCTCGCTCTTGCTAGATCTCCTTCACAGTCTCACTCTTGGGTGCACTCCTTCTCAGTCTCGCTTTTGCTCATTCGCCTTCTCAGTCTCGCCCCTGCTCGCTCTACTTCTCTGTCTCACTCCTGCTTGCTCTCCTTCTCAGTCTCGCTCTTGGGCACTCTCCTTCTCAGTCTCGCTGCTGCCCGCTCTCATTCTCAGTCTTGCTCTTGCTCGCTCTACTTCTCAGTCTCGCTCTTGCTCGCTCTCCTTCTCAGTATTGCTCCTGCTCGCCCTTCTTCTCAGTCTCGCTCTTGCACGCTCTCCATCTCAGTCTCGCTCTCGCTCGCTCTCTTCAGTCTCACTACTGCATGCTCTCCTTCTCAGTCTCGCTCTTGCTCACTCTACTTCTCAGTCTCGCTCTTGCTCGCTCTCTTTCTCAGTCTCGCTCTTGCTCGCTCTCCATCTCAGTCTCACTCTCCTTCTCAGTCTCGCAATTGCTCGCTCTCTTTCTCAGTCTCGCTCCTGCTCGCTCTCCTTCTCCGTCTTGCTCTTGCTCGCTCTCCTTCTCAGTCTCGATATTGCTCGCTCTCCTTCTCAGTCTCGCTCCTGCTCACTCTCCTTCTCAGTCTCGCTCCTGCTCACTCTCATTCTCAGTCTCCCTCCTGCTCGCTCTCCTACTCAGTCTCGCTCTTGCTCACTCTCCTTCTCAGTCTCGCTCTCGCTCGCTCTCCTCAGTCTCGTTATTGCACGCTCTCCTCAGTCTCGCTCTTGCTCTCTCTCCTTCTCAGTCTCTCTCTTGCTCGCTCTCTTTCTCAGTCTCACTCTTGCTTGCTCTACTTCTCAGTCTCAATCTTGCTCGCTCTCCTTTTCAGTATCGCTCTTGATCGCTCTCCTTCTCAGTCTCGCTCCTGCTTGCTCTCTTTCTGAGTCTCACTCTTGCTCGCTCTCCATTTCAGTCTCAATCTTGGGCGCTCTACTTCTCAGTCTCGCTCTCACTCATTCTCCTTCTCAGTCTCATTATGGCATGCTCTCTTTCTCAGTCTCCGTCTTCCTCGCTCTCCTTCTCAGTCTCGCTCTGGCTCGCTCTCCTTCTCAGTCTCTCTCTTGCTCTCACTCCTTCTCAGTCTTGCTCTTGCTCGCTCTCCTTCTCAGTCTCGCTCTCCTTCTCAGTCTCGCTCTTGCTTGCTCTCCTTCTCAGTCTCGATCCTGCTCGCTCTCCTTTTCAGTATCGCTCTTTCTCGCTCTCCTTCTCAGTCTCTCTCTTGCTCGCTCTCTTTCTGTCTTGCTCTTGCTCGGTCTCCTTCTCAGTCTCGCTCTTGCTCGCTCTCCTTCTCAGTCTCGCTCTCCTTCTCGGTCTCACTCTTGCTTGCTCTACTTCTCAGTCTCCGTCTTCCTCGCTCTCCTTCTCAGTCTCGCTCTGGCTCGCTCTCCTTCTCAGTCTCCCTCTCCTTCTCGGTCTCACTCTTGCTTGCTCTACTTCTCAGTCTCCGTCTTCCTCGCTCTCCTTCTCAGTCTCGCTCTGGCTCGCTCTCCTTCTCAGTCTCTCTCTTGCTCTCACTCCTTCTCAGTCTTGCTCTTGCTCGCTCTCCTTCTCAGTCTCGCTCTCCTTCTCAGTCTCGCTCTTGCTTGCTCTCCTTCTCAGTCTCGATCCTGCTCGCTCTCCTTTTCAGTATCGCTCTTTCTCGCTCTCCTTCTCAGTCTCTCTCTTGCTCGCTCTCTTTCTGTCTTGCTCTTGCTCGGTCTCCTTCTCAGTCTCGCTCTTGCTCGTTCTCCTTCTCAGTCTCGCTCTTGCTCGCTCTCCTTCTAAGTCTCGCTCTTGCTAGATCTCCATCACAGTCTCACTCTTGGGTGCACTCCTTCTCAGTCTCGCTTTTGCTCATTCGCCTTCTCAGTCTCGCCCCTGCTTGCTCTCCTTCTCAGTTTCGCTCCTGCTCGCTCTCCTTCTCAGTCACGCTCTTGAGCGCTCTCCTTCTGTCTCGCTCTTGCTTGCACTCCTTCTCAGTCTTGCTCTTGCTCGCTCTACTTCTCTGTCTCACTCCTGCTCGCTCTCCTTCTAAGTCTTGCTCTTGGGCACTCTCTTTCTCAGTCTCGCTGCTGCCCGCTCTCATTCTCAGTCTCGCTCTTGCTCGCTCTACTTCTCAGTCTCGCTCTTGCACGCTCTCCATCTCAGTCTCGCTCTCGCTCGCTCTCTTCAGTCTCACTATTGCATGCTCTCCTTCTCAGTCTCGCTCTTGCTCGCTCTACTTCTCAGTCTCGCTCTTGCTCGCTCTTTCTCAGTCTCGCTCTTGCTCGCTCTCCATCTCAGTCTCACTCTCCTTCTCAGTCTCGCAATTGCTCGCTCTCTTTCTCAGTCTCGCTCCTGCTCGCTCTCCTTCTCCACCTTGCTCTTGCTCGCTCTCCTTCTCAGTCTCGATATTGCTCGCTCTCCTTCTCAGTCTCGCTCCTGCTCACTCTCCTTCTCAGTCTCGCTCCTGCTCACTCTCATTCTCAGTCTCCCTCCTGCTCGCTCTCCTACTCAGTCTCGCTCTTGCTCACTCTCCTTCTCAGTTTCGCTCTCGCTCGCTCTCCTCAGTCTCGTTATTGCACGCTCTCCTCAGTCTCGCTCTTGCTCTCTCTCCTTCTCAGTCTCTCTCTTGCTCGCTCTCTTTCTCAGTCTCACTCTTGCTCGCACTCCTTCTCAGTCTTGCTCTTGCTCGCTCTCCTTCTCAGTCTCCCTCTCCTTCTCGGTCTCACTCTTGCTTGCTCTACTTCTCAGTCTCCGTCTTCCTCGCTCTCCTTCTCAGTCTCGCTCTGGCTCGCTCTCCTTCTCAGTCTCTCTCTTGCTCTCACTCCTTCTCAGTCTTGCTCTTGCTCGCTCTCCTTCTCAGTCTCGCTCTCCTTCTCAGTCTCGCTCTTGCTTGCTCTCCTTCTTAGTCTCGATCCTGCTCGCTCTTCTTTTCAGTATCGCTCTTTCTCGCTCTCCTTCTCAGTCTCTCTCTTGCTCGCTCTCTTTCTGTCTTGCTCTTGCTCGGTCTCCTTCTCAGTCTCGCTCTTGCTCGCTCTCCTTCTCAGTCTCGCTCTCCTTCTCAGTCTCGCTCTTGCTCGTTCTCCTTCTCAGTCTCGCTCTTGCTCGCTCTCCTTCTAAGTCTCGCTCTTGCTAGATCTCCTTCACAGTCTCACTCTTGGGTGCACTCCTTCTCAGTCTCGCTTTTGCTCATTCGCCTTCTCAGTCTCACCCCTGCTTGCTCTCCTTCTCAGTTTCGCTCCTGCTCGCTCTCCTTCAAGTCACGCTCTTGAGCGCTCTCCTTCTGTCTCGCTCTTGCTTGCACTCCTTCTCAGTCTCGCTCTTGATCGTTCTCCTTCTCAGTCTCGCTCTTGCTCGCTCTCCTTCTAAGTCTCGCTCTTGCTAGATCTCCTTCACAGTCTCACTCTTGGGTGCACTCGTTCTCAGTCTCGCTTTTGCTCATTCGCCTTCTCAGTCTCGCCCCTGCTCGCTCTACTTCTCTGTCTCACTCCTGCTTGCTCTCCTACTCAGTCTCGCTCTTGCTCACTCTCCTTCTCAGTCTCGCTCTCGCTCGCTCTCCTCAGTCTCGTTATTGCACGCTCTCCTCAGTCTCGCTCTTGCTCTCTCTCCTTCTCAGTCTCTCTCTTGCTCGCTCTCTTTCTCAGTCTCACTCTTGCTCGCACTCCTTCTCAGTCTTGCTCTTGCTCGCTCTCCTTCTCAGTCTCGCTCTCCTTCTCAGTCTCACTCTTGCTTGCTCTACTTCTCAGTCTCAATCTTGCTCGCTCTCCTTTTCAGTATCGCTCTTGATCGCTCTCCTTCTCAGTCTCGCTCCTGCTTGCTCTCTTTCTGAGTCTCACTCTTGCTCGCTCTCCATTTCAGTCTCAATCTTGGGCGCTCTACTTCTCAGTCTCGCTCTCACTCATTCTCCTTCTCAGTCTCATTATTGCATGCTCTCCTTCTCAGTCTCCGTCTTCCTCGCTCTCCTTCTCAGTCCTGCTCTTGCTCGCTCTCCTTCTCAGACTCTCTCTTGCTCTCACTCCTTCTCAGTCTTGCTCTTGCTCGCTCTCCTTCTCAGTCTCGCTCTCCTTCTCAGTCTCGCTCTTGCTTGCTCTCCTTCTCAGTCTCGATCCTGCTCGCTCTCCTTTTCAGTATCGCTCTTTCTCGCTCTCCTTCTCAGTCTCTCTCTTGCTCGCTCTCTTTCTGTCTTGCTCTTGCTCGGTCTCCTTCTCAGTCTTGCTCTCCTTCTCAGTCTCGCTCTTGCTCGTTCTCCTTCTCAGTCTCGCTCTTGCTCGCTCTCCTTCTAAGTCTCGCTCTTGCTAGATCTCCTTCACAGTCTCACTCTTGGGTGCACTCCTTCTCAGTCTCGCTTTTGCTCATTCGCCTTCTCAGTCTCGCCCCTGCTCCATCTCCTTCTCAGTTTCGCTCCTGCTCGCTCTCCTTCTCAGTCACGCTCTTGAGCGCTCTCCTTCTGTCTCGCTCTTGCTTGCACTCCTTCTCAGTCTCGCTCTTGCTCGTTCTCCTTCTCAGTCTCGCTCTTGCTCGCTCTCCTTCTAAGTCTCGCTCTTGCTAGATCTCCTTCACAGTCTCACTCTTGGGTGCACTCCTTCTCAGTCTCGCTTTTGCTCATTCGCCTTCTCAGTCTCGCCCCTGCTCGCTCTACTTCTCTGTCTCACTCCTGCTTGCTCTCCTTCTCAGTCTCGCTCTTGGGCACTCTCCTTCTCAGTCTCGCTGCTGCCCGCTCTCATTCTCAGTCTTGCTCTTGCTCGCTCTACTTCTCAGTCTCGCTCTTGCTCGCTCTCCTTCTCAGTATTGCTCCTGCTCGCCCTTCTTCTCAGTCTCGCTCTTGCACGCTCTCCATCTCAGTCTCGCTCTCGCTCGCTCTCTTCAGTCTCACTACTGCATGCTCTCCTTCTCAGTCTCGCTCTTGCTCACTCTACTTCTCAGTCTCGCTCTTGCTCGCTCTCTTTCTCAGTCTCGCTCCTGCTCGCTCTCCTTCTCCGTCTTGCTCTTGCTCGCTCTCCTTCTCAGTCTCGATATTGCTCGCTCTCCTTCTCAGTCTCGCTCCTGCTCACTCTCCTTCTCAGTCTCGCTCCTGCTCACTCTCATTCTCAGTCTCCCTCCTGCTCGCTCTCCTACTCAGTCTCGCTCTTGCTCACTCTCCTTCTCAGTCTCGCTCTCGCTCGCTCTCCTCAGTCTCGTTATTGCACGCTCTCCTCAGTCTCGCTCTTGCTCTCTCTCCTTCTCAGTCTCTCTCTTGCTCGCTCTCTTTCTCAGTCTCACTCTTGCTCGCACTCCTTCTCAGTCTTGCTCTTGCTCGCTCTCCTTCTCAGTCTCCCTCTCCTTCTCGGTCTCACTCTTGCTTGCTCTACTTCTCAGTCTCCGTCTTCCTCGCTCTCCTTCTCAGTCTCGCTCTGGCTCGCTCTCCTTCTCAGTCTCTCTCTTGCTCTCACTCCTTCTCAGTCTTGCTCTTGCTCGCTCTCCTTCTCAGTCTCGCTCTCCTTCACAGTCTCACTCCTGCTTGCTCTCTTTCTGAGTCTCGCTCTTGCTTGCTATACATTTCAGTCTCAAACTTGGGCACTCTCCTTCTCAGTCTCGCTCTCACTCATTCTCCTTCTCAGTCTCATTATTGCATGCTCTCCTTCTCAGTCTCGCTCTTGCATGCTCACCTTCGCAGTCTCGCTCTCGCTCGCTCTCCTCAGTCTCGTTATTGCACGCTCTCCTCAGTCTCGCTCTTGCTCTCTCTCCTTCTCAGTCTCTCTCTTGCTCGCTCTCTTTCTCAGTCTCACTCTTGCTCGCTCTCCTTCTCAGTCTCACTCTTGCTTGCTCTACTTCTCAGTCTCAATCTTGCTCGCTCTCCTTTTCAGTATCGCTCTTGATCGCTCTCCTTCTCAGTCTCGCTCCTGCTTGCTCTCTTTCTGAGTCTCACTCTTGCTCGCTCTCCATTTCAGTCTCAATCTTGGGCGCTCTACTTCTCAGTCTCGCTCTCACTCATTCTCCTTCTCAGTCTCATTATGGCATGCTCTCCTTCTCAGTCTCCGTCTTCCTCGCTCTCCTTCTCAGTCTCGCTCTTGCTCGCTCTCCTTCTCAGTCTCTCTCTTGCTCTCACTCCTTCTCAGTCTTGCTCTTGCTCGCTCTCCTTCTCAGTCTCGCTCTCCTTCTCAGTCTCGCTCTTGCTTGCTCTCCTTCTCAGTCTCGATCCTGCTCGCTCTCCTTTTCAGTATCGCTCTTTCTCGCTCTCCTTCTCAGTCTCTCTCTTGCTCGCTCTCTTTCTGTCTTGCTCTTGCTCGGTCTCCTTCTCAGTCTCGCTCTTGCTCGCTCTCCTTCTCAGTCTCGCTCTCCTTCTCGGTCTCACTCTTGCTTGCTCTACTTCTCAGTCTCCGTCTTCCTCGCTCTCCTTCTCAGTCTCGCTCTGGCTCGCTCTCCTTCTCAGTCTCTCTCTTGCTCTCACTCCTTCTCAGTCTTGCTCTTGCTCGCTCTCCTTCTCAGTCTCGCTCTCCTTCTCAGTCTCGCTCTTGCTTGCTCTCCTTCTCAGTCTCGATCCTGCTCGCTCTCCTTTTCAGTATCGCTCTTTCTCGCTCTCCTTCTCAGTCTCTCTCTTGCTCGCTCTCTTTCTGTCTTGCTCTTGCTCGGTCTCCTTCTCAGTCTCGCTCTTGCTCGCTCTCCTTCTCAGTCTCGCTCTCCTTCTCAGTCTCGCTCTTGCTCGTTCTCCTTCTCAGTCTCGCTCTTGCTCGCTCTCCTTCTAAGTCTCGCTCTTGCTAGATCTCCTTCACAGTCTCACTCTTGGGTGCACTCCTTCTCAGTCTCGCTTTTGCTCATTCGCCTTCTCAGTCTCGCCCCTGCTTGCTCTCCTTCTCAGTTTCGCTCCTGCTCGCTCTCCTTCTCAGTCACGCTCTTGAGCGCTCTCCTTCTGTCTCGCTCTTGCTTGCACTCCTTCTCAGTCTTGCTCTTGCTCGCTCTACTTCTCTGTCTCACTCCTGCTCGCTCTCCTTCTAAGTCTTGCTCTTGGGCACTCTCTTTCTCAGTCTCGCTGCTGCCCGCTTTCATTCTCAGTCTCGCTCTTGCTCGCTCTACTTCTCAGTCTCGCTCTTGCACGCTCTCCATCTCAGTCTCGCTCTCGCTCGCTCTCTTCAGTCTCACTATTGCATGCTCTCCTTCTCAGTCTCGCTCTTGCTCGCTCTACTTCTCAGTCTCACTCTTGCTCGCTCTTTCTCAGTCTCGCTCTTGCTCGCTCTCCATCTCAGTCTCACTCTCCTTCTCAGTCTCGCAATTGCTCGCTCTCTTTCTCAGTCTCGCTCCTGCTCGCTCTCCTTCTCCGCCTTGCTCTTGCTCGCTCTCCTTCTCAGTCTCGATATTGCTCGCTCTCCTTCTCAGTCTCGCTCCTGCTCACTCTCCTTCTCAGTCTCGCTCCTGCTCACTCTCATTCTCAGTCTCCCTCCTGCTCGCTCTCCTACTCAGTCTCGCTCTTGCTCACTCTCCTTCTCAGTCTCGCTCTCGCTCGCTCTCCTCAGTCTCGTTATTGCACGCTCTCCTCAGTCTCGCTCTTGCTCTCTCTCCTTCTCAGTCTCTCTCTTGCTCGCTCTCTTTCTCAGTCTCACTCTTGCTCGCACTCCTTCTCAGTCTTGCTCTTGCTCGCTCTCCTTCTCAGTCTCCCTCTCCTTCTCGGTCTCACTCTTGCTTGCTCTACTTCTCAGTCTCCGTCTTCCTCGCTCTCCTTCTCAGTCTCGCTCTGGCTCGCTCTCCTTCTCAGTCTCTCTCTTGCTCTCACTCCTTCTCAGTCTTGCTCTTGCTCGCTCTCCTTCTCAGTCTCGCTCTCCTTCTCAGTCTCGCTCTTGCTTGCTCTCCTTCTTAGTCTCGATCCTGCTCGCTCTTCTTTTCAGTATCGCTCTTTCTCGCTCTCCTTCTCAGTCTCTCTCTTGCTCGCTCTCTTTCTGTCTTGCTCTTGCTCGGTCTCCTTCTCAGTCTCGCTCTTGCTCGCTCTCCTTCTCAGTCTCGCTCTCCTTCTCAGTCTCGCTCTTGCTCGTTCTCCTTCTCAGTCTCGCTCTTGCTCGCTCTCCTTCTAAGTCTCGCTCTTGCTAGATCTCCTTCACAGTCTCACTCTTGGGTGCACTCCTTCTCAGTCTCGCTTTTGCTCATTCGCCTTCTCAGTCTCGCCCCTGCTCGCTCTCCTTCTCAGTTTCGCTCCTGCTCGCTCTCCTTCAAGTCACGCTCTTGAGCGCTCTCCTTCTGTCTCGCTCTTGCTTGCACTCCTTCTCAGTCTCACTCTTGATCGTTCTCCTTCTCAGTCTCGCTCTTGCTCGCTCTCCTTCTAAGTCTCGCTCTTGCTAGATCTCCTTCACAGTCTCACTCTTGGGTGCACTCATTCTCAGTCTCGCTTTTGCTCATTCGCCTTCTCAGTCTCGCACCTGCTCGCTCTACTTCTCTGTCTCACTCCTGCTTGCTCTCCTTCTCAGTCTCGCTCTTGGGCACTCTCCTTCTCAGTCACGCTGCTGCTCGCTCTCTTTCTCAGTCTCGCTCTTGCTCGCTCTCCATCTCAGTCTCACTCTCCTTCTCAGTCTCGCAATTGCTCGCTCTCTTTCTCAGTCTCGCTCCTGCTCGCTCTCCTTCTCCGTCTTGCTCTTGCTCGCTCTCCTTCTCAGTCTCGATATTGCTCGCTCTCCTTCTCAGTCTCGCTCCTGCTCACTCTCCTTCTCAGTCTCGCTCCTGCTCACTCTCATTCTCAGTCTCCCTCCTGCTCGCTCTCCTACTCAGTCTCGCTCTTGCTCACTCTCCTTCTCAGTCTCGCTCTCGCTCGCTCTCCTCAGTCTCGTTATTGCACACTCTCCTCAGTCTCGCTCTTGCTCTCTCTCCTTCTCAGTCTCTCTCTTGCTCGCTCTCTTTCTCAGTCTCGCTCCTGCTCGCTCTCCTTCTCCGTCTTGCTCTTGCTCGCTCTCCTTCTCAGTCTCGATATTGCTCGCTCTCCTTCTCAGTCTCGCTCCTGCTCACTCTCCTTCTCAGTCTCGCTCCTGCTCACTCTCATTCTCAGTCTCCCTCCTGCTCGCTCTCCTACTCAGTCTCGCTCTTGCTCACTCTCCTTCTCAGTCTCGCTCTCGCTCGCTCTCCTCAGTCTCGTTATTGCACACTCTCCTCAGTCTCGCTCTTGCTCTCTCTCCTTCTCAGTCTCTCTCTTGCTCGCTCTCTTTCTCAGTCTCACTCTTGCTCGCACTCCTTCTCAGTCTTGCTCTTGCTCGCTCTCCTTCTCAGTCTCGCTCTCCTTCTCAGTCTCGCTCTTGCTTGCTCTCCTTCTTAGTCTCGATCCTGCTCGCTCTTCTTTTCAGTATCGCTCTTTCTCGCTCTCCTTCTCAGTCTCTCTCTTGCTCGCTCTCTTTCTGTCTTGCTCTTGCTCGGTCTCCTTCTCAGTCTCGCTCTTGCTCGCTCTCCTTCTCAGTCTCGCTCTCCTTCTCAGTCTCGCTCTTGCTCGTTCTCCTTCTCAGTCTCGCTCTTGCTCGCTCTCCTTCTAAGTCTCGCTCTTGCTAGATCTCCTTCACAGTCTCACTCTTGGGTGCACTCCTTCTCAGTCTCGCTTTTGCTCATTCGCCTTCTCAGTCTCTCCCCTGCTTGCTCTCCTTCTCAGTTTCGCTCCTGCTCGCTCTCCTTCTCAGTCACGCTCTTGAGCGCTCTCCTTCTGTCTCGCTCTTGCTTGCACTCCTTCTCAGTCTCGCTCTTGATCGTTCTCCTTCTCAGTCTCGCTCTTGCTCGCTCTCCTTGTAAGTCTCGCTCTTGCTAGATCTCCTTCACAGTCTCACTCTTGGGTGCACTCCTTCTCAGTCTCGCTTTTGCTCATTCGCCTTCTCAGTCTCGCCCCTGCTCGCTCTACTTCTCTGTCTCACTCCTGCTTGCTCTCCTTCTCAGTCTCGCTCTTGGGCACTCTCCTTCTCAGTCACGCTGCTGCCCGCTCTCATTCTCAGTCTCGCTCTTGCTCGCTCTACTTCTCAGTCTCGCTCTTGCTCGCTCTCCTTCTCAGTCTCGCTCTTGCTCGCTCCCCTTCTCAGTCTCACTCTCCTTCTCAGTCTCGCTCTTGCTCGCTCTCCTTCTCAGTCTCGCTCTTGCTCGCTCTCCTTCTCAGTCTCGCTCTTGCTCGCTCCCCTTCTCAGTCTCACTCTCCTTCTCAGTCTCGCTATTGTTCGCTCTCTTTCTCAGTCTCGCTCCTGCTCGCTCTCTTTCTCCGTATTGCTCTTGCGCGCTCTCCTTCTCAGTCTTGCTCTTGCTCGCTCTCCTTCTCAGTCTCGCTCTTGCTCGCTCTCCGTCTCAGTCTCGCTCCGGCTCGCTCTCCTTCTCAGTCTCGATCTTGCTCGCTCTCCTTCCCAGTCTCGCTCTTGCTCGCTCTCCTTCACAGTCTCTCGCTTGCTCGCTCTCTTTCTCAGTCTCGCTCTTGCTCGCACTCGTTCTCAGTCTTGCTCTTGCTCGCTCTCCTTCTCAGTCTCACTCTTCTTCTCAGTCTCGCTCTTGCTCGCTCTCCTTCTCAGTCTCGCTCTTCCTCACTCTCCTTCTCAGTCTCGCTCTCCTTCTCAGTCTCGCTCTTGCTCGCTCTACTTCTCAGTCTCGATCTTGCTCGCTCTCCTTTTCAGTATTGCTCTTGATCGCTCTCCTTCACAGTCTCACTCCTGCTTGCTCTCTTTCTGAGTCTCGCTCTTGCTTGCTATCCATTTCAGTCTCAAACTTGGGCGCTCCCCTTCTCAGTCTCGCTCTCACTCATTCTCCTTCTCAGTCTCATTATTGCATGCTCTCCTTCTCAGTCTCGCTCTTGCATGCTCACCTTCGCAGTCTCGCTCTCGCTCGCTCTCCTCAGTCTCGTTATTGCACGCTCTCCTCAGTCTCGCTCTTGCTCTCTCTCCTTCTCAGTCTTGCTCTTGCTCGCTCTCCTTCTCAGTCTCGCTCTCCTTCTCAGTCTCACTCTTGCTTGCTCTACTTCTCAGTCTCAATCTTTCTCGCTCTCCTTTTCAGTATCGCTCTTGATCGCTCTCCTTCTCAGTCTCGCTCCTGCTTGCTCTCTTTCTGAGTCTCACTCTTGCTCGCTCTCCATTTCAGTCTCAATCTTGGGCGCTCTACTTCTCAGTCTCGCTCTGACTCATTCTCCTTCTCAGTCTCATTATGGCATGCTCTCCTTCTCAGTCTCTGTCTTCCTCGCTCTCCTTCTCAGTCTCTCTCTTGCTCTCACTCCTTCTCAGTCTTGCTCTTGCTCGCTCTCCTTCTCAGTCTCGCTCTCCTTCTCAGTCTCGCTCTTGCTTGCTCTCCTTCTCAGTCTCGATCCGGCTCGCTCTCCTTTTCAGTATCGCTCTTTCTCGCTCTCCTCAGTCTCTCTCTTGCTCGCTCTCTTTCTGTCTTGCTCTTGCTCATTCTCCTTCTCAGTCTCGCTCTTGCTCGCTCTCCTTCTAAGTCTCGCTCTTGCTAGATCTCCTTCACAGTCTCACTCTTGGGTGCACTCCTTCTCAGTCTCGCTTTTGCTCATTCGCCTTCTCAGTCTCGCCCCTGCTCGCTCTCCTTCTCAGTTTCGCTCCTGCTCGCTCTCCTTCTCAGTCACGCTCTTGAGCGCTCTCCTTCTGTCTCGCTCTTGCTTGCACTCCTTCTCAGTCTCGCTCTTGCTCGTTCTCCTTCTCAGTCTCGCTCTTGCTTGCTCTCCTTCTAAGTCTCGCTCTTGCTAGATCTCCTTCGCAGTCTCACTCTTGGGTGCACTCCTTCTCAGTCTTGCTTTTGCTCATTCGCCTTCTCAGTCTCGCCCCTGCTCGCTCTACTTCTCTGTCTCACTCCTGCTTGCTCTCCTTCTCAGTCTCGCTCTTGGGCACTCTCCTTCTCAGTCTCGCTGCTGCCCGCTCTCATTCTCAGTTTCGCTCTTGCTCGCTCTAATTCTCAGTCTCGCTCTTGCTCGCTCCCCTTCTCAGTCTCACTCTCCTTCTCAGTCTCGCTATTGCTCGCTCTCTTTCTCAGTCTCGCTCCTGCTCGCTCTCTTTCTCCGTCTTGCTCTTGCACGCTCTCCTTCTCAGTCTTGGTCTTGCTCGCTCTCCTTCTCAGTCTCGCTCTTGCTCGTTCTCCTTCTCAGTCTCGCTCTTGCTCGCTCTCCTTCTAAGTCTCGCTCTTGCTAGATCTCCTTCACAGTCTCACTCTTGGGTGCACTCCTTCTCAGTCTCGCTTTTGCTCATTCGCCTTCTCAGTCTCGCCCCTGCTCCATCTCCTTCTCAGTTTCGCTCCTGCTCGCTCTCCTTCTCAGTCACGCTCTTGAGCGCTCTCCTTCTGTCTCGCTCTTGCTTGCACTCCTTCTCAGTCTCGCTCTTGCTCGTTCTCCTTCTCAGTCTCGCTCTTGCTCGCTCTCCTTCTAAGTCTCGCTCTTGCTAGATCTCCTTCACAGTCTCACTCTTGGGTGCACTCCTTCTCAGTCTCGCTTTTGCTCATTCGCCTTCTCAGTCTCGCCCCTGCTCGCTCTACTTCTCTGTCTCACTCCTGCTTGCTCTCCTTCTCAGTCTCGCTCTTGGGCACTCTCCTTCTCAGTCTCGCTGCTGCCCGCTCTCATTCTCAGTCTTGCTCTTGCTCGCTCTACATCTCAGTCTCGCTCTTGCTCGCTCTCCTTCTCAGTATTGCTCCTGCTCGCCCTTCTTCTCAGTCTCGCTCTTGCACGCTCTCCATCTCAGTCTCGCTCTCGCTCGCTCTCTTCAGTCTCACTACTGCATGCTCTCCTTCTCAGTCTCGCTCTTGCTCACTCTACTTCTCAGTCTCGCTCTTGCTCGCTCTCTTTCTCAGTCTCGCTCCTGCTCGCTCTCCTTCTCCGTCTTGCTCTTGCTCGCTCTCCTTCTCAGTCTCGATATTGCTCGCTCTCCTTCTCAGTCTCGCTCCTGCTCACTCTCCTTCTCAGTCTCGCTCCTGCTCACTCTCATTCTCAGTCTCCCTCCTGCTCGCTCTCCTACTCAGTCTCGCTCTTGCTCACTCTCCTTCTCAGTCTCGCTCTCGCTCGCTCTCCTCAGTCTCGTTATTGCACGCTCTCCTCAGTCTCGCTCTTGCTCTCTCTCCTTCTCAGTCTCTCTCTTGCTCGCTCTCTTTCTCAGTCTCACTCTTGCTCGCACTCCTTCTCAGTCTTGCTCTTGCTCGCTCTCCTTCTCAGTCTCCCTCTCCTTCTCGGTCTCACTCTTGCTTGCTCTACTTCTCAGTCTCCGTCTTCCTCGCTCTCCTTCTCAGTCTCGCTCTGGCTCGCTCTCCTTCTCAGTCTCTCTCTTGCTCTCACTCCTTCTCAGTCTTGCTCTTGCTCGCTCTCCTTCTCAGTCTCGCTCTCCTTCACAGTCTCACTCCTGCTTGCTCTCTTTCTGAGTCTCGCTCTTGCTTGCTATACATTTCAGTCTCAAACTTGGGCACTCTCCTTCTCAGTCTCGCTCTCACTCATTCTCCTTCTCAGTCTCATTATTGCATGCTCTCCTTCTCAGTCTCGCTCTTGCATGCTCACTTTCGCAGTCTCGCTCTCGCTCGCTCTCCTCAGTCTCGTTATTGCACGCTCTCCTCAGTCTCGCTCTTGCTCTCTCTCCTTCTCAGTCTCTCTCTTGCTCGCTCTCTTTCTCAGTCTCACTCTTGCTCGCTCTCCTTCTCAGTCTCACTCTTGCTTGCTCTACTTCTCAGTCTCAATCTTGCTCGCTCTCCTTTTCAGTATCGCTCTTGATCGCTCTCCTTCTCAGTCTCGCTCCTGCTTGCTCTCTTTCTGAGTCTCACTCTTGCTCGCTCTCCATTTCAGTCTCAATCTTGGGCGCTCTACTTCTCAGTCTCGCTCTCACTCATTCTCCTTCTCAGTCTCATTATGGCATGCTCTCCTTCTCAGTCTCCGTCTTCCTCGCTCTCCTTCTCAGTCTCGCTCTTGCTCGCTCTCCTTCTCAGTCTCTCTCTTGCTCTCACTCCTTCTCAGTCTTGCTCTTGCTCGCTCTCCTTCTCAGTCTCGCTCTCCTTCTCAGTCTCGCTCTTGCTTGCTCTCCTTCTCAGTCTCGATCCTGCTCGCTCTCCTTTTCAGTATCGCTCTTTCTCGCTCTCCTTCTCAGTCTCTCTCTTGCTCGCTCTCTTTCTGTCTTGCTCTTGCTCGGTCTCCTTCTCAGTCTCGCTCTTGCTCGCTCTCCTTCTCAGTCTCGCTCTCCTTCTCGGTCTCACTCTTGCTTGCTCTACTTCTCAGTCTCCGTCTTCCTTGCTCTCCTTCTCAGTCTCGCTCTGGCTCGCTCTCCTTCTCAGTCTCTCTCTTGCTCTCACTCCTTCTCAGTCTTGCTCTTGCTCGCTCTCCTTCTCAGTCTCGCTCTCCTTCTCAGTCTCGCTCTTGCTTGCTCTCCTTCTCAGTCTCGATCCTGCTCGCTCTCCTTTTCAGTATCGCTCTTTCTCGCTCTCCTTCTCAGTCTCTCTCTTGCTCGCTCTCTTTCTGTCTTGCTCTTGCTCGGTCTCCTTCTCAGTCTCGCTCTTGCTCGCTCTCCTTCTCAGTCTCGCTCTCCTTCTCAGTCTCGCTCTTGCTCGTTCTCCTTCTCAGTCTCGCTCTTGCTCGCTCTCCTTCTAAGTCTCGCTCTTGCTAGATCTCCTTCACAGTCTCACTCTTGGGTGCACTCCTTCTCAGTCTCGCTTTTGCTCATTCGCCTTCTCAGTCTCGCCCCTGCTTGCTCTCCTTCTCAGTTTCGCTCCTGCTCGCTCTCCTTCTCAGTCACGCTCTTGAGCGCTCTCCTTCTGT
This sequence comes from Carcharodon carcharias, assembly GCF_017639515.1. Lineage (NCBI taxonomy): Eukaryota > Metazoa > Chordata > Chondrichthyes > Lamniformes > Lamnidae > Carcharodon > Carcharodon carcharias. The sequence goes on along the minus strand of NC_054507.1, from coordinate 19,851,182 downwards.
CTCGCTCTTGCTTGCACTCCTTCTCAGTCTTGCTCTTGCTCGCTCTACTTCTCTGTCTCACTCCTGCTCGCTCTCCTTCTAAGTCTTGCTCTTGGGCACTCTCTTTCTCAGTCTCGCTGCTGCCCGCTTTCATTCTCAGTCTCGCTCTTGCTCGCTCTACTTCTCAGTCTCGCTCTTGCACGCTCTCCATCTCAGTCTCGCTCTCGCTCGCTCTCTTCAGTCTCACTATTGCATGCTCTCCTTCTCAGTCTCGCTCTTGCTCGCTCTACTTCTCAGTCTCACTCTTGCTCGCTCTTTCTCAGTCTCGCTCTTGCTCGCTCTCCATCTCAGTCTCACTCTCCTTCTCAGTCTCGCAATTGCTCGCTCTCTTTCTCAGTCTCGCTCCTGCTCGCTCTCCTTCTCCGCCTTGCTCTTGCTCGCTCTCCTTCTCAGTCTCGATATTGCTCGCTCTCCTTCTCAGTCTCGCTCCTGCTCACTCTCCTTCTCAGTCTCGCTCCTGCTCACTCTCATTCTCAGTCTCCCTCCTGCTCGCTCTCCTACTCAGTCTCGCTCTTGCTCACTCTCCTTCTCAGTCTCGCTCTCGCTCGCTCTCCTCAGTCTCGTTATTGCACGCTCTCCTCAGTCTCGCTCTTGCTCTCTCTCCTTCTCAGTCTCTCTCTTGCTCGCTCTCTTTCTCAGTCTCACTCTTGCTCGCACTCCTTCTCAGTCTTGCTCTTGCTCGCTCTCCTTCTCAGTCTCCCTCTCCTTCTCGGTCTCACTCTTGCTTGCTCTACTTCTCAGTCTCCGTCTTCCTCGCTCTCCTTCTCAGTCTCGCTCTGGCTCGCTCTCCTTCTCAGTCTCTCTCTTGCTCTCACTCCTTCTCAGTCTTGCTCTTGCTCGCTCTCCTTCTCAGTCTCGCTCTCCTTCTCAGTCTCGCTCTTGCTTGCTCTCCTTCTTAGTCTCGATCCTGCTCGCTCTTCTTTTCAGTATCGCTCTTTCTCGCTCTCCTTCTCAGTCTCTCTCTTGCTCGCTCTCTTTCTGTCTTGCTCTTGCTCGGTCTCCTTCTCAGTCTCGCTCTTGCTCGCTCTCCTTCTCAGTCTCGCTCTCCTTCTCAGTCTCGCTCTTGCTCGTTCTCCTTCTCAGTCTCGCTCTTGCTCGCTCTCCTTCTAAGTCTCGCTCTTGCTAGATCTCCTTCACAGTCTCACTCTTGGGTGCACTCCTTCTCAGTCTCGCTTTTGCTCATTCGCCTTCTCAGTCTCGCCCCTGCTCGCTCTCCTTCTCAGTTTCGCTCCTGCTCGCTCTCCTTCAAGTCACGCTCTTGAGCGCTCTCCTTCTGTCTCGCTCTTGCTTGCACTCCTTCTCAGTCTCACTCTTGATCGTTCTCCTTCTCAGTCTCGCTCTTGCTCGCTCTCCTTCTAAGTCTCGCTCTTGCTAGATCTCCTTCACAGTCTCACTCTTGGGTGCACTCATTCTCAGTCTCGCTTTTGCTCATTCGCCTTCTCAGTCTCGCCCCTGCTCGCTCTACTTCTCTGTCTCACTCCTGCTTGCTCTCCTTCTCAGTCTCGCTCTTGGGCACTCTCCTTCTCAGTCACGCTGCTGCTCGCTCTCTTTCTCAGTCTCGCTCTTGCTCGCTCTCCATCTCAGTCTCACTCTCCTTCTCAGTCTCGCAATTGCTCGCTCTCTTTCTCAGTCTCGCTCCTGCTCGCTCTCCTTCTCCGTCTTGCTCTTGCTCGCTCTCCTTCTCAGTCTCGATATTGCTCGCTCTCCTTCTCAGTCTCGCTCCTGCTCACTCTCCTTCTCAGTCTCGCTCCTGCTCACTCTCATTCTCAGTCTCCCTCCTGCTCGCTCTCCTACTCAGTCTCGCTCTTGCTCACTCTCCTTCTCAGTCTCGCTCTCGCTCGCTCTCCTCAGTCTTGTTATTGCACACTCTCCTCAGTCTCGCTCTTGCTCTCTCTCCTTCTCAGTCTCTCTCTTGCTCGCTCTCTTTCTCAGTCTCGCTCCTGCTCGCTCTCCTTCTCCGTCTTGCTCTTGCTCGCTCTCCTTCTCAGTCTCGATATTGCTCGCTCTCCTTCTCAGTCTCGCTCCTGCTCACTCTCCTTCTCAGTCTCGCTCCTGCTCACTCTCATTCTCAGTCTCCCTCCTGCTCGCTCTCCTACTCAGTCTCGCTCTTGCTCACTCTCCTTCTCAGTCTCGCTCTCGCTCGCTCTCCTCAGTCTCGTTATTGCACACTCTCCTCAGTCTCGCTCTTGCTCTCTCTCCTTCTCAGTCTCTCTCTTGCTCGCTCTCTTTCTCAGTCTCACTCTTGCTCGCACTCCTTCTCAGTCTTGCTCTTGCTCGCTCTCCTTCTCAGTCTCGCTCTCCTTCTCAGTCTCGCTCTTGCTTGCTCTCCTTCTTAGTCTCGATCCTGCTCGCTCTTCTTTTCAGTATCGCTCTTTCTCGCTCTCCTTCTCAGTCTCTCTCTTGCTCGCTCTCTTTCTGTCTTGCTCTTGCTCGGTCTCCTTCTCAGTCTCGCTCTTGCTCGCTCTCCTTCTCAGTCTCGCTCTCCTTCTCAGTCTCGCTCTTGCTCGTTCTCCTTCTCAGTCTCGCTCTTGCTCGCTCTCCTTCTAAGTCTCGCTCTTGCTAGATCTCCTTCACAGTCTCACTCTTGGGTGCACTCCTTCTCAGTCTCGCTTTTGCTCATTCGCCTTCTCAGTCTCTCCCCTGCTTGCTCTCCTTCTCAGTTTCGCTCCTGCTCGCTCTCCTTCTCAGTCACGCTCTTGAGCGCTCTCCTTCTGTCTCGCTCTTGCTTGCACTCCTTCTCAGTCTCGCTCTTGATCGTTCTCCTTCTCAGTCTCGCTCTTGCTCGCTCTCCTTGTAAGTCTCGCTCTTGCTAGATCTCCTTCACAGTCTCACTCTTGGGTGCACTCCTTCTCAGTCTCGCTTTTGCTCATTCGCCTTCTCAGTCTCGCCCCTGCTCGCTCTACTTCTCTGTCTCACTCCTGCTTGCTCTCCTTCTCAGTCTCGCTCTTGGGCACTCTCCTTCTCAGTCACGCTGCTGCCCGCTCTCATTCTCAGTCTCGCTCTTGCTCGCTCTACTTCTCAGTCTCGCTCTTGCTCGCTCTCCTTCTCAGTCTCGCTCTTGCTCGCTCCCCTTCTCAGTCTCACTCTCCTTCTCAGTCTCGCTCTTGCTCGCTCTCCTTCTCAGTCTCGCTCTTGCTCGCTCTCCTTCTCAGTCTCGCTCTTGCTCGCTCCCCTTCTCAGTCTCACTCTCCTTCTCAGTCTCGCTATTGTTCGCTCTCTTTCTCAGTCTCGCTCCTGCTCGCTCTCTTTCTCCGTATTGCTCTTGCGCGCTCTCCTTCTCAGTCTTGCTCTTGCTCGCTCTCCTTCTCAGTCTCGCTCTTGCTCGCTCTCCGTCTCAGTCTCGCTCCGGCTCGCTCTCCTTCTCAGTCTCGATCTTGCTCGCTCTCCTTCCCAGTCTCGCTCTTGCTCGCTCTCCTTCACAGTCTCTCGCTTGCTCGCTCTCTTTCTCAGTCTCGCTCTTGCTCGCACTCGTTCTCAGTCTTGCTCTTGCTCGCTCTCCTTCTCAGTCTCACTCTCCTTCTCAGTCTCGCTCTTGCTCGCTCTCCTTCTCAGTCTCGCTCTTCCTCACTCTCCTTCTCAGTCTCGCTCTCCTTCTCAGTCTCGCTCTTGCTCGCTCTACTTCTCAGTCTCGATCTTGCTCGCTCTCCTTTTCAGTATTGCTCTTGATCGCTCTCCTTCACAGTCTCACTCCTGCTTGCTCTCTTTCTGAGTCTCGCTCTTGCTTGCTATCCATTTCAGTCTCAAACTTGGGCGCTCCCCTTCTCAGTCTCGCTCTCACTCATTCTCCTTCTCAGTCTCATTATTGCATGCTCTCCTTCTCAGTCTCGCTCTTGCATGCTCACCTTCGCAGTCTCGCTCTCGCTCGCTCTCCTCAGTCTCGTTATTGCACGCTCTCCTCAGTCTCGCTCTTGCTCTCTCTCCTTCTCAGTCTTGCTCTTGCTCGCTCTCCTTCTCAGTCTCGCTCTCCTTCTCAGTCTCACTCTTGCTTGCTCTACTTCTCAGTCTCAATCTTTCTCGCTCTCCTTTTCAGTATCGCTCTTGATCGCTCTCCTTCTCAGTCTCGCTCCTGCTTGCTCTCTTTCTGAGTCTCACTCTTGCTCGCTCTCCATTTCAGTCTCAATCTTGGGCGCTCTACTTCTCAGTCTCGCTCTGACTCATTCTCCTTCTCAGTCTCATTATGGCATGCTCTCCTTCTCAGTCTCTGTCTTCCTCGCTCTCCTTCTCAGTCTCTCTCTTGCTCTCACTCCTTCTCAGTCTTGCTCTTGCTCGCTCTCCTTCTCAGTCTCGCTCTCCTTCTCAGTCTCGCTCTTGCTTGCTCTCCTTCTCAGTCTCGATCCGGCTCGCTCTCCTTTTCAGTATCGCTCTTTCTCGCTCTCCTCAGTCTCTCTCTTGCTCGCTCTCTTTCTGTCTTGCTCTTGCTCGTTCTCCTTCTCAGTCTCGCTCTTGCTCGCTCTCCTTCTAAGTCTCGCTCTTGCTAGATCTCCTTCACAGTCTCACTCTTGGGTGCACTCCTTCTCAGTCTCGCTTTTGCTCATTCGCCTTCTCAGTCTCGCCCCTGCTCGCTCTCCTTCTCAGTTTCGCTCCTGCTCGCTCTCCTTCTCAGTCACGCTCTTGAGCGCTCTCCTTCTGTCTCGCTCTTGCTTGCACTCCTTCTCAGTCTCGCTCTTGCTCGTTCTCCTTCTCAGTCTCGCTCTTGCTTGCTCTCCTTCTAAGTCTCGCTCTTGCTAGATCTCCTTCGCAGTCTCACTCTTGGGTGCACTCCTTCTCAGTCTTGCTTTTGCTCATTCGCCTTCTCAGTCTCGCCCCTGCTCGCTCTACTTCTCTGTCTCACTCCTGCTTGCTCTCCTTCTCAGTCTCGCTCTTGGGCACTCTCCTTCTCAGTCTCGCTGCTGCCCGCTCTCATTCTCAGTTTCGCTCTTGCTCGCTCTAATTCTCAGTCTCGCTCTTGCTCGCTCCCCTTCTCAGTCTCACTCTCCTTCTCAGTCTCGCTATTGCTCGCTCTCTTTCTCAGTCTCGCTCCTGCTCGCTCTCTTTCTCCGTCTTGCTCTTGCACGCTCTCCTTCTCAGTCTTGGTCTTGCTCGCTCTCCTTCTCAGTCTCGCTCTTGCTCACTCTCCGTCTCAGTCTCGCTCCGGCTCGCTCTCCTTCTCAGTCTCGCTCTTGCTCGCTCTCCTTCCCAGTCTCGCTCTTGCTCGCTCTCCTTCACAGTCTCTCGCTTGCTCGCTCTCTTTCTCAGTCTCGCTCTTGCTCGCACTCGTTCTCAGTCTTGCTCTTGCTCGCTCTCCTTCTCAGTCTCACTCTCCTTCTCAGTCTCGCTCTTGCTCGCTCTCCTTCTCAGTCTCGCTCTTCCTCTCTCTCCTTCTCAGTCTCGCTCTTGCTTGCTCTACTCAGTCTCGATCTTGCTCGCTCTCCTTTTCAGTATTGCTCTTGATCGCTCTCCTTCACAGTCTCACTCCTGCTTGCTCTCTTTCTGAGTCTCGCTCTTGCTTGCTATCCATTTCAGTCTCAAACTTGGGCGCTCTCCTTCTCAGTCTCGCTCTCACTCATTCTCCTTCTCAGTCCCATTATTGCACGCTCTCCTCAGTCTCGCTCTTGCATGCTCACCTTCGCAGTCTCGCTCTCGCTCGCTCTCCTCAGTCTCGTTATTGCACGCTCTCCTCAGTCTCGCTCTTGCTCTCTCTCCTTCTCAGTCTCTCTCTTGCTCGCTCTCTTTCTCAGTCTCACTCTCGCTCGCACTCCTTCTCAGTCTTGCTCTTGCTCGCTCTCCTTCTCAGTCTCGCTCTCCTTCTCAGTCTCACTCTTGCTTGCTCTACTTCTCAGTCTCGATCTTGCTCGCTCTCCTTTTCAGTATTGCTCTTGATCGCTCTCCTTCTCAGTCTCGCTCCTGCTTGCTCTCTTTCTGAGTCTCGCTCTTGCTCGCTCTCCATTTCAGTCTCAATCTTGGGCGCTCTACTTCTCAGTCTCGCTCTCACTCATTCTCCTTCTCAGTCTCATTATTGCATGCTCTCCTTCTCAGTCTCCGTCTTCCTCGCTCTCCTTCTCAGTCTCGCTCTTGCTCGCTCTCCTTCTCAGTCTCTCTCTTGCTCTCACTCCTTCTCAGTCTTGCTCTTGCTCGCTCTCTTTCTCAGTCTCGCTCTCCTTCTCAGTCTCGCTCTTGCTTGCTCTCCTTCTCAGTCTCGATCCTGCTCGCTCTCCTTTTCAGTATCGCTCTTTCTCGCTCTCCTTCTCAGTCTCTCTCTTGCTCGCTCTCTTTCTGTCTTGCTCTTGCTCGGTCTCCTTCTCAGTCTCGCTCTTGCTCGCTCTCCTTCTCAGTCTCGCTCTCCTTCTCGGTCTCACTCTTGCTTGCTCTACTTCTCAGTCTCCGTCTTCCTCGCTCTCCTTCTCAGTCTCGCTCTGGCTCGCTCTCCTTCTCAGTCTCTCTCTTGCTCTCACTCCTTCTCAGTCTTGCTCTTGCTCGCTCTCCTTCTCAGTCTCGCTCTCCTTCTCAGTCTCGCTCTTGCTTGCTCTCCTTCTCAGTCTCGATCCTGCTCGCTCTCCTTTTCAGTATCGCTCTTTCTCGCTCTCCTTCTCAGTCTCTCTCTTGCTCGCTCTCTTTCTGTCTTGCTCTTGCTCGGTCTCCTTCTCAGTCTCGCTCTTGCTCGCTCTCCTTCTCAGTCTCGCTCTCCTTCTCAGTCTCGCTCTTGCTCGTTCTCCTTCTCAGTCTCGCTCTTGCTCGCTCTCCTTCTAAGTCTCGCTCTTGCTAGATCTCCTTCACAGTCTCACTCTTGGGTGCACTCCTTCTCAGTCTCGCTTTTGCTCATTCGCCTTCTCAGTCTCGCCCCTGCTTGCTCTCCTTCTCAGTTTCGCTCCTGCTCGCTCTCCTTCTCAGTCACGCTCTTGAGCGCTCTCCTTCTGTCTCGCTCTTGCTTGCACTCCTTCTCAGTCTTGCTCTTGCTCGCTCTACTTCTCTGTCTCACTCCTGCTCGCTCTCCTTCTAAGTCTTGCTCTTGGGCACTCTCTTTCTCAGTCTCGCTGCTGCCCGCTTTCATTCTCAGTCTCGCTCTTGCTCGCTCTACTTCTCAGTCTCGCTCTTGCACGCTCTCCATCTCAGTCTCGCTCTCGCTCGCTCTCTTCAGTCTCACTATTGCATGCTCTCCTTCTCAGTCTCGCTCTTGCTCGCTCTACTTCTCAGTCTCACTCTTGCTCGCTCTTTCTCAGTCTCGCTCTTGCTCGCTCTCCATCTCAGTCTCACTCTCCTTCTCAGTCTCGCAATTGCTCGCTCTCTTTCTCAGTCTCGCTCCTGCTCGCTCTCCTTCTCCGCCTTGCTCTTGCTCGCTCTCCTTCTCAGTCTCGATATTGCTCGCTCTCCTTCTCAGTCTCGCTCCTGCTCACTCTCCTTCTCAGTCTCGCTCCTGCTCACTCTCATTCTCAGTCTCCCTCCTGCTCGCTCTCCTACTCAGTCTCGCTCTTGCTCACTCTCCTTCTCAGTCTCGCTCTCGCTCGCTCTCCTCAGTCTCGTTATTGCACGCTCTCCTCAGTCTCGCTCTTGCTCTCTCTCCTTCTCAGTCTCTCTCTTGCTCGCTCTCTTTCTCAGTCTCACTCTTGCTCGCACTCCTTCTCAGTCTTGCTCTTGCTCGCTCTCCTTCTCAGTCTCCCTCTCCTTCTCGGTCTCACTCTTGCTTGCTCTACTTCTCAGTCTCCGTCTTCCTCGCTCTCCTTCTCAGTCTCGCTCTGGCTCGCTCTCCTTCTCAGTCTCTCTCTTGCTCTCACTCCTTCTCAGTCTTGCTCTTGCTCGCTCTCCTTCTCAGTCTCGCTCTCCTTCTCAGTCTCGCTCTTGCTTGCTCTCCTTCTTAGTCTCGATCCTGCTCGCTCTTCTTTTCAGTATCGCTCTTTCTCGCTCTCCTTCTCAGTCTCTCTCTTGCTCGCTCTCTTTCTGTCTTGCTCTTGCTCGGTCTCCTTCTCAGTCTCGCTCTTGCTCGCTCTCCTTCTCAGTCTCGCTCTCCTTCTCAGTCTCGCTCTTGCTCGTTCTCCTTCTCAGTCTCGCTCTTGCTCGCTCTCCTTCTAAGTCTCGCTCTTGCTAGATCTCCTTCACAGTCTCACTCTTGGGTGCACTCCTTCTCAGTCTCGCTTTTGCTCATTCGCCTTCTCAGTCTCGCCCCTGCTCGCTCTCCTTCTCAGTTTCGCTCCTGCTCGCTCTCCTTCAAGTCACGCTCTTGAGCGCTCTCCTTCTGTCTCGCTCTTGCTTGCACTCCTTCTCAGTCTCACTCTTGATCGTTCTCCTTCTCAGTCTCGCTCTTGCTCGCTCTCCTTCTAAGTCTCGCTCTTGCTAGATCTCCTTCACAGTCTCACTCTTGGGTGCACTCATTCTCAGTCTCGCTTTTGCTCATTCGCCTTCTCAGTCTCGCACCTGCTCGCTCTACTTCTCTGTCTCACTCCTGCTTGCTCTCCTTCTCAGTCTCGCTCTTGGGCACTCTCCTTCTCAGTCACGCTGCTGCTCGCTCTCTTTCTCAGTCTCGCTCTTGCTCGCTCTCCATCTCAGTCTCACTCTCCTTCTCAGTCTCGCAATTGCTCGCTCTCTTTCTCAGTCTCGCTCCTGCTCGCTCTCCTTCTCCGTCTTGCTCTTGCTCGCTCTCCTTCTCAGTCTCGATATTGCTCGCTCTCCTTCTCAGTCTCGCTCCTGCTCACTCTCCTTCTCAGTCTCGCTCCTGCTCACTCTCATTCTCAGTCTCCCTCCTGCTCGCTCTCCTACTCAGTCTCGCTCTTGCTCACTCTCCTTCTCAGTCTCGCTCTCGCTCGCTCTCCTCAGTCTCGTTATTGCACACTCTCCTCAGTCTCGCTCTTGCTCTCTCTCCTTCTCAGTCTCTCTCTTGCTCGCTCTCTTTCTCAGTCTCGCTCCTGCTCGCTCTCCTTCTCCGTCTTGCTCTTGCTCGCTCTCCTTCTCAGTCTCGATATTGCTCGCTCTCCTTCTCAGTCTCGCTCCTGCTCACTCTCCTTCTCAGTCTCGCTCCTGCTCACTCTCATTCTCAGTCTCCCTCCTGCTCGCTCTCCTACTCAGTCTCGCTCTTGCTCACTCTCCTTCTCAGTCTCGCTCTCGCTCGCTCTCCTCAGTCTCGTTATTGCACACTCTCCTCAGTCTCGCTCTTGCTCTCTCTCCTTCTCAGTCTCTCTCTTGCTCGCTCTCTTTCTCAGTCTCACTCTTGCTCGCACTCCTTCTCAGTCTTGCTCTTGCTCGCTCTCCTTCTCAGTCTCGCTCTCCTTCTCAGTCTCGCTCTTGCTTGCTCTCCTTCTTAGTCTCGATCCTGCTCGCTCTTCTTTTCAGTATCGCTCTTTCTCGCTCTCCTTCTCAGTCTCTCTCTTGCTCGCTCTCTTTCTGTCTTGCTCTTGCTCGGTCTCCTTCTCAGTCTCGCTCTTGCTCGCTCTCCTTCTCAGTCTCGCTCTCCTTCTCAGTCTCGCTCTTGCTCGTTCTCCTTCTCAGTCTCGCTCTTGCTCGCTCTCCTTCTAAGTCTCGCTCTTGCTAGATCTCCTTCACAGTCTCACTCTTGGGTGCACTCCTTCTCAGTCTCGCTTTTGCTCATTCGCCTTCTCAGTCTCTCCCCTGCTTGCTCTCCTTCTCAGTTTCGCTCCTGCTCGCTCTCCTTCTCAGTCACGCTCTTGAGCGCTCTCCTTCTGTCTCGCTCTTGCTTGCACTCCTTCTCAGTCTCGCTCTTGATCGTTCTCCTTCTCAGTCTCGCTCTTGCTCGCTCTCCTTGTAAGTCTCGCTCTTGCTAGATCTCCTTCACAGTCTCACTCTTGGGTGCACTCCTTCTCAGTCTCGCTTTTGCTCATTCGCCTTCTCAGTCTCGCCCCTGCTCGCTCTACTTCTCTGTCTCACTCCTGCTTGCTCTCCTTCTCAGTCTCGCTCTTGGGCACTCTCCTTCTCAGTCACGCTGCTGCCCGCTCTCATTCTCAGTCTCGCTCTTGCTCGCTCTACTTCTCAGTCTCGCTCTTGCTCGCTCTCCTTCTCAGTCTCGCTCTTGCTCGCTCCCCTTCTCAGTCTCACTCTCCTTCTCAGTCTCGCTCTTGCTCGCTCTCCTTCTCAGTCTCGCTCTTGCTCGCTCTCCTTCTCAGTCTCGCTCTTGCTCGCTCCCCTTCTCAGTCTCACTCTCCTTCTCAGTCTCGCTATTGTTCGCTCTCTTTCTCAGTCTCGCTCCTGCTCGCTCTCTTTCTCCGTATTGCTCTTGCGCGCTCTCCTTCTCAGTCTTGCTCTTGCTCGCTCTCCTTCTCAGTCTCGCTCTTGCTCGCTCTCCGTCTCAGTCTCGCTCCGGCTCGCTCTCCTTCTCAGTCTCGATCTTGCTCGCTCTCCTTCCCAGTCTCGCTCTTGCTCGCTCTCCTTCACAGTCTCTCGCTTGCTCGCTCTCTTTCTCAGTCTCGCTCTTGCTCGCACTCGTTCTCAGTCTTGCTCTTGCTCGCTCTCCTTCTCAGTCTCACTCTCCTTCTCAGTCTCGCTCTTGCTCGCTCTCCTTCTCAGTCTCGCTCTTCCTCACTCTCCTTCTCAGTCTCGCTCTCCTTCTCAGTCTCGCTCTTGCTCGCTCTACTTCTCAGTCTCGATCTTGCTCGCTCTCCTTTTCAGTATTGCTCTTGATCGCTCTCCTTCACAGTCTCACTCCTGCTTGCTCTCTTTCTGAGTCTCGCTCTTGCTTGCTATCCATTTCAGTCTCAAACTTGGGCGCTCCCCTTCTCAGTCTCGCTCTCACTCATTCTCCTTCTCAGTCTCATTATTGCATGCTCTCCTTCTCAGTCTCGCTCTTGCATGCTCACCTTCGCAGTCTCGCTCTCGCTCGCTCTCCTCAGTCTCGTTATTGCACGCTCTCCTCAGTCTCGCTCTTGCTCTCTCTCCTTCTCAGTCTTGCTCTTGCTCGCTCTCCTTCTCAGTCTCGCTCTCCTTCTCAGTCTCACTCTTGCTTGCTCTACTTCTCAGTCTCAATCTTTCTCGCTCTCCTTTTCAGTATCGCTCTTGATCGCTCTCCTTCTCAGTCTCGCTCCTGCTTGCTCTCTTTCTGAGTCTCACTCTTGCTCGCTCTCCATTTCAGTCTCAATCTTGGGCGCTCTACTTCTCAGTCTCGCTCTGACTCATTCTCCTTCTCAGTCTCATTATGGCATGCTCTCCTTCTCAGTCTCTGTCTTCCTCGCTCTCCTTCTCAGTCTCTCTCTTGCTCTCACTCCTTCTCAGTCTTGCTCTTGCTCGCTCTCCTTCTCAGTCTCGCTCTCCTTCTCAGTCTCGCTCTTGCTTGCTCTCCTTCTCAGTCTCGATCCGGCTCGCTCTCCTTTTCAGTATCGCTCTTTCTCGCTCTCCTCAGTCTCTCTCTTGCTCGCTCTCTTTCTGTCTTGCTCTTGCTCATTCTCCTTCTCAGTCTCGCTCTTGCTCGCTCTCCTTCTAAGTCTCGCTCTTGCTAGATCTCCTTCACAGTCTCACTCTTGGGTGCACTCCTTCTCAGTCTCGCTTTTGCTCATTCGCCTTCTCAGTCTCGCCCCTGCTCGCTCTCCTTCTCAGTTTCGCTCCTGCTCGCTCTCCTTCTCAGTCACGCTCTTGAGCGCTCTCCTTCTGTCTCGCTCTTGCTTGCACTCCTTCTCAGTCTCGCTCTTGCTCGTTCTCCTTCTCAGTCTCGCTCTTGCTTGCTCTCCTTCTAAGTCTCGCTCTTGCTAGATCTCCTTCGCAGTCTCACTCTTGGGTGCACTCCTTCTCAGTCTTGCTTTTGCTCATTCGCCTTCTCAGTCTCGTCCCTGCTCGCTCTACTTCTCTGTCTCACTCCTGCTTGCTCTCCTTCTCAGTCTCGCTCTTGGGCACTCTCCTTCTCAGTCTCGCTGCTGCCCGCTCTCATTCTCAGTTTCGCTCTTGCTCGCTCTAATTCTCAGTCTCGCTCTTGCTCGCTCCCCTTCTCAGTCTCACTCTCCTTCTCAGTCTCGCTATTGCTCGCTCTCTTTCTCAGTCTCGCTTCTGCTCGCTCTCTTTCTCCGTCTTGCTCTTGCACGCTCTCCTTCTCAGTCTTGGTCTTGCTCGCTCTCCTTCTCAGTCTCGCTCTTGCTCGTTCTCCTTCTCAGTCTCGCTCTTGCTCGCTCTCCTTCTAAGTCTCGCTCTTGCTAGATCTCCTTCACAGTCTCACTCTTGGGTGCACTCCTTCTCAGTCTCGCTTTTGCTCATTCGCCTTCTCAGTCTCGCCCCTGCTCCATCTCCTTCTCAGTTTCGCTCCTGCTCGCTCTCCTTCTCAGTCACGCTCTTGAGCGCTCTCCTTCTGTCTCGCTCTTGCTTGCACTCCTTCTCAGTCTCGCTCTTGCTCGTTCTCCTTCTCAGTCTCGCTCTTGCTCGCTCTCCTTCTAAGTCTCGCTCTTGCTAGATCTCCTTCACAGTCTCACTCTTGGGTGCACTCCTTCTCAGTCTCGCTTTTGCTCATTCGCCTTCTCAGTCTCGCCCCTGCTCGCTCTACTTCTCTGTCTCACTCCTGCTTGCTCTCCTTCTCAGTCTCGCTCTTGGGCACTCTCCTTCTCAGTCTCGCTGCTGCCCGCTCTCATTCTCAGTCTTGCTCTTGCTCGCTCTACATCTCAGTCTCGCTCTTGCTCGCTCTCCTTCTCAGTATTGCTCCTGCTCGCCCTTCTTCTCAGTCTCGCTCTTGCACGCTCTCCATCTCAGTCTCGCTCTCGCTCGCTCTCTTCAGTCTCACTACTGCATGCTCTCCTTCTCAGTCTCGCTCTTGCTCACTCTACTTCTCAGTCTCGCTCTTGCTCGCTCTCTTTCTCAGTCTCGCTCCTGCTCGCTCTCCTTCTCCGTCTTGCTCTTGCTCGCTCTCCTTCTCAGTCTCGATATTGCTCGCTCTCCTTCTCAGTCTCGCTCCTGCTCACTCTCCTTCTCAGTCTCGCTCCTGCTCACTCTCATTCTCAGTCTCCCTCCTGCTCGCTCTCCTACTCAGTCTCGCTCTTGCTCACTCTCCTTCTCAGTCTCGCTCTCGCTCGCTCTCCTCAGTCTCGTTATTGCACGCTCTCCTCAGTCTCGCTCTTGCTCTCTCTCCTTCTCAGTCTCTCTCTTGCTCGCTCTCTTTCTCAGTCTCACTCTTGCTCGCACTCCTTCTCAGTCTTGCTCTTGCTCGCTCTCCTTCTCAGTCTCCCTCTCCTTCTCGGTCTCACTCTTGCTTGCTCTACTTCTCAGTCTCCGTCTTCCTCGCTCTCCTTCTCAGTCTCGCTCTGGCTCGCTCTCCTTCTCAGTCTCTCTCTTGCTCTCACTCCTTCTCAGTCTTGCTCTTGCTCGCTCTCCTTCTCAGTCTCGCTCTCCTTCACAGTCTCACTCCTGCTTGCTCTCTTTCTGAGTCTCGCTCTTGCTTGCTATACATTTCAGTCTCAAACTTGGGCACTCTCCTTCTCAGTCTCGCTCTCACTCATTCTCCTTCTCAGTCTCATTATTGCATGCTCTCCTTCTCAGTCTCGCTCTTGCATGCTCACCTTCGCAGTCTCGCTCTCGCTCGCTCTCCTCAGTCTCGTTATTGCACGCTCTCCTCAGTCTCGCTCTTGCTCTCTCTCCTTCTCAGTCTCTCTCTTGCTCGCTCTCTTTCTCAGTCTCACTCTTGCTCGCTCTCCTTCTCAGTCTCACTCTTGCTTGCTCTACTTCTCAGTCTCAATCTTGCTCGCTCTCCTTTTCAGTATCGCTCTTGATCGCTCTCCTTCTCAGTCTCGCTCCTGCTTGCTCTCTTTCTGAGTCTCACTCTTGCTCGCTCTCCATTTCAGTCTCAATCTTGGGCGCTCTACTTCTCAGTCTCGCTCTCACTCATTCTCCTTCTCAGTCTCATTATGGCATGCTCTCCTTCTCAGTCTCCGTCTTCCTCGCTCTCCTTCTCAGTCTCGCTCTTGCTCGCTCTCCTTCTCAGTCTCTCTCTTGCTCTCACTCCTTCTCAGTCTTGCTCTTGCTCGCTCTCCTTCTCAGTCTCGCTCTCCTTCTCAGTCTCGCTCTTGCTTGCTCTCCTTCTCAGTCTCGATCCTGCTCGCTCTCCTTTTCAGTATCGCTCTTTCTCGCTCTCCTTCTCAGTCTCTCTCTTGCTCGCTCTCTTTCTGTCTTGCTCTTGCTCGGTCTCCTTCTCAGTCTCGCTCTTGCTCGCTCTCCTTCTCAGTCTCGCTCTCCTTCTCGGTCTCACTCTTGCTTGCTCTACTTCTCAGTCTCCGTCTTCCTTGCTCTCCTTCTCAGTCTCGCTCTGGCTCGCTCTCCTTCTCAGTCTCTCTCTTGCTCTCACTCCTTCTCAGTCTTGCTCTTGCTCGCTCTCCTTCTCAGTCTCGCTCTCCTTCTCAGTCTCGCTCTTGCTTGCTCTCCTTCTCAGTCTCGATCCTGCTCGCTCTCCTTTTCAGTATCGCTCTTTCTCGCTCTCCTTCTCAGTCTCTCTCTTGCTCGCTCTCTTTCTGTCTTGCTCTTGCTCGGTCTCCTTCTCAGTCTCGCTCTTGCTCGCTCTCCTTCTCAGTCTCGCTCTCCTTCTCAGTCTCGCTCTTGCTCGTTCTCCTTCTCAGTCTCGCTCTTGCTCGCTCTCCTTCTAAGTCTCGCTCTTGCTAGATCTCCTTCACAGTCTCACTCTTGGGTGCACTCCTTCTCAGTCTCGCTTTTGCTCATTCGCCTTCTCAGTCTCGCCCCTGCTTGCTCTCCTTCTCAGTTTCGCTCCTGCTCGCTCTCCTTCTCAGTCACGCTCTTGAGCGCTCTCCTTCTGTCTCGCTCTTGCTTGCACTCCTTCTCAGTCTTGCTCTTGCTCGCTCTACTTCTCTGTCTCACTCCTGCTCGCTCTCCTTCTAAGTCTTGCTCTTGGGCACTCTCTTTCTCAGTCTCGCTGCTGCCCGCTTTCATTCTCAGTCTCGCTCTTGCTCGCTCTACTTCTCAGTCTCGCTCTTGCACGCTCTCCATCTCAGTCTCGCTCTCGCTCGCTCTCTTCAGTCTCACTATTGCATGCTCTCCTTCTCAGTCTCGCTCTTGCTCGCTCTACTTCTCAGTCTCACTCTTGCTCGCTCTTTCTCAGTCTCGCTCTTGCTCGCTCTCCATCTCAGTCTCACTCTCCTTCTCAGTCTCGCAATTGCTCGCTCTCTTTCTCAGTCTCGCTCCTGCTCGCTCTCCTTCTCCGCCTTGCTCTTGCTCGCTCTCCTTCTCAGTCTCGATATTGCTCGCTCTCCTTCTCAGTCTCGCTCCTGCTCACTCTCCTTCTCAGTCTCGCTCCTGCTCACTCTCATTCTCAGTCTCCCTCCTGCTCGCTCTCCTACTCAGTCTCGCTCTTGCTCACTCTCCTTCTCAGTCTCGCTCTCGCTCGCTCTCCTCAGTCTCGTTATTGCACGCTCTCCTCAGTCTCGCTCTTGCTCTCTCTCCTTCTCAGTCTCTTTCTTGCTCGCTCTCTTTCTCAGTCTCACTCTTGCTCGCACTCCTTCTCAGTCTTGCTCTTGCTCGCTCTCCTTCTCAGTCTCCCTCTCCTTCTCGGTCTCACTCTTGCTTGCTCTACTTCTCAGTCTCCGTCTTCCTCGCTCTCCTTCTCAGTCTCGCTCTGGCTCGCTCTCCTTCTCAGTCTCTCTCTTGCTCTCACTCCTTCTCAGTCTTGCTCTTGCTCGCTCTCCTTCTCAGTCTCGCTCTCCTTCTCAGTCTCGCTCTTGCTTGCTCTCCTTCTTAGTCTCGATCCTGCTCGCTCTTCTTTTCAGTATCGCTCTTTCTCGCTCTCCTTCTCAGTCTCTCTCTTGCTCGCTCTCTTTCTGTCTTGCTCTTGCTCGGTCTCCTTCTCAGTCTCGCTCTTGCTCGCTCTCCTTCTCAGTCTCGCTCTCCTTCTCAGTCTCGCTCTTGCTCGTTCTCCTTCTCAGTCTCGCTCTTGCTCGCTCTCCTTCTAAGTCTCGCTCTTGCTAGATCTCCTTCACAGTCTCACTCTTGGGTGCACTCCTTCTCAGTCTCGCTTTTGCTCATTCGCCTTCTCAGTCTCGCCCCTGCTCGCTCTCCTTCTCAGTTTCGCTCCTGCTCGCTCTCCTTCAAGTCACGCTCTTGAGCGCTCTCCTTCTGTCTCGCTCTTGCTTGCACTCCTTCTCAGTCTCACTCTTGATCGTTCTCCTTCTCAGTCTCGCTCTTGCTCGCTCTCCTTCTAAGTCTCGCTCTTGCTAGATCTCCTTCACAGTCTCACTCTTGGGTGCACTCATTCTCAGTCTCGCTTTTGCTCATTCGCCTTCTCAGTCTCGCCCCTGCTCGCTCTACTTCTCTGTCTCACTCCTGCTTGCTCTCCTTCTCAGTCTCGCTCTTGGGCACTCTCCTTCTCAGTCACGCTGCTGCTCGCTCTCTTTCTCAGTCTCGCTCTTGCTCGCTCTCCATCTCAGTCTCACTCTCCTTCTCAGTCTCGCAATTGCTCGCTCTCTTTCTCAGTCTCGCTCCTGCTCGCTCTCCTTCTCCGTCTTGCTCTTGCTCGCTCTCCTTCTCAGTCTCGATATTGCTCGCTCTCCTTCTCAGTCTCGCTCCTGCTCACTCTCCTTCTCAGTCTCGCTCCTGCTCACTCTCATTCTCAGTCTCCCTCCTGCTCGCTCTCCTACTCAGTCTCGCTCTTGCTCACTCTCCTTCTCAGTCTCGCTCTCGCTCGCTCTCCTCAGTCTTGTTATTGCACACTCTCCTCAGTCTCGCTCTTGCTCTCTCTCCTTCTCAGTCTCTCTCTTGCTCGCTCTCTTTCTCAGTCTCGCTCCTGCTCGCTCTCCTTCTCCGTCTTGCTCTTGCTCGCTCTCCTTCTCAGTCTCGATATTGCTCGCTCTCCTTCTCAGTCTCGCTCCTGCTCACTCTCCTTCTCAGTCTCGCTCCTGCTCACTCTCATTCTCAGTCTCCCTCCTGCTCGCTCTCCTACTCAGTCTCGCTCTTGCTCACTCTCCTTCTCAGTCTCGCTCTCGCTCGCTCTCCTCAGTCTCGTTATTGCACACTCTCCTCAGTCTCGCTCTTGCTCTCTCTCCTTCTCAGTCTCTCTCTTGCTCGCTCTCTTTCTCAGTCTCACTCTTGCTCGCACTCCTTCTCAGTCTTGCTCTTGCTCGCTCTCCTTCTCAGTCTCGCTCTCCTTCTCAGTCTCGCTCTTGCTTGCTCTCCTTCTTAGTCTCGATCCTGCTCGCTCTTCTTTTCAGTATCGCTCTTTCTCGCTCTCCTTCTCAGTCTCTCTCTTGCTCGCTCTCTTTCTGTCTTGCTCTTGCTCGGTCTCCTTCTCAGTCTCGCTCTTGCTCGCTCTCCTTCTCAGTCTCGCTCTCCTTCTCAGTCTCGCTCTTGCTCGTTCTCCTTCTCAGTCTCGCTCTTGCTCGCTCTCCTTCTAAGTCTCGCTCTTGCTAGATCTCCTTCACAGTCTCACTCTTGGGTGCACTCCTTCTCAGTCTCGCTTTTGCTCATTCGCCTTCTCAGTCTCTCCCCTGCTTGCTCTCCTTCTCAGTTTCGCTCCTGCTCGCTCTCCTTCTCAGTCACGCTCTTGAGCGCTCTCCTTCTGTCTCGCTCTTGCTTGCACTCCTTCTCAGTCTCGCTCTTGATCGTTCTCCTTCTCAGTCTCGCTCTTGCTCGCTCTCCTTGTAAGTCTCGCTCTTGCTAGATCTCCTTCACAGTCTCACTCTTGGGTGCACTCCTTCTCAGTCTCGCTTTTGCTCATTCGCCTTCTCAGTCTCGCCCCTGCTCGCTCTACTTCTCTGTCTCACTCCTGCTTGCTCTCCTTCTCAGTCTCGCTCTTGGGCACTCTCCTTCTCAGTCACGCTGCTGCCCGCTCTCATTCTCAGTCTCGCTCTTGCTCGCTCTACTTCTCAGTCTCGCTCTTGCTCGCTCTCCTTCTCAGTCTCGCTCTTGCTCGCTCCCCTTCTCAGTCTCACTCTCCTTCTCAGTCTCGCTCTTGCTCGCTCTCCTTCTCAGTCTCGCTCTTGCTCGCTCTCCTTCTCAGTCTCGCTCTTGCTCGCTCCCCTTCTCAGTCTCACTCTCCTTCTCAGTCTCGCTATTGTTCGCTCTCTTTCTCAGTCTCGCTCCTGCTCGCTCTCTTTCTCCGTATTGCTCTTGCGCGCTCTCCTTCTCAGTCTTGCTCTTGCTCGCTCTCCTTCTCAGTCTCGCTCTTGCTCGCTCTCCGTCTCAGTCTCGCTCCGGCTCGCTCTCCTTCTCAGTCTCGATCTTGCTCGCTCTCCTTCCCAGTCTCGCTCTTGCTCGCTCTCCTTCACAGTCTCTCGCTTGCTCGCTCTCTTTCTCAGTCTCGCTCTTGCTCGCACTCGTTCTCAGTCTTGCTCTTGCTCGCTCTCCTTCTCAGTCTCACTCTCCTTCTCAGTCTCGCTCTTGCTCGCTCTCCTTCTCAGTCTCGCTCTTCCTCACTCTCCTTCTCAGTCTCGCTCTCCTTCTCAGTCTCGCTCTTGCTCGCTCTACTTCTCAGTCTCGATCTTGCTCGCTCTCCTTTTCAGTATTGCTCTTGATCGCTCTCCTTCACAGTCTCACTCCTGCTTGCTCTCTTTCTGAGTCTCGCTCTTGCTTGCTATCCATTTCAGTCTCAAACTTGGGCGCTCCCCTTCTCAGTCTCGCTCTCACTCATTCTCCTTCTCAGTCTCATTATTGCATGCTCTCCTTCTCAGTCTCGCTCTTGCATGCTCACCTTCGCAGTCTCGCTCTCGCTCGCTCTCCTCAGTCTCGTTATTGCACGCTCTCCTCAGTCTCGCTCTTGCTCTCTCTCCTTCTCAGTCTTGCTCTTGCTCGCTCTCCTTCTCAGTCTCGCTCTCCTTCTCAGTCTCACTCTTGCTTGCTCTACTTCTCAGTCTCAATCTTTCTCGCTCTCCTTTTCAGTATCGCTCTTGATCGCTCTCCTTCTCAGTCTCGCTCCTGCTTGCTCTCTTTCTGAGTCTCACTCTTGCTCGCTCTCCATTTCAGTCTCAATCTTGGGCGCTCTACTTCTCAGTCTCGCTCTGACTCATTCTCCTTCTCAGTCTCATTATGGCATGCTCTCCTTCTCAGTCTCTGTCTTCCTCGCTCTCCTTCTCAGTCTCTCTCTTGCTCTCACTCCTTCTCAGTCTTGCTCTTGCTCGCTCTCCTTCTCAGTCTCGCTCTCCTTCTCAGTCTCGCTCTTGCTTGCTCTCCTTCTCAGTCTCGATCCGGCTCGCTCTCCTTTTCAGTATCGCTCTTTCTCGCTCTCCTCAGTCTCTCTCTTGCTCGCTCTCTTTCTGTCTTGCTCTTGCTCGTTCTCCTTCTCAGTCTCGCTCTTGCTCGCTCTCCTTCTAAGTCTCGCTCTTGCTAGATCTCCTTCACAGTCTCACTCTTGGGTGCACTCCTTCTCAGTCTCGCTTTTGCTCATTCGCCTTCTCAGTCTCGCCCCTGCTCGCTCTCCTTCTCAGTTTCGCTCCTGCTCGCTCTCCTTCTCAGTCACGCTCTTGAGCGCTCTCCTTCTGTCTCGCTCTTGCTTGCACTCCTTCTCAGTCTCGCTCTTGCTCGTTCTCCTTCTCAGTCTCGCTCTTGCTTGCTCTCCTTCTAAGTCTCGCTCTTGCTAGATCTCCTTCGCAGTCTCACTCTTGGGTGCACTCCTTCTCAGTCTTGCTTTTGCTCATTCGCCTTCTCAGTCTCGCCCCTGCTCGCTCTACTTCTCTGTCTCACTCCTGCTTGCTCTCCTTCTCAGTCTCGCTCTTGGGCACTCTCCTTCTCAGTCTCGCTGCTGCCCGCTCTCATTCTCAGTTTCGCTCTTGCTCGCTCTAATTCTCAGTCTCGCTCTTGCTCGCTCCCCTTCTCAGTCTCACTCTCCTTCTCAGTCTCGCTATTGCTCGCTCTCTTTCTCAGTCTCGCTCCTGCTCGCTCTCTTTCTCCGTCTTGCTCTTGCACGCTCTCCTTCTCAGTCTTGGTCTTGCTCGCTCTCCTTCTCAGTCTCGCTCTTGCTCACTCTCCGTCTCAGTCTCGCTCCGGCTCGCTCTCCTTCTCAGTCTCGCTCTTGCTCGCTCTCCTTCCCAGTCTCGCTCTTGCTCGCTCTCCTTCACAGTCTCTCGCTTGCTCGCTCTCTTTCTCAGTCTCGCTCTTGCTCGCACTCGTTCTCAGTCTTGCTCTTGCTCGCTCTCCTTCTCAGTCTCACTCTCCTTCTCAGTCTCGCTCTTGCTCGCTCTCCTTCTCAGTCTCGCTCTTCCTCTCTCTCCTTCTCAGTCTCGCTCTTGCTTGCTCTACTCAGTCTCGATCTTGCTCGCTCTCCTTTTCAGTATTGCTCTTGATCGCTCTCCTTCACAGTCTCACTCCTGCTTGCTCTCTTTCTGAGTCTCGCTCTTGCTTGCTATCCATTTCAGTCTCAAACTTGGGCGCTCTCCTTCTCAGTCTCGCTCTCACTCATTCTCCTTCTCAGTCCCATTATTGCACGCTCTCCTCAGTCTCGCTCTTGCATGCTCACCTTCGCAGTCTCGCTCTCGCTCGCTCTCCTCAGTCTCGTTATTGCACGCTCTCCTCAGTCTCGCTCTTGCTCTCTCTCCTTCTCAGTCTCTCTCTTGCTCGCTCTCTTTCTCAGTCTCACTCTCGCTCGCACTCCTTCTCAGTCTTGCTCTTGCTCGCTCTCCTTCTCAGTCTCGCTCTCCTTCTCAGTCTCACTCTTGCTTGCTCTACTTCTCAGTCTCGATCTTGCTCGCTCTCCTTTTCAGTATTGCTCTTGATCGCTCTCCTTCTCAGTCTCGCTCCTGCTTGCTCTCTTTCTGAGTCTCGCTCTTGCTCGCTCTCCATTTCAGTCTCAATCTTGGGCGCTCTACTTCTCAGTCTCGCTCTCACTCATTCTCCTTCTCAGTCTCATTATTGCATGCTCTCCTTCTCAGTCTCCGTCTTCCTCGCTCTCCTTCTCAGTCTCGCTCTTGCTCGCTCTCCTTCTCAGTCTCTCTCTTGCTCTCACTCCTTCTCAGTCTTGCTCTTGCTCGCTCTCTTTCTCAGTCTCGCTCTCCTTCTCAGTCTCGCTCTTGCTTGCTCTCCTTCTCAGTCTCGATCCTGCTCGCTCTCCTTTTCAGTATCGCTCTTTCTCACTCTCCTTCTCAGTCTCTCTCTTGCTCGCTCTCTTTCTGTCTTGCTCTTGCTCGGTCTCCTTCTCAGTCTTGCTCTTGCTCGCTCTCCTTCTCAGTCTCGCTCTCCTTCTCAGTCTCGCTCTTGCTCGTTCTCCTTCTCAGTCTCGCTCTTGCTCGCTCTCCTTCTAAGTCTCGCTCTTGCTAGATCTCCTTCACAGTCTCACTCTTGGGTGCACTCCTTCTCAGTCTCGCTTTTGCTCATTTGCCTTCTCAGTCTCGCCCCTGCTCGCTCTCCTTCTCAGTCTCGCTCCTGCTCGCTCTCCTTCTCAGTCACGCTCTTGAGCGCTCTCCTTCTGTCTCGCTCTTGCTTGCACTCCTTCTCAGTCTCGCTCTTGCTCGTTCTCCTTCTCAGTCTCGCTCTTGCTCGCTCTCCTTCTAAGTCTCGCTCTTGCTAGATCTCCTTCACAGTCTCACTCTTGGGTGCACTCCTTCTCAGTCTTGCTTTTGCTCATTCGCCTTCTCAGTCTCGCCCCTGCTCGCTCTACTTCTCTGTCTTACTCCTGCTTGCTCTCCTTCTCAGTCTCGCTCTTGGGCACTCTCCTTCTCAGTCTCGCTGCTGCCCGCTCTCATTCTCAGTCTCGCTCTTGCTCGCTCTACTTCTCAGTCTCGCTCTTGCTCGCTCTCCTTCTCAGTATTGCTCCTGCTCGCCCTCCTTCTCAGTCTCGCTCTTGCACGCTCTCCATCTCAGTCTCGCTCTCGCTCGCTCTCTTCAGTCTCACTATTGCATGCTCTCCTTCTCAGTCTCGCTCTTGCTCGCTCTACTTCTCAGTCTCGCTCTTGCTCGCTCTCTTTCTCAGTCTCGCTCTTGCTCGCTCTCCTTCTCAGTCTCGCTCTTGCTCGCTCCCCTTCTCAATCTCACTCTCCTCCTCAGTCTCGCTATTGCTCGCTCTCTTTCTCAGTCTCGCTCCTGCTCGATCTCCTTCTCCGTCTTGCTCTTGCGCGCTCTCCTTCTCAGTCATCCTCTTGCTCGCTCTCCTTCTCAGTCTCGCTCTTGCTCACTCTCCGTCTCAGTCTCGCTCCGGCTCGCTCTCCTTCCCAGTCTCGCTCTTGCTCGCTCTCCTTCCCAGTCTCGCTCTTGCTCGCTCTCCTTCACAGTCCCTCGCTTGCTCGCTCTCTTTCTCAGTCTCGCCCTTGCTCGCACTCGTTCTCAGTCTGGCTCTTGCTCGCTCTCCTTCTCAGTCTCACTCTCCTCAGTCTCGCTCTTGCTCGCTCTCCTTCTCAGTCTCGCTCTTCCTCACTCTCCTTCTCAGTCTCGCTCTCCTTCTCAGTCTCGCTCTTGCTCGCTCTACTTCTCAGTCTCGATCTTGCTCGCTCTCCTTTTCAGTATTGCTCTTGATCGCTCTCCTTCACAGTCTCACTCCTGCTTGCTCTCTTTCTGAGTCTCGCTCTTGCTTGCTATCCATTTCAGTCTCAATCTTGGGCGCTCTCCTTCTCAGTCTCGCTCTCACTCATTCTCCTTCTCAGTCTCATTATTGCACGCTCTCCTTCTCAGTCTCGCTCTTGCATGCTCACCTTCGCAGTCTCGCTCTCGCTCGCTCTCCTCAGTCTCGTTATTGCACGCTCTCCTTCTCAGTCTCGCTCTTGCTCGCTCTCTTTCTCAATCTCGCTCTCCTTCTCAGTCTCACTCTTGCTCCATCTCCTTTTCAGTCTCGATATTTTTCGCTCTCCTTCTCAGTTACGCTCCTGCTCACTCTCCTTCTCAGTCTCGCTCCTGCTCACTCTCATTCTCAGTCTCTTTCCTGCTCGCTCTCCTACTCAGTCCCGCTCTTGCTCACTCTCCTTCTCCGTCTCGCTCTCGCTCGCTCTCCTCAGTCTCGCTCTTGCTCGCTCTCCTTCTCAGTCTCTCTCTTGCTTGCTCTCTTTCTCAGTCTCACTCTTGCTCGCACTCCTTCTCAGTCTTGCTCTTGCTCGCTCTCCTTCTCAGCCTCCCTCTCCTTCTCAGTCTCGCTCTTGCTCGCTCTCCTTCTAAGTCTCGCTCTTGCTAGATCTCCTTCACAGTCTCACTCTTGGGTGCACTCCTTCTCAGTCTCGCTTTTGCTCATTCGCCTTCTCAGTCTCGCCCCTGCTTGCTCTCCTTCTCAGTTTCGCTCCTGCTCGCTCTCCTTCTCAGTCACGCTCTTGAGCGCTCTCCTTCTGTCTCGCTCTTGCTTGCACTCCCTCTCAGTCTTGCTCTTGCTCGCTCTACTTCTCTGTCTCACTCCTGCTCGCTCTCCTTCTAAGTCTTGCTCTTGGGCACTCTCTTTCTCAGTCTCGCTGCTGCCCGCTCTCATTCTCAGTCTCGCTCTTGCTCGCTCTACTTCTCAGTCTCGCTCTTGCACGCTCTCCATCTCAGTCTCGCTCTCGCTCGCTCTCTTCAGTCTCACTATTGCATGCTCTCCTTCTCAGTCTCGCTCTTGCTCGCTCTACTTCTCAGTCTCGCTCTTGCTCGCTCTTTCTCAGTCTCGCTCTTGCTCGCTCTCCATCTCAGTCTCACTCTCCTTCTCAGTCTCGCAATTGCTCGCTCTCTTTCTCAGTCTCGCTCCTGCTCGCTCTCCTTCTCCGTCTTGCTCTTGCTCGCTCTCCTTCTCAGTCTCGATATTGCTCGCTCTCCTTCTCAGTCTCGCTCCTGCTCACTCTCCTTCTCAGTCTCGCTCCTGCTCACTCTCATTCTCAGTCTCCCTCCTGCTCGCTCTCCTACTCAGTCTCGCTCTTGCTCACTCTCCTTCTCAGTCTCGCTCTCGCTCGCTCTCCTCAGTCTCGTTATTGCACGCTCTGCTCAGTCTCGCTCTTGCTCTCTCTCCTTCTCAGTCTCTCTCTTGCTCGCTCTCTTTCTCAGTCTCACTCTTGCTCGCACTCCTTCTCAGTCTTGCTCTTGCTCGCTCTCCTTCTCAGTCTCCCTCTCCTTCTCGGTCTCACTCTTGCTTGCTCTACTTCTCAGTCTCCGTCTTCCTCGCTCTCCTTCTCAGTCTCGCTCTGGCTCGCTCTCCTTCTCAGTCTCTCTCTTGCTCTCACTCCTTCTCAGTCTTGCTCTTGCTCGCTCTCCTTCTCAGTCTCGCTCTCCTTCTCAGTCTCGCTCTTGCTTGCTCTCCTTCTTAGTCTCGATCCTGCTCGCTCTTCTTTTCAGTATCGCTCTTTCTCGCTCTCCTTCTCAGTCTCTCTCTTGCTCGCTCTCTTTCTGTCTTGCTCTTGCTCGGTCTCCTTCTCAGTCTCGCTCTTGCTCGCTCTCCTTCTCAGTCTCGCTCTCCTTCTCAGTCTCGCTCTTGCTCGTTCTCCTTCTCAGTCTCGCTCTTGCTCGCTCTCCTTCTAAGTCTCGCTCTTGCTAGATCTCCTTCACAGTCTCACTCTTGGGTGCACTCCTTCTCAGTCTCGCTTTTGCTCATTCGCCTTCTCAGTCTCGCCCCTGCTTGCTCTCCTTCTCAGTTTCGCTCCTGCTCGCTCTCCTTCAAGTCACGCTCTTGAGCGCTCTCCTTCTGTCTCGCTCTTGCTTGCACTCCTTCTCAGTCTCGCTCTTGATCGTTCTCCTTCTCAGTCTCGCTCTTGCTCGCTCTCCTTCTAAGTCTCGCTCTTGCTAGATCTCCTTCACAGTCTCACTCTTGGGTGCACTCGTTCTCAGTCTCGCTTTTGCTCATTCGCCTTCTCAGTCTCGCCCCTGCTCGCTCTACTTCTCTGTCTCACTCCTGCTTGCTCTCCTTCTCAGTCTCGCTCTTGGGCACTCTCCTTCTCAGTCACGCTGCTGCTCGCTCTCTTTCTCAGTCTCGCTCTTGCTCGCTCTCCATCTCAGTCTCACTCTCCTTCTCAGTCTCGCAATTGCTCGCTCTCTTTCTCAGTCTCGCTCCTGCTCGCTCTCCTTCTCCGTCTTGCTCTTGCTCGCTCTCCTTTTCAGTCTCGATATTGCTCGCTCTCCTTCTCAGTTTCGCTCCTGCTCACTCTCCTTCTCAGTCTCGCTCCTGCTCACTCTCATTCTCAGTCTCCCTCCTGCTCGCTCTCCTACTCAGTCTCGCTCTTGCTCACGCTCCTTCTCAGTCTCGCACTCGCTCGCTCTCCTCAGTCTCGTTATTGCACGCTCTCCTCAGTCTCGCTCTTGCTCTCTCTCCTTCTCAGTCTCTCTCTTGCTCGCTCTCTTTCTCAGTCTCCGTCTTCCTCACTCTCCTTCTCAGTCTCGCTCTGGCTCGCTCTCCTTCTCAGTCTCTCTCTTGCTCTCACTCCTTCTCAGTCTTGCTCTTGCTCGCTCTCCTTCTCAGTCTCGCTCTCCTTCTCAGTCTCGCTCTTGCTTGCTCTCCTTCTTAGTCTCGATCCTGCTCGCTCTTCTTTTCAGTATCGCTCTTTCTCGCTCTCCTTCTCAGTCTCTCTCTTGCTCGCTCTCTTTCTGTCTTGCTCTTGCTCGGTCTCCTTCTCAGTCTCGCTCTTGCTCGCTCTCCTTCTCAGTCTCGCTCTCCTTCTCAGTCTCGCTCTTGCTCGTTCTCCTTCTCAGTCTCGCTCTTGCTCGCTCTCCTTCTAAGTCTCGCTCTTGCTAGATCTCCTTCACAGTCTCACTCTTGGGTGCACTCCTTCTCAGTCTCGCTTTTGCTCATTCGCCTTCTCAGTCTCGCCCCTGCTTGCTCTCCTTCTCAGTTTCGCTCCTGCTCGCTCTCCTTCAAGTCACGCTCTTGAGCGCTCTCCTTCTGTCTCGCTCTTGCTTGCACTCCTTCTCAGTCTCGCTCTCCTTCTCAGTCTCGCTCTTGCTCGTTCTCCTGCTCAGTCTCGCTCTTGCTCGCTCTCCTTCTAAGTCTCGCTCTTGCTAGATCTCCTTCACAGTCTCACTCTTGGGTGCACTCTTTCTCAGTCTCGCTTTTGCTCATTCGCCTTCTCAGTCTCGCCCCTGCTTGCTCTCCTTCTCAGTTTCGCTCCTGCTCGCTCTCCTTCTCAGTCACGCTCTTGAGCGCTCTCCTTCTGTCTCGCTCTTGCTTGCACTCCTTCTCAGTCTCGCTCTTGATCGTTCTCCTTCTCAGTCTCGCTCTTGCTCGCTCTCCTTCTAAGTCTCGCTCTTGCTAGATCTCCTTCACAGTCTCACTCTTGGGTGCACTCCTTCTCAGTCTCGCTTTTGCTCATTCGCCTTCTCAGTCTCGCCCCTGCTCGCTCTACTTCTCTGTCTCACTCCTGCTTGCTCTCCTTCTCAGTCTCGCTCTTGGGCACTCTCCTTCTCAGTCACGCTGCTGCCCGCTCTCATTCTCAGTCTCGCTCTTGCTCGCTCTACTTCTCAGTCTCGCTCTTGCTCGCTCTCCTTCTCAGTCTCGCTCTTGCTCGCTCCCCTTCTCAGTCTCACTCTCCTTCTCAGTCTCGCTCTTGCTCGCTCTCCTTCTCAGTCTCGCTCTTGCTCGCTCTCCTTCTCAGTCTCGCTCTTGCTCGCTCCCCTTCTCAGTCTCACTCTCCTTCTCAGTCTCGCTATTGCTCGCTCTCTTTATCAGTCTCGCTCCTGCTCGCTCTCTTTCTCCGTATTGCTCTTGCGCGCTCTCCTTCTCAGTCTTGCTCTTGCTCACTCTCCTTCTCAGTCTCGCTCTTGCTCGCTCTCCGTCTCAGTCTCGCTCCGGCTCGCTCTCCTTCTCAGTCTCGCTCTTGCTCGCTCTCCTTCCCAGTCTCGCTCTTGCTCGCTCTCCTTCACAGTCTCTCGCTTGCTCGCTCTCTTTCTCAGTCTCACTCTCCTTCTCAGTCTCGCTCTTGCTCGCTCTCCTTCTCAGTCTCGCTCTTCCTCACTCTCCTTCTCAGTCTCGCTCTCCTTCTCAGTCTCGCTCTTGCTCGCTCTACTTCTCAGTCTCGATCTTGCTCGCTCTCCTTTTCAGTATTGCTCTTGATCGCTCTCCTTCACAGTCTCACTCCTGCTTGCTCTCTTTCTGAGTCTCGCTCTTGCTTGCTATCCATTTCAGTCTCAAACTTGGGCGCTCCCCTTCTCAGTCTCGCTCTCACTCATTCTCCTTCTCAGTCTCATTATTGCATGCTCTCCTTCTCAGTCTCGCTCTTGCATGCTCACCTTCGCAGTCTCGCTCTCGCTCGCTCTCCTCAGTCTCGTTATTGCACGCTCTCCTCAGTCTCGCTCTTGCTCTCTCTCCTTCTCAGTCTTGCTCTTGCTCGCTCTCCTTCTCAGTCTCGCTCTCCTTCTCAGTCTCACTCTTGCTTGCTCTACTTCTCAGTCTCAATCTTTCTCGCTCTCCTTTTCAGTATCGCTCTTGATCGCTCTCCTTCTCAGTCTCGCTCCTGCTTGCTCTCTTTCTGAGTCTCACTCTTGCTCGCTCTCCATTTCAGTCTCAATCTTGGGCGCTCTACTTCTCAGTCTCGCTCTGACTCATTCTCCTTCTCAGTCTCATTATGGCATGCTCTCCTTCTCAGTCTCCGTCTTCCTCGCTCTCCTTCTCAGTCTCGCTCTTGCTCGCTCTCCTTCTCAGTCTCTCTCTTGCTCTCACTCCTTCTCAGTCTTGCTCTTGCTCGCTCTCCTTCTCAGTCTCGCTCTCCTTCTCAGTCTCGCTCTTGCTTGCTCTCCTTCTCAGTCTCGATCCTGCTCGCTCTCCTTTTCAGTATCGCTCTTTCTCGCTCTCCTTCTCAGTCTCTCTCTTGCTCGCTCTCTTTCTGTCTTGCTCTTGCTCGTTCTCCTCAGTCTCGCTCTTGCTCGCTCTCCTTCTAAGTCTCGCTCTTGCTAGATCTCCTTCACAGTCTCACTCTTGGGTGCACTCCTTCTCAGTCTCGCTTTTGCTCATTCGCCTTCTCAGTCTCGCCCCTGCTCGCTCTTCTTCTCAGTTTCGCTCCTGCTCGCTCTCCTTCTCAGTCACGCTCTTGAGCGCTCTCCTTCTGTCTCGCTCTTGCTTGCACTCCTTCTCAGTCTCGCTCTTGCTCGTTCTCCTTCTCAGTCTCGCTCTTGCTTGCTCTCCTTCTAAGTCTCGCTCTTGCTAGATCTCCTTCGCAGTCTCACTCTTGGGTGCACTCCTTCTCAGTCTTGCTTTTGCTCATTCGCCTTCTCAGTCTCGCCCCTGCTCGCTCTACTTCTCTGTCTCACTCCTGCTTGCTCTCCTTCTCAGTCTCGCTCTTGGGCACTCTCCTTCTCAGTCTCGCTGCTGCCCGCTCTCATTCTCAGTTTCGCTCTTGCTCGCTCTAATTCTCAGTCTCGCTCTTGCTCGCTCCCCTTCTCAGTCTCACTCTCCTTCTCAGTCTCGCTATTGCTCGCTCTCTTTCTCAGTCTCGCTCCTGCTCGCTCTCTTTCTCCGTCTTGCTCTTGCACGCTCTCCTTCTCAGTCTTGCTCTTGCTCGCTCTCCTTCTCAGTCTCGCTCTTGCTCACTCTCCGTCTCAGTCTCGCTCCGGCTCGCTCTCCTTCTCAGTCTCGCTCTTGCTCGCTCTCCTTCCCAGTCTCGCTCTTGCTCGCTCTCCTTCACAGTCTCTCGCTTGCTCGCTCTCTTTCTCAGTCTCGCTCTTGCTCGCACTCGTTCTCAGTCTTGCTCTTGCTCGCTCTCCTTCTCAGTCTCACTCTCCTTCTCAGTCTCGCTCTTGCTCGCTCTCCTTCTCAGTCTCGCTCTTCCTCTCTCTCCTTCTCAGTCTCGCTCTCCTTCTCAGTCTCGCTCTTGCTTGCTCTACTCAGTCTCGATCTTGCTCGCTCTCCTTTTCAGTATTGCTCTTGATCGCTCTCCTTCACAGTCTCACTCCTGCTTGCTCTCTTTCTGAGTCTCGCTCTTGCTTGCTATCCATTTCAGTCTCAAACTTGGGCGCTCTCCTTCTCAGTCTCGCTCGCACTCATTCTCCTTCTCAGTCCCATTATTGCACGCTCTCCTCAGTCTCGCTCTTGCATGCTCACCTTCGCAGTCTCGCTCTCGCTCGCTCTCCTCAGTCTCGTTATTGCACGCTCTCCTCAGTCTCGCTCTTGCTCTCTCTCCTTCTCAGTCTCTCTCTTGCTCGCTCTCTTTCTCAGTCTCACTCTTGCTCGCTCTCCTTCTCAGTCTCGCTCTCCTTCTCAGTCTCACTCTTGCTTGCTCTACTTCACAGTCTCACTCTTGGGTGCACTCCTTCTCAGTCTCGCTTTTGCTCATTCGCCTTCTCAGTCTCGCCCCTGCTCGCTCTACTTCTCTGTCTCACTCCTGCTTGCTCTCCTTCTCAGTCTCGCTCTTGGGCACTCTCCTTCTCAGTCACGCTGCTGCCCGCTCTCATTCTCAGTCTCGCTCTTGCTCGCTCTACTTCTCAGTCTCGCTCTTGCTCGCTCTCCTTCTCAGTCTCGCTCTTGCTCGCTCCCCTTCTCAGTCTCACTCTCCTTCTCAGTCTCGCTATTGCTCGCTCTCTTTCTCAGTCTCGCTCCTGCTCGCTCTCTTTCTCCGTATTGCTCTTGCGCGCCCTCCTTCTCAGTCTTGCTCTTGCTCGCTCTCCTTCTCAGTCTCGCTCTTGCTCGCTCTCCGTCTCAGTCTCGCTCCGGCTCGCTCTCCTTCTCAGTCTCGCTCTTGCTCGCTCTCCTTCCCAGTCTCACTCTTGCTCGCTCTCCTTCACAGTCTCTCGCTTGCTCGCTCTCTTTCTCAGTCTCGCTCTTGCTCGCACTCGTTCTCAGTCTTGCTCTTGCTCGCTCTCCTTCTCAGTCTCACTCTCCTTCTCAGTCTCGCTCTTGCTCGCTCTCCTTCTCAGTCTCGCTCTTCCTCACTCTCCTTCTCAGTCTCGCTCTCCTTCTCAGTCTCGCTCTTGCTCGCTCTACTTCTCAGTCTCGATCTTGCTCGCTCTCCTTTTCAGTATTGCTCTTGATCGCTCTCCTTCACAGTCTCACTCCTGCTTGCTCTCTTTCTGAGTCTCGCTCTTGCTTGCTATCCATTTCAGTCTCAAACTTGGGCGCTCCCCTTCTCAGTCTCGCTCTCACTCATTCTCCTTCTCAGTCTCATTATTGCATGCTCTCCTTCTCAGTCTCGCTCTTGCATGCTCACCTTCGCAGTCTCGCTCTCGCTCGCTCTCCTCAGTCTCGTTATTGCACGCTCTCCTCAGTCTCGCTCTTGCTCGCTCTCCTTCTCAGTCTCGCTCTCCTTCTCAGTCTCACTCTTGCTTGCTCTACTTCTCAGTCTCAATCTTTCTCGCTCTCCTTTTCAGTATCGCTCTTGATCGCTCTCCTTCTCAGTCTCGCTCCTGCTTGCTTTCTTTCTGAGTCTCACTCTTGCTCGCTCTCCATTTCAGTCTCAATCTTGGGCGCTCTACTTCTCAGTCTCGCTCTGACTCATTCTCCTTCTCAGTCTCATTATGGCATGCTCTCCTTCTCAGTCTCCGTCTTCCTCGCTCTCCTTCTCAGTCTCTCTGTTGCTCTCACTCCTTCTCAGTCTTGCTCTTGCTCGCTCTCCTTCTCAGTCTCGCTCTCCTTCTCAGTCTCGCTCTTGCTTGCTCTCCTTCTCAGTCTCGATCCTGCTCGCTCTCCTTTTCAGTATCGCTCTTTCTCGCTCTCCTTCTCAGTCTCTCCCTTGCTGGCTCTCTTTCTGTCTTGCTCTTGCTCGTTCTCCTTCTCAGTCTCGCTTTTGCTCGCTCTCCTTCTAAGTCTCGCTCTTGCTAGATCTCCTTCACAGTCTCACTCTTGGGTGCACTCCTTCTCAGTCTCGCTTTTGCTCATTCGCCTTCTCAGTCTCGCCCCTGCTCGCTCTCCTTCTCAGTTTCGCTCCTGCTCGCTCTCCTTCTCAGTCACGCTCTTGAGCGCTCTCCTTCTGTCTCGCTCTTGCTTGCACTCCTTCTCAGTCTCGCTCTTGCTCGTTCTCCTTCTCAGTCTCGCTCTTGCTTGCTCTCCTTCTAAGTCTCGCTCTTGCTAGATCTCCTTCGCAGTCTCACTCTTGGGTGCACTCCTTCTCAGTCTTGCTTTTGCTCATTCGCCTTCTCAGTCTCGCCCCTGCTCGCTCTACTTCTCTGTCTCACTCCTGCTTGCTCTCCTTCTCAGTCTCGCTCTTGGGCACTCTCCTTCTCAGTCTCGCTGCTGCCCGCTCTCATTCTCAGTTTCGCTCTTGCTCGCTCTAATTCTCAGTCTCGCTCTTGCTCGCTCCCCTTCTCAGTCTCACTCTCCTTCTCAGTCTCGCTATTGCTCGCTCTCTTTCTCAGTCTCGCTCCTGCTCGCTCTCTTTCTCCGTCTTGCTCTTGCACGCTCTCCTTCTCAGTCTTGCTCTTGCTCGCTCTCCTTCTCAGTCTCGCTCTTGCTCACTCTCCGTCTCAGTCTCGCTCCGGCTCGCTCTCCTTCTCAGTCTCGCTCTTGCTCGCTCTCCTTCCCAGTCTCGCTCTTGCTCGCTCTCCTTCACAGTCTCTCGCTTGCTCGCTCTCTTTCTCAGTCTCGCTCTTGCTCGCACTCGTTCTCAGTCTTGCTCTTGCTCGCTCTCGTTCTCAGTCTCTCTCTCCTTCTCAGTCTCGCTCTTGCTCGCTCTCCTTCTCAGTCTCGCTCTTCCTCTCTCTCCTTCTCAGTCTCGCTCTCCTTCTCAGTCTCGCTCTTGCTTGCTCTACTCAGTCTCGATCTTGCTCGCTCTCCTTTTCAGTATTGCTCTTGATCGCTCTCCTTCACAGTCTCACTCCTGCTTGCTCTCTTTCTGAGTCTCGCTCTTGCTTGCTATCCATTTCAGTCTGAAACTTGGGCGCTCTCCTTCTCAGTCTCGCTCTCACTCATTCTCCTTCTCAGTCCCATTATTGCACGCTCTCCTCAGTCTCGCTCTTGCATGCTCACCTTCGCAGTCTCGCTCTCGCTCGCTCTCCTCAGTCTCGTTATTGCACGCTCTCCTCAGTCTCGCTCTTGCTCTCTCTCCTTCTCAGTCTCTCTCTTGCTCGCTCTCTTTCTCAGTCTCACTCTTGCTCGCACTCCTTCTCAGTCTTGCTCTTGCTCGCTCTCCTTCTCAGTCTCGCTCTCCTTCTCAGTCTCACTCTTGCTTGCTCTACTTCTCAGTCTCGATCTTGCTCGCTCTCCTTTTCAGTATTGCTCTTGATCGCTCTCCTTCTCAGTCTCGCTCCTGCTTGCTCTCTTTCTGAGTCTCGCTCTTGCTCGCTCTCCATTTCAGTCTCAATCTTGGGCGCTCTACTTCTCAGTCTCGCTCTCACTCATTCTCCTTCTCAGTCTCATTATTGCATGCTCTCCTTCTCAGTCTCCGTCTTCCTCGCTCTCCTTCTCAGTCTCTCTCTTGCTCGCTCTCTTTCTGTCTTGCTCTTGCTCGGTCTCCTTCTCAGTCTTGCTCTTGCTCGCTCTCCTTCTCAGTCTCGCTCTCCTTCTCAGTCTCGCTCTTGCTCGTTCTCCTTCTCAGTCTCGCTCTTGCTCGCTCTCCTTCTAAGTCTCGCTCTTGCTAGATCTCCTTCACAGTCTCACTCTTGGGTGCACTCCTTCTCAGTCTCGCTTTTGCTCATTTGCCTTCTCAGTCTCGCCCCTGCTCGCTCTCCTTCTCAGTCTCGCTCCTGCTCGCTCTCCTTCTCAGTCACGCTCTTGAGCGCTCTCCTTCTGTCTCGCTCTTGCTTGCACTCCTTCTCAGTCTCGCTCTTGCTCGTTCTCCTTCTCAGTCTCGCTCTTGCTCGCTCTCCTTCTAAGTCTCGCTCTTGCTAGATCTCCTTCACAGTCTCACTCTTGGGTGCACTCCTTCTCAGTCTTGCTTTTGCTCATTCGCCTTCTCAGTCTCGCCCCTGCTCACTCTACTTCTCTGTCTCACTCCTGCTTGCTCTCCTTCTCAGTCTCGCTCTTGGGCACTCTCCTTCTCAGTCTCGCTGCTGCCCGCTCTCATTCTCAGTCTCGCTCTTGCTCGCTCTACTTCTCAGTCTCGCTCTTGCTCGCTCTCCTTCTCAGTATTGCTCCTGCTCGCCCTCCTTCTCAGTCTCGCTCTTGCACGCTCTCCATCTCAGTCTCGCTCTCGCTCGCTCTCTTCAGTCTCACTATTGCATGCTCTCCTTCTCAGTCTCGCTCTTGCTCGCTCTACTTCTCAGTCTCGCTCTTGCTCGCTCTCTTTCTCAGTCTCGCTCTTGCTCGCTCTCCTTCTCCGTCTTGCTCTTGCGCGCTCTCCTTCTCAGTCATCCTCTTGCTCGCTCTCCTTCTCAGTCTCGCTCTTGCTCACTCTCCGTCTCAGTCTCGCTCCGGCTCGCTCTCCTTCCCAGTCTCGCTCTTGCTCGCTCTCCTTCCCAGTCTCGCTCTTGCTCGCTCTCCTTCACAGTCCCTCGCTTGCTCGCTCTCTTTCTCAGTCTCGCCCTTGCTCGCACTCGTTCTCAGTCTTGCTCTTGCTCGCTCTCCTTCTCAGTCTCACTCTCCTCAGTCTCGCTCTTGCTCGCTCTCCTTCTCAGTCTCGCTCTTCCTCACTCTCCTTCTCAGTCTCGCTCTCCTTCTCAGTCTCGCTCTTGCTCGCTCTACTTCTCAGTCTCGATCTTGCTCGCTCTCCTTTTCAGTATTGCTCTTGATCGCTCTCCTTCACAGTCTCACTCCTGCTTGCTCTCTTTCTGAGTCTCGCTCTTGCTTGCTATCCATTTCAGTCTCAATCTTGGGCGCTCTCCTTCTCAGTCTCGCTCTCACTCATTCTCCTTCTCAGTCTCATTATTGCACGCTCTCCTTCTCAGTCTCGCTCTTGCATGCTCACCTTCGCAGTCTCGCTCTCGCTCGCTCTCCTCAGTCTCGTTATTGCACGCTCTCCTTCTCAGTCTCGCTCTTGCTCGCTCTCTTTCTCAATCTCGCTCCCCTTCTCAGTCTCACTCTTGCTCCATCTCCTTTTCAGTCTCGATATTTTTCGCTCTCCTTCTCAGTTACGCTCCTGCTCACTCTCCTTCTCAGTCTCGCTCCTGCTCACTCTCATTCTCAGTCTCCCTCCTGCTCGCTCTCCTACTCAGTCCCGCTCTTGCTCACTCTCCTTCTCCGTCTCGCTCTCGCTCGCTCTCCTCAGTCTCGCTCTTGCTCACTCTCCTTCTCAGTCTCTCTCTTGCTTGCTCTCTTTCTCAGTCTCACTCTTGCTCGCACTCCTTCTCAGTCTTGCTCTTGCTCGCTCTCCTTCTCAGTCTCCCTCTCCTTCTCAGTCTCGCTCTTGCTCGCTCTCCTTCTAAGTCTCGCTCTTGCTAGATCTCCTTCACAGTCTCACTCTTGGGTGCACTCCTTCTCAGTCTCGCTTTTGCTCATTCGCCTTCTCAGTCTCGCCCCTGCTTGCTCTCCTTCTCAGTTTCGCTCCTGCTCGCTCTCCTTCTCAGTCACGCTCTTGAGCGCTCTCCTTCTGTCTCGCTCTTGCTTGCACTCCTTCTCAGTCTTGCTCTTGCTCGCTCTACTTCTCTGTCTCACTCCTGCTCGCTCTCCTTCTAAGTCTTGCTCTTGGGCACTCTCTTTCTCAGTCTCGCTGCTGCCCGCTCTCATTCTCAGTCTCGCTCTTGCTCGCTCTACTTCTCAGTCTCGCTCTTGCACGCTCTCCATCTCAGTCTCGCTCTCGCTCGCTCTCTTCAGTCTCACTATTGCATGCTCTCCTTCTCAGTCTCGCTCTTGCTCGCTCTACTTCTCAGTCTCGCTCTTGCTCGCTCTTTCTCAGTCTCGCTCTTGCTCGCTCTGCATCTCAGTCTCACTCTCCTTCTCAGTCTCGCAATTGCTCGCTCTCTTTCTCAGTCTCGCTCCTGCTCGCTCTCCTTCTCCGTCTTGCTCTTGCTCGCTCTCCTTCTCAGTCTCGATATTGCTCGCTCTCCTTCTCAGTCTCGCTCCTGCTCACTCTCCTTCTCAGTCTCGCTCCTGCTCACTCTCATTCTCAGTCTCCCTCCTGCTCGCTCTCCTACTCAGTCTCGCTCTTGCTCACTCTCCTTCTCAGTCTCGCTCTCGCTCGCTCTCCTCAGTCTCGTTATTGCACGCTCTCCTCAGTCTCGCTCTTGCTCTCTCTCCTTCTCAGTCTCTCTCTTGCTCGCTCTCTTTCTCAGTCTCACTCTTGCTCGCACTCCTTCTCAGTCTTGCTCTTGCTCGCTCTCCTTCTCAGTCTCCCTCTCCTTCTCGGTCTCACTCTTGCTTGCTCTACTTCTCAGTCTCCGTCTTCCTCGCTCTCCTTCTCAGTCTCGCTCTGGCTCGCTCTCCTTCTCAGTCTCTCTCTTGCTCTCACTGCTTCTCAGTCTCACTCTTGCTTGCTCTACTTCTCAGTCTCCGTCTTCCTCGCTCTCCTTCTCAGTCTCGCTCTGGCTCGCTCTCCTTCTCAGTCTCTCTCTTGCTCTCACTCCTTCTCAGTCTTGCTCTTGTTCGCTCTCCTTCTCAGTCTCGCTCTCCTTCTCAGTCTCGCTCTTGCTTGCTCTCCTTCTTAGTCGCGATCCTGCTCGCTCTTCTTTTCAGTATCGCTCTTTCTCGCTCTCCTTCTCAGTCTCTCTCTTGCTCGCTCTCTTTCTGTCTTGCTCTTGCTCGGTCTCCTTCTCAGTCTCGCTCTTGCTCGCTCTCCTTCTCAGTCTCGCTCTCCTTCTCAGTCTCGCTCTTGCTCGTTCTCCTTCTCAGTCTCGCTCTTGCTCGCTCTCCTTCTAAGTCTCGCTATTGCTAGATCTCCTTCACAGTCTCACTCTTGGGTGCACTCCTTCTCAGTCTCGCTTTTGCTCATTCGCCTTCTCAGTCTCGCCCCTGCTTGCTCTCCTTCTCAGTTTCGCTCCTGCTCGCTCTCCTTCAAGTCACGCTCTTGAGCTCTCTCCTTCTGTCTCGCTCTTGCTTGCACTCCTTCTCAGTCTCGCTCTTGATCGTTCTCCTTCTCAGTCTCACTCTTGCTCGCTCTCCTTCTAAGTCTCGCTCTTGCTAGATCTCCTTCACAGTCTCACTCTTGGGTGCACTCGTTCTCAGTCTCGCTTTTGCTCATTCGCCTTCTCAGTCTCGCCCCTGCTCGCTCTACTTCTCTGTCTCACTCCTGCTTGCTCTCCTTCTCAGTCTCGCTCTTGGGCACTCTCCTTCTCAGTCACGCTGCTGCTCGCTCTCTTTCTCAGTCTCGCTCTTGCTCGCTCTCCATCTCAGTCTCACTCTCCTTCTCAGTCTCGCAATTGCTCGCTCTCTTTCTCAGTCTCGCTCCTGCTCGCTCTCCTTCTCCGTCTTGCTCTTGCTCGCTCTCCTTCTCAGTCTCGATATTGCTCGCTCTCCTTCTCAGTCTCGCTCCTGCTCACTCTCCTTCTCAGTCTCCCTCCTGCTCGCTCTCCTACTCAGTCTCGCTCTTGCTCACTCTCCTTCTCAGTCTCGCTCTCGCTCGCTCTCCTCAGTCTCGTTATTGCACGCTCTCCTCAGTCTCGCTCTTGCTCTCTCTCCTTCTCAGTCTTCTCTTGCTCGCTCTCTTTCTCAGTCTCACTCTTGCTCGCACTCCTTCTCAGTCTTGCTCTTGCTCGCTCTCCTTCTCAGTCTCCCTCTCCTTCTCAGTCTCACTCTTGCTTGCTCTACTTCTCAGTCTCCGTCTTCCTCACTCTCCTTCTCAGTCTCGCTCTGGCTCGCTCTCCTTCTCAGTCTCTCTCTTGCTCTCACTCCTTCTCAGTCTTGCTCTTGCTCGCTCTCCTTCTCAGTCTCGCTCTCCTTCTCAGACTCGCTCTTGCTTGCTCTCCTTCTTAGTCTCGATCCTGCTCGCTCTTCTTTTCAGTATCGCTCTTTCTCGCTCTCCTTCTCAGTCTCTCTCTTGCTCGCTCTCTTTCTGTCTTGCTCTTGCTCGGTCTCCTTCTCAGTCTCGCTCTTGCTCGCTCTCCTTCTCAGTCTCGCTCTCCTTCTCAGTCTCGCTCTTGCTCGTTCTCCTTCTCAGTCTCGCTCTTGCTCGCTCTCCTTCTAAGTCTCGCTCTTGCTAGAT
Organism: Carcharodon carcharias; assembly: GCF_017639515.1. Lineage (NCBI taxonomy): Eukaryota > Metazoa > Chordata > Chondrichthyes > Lamniformes > Lamnidae > Carcharodon > Carcharodon carcharias. Next base: position 19,814,469 of record NC_054507.1, on the reverse strand, counting down.
CTCCTTCACAGTCTCACTCTTGGGTGCACTCCTTCTCAGTCTCGCTTTTGCTCATTCGCCTTCTCAGTCTCGCCCCTGCTTGCTCTCCTTCTCAGTTTCGCTCCTGCTCGCTCTCCTTCTCAGTCACGCTCTTGAGCGCTCTCCTTCTGTCTCGCTCTTGCTTGCACTCCTTCTCAGTCTCGCTCTTGATCGTTCTCCTTCTCAGTCTCGCTCTTGCTCGCTCTCCTTCTAAGTCTCGCTCTTGCTAGATCTCCTTCACAGTCTCACTCTTGGGTGCACTCCTTCTCAGTCTCGCTTTTGCTCATTCGCCTTCTCAGTCTCGCCCCTGCTCGCTCTACTTCTCTGTCTCACTCCTGCTTGCTCTCCTTCTCAGTCTCACTCTTGGGCACTCTCCTTCTCAGTCACGCTGCTGCCCGCTCTCATTCTCAGTCTCGCTCTTGCTCGCTCTACTTCTCAGTCTCGCTCTTGCTCGCTCTCCTTCTCAGTCTCGCTCTTGCTCGCTCCCCTTCTCAGTCTCACTCTCCTTCTCAGTCTCGCTCTTGCTCGCTCTCCATCTCAGTCTCGCTCTTGCTCGCTCTCCTTCTCAGTCTCGCTCTTGCTCGCTCCCCTTCTCAGTCTCACTCTCCTTCTCAGTCTCGCTATTGCTCGCTCTCTTTCTCAGTCTCGCTCCTGCTCGCTCTCTTTCTCCGTATTGCTCTTGCGCGCTCTCCTTCTCAGTCTTGCTCTTGCTCGCTCTCCTTCACAGTCTCGCTCTTGCTCGCTCTCCGTCTCAGTCTCGCTCCGGCTCGCTCTCCTTCTCAGTCCCGCTCTTGCTCGCTCTCCTTCCCAGTCTCGCTCTTGCTCGCTCTCCTTCACAGTCTCTCGCTTGCTCGCTCTCTTTCTCAGTCTCGCTCTTGCTCGCACTCGTTCTCAGTCTTGCTCTTGCTCGCTCTCCTTCTCAGTCTCACTCTCCTTCTCAGTCTCGCTCTTGCTCGCTCTCCTTCTCAGTCTCGCTCTTCCTCACTCTCCTTCTCAGTCTCGCTCTCCTTCTCAGTCTCGCTCTTGCTCGCTCTACTTCTCAGTCTCGATCTTGCTCGCTCTCCTTTTCAGTATTGCTCTTGATCGCTCTCCTTCACAGTCTCACTCCTGCTTGCTCTCTTTCTGAGTCTCGCTCTTGCTTGCTATCCATTTCAGTCTCAAACTTGGGCGCTCCCCTTCTCAGTCTCGCTCTCACTCATTCTCCTTCTCAGTCTCATTATTGCATGCTCTCCTTCTCAGTCTCGCTCTTGCATGCTCACCTTCGCAGTCTCGCTCTCGCTCGCTCTCCTCAGTCTCGTTATTGCACGCTCTCCTCAGTCTCGCTCTTGCTCTCTCTCCTTCTCAGTCTTGCTCTTGCTCGCTCTCCTTCTCAGTCTCGCTCTCCTTCTCAGTCTCACTCTTGCTTGCTCTACTTCTCAGTCTCAATCTTTCTCGCTCTCCTTTTCAGTATCGCTCTTGATCGCTCTCCTTCTCAGTCTCGCTCCTGCTTGCTCTCTTTCTGAGTCTCACTCTTGCTCGCTCTCCATTTCAGTCTCAATCTTGGGCGCTCTACTTCTCAGTCTCGCTCTGACTCAATCTCCTTCTCAGTCTCATTATGGCATGCTCTCCTTCTCAGTCTCCGTCTTCCTCGCTCTCCTTTTCAGTCTCGCTCTTGCTCGCTCTCCTTCTCAGTCTCTCTCTTGCTCTCACTCCTTCTCAGTCTTGCTCTTGGGTGCACTCCTTCTCAGCCTCGCTTTTGCTCATTCGCCTTCTCAGTCTCGCCCCTGCTCGCTCTCCTTCTCAGTTTCGCTCCTGCTCGCTCTCCTTCTCAGTCACGCTCTTGAGCGCTCTCCTTCTGTCTTGCTCTTGCTTGCACTCCTTCTCAGTCTCGCTCTTGCTCGTTCTCCTTCTCAGTCTCGCTCTTGCTTGCTCTCCTTCTAAGTCTCGCTCTTGCTAGATCTCCTTCGCAGTCTCACTCTTGGGTGCACTCCTTCTCAGTCTTGCTTTTGCTCATTCGCCTTCTCAGTCTCGCCCCTGCTCGCTCTACTTCTCTGTCTCACTCCTGCTTGCTCTCCTTCTCAGTCTCGCTCTTGGGCACTCTCCTTCTCAGTCTCGCTGCTGCCCGCTCTCATTCTCAGTTTCGCTCTTGCTCGCTCTAATTCTCAGTCTCGCTCTTGCTCGCTCCCCTTCTCAGTCTCACTCTCCTTCTCAGTCTCGCTATTGCTCGCTCTCTTTCTCAGTCTCGCTCCTGCTCGCTCTCTTTCTCCGTCTTGCTCTTGCACGCTCTCCTTCTCAGTCTTGCTCTTGCTCGCTCTCCTTCTCAGTCTCGCTCTTGCTCACTCTCCGTCTCAGTCTCGCTCCGGCTCGCTCTCCTTCTCAGTCTCGCTCTTGCTCGCTCTCCTTCCCAGTCTCGCTCTTGCTCGCTCTCCTTCACAGTCTCTCGCTTGCTCGCTCTCTTTCTCAGTCTCGCTCTTGCTCGCACTCGTTCACAGTCTTGCTCTTGCTCGCTCTCCTTCTCAGTCTCACTCTCCTTCTCAGTCTCGCTCTTGCTCGCTCTCCTTCTCAGTCTCGCTCTTCCTCTCTCTCCTTCTCAGTCTCGCTCTCCTTCTCAGTCTCGCTCTTGCTTGCTCTACTCAGTCTCGATCTTGCTCGCTCTCCTTTTCAGTATTGCTCTTGATCGCTCTCCTTCACAGTCTCACTCCTGCTTGCTCTCTTTCTGAGTCTCGCTCTTGCTTGCTATCCATTTCAGTCTCAAACTTGGGCGCTCTCCTTCTCAGTCTCGCTCTCACTCATTCTCCTTCTCAGTCCCATTATTGCACGCTCTCCTCAGTCTCGCTCTTGCATGCTCACCTTCGCAGTCTCGCTCTCGCTCGCTCTCCTCAGTCTCGTTATTGCACGCTCTCCTCAGTCTCGCTCTTGCTCTCTCTCCTTCTCAGTCTCTCTCTTGCTCGCTCTCTTTCTCAGTCTCACTCTTGCTTGCACTCCTTCTCAGTCTTGCTCTTGCTCGCTCTCCTTCTCAGTCTCGCTCTCCTTCTCAGTCTCACTCTTGCTTGCTCTACTTCTCAGTCTCGATCTTGCTCGCTCTCCTTTTCAGTATTGCTCTTGATCGCTCTCCTTCTCAGTCTCGCTCCTGCTTGCTCTCTTTCTGAGTCTCGCTCTTGCTCGCTCTCCATTTCAGTCTCAATCTTGGGCGCTCTACTTCTCAGTCTCGCTCTCACTCATTCTCCTTCTCAGTCTCATTATTGCATGCTCTCCTTCTCAGTCTCCGTCTTCCTCGCTCTCCTTCTCAGTCTCGCTCTTGCTCGCTCTCCTTCTCAGTCTCTCTCTTGCTCTCACTCCTTCTCAGTCTTGCTCTTGCTCGCTCTCCTTCTCAGTCTCGCTCTCCTTCTCAGTCTCGCTCTTGCTTGCTCTCCTTCTCAGTCTCGATCCTGCTCGCTCTCCTTTTCAGTATCGCTCTTTCTCACTCTCCTTCTCAGTCTCTCTCTTGCTCGCTCTCTTTCTGTCTTGCTCTTGCTCGGTCTCCTTCTCAGTCTTGCTCTTGCTCGCTCTCCTTCTCAGTCTCGCTCTCCTTCTCAGTCTCGCTCTTGCTCGTTCTCCTTCTCAGTCTCGCTCTTGCTCGCTCTCCTTCTAAGTCTCGCTCTTGCTAGATCTCCTTCACAGTCTCACTCTTGGGTGCACTCCTTCTCAGTCTCGCTTTTGCTCATTTGCCTTCTCAGTCTCGCCCCTGCTCGCTCTCCTTCTCAGTCTCGCTCCTGCTCGCTCTCCTTCTCAGTCACGCTCTTGAGCGCTCTCCTTCTGTCTCGCTCTTGCTTGCACTCCTTCTCAGTCTCGCTCTTGCTCGTTCTCCTTCTCAGTCTCGCTCTTGCTCGCTCTTCTTCTAAGTCTCGCTCTTGCTAGATCTCCTTCACAGTCTCACTCTTGGGTGCACTCCTTCTCAGTCTCGCTTTTGCTCATTTGCCTTCTCAGTCTCGCCCCTGCTCGCTCTCCTTCTCAGTCTCGCTCCTGCTCGCTCTCCTTCTCAGTCACGCTCTTGAGCGCTCTCCTTCTGTCTCGCTCTTGCTTGCACTCCTTCTCAGTCTCGCTCTTGCTCGTTCTCCTTCTCAGTCTCGCTCTTGCTCGCTCTCCTTCTAAGTCTCGCTCTTGCTAGATCTCCTTCACAGTCTCACTCTTGGGTGCACTCCTTCTCAGTCTTGCTTTTGCTCATTCGCCTTCTCAGTCTCGCCCCTGCTCGCTCTACTTCTCTGTCTCACTCCTGCTTGCTCTCCTTCTCAGTCTCGCTCTTGGGCACTCTCCTTCTCAGTCTCGCTGCTGCCCGCTCTCATTCTCAGTCTCGCTCTTGCTCGCTCTCCTTCTCAGTCTCGCTCTTGCTCGCTCTCCTTCTCAGTATTGCTCCTGCTCGCCCTCCTTCTCAGTCTCGCTCTTGCACGCTCTCCATCTCAGTCTCGCTCTCGCTCGCTCTCTTCAGTCTCACTATTGCATGCTCTCCTTCTCAGTCTCGCTCTTGCTCGCTCTACTTCTCAGTCTCGCTCTTGCTCGCTCTCTTTCTCAGTCTCGCTCTTGCTCGCTCTCCTTCTCAGTCTCGCTCTTGCTCGCTCCCCTTCTCAATCTCACTCTCCTCCTCAGTCTCGCTATTGCTCGCTCTCTTTCTCAGTCTCGCTCCTGCTCGATCTCCTTCTCCGTCTTGCTCTTGCGCGCTCTCCTTCTCAGTCATCCTCTTGCTCGCTCTCCTTCTCAGTCTCGCTCTTGCTCACTCTCCGTCTCAGTCTCGCTCCGGCTCGCTCTCCTTCCCAGTCTCGCTCTTGCTCGCTCTCCTTCCCAGTCTCGCTCTTGCTCGCTCTCCTTCACAGTCCCTCGCTTGCTCGCTCTCTTTCTCAGTCTCGCCCTTGCTCGCACTCGTTCTCAGTCTTGCTCTTGCTCGCTCTCCTTCTCAGTCTCACTCTCCTCAGTCTCGCTCTTGCTCGCTCTCCTTCTCAGTCTCGCTCTTCCTCACTCTCCTTCTCAGTCTCGCTCTCCTTCTCAGTCTCGCTCTTGCTCGCTCTACTTCTCAGTCTCGATCTTGCTCGCTCTCCTTTTCAGTATTGCTCTTGATCGCTCTCCTTCACAGTCTCACTCCTGCTTGCTCTCTTTCTGAGTCTCGCTCTTGCTTGCTATCCATTTCAGTCTCAATCTTGGGCGCTCTCCTTCTCAGTCTCGCTCTCACTCATTCTCCTTCTCAGTCTCATTATTGCACGCTCTCCTTCTCAGTCTCGCTCTTGCATGCTCACCTTCGCAGTCTCGCTCTCGCTCGCTCTCCTCAGTCTCGTTATTGCACGCTCTCCTTCTCAGTCTCGCTCTTGCTCGCTCTCTTTCTCAATCTCGCTCTCCTTCTCAGTCTCACTCTTGCTCCATCTCCTTTTCAGTCTCGATATTTTTCGCTCTCCTTCTCAGTTACGCTCCTGCTCACTCTCCTTCTCAGTCTCGCTCCTGCTCACTCTCATTCTCAGTCTCCCTCCTGCTCGCTCTCCTACTCAGTCCCGCTCTTGCTCACTCTCCTTCTCCGTCTCGCTCTCGCTCGCTCTCCTCAGTCTCGCTCTTGCTCGCTCTCCTTCTCAGTCTCTCTCTTGCTTGCTCTCTTTCTCAGTCTCACTCTTGCTCGCACTCCTTCTCAGTCTTGCTCTTGCTCGCTCTCCTTCTCAGTCTCGCTCTCCTTCTTAGTCTCGCTCTTGCTCCCTCTACTTCTCAGTCTCGATCTTGCTCGCTCTCCTTTTCAGTATCGCCCTTGATCGCTCTCCTTCTCAGTCTTGCTCCTGCTTGCTCTCTTTCTGAGTCTCGCTCTTGCTCGCTCTCCATTTCAGTCTCAATCTTGGGCGCTCTCCTTCTCAGTCTCGCTCTCACTCATTCTCCTTCTCAGTCTCATTATTGCACGCTCTCCTTCTCAGTCTCCATCTTCCTCGCTCTCCTCAGTCTCGCTCTTGCTCGCTCTCTTTCTCAGTCTCGCTCTTGCTCGCACTCCTTCTCAGTCTTGCTCTTGCTCGCTCTCCTTCTCAGTCTCGCTCTTCTCAGTCTCGCTCTTGCTGGCTCTCCTTCTCAGTCTCTCTCTTGCTCGCTCTCTTTCTGTCTTGCTCTTGCTCGGTCTCCTTCTCAGTCTCGCTCTTTCTCGCTCTCCTTCTCAGTCTCGCTCTCCTTCTCAGTCTCACTCTTTTCGTTCTCCTTCTCAGTCTCGCTCTTGCTCGCTCTCCTTCTAAGTCTCGCTATTGCTAGATCTTCTTCACAGTCTCACTCTTGGGTGCACTCCTTTTCTGTCTCGCTTTGCTCGTTCACTTTCTCAGTCTCGCTCCTGCTCGCTCTCCTTCTCAGTAACGCTCTTGAGCACTCTCCATCTCAGTCTCGCTCTTCCTCACTCTCCTTCTCAGTCTTGCTCTTGCTCGCTCTCCTTCTCAGTCTCGCTCTTGCTCGCTCTCCTTCTCAGTCTTGCTCTTGCTCGCTCTCCTTCTCAGTCTCGCTCTCCTTCTCAGTCTCGCTCTGGCTCGCTCTGCTTCTCAGTCTCTGTCTTGCTCGCTCTCTTTCTGTCATGCTCTTGCTCGGTCTCCTTCTCAGTCTCGCTCTTGCTCATTCTCCTTCTCAGTCTCGCTCTCCTTCTCAGTCTCGCTCTTGCTCGTTCTCCTTCTCAGTCTCGCTCTTGCTCGCTCTCCTTCTAAGTCTCGCTATTGCTAGATCTCCTTCACAGTCTCACTCTTGGGTGCACTCCTTTTCAGTGTCGCTCTTGCTCGTTCGCCTTCTCAGTCTCGCTCCTGTTCGCTCTCCTTCTCAGTCACGCTCTTGCTCGCTCTCCTTCTCAGTCTTGCTCTTGCTTGCTCTCCTTCTCAGTCTTGCTCTTGCTCACTCTCCTTCTCAGTCTCGCTCTCCTTCTCAGTCTCGCTCTTGCTCACTCTACTTCTCAGTCTCTCTGTTGCTCGCTCACTTTCTGTCTTGCTCTTGCTCGGTCTCCTTCTCAGTCTCGCTCTTGCTCATTCTCCTTCTCAGTCTCGCTCTAATTCTCAGTCTCGCTCTTGCTCGTTCTCCTTCTCAGTCTCGCTCTTGCTCGCTCTCCTTCTAAGTCTCGCTATTGCTAGATCTCCTTCACAGTCTCACTCTTGGGTGCACTCCTTTTCAGTCTCGCTCTTGCTCATTCGCCTTCTCAGTCTCGCTCCTGCTCGCTCTCCTTCTCAGTCACGCTCTTGCTCGCTCTCCTTCTCAGTCTTGCTCTTGCTCGCTCTCCTTCTCAGTCTCGCTCTCCTTCTCAGTCTCTCTCTTGCTCGCTCTCCTTCTAAGTCTCGCTCTTGCTAGATCTCCTTCACAGTCTCACTCCTGGGTGCATTCCTTCAAAGTCTCGCTTTTGCTCGTTCACCTTCTCAGTCTTGATCTTGCTCGCTCTCCTTCTCAGTCTCGCTCCTGCTCACGATCCTTCTCAGTCTCGCTCCTGCTCACTCTCATTCTCAGTCTCCCTCCTGCTCGCTCTCCTACTCAGTCTCGCTCTTGCTCACTCTCCTTCTCAGTCTCGCTCTCGCTCGCTCTCCTCAGTCTCGTTATTGCACGCTCTCCTCAGTCTCGCTCTTGCTCGCTCTCCTTCTCAGTCTCGCTCTTGCTCGCTCTCCATTTCAGTCTCAATCTTGGGTGCTCAACTTCTCAGTCTCGCTCTCACTCATTCTCCTTCTCAGTCTCATTATTGCACGCTCTCCTTCTCAGTCTCCGTCTTCCTCGCTCTCCTTCTCAGTCTCGCTCTTGCTCGCTCTCCTTCTCAGTCTCGCTCTTGCTCGCACTCCTTCTCAGTCTTACTCTTGCTCACTCTCCTTCTCAGTCTCGCTCTCCTTCTCAGTCTCGCTCTTGCTCGCTCTCCTTCTCAGTCTCTCTCTTGCTCGCTCTCTTTCTGTCTTGCTCTTGCTCGGTCTCCTTCTCAGTCTCGCTCTTGCTCGCTCTCCTTCTCAGTCTCGTTCTCCTTCTCAGTCTCGCTCTTGCTCGCTCTCCTTCTCATTCTCGATCCTGCTGGCTATCCTTTTCAGTATCGCTCTTTCTCGCTCTCCTTCTCAGTCTCCCTCTTGCTCGCTCTCTTTCTGTCTTGCTCTTGCTCGGTCTCCTTCTCAGTCTCGCTCTTGCTCAATCTCTTTCTCAATCTCGCTTTCCTACTCAGCCTCACTCTTGCTCGAACTCCTTCTCAGTCTCGATCTTGCTCGCTCTCTGTCTCAGTATCGCTCTTGCTCGCTCTCCTTCTCAGTCTCGCTCCTGCTCACTCTCCTTCTCAGTCTCGCTCCTGCTGACTCTCATTCTCAGTCTCCCTCCTGCTCGCTCTGCTACTCAGTCTCGCTCTTGCTCACTCTCCTTCTCAGTCTCGTTCTTGCTCGCTCTCCTTCTCAGTCTCACACTTGCTCACACTCCTTCTCAGTCTTGCTCTTGCTCGCTCTCCTTCTCAGTCTCGCTCTCCTTCTCAGTCTCGCTCTTGCTCGCTCTACTTCTCAGTCTCGATCTTGCGCGCTCTCCTTTTCAGTATTGCTCTTGATCTCTCTCCTTCTCAGTCTCGCTCCTGCTTGCTCTCTTTCTGAGTCTCGCTCTTGCTCGATCTCCATTTCAGTCTCAATCTTGGGCGCTCTCCTTCTCAGTCCCGCTCTTGCATGCTCACATTCTCAGTCTCGCTCTCGCTCGCTCTCCTCAGTCTCGTTATTGCACTCTCTCCTTCTCAGTCTCGCTCTTGCTCGCTCTCTTTCTGTCTTGCTCTTGCTCGGTCTCCTTCTCAGTCTCGCTCCTGCTCGCTTTCCATCTCAGTCTCGCACTTGGGCGCTCTCCTTCTCAGTCTCGCTCCTGCTCGCTCTGCTTCTCAGCCTCGCTCTTGCTCACTCTCCTCCTCAGTCTCACTCTTAGTCGCTCTCCTTCTCTGTCTCGCTCCTGCTCGCTCTCCTCTCCGTCTCACTCTTGCTCGCTCTCCTTCACAGTCTCGCCCCTGCTCGCTTACCTTCTCAGTCTTGCTCTTGCTCGCTCTCCTTCTCACTAGCTGCTGCTCGCTCTGCTTCTCAGTCTCGCTCTTGGACGCTCTCCTTCTCAGACTCGCTCTTGCTCGCTCTCCTTCTCAGGCTCGCTCCTGCTAGCTCTCCTTCTCAGTCTTGCTCTTGGCAGCTCTCCTTCTCAGTCTCGCTCTTGATCGCTCTCCTTCTCAGTCTCTCTTTTGCTTGCTCTCCTTCTCAGTCTCGAACTGGTTGGCACTCCTTCTCAGTCTCGCTCCTGCTCACTCTCCTTCTCAGTCTCGCTCCTGCTCGCTCTCCTTCTCAGTCTCACTCTTGCTCGCTCTCCTTCTCAGTCTCACTCCTGCTCGCTCTCCTCAGTCTCGCTCTCCTACTCAGTCTCGCTCTTGCTCGCTCTCCTTCTCAGTCTCGATCTTGCTCGCTCTCCTTCTCAGTCTCGCTCCTGATCGCTCTCCTTCTCAGTCTCGCTCCTGCGCGCTCTGCTTCTCAGTCCCGCTCTTGAGCGCTCTCCTTCTGTCTCGCCCTTGCTCGCACTCCTTCTCAGTCTCGCTCTTGCTCGCTCTACTTCTCTGTCTCACTCCTGCTCGGTCTCCTTCTCAGTCTCGCTCTTGGGCACTCTCCTTCTCAGTCTCGCTGCTGCCCGCTCTCCTTCTCAGTCTCGCTCTTGCTCGCTCTCCTTCTCAGTCTCGCTCCTGCTCACTCTCCTTCTCAGTCTCGCTCTTGCTCACTCTCCTTCTCAGTCTCGGTCTCGCTCGCTCTCCTCAGTCTCGTTATTGCACGCTCTCCTTCTCAGTCTCGTTCTTGCTCGCTCTCCATCTCAGTCTCTCTCTTGCTCGCTCTCTTTCTCAGTCTCACACTTGCTGACACTCCTTCTCAGTCTTGCTCTTGCTCGCTCTCCTTCTCAGTCTCGCTCTCCTTCTCAGTCTCGCTCTTGCTCGCTCTACTTCTCAGTCTCGATCTTGCGCGCTCTCCTTTTCAGTATTGCTCTTGATCGCTCTCCTTCTCAGTATCGCTCCTGCTTGCTCTCTTTCTGAGTCTCGCTCTTGCTCGATCTCCATTTCAGTCTCAATCTTGGGCGCTCTCCTTCTCAGTCTCGCTCTTGCATGCTCACATTCTCAGTCTCGCTCTCGCTCGCTCTCCTCAGTCTCGTTATTGCACGCTCTCCTTCTCAGTCTCGCTCTTGCTCGCTCTCTTTCTCAATCTCGCTCTCCTTCTCAGTCTCACTCTTGCTCCTTCTCCTTCTCAGTCTCGATAGTGCTCGCTCTCCTTCTCAGTCTCGCTCCTGCTCACTCTCCTTATCAGTCTCGCTCCTGCTCACTCTCATTCTCAGTCTCCCTCCTGCTCCCTCTCCTACTCAGTCTCGCTCTTGCTCACTCTCCTTCTCAGTCTTGCTCTCGCTCGCTCTCCTCAGTCTCGTTATTTCACGCTCTCCTCAGTCTCGCTCTTGCTCGCTCTCCTTCTCAGTCTCTCTCTTGCTCGAACTCTTTCTCAGTCTCACTCTTGCTCGCACTCCTTCTCAGTCTCACTCTTGCTTGCTCTACTTCTCAGTCTCGATCTTGCTTGCTCTCTTTCTGAGTCTCGCTCTTGCTCGCTCTCCATTTCAGTCTCAATCTTGGGCGCTCTCCTTCTCAGTCTCGCTCTCACTCATTCTCCTTCTCAGTCTCATTATTGCACGCTCTTCTTCTCAGTCTCCGTCTTCCTCGCTCTCCTTCTCAGTCTCGCTCTTGCTCGCTCTCCTTCTCAGTCTCTCTCTTGCTCGCTCTCTTTCTCAATCTCGCTCTTGCTCGCTCTCCTTCTCAGTCTCGCTCTTGCTCACTCTCCTTTTCAGTATCGCTCTTGATCGCTCTCCTTCTCAGTCTCGCTCCTGCTTGCTCTCTTTCTGAGTCTCGCTCTTGCTCGCTCTCCATTTCAGTCTCAATCTTGGGCGCTCTCCTTCTCAGTCTCGCTCTCACTCATTCTCCTTCTCAGTCTCATTATTGCACGCTCTTCTTCTCAGTCTCCGTCTTCCTCGCTCTCCTTCTCAGTCTCGCTCTTGCTCGCTCTCCTTCTCAGTCTCGCTCTTGCTCTCACTCCTTCTCAGTCTTGCTCTTGCTCGCTCTCCTTCTCAGTCTCGCTCTTGCTCGCTCTCCTTCTCAGTCTCGATCCTGCTCGCTCTCCTTTTCAGTATCGTTCTTTCTCGCTCTCCTTCTCAGTCTCTCTCTTGCTCGCTCTCTTTCTGTCTTGCTCTTGCTCGGTCTCCTTCTCAGTCTCGCTCTTGCTGGCTCTCCTTCTCAGTCTCGCTCTTGCTCGTTCTCCTTCTCAGTCTCGCTCTTGCTCGCTCTCCTTCTAAGTCTCGCTCTTGCTAGATCTCCTTCACAGTCTCACTCTTGGGTGCACTCCTTCTCAGTCTCGCTTTTGCTCATTCGCCTTCTCAGTCTCGCCCCTGCTCGCTCTCCTTCTCAGTCTCGCTCCTGCTCGCTCTCCTTCTCAGTCACGCTCTTGAGCGCTCTCCTTCTGTCTCGCTCTTGCTTGCACTCCTTCTCAGTCTCGCTCTTGCTCGTTCTCCTTCTCAGTCTCGCTCTTGCTCGCTCTCCTTCTAAGTCTCGCTCTTGCTAGATCTCCTTCACAGTCTCACTCTTGGGTGCACTCCTTCTCAGTCTCGCTTTTGCTCATTCGCCTTCTCAGTCTCGCCCCTGCTCGCTCTACTTCTCTGTCTCACTCCTGCTTGCTCTCCTTCTCAGTCTCGCTCTTGGGCACTCTCCTTCTCAGTCTCGCTGCTGCCCGCTCTCATTCTCAGTCTCGCTCTTGCTCGCTCTACTTCTCAGTCTCGCTCTTGCTCGCTCTCCTTCTCAGTATTGCTCCTGCTCGCCCTCCTTCTCAGTCTCACTCTTGCACACTCTCCATCTCAGTCTCGCTCTCGCTCGCTCTCTTCAGTCTCACTATTGCAAGCTCTCCTTCTCAGTCTCGCTCTTGCTCGCTCTCTTTCTCAGTCTCGCTCTTGCTCGCTCTCCTTCTCAGTCTCGCTCTTGCTCGCTCCCCTTCTCAGTCTCACTCTCCTTCTCAGTCTCGTTATTCCTCGCTCTCTTTCTCAGTCTCGCTCCTGCTCGCTCTCCTTCTCCGTCTTGCTCTTGCGCGCTCTCCTTCTCAGTCATCCTCTTGCTCGCTCTCCTTCTCAGTCTCGCTCTTGCTCACTCTCCGTCTCAGTCTCGCTCCGGCTCGCTCTCCTTCTCAGTCTCACTCTTGCTTGCTCTCCTTCTCAGTCTCGCTCTTGCTCGCTCTCCTTCACAGTCTCTCGCTTGCTCGCTCTCTTTCTCAGTCTCGCTCTTGCTCGCACTCGTTGTCAGTCTTGCTCTTGCTCGCTCTCCTTCTCAGTCTCACTCTCCTTCTCAGTCTCACTCTTGCTCGCTCTCCTTCTCAGTCTCGCTCTTCCTCACTCTCCTTCTCAGTCTCACTCTCCTTCCCAGTCTCGCTCTTGCTCGCTCTGCTTCTCAGTCTCGATTTTGCTCGCTCTCCTTTTCAGTATTGCTCTTGATCGCTCTCCTTCACAGTCTCACTCCTGCTTGCTCTCTTTCTGAGTCTCGCTCTTGCTCGATCTCCATTTCAGTCTCAATCTTGGGCGCTCTCCTTCTCAGTCTCGCTCTTGCATGCTCACCTTCTCAGTCTCGCTCTCGCTCGCTCTCCTCAACTCGTTATTGCACTCTCTCCTTCTCAGTCTCGTTCTTGCTCGCTCTCTTTCTCAATCTCGCTCTCCTTCTCAGTCTCACTCTTGCTCCATCTCCTTCTCAGTCTCGATATTGCTCGCTCTCCTTCTCAGTCATGCTCCTGCTCACTCTCCTTCTCTGTCTCGGTCCTGCTCACTCTCATTCTCAGTCTCCCTCCTGCTCGCTCTCCTACTCAGTCTCGCTCTTGCTCACTCTCCTTCTCCGTCTCGATCTCGCTAACTCTCCTCAGTCTCGCTCTTGCTCGCTCTCCTCCTCAGTCTCTCTCTTGCTTGCTCTCTTTCTCAGTCTCACTCTTGCTCGCACTCCTTCTCAGTCTTGCTCTTGCTCGCTCTCCTTCTCAGTCTCGCTCTCCTTCTCAGTCTCGCTCTTGCTTGCTCTGCTTCTCAGTCTCGATCTTGCGCGCTCTCCTTTTCAGTATGGCTCTTGATCGCTCTCCTTCTCAGTCTCGCTCCTGCTGGCTCTCTTTCTGAGTCTCGCTCTTGCTCGCTCTCCATTTCAGTCTCAATCTTGGGTGCTCTCCTTCTCAGTCTCGCTCTCACTCATTCTCCTTCTCAGTCTCATTATTGCACGCTCTCCTTCTCAGTCTCCATCTTCCTCGCTCTCCTCAGTCTCGCTCTTGCTCGCTCTCTTTCTTAGTCTCGCTCTTGCTCGCACTCCTTCTCAGTCTTGCTCTTGCTCGCTCTCCTTCTCAGTCTTGCTCTCCTTCTCAGACTCGCTCTTGCTTGCTCTCCTTCTCAGTCTCTCTCTTGCTCACTCTCTTTCTGTCTTGCTCTTGCTCTGTCTCCTTCTCAGTCTCGCTCTTGCTCGCTCTCCTTCTCAGTCTCTCTCTCCTTCTCAGTCTCGCTCTTGCTCGTTCTCCTTCTCAGTCTTGCTCTTGCTCGCTCTCCTTCTAAGTCTCGCTATTGCTAGATCTCCTTCACAGTCTCACTCTTGGGTGCACTCCTTTTCAGTCTCGCTCTTGCTCGTTCGCCTTCTCAGTCTCTCTCCTGCTCGCTCACCTTCTCAGTCACGCTCTTGCTCGCTCTCCTTCTCAGTCTTGCTCTTGCTCGCTCTCCTTCTCAGTCTCGCTCTCCTTCTCAGTCTCGCTCTTGCACGCTCTCTGTTTCAGTTTCGCTGCTGCTTGCTCTCCTTCTGAGTCTCGCTCTTTCTCGCTCTCCTTCTCAGTCTCTCCCTTGCTTGCTCTCCTTCTAAAGCTCGCTCTTGCTAGATCTCCTTCACAGTCTCACTCCTGGGTGCACTCCTTCTCAGTCTCGCTTTTGCTCATTCGCCTTCTAAGTCTCGATCTTGCTCGCTCTCCATCTCAGTATCGCTCTTGCTCACTCTCCTTCTCAGTCTCGATGTTGCTCGCTCTCCTTCTCAGTCTCGCTCCTGCTCACTCTCCTTCTCAGTCTCGCTCCTGCTCACTCTCATTCTCAGTCTCGCTCCTGCTCGCTCTCCTACTCAGTCTCGCTCTTGCTCACTCTCCTTCACAGTCTCGCTCTCGCTCGCTCTCCTCAGTCTCATTATTGCACGCTCTCCTCAGTATCGCTCTTGCTCGCTCTCCTTCTCAGTCTCTCTCTTGCTCGCACTCATTCTCAGTCTCACTCTTGCTCGCACTCCTTCTCAGTCTTGCTCTTGCTCGCTTTCCTTCTCAGTCTCGCTCTCCTTCTCAGTCTCACTCTTGCTTGCTCTACTTCTCAGTCTCGATCTTGTTCGCTCTCCTTTTCAGTATGGCTCTTGATCGCTTTCCTTCTCAGTCTCACTCCTGCTTGCTCTCTTTCTGAGTCTCGCTCTTGCTCGCTCTCCATTTCAGTCTCAACCTTGGGCGCTCTCCTTCTCAGTCTCGCTCTCACTCATTCTCCTTCTCAGTCTCATTATTGCACGCTCTCCTTCTCAGTCTCCATCTTCCTCGCTCTCCTCAGTCTCGCTCTTGCTCGCTCTCTTTCTCAGTCTCGCTCTTGCTCGCACTCCTTCTCAGTCTTACTCTTGCTCGCTCTCCTTCTCAGTCTCGCTCTCCTTCTCAGTCTCGCTCTTGCTCGCTCTCCTTCTCAGTCTCTCTCTTGCTCGCTCTCTTTCTGTCTTGCTCTTGCTCGGTCTCCTTCTCAGTCTCGCTCTTGCTCGCTCTCCTTCTCAGTCTCGCTCTCCATCTCAGTCTCGCTCTTGCTCGCTCTCCTTCTCATTCTCGATCCTGCTGGCTCTCCTTCTCAGTCTCGCTCTCCTTCTCAGTCTCTCTCTTGCTCGCTCTCTTTCTGTCTTGCTCTTGCTCGGTCTCCTTCTCAGTATCGCTCTTTCTCGCTCTCCTTCTCAGTCTCTCTCTTGCTCGCTCTCTTTCTGTCTTGCTCTTGCTCGGTTTCCTTCTCAGTCTCGCTCCTGCTCGCTCTGCTTCTCAGCCTCGCTCTTGCTCACTCTCCTCCTCAGTCTCACTCTTAGTCGCTCTCCTTCTCTGTCTCGCTCCTGCTCGCTCTCCTCTCCGTCTCACTCTTGCTCGCTCTCCTTCACAGTCTCGCCCCTGCTCGCTTACCTTCTCAGTCTTGCTCTTGCTCGCTCTCCTTCTCACTAGCTGCTGCTCGCTCTGCTTCTCAGTCTCGCTCTTGGACGCTCTCCTTCTCAGACTCGCTCTTGCTCGCTCTCCTTCTCAGGCTCGCTCCTGCTAGCTCTCCTTCTCAGTCTTGCTCTTGGCAGCTCTCCTTCTCAGTCTCGCTCTTGATCGCTCTCCTTCTCAGTCTCTCTTTTGCTTGCTCTCCTTCTCAGTCTCGAACTGGTTGGCACTCCTTCTCAGTCTCGCTCCTGCTCACTCTCCTTCTCAGTCTCGCTCCTGCTCGCTCTCCTTCTCAGTCTCACTCTTGCTCGCTCTCCTTCTCAGTCTCACTCCTGCTCGCTCTCCTCAGTCTCGCTCTCCTACTCAGTCTCGCTCTTGCTCGCTCTCCTTCTCAGTCTCGATCTTGCTCGCTCTCCTTCTCAGTCTCGCTCCTGATCGCTCTCCTTCTCAGTCTCGCTCCTGCGCGCTCTGCTTTTCAGTCCCGCTCTTGAGCGCTCTCCTTCTGTCTCGCCCTTGCTCGCACTCCTTCTCAGTCTCGCTCTTGCTCGCTCTACTTCTCTGTCTCACTCCTGCTCGGTCTCCTTCTCAGTCTCGCTCTTGGGCACTCTCCTTCTCAGTCTCGCTGCTGCCCGCTCTCCTTCTCAGTATCGCTCTTGCTCGCTCTCCTTCTCAGTCTCGCTCCTGCTCACTCTCCTTCTCAGTCTCGCTCCTGCTGACTCTCATTCTCAGTCTCCCTCCTGCTCGCTCTGCTACTCAGTCTCGCTCTTGCTCACTCTCCTTCTCAGTCTCGGTCTCGCTCGCTCTCCTCAGTCTCGTTATTGCACGCTCTCCTTCTCAGTCTCGTTCTTGCTCGCTCTCCATCTCAGTCTCTCTCTTGCTCGCTCTCTTTCTCAGTCTCACACTTGCTCACACTCCTTCTCAGTCTTGCTCTTGCTCGCTCTCCTTCTCAGTCTCGCTCTCCTTCTCAGTCTCGCTCTTGCTCGCTCTACTTCTCAGTCTCGATCTTGCGCGCTCTCCTTTTCAGTATTGCTCTTGATCGCTCTCCTTCTCAGTCTCGCTCCTGCTTGCTCTCTTTCTGAGTCTTGCTCTTGCTCGATCTCCATTTCAGTCTCAATCTTGGGCGCTCTCCTTCTCAGTCTCGCTCTTGCATGCTCACATTCTCAGTCTCGCTCTCGCTCGCTCTCCTCAGTCTCGTTATTTCACGCTCTCCTTCTCAGTCTCGCTCTTGCTCGCTCTCTTTCTCAATCTCGCTCTCCTTCTCAGTCTCACTCTTGCTCCATCTCCTTCTCAGTCTCGATAGTGCTCGCTCTCCTTCTCAGTCTCGCTCCTGCTCACTCTCCTTATCAGTCTCGCTCCTGCTCACTCTCATTCTCAGTCTCCCTCCTGCTCCCTCTCCTACTCAGTCTCGCTCTTGCTCACTCTCCTTCTCAGTCTTGCTCTCGCTCGCTCTCCTCAGTCTCGTTATTGCACGCTCTCCTCAGTCTCGCTCTTGCTCGCTCTCCTTCTCAGTCTCTCTCTTGCTCGAACTCTTTCTCAGTCTCACTCTTGCTCGCACTCCTTCTCAGTCTCACTCTTGCTTGCTCTACTTCTCAGTCTCGATCTTGCTCGCTCTCCTTTTCAGTATCGCTCTTGATCGCTCTCCTTCTCAGTCTCGCTCCTGCTTGCTCTCTTTCTGAGTCTCGCTCTTGCTCGCTCTCCATTTCAGTCTCAATCTTGGGCGCTCTTCTTCTCAGTCTCGCTCTCACTCATTCTCCTTCTCAGTCTCATTATTGCACGCTCTTCTTCTCAGTCTCCCTCTTCCTCGCTCTCCTTCTCAGTCTCGCTCTTGCTCGCTCTCCTTCTCAGTCTCTCTCTTGCTCGCTCTCTTTATCAATCTCGCTCTTGCTCGCTCTCCTTCTCAGTCTCGCTCTTGCTCACTCTCCTTTTCAGTATCGCTCTTGATCGCTCTCCTTCTCAGTCTCGCTCCTGCTTGCTCTCTTTCTGAGTCTCGCTCTTGCTCGCTCTCCATTTCAGTCTCAATCTTGGGCGCTCTCCTTCTCAGTCTCGCTCTCACTCATTCTCCTTCTCAGTCTCATTATTGCACGCTCTTCTTCTCAGTCTCTGTCTTCCTCGCTCTCCTTCTCAGTCTCGCTCTTGCTCGCTCTCCTTCTCAGTCTCGCTCTTGCTCGCTCTCCTTCTCAGTCTCGATCCTGCTCGCTCTCCTTTTCAGTATCGTTCTTTCTCGCTCTCCTTCTCAGTCTCTCTCTTGCTCGCTCTCTTTCTGTCTTGCTCTTGCTCGGTCTCCTTCTCAGTCTCGCTCTTGCTCGCTCTCCTTCTCAGTCTCGCTCTCCTCAGTCTCGCTCTTGCTCGTTCTCCTTCTCAGTCTCGCTCTTGCTCGCTCTCCTTCTAATTCTCGCTCTTGCTAGATCTCCTTCACAGTCTCACTCTTGGGTGCACTCCTTCTCAGTCTCGCTTTTGCTCATTCGCCTTCTCAGTCTCGCCCCTGCTCGCTCTCCTTCTCAGTCTCGCTCCTGCTCGCTCTCCTTCTCAGTCACGCTCTTGAGCGCTCTCCTTCTGTCTCGCTCTTGCTTGCACTCCTTCTCAGTCTCGCTCTTGCTCGTTCTCCTTCTCAGTCTCGCTCTTGCTCGCTCTCCTTCTAAGTCTCGCTCTTGCTAGATCTCCTTCACAGTCTCACTCTTGGGTGCACTCCTTCTCAGTCTCGCTTTTGCTCATTCGCCTTCTCAGTCTCGCCCCTGCTCGCTCTACTTCTCAGTCTCGCTCCTGCTCGTTCTCCTTCTCAGTCACGCTCTTGAGCGCTCTCCTTCTGTCTCGCTCTTGCTTGCACTCCTTCTCAGTCTCGCTCTTGCTCGTTCTCCTTCTCAGTCTCGCTCTTGCTCGCTCTCCTTCTAAGTCTCGCTCTTGCTAGATCTCCTTCACAGTCTCACTCTTGGGTGCACTCCTTCTCAGTCTCGCTTTTGCTCATTCGCCTTCTCAGTCTCGCCCCTGCTCGCTCTACTTCTCTGTCTCACTCCTGCTTGCTCTTCTTCTCAGTCTCGCTCTTGGGCACTCTCCTTCTCAGTCTCGCTGCTGCCCGCTCTCCTTCTCAGTCTTGCTCTTGCTCGCTCTACTTCTCAGTCTCGCTCTTGCTCGCTCTCCTTCTCAGTATTGCTCCTGCTCGCCCTCCTTCTCAGTCTCGCTCTTGCACGCTCTCCATCTCAGTCTCGCTCTCGCTCGCTCTCTTCAGTCTCACTATTGCAAGCTCTCCTTCTCAGTCTCGCTCTTGCTCGCTCTACTTCTCAGTCTCGCTCTTGCTCGCTCTCTTTCTCAGTCTCGCTCTTGCTCGCTCTCCTTCTCAGTCTCGCTCTTGCTCACTCTCCTTTTCAGTATCGCTCTTGATCGCTCTCCTTCTCAGTCTCGATCCTGCTCGCTCTCCTTTTCAGTATCGCTGTTTCTCGCTCTCCTTCTCAGTCTCGCTCCTGCTTGCTCTCTTTCTGAGTCTCGCTCTTGCTCGCTCTCCATTTCAGTCTCAATCTTGGGCGCTCTCCTTCTCAGTCTCGCTCTCACTCATTCTCCTTCTCAGTCTCATTATTGCACGCTCTTCTTCTCAGTCTCCGTCTTCCTCGCTCTCCTACTCAGTCTCGCTCTTGCTCGCTCTCCTTCTCAGTCTCGCTCTTGCTCTCACTCCTTCTCAGTCTTGCTCTTGCTCGCTCCCCTTCTCAGTCTCGCTCTTGCTCGCTCTCCTTCTCAGTCTCGATCATGCTCGCTCTCCTTTTCAGTATCGCTGTTTCTCGCTCTCCTTCTCAGTCTCTCTCTTGCTCGCTCTCTTTCTGTCTTGCTCTTGCTCGGAGTCGTTCTCAGTCTCGCTCTTGCTCGCTCTCCTTCTCAGTCTCGCTCTTGCTCGCTCTCCTTCTAAGTCTCGCTCTTGCTAGATCTCCTTCACAGTCTCACTCGTGGGTGCACTCCCTCTCAGTCTCGCTTTTGCTCATTCGCCTTCTCAGTCTCGCCCCTGCTCGCTCTCCTTCTCAGTCTCGCTCCTGCTCGCTCTCCTTCTCAGTCACGCTCTTGAGCGCTCTCCTTCTGTCTCGCTCTTGCTTGCACTCCTTCTCAGTCTCGCTCTTGCTCGTTTTCCTTCTCAGTCTCGCTCTTGCTCGTTCTCCTTCTAAGTCTCGCTCTTGCTAGATCTCCTTCACAGTCTCACTCTTGGGTGCACTCCTTCTCAGTCTCGCTTTTGCTCATTCGCCTTCTCAGTCTCGCCCCTGCTCGCTCTACTTCTCTGTCTCACTCCTGCTTGCTCTCCTTCTCAGTCTCGCTCTTGGGCACTCTCCTTCTCAGTCTCGCTGCTGCCCGCTCTCATTCTCAGTCTCGCTCTTGCTCTCTCAACTTCTCAGTCTCGCTCTTGCTCGCTCTCCTTCTCAGTATTGCTCCTGCTTGCCCTCCTTCTCAGTCTCGCTCTTGCACGCTCTCCATCTCAGTCTCGCTCTCGCTCGCTCTCTTCAGTTTCACTATTGCTTTTTCTCCTTCTCAGTCTCGCTCTTGCTCGCTCTACTTCTCAGTCTCGCTCTTGCTCGCTCTCTTTCTCAGTCTCGCTCTTGCTCGCTCTCCTTCTCAGTCTCGCTCTTGCTCGCTCCCCTTCTCAGTCTCACTCTCCTTCTCAGTCTTGCTATTGCTCGCTCTCTTTCTCAGTCTCGCTCCTGCTCGCTCTGCTTCTCAGCCTCGCTCTTGCTCACTCTCCTCCTCAGTCTCACTCTTAGTCGCTCTCCTTCTCTGTCTCGCTCCTGCTCGCTCTCCTCTCCGTCTCACTCTTGCTCGCTCTCCTTCACAGTCTCGCCCCTGCTCGCTTACCTTCTCAGTCTTGCTCTTGCTCGCTCTCCTTCTCACTAGCTGCTGCTCGCTCTGCTTCTCAGTCTCGTTCTTGGACGCTCACCTTCTCAGACTCGCTCTTGCTCGCTCTCCTTCTCAGGCTCGCTCCTGCTAGCTCTCCTTCTCAGTCTTGCTCTTGGCAGCTCTCCTTCTCAGTCTCGCTCTTGATCGCTCTCCTTCTCAGTCTCTCTTTTGCTTGCTCTCCTTCTCAGTCTCGAACTGGTTGGCACTCCTTCTCAGTCTCGCTCCTGCTCACTCTCCTTCTCAGTCTCGCTCCTGCTCGCTCTCCTTCTCAGTCTCACTCTTGCTCGCTCTCCTTCTCAGTCTCACTCCTGCTCGCTCTCATCAGTCTCGCTCTCCTACTCAGTCTCGCTCTTGCTCGCTCTCCTTCTCAGTCTCGATCTTGCTCGCTCTCCTTCTCAGTCTCGCTCCTGATCGCTCTCCTTCTCAGTCTCGCTCCTGCGCGCTCTGCTTTTCAGTCCCGCTCTTGAGCGCTCTCCTTCTGTCTCGCCCTTGCTCGCACTCCTTCTCAGTCTCGCTCTTGCTCGCTCTACTTCTCTGTCTCACTCCTGCTCGGTCTCCTTCTCAGTCTCGCTCTTGGGCACTCTCCTTCTCAGTCTCGCTGCTGCCCGCTCTCCTTCTCAGTCTCGCTCTTGCTCGCTCTCCTTCTCAGTCTCGCTCCTGCTCACTCTCCTTCTCAGTCTCGCTCCTGCTGACTCTCATTCTCAGTCTCCCTCCTGCTCGCTCTGCTACTCAGTCTCGCTCTTGCTCACTCTCCTTCTCAGTCTCGGTCTCGCTCGCTCTCCTCAGTCTCGTTATTGCACGCTCTCCTTCTCAGTCTCGTTCTTGCTCGCTCTCCATCTCAGTCTCTCTCTTGCTCGCTCTCTTTCTCAGTCTCACACTTGCTCACACTCCTTCTCAGTCTTGCTCTTGCTCGCTCTCCTTCTCAGTCTCGCTCTCCTTCTCAGTCTCGCTCTTGCTCGCTCTACTTCTCAGTCTCGATCTTGCGCGCTCTCCTTTTCAGTATTGCTCTTGATCGCTCTCCTTCTCAGTCTCGCTCCTGCTTGCTCTCTTTCTGAGTCTCGCTCTTGCTCGATCTCCATTTCAGTCTCAATCTTGGGCGCTCTCCTTCTCAGTCTCGCTCTTGCATGCTCACATTCTCAGTCTCGCTCTCGCTCGCTCTCCTCAGTCTCGTTATTGCACGCTCTCCTTCTCAGTCTCGCTCTTGCTCGCTCTCTTTCTCAATCTCGCTCTCCTTCTCAGTCTCACTCTTGCTCCATCTCCTTCTCAGTCTCGAAAGTGCTCGCTCTCCTTCTCAGTCTCGCTCCTGCTCACTCTCCTTATCAGTCTCGCTCCTGCTCACTCTCATTCTCAGTCTCCCTCCTGCTCCCTCTCCTACTCAGTCTCGCTCTTGCTCACTCTCCTTCTCAGTCTTGCTCTCGCTCGCTCTCCTCAGTCTCGTTATTGCACGCTCTCCTCAGTCTCGCTCTTGCTCGCTCTCCTTCTCAGTCTCTCTCTTGCTCGAACTCTTTCTCAGTCTCACTCTTGCTCGCACTCCTTCTCAGTCTCACTCTTGCTTGCTCTACTTCTCAGTCTCGATCTTGCTCGCTCTCCTTTTCAGTATCGCTCTTGATCGCTCTCCTTCTCAGTCTCGCTCCTGCTTGCTCTCTTTCTGAGTCTCGCTCTTGCTCGCTCTCCATTTCAGTCTCAATCTTGGGCGCTCTTCTTCTCAGTCTCGCTCTCACTCATTCTCCTTCTCAGTCTCATTATTGCACGCTCTTCTTCTCAGTCTCCCTCTTCCTCGCTCTCCTTCTCAGTCTCGCTCTTGCTCGCTCTCCTCAGTCTCTCTCTTGCTCGCTCTCTTTATCAATCTCGCTCTTGCTCGCTCTCCTTCTCAGTCTCGCTCTTGCTCACTCTCCTTTTCAGTATCGCTCTTGATCGCTCTCCTTCTCAGTCTCGCTCCTGCTTGCTCTCTTTCTGAGTCTCGCTCTTGCTCGCTCTCCATTTCAGTCTCAATCTTGGGCGCTCTCCTTCTCAGTCTCGCTCTCACTCATTCTCCTTCTCAGTCTCATTATTGCACGCTCTTCTTCTCAGTCTCTGTCTTCCTCGCTCTCCTTCTCAGTCTCGCTCTTGCTCGCTCTCCTTCTCAGTCTCGCTCTTGCTCGCTCTCCTTCTCAGTCTCGATCCTGCTCGCTCTCCTTTTCAGTATCGTTCTTTCTCGCTCTCCTTCTCAGTCTCTCTCTTGCTCGCTCTCTTTCTGTCTTGCTCTTGCTCGGTCTCCTTCTCAGTCTCGCTCTTGCTCGCTCTCCTTCTCAGTCTCGCTCTCCTCAGTCTCGCTCTTGCTCGTTCTCCTTCTCAGTCTCGCTCTTGCTCGCTCTCCTTCTAAGTCTCGCTCTTGCTAGATCTCCTTCACAGTCTCACTCTTGGGTGCACTCCTTCTCAGTCTCGCTTTTGCTCATTCGCCTTCTCAGTCTCGCCCCTGCTCGCTCTCCTTCTCAGTCTCGCTCCTGCTCGCTCTCCTTCTCAGTCACGCTCTTGAGCGCTCTCCTTCTGTCTCGCTCTTGCTTGCACTCCTTCTCAGTCTCGCTCTTGCTCGTTCTCCTTCTCAGTCTCGCTCTTGCTCGCTCTCCTTCTAAGTCTCGCTCTTGCTAGATCTCCTTCACAGTCTCACTCTTGGGTGCACTCCTTCTCAGTCTCGCTTTTGCTCATTCGCCTTCTCAGTCTCGCCCCTGCTCGCTCTACTTCTCAGTCTCGCTCCTGCTCGTTCTCCTTCTCAGTCACGCTCTTGAGCGCTCTCCTTCTGTCTCGCTCTTGCTTGCACTCCTTCTCAGTCTCGCTCCTGCTGACTCTCATTCTCAGTCTCCCTCCTGCTCGCTCTGCTACTCAGTCTCGCTCTTGCTCACTCTCCTTCTCAGTCTCGGTCTCGCTCGCTCTCCTCAGTCTCGTTATTGCACGCTCTCCTTCTCAGTCTCGTTCTTGCTCGCTCTCCATCTCAGTCTCTCTCTTGCTCGCTCTCTTTCTCAGTCTCACACTTGCTCACACTCCTTCTCAGTCTTGCTCTTGCTCGCTCTCCTTCTCAGTCTCGCTCTCCTTCTCAGTCTCGCTCTTGCTCGCTCTACTTCTCAGTCTCGATCTTGCGCGCTCTCCTTTTCAGTATTGCTCTTGATCGCTCTCCTTCTCAGTCTCGCTCCTGCTTGCTCTCTTTCTGAGTCTCGCTCTTGCTCGATCTCCATTTCAGTCTCAATCTTGGGCGCTCTCCTTCTCAGTCTCGCTCTTGCATGCTCACATTCTCAGTCTCGCTCTCGCTCGCTCTCCTCAGTCTCGTTATTGCACGCTCTCCTTCTCAGTCTCGCTCTTGCTCGCTCTCTTTCTCAATCTCGCTCTCCTTCTCAGTCTCACTCTTGCTCCATCTCCTTCTCAGTCTCGATAGTGCTCGCTCTCCTTCTCAGTCTCGCTCCTGCTCACTCTCCTTATCAGTCTCGCTCCTGCTCACTCTCATTCTCAGTCTCCCTCCTGCTCCCTCTCCTACTCAGTCTCGCTCTTGCTCACTCTCCTTCTCAGTCTTGCTCTCGCTCGCTCTCCTCAGTCTCGTTATTGCACGCTCTCCTCAGTCTCGCTCTTGCTCGCTCTCCTTCTCAGTCTCTCTCTTGCTCGAACTCTTTCTCAGTCTCACTTTTGCTCGCACTCCTTCTCAGTCTCACTCTTGCTTGCTCTACTTCTCAGTCTCGATCTTGCTCGCTCTCCTTTTCAGTATCGCTCTTGATCGCTCTCCTTCTCAGTCTCGCTCCTGCTTGCTCTCTTTCTGAGTCTCGCTCTTGCTCGCTCTCCATTTCAGTCTCAATCTTGGGCGCTCTTCTTCTCAGTCTCGCTCTCACTCATTCTCCTTCTCAGTCTCATTATTGCACGCTCTTCTTCTCAGTCTCCCTCTTCCTCGCTCTCCTTCTCAGTCTCGCTCTTGCTCGCTCTCCTTCTCAGTCTCTCTCTTGCTCGCTCTCTTTATCAATCTCGCTCTTGCTCGCTCTCCTTCTCAGTCTCGCTCTTGCTCACTCTCCTTTTCAGTATCGCTCTTGATCGCTCTCCTTCTCAGTCTCGCTCCTGCTTGCTCTCTTTCTGAGTCTCGCTCTTGCTCGCTCTCCATTTCAGTCTCAATCTTGGGCGCTCTCCTTCTCAGTCTCGCTCTCACTCATTCTCCTTCTCAGTCTCATTATTGCACGCTCTTCTTCTCAGTCTCTGTCTTCCTCGCTCTCCTTCTCAGTCTCGCTCTTGCTCGCTCTCCTTCTCAGTCTCGCTCTTGCTCGCTCTCCTTCTCAGTCTCGATCCTGCTCGCTCTCCTTTTCAGTATCGTTCTTTCTCGCTCTCCTTCTCAGTCTCTCTCTTGCTCGCTCTCTTTCTGTCTTGCTCTTGCTCGGTCTCCTTCTCAGTCTCGCTCTTGCTCGCTCTCCTTCTCAGTCTCGCTCTCCTCAGTCTCGCTCTTGCTCGTTCTCCTTCTCAGTCTCGCTCTTGCTCGCTCTCCTTCTAATTCTCGCTCTTGCTAGATCTCCTTCACAGTCTCACTCTTGGGTGCACTCCTTCTCAGTCTCGCTTTTGCTCATTCGCCTTCTCAGTCTCGCCCCTGCTCGCTCTCCTTCTCAGTCTCGCTCCTGCTCGCTCTCCTTCTCAGTCACGCTCTTGAGCGCTCTCCTTCTGTCTCGCTCTTGCTTGCACTCCTTCTCAGTCTCGCTCTTGCTCGTTCTCCTTCTCAGTCTCGCTCTTGCTCGCTCTCCTTCTAAGTCTCGCTCTTGCTAGATCTCCTTCACAGTCTCACTCTTGGGTGCACTCCTTCTCAGTCTCGCTTTTGCTCATTCGCCTTCTCAGTCTCGCCCCTGCTCGCTCTACTTCTCAGTCTCGCTCCTGCTCGTTCTCCTTCTCAGTCACGCTCTTGAGCGCTCTCCTTCTGTCTCGCTCTTGCTTGCACTCCTTCTCAGTCTCGCTCTTGCTCGTTCTCCTTCTCAGTCTCGCTCTTGCTCGCTCTCCTTCTAAGTCTCGCTCTTGCTAGATCTCCTTCACAGTCTCACTCTTGGGTGCACTCCTTCTCAGTCTCGCTTTTGCTCATTCGCCTTCTCAGTCTCGCCCCTGCTCGCTCTACTTCTCTGTCTCACTCCTGCTTGCTCTTCTTCTCAGTCTCGCTCTTGGGCACTCTCCTTCTCAGTCTCGCTGCTGCCCGCTCTCCTTCTCAGTCTTGCTCTTGCTCGCTCTACTTCTCAGTCTCGCTCTTGCTCGCTCTCCTTCTCAGTATTGCTCCTGCTCGCCCTCCTTCTCAGTCTCGCTCTTGCACGCTCTCCATCTCAGTCTCGCTCTCGCTCGCTCTCTTCAGTCTCACTATTGCAAGCTCTCCTTCTCAGTCTCGCTCTTGCTCGCTCTACTTCTCAGTCTCGCTCTTGCTCGCTCTCTTTCTCAGTCTCGCTCTTGCTCGCTCTCCTTCTCAGTCTCGCTCTTGCTCACTCTCCTTTTCAGTATCGCTCTTGATCGCTCTCCTTCTCAGTCTCGATCCTGCTCGCTCTCCTTTTCAGTATCGCTGTTTCTCGCTCTCCTTCTCAGTCTCGCTCCTGCTTGCTCTCTTTCTGAGTCTCGCTCTTGCTCGCTCTCCATTTCAGTCTCAATCTTGGGCGCTCTCCTTCTCAGTCTCGCTCTCACTCATTCTCCTTCTCAGTCTCATTATTGCACGCTCTTCTTCTCAGTCTCCGTCTTCCTCGCTCTCCTACTCAGTCTCGCTCTTGCTCGCTCTCCTTCTCAGTCTCGCTCTTGCTCTCACTCCTTCTCAGTCTTGCTCTTGCTCGCTCCCCTTCTCAGTCTCGCTCTTGCTCGCTCTCCTTCTCAGTCTCGATCCTGCTCGCTCTCCTTTTCAGTATCGCTGTTTCTCGCTCTCCTTCTCAGTCTCTCTCTTGCTCGCTCTCTTTCTGTCTTGCTCTTGCTCGGAGTCGTTCTCAGTCTCGCTCTTGCTCGCTCTCCTTCTCAGTCTCGCTCTTGCTCGCTCTCCTTCTAAGTCTCGCTCTTGCTAGATCTCCTTCACAGTCTCACTCGTGGGTGCACTCCCTCTCAGTCTCGCTTTTGCTCATTCGCCTTCTCAGTCTCGCCCCTGCTCGCTCTCCTTCTCAGTCTCGCTCCTGCTCGCTCTCCTTCTCAGTCACGCTCTTGAGCGCTCTCCTTCTGTCTCGCTCTTGCTTGCACTCCTTCTCAGTCTCGCTCTTGCTCGTTTTCCTTCTCAGTCTCGCTCTTGCTCGTTCTCCTTCTAAGTCTCGCTCTTGCTAGATCTCCTTCACAGTCTCACTCTTGGGTGCACTCCTTCTCAGTCTCGCTTTTGCTCATTCGCCTTCTCAGTCTCGCCCCTGCTCGCTCTACTTCTCTGTCTCACTCCTGCTTGCTCTCCTTCTCAGTCTCGCTCTTGGGCACTCTCCTTCTCAGTCTCGCTGCTGCCCGCTCTCATTCTCAGTCTCGCTCTTGCTCTCTCTACTTCTCAGTCTCGCTCTTGCTCGCTCTCCTTCTCAGTATTGCTCCTGCTTGCCCTCCTTCTCAGTCTCGCTCTTGCACGCTCTCCATCTCAGTCTCGCTCTCGCTCGCTCTCTTCAGTTTCACTATTGCATGCTCTCCTTCTCAGTCTCGCTCTTGCTCGCTCTACTTCTCAGTCTCGCTCTTGCTTGCTCTCTTTCTCAGTCTCGCTCTTGCTCGCTCTCCTTCTCAGTCTCGCTCTTGCTCGCTCCCCTTCTCAGTCTCACTCTCCTTCTCAGTCTTGCTATTGCTCGCTCTCTTTCTCAGTCTCGCTCCTGCTCGCTCTCCTTCTCCGTCTTGCTCTTGCGTGCTCTCCTTCTCAGTCTTGCTCTTGCTCACTCTCCGTCTCAGTCTCGCTCCGGATCGCTCTCCTTCTCAGTCTCGCTCTTGCTCGCTCTCCTTCCCAGTCTCGCTCTTGCTCGCTCTCCTTCACAGTCTCTCGCTTGCTCGCTCTCTTTCTCAGTCTCGCTCTTGCTTGCACTCATTCTCAGTCTTGCTCTTGCTCGCTCTCCTTCTCAGTCTCACTCTCCTTCTCAGTCTCGCTCTTGCTCGCTCTCCTTCTCAGTCTCGCTCTTCCTCTCTCTCCTTCTCAGTCTCGCTCTCCTTCTCAGTCTCGCTCTTGCTTGCTCTCCTTCTCAGTCTCGATCCTGCTCGCTCTCTTTCTCAATCTCGCTCTTGCTCGCTCTCCTTCTCAGTCTCGCTCTTGCTCACTCTCCTTTTCAGTATCGCTCTTGATCGCTCTCCTTCTCAGTCGCGCTCCTGCTTGCTCTCTTTCTGAGTCTCGCTCTTGCTCGCTCTCCATTTCAGTCTCAATCTTGGGCGCTCTCCTTCTCAGTCTCGCTCTCACTCATTCTCCTTCTCAGTCTCATTATTGCACGCTCTTCTTCTCAGTCTCTGTCTTCCTCGCTCTCCTTCTCAGTCTCGCTCTTGCTCGCTCTCCTTCTCAGTCTCGCTCTTGCTCGCTCTCCTTCTCAGTCTCGATCCTGCTCGCTCTCCTTTTCAGTATCGTTCTTTCTCGCTCTCCTTCTCAGTCTCTCTCTTGCTCGCTCTCTTTCTGTCTTGCTCTTGCTCGGTCTCCTTCTCAGTCTCGCTCTTGCTCGCTCTCCTTCTCAGTCTCGCTCTCCTTCTCAGTCTCGCTCTTGCTCGTTCTCCTTCTCAGTCTCGCTCTTGCTCGCTCTCCTTCTAAGTCTCGCTCTTGCTAGATCTCCTTCACAGTCTCACTCTTGGGTGCACTCCTTCTCAGTCTCGCTTTTGCTCATTCGCCTTCTCAGTCTCGCCCCTGCTCGCTCTCCTTCTCAGTCTCGCTCCTGCTCGCTCTCCTTCTCAGTCACGCTCTTGAGCGCTCTCCTTCTGTCTCGCTCTTGCTTGCACTCCTTCTCAGTCTCGCTCTTGCTCGTTCTCCTTCTCAGTCTCGCTCTTGCTCGCTCTCCTTCTAAGTCTCGCTCTTGCTAGATCTCCTTCACAGTCTCACTCTTGGGTGCACTCCTTCTCAGTCTCGCTTTTGCTCATTCGCCTTCTCAGTCTCGCCCCTGCTCGCTCTACTTCTCAGTCTCGCTCCTGCTCGTTCTCCTTCTCAGTCACGCTCTTGAGCGCTCTCCTTCTGTCTCGCTCTTGCTTGCACTCCTTCTCAGTCTCGCTCTTGCTCGTTCTCCTTCTCAGTCTCGCTCTTGCTCGCTCTCCTTCTAAGTCTCGCTCTTGCTAGATCTCCTTCACAGTCTCACTCTTGGGTGCACTCCTTCTCAGTCTCGCTTTTGCTCATTCGCCTTCTCAGTCTCGCCCCTGCTCGCTCTACTTCTCTGTCTCACTCCTGCTTGCTCTTCTTCTCAGTCTCGCTCTTGGGCACTCTCCTTCTCAGTCTCGCTGCTGCCCGCTCTCCTTCTCAGTCTTGCTCTTGCTCGCTCTACTTCTCAGTCTCGCTCTTGCTTGCTCTCCTTCTCAGTATTGCTCCTGCTCGCCCTCCTTCTCAGTCTCGCTCTTGCACGCTCTCCATCTCAGTCTCGCTCTCGCTCGCTCTCTTCAGTCTCACTATTGCAAGCTCTCCTTCTCAGTCTCGCTCTTGCTCGCTCTACTTCTCAGTCTCGCTCTTGCTCGCTCTCTTTCTCAGTCTCGCTCTTGCTCGCTCTCCTTCTCAGTCTCGCTCTTGCTCACTCTCCTTTTCAGTATCGCTCTTGATCGCTCTCCTTCTCAGTCTCGCTCCTGCTTGCTCTCTTTCTGAGTCTCGCTCTTGCTCGCTCTCCATTTCAGTCTCAATCTTGGGCGCTCTCCTTCTCAGTCTCGCTCTCACTCATTCTCCTTCTCAGTCTCATTATTGCACGCTCTTCTTCTCAGTCTCCGTCTTCCTCGCTCTCCTACTCAGTCTCGCTCTTGCTCGCTCTCCTTCTCAGTCTCGCTCTTGCTCTCACTCCTTCTCAGTCTTGCTCTTGCTCGCTCCCCTTCTCAGTCTCGCTCTTGCTCGCTCTCCTTCTCAGTCTCGATCCTGCTCGCTCTCCTTTTCAGTATCGCTGTTTCTCGCTCCCCTTCTCAGTCTCGCCCCTGCTCGCTCTCCTTCTCAGTCTCGCTCCTGCTCGCTCTCCTTCTCAGTCACGCTCTTGAGCGCTCTCCTTCTGTCTCGCTCTTGCTTGCACTCCTTCTCAGTCTCGCTCTTGCTCGTTTTCCTTCTCAGTCTCGCTCTTGCTCGTTCTCCTTCTAAGTCTCGCTCTTGCTAGATCTCCTTCACAGTCTCACTCTTGGGTGCACTCCTTCTCAGTCTCGCTTTTGCTCATTCGCCTTCTCAGTCTCGCCCCTGCTCGCTCTACTTCTCTGTCTCACTCCTGCTTGCTCTCCTTCTCAGTCTCGCTCTTGGGCTCTCTCCTTCTCAGTCTCGCTGCTGCCCGCTCTCATTCTCAGTCTCGCTCTTGCTCTCTCTACTTCTCAGTCTCGCTCTTGCTCGCTCTCCTTCTCAGTATTGCTCCTGCTTGCCCTCCTTCTCAGTCTCGCTCTTGCACGCTCTCCATCTCAGTCTCGCTCTCGCTCGCTCTCTTCAGTTTCACTATTGCATGCTCTCCTTCTCAGTCTCGCTCTTGCTCGCTCTACTTCTCAGTCTCGCTCTTGCTCGCTCTCTTTCTCAGTCTCGCTCTTGCTCGCTCTCCTTCTCAGTCTCGCTCTTGCTCGCTCCCCTTCTCAGTCTCACTCTCCTTCTCAGTCTTGCTATTGCTCGCTCTCTTTCTCAGTCTCGCTCCTGCTCGCTCTCCTTCTCCGTCTTGCTCTTGCGTGCTCTCCTTCTCAGTCTTGCTCTTGCTCGCTCTCCTTCTCAGTCTCGCTCTTGCTCACTCTCCGTCTCAGTCTCGCTCCGGATCGCTCTCCTTCTCAGTCTCGCTCTTGCTCGCTCTCCTTCCCAGTCTCGCTCTTGCTCGCTCTCCTTCACAGTCTCTCGCTTGCTCGCTCTCTTTCTCAGTCTCGCTCTTGCTCGCACTCGTTCTCAGTCTTGCTCTTGCTCGCTCTCCTTCTCAGTCTCACTCTCCTTCTCAGTCTCGCTCTTGCTCGCTCTCCTTCTCAGTCTCGCTCTTCCTCTCTCTCCTTCTCAGCCTCGCTCTCCTTCTCAGTCTCGCTCTTGCTTGCTCTCCTTCTCAGTCTCGATCCTGCTCGCTCTCTTTCTCAATCTCGCTCTTGCTCGCTCTCCTTCTCAGTCTCGCTCTTGCTCACTCTCCTTTTCAGTATCGCTCTTGATCGCTCTCCTTCTCAGTCTCGCTCCTGCTTGCTCTCTTTCTGAGTCTCGCTCTTGCTCGCTCTCCATTTCAGTCTCAATCTTGGGCGCTCTCCTTCTCAGTCTCGCTCTCACTCATTCTCCTTCTCAGTCTCATTATTGCACGCTCTTCTTCTCAGTCTCTGTCTTCCTCGCTCTCCTTCTCAGTCTCGCTCTTGCTCGCTCTCCTTCTCAGTCTCGCTCTTGCTCGCTCTCCTTCTCAGTCTCGATCCTGCTCGCTCTCCTTTTCAGTATCGTTCTTTCTCGCTCTCCTTCTCAGTCTCTCTCTTGCTCGCTCTCTTTCTGTCTTGCTCTTGCTCGGTCTCCTTCTCAGTCTCGCTCTTGCTCGCTCTCCTTCTCAGTCTCGCTCTCCTTCTCAGTCTCGCTCTTGCTCGTTCTCCTTCTCAGTCTCGCTCTTGCTCGCTCTCCTTCTAAGTCTCGCTCTTGCTAGATCTCCTTCACAGTCTCACTCTTGGGTGCACTCCTTCTCAGTCTCGCTTTTGCTCATTCGCCTTCTCAGTCTCGCCCCTGCTCGCTCTCCTTCTCAGTCTCGCTCCTGCTCGCTCTCCTTCTCAGTCACGCTCTTGAGCGCTCTCCTTCTGTCTCGCTCTTGCTTGCACTCCTTCTCAGTCTCGCTCTTGCTCGTTCTCCTTCTCAGTCTCGCTCTTGCTCGCTCTCCTTCTAAGTCTCGCTCTTGCTAGATCTCCTTCACAGTCTCACTCTTGGGTGCACTCCTTCTCAGTCTCGCTTTTGCTCATTCGCCTTCTCAGTCTCGCCCCTGCTCGCTCTACTTCTCAGTCTCGCTCCTGCTCGTTCTCCTTCTCAGTCACGCTCTTGAGCGCTCTCCTTCTGTCTCGCTCTTGCTTGCACTCCTTCTCAGTCTCGCTCTTGCTCGTTCTCCTTCTCAGTCTCGCTCTTGCTCGCTCTCCTTCTAAGTCTCGCTCTTGCTAGATCTCCTTCACAGTCTCACTCTTGGGTGCACTCCTTCTCAGTCTCGCTTTTGCTCATTCGCCTTCTCAGTCTCGCCCCTGCTCGCTCTACTTCTCTGTCTCACTCCTGCTTGCTCTTCTTCTCAGTCTCGCTCTTGGGCACTCTCCTTCTCAGTCTCGCTGCTGCCCGCTCTCCTTCTCAGTCTTGCTCTTGCTCGCTCTACTTCTCAGTCTCGCTCTTGCTCGCTCTCCTTCTCAGTATTGCTCCTGCTCGCCCTCCTTCTCAGTCTCGCTCTTGCACGCTCTCCATCTCAGTCTCGCTCTCGCTCGCTCTCTTCAGTCTCACTATTGCAAGCTCTCCTTCTCAGTCTCGCTCTTGCTCGCTCTACTTCTCAGTCTCGCTCTTGCTCGCTCTCTTTCTCAGTCTCGCTCTTGCTCGCTCTCCTTCTCAGTCTCGCTCTTGCTCACTCTCCTTTTCAGTATCGCTCTTGATCGCTCTCCTTCTCAGTCTCGCTCCTGCTTGCTCTCTTTCTGAGTCTCGCTCTTGCTCGCTCTCCATTTCAGTCTCAATCTTGGGCGCTCTCCTTCTCAGTCTCGCTCTCACTCATTCTCCTTCTCAGTCTCATTATTGCACGCTCTTCTTCTCAGTCTCTGTCTTCCTCGCTCTCCTTCTCAGTCTCGCTCTTGCTCGCTCTCCTTCTCAGTCTCGCTCTTGCTCTCACTCCTTCTCAGTCTTGCTCTTGCTCGCTCCCCTTCTCAGTCTCGCTCTTGCTCGCTCTCCTTCTCAGTCTCGATCCTGCTCGCTCTCCTTTTCAGTATCGCTGTTTCTCGCTCTCCTTCTCAGTCTCTCTCTTGCTCGCTCTCTTTCTGTCTTGCTCTTGCTCGGAGTCGTTCTCAGTCTCGCTCTTGCTCGCTCTCCTTCTCAGTCTCGCTCTTGCTCGCTCTCCTTCTAAGTCTCGCTCTTGCTAGATCTCCTTCACAGTCTCACTCGTGGGTGCACTCCCTCTCAGTCTCGCTTTTGCTCATTCGCCTTCTCAGTCTCGCCCCTGCTCGCTCTCCTTCTCAGTCTCGCTCCTGCTCGCTCTCCTTCTCAGTCACGCTCTTGAGCGCTCTCCTTCTGTCTCGCTCTTGCTTGCACTCCTTCTCAGTCTCGCTCTTGCTCGTTTTCCTTCTCAGTCTCGCTCTTGCTCGTTCTCCTTCTAAGTCTCGCTCTTGCTAGATCTCCTTCACAGTCTCACTCTTGGGTGCACTCCTTCTCAGTCTCGCTTTTGCTCATTCGCCTTCTCAGTCTCGCCCCTGCTCGCTCTACTTCTCTGTCTCACTCCTGCTTGCTCTCCTTCTCAGTCTCGCTCTTGGGCACTCTCCTTCTCAGTCTCGCTGCTGCCCGCTCTCATTCTCAGTCTCGCTCTTGCTCTCTCTACTTCTCAGTCTCGCTCTTGCTCGCTCTCCTTCTCAGTATTGCTCCTGCTTGCCCTCCTTCTCAGTCTCGCTCTTGCACGCTCTCCATCTCAGTCTCGCTCTCGCTCGCTCTCTTCAGTTTCACTATTGCATGCTCTCCTTCTCAGTCTCGCTCTTGCTCGCTCTACTTCTCAGTCTCGCTCTTGCTCGCTCTCTTTCTCAGTCTCGCTCTTGCTCGCTCTCCTTCTCAGTCTCGCTCTTGCTCGCTCCCCTTCTCAGTCTCACTCTCCTTCTCAGTCTTGCTATTGCTCGCTCTCTTTCTCAGTCTCGCTCCTGCTCGCTCTCCTTCTCCGTCTTGCTCTTGCGTGCTCTCCTTCTCAGTCTTGCTCTTGCTCGCTCTCCTTCTCAGTCTCGCTCTTGCTCACTCTCCGTCTCAGTCTCGCTCCGGATCGCTCTCCTTCTCAGTCTCGCTCTTGCTCGCTCTCCTTCCCAGTCTCGCTCTTGCTCGCTCTCCTTCACAGTCTCTCGCTTGCTCGCTCTCTTTCTCAGTCTCGCTCTTGCTCGCACTCGTTCTCAGTCTTGCTCTTGCTCGCTCTCCTTCTCAGTCTCACTCTCCTTCTCAGTCTCGCTCTTGCTCGCTCTCCTTCTCAGTCTCGCTCTTCCTCTCCCTCCTTCTCAGTCTCGCTCTCCTTCTCAGTCTCGCTCTTGCTTGCTCTCCTTCTCAGTCTCGATCCTGCTCGCTCTCCTTTTCAGTATCGCTCTTTCTCACTCTCCTTCTCAGTCTCTCTCTTGCTCGCTCTCTTTCTGTCTTGCTCTTGCTCGGTCTCCTTCTCAGTCTCGCTCTCCTTCTCAGTCTCGCTCTTGCTCGTTCTCCTTCTCAGTCTCGCTCTTGCTCGCTCTCCTTCTAAGTCTCGCTCTTGCTAGATCTCCTTCACAGTCTCACTCTTGGGTGCACTCCTTCTCAGTCTCGCTTTTGCTCATTCGCCTTCTCAGTCTCGCCCCTGCTCGCTCTCCTTCTCAGTCTCGCTCCTGCTCGCTCTCCTTCTCAGTCACGCTCTTAAGCGCTCTCCTTCTGTCTCGCTCTTGCTTGCACTCCTTCTCAGTCTCGATCTTGCTCGTTTTCCTTCTCAGTCTCGCTCTTGCTTGCTCTCCTTCTAAGTCTCGCTCTTGCTAGATCTCCTTCACAGTCTCACTCTTGGGTGCACTCCTTCTCAGTCTCGCTTTTGCTCATTCGCCTTCTCAGTCTCGCCCCTGCTCGCTCTACTTCTCTGTCTCACTCCTGCTTGCTCTCCTTCTCAGTCTCGCTCTTGGGCACTCTCCTTCTCAGTCTCGCTGCTGCCCGCTCTCATTCTCAGTCTCGCTCTTGCTCTCTCTACTTCTCAGTCTCGCTCTTGCTCGCTCTCCTTCTCAGTATTGCTCCTGCTTGCCCTCCTTCTCAGTCTCGCTCTTGCACGCTCTCCATCTCAGTCTCGCTCTCGCTCGCTCTCTTCAGTCTCACTATTGCATGCTCACCTTCTCAGTCTCGCTCTTGCTCGCTCTACTTCTCAGTCTCGCTCTTGCTCGCTCTCTTTCTCAGTCTCGCTCTTGCTCGCTCTCCTTCTCAGTCTCCGTCTTCCTCGCTCTCCTTCTCAGTCTCACTCTTGCTCGCTCTCCTTCTCAGTCTCACTCCTGCTCGCTCTCCTCAGTCTCGCTCTCCTACTCAGTCTCGCTCTTGCTCGCTCTCCTTCTCAGTCTCGATCTTGCTCGCTCTCCTTCTCAGTCTCGCTCCTGATCGCTCTCCTTCTCAGTCTCGCTCCTGCACGCTCTGCTTCTCAGTCTCGCTCTTGAGCGCTCTCCTTCTGTCTCGCCCTTGCTCGCACTCCTTCTCAGTCTCGCTCTTGCTCGCTCTACTTCTCTGTCTCACTCCTGCTCGCTCTCCTTCTCAGTCTCACTCTTGGGCTCTCTCCTTCTCAGTCTCGCTGCTGCCCGCTCTCCTTCTCAGTCTCGCTCTTGCTCGCTCTCCTTCTCAGTCTCACTCTTGCTCGCTCTCCTTCTCAGTATCGCTCTTGCACGCTCACCTTCTCAGTCTCGCTCTCGCTCACTCTCCTCAGTTTCGTTATTGCATGCTCTCTTTCTCAGTCTCGCTCTTGCTCAATCTCTTTCTCAATCTCGCTTTCCTACTCAGCCTCACTCTTGCTCGAACTCCTTCTCAGTCTCGATCTTGCTTGCTCTCTGTATCAGTATCGCTCTTGCTCGCTCTCCTTCTCAGTCTCGCTCCTGCTCACTCTCCTTCTCAGTCTCGCTCCTGCTGACTCTCATTCTCAGTCTCCCTCCTGCTCGCTCTGCTACTCAGTCTCGCTCTTGCTCACTCTCCTACTCAGTCTCGGTCTCGCTCGCTCTCCTCAGTCTCGTTATTGCACGCTCTCCTTCTCAGTCTCTTTCTTGCTCGCTCTCCTTCTCAGTCTCTCTCTTGCTCGCTCTCTTTCTCAGTCTCACACTTGCTCACACTCCTTCTCAGTCTTGCTCTTGCTCGCTCTCCTTCTCAGTCTCGCTCTCCTTCTCAGTCTCGCTCTTCCTCGCTCTCCTTCTCAGTCTCGCTCTTGCTCTCACTCCTTCTCAGTCTTGCTCTTGCTCGCTCCCCTTCTCAGTCTCGCTCTTGCTCGCTCTCCTTCTCAGTCTCGATCCTGCTCGCTCTCCTTTTCAGTATCGCTCTTTCTCGCTCTCCTTCTCAGTCTCTCTCTTGCTCGCTCTCTTTCTGTCTTGCTCTTGCTCGGTCTCCTTCTCAGTCTCGCTCTTGCTCGCTCTCCTTCTCAGTCTCGCTCTCCTTCTCAGTCTCACTCTTGCTCGTTCTCCTTCTCAGTCTCGCTCTTGCTCGCTCTCCTTCTCAGTCTCGCTCTTGCTAGATCTCCTTCACAGTCTCACTCTTGGGTGCACTCCTTCTCACTCTCGCTTTTGCTCATTCGCCTTCTCAGTCTCGCCCCTGCTCGCTCTCCTTCTCAGTCTCGCTCCTGCTCGCTCTCCTTCTCAGTCACGCTCTTGAGCACTCTCCTTCTGTCTCGCTCTTGCTTGCACTCCTTCTCAGTCTCGCTCTTGCTCGTTCTCCTTCTCAGTCTCGCTCTTGCTCGCTCTCCTTCTAAGTCTCGCTCTTGCTAGATCTCCTTCACAGTCTCACTCTTGGGTGCACTCCTTCTCAGTCTCGCTTTTGCTCATTCGCCTTCTCAGTCTCGCCCCTGCTCGCTCTACTTCTCTGTCTCACTCCTGCTTGCTCTCCTTCTCAGTCTCGCTCTTGGGCACTCTCCTTCTCAGTCTCGCTGCTGCCCGCTCTCATTCTCAGTCTCGCTCTTGCTCGCTCTACTTCTCAGTCTCGCTCTTGCTCGCTCTCCTTCTCAGTATTGCTCCTGCTCGCCCTCCTTCTCAGTCTCACTCTTGCACGCACTCCATCTCAGTCTCGCTCTTGCTCGCTCTCTTCAGTCTCACTATTGCAAGCTCTCCTTCTCAGTCTCGCTCTTGCTCGCTCTACTTCTCAGTCTCGCTCTTGCTCGCTCTCTTTCTCAGTCTCGCTCTTGCTCGCTCTCCTTCTCAGTCTCGCTCTTGCTCGCTCCCCTTCTCAGTCTCACTCTCCTTCTCAGTCTCGTTATTCCTCGCTCTCTTTCTCAGTCTCGCTCCTGCTCGCTCTCCTTCTCCGTCTTGCTCTTGCGCGCTCTCCTTCTCAGTCATCCTCTTGCTCGCTCTCCTTCTCAGTCTCGCTCTTGCTCACTCTCCGTCTCAGTCTCGCTCCGGCTCGCTCTCCTTCTCAGTCTCACTCTTGCTTGCTCTCCTTCTCAGTCTCGCTCTTGCTCGCTCTCCTTCACAGTCTCTCGCTTGCTCGCTCTCTTTCTCAGTCTCGCTCTTGCTCGCACTCGTTGTCAGTCTTGCTCTTGCTCGCTCTCCTTCTCAGTCTCACTCTCCTTCTCAGTCTCACTCTTGCTCGCTCTCCTTCTCAGTCTCGCTCTTCCTCACTCTCCTTCTCAGTCTCACTCTCCTTCCCAGTCTCGCTCTTGCTCGCTCTGCTTCTCAGTCTCGATTTTGCTCGCTCTCCTTTTCAGTATTGCTCTTGATCGCTCTCCTTCACAGTCTCACTCCTGCTTGCTCTCTTTCTGAGTCTCGCTCTTGCTCGATCTCCATTTCAGTCTCAATCTTGGGCGCTCTCCTTCTCAGTCTCGCTCTTGCATGCTCACCTTCTCAGTCTCGCTCTCGCTCGCTCTCCTCAGTCTCGTTATTGCACTCTCTCCTTCTCAGTCTCGTTCTTGCTCGCTCTCTTTCTCAATCTCGCTCTCCTTCTCAGTCTCACTCTTGCTCCATCTCCTTCTCAGTCTCGATATTGCTCGCTCTCCTTCTCAGTCATGCTCCTGCTCACTCTCCTTCTCTGTCTCGGTCCTGCTCACTCTCATTCTCAGTCTCCCTCCTGCTCGCTCTCCTACTCAGTCTCGCTCTTGCTCACTCTCCTTCTCCGTCTCGATCTCGCTAACTCTCCTCAGTCTCGCTCTTGCTCGCTCTCCTCCTCAGTCTCTCTCTTGCTTGCTCTCTTTCTCAGTCTCACTCTTGCTCGCACTCCTTCTCAGTCTTGCTCTTGCTCGCTCTCCTTCTCAGTCTCGCTCTCCTTCTCAGTCTCGCTCTTGCTTGCTCTGCTTCTCAGTCTCGATCTTGCGCGCTCTCCTTTTCAGTATGGCTCTTGATCGCTCTCCTTCTCAGTCTCGCTCCTGCTGGCTCTCTTTCTGAGTCTCGCTCTTGCTCGCTCTCCATTTCAGTCTCAATCTTGGGTGCTCTCCTTCTCAGTCTCGCTCTCACTCATTCTCCTTCTCAGTCTCATTATTGCACGCTCTCCTTCTCAGTCTCCATCTTCCTCGCTCTCCTCAGTCTCGCTCTTGCTCGCTCTCTTTCTTAGTCTCGCTCTTGCTCGCACTCCTTCTCAGTCTTGCTCTTGCTCGCTCTCCTTCTCAGTCTTGCTCTCCTTCTCAGACTCGCTCTTGCTTGCTCTCCTTCTCAGTCTCTCTCTTGCTCACTCTCTTTCTGTCTTGCTCTTGCTCTGTCTCCTTCTCAGTCTCGCTCTTGCTCGCTCTCCTTCTCAGTCTCACTCTCCTTCTCAGTCTCGCTCTTGCTCGTTCTCCTTCTCAGTCTTGCTCTTGCTCGCTCTCCTTCTAAGTCTCGCTATTGCTAGATCTCCTTCACAGTCTCACTCTTGGGTGCACTCCTTTTCAGTCTCGCTCTTGCTCGTTCGCCTTCTCAGTCTCTCTCCTGCTCGCTCACCTTCTCAGTCACGCTCTTGCTCGCTCTCCTTCTCAGTCTTGCTCTTGCTCGCTCTCCTTCTCAGTCTCGCTCTCCTTCTCAGTCTCGCTCTTGCACGCTCTCTGTTTCAGTTTCGCTCCTGCTTGCTCTCCTTCTGAGTCTCGCTCTTTCTCGCTCTCCTTCTCAGTCTCTCCCTTGCTCGCTCTCCTTCTAAAGCTCGCTCTTGCTAGATCTCCTTCACAGTCTCACTCCTGGGTGCACTCCTTCTCAGTCTCGCTTTTGCTCGTTCGCCTTCTAAGTCTCGATCTTGCTCGCTCTCCATCTCAGTATCGCTCTTGCTCACTCTCCTTCTCAGTCTCGATGTTGCTCGCTCTCCTTCTCAGTCTCGCTCCTGCTCACTCTCCTTCTCAGTCTCGCTCCTGCTCACTCTCATTCTCAGTCTCGCTCCTGCTCGCTCTCCTACTCAGTCTCGCTCTTGCTCACTCTCCTTCACAGTCTCGCTCTCGCTCGCTCTCCTCAGTCTCATTATTGCACGCTCTCCTCAGTATCGCTCTTGCTCGCTCTCCTTCTCAGTCTCTCTCTTGCTCGCACTCATTCTCAGTCTCACTCTTGCTCGCACTCCTTCTCAGTCTTGCTCTTGCTCGCTTTCCTTCTCAGTCTCGCTCTCCTTCTCAGTCTCACTCTTGCTTGCTCTACTTCTCAGTCTCGATCTTGTTCGCTCTCCTTTTCAGTATGGCTCTTGATCGCTTTCCTTCTCAGTCTCACTCCTGCTTGCTCTCTTTCTGAGTCTCGCTCTTGCTCGCTCTCCATTTCAGTCTCAACCTTGGGCGCTCTCCTTCTCAGTCTCGCTCTCCTTCTCAGTCTCGCTCTTGCTCGCTCTCCTTCTCAGTCTCTCTCTTGCTCGCTCTCTTTCTGTCTTGCTCTTGCTCGGTCTCCTTCTCAGTCTCGCTCTTGCTCGCTCTCCTTCTCAGTCTCGCTCTCCATCTCAGTCTCGCTCTTGCTCGCTCTCCTTCTCATTCTCGATCCTGCTGGCTCTCCTTCTCAGTCTCGCTCTCCTTCTCAGTCTCTCTCTTGCTCGCTCTCTTTCTGTCTTGCTCTTGCTCGGTCTCCTTCTCAGTATCGCTCTTTCTCGCTCTCCTTCTCAGTCTCTCTCTTGCTCGCTCTCTTTCTGTCTTGCTCTTGCTCGGTCTCCTTCTCAGTCTTGCTCTTGGCAGCTCTCCTTCTCAGTCTCGCTCTTGATCGCTCTCCTTCTCAGTCTCTCTTTTGCTTGCTCTCCTTCTCAGTCTCGAACTGGTTGGCACTCCTTTTAAGTCTCGCTCCTGCTCACTCTCCTTCTCAGTCTCGCTCCTGCTCGCTCTCCTCTCCGTCTCACTCTTGCTCGCTCTCCTTCACAGTCTCGCCCCTGCTCGCTTACCTTCTCAGTCTTGCTCTTGCTCGCTCTCCTTCTCACTAGCTGCTGCTCGCTCTGCTTCTAAGTCTCGCTCTTGGACGCTCTCCTTCTCAGACTCGCTCTTGCTCGCTCTCCTTCTCAGGCTCGCTCCTGCTAGCTCTCCTTCTCAGTCTTGCTCTTGGCAGCTCTCCTTCTCAGTCTCGCTCTTGATCGCTCTCCTTCTCAGTCTCTCTTTTGCTTGCTCTCCTTCTCAGTCTCGAACTGGTTGGCACTCCTTCTAAGTCTCGCTCCTGCTCACTCTCCTTCTCAGTCTCGCTCCTGCTCGCTCTCCTTCTCAGTCTCACTCTTGCTCGCTCTCCTTCTCAGTCTCACTCCTGCTCGCTCTCCTCAGTCTCGCTCTCCTACTCAGTCTCGCTCTTGCTCGCTCTCCTTCTAAGTCTCGCTATTGCTAGATCTCCTTCACAGTCTCACTCTTGGGTGCACTCCTTTTCAGTCTCGCTCTTGCTCGTTCGCCTTCTCAGTCTCTCTCCTGCTCGCTCACCTTCTCAGTCACGCTCTTGCTCGCTCTCCTTCTCAGTCTTGCTCTTGCTCGCTCTCCTTCTCAGTCTCGCTCTCCTTCTCAGTCTCGCTCTTGCACGCTCTCTGTTTCAGTTTCGCTCCTGCTTGCTCTCCTTCTGAGTCTCGCTCTTTCTCGCTCTCCTTCTCAGTCTCTCCCTTGCTCGCTCTCCTTCTAAAGCTCGCTCTTGCTAGATCTCCTTCACAGTCTCACTCCTGGGTGCACTCCTTCTCAGTCTCGCTTTTGCTCGTTCGCCTTCTAAGTCTCGATCTTGCTCGCTCTCCATCTCAGTATCGCTCTTGCTCACTCTCCTTCTCAGTCTCGATGTTGCTCGCTCTCCTTCTCAGTCTCGCTCCTGCTCACTCTCCTTCTCAGTCTCGCTCCTGCTCACTCTCATTCTCAGTCTCGCTCCTGCTCGCTCTCCTACTCAGTCTCGCTCTTGCTCACTCTCCTTCACAGTCTCGCTCTCGCTCGCTCTCCTCAGTCTCATTATTGCACGCTCTCCTCAGTATCGCTCTTGCTCGCTCTCCTTCTCAGTCTCTCTCTTGCTCGCACTCATTCTCAGTCTCACTCTTGCTCGCACTCCTTCTCAGTCTTGCTCTTGCTCGCTTTCCTTCTCAGTCTCGCTCTCCTTCTCAGTCTCACTCTTGCTTGCTCTACTTCTCAGTCTCGATCTTGTTCGCTCTCCTTTTCAGTATGGCTCTTGATCGCTTTCCTTCTCAGTCTCACTCCTGCTTGCTCTCTTTCTGAGTCTCGCTCTTGCTCGCTCTCCATTTCAGTCTCAACCTTGGGCGCTCTCCTTCTCAGTCTCGCTCTCCTTCTCAGTCTCGCTCTTGCTCGCTCTCCTTCTCAGTCTCTCTCTTGCTCGCTCTCTTTCTGTCTTGCTCTTGCTCGGTCTCCTTCTCAGTCTCGCTCTTGCTCGCTCTCCTTCTCAGTCTCGCTCTCCATCTCAGTCTCGCTCTTGCTCGCTCTCCTTCTCATTCTCGATCCTGCTGGCTCTCCTTCTCAGTCTCGCTCTCCTTCTCAGTCTCTCTCTTGCTCGCTCTCTTTCTGTCTTGCTCTTGCTCGGTCTCCTTCTCAGTATCGCTCTTTCTCGCTCTCCTTCTCAGTCTCTCTCTTGCTCGCTCTCTTTCTGTCTTGCTCTTGCTCGGTCTCCTTCTCAGTCTTGCTCTTGGCAGCTCTCCTTCTCAGTCTCGCTCTTGATCGCTCTCCTTCTCAGTCTCTCTTTTGCTTGCTCTCCTTCTCAGTCTCGAACTGGTTGGCACTCCTTTTAAGTCTCGCTCCTGCTCACTCTCCTTCTCAGTCTCGCTCCTGCTCGCTCTCCTCTCCGTCTCACTCTTGCTCGCTCTCCTTCACAGTCTCGCCCCTGCTCGCTTACCTTCTCAGTCTTGCTCTTGCTCGCTCTCCTTCTCACTAGCTGCTGCTCGCTCTGCTTCTAAGTCTCGCTCTTGGACGCTCTCCTTCTCAGACTCGCTCTTGCTCGCTCTCCTTCTCAGGCTCGCTCCTGCTAGCTCTCCTTCTCAGTCTTGCTCTTGGCAGCTCTCCTTCTCAGTCTCGCTCTTGATCGCTCTCCTTCTCAGTCTCTCTTTTGCTTGCTCTCCTTCTCAGTCTCGAACTGGTTGGCACTCCTTCTAAGTCTCGCTCCTGCTCACTCTCCTTCTCAGTCTCGCTCCTGCTCGCTCTCCTTCTCAGTCTCACTCTTGCTCGCTCTCCTTCTCAGTCTCACTCCTGCTCGCTCTCCTCAGTCTCGCTCTCCTACTCAGTCTCGCTCTTGCTCGCTCTCCTTCTCAGTCTCGATCTTGCTCGCTCTCCTTCTCAGTCTCGCTCCTGATCGCTCTCCTTCTCAGTCTCGCTCCTGCGCGCTCTGCTTTTCAGTCCCGCTCTTGAGCGCTCTCCTTCTGTCTCGCCCTTGCTCG
Organism: Carcharodon carcharias; assembly: GCF_017639515.1. Lineage (NCBI taxonomy): Eukaryota > Metazoa > Chordata > Chondrichthyes > Lamniformes > Lamnidae > Carcharodon > Carcharodon carcharias. The sequence continues at coordinate 19,772,766 of NC_054507.1, read as the reverse complement.
CACTCCTTCTCAGTCTCGCTCTTGCTCGCTCTACTTCTCTGTCTCACTCCTGCTCGGTCTCCTTCTCAGTCTCGCTCTTGGGCACTCTCCTTCTCAGTCTCACTGCTGCCCGCTCTCCTTCTCAGTCTCGCTCTTGCTCGCTCTCCTTCTCAGTCTCGCTCCTGCTGACTCTCATTCTCAGTCTCCCTCCTGCTCGCTCTGCTACTCAGTCTCGCTCTTGCTCACTCTCCTTCTCAGTCTCGGTCTCGCTCGCTCTCCTCAGTCTCGTTATTGCACGCTCTCCTTCTCAGTCTCGTTCTTGCTCGCTCTCCATCTCAGTCTCTCTCTTGCTCGCTCTCTTTCTCAGTCTCACACTTGCTCACACTCCTTCTCAGTCTTGCTCTTGCTCGCTCTCCTTCTCAGTCTCGCTCTCCTTCTCAGTCTCGCTCTTGCTCGCTCTACTTCTCAGTCTCGATCTTGCGCGCTCTCCTTTTCAGTATTGCTCTTGATCGCTCTCCTTCTCAGTCTCGCTCCTGCTTGCTCTCTTTCTGAGTCTCGCTCTTGCTCGATCTCCATTTCAGTCTCAATCTTGGGCGCTCTCCTTCTCAGTCTCGCTCTTGCATGCTCACATTCTCAGTCTCGCTCTCGCTCGCTCTCCTCAGTCTCGTTATTGCACGCTCTCCTTCTCAGTCTCGCTCTTGCTCGCTCTCTTTCTCAATCTCGCTCTCCTTCTCAGTCTCACTCTTGCTCCATCTCCTTCTCAGTCTCGATAGTGCTCGCTCTCCTTCTCAGTCTCGCTCCTGCTCACTCTCCTTATCAGTCTCGCTCCTGCTCACTCTCATTCTCAGTCTCCCTCCTGCTCCCTCTCCTACTCAGTCTCGCTCTTGCTCACTCTCCTTCTCAGTCTTGCTCTCGCTCGCTCTCCTCAGTCTCGTTATTGCACGCTCTCCTCAGTCTCGCTCTTGCTCGCTCTCCTTCTCAGTCTCTCTCTTGCTCGAACTCTTTCTCAGTCTCACTCTTGCTCGCACTCCTTCTCAGTCTCACTCTTGCTTGCTCTACTTCTCAGTCTCGATCTTGCTCGCTCTCCTTTTCAGTATCGCTCTTGATCGCTCTCCTTCTCAGTCTCGCTCCTGCTTGCTCTCTTTCTGAGTCTCGCTCTTGCTCGCTCTCCATTTCAGTCTCAATCTTGGGCGCTCTCCTTCTCAGTCTCGCTCTCACTCATTCTCCTTCTCAGTCTCATTATTGCACGCTCTTCTTCTCAGTCTCCCTCTTCCTCGCTCTCCTTCTCAGTCTCGCTCTTGCTCGCTCTCCTTCTCAGTCTCTCTCTTGCTCGCTCTCTTTCTCAATCTCGCTCTTGCTCGCTCTCCTTCTCAGTCTCGCTCTTGCTCACTCTCCTTTTCAGTATCGCTCTTGATCGCTCTCCTTCTCAGTCTCGCTCCTGCTTGCTCTCTTTCTGAGTCTCGCTCTTGCTCGCTCTCCATTTCAGTCTCAATCTTGGGCGCTCTCCTTCTCAGTCTCGCTCTCACTCATTCTCCTTCTCAGTCTCATTATTGCACGCTCTTCTTCTCAGTCTCTGTCTTCCTCGCTCTCCTTCTCAGTCTCGCTCTTGCTCGCTCTCCTTCTCAGTCTCGCTCTTGCTCGCTCTCCTTCTCAGTCTCGATCCTGCTCGCTCTCCTTTTCAGTATCGTTCTTTCTCGCTCTCCTTCTCAGTCTCTCTCTTGCTCGCTCTCTTTCTGTCTTGCTCTTGCTCGGTCTCCTTCTCAGTCTCGCTCTTGCTCGCTCTCCTTCTCAGTCTCGCTCTCCTTCTCAGTCTCGCTCTTGCTCGTTCTCCTTCTCAGTCTCGCTCTTGCTCGCTCTCCTTCTAAGTCTCGCTCTTGCTAGATCTCCTTCACAGTCTCACTCTTGGGTGCACTCCTTCTCAGTCTCGCTTTTGCTCATTCGCCTTCTCAGTCTCGCCCCTGCTCGCTCTACTTCTCTGTCTCACTCCTGCTTGCTCTCCTTCTCAGTCTCGCTCTTGGGCACTCTCCTTCTCAGTCTCGCTGCTGCCCGCTCTCATTCTCAGTCTCGCTCTTGCTCACTCTACTTCTCAGTCTCGCTCTTGCTCGCTCTCCTTCTCAGTATTGCTCCTGCTCGCCCTCCTTCTCAGTCTCACTCTTGCACGCTCTCCATCTCAGTCTCGCTCTTGCTCGCTCTCTTCAGTCTCACTATTGCAAGCTCTCCTTCTCAGTCTCGCTCTTGCTCGCTCTACTTCTCAGTCTCGCTCTTGCTCGCTCTCTTTCTCAGTCTCGCTCTTGCTCGCTCTCCTTCTCAGTCTCGCTCTTGCTCGCTCCCCTTCTCAGTCTCACTCTCCTTCTCAGTCTCGTTATTCCTCGCTCTCTTTCTCAGTCTCGCTCCTGCTCGCTCTCCTTCTCCGTCTTGCTCTTGCGCGCTCTCCTTCTCAGTCATCCTCTTGCTCGCTCTCCTTCTCAGTCTCGCTCTTGCTCACTCTCCGTCTCAGTCTCGCTCCGGCTCGCTCTCCTTCTCAGTCTCGCTCTTGCTTGCTCTCCTTCTGAGTCTCGCTCTTGCTCGCTCTCCTTCACAGTCTCTCGCTTGCTCGCTCTCTTTCTCAGTCTCGCTCTTGCTCGCACTCGTTGTCAGTCTTGCTCTTGCTCGCTCTCCTTCTCAGTCTCACTCTCCTTCTCAGTCTCACTCTTTCTCGCTCTCCTTCTCAGCCTCGCTCTTCCTCACTCTCCTTCTCAGTCTCACTCTCCTTCCCAGTCTCGCTCTTGCTCGCTCTACTTCTCAGTCTCGATTTTGCTCGCTCTCCTTTTCAGTATTGCTCTTGATCGCTCTCCTTCACAGTCTCACTCCTGCTTGCTCTCTTTCTGAGTCTCGCTCTTGCTCGATCTCCATTTCAGTCTCAATCTTGGGCGCTCTCCTTCTCAGTCTCGCTCTTGCATGCTCACCTTCTCAGTCTCGCTCTCGCTCGCTCTCCTCAGTCTCGTTATTGCACGCTCTCCTTCTCAGTCTCGCTCTTGCTCGCTCTCTTTCTCAATCTCGCTCTCCTTCTGAGTCTCACTCTTGCTCCATCTCCTTTTCAGTCTCGATATTGCTCGCTCTCCTTCTCAGTCATGCTCCTGCTCACTCTCCTTCTCTGTCTCGGTCCTGCTCACTCTCATTCTCAGTCTCCCTCCTGCTCGCTCTCCTACTCAGTCTCGCTCTTGCTCACTCTCCTTCTCCGTCTCGATCTCGCTAACTCTCCTCAGTCTCGCTCTTGCTCGCTCTCCTCCTCAGTCTCTCTCTTGCTTGCTCTCTTTCTCAGTCTCACTCTTGCTCGCACTCCTTCTCAGTCTTGCTCTTGCTCGCTCTCCTTCTCAGTCTCGCTCTCCTTCTCAGTCTCGCTCTTGCTTGCTCTGCTTCTCAGTCTCGATCTTGCGCGCTCTCCTTTTCAGTATGGCTCTTGATCGCTCTCCTTCTCAGTCTCGCTCCTGCTGGCTCTCTTTCTGAGTCTCGCTCTTGCTCGCTCTCCATTTCAGTCTCAATCTTGGGTGCTCTCCTTCTCAGTCTCGCTCTCACTCATTCTCCTTCTCAGTCTCATTATTGCACGCTCTCCTTCTCAGTCTCCATCTTCCTCGCTCTCCTCAGTCTCGCTCTTGCTCGCTCTCTTTCTTAGTCTCGCTCTTGCTCGCACTCCTTCTCAGTCTTGCTCTTGCTCGCTCTCCTTCTCAGTCTCGCTCTCCTTCTCAGACTCGCTCTTGCTTGCTCTCCTTCTCAGTCTCTCTCTTGCTCACTCTCTTTCTGTCTTGCTCTTGCTCTGTCTCCTTCTCAGTCTCGCTCTTGCTCGCTCTCCTTCTCAGTCTCACTCTCCTTCTCAGTCTCGCTCCTTCTCGTTCTCCTTCTCAGTCTTGCTCTTGCTCGCTCTCCTTCTAAGTCTCGCTATTGCTAGATCTCCTTCACAGTCTCACTCTTGGGTGCACTCCTTTTCAGTCTCGCTCTTGCTCGTTCGCCTTCTCAGTCTCGCTCCTGCTCGCTCACCTTCTCAGTCACGCTCTTGCTCGCTCTCCTTCTCAGTCTTGCTCTTGCTCGCTCTCCTTCTCAGTCTCGCTCTTGCACGCTCTCTGTTTCAGTTTCGCTCCTGCTTGCTCTCCTTCTGAGTCTCGCTCTTTCTCGCTCTCCTTCTCAGTCTCTCCCTTGCTCGCTCTCCTTCTAAAGCTCGCTCTTGCTAGATCTCCTTCACAGTCTCACTCCTGGGTGCACTCCTTCTCAGTCTCGCTTTTGCTCGTTCGCCTTCTAAGTCTCGATCTTGCTCACTCTCCATCTCAGTATCGCTCTTGCTCACTCTCCTTCTCAGTCTCGATGTTGCTCGCTCTCCTTCTCAGTCTCGCTCCTGCTCACTCTCCTTCTCAGTCTCGCTCCTGCTCACTCTCATTCTCAGTCTCGCTCCTGCTCGCTCTCCTACTCAGTCTCGCTCTTGCTCACTCTCCTTCTCAGTCTCGCTCTCGCTCGCTCTCCTCAGTCTCATTATTGCACGCTCTCCTCAGTATCGCTCTTGCTCGCTCTCCTTCTCAGTCTCTCTCTTGCTTGCACTCATTCTCAGTCTCACTCTTGCTCGCACTCCTTCTCAGTCTTGCTCTTGCTCGCTTTCCTTCTCAGTCTCGCTCTCCTTCTCAGTCTCACTCTTGCTTGCTCTACTTCTCAGTCTCGATCTTGTTCGCTCTCCTTTTCAGTATGGCTCTTGATCGCTTTCCTTCTCAGTCTCACTCCTGCTTGCTCTCTTTCTGAGTCTCGCTCTTGCTCGCTCTCCATTTCAGTCTCAACCTTGGGCGCTCTCCTTCTCAGTCTTGCTCTCACTCATTCTCCTTCTCAGTCTCATTATTGCACGCTCTCCTTCTCAGTCTCCATCTTCCTCGCTCTCCTCAGTCTCGCTCTTGCTCGCTCTCTTTCTCAGTCTCGCTCTTGCTCGCACTTCTTCTCAGTCTTACTCTTGCTCGCTCTCCTTCTCAGTCTCGCTCTCCTTCTCAGTCTCACTCTTGCTCGCTCTCCTTCTCAGTCTCTCTCTTGCTCGCTCTCTTTCTGTCTTGCTCTTGCTCGGTCTCCTTCTCAGTCTCGCTCTTGCTCGCTCTCCTTCTCAGTCTCGCTCTCCATCTCAGTCTCGCTCTTGCTCGCTCTCCTTCTCATTCTCGATCCTGCTGGCTCTCCTTTTCAGTATCGGTCTTTCTCGCTCTCCTTCTCAGTCTCTCTCTTGCTCGCTCTCTTTCTGTCTCGCTCTTGCTCGCTCTCCTTCTCAGTCTCGCTCCTGCTCACTCTCCTTCTCAGTCTCGCTCCTGCTGACTCTCATTCTCAGTCTCCCTCCTGCTCGCTCTGCTACTCAGTCTCGCTCTTGCTCACTCTCCTTCTCAGTCTCGTTCTTGCTCGCTCTCCTTCTCAGTCTCACACTTGCTCACACTCCTTCTCAGTCTTGCTCTTGCTCGCTCTCCTTCTCAGTCTCGCTCTCCTTCTCAGTCTCGCTCTTGCTCGCTCTACTTCTCAGTCTCGATCTTGCGCGCTCTCCTTTTCAGTATTGCTCTTGATCTCTCTCCTTCTCAGTCTCGCTCCTGCTTGCTCTCTTTCTGAGTCTCGCTCTTGCTCGATCTCCATTTCAGTCTCAATCTTGGGCGCTCTCCTTCTCAGTCCCGCTCTTGCATGCTCACATTCTCAGTCTCGCTCTCGCTCGCTCTCCTCAGTCTCGTTATTGCACTCTCTCCTTCTCAGTCTCGCTCTTGCTCGCTCTCTTTCTGTCTTGCTCTTGCTCGGTCTCCTTCTCAGTCTCGCTCCTGCTCGCTTTCCATCTCAGTCTCGCACTTGGGCGCTCTCCTTCTCAGTCTCGCTCCTGCTCGCTCTGCTTCTCAGCCTCGCTCTTGCTCACTCTCCTCCTCAGTCTCACTCTTAGTCGCTCTCCTTCTCTGTCTCGCTCCTGCTCGCTCTCCTCTCCGTCTCACTCTTGCTCGCTCTCCTTCACAGTCTCGCCCCTGCTCGCTTACCTTCTCAGTCTTGCTCTTGCTCGCTCTCCTTCTCACTAGCTGCTGCTCGCTCTGCTTCTCAGTCTCGCTCTTGGACGCTCTCCTTCTCAGACTCGCTCTTGCTCGCTCTCCTTCTCAGGCTCGCTCCTGCTAGCTCTCCTTCTCAGTCTTGCTCTTGGCAGCTCTCCTTCTCAGTCTCGCTCTTGATCGCTCTCCTTCTCAGTCTCTCTTTTGCTTGCTCTCCTTCTCAGTCTCGAACTGGTTGGCACTCCTTCTCAGTCTCGCTCCTGCTCACTCTCCTTCTCAGTCTCGCTCCTGCTCGCTCTCCTTCTCAGTCTCACTCTTGCTCGCTCTCCTTCTCAGTCTCACTCCTGCTCGCTCTCCTCAGTCTCGCTCTCCTACTCAGTCTCACTCTTAGTCGCTCTCCTTCTCTGTCTCGCTCCTGCTCGCTCTCCTCTCCGTCTCACTCTTGCTCGCTCTCCTTCACAGTCTCGCCCCTGCTCGCTTACCTTCTCAGTCTTGCTCTTGCTCGCTCTCCTTCTCACTAGCTGCTGCTCGCTCTGCTTCTCAGTCTCGCTCTTGGACGCTCTCCTTCTCAGACTCGCTCTTGCTCGCTCTCCTTCTCAGGCTCGCTCCTGCTAGCTCTCCTTCTCAGTCTTGCTCTTGGCAGCTCTCCTTCTCAGTCTCGCTCTTGATCGCTCTCCTTCTCAGTCTCTCTTTTGCTTGCTCTCCTTCTCAGTCTCGAACTGGTTGGCACTCCTTCTCAGTCTCGCTCCTGCTCGCTCTCCTTCTCAGTCTCACTCGTGCTCGCTCTCCTTCTCAGTCTCACTCCTGCTCGCTCTCCTCAGTCTCGCTCTCCTACTCAGTCTCGCTCTTGCTCGCTCTCCTTCTCAGTCTCGATCTTGCTCGCTCTCCTTCTCAGTCTCGCTCCTGATCGCTCTCCTTCTCAGTCTCGCTCCTGCGCGCTCTGCTTCTCAGTCCCGCTCTTGAGCGCTCTCCTTCTGTCTCGCCCTTGCTCGCACTCCTTCTCAGTCTCGCTCTTGCTCGCTCTACTTCTCTGTCTCACTCCTGCTCGGTCTCCTTCTCAGTCTCGCTCTTGGGCACTCTCCTTCTCAGTCTCGCTGCTGCCCGCTCTCCTTCTCAGTCTCGCTCTTGCTCGCTCTCCTTCTCAGTCTCGCTCCTGCTCACTCTCCTTCTCAGTCTCGCTCCTGCTGACTCTCATTCTCAGTCTCCCTCCTGCTCGCTCTGCTACTCAGTCTCGCTCTTGCTCACTCTCCTTCTCAGTCTCGGTCTCGCTCGCTCTCCTCAGTCTCGTTATTGCACGCTCTCCTTCTCAGTCTCGTTCTTGCTCGCTCTCCATCTCAGTCTCTCTCTTGCTCGCTCTCTTTCTCAGTCTCACACTTGCTCACACTCCTTCTCAGTCTTGCTCTTGCTCGCTCTCCTTCTCAGTCTCGCTCTCCTTCTCAGTCTCGCTCTTGCTCGCTCTACTTCTCAGTCTCGATCTTGTGCGCTCTCCTTTTCAGTATTGCTCTTGATCGCTCTCCTTCTCAGTCTCGCTCCTGCTTGCTCTCTTTCTGAGTCTCGCTCTTGCTCGATCTCCATTTCAGTCTCAATCTTGGGCGCTCTCCTTCTCAGTCTCGCTCTTGCATGCTCACATTCTCAGTCTCGCTCTCGCTCGCTCTCCTCAGTCTCGTTATTGCACGCTCTCCTTCTCAGTCTCGCTCTTGCTCGCTCTCTTTCTCAATCTCGCTCTCCTTCTCAGTCTCACTCTTGCTCCATCTCCTTCTCAGTCTCGATATTGCTCGCTCTCCTTCTCAGTCTCGCTCCTGCTCACTCTCCTTATCAGTCTCGCTCCTGCTCACTCTCATTCTCAGTCTCCCTCCTGCTCCCTCTCCTACTCAGTCTCGCTCTTGCTCACTCTCCTTCTCAGTCTCGCTCTCGCTCGCTCTCCTCAGTCTCGTTATTGCACGCTCTCCTCAGTCTCGCTCTTGCTCGCTCTCCTTCTCAGTCTCTCTCTTGCTCGAACTCTTTCTCAGTCTCACTCTTGCTCGCACTCCTTCTCAGTCTCACTCTTGCTTGCTCTACTTCTCAGTCTCGATCTTGCTCGCTCTCCTTTTCAGTATCGCTCTTGATCGCTCTCCTTCTCAGTCTCGCTCCTGCTTGCTCTCTTTCTGAGTCTCGCTCTTGCTCGCTCTCCATTTCAGTCTCAATCTTGGGCGCTCTCCTTCTCAGTCTCGCTCTCACTCATTCTCCTTCTCAGTCTCATTATTGCACGCTCTTCTTCTCAGTCTCCGTCTTCCTCGCTCTCCTTCTCAGTCTCGCTCTTGCTCGCTCTCCTTCTCAGTCTCGCTCTTGCTCTCACTCCTTCTCAGTCTTGCTCTTGCTCGCTCTCCTTCTCAGTCTCGATCCTGCTCGCTCTCCTTTTCAGTATCGCTCTGTCTCGCTCTCCTTCTCAGTCTCTCTCTTGCTCGCTCTCTTTCTGTCTTGCTCTTGCTCGGTCTCCTTCTCAGTCTCGCTCTTGCTCGCTCTCCTTCTCAGTCTCGCTCTCCTTCTCAGTCTCGCTCTTGCTCGTTCTCCTTCTCAGTCTCGCTCTTGCTCGCTCTCCTTCTAAGTCTCGCTCTTGCTAGATATCCTTCACAGTCTCACTCTTGGGTGCACTCCTTCTCAGTCTCGCTCCTGCTCGTTCTCCTTCTCAGTCACGCTCTTGAGCGCTCTCCTTCTGTCTCGCTCTTGCTTGCACTCCTTCTCAGTCTCGCTCTTGCTCGTTCTCCTTCTCAGTCTCGCTCTTGCTCGCTCTCCTTCTAAGTCTCGCTCTTGCTAGATCTCCTTCACAGTCTCACTCTTGGGTGCACTCGTTCTCAGTCTCGCTTTTGCTCATTCGCCTTCTCAGTCTCGCCCCTGCTCGCTCTACTTCTCTGTCTCACTCCTGCTTGCTCTTCTTCTCAGTCTCGCTCTTGGGCACTCTCCTTCTCAGTCTCGCTGCTGCCCGCTCTCCTTCTCAGTCTTGCTCTTGCTCGCTCTACTTCTCAGTCTCGCTCTTGCTCGCTCTCCTTCTCAGTATTGCTCCTGCTCGCCCTCCTTCTCAGTCTCGCTCTTGCAAGCTCTCCATCTCAGTCTCGCTCTCGCTCGCTCTCTTCAGTCTCACTATTGCAAGCTCTCCTTCTCAGTCTCGCTCTTGCTCGCTCTACTTCTCAGTCTCGCTCTTGCTCGCTCTCTTTCTCAGTCTCGTTCTTGCTCGCTCTCCTTCTCAGTCTCGCTCTTGCTCACTCTCCTTTTCAGTATCGCTCTTGATCGCTCTCCTTCTCAGTCTCGCTCCTGCTTGCTCTCTTTCTGAGTCTCGCTCTTGCTCGCTCTCCATTTCAGTCTCAATCTAGGGCGCTCTCCTTCTCAGTCTCGCTCTCACTCATTCTCCTTCTCAGTCTCATTATTGCACGCTCTTCTTCTCAGTCTCCCTCTTCCTCGCTCTCCTACTCAGTCTCGCTCTTGCTCGCTCTCCTTCTCAGTCTCGCTCTTGCTCTCACTCCTTCTCAGTCTTGCTCTTGCTCGCTCCCCTTCTCAGTCTCGCTCTTGCTCGCTCTCCTTCTCAGTCTCGATCCTGCTCGCTCTCCTTTTCAGTATCGCTGTTTCTCGCTCTCCTTCTCAGTCTCTCTCTTGCTCGCTCTCTTTCTGTCTTGCTCTTGCTCGGAGTCGTTCTCAGTCTCGCTCTTGCTCGCTCTCCTTCTCAGTCTCGCTCTTGCTCGCTCTCCTTCTAAGTCTCGCTCTTGCTAGATCTCCTTCACAGTCTCACTCGTGGGTGCACTCCCTCTCAGTCTCGCTTTTGCTCATTCGCCTTCTCAGTCTCGCCCCTGCTCGCTCTCCTTCTCAGTCTCGCTCCTGCTCGCTCTCCTTCTCAGTCACGCTCTTGAGCGCTCTCCTTCTGTCTCGCTCTTGCTTGCACTCCTTCTCAGTCTCGCTCTGGCTCGTTTTCCTTCTCAGTCTCGCTCTTGCTCGTTCTCCTTCTAAGTCTCGCTCTTGCTAGATCTCCTTCACAGTCTCACTCTTGGGTGCACTCCTTCTCAGTCTCGCTTTTGCTCATTCGCCTTCTCAGTCTCGCCCCTGCTCGCTCTACTTCTCTGTCTCACTCCTGCTTGCTCTCCTTCTCAGTCTCGCTCTTGGTCACTCTCCTTCTCAGTCTCGCTGCTGCCCGCTCTCATTCTCAGTCTCGCTCTTGCTCTCTCTACTTCTCAGTCTCGCTCTTGCTCGCTCTCCTTCTCAGTATTGCTCCTGCTTGCCCTCCTTCTCAGTCTCGCTCTTGCACGCTCTCCATCTCAGTCTCGCTCTCGCTCGCTCTCTTCAGTTTCACTATTGCATGCTCTCCTTCTCAGTCTCGCTCTTGCTCGCTCTACTTCTCAGTCTCGCTCTTGCTCGCTCTCTTTCTCAGTCTCGCTCTTGCTCGCTCTCCTTCTCAGTCTCGCTCTTGCTCGCTCCCCTTTTCAGTCTCACTCTCCTTCTCAGTCTTGCTATTGCTCGCTCTCTTTCTCAGTCTCGCTCCTGCTCGCTCTCCTTCTCCGTCTTGCTCTTGCGTGCTCTCCTTCTCAGTCTTGCTCTTGCTCGCTCTCCTTCTCAGTCTCGCTCTTGCTCACTCTCCGTCTCAGTCTCGCTCCGGATCGCTCTCCTTCTCAGTCTCGCTCTTGCTCGCTCTCCTTCCCAGTCTCGCTCTTGCTCGCTCTCCTTCACAGTCTCTCGCTTGCTCGCTCTCTTTCTCAGTCTCGCTCTTGCTCGCACTCGTTCTCAGTCTTGCTCTTGCTCGCTCTCCTTCTCAGTCTCACTCTCCTTCTCAGTCTCGCTCTTGCTCGCTCTCCTTCTCAGTCTCGCTCTTCCTCTCTCTCCTTCTCAGTCTCGCTCTCCTTCTCAGTCTCGCTCTTGCTTGCTCTCCTTCTCAGTCTCGATCCTGCTCGCTCTCCTTTTCAGTATCGCTCTTTCTCACTCTCCTTCTCAGTCTCTCTCTTGCTCGCTCTCTTTCTGTCTTGCTCTTGCTCGGTCTCCTTCTCAGTCTCGCTCTTGCTCGCTCTCCTTCTCAGTCTCGCTCTCCTTCTCAGTCTCGCTCTTGCTCGTTCTCCTTCTCAGTCTCGCTCTTGCTCGCTCTCCTTCTAAGTCTCGCTCTTGCTAGATCTCCTTCACAGTCTCACTCTTGGGTGCACTCCTTCTCAGTCTCGCTTTTGCTCATTCGCCTTCTCAGTCTCGCCCCTGCTCGCTCTCCTTCTCAGTCTCGCTCCTGCTCGCTCTCCTTCTCAGTCACGCTCTTGAGCGCTCTCCTTCTGTCTCGCTCTTGCTTGCACTCCTTCTCAGTCTCGCTCTTGCTCGTTTTCCTTCTCAGTCTCGCTCTTGCTTGCTCTCCTTCTAAGTCTCGCTCTTGCTAGATCTCCTTCACAGTCTCACTCTTGGGTGCACTCCTTCTCAGTCTCGCTTTTGCTCATTCGCCTTCTCAGTCTCGCCCCTGCTCGCTCTACTTCTCTGTCTCACTCCTGCTTGCTCTCCTTCTCAGTCTTGCTCTTGGGCACTCTCCTTCTCAGTCTCGCTGCTGCCCGCTCTCATTCTCAGTCTCGCTCTTGCTCTCTCTACTTCTCAGTCTCGCTCTTGCTCGCTCTCCTTCTCAGTATTGCTCCTGCTTGCCCTCCTTCTCAGTCTCACTCTTGCACGCTCTCCATCTCAGTCTCGCTCTCGCTCGCTCTCTTCAGTCTCACTATTGCATGCTCACCTTCTCAGTCTCGCTCTTGCTCGCTCTACTTCTCAGTCTCGCTCTTGCTCGCTCTCTTTCTCAGTCTCGCTCTTGCTCGCTCTCCTTCTCAGTCTCCGTCTTCCTCGCTCTCCTTCTCAGTCTCACTCTTGCTCGCTCTCCTTCTCAGTCTCACTCCTGCTCACTCTCCTCAGTCTCGCTCTCCTACTCAGTCTCGCTCTTGCTCGCTCTCCTTCTCAGTCTCGATCTTGCTCGCTCTCCTTCTCAGTCTCGCTCCTGATCGCTCTCCTTCTCAGTCTCGCTCCTGCGCGCTCTGCTTCTCAGTCTCGCTCTTGAGCGCTCTCCTTCTGTCTCGCCCTTGCTCGCACTCCTTCTCAGTCTCGCTCTTGCTCGCTCTACTCTGTCTCACTCCTGCTCGCTCTCCTTCTCAGTCTCGCTCTTGGGCTCTCTCCTTCTCAGTCTCGCTGCTGCCCGCTCTCCTTCTCAGTCTCGCTCTTGCTCGCTCTCCTTCTCAGTCTCACTCTTGCTCGCTCTCCTTCTCAGTATCGCTCTTGCACGCTCACCTTCTCAGTCTCGCTCTCGCTCACTCTCCTCAGTTTCGTTATTGCATGCTCTCTTTCTCAGTCTCGCTCTTGCTCAATCTCTTTCTCAATCTCGCTTTCCTACTCAGCCTCACTCTTGCTCGAACTCCTTCTCAGTCTCGATCTTGCTCGCTCTCTGTATCAGTATCGCTCTTGCTCGCTCTCCTTCTCAGTCTCGCTCCTGCTCACTCTCCTTCTCAGTCTCGCTCCTGCTGACTCTCATTCTCAGTCTCCCTCCTGCTCGCTCTGCTACTCAGTCTCGCTCTTGCTCACTCTCCTTCTCAGTCTCGGTCTCGCTCGCTCTCCTCAGTCTCGTTATTGCACGCTCTCCTTCTCAGTCTCTTTCTTGCTCGCTCTCCTTCTCAGTCTCTCTCTTGCTCGCTCTCTTTCTCAGTCTCACACTTGCTCACACTCCTTCTCAGTCTTGCTCTTGCTCGCTCTCCTTCTCAGTCTCGCTCTCCTTCTCAGTCTCGCTCTTCCTCGCTCTCCTTCTCAGTCTCGCTCTTGCTCTCACTCCTTCTCAGTCTTGCTCTTGCTCGCTCCCCTTCTCAGTCTCGCTCTTGCTCGCTCTCCTTCTCAGTCTCGATCCTGCTCGCTCTCCTTTTCAGTATCGCTCTTTCTCGCTCTCCTTCTCAGTCTCTCTCTTGCACGCTCTCTTTCTGTCTTGCTCTTGCTCGGTCTCCTTCTCAGTCTCGCTCTTGCTCGCTCTCCTTCTCAGTCTCGCTCTCCTTCTCAGTCTCACTCTTGCTCGTTCTCCTTCTCAGTCTCGCTCTTGCTCGCTCTCCTTCTAAGTCTCGCTCTTGCTAGATCTCCTTCACAGTCTCACTCTTGGGTGCACTCCTTCTCAGTCTCGCTTTTGCTCATTCGCCTTCTCAGTCTCGCCCCTGCTCGCTCTCCTTCTCAGTCTTGCTCCTGCTCGCTCTCCTTCTCAGTCACGCTCTTGAGCGCTCTCCTTCTGTCTCGCTCTTGCTTGCACTCCTTCTCAGTCTCGCTCTTGCTCGTTCTCCTTCTCAGTCTCGCTCTTGCTCGCTCTCCTTCTAAGTCTCGCTCTTGCTAGATCTCCTTCACAGTCTCACTCTTGGGTGCACTCCTTCTCAGTCTCGCTTTTGCTCATTCGCCTTCTCAGTCTCGCCCCTGCTCGCTCTACTTCTCTGTCTCACTCCTGCTTGCTCTCCTTCTCAGTCTCGCTCTTGGGCACTCTCCTTCTAAGTCTCGCTGCTGCCCGCTCTCATTCTCAGTCTCGCTCTTGCTCTCTCTACTTCTCAGTCTCGCTCTTGCTCGCTCTCCTTCTCAGTATTGCTCCTGCTCGCCCTCCTTCTCAGTCTCGCTCTTGCACGCTCTCCATCTCAGTCTCGCTCTCGCTCGCTCTCTTCAGTCTCACTATTGCATGCTCTCCTTCTCAGTCTCGCTCTTGCTCGCTCTACTTCTCAGTCTCGCTCTTGCTCCCTCTCATTCTCAGTCTCGCTCTTGCTCGCTCTCCTTCTCAGTCTCGCTCTTGCTCGCTCCCCTTCTCAGTCTCACTCTCCTTCTCAGTCTCGCTATTGCTCGCTCTCTTTCTCAGTCTCGCTCCTGCTCGCTCTCCTTCTCCATCTTGCTCTTGCGCGCTCTCCTTCTCAGTCTTGCTCTTGCTCGCTCTCCTTCTCAGTCTCGCTCTTGCTCACTCTCTGTCTCAGTCTCGCTCCGGCTCGCTCTCCTTCTCAGTCTCGCTCTTGCTCGCTCTCCTTCCCAGTCTCGCTCTTGCTCGCTCTCCTTCACAGTCTCTCGCTTGCTCGCTCTCTTTCTCAGTCTCGCTCTTGCTCGCACTCATTCTCAGTCTTGCTCTTGCTCGCTCTCCTTCTCAGTCTCACTCTCCTTCTCAGTCTCGCTCTTGCTCGCTCTCCTTCTCAGTCTCGCTCTTCCTCTCTCTCCTTCTCCTTCTCGCTCTCCTTCTCAGTCTCGCTCTTGCTCGCTCTACTTCTCCGTCTCGATCTTGCTCGCTCTCCTTTTCAGTATTGCTCTTGATCGCTCTCCTTCACAGTCTCACTCCTGCTTGCTCTCTTTCTGAGTCTCGCTCTTGCTTGCTATCCATTTCAGTCTCAAACTTGGGCGCCCTCCTTCTCAGTCTCGCTCTCACTCATTCTCCTTCTCAGTCTCATTATTGCATGCTCTCATTCTCAGTCTCGCTCTTGCATGCTCACCTTCGCAGTCTCGCTCTCGCTCGCTCTCCTCAGTCTCGTTATTGCACGCTCTCCTCAGTCTCGCTCTTGCTCTCTCTCCTTCTCAGTCTCTCTCTTGCTCGCTCTCTTTCTCAGTCTCACTCTTGCTCGCACTCCTTCTCAGCCTTGATCTTGCTCGCTCTCCTTCTCAGTCTCGCTCTCCTTCTCAGTCTCACTCTTGCTTGCTCTACTTCTCAGTCTCGATCTTGCTCGCTCTCCTTTTCAGTATCGCTCTTGATCGCTCTCCTTCTCAGTCTCGCTCCTGCTTGCTCTCTTTCTGAGTCTCGCTCTTGCTCACTCTCCATTTCAGTCTCAATCTTGGGCGCTCTACTTCTCAGTCTCGATCTCACTCATTCTCCTTCTCAGTCTCATTATTGCATGCTCTCCTTCTCAGTCTCCGTCTTCCTCGCTCTCCTTCTCAGTCTCGCTCTTGCTCGCTCTCCTTCTCAGTCTCTCTCTTGCTCTCACTCCTTCTCAGTCTTGCTCTTGCTCGCTCTCCTTCTCAGTCTCGCTCTCCTTCTCAGTCTCGCTCTTGCTTGCTCTCCTTCTCAGTCTCGATCGTGCTCGCTCTCCTTTTCAGTATCGCCCTTTCTCACTCTCCTTCTCAGTCTCTCTCTTGCTCGCTCCCTTTCTGTCTTGCTCTTGCTCGGTCTCCTTCTCAGTCTCGCTCTTGCTCGCTCTCCTTCTCAGTCTCGCTCTCCTTCTCAGTCTCGCTCTTGCTCGTTCTCCTTCTCAGTCTCGCTCTTGCTCGCTCTCCTTCTAAGTCTCGCTCTTGCTAGATCTCCTTCACAGTCTCACTCTTGGGTGCACTCCTTCTCAGTCTCGCTTTTGCTCATTCGCCTTCTCAGTCTCGCCCCTGCTCGCTCTCCTTCTCAGTCTCACTCTTGCTCGCTCTCCTTCTCAGTCTCATTCCTGCTCGCTCTCCTCAGTCTCTCTCTCCTACTCAGTCTCGCCCTTGCTCGCTCTCCTTCTCAGTCTCGCTCTCCTTCTCAGTCTCGCTCTTGCTCGTTCTACTTCTCAGTCTCGATCTTGCGCGCTCTCCTTTTCAGTATTACTCTTGATCGCTCTCCTTCTCAGTCTCGCTCCTGCTTGCTCTCTTTCTGAGTCTCGCTCTTGCTCGATCTCCATTTCAGTCTCAATCTTGGGCGCTCTCCTTCTCAGTCTCGCTCTTGCATGCTCACATTCTCAGTCTCGCTCTCGCTCGCTCTCCTCAGTCTCGTTATTGCACGCTCTCCTTCTCAGTCTCGCTCTTGCTCGCTCTCTTTCTCAATCTCGCTCTCCTTCTCAGTCTCACTCTTGCTCCATCTCCTTCTCAGTCTCGATATTGCTCGCTCTCCTTCTCAGTCTCGCTCCTGCTCACTCTCCTTATCAGTCTCGCTCCTGCTCACTCTCATTCTCAGTCTCCCTCCTGCTCCCTCTCCTACTCAGTCTCGCTCTTGCTCACTCTCCTTCTCAGTCTCGCTCTCGCTCGCTCTCCTCAGTCTCATTATTGCACGCTCTCCTCAGTCTCGCTCTTGTTCGCTCTCCTTCTCAGTCTCTCTCTTGCTCGAACTCTTTCTCAGTCTCACTCTTGCTCGCACTCCTTCTCAGTCTCACTCTTGCTTGCTCTACTTCTCAGTCTCGATCTTGTTCACTCTCCTTTTCAGTATCGCTCTTGATCGCTCTCCTTCCCAGTCTCGCTCCTGCTTGCTCTCTTTCTGAGTGTCGCTCTTGCTCGCTCTCCATTTCAGTCTCAATCTTGGGCGCTCTCCTTCTCAGTCTCGCTCTCACTCATTCTACTTCTCAGTCTCATTATTGCACTCTCTTCTTCTCAGTCTCCGTCTTCCTCGCTCTCCTTCTCAGTCTCGCTCTTGCTCTCACTCCTTCTCATTCTTGCTCTTGCTCGCTCTCCTTCTCAGTCTCGCTCTTGCTCGCTCTCCTTCTCAGTCTCGATCCTGCTCGCTCTCCTTTTCAGTATCGCTCTTTCTCGCTCTCCTTCTCAGTCTCTCTCTTGCTCGCTCTCTTTCTGTCTTGCTCTTGCTCGGTCTCCTTCTCAGTCTCGCTCTTGCTCGCTCTCCTTCTCAGTCTCACTCTCCTTCTCAGTCTCGCTCTTGCTCGTTCTCCTTCTCAGTCTCGCTCTTGCTCGCTCTCCTTCTAAGTCTCGCTCTTGCTAGATCTCCTTCACAGTCTCGCTCCTGCTCGCTCTCCTTCTCAGTCATGCTCTTGCTCGCTCTCCTTCTCAGTCTTGCTCTTGCTCGCTCTCCTTCTCAGTCTCGCTCTCCTTCTCAGTCTCGCTCTTGCACGCTCTCTGTTTCAGTTTCGCTCCTGCTTGCTCTCCTTCTGAGTCTCGCTCTTTCTCGCTCTCCTTCTCAGTCTCTCCCTTGCTCGCTCTCCTTCTAAAGCTCGCTCTTGCTAGATCTCCTTCACAGTCTCACTCCTGGGTGCAATCCTTCTCAGTCTCGCTTTTGCTCGTTCGCCTTCTAAGTCTCGATCTTGCTCGCACTCCATCTCAGTATCGCTCTTGCTCACTCTCCTTCTCAGTCTCGCTCCTGCTCACTCTCATTCTCAGTCTCGCTGCTGCTCGCTCTCCTACTCAGTCTCGCTCTTGCTCACTCTCCTTCTCAGTCTCGCTCTCGCTCGCTCTCCTCAGTCTCATTATTGCACGCTCTCCTCAGTATCGCTCTTGCTCGCTCTCCTTCTCAGTCTCTCTCTTGCTCGCTCTCATTCTCAGTCTCACTCTTGCTCGCACTCCTTCTCAGTTTTGCTCTTGCTCGCACTCCTTCTCAGTCTCGCTCTCCTTCTCAGTCTCACTCTTGCTTGCTCTACTTCTCAGTCTCGATCTTGCTCGCTCTCCTTTTCAGTATGGCTCTTGATCGCTTTCCTTCTCAGTCTCACTCCTGCTTGCTCTCTTTCTGAGTTTCGCTCTTGCTCGCTCTCCATTTCAGTCTCAACCTTGGGCGCTCTCCTTCTCAGTCTCGCTCTCACTCATTCTCCTTCTCAGTCTCATTATTGCACGCTCTCCTTCTCATTCTCGATCCTGCTGGCTCTCCTTTTCAGTATCGCTCTTTCTCGCTCTCCTTCTCAGTCTCGCTCCTGCTCGCTCTGCTTCTCAGCCTCTCTCTTGCTCGCTCTCCTTCACAGTCTCGCCCCTGCTCGCTTACCTTCTCAGTCTTGCTCTTGCTCGCTCTCCTTCTCACTAGCTGCTGCTCGCTCTGCTTCTCAGTCTCGCTCTTGGACGCTCTCCTTCTCAGAAACGCTCCTGCTAGCTCTACTTCTCAGTCTTGCTCTTGGCAGCTCTCCTTCTCAGTCTCGCTCTTGATCACTCTCCTTCTCAGTCTCTCTTTTGCTTGCTCTCCTTCTCAGTCTCGAACTGGTTGGCACTCCTTCTCAGTCTCACTCCTGCTCACTCTCCTTCTCAGTCTCGCTCCTGCTCGCTCTCCTTCTCAGTCTCACTCTTGCTCGCTCTCCTTCTCAGTCTCACTCCTGCTCGCTCTCCTCAGTCTCGGCTCTCCTACTCAGTCTCGCTCTTGCTCGCTCTCCTTCTCAGTCTCGATCTTGCTCGCTCTCCTTCTCAGTCTCGCTCCTGATCGCTCTCCTTCTCAGTCTCGCTCCTGCGCGCTCTGCTTCTCAGTCTCGCTCTTGAGCGCTCTCCTTCTGTCTCGCCCTTGCTTGCACTCCTTCTCAGTCTCGCTCTTGCTCGCTCTACTTCTCTGTCTCACTCCTGCTCGCTCTCCTTCTCAGTCTCGCTCTTGGGCACTCTCCTTCTCAGTCTCGCTGCTGCCCGCTCTCCTTCTCAGTCTCGCTCTTGCTCGCTCTCCTTCTCAGTCTCACTCTTGCTCGCTCTCCTTCTCAGTATCACTCTTGCACGCTCACCTTCTCAGTCTCGCTCTCGCTCGCTCTCCTCAGTTTCGTTATTGCATGCTCTCTTTCTCAGTCTCGCTCTTGCTCAATCTCTTTCTCAATCTCGCTCTCCTTCTCAGTCTCACTCTTGCTCCATCTCCTTCTCAGTCTCGATATTGCTCGCTCTCCTTCTCAGTCTCGCTCCTGCTCACTCTCCTTATCAGTCTCGCTCCTGCTCACTCTCATTCTCAGTCTCCCTCCTGCTCGCTCTCCTACTCAGTCTCGCTCTTGCTCACTCTCCTTCTCAGTCTCGCTCTCGCTCGCTCTCCTCAGTCTCGTTATTGCACGCTCTCCTCAGTCTCGCTCTTGCTCGCTCTCCTTCTCAGTCTCTCTCTTGCTCGAACTCTTTCTCAGTCTCACTCTTGCTCGCACTCCTTCTCAGTCTCACTCTTGCTTGCTCTACTTCTCAGTCTCGATCTTGCTCACTCTCCTTTTCAGTATCGCTCTTGATCGCTCTCCTTCTCAGTCTCGCTCCTGCTTGCTGTCTTTCTGAGTGACGCTCTTGTTCGCTCTCCATTTCAGTCTCAATCTTGGGCGCTCTCTTTCTCAGTCTCGCTCTCACTCATTCTCCTTCTCAGTCTCATTATTGCACGCTCTTCTTCTCAGTCTCCGTCTTCCTCGCTCTCCTTCTCAGTCTCGCTCTTGCTCGCTCTCCTTCTCAGTCTCGCTCTTGCTCTCACTCCTTCTCAGTCTCGCTCTTGCTCGCTCTCCTTCTCAGTCTCGATCTTGCTCGCTCTCCTTCTCAGTCTCGCTCCTGATCGCTCTCCTTCTCAGTCTCGCTCCTGCGCGCTCTGCTTCTCAGTCTCGCTCTTGAGCGCTCTCCTTCTGTCTCGCCCTTGCTCGCACTCCTTCTCAGTCTCGCTCTTGCTCGCTCTACTTCTCTGTCTCACTCCTGCTCGCTCGCCTTCTCAGTCTCGCTCTTGGGCACTCTCCTTCTCAGTCTCGCTGCTGCCCGCTCTCCTTCTCAGTCTCGCTCTTGCTCGCTCTCCTTCTCAGTCTCACTCTTGCTCGCTCTCCTTCTCAGTATCGCTCTTGCACGCTCACCTTCTCAGTCTCGCTCTCGCTCGCTCTCCTCAGTTTCGTTATTGCATGCTCTCTTTCTCAGTCTCGCTCTTGCTCAATCTCTTTCTCAATTTCGCTTTCCTACTCAGCCTCACTCTTGCTCGAACTCCTTCTCAGTCTCGATCTTGCTCGCTCTCTGTCTCAGTATCGCTCTTGCTCGCTCTCCTTCTCAGTCTCGCTCCTGCTCACTCTCCTTCTCAGTCTCGCTCCTGCTGACTCTCATTCTCAGTCTCCCTCCTGCTCGCTCTGCTACTCAGTCTCGCTCTTGCTCACTCTCCTTCTCAGTCTCGGTCTCGCTCGCTCTCCTCAGTCTCGTTTTTGCACGCTCTCCTTCTCAGTCTCGTTCTTGCTCGCTCTCCTTCTCAGTCTCTCTCTTGCTCGCTCTCTTTCTCAGTCTCACACTTGCTCACACTCCTTCTCAGTCTTGCTCTTGCTCGCTCTCCTTCTCAGTCTCGCTCTCCTTCTCAGTCTCGCTCTTGCTCGCTCTACTTCTCAGTCTCGATCTTGCGCGCTCTCCTTTTCAGTATTGCTCTTGATCGCTCTCCTTCTCAGTCTCGCTGCTGCTTGCTCTCTTTCTGAATCTCGCTCTTGCTCGATCTCCATTTCAGTCTCAATCTTGGGCGCTCTCCTTCTCAGTCTTGCTCTTGCATGCTCACATTCTCAGTCTCGCTCTCGCTCGCTCTCCTCAGTCTCGTTATTGCACGCTCTCCTTCTCAGTCTCGCTCTTGCTCGCTCTCTTTCTCAATCTCGCTCTCCTTCTCAGTCTCACTCTTGCTCCATTTCCTTCTCAGTCTCGATATTGCTCGCTCACCTTCTCAGTCTCGCTCCTGCTCACTCTCCTTATCAGTCTCGCTCCTGCTCACTCTCATTCTCAGTCTCCCTCCTGCTCCCTCTCCTACTCAGTCTCGCTCTTGCTCACTCTCCTTCTCAGTCTCGCTCTCGCTCGCTCTCCTCAGTCTCGTTATTGCACGCTCTCCTCAGTCTCGCTCTTGCTCGCTCTCCTTCTCAGTCTCTCTCTTGCTCGAACTCTTTCTCAGTCTCACTCTTGCTCGCACTCCTTCTCAGTCTCACTCTTGCTTGCTCTACTTCTCAGTCTCGATCTTGCTCACTCTCCTTTTCAGTATCGCTCTTGATCGCTCTCCTTCTCAGTCTCGCTCCTGCTTGCTCTCTTTCTGAGTGACGCTCTTGCTCGCTCTCCATTTCAGTCTCAATCTTGGGCGCTCTCTTTCTCAGTCTCGCTCTCACTCATTCTCCTTCTCAGTCTCATTATTGCACGCTCTTCTTCTCAGTCTCCGTCTTCCTCGCTCTCCTTCTCAGTCTCGCTCTTGCTCGCTCTCCTTCTCAGTCTCGCTCTTGCTCTCACTCCTTCTCAGTCTTGCTCTTGCTCGCTCTCCTTCTCAGTCTCGCTCTTGCTCGCTCTCCTTCTCAGTCTCGATCCTGCTCGCTCTCTTTCTGTCTTGCTCTTGCTCGGTCTCCTTCTCAGTCTCGCTCTTGCTCGCTCTCCTTCTCAGTCTCGCTCTCCTTCTCAGTCTCGCTCTTGCTCGTTCTCCTTCTCAGTCTCGCTCTTGCTCGCTCTCCTTCTAAGTCTCGCTCTTGCTGGACCTCCTTCACAGTCTCACTCTTGGGTGCACTCCTTCTCAGTGTCGCTTTTGCTCATTCGCCTTCTCAGTCTCGCCCCTGCTCGCTCTCCTTCTCAGTCTCGCTCCTGCTCGCTCTCCTTCTCAGTCACGCTCTTGAGCGCTCTCCTTCTGTCTCGCTCTTGCTTGCACTCCTTCTCAGTCTCGCTCTTGCTCGTTCTCCTTCTCAGTCTCGCTCTTGCTCGCTCTCCTTCTAAGTCTAGCTCTTGCTAGATCTCCTTCACAGTCTCACTCTTGGGTGCACTCCTTCTCAGTCTCGCTTTTGCTCATTCGCCTTCTCAATCTCGCCCCTGCTCGCTCTACTTCTCTGTCTCACTCCTGCTTGCTCTCCTTCTCAGTCTCGCTCTTGGGCACTCTCCTTCTCAGTCTCGCTGCTGCCCGCTCTCATTCTCAGTCTCGCTCTTGCTCGCTCTCCTTCTCAGTCTCGCTCTTGCTCGCTCTCCTTCTCAGTATTGCTCCTGCTCGCCCTCCTTCTCAGTCTCGCTCTTGCACGCTCTCCATCTCAGTCTCGCTCTCGCTCGCTCTCTTCAGTCTCACTATTGCATGCTCTCCTTCTCAGTCTCGCTCTTGCTCGCTCTACTTCTCAGTCTCGCTCTTGCTCGCTCTCTTTCTCAGTCTCGCTCTTGCTCGCTCTCCTTCTCAGTCTCGCTCTTGCTCACTCTCCTTTTCAGTATCGCTCTTGATCGCTCTCCTTCTCAGTCTCACTCCTGCTTGCTCTCTTTCTGAGTCTCGCTCTTGCTCGCTCTCCATTTCAGTCTCAATCTTGGGCGCTCTCCTTCTCAGTCTCGCTCTCACTCATTCTCCTTCTCAGTCTCATTATTGCACGCTCTTCTTCTCAGTCACCGTCTTCCTCGCTCTCCTTCTCAGTCTCGCTCTTGCTCGCTCTCCTTCTCAGTCTCGCTCTTGCTCTCACGCCTTCTCAGTCTTGCTCTTGCTCGCTCTCCTTCTCAGTCTCGCTCTTGCTCGCTCTCCTTCTCAGTCTCGATCCTGCTCGCTCTCCTTTTCAGTATCGTTCTTTCTCGCTCTCCTTCTCAGTCTCTCTCTTGCTCGCTCTCGTTGTGTCTTCCACTTGCTCGGTCTCCTTCTCAGTCTCGCTCTTGCTCGCTCTCCTTCTCAGTCTCGCTCTCCTTCTCAGTCTCGCTCTTGCTCGTTCTCCTTCTCAGTCTCGCTCTTGCTCGCTCTCCTTCTAAGTCTCGCTAATGCTAGATCTCCTTCACAGTCTCACTCTTGGGTGCACTCCTTCTCAGTCTCGCTTTTGCTCATTCGCCTTCTCAGTCTCGCCCCTGCTCGCTCTACTTCTCTGTCTCACTCCTGCTTGCTCTCCTTCTCAGTCTCACTCTTGGGCACTCTCCTTCTCAGTCTCGCTGCTGCCCGCTCTCATTCTCAGTCTCGCTCTTGCTCGCTCTACTTCTTAGTCTCGCTCCTGCTCGCCCTCCTTCTCAGTCTCGCTCTTGCACGCTCTCCATCTCAGTCTCGCTCTCGCCCGCTCTCTTCAGTCTCACTATTGCATGCTCTCCTTCTCAGTCTCGCTCTTGCTCGCTCTACTTCTCAGTCTCGCTCTTGCTCGCTCTCTTTCTCAGTCTCGCTCTTGCTCGCTCTCCTTCTCAGTCTCGCTCTTGCTCGCTCCCCTTCTCAGTCTCACTCTCCTTCTCAGTCTTGTTATTGCTCGCTCTCTTTCTCAGTCTCGCTCCTGCTCGCTCTCCTTCTCCGTCTTGCTCTTGCGTGCTCTCCTTCTCAGTCATCCTCTTGCTCGCTCTCCTTCTCAGTCTCGCTCTTGCTCGCTCTCCATCTCAGTCTCGCTCCGGCTCGCTCTCCTTCTCAGTCTTGCTCTTGCTCGCTCTCCTTCTCAGTCTCGCTCTTGCTCGCTCTCCTTCACAGTCTCTCGCTTGCTTGCTCTCTTTCTCAGTCTCGCTCTTGCTCGCACTCGTTCTCAGTCTTGCTCTTGCTCGCTCTCCTTCTCAGTCTCACTCTCCTTCTCAGTCTCACTCTTGCTCGCTCTCCTTCTCAGTCTCGCTCTTCCTCACTCTCCTTCTCAGTCTCACTCTCCTTCCCAGTCTCGCTCTTGCTCACTCTACTTCTCAGTCTCGATTTTGCTCGCTCTCCTTTTCAGTATCGCTCTTGATCGCTCTCCTTCTCAGTCTCGCTCCTGCGGGCTCTCTTTCTGAGTCTCGCTCTTGCTCGCTCTCCATTTCAGTCTCAATCTTGGGTGCTCTCCTTCTCAGTCTCGCTCTCACTCATTCTCCTTCTCAGTCTCATTATTGCACGCTCTCCTTCTCAGTCTCCATCTTCCTCGCTCTCCTCAGTCTCGCTCTTGCTCGCTCTCTTTCTTAGTCTCGCTCTTGCTCGCACTCCTTCTCAGTCTTGCTCTTGCTCGCTCTCCTTCTCAGTCTCGCTCTCCTTCTCAGACTCGCTCTTGCTTGATCGCCTTCTCAGTCTCTCTCTTGCTCACTCTCTTTCTGTCTTGCTCTTGCTCTGTCTCCTTCTCAGTCTCGCTCTTGCTCGCTCTCCTTCTCAGTCTCGCTCTCCTTCTCAGTCTCGCTCTTGCTCGTTCTCCTTCTCAGTCTTGCTCTTGCTCGCTCTCCTTCTAAGTCTCGCTATTGCTAGATCTCCTTCACAGTCTCACTCTTGGGTGCACTCCTTTTCAGTTTCGCTCTTGCTCGTTCGCCTTCTCAGTCTCGCTCCTGCTCGCTCTCCTTCTCAGTCACGCTCTTGCTCGCTCTCCTTCTCAGTCTTGCTCTTGCTCGCTCTCCTTCTCAGTCTCGCTCTCCTTCTCAGTCTCGCTCTTGCACGCTCTCTGTTTCAGTTTCGCTCCTGCTTGCTCTCCTTCTGAGTCTCGCTCTTTCTCGCTCTCCTTCTCAGTCTCTCCCTTGCTCGCTCTCCTTCTAAAGCTCGCTCTTGCTAGATCTCCTTCACAGTCTCACTCCTGGGTGCACTCCTTCTCAGTCTCGCTTTTGCTCGTTCGCCTTCTAAGTCTCGATCTTGCTCGCTCTCCATCTCAGTATCGCTCTTGCACACTCTCCTTCTCAGTCTTGATATTGCTCGCTCTCCTTCTAGGTCTCGCTCCTGCTCACTCTCCTTCTCAGTCTCGCTCCTGCTCACTCTCATTCTCAGTCTCGCTCCTGCTCGCTCTCCTACTCAGTCTCGCTCTTGCTCACTCTCCTTCTCAGTCTCGCTCTCGCTCGCTCTCCTCAGTCTCATTATTGCACGCTCTCCTCAGTATCGCACTTGCTCGCTCTCCTTCTCAGTCTTGCTCTTGCTCGCACTCCTTCTCAGTCTCGCTCTCCTCCTCAGTCTCACTCTTGCTTGATCTACTTCTCAGTCTCGATCTTGCTCGCTCTCCTTTTCAGTATGGCTCATGATCGCTTTCCTTCTCAGTCTCACTCCTGCTTGCTCTCTTTCTGAGTCTCGCTCTTGCTCGCTCTCCATTTCAGTCTCAACCTTGGGCGCTCTCCTTCTCAGTCTCGCTCTCACTCATTCTCCTTCTCAGTCTCATTATTGCACGCTCTCCTTCTCAGTCTCCGTCTTCCTCGCTCTCCTTCTCAGTCTCGCTCTTGCTCGCTCTCCTTCTCAGTCTCGCTCTTGCTCTCACTCCTTCTCAGTCTTGCTCTTGCTCGCTCTCCTTCTCAGTCTCGATCCTGCTCGCTCTCCTTTTCAGTATCGCTCTTTCTCGCTCCCCTTCTCAGTCTCTCTCTTGCTTGCTCTCTTTCTGTCTTGCTCTTGCTCGGTCTCCTTCTCAGTCTTGCTCTTGCTCGCTCTCCTTCTCAGCTTGCTCTCAGCTCGCTCGCTCTCTCAGTCGCTCTTGCTCGCTCTCCTTCTCAGTCTCTCTTGCTCAGTCTCGCTCTCTGTCTCGCTCTTTGCTCGTCTCTCTTGCTCGCTCTCCTTCAGTATCGCTCTCTCGCTGTCTCGCTCTCTCTTCTGAGTCTCGCTCTTGCTCGCTCTCCATTTCAGTCTCGGGCGCTCTCAGTCTCGCTCTCACATTCTCCTTCTCAGTCTCGCTCTAGTCTCTCTTCCTCGCTCTCCTTCTCAGTCTCGCTCTTGCTCGCTCTCCTTCTCAGTCTCGCTCTTGCTCTCACTCCTTCTCAGTCTTGCTCTTGCTCGCTCTCCTTCTCAGTCTCGCTGCTCGCTCTCCTTTTCAGCGCTCTTCTCGCTCCCTTCTCAGTCTCTCTTGCTCTCTCTTGTCTTGCTCTTGCTCTCTCCTTCTCAGTCTTGCTCTTGCTCGCTCTGTCTCGCTCTCCTTCTCAGTCTTGCTCTTGCTCGTTCTCCTTCTCAGTCTCGCTCTTGCTCGCTCTCCTTCTAAGTCTCGCTCTTGCTAGATCTCCTTCACAGTCTCACTCTTGGGTGCACTCCTTCTCAGTCTCGCTTTTGCTCATTCGCCTTCTCAGTCTCGCCCCTGCTCACTCTCCTTCTCAGTCTCGCTCCTGCTCGCTCTCCTTCTCAGTCACGCTCTTGAGCGCTCTCCTTCTGTCTCGCTCTTGCTTGCACTCCTTCTCAGTCTCGCTCTTGCTCGCTCTACTTCTCTGTCTCACTCCTGCTCGCTCTCCTTCTCAGTCTCGCTCTTGGGCACTCTCCTTCTCAGTCTCGCTGCTGCCCGCTCTCATTCTCAGTCTCGCTCTTGCTCGCTCTACTTCTCAGTCTCGCTCTTGCTCGCTCTCCTTCTCAGTATTGCTCCTGCTCACCCTACTTCTCAGTCTCGCTCTTGCACGCTCTCCATCCCATTCTCGCTCTCGCTTGCTCTCCTCAGTCTCATTATTGCATGCTCTCCTTCTCAGTCTCACTCTTGCTCGCTCTACTTCTCAGTCTCGCTCTTGCTCGCTCTCTTTCTCAGTCTCGCTCTTGCTCGCTCTCCATCTCAGTCTCACTCTCATTCTCAGTCTCGCAATTGCTCGCTCTCTTTCTCAGTCTCGCTCCTGCTCGCTCTCCTTCTCCGTCTTGCTCTTGCTCGCTCTCCTTCTCAGTCTCGATATTGCTCGCTCTCCTTCTCAGTCTCGCTCCTGCTCGCTCTCCTTCTCAGTCTCGCTCCTGCTCACTCTCATTCTCAGTCTGCCTCCTGCTCGCTCTCCTACTCAGTCTCGCTCTTGCTCACTCTCCTTCTCAGTCTCGCTCTCGCTCGCTTTCCTCAGTCTCGTAATTGCACGCTCTCCTCAGTCTCGCTCTTGCTCTCTCTTCTTCTCAGTCTCTCTCTTGCTCGCTCTCCTTCTCAGTCTCACTCTTGCTCGTACTCCTTCTCAGTCTTGCTCTTGCTCGCTCTCCTTCTCAGTCTCGCTCTCCTTCTCAGTCTCACTGTTGCTTGCTTTACTTCTCAGTCTCGATCTTGCTCGCTCTCCTTCTCAGTCTCGCTCTTGCTCGTTCTCCTTCTCAGTCTCGCTCTTGCTCGCTCTCCTTCTAAGTCTCGCTCTTGCTAGATCTCCTTCACAGTCTCACTCTTGGGTGCACTCCTTCTCAGTCTCGCTTTTGCTCATTCACCTTCTCAGTCTCACCCCTGATCGCTCTCCTTCTCAGTTTCGCTCCTGCTCGCTCTCCTTCTCAGTCTCGCTCTTGCTCGCTCTCCTTCTCAGTCTCGCTCTCCTTCTCAGTCTCACTCTTGCTCGTTCTCCTTCTCAGTCTCGATCTTGCTCGCTCTCCTTATAAGTCTCGCTCTTGCTAGATCTCCTTCACAGTCTCACTCTTGGGTGCACTCCTTCTCAGTCTCGCTTTTGCTCATTCGCCTTCTCAGTCTCGCCCCTGCTCGCTCTACTTCTCTGTCTCACTCCTGCTTGCTCTCCTTCTCAGTCTCGCTCTTGGGCACTCTCCTTCTCAGTCTCGCTGCTGCCCGCTCTCATTCTCAGTCTCGCTCTTGCTCGCTCTACTTCTCAGTCTCGCTCTTGCTCGCTCTCCTTCTCAGTATTGCTCCTGCTCGCCCTCCTTCTCAGTCTCGCTCTTGCACGCTCTCCATCTCAGTCTCGCTCTCGCTCGCTCTCTACAGTCTCACTATTGCATGCTCTCCTTCTCAGTCTCACTCTTGCTCGCTCTACTTCTCAGTCTCGCTCTTGCTCGCTCTCTTTCTCAGTCTCGCTCTTGCTCGCTCTCCTTCTCAGTCTCGCTCTTGCTCGTTCCCCTTCTCAGTCTCACTCTCCTTCTCAGTCTCGCTTTTGCTCGCTCTCCTTCTCCGTCTTGCTCTTGCGCGCTCTCCTTCTCAGTCATCCTCTTGCTCTCTCTCCTTCTCAGTCTCGCTCTTGCTCACTCTCCGTCTCAGTCTCGCTCCGGCTCGCTCTCCTTCTCAGTCTCGCTCTTGCTCGCTCTCCTTCCCAGTCTCGCTCTTGCTCACTCTCCTTCACAGTCTCTCGCTTGCTCGCTCTCTTTCTCAGTCTCGCTCTTGCTCGCACTCGTTCTCAGTCTTGCTCTTGCTCGCTCTCCTTCTCAGTCTCACTCTCCTTCTCAGTCTCACTCTTGCTCGCTCTCCTTCTCAGTCTCGCTCTTCCTCACTCTCCTTCTCAGTCTCGCTTTCCTTCTCAGTCTCGCTCTTGCTCGCTCTACTTCTCAGTCTCGATCTTGCTCGCTCTCCTTTTCAGTATTGCTCTTGATCGCTCTCCTTCACAGTCTCACTCCTGCTTGCTCTCTTTCTGAGTCTCGCTCTTGCTTGCTATCCATTTCAGTCTCAATCTTGGGCGCTCTCCTTCTCAGTCTCGCTCTCACTCATTCTCCTTCTCAGTCTCATTATTGCACGCTCTCCTTCTCAGTCTCGCTCTTGCATGCTCACCTTCGCAGTCTCGCTCTCGCGCGCTCTCCTCAGTCTCGTTATTGCACGCTCTCCTTCTCAGTCTCGCACTTGCTCGCTCTCTTTCTCAATCTCGCTCTCATTCTCAGTCTCACTCTTGCTCCATCTCCTTTTCAGTCTCGATATTGCTCGCTCTCCTTCTCAGTCATGCTCCTGCTCACTCTCCTTCTCAGTCTCGCTCCTGCTCACTCTCATTCTCAGTCTCCTTCCTGCTCGCTCTCCTACTCAGTCTCACTCTTGCTCGCACTCCTTCTCAGTCTCGCTCTTGCTCGCTCTACTTCTCAGTCTCGATCTTGCTCGCTCTCCTTTTCAATATCACCCTTGATCGCTCTCCTTCTCAGTCTCGCTCCTGCTGGCTCTCTTTCTGAGTCTCGCTCTTGCTCGCTCTCCATTTCAGTCTCAATCTTGGGCGCTCTACTTCTCAGTCTCGCTCTCACTCATTCTCCTTCTCAGTCTCATTATTGCACGCTCTCCTTCTCAGTCTCCATCTTCCTCGCTCTCCTCAGTCTCGCTCTTGCTCGCTCTCTTTCTCAGTCTCGCTCTAGCTCGCACTCCTTCTCAGTCTTGCTCTTGCTCGCTCTCCTTCTCAGTCTCGCTCTCCTTCTCAGTCTCGCTCTTGCTCGTTCTCCTTCTCAGTCTCGCTCTTGCTCGCTCTCCTTCTAAGTCTCGCTATTGCTAGATCTTCTTCACAGTCTCACTCTTGGGTGCACTCCTTTTCATGCTCGCTCTTGCTCGTTCGCCTTCTCAGTCTCGCTCCTGCTCGCTCTCCTTCTCAGTAACGCTCTTGAGCGCTCTCCTTCTCAGTCTCGCTCTTCCTCACACTCCTTCTCAGTCTCGCTCTTGCTCGTTCTCTTTCTCAATCTCGCTCTCCTTCTCAGTCTCACTCTTGCTCCATCTCCTTCTCAGTCTTGATATTGCTCACTCTCCTTCTCAGTCATGCTCCTGCTCACTCTCCTTCTCAGTCTCGCTCCTGCTCACTCTCATTCTCAATCTCCCTCCTGCTCGCTCTCCTACTCAGTCTCGCTCTTGCTCACTCTTCTTCTCCGTCTCGCTCTCGCTCGCTCTCCTCAGTCTCGCTCTTGCTCGCTCTCCTTCTCAGTCTTGCTCTTGCTCGCTCTCCTTCTCAGTCTCGCTCTGCTTCTCAGTCTCGCTCTTGCTCGCTCTACTTCTCAGTCTATCACTTGCTCGCTCTCTTTCTGTCATGCTCTTGCTCGGTCTCCTTCTCAGTCTCGCTCTTGCTCCATCTCCTTCTCAGTCTTGATATTGCTCGCTCTCCTTCTCAGTCATGCTCCTGCTCACTCTCCTTCTCAGTCTCGCTCTTGCTCGCTCTCCATTTCAGTCTCAATCTTGGTCGGTCTCCTTCTCAGTCTTGCTCTCACTCATTCTCCTTCTCAGTCTCATTATTGCACGCTCTCCTTCTCAGTCTCGCTCTTGCACGCTCACCTTCGCAGTCTCGCTCTTGCTCGCTCTCTTTCTCAATCTCGCTCTCCTTCTCAGTCTCACTCTTGCTCCATCTCCTTTTCAGTCTCGATATTGCTCGCTCTCCTTCTCAGTCTCGCTCCTGCTCACTCTCCTTCTCAGTCTCGGTCCTGCTCACTCTCATTCTCTGTCTCCCTCCTGCTCGCTCACCTACTCAGTCTCGCTCTTGCTCACTCTCCTTCTCCGTCTCGCTCTCGCTCGCTCTCCTCAGTCTCGCTCTTGCTCGCTCTCCTTCTCAGTCTCTCTCTTGCTTGCTCTCTTTCTCAGTCTCACTCTTGCTCGCACTCCTTCTCAGTCTTGCTCTTGCTCGCTCTCCTTCTCAGTCTCGCTCTCCTTCTCAGTCTCGCTCTTGCTCGCTCTACTTCTCAGTCTCGATCTTGCTCGCTCTCCTTTTCAGTATCGCCCTTGATCGCTCTCCTTCTCAGTCTCGCTGCTGCTCACTCTCCTTCTCCGTCTCGCTCTTGCTCGCTCTACTTCTCAGTCTCTCTCTTGCTCTCACTCCTTCTCAGTCTTGCTCTTGCTCGCTCTCCTTCTCAGTCTCACTCTCCTTCTCAGTCTCGCTCTTGCTCGCTCTCTTTCTCAATCTCGATATTGCTTGCTCTCCTTCTCAGTCATGCTCCTGCTCACTCTCCTTCTCAGTCTCGCTCCTGCTCACTCTCATTCTCAGTCTCCCTCCTGCACGCTCTCCTACTCAGTTTCGCTCTTGCTCACTCTCCTTCTCCGTCTCGCTCTCGCTCGCTCTCCTAAGTCTCGCTCTTGTTCGCTCTCCTTCTCAGTCTCTCTCTTGCTTGCTCTCTTTCTCAGTCTCACTCTTGCTCTCAATCCTTCTCAGTCTTGCTCTTGCTCGCTCTCCTTCTCAGTCCCGCTCTCCTTCTCAGTCTCGCTCTTGATCGCTCTACTTCTCAGTCTCGATCCTGCTCGCTCTCCTTTTCAGTATCGCACTTTCTCGCTCTTCTTCTCAGTTTCTCTCTTGTTCGCTCTCTTTCTGTCTTGCTCTTGCTCGGTCTCCTTCTCAGTCTCGCTCTTGCTCGCTCTCCTTCTCTGTCTCGCTCCTGCTCGCTCTCCTTCTCAGTCACGCTCTTGAGCGCTCTCCTTCTTTCTCGCTCTTGCTTGCACTCCTTCTCAGTCTCGCTCTTGCTCGCTCTACTTCTCTGTCTCACTCCTGCTCGCTCTCCTTCTCAGTCTCGCTCTTGGGCACTCTCCTTCTCAGTCTCACTGCTGCCAGCTCTCATTCTCAGTATCGCTCTTGCTCGCTCTACTTCTCAGTCTCGCTCTTGCTCGCTCTCCTTCTCAGTATTGCTCCTGCTCACCCTCCTTCTCAGTCGCGCTCTTGCACGCTCTCCATCTCAGTCTCGCTCTCGCTCGCTCTCCTCAGTCTCACTATTGCATGCTCTCCTTCTCTGTCTCGCTCCTGCTCGCTCTCCTTCTCAGTCTCGCTCTTGGGCACTCTCCTTCTCAGTCTCACTGCTGCCAGCTCTCATTCTCAGTATCGCTCTTGCTAGCTCTACTTCTCTGTCTCGCTCTTGCTCGCTCTCCTTCTCCATCTTGCTCTTGCTCGCTCTCCTTCTCAGTCTCGCTCCTGATCTCTCTCCTTCTCAGTCTCGCTCCTGCTCACTCTCATTCTCAGTCTCCCTCCTGCTCGCTCTCCTACTCAGTCTCGCTCTGGCTCACTCTCCTTCTCAGTCTCGCTCTCGCTCGCTCTCCTCAGTCTCGTTATTGCACGCTCTCCTCAGTCTCGCTCTTGCTCGCTCTCCTTCTCAGTCTCTCTCTTGCTCGCTCTCCTTCTCAGTCTCGCTCTTGCTCTCACTCCTTCTCAGTCTTGCTCTTGCTCGCTCTCCTTCTCAGTCTCGCTCTCCTTCTCAGTCTCGCTCTTGCTCGCTCTCCTTCTCAGTCTCGATCCTGCTCGCTCTCCTTTTCAGTATCGCACTTTCTCGCTCTTCTTCTCAGTTTCTCTCTTGCTCGCTCTCTTTCTGTCTTGCTCTTGCTCGGTCTCCTTCTCAGTCTTGCTCTTGCTCGCTCTCCTTCTCAGTCTCGCTCTACTTCTCAGTCTCACTCTTGCTCGCTCCCCTTCTCAGTCTCACTCTCCTTCTCAGTCTCGCTCCTGCTCGCTCTCCTTCTCCGTCTCGCTCTTGCTCGCTCTCCTTCTCAGTCTCGCTCTTGCTCTCACTCCTTCTCAGTCTTGCTCTTGCTCGCTCTCCTTCTCAGTCTCACTCTTGCTCCATCTCCTTCTCAGTCTCGATATTGCTCGCTCTCCTTCTCAGTCATGCTCCTGCTCACTCCCCTTCTCAGTCTCGCTCCTGCTCACTCTCATTCTCAGTCTCCCTCCTGCACGCTCTCCTACTCAGTCTCGCTCTTGCTCACTCTCCTTCTCCGTCACGCTCTCGCTCGCTCTCCTCAGTCTCGCTCTTGCTCGCTCTCCTTCTCAGTCTCTCTCTTGCTTGCTCTCTTTCTCAGTCTCACTCTTGCTCACACTCCTTCTCAGTCTTGCTCTTGCTCGCTCTCCTTCTCAGTCTCGCTCTCGCTCGCTCTCCTCAGTCTCGTTATTGCACGCTCTCCTCAGTCTCGCTCTTGCTCGCACTCCTTCTCAGTCTTGCTCTTGCTCTCACTCCTTCTCAGTCTTGCTCTTGCTCGCTCTCCTTCTCAGTCTCGCTCTCCTTCTCAGTCTCGCTCTTGCTCGCTCTCCTTCTCAGTCTCGATCCTGCTCGCTCTCCTTTTCAGTATCGCACTTTCTCGCTCTTCTTCTCAGTTTCTCTCTTGCTCGCTCTCTTTCTGTCTTGCTCTTGCTCGGTCTCCTTCTCAGTCTTGCTCTTGCTCACTCTCCTTCTCAGTCTCGCTCTACTTCTCAGTATCGCTCTTGCTCGCTCTACTTCTCAGTCTCTCTCTTGCTCGCTCTCTTTCTGTCTTGCTCTTGCTCGGTCTCCTTCTCAGTCTCGCTCTTGCTCGTTCTCCTTCTCAGTCTCGCTCTTGCTCACTCTCCTTCTAAGTCTCGCTATTGCTAGATCTCCTTCACAGTCTCACTCTTGGGTGCACTCCTTTTCAGTCTCGCTCTTGCTCGTTCGCCTCCTCAGTCTTGCTCCTGCTCGCTCTCCTTCTCAGTCACGCTCTTGCTCGCTCTCCTTCTCAGTCTTGCTCTTGCTCTCTCTCCTTCTCAGTCTCGCTCTCCTTCTCAGTCTCGCTCTTGCTCGCTCTCCTTCTCAGTCTCGCTCTTGCTCTCACTCCTTCTCAGTCTTGCTCTTGCTCGCTCTCCTTCTCAGTCTCGCTCTCCTCCTCAGTCTCGCTCTTGCTCGCTCTCCTTCTCAGTCTCGATCCTGCTCGCTCTCCTTTTCAGTATCGCACTTTCTCGCTCTTCTTCTCAGTTTCTCTCTTGCTCGCTCTCTTTCTGTCTTGCTCTTGCTCGGTCTCCTTCTCAGTCTCGCGCTTGCTCGCTCTCCTTCTCTGTCTCGCTCCTGCTCGCTCTCCTTCTCAGTCTCGCTCTTGGGCACTCTCCTTCTCAGTCTCACTGCTGCCAGCTCTCATTCTCAGTATCGCTCTTGCTAGCTCTACTTCTCTGTCTCGCTCTTGCTCGCTCTCCTTCTCCATCTTGCTCTTGCTCGCTCTCCTTCTCAGTCTCGCTCCTGATCACTCTCCTTCTCAGTCTCGCTCCTGCTCACTCTCATTCTCAGTCTCCCTCCTGCTCGCTCTCCTACTCAGTCTCGCTCTGGCTCACTCTCCTTCTCAGTCTCGCTCTCGCTCGCTCTCCTCAGTCTCGTTATTGCACGCTCTCCTCAGTCTCGCTCTTGCTCGCTCTCCTTCTCAGTCTCTCTCTTGCTCGCTCTCCTTCTCAGTCTCGCTCTTGCTCTCACTCCTTCTCAGTCTTGCTCTTGCTCGCTCTCCTTCTCAGTCTCGCTCTCCTTCTCAGTCTCGCTCTTGCTCGCTCTCCTTCTCAGTCTCGATCCTGCTCGCTCTCCTTTTCAGTATCGCACTTTCTCGCTCTTCTTCTCAGTTTCTCTCTTGCTCGCTCTCTTTCTGTCTTGCTCTTGCTCGGTCTCCTTCTCAGTCTTGCTCTTGCTCGCTCTCCTTCTCAGTCTCGCTCTACTTCTCAGTCTCACTCTTGCTCGCTCCCCTTCTCAGTCTCACTCTCCTTCTCAGTCTCGCTCCTGCTCGCTCTCCTTCTCCGTCTCGCTCTTGCTCGCTCTCCTTCTCAGTCTCGCTCTTGCTCTCACTCCTTCTCAGTCTTGCTCTTGCTCGCTCTCCTTCTCAGTCTCACTCTTGCTCCATCTCCTTCTCAGTCTCGATATTGCTCGCTCTCCTTCTCAGTCATGCTCCTGCTCACTCCCCTTCTCAGTCTCGCTCCTGCTCACTCTCATTCTCAGTCTCCCTCCTGCACGCTCTCTTACTCAGTCTCGCTCTTGCTCACTCTCCTTCTCCGTCACGCTCTCGCTCGCTCTCCTCAGTCTCGCTCTTGCTCGCTCTCCTTCTCAGTCTCTCTCTTGCTTGCTCTCTTTCTCAGTCTCACTCTTGCTCACACTCCTTCTCAGTCTTGCTCTTGCTCGCTCTCCTTC
This sequence comes from Carcharodon carcharias, assembly GCF_017639515.1. Classification (NCBI taxonomy): domain Eukaryota; kingdom Metazoa; phylum Chordata; class Chondrichthyes; order Lamniformes; family Lamnidae; genus Carcharodon; species Carcharodon carcharias. The sequence goes on along the minus strand of NC_054507.1, from coordinate 19,738,965 downwards.
TCAGTCTCGCTCTCGCTCGCTCTCCTCAGTCTCGTTATTGCACGCTCTCCTCAGTCTCGCTCTTGCTCGCACTCCTTCTCAGTCTTGCTCTTGCTCTCACTCCTTCTCAGTCTTGCTCTTGCTCGCTCTCCTTCTCAGTCTCGCTCTCCTTCTCAGTCTCGCTCTTGCTCGCTCTCCTTCTCAGTCTCGATCCTGCTCGCTCTCCTTTTCAGTATCGCACTTTCTCGCTCTTCTTCTCAGTTTCTCTCTTGCTCGCTCTCTTTCTGTCTTGCTCTTGCTCGGTCTCCTTCTCAGTCTTGCTCTTGCTCACTCTCCTTCTCAGTCTCGCTCTACTTCTCAGTATCGCTCTTGCTCGCTCTACTTCTCAGTCTCTCTCTTGCTCGCTCTCTTTCTGTCTTGCTCTTGCTCGGTCTCCTTCTCAGTCTCGCTCTTGCTCGTGCTCCTTCTCAGTCTCGCTCTTGCTCACTCTCCTTCTAAGTCTCGCTATTGCTAGATCTCCTTCACAGTCTCACTCTTGGGTGCACTCCTTTTCAGTCTCGCTCTTGCTCGTTCGCCTCCTCAGTCTTGCTCCTGCTCGCTCTCCTTCTCAGTCACGCTCTTGCTCGCTCTCCTTCTCAGTCTTGCTCTTGCTCTCTCTCCTTCTCAGTCTCGCTCTCCTTCTCAGTCTCGCTCTTGCTCGCTCTCCTTCTCAGTCTCGCTCTTGCTCTCACTCCTTCTCAGTCTTGCTCTTGCTCGCTCTCCTTCTCAGTCTCGCTCTCCTCCTCAGTCTCGCTCTTGCTCGCTCTCCTTCTCAGTCTCGATCCTGCTCGCTCTCCTTTTCAGTATCGCACTTTCTCGCTCTTCTTCTCAGTTTCTCTCTTGCTCGCTCTCTTTCTGTCTTGCTCTTGCTCGGTCTCCTTCTCAGTCTCGCGCTTGCTCGCTCTCCTTCTCTGTCTCGCTCCTGCTCGCTCTCCTTCTCAGTCTCGCTCTTGGGCACTCTCCTTCTCAGTCTCACTGCTGCCAGCTCTCATTCTCAGTATCGCTCTTGCTAGCTCTACTTCTCTGTCTCGCTCTTGCTCGCTCTCCTTCTCCATCTTGCTCTTGCTCGCTCTCCTTCTCAGTCTCGCTCCTGATCACTCTCCTTCTCAGTCTCGCTCCTGCTCACTCTCATTCTCAGTCTCCCTCCTGCTCGCTCTCCTACTCAGTCTCGCTCTGGCTCACTCTCCTTCTCAGTCTCGCTCTCGCTCGCTCTCCTCAGTCTCGTTATTGCACGCTCTCCTCAGTCTCGCTCTTGCTCGCTCTCCTTCTCAGTCTCTCTCTTGCTCGCTCTCCTTCTCAGTCTCGCTCTTGCTCTCACTCCTTCTCAGTCTTGCTCTTGCTCGCTCTCCTTCTCAGTCTCGCTCTCCTTCTCAGTCTCGCTCTTGCTCGCTCTCCTTCTCAGTCTCGATCCTGCTCGCTCTCCTTTTCAGTATCGCACTTTCTCGCTCTTCTTCTCAGTTTCTCTCTTGCTCGCTCTCTTTCTGTCTTGCTCTTGCTCGGTCTCCTTCTCAGTCTTGCTCTTGCTCGCTCTCCTTCTCAGTCTCGCTCTACTTCTCAGTCTCACTCTTGCTCGCTCCCCTTCTCAGTCTCACTCTCCTTCTCAGTCTCGCTCCTGCTCGCTCTCCTTCTCCGTCTCGCTCTTGCTCGCTCTCCTTCTCAGTCTCGCTCTTGCTCTCACTCCTTCTCAGTCTTGCTCTTGCTCGCTCTCCTTCTCAGTCTCACTCTTGCTCCATCTCCTTCTCAGTCTCGATATTGCTCGCTCTCCTTCTCAGTCATGCTCCTGCTCACTCCCCTTCTCAGTCTCGCTCCTGCTCACTCTCATTCTCAGTCTCCCTCCTGCACGCTCTCCTACTCAGTCTCGCTCTTGCTCACTCTCCTTCTCCGTCACGCTCTCGCTCGCTCTCCTCAGTCTCGCTCTTGCTCGCTCTCCTTCTCAGTCTCTCTCTTGCTTGCTCTCTTTCTCAGTCTCACTCTTGCTCACACTCCTTCTCAGTCTTGCTCTTGCTCGCTCTCCTTCTCAGTCTCGCTCTCGCTCGCTCTCCTCAGTCTCGTTATTGCACGCTCTCCTCAGTCTCGCTCTTGCTCGCACTCCTTCTCAGTCTTGCTCTTGCTCTCACTCCTTCTCAGTCTTGCTCTTGCTCGCTCTCCTTCTCAGTCTCGCTCTCCTTCTCAGTCTCGCTCTTGCTCGCTCTCCTTCTCAGTCTCGATCCTGCTCGCTCTCCTTTTCAGTATCGCACTTTCTCGCTCTTCTTCTCAGTTTCTCTCTTGCTCGCTCTCTTTCTGTCTTGCTCTTGCTCGGTCTCCTTCTCAGTCTTGCTCTTGCTCACTCTCCTTCTCAGTCTCGCTCTACTTCTCAGTATCGCTCTTGCTCGCTCTACTTCTCAGTCTCTCTCTTGCTCGCTCTCTTTCTGTCTTGCTCTTGCTCGGTCTCCTTCTCAGTCTCGCTCTTGCTCGTTCTCCTTCTCAGACTCGCTCTTGCTCACTCTCCTTCTAAGTCTCGCTATTGCTAGATCTCCTTCACAGTCTCACTCTTGGGTGCACTCCTTTTCAGTCTCGCTCTTGCTCGTTCGCCTCCTCAGTCTTGCTCCTGCTCGCTCTCCTTCTCAGTCACGCTCTTGCTCGCTCTCCTTCTCAGTCTTGCTCTTGCTCTCTCTCCTTCTCAGTCTCGCTCTCCTTCTCAGTCTCGCTCTTGCTCGCTCTCCTTCTCAGTCTCGCTCTTGCTCTCACTCCTTCTCAGTCTTGCTCTTGCTCGCTCTCCTTCTCAGTCTCGCTCTCCTTCTCTGTCTCGCTCCTGCTCGCTCTCCTTCTCAGTCTCGCTCTTGGGCACTCTCCTTCTCAGTCTCACTGCTGCCAGCTCTCATTCTCAGTATCGCTCTTGCTAGCTCTACTTCTCTGTCTCGCTCTTGCTCGCTCTCCTTCTCAGTATTGCTCCTGCTCACCCTCCTTCTCAGTCTCGCTCTTGCACGCTCTCCATCTCAGTCTCGCTCTCGCTCGCTCTCCTCAGTCTCACTATTGCATGCTCTCCTTCTCAGTCTCGCTCTTGCTCGCTGTACTTCTCAGTCTCGCTCTTGCTCGCTCCCCTTCTCAGTCTCACTCTCCTTCTCAGTCTGGCTATTGCTCTCTCTCTTTCTCAGTCTCGCTCCTGCTCGCTCTCCTTCTCCTTCTTGCTCTTGCTCGCTCTCCTTCTCAGTCTCGCTCCTGATCACTCTCCTTCTCAGTCTCGCTCCTGCTCACTCTCATTCTCAGTCTCCCTCCTACTCGCTCTCCTACTCAGTCTCGCTCTGGCTCACTCTCCTTCTCAGTCTCGCTCTCGCTCGCTCTCCTCAGTCTCGTTATTGCACGCTCTCCTCAGTCTCGCTCTTGCTCGCTCTCCTTCTCAGTCTCTCTCTTGCTCGCTCTCCTTCTCAGTCTCGCTCTTGCTCTCACTCCTTCTCAGTCTTGCTCTTGCTCGCTCTCCTTCTCAGTCTCGCTCTCCTTCTCAGTCTCGCTCTTGCTCGCTCTCCTTCTCAGTCTCGATCCTGCTCGCTCTCCTTTTCAGTATCGCACTTTCTCGCTCTTCTTCTCAGTTTCTCTCTTGCTCGCTCTCTTTCTGTCTTGCTCTTGCTCGGTCTCCTTCTCAGTCTTGCTCTTGCTCGCTCTCCTTCTCAGTCTCGCTCTACTTCTCAGTCTCACTCTTGCTCGCTCCCCTTCTCAGTCTCACTCTCCTTCTCAGTCTCGCTATTGCTCGCTCTCTTTCTCAGTCTCGCTCCTGCTCGCTCTCCTTCTCCGTCTCGCTCTTGCTCGCTCTCCTTCTCAGTCTCGCTCTTGCTCTCACTCCTTCTCAGTCTTGCTCTTGCTCGCTCTCCTTCTCAGTCTCACTCTTGCTCCATCTCCTTCTCAGTCTCGATATTGCTCGCTCTCCTTCTCAGTCATGCTCCTGCTCACTCTCCTTCTCAGTCTCACTCCTGCTCACTCTCATTCTCAGTCTCCCTCCTGCACGCTCTCCTACTCAGTCTCGCTCTTGCTCACTCTCCTTCTCCGTCACGCTCTCGCTCGCTCTCCTCAGTCTCGCTCTTGCTCGCTCTCCTTCTCAGTCTCTCTCTTGCTTGCTCTCTTTCTCAGTCTCACTCTTGCTCACACTCCTTCTCAGTCTCGCTCTCGCTCGCTCTCCTCAGTCTCGTTATTGCACGCTCTCCTCAGTCTCGCTCTTGCTCGCACTCCTTCTCAGTCTCGCTCTTGCTCTCACTCCTTCTCAGTCTTGCTCTTGCTCGCTCTCCTTCTCAGTCTCGCTCTCCTTCTCAGTCTCGCTCTTGCTCGCTCTCCTTCTCAGTCTCGATCCTGCTCGCTCTCCTTTTCAGTATCGCACTTTCTCGCTCTTCTTCTCAGTTTCTCTCTTGCTCGCTCTCTTTCTGTCTTGCTCTTGCTCGGTCTCCTTCTCAGTCTTGCTCTTGCTCGCTCTCCTTCTCAGTCTCGCTCTACTTCTCAGTCTCACTCTTGCTCGCTCCCCTTCTCAGTCTCACTCTCCTTCTCAGTCTCGCTATTGCTCGCTCTCTTTCTCAGTCTCGCTCCTGCTCGCTCTCCTTCTCCGTCTCGCTCTTGCTCGCTCTCCTTCTCAGTCTCGCTCTTGCTCTCACTCCTTCTCAGTCTTGCTCTTGCTCGCTCTCCTTCTCAGTCTCACTCTTGCTCCATCTCCTTCTCAGTCTCGATATTGCTCGCTCTCCTTCTCAGTCATGCTCCTGCTCACTCTCCTTCTCAGTCTCACTCCTGCTCACTCTCATTCTCAGTCTCCCTCCTGCACGCTCTCCTACTCAGTCTCGCTCTTGCTCACTCTCCTTCTCCGTCACGCTCTCGCTCGCTCTCCTCAGTCTCGCTCTTGCTCGCTCTCCTTCTCCGTCTCTCTCTTGCTTGCTCTCTTTCTCAGTCTCACTCTTGCTCACACTCCTTCTCAGTCTCGCTCTCGCTCGCTCTCCTCAGTCTCGTTATTGCACGCTCTCCTCAGTCTCGCTCTTGCTCGCACTCCTTCTCAGTCTCGCTCTTGCTCTCACTCCTTCTCAGTCTTGCTCTTGCTCGCTCTCCTTCTCAGTCTCGCTCTCCTTCTCAGTCTCGCTCTTGCTCGCTCTCCTTCTCAGTCTCGATCCTGCTCGCTCTCCTTTTCAGTATCGCACTTTCTCGCTCTTCTTCTCAGTTTCTCTCTTGCTCGCTCTCTTTCTGTCTTGCTCTTGCTCAGTCTCCTTCTCAGTCTTGCTCTTGCTCGCTCTCCTTCTCAGTCTCGCTCTACTTCTCAGTCTCGCTCTTGCTCGCTCTACTTCTCAGTCTCTCTCTTGCTCGCTCTCTTTCTGTCTTGCTCTTGCTCGGTCTCCTTCTCAGTCTCGCTCTTGCTCGTTCTCCTTCTCAGTCTCGCTCTTGCTCACTCTCCTTCTAAGTCTCGCTACTGCTAGATCTCCTTCACAGTCTCACTCTTGGGTGCACTCCTTTTCAGTCTCGCTCTTGCTCGTTCGCCTCCTCAGTCTTGCTCCTGCTCGCTCTCCTTCTCAGTCACGCTCTTGCTCGCTCTCCTTCTCAGTCTTGCTCTTGCTCTCTCTCCTTCTCAGTCTCGCTCTCCTTCTCAGTCTCGCTCTTGCTCGCTCTCCTTCTCAGTCTCGCTCTTGCTCTCACTCCTTCTCAGTCTTGCTCTTGCTCGCTCTCCTTCTCAGTCTCGCTCTGCTCCTCAGTCTCGCTCTTGCTCGCTCTCCTTCTCAGTCTCGATCCTGCTCGCTCTCCTTTTCAGTATCGCACTTTCTCGTTCTTCTTCTCAGTTTCTCTCTTGCTCGCTCTCTTTCTGTCTTGCTCTTGCTCGGTCTCCTTCTCAGTCTCGCTCTTGCTCGTTCTCCTTCTCAGTCTCGCTCTTGCTCACTCTCCTTCTAAGTCTCGCTACTGCTAGATCTCCTTCACAGTCTCACTCTTGGGTGCACTCCTTTTCAGTCTCGCTCTTGCTCGTTCGCCTCCTCAGTCTTGCTCCTGCTCGCTCTCCTTCTCAGTCACGCTCTTGCTCGCTCTCCTTCTCAGTCTTGCTCTTGCTCTCTCTCCTTCTCAGTCTCGCTCTCCTTCTCAGTCTCGCTCTTGCTCGCTCTCCTTCTCAGTCTCGCTCTTGCTCTCACTCCTTCTCAGTCTTGCTCTTGCTCGCTCTCCTTCTCAGTCTCGCTCTGCTCCTCAGTCTCGCTCTTGCTCGCTCTCCTTCTCAGTCTCGATCCTGCTCGCTCTCCTTTTCAGTATCGCACTTTCTCGCTCTTCTTCTCAGTTTCTCTCTTGCTCGCTCTCTTTCTGTCTTGCTCTTGCTCGGTCTCCTTCTCAGTCTCGCGCTTGCTCGCTCTCCTTTTCTGTCTCGCTCCTGCTCGCTCTCCTTCTCAGTCACGCTCTTGAGCGCTCTCTTTCTGTCTCGCTCTTGCTTGCACTCCTTCTCAGTCTCGCTCTTGCTCGCTCTACTTCTCTGTCTCACTCCTGCTCGCTCTCCTTCTCAGTCTCGCTCTTGGGCACTGTCCATCTCCGTCTCGCTGCTGCCAGCTCTCATTCTCAGTCTCGCTCTTGCTCGCTCTCCTTCTCAGTATTGCTCCTGCTCACCCTCCTTCTCAGTCTCGCTCTTGCAAGCTCTCCATCTCAGTCTCGCTCTCGCTCGTTCTGCTCAGTCACACTATTGCTTGCTCTCCTTCTCAGTCTCGCTCTTGCTCGCTGTACTTCTCTGTCTCGCTCTCGCTCGCTCTCTTTCTCAGTCTCGCTCTTGCTCGCTCTCCTTCTCAGTAACGCTCTTGCTCGCTTCCCTTCTCAGTCTCACTCTCCTTCTCAGTCTCGCTATTGCTCGCTCTCTTTCTCAGTCTCACTCCTGCTCGCTCTCCTTCTCCATCTTGCTCTTGCTCGGTCTCCTTCTCAGTCTCGATATTGCTCGCTCTCCTTCTCAGTCTCGCTCCTGATCACTCTCCTTCTCAGTCTCGCTCCTGCTCACTCTCATTCTCAGTCTCCCTCCTGCTTGCTCTCCTACTCAGTCTCGCTCTTGCTCACTCTCCTTCTCCGTCTCGCTCTCGCTCGCTCTCCTCAGTCTCGCTCTTGCTCACTCTCCTTCTCAGTCTTGCTCTTGCTCGCTCTCCTTCTCAGTCTCGCTCTCCTTCTCAGTCTCGCTGTTGCTCGCTCTACTTCTCAGTCTCGATCTTGCTCGCTCTCCTTTTCAGTATCGCCCTTGATCGCTCTCCTTCTCAGTCTCGCTGCTGCTCGCTCTCCTTCTCCGTCTCGCTCTTGCTCGCTCTACTTCTCAGTCTCTCTCTTGCTCTCACTCCTTCTCAGTCTTGCTCTTGCTCGCTCTCCTTCTCAGTCTCGCTCTCCTTCTCAGTCTCGCTCTTGCTCGCTCTCTTTCTCAATCTCGATATTGCTTGCTCTCCTTCTCAGTCATGCTCCTGCTCACTCTCCTTCTCAGTCTCGCTCCTGCTCACTCTCATTCTCAGTCTCCCTCCTGCACGCTCTCCTACTCAGTTTCGCTCTTGCTCACTCTCCTTCTCCGTCTCGCTCTCGCTCGCTCTCCTAAGTCTCGCTCTTGTTCGCTCTCCTTCTCAGTCTCTCTCTTGCTTGCTCTCTTTCTCAGTCTCACTCTTGCTCTCACTCCTTCTCAGTCTTGCTCTTGCTCGCTCTCCTTCTCAGTCCCGCTCTCCTTCTCAGTCTCGCTCTTGATCGCTCTACTTCTCAGTCTCGATCCTGCTCGCTCTCCTTTTCAGTATCGCACTTTCTCGCTCTTCTTCTCAGTTTCTCTCTTGTTCGCTCTCTTTCTGTCTTGCTCTTGCTCGGTCTCCTTCTCAGTCTCGCTCTTGCTCGCTCTCCTTCTCTGTCTCGCTCCTGCTCGCTCTCCTTCTCAGTCACGCTCTTGAGCGCTCTCCTTCTTTCTCGCTCTTGCTTGCACTCCTTCTCAGTCTCGCTCTTGCTCGCTCTACTTCTGTCTCACACCTGCTCGCTCTCCTTCTCAGTCTCGCTCTTGGGCACTCTCCTTCTCAGTCTCACTGCTGCCAGCTCTCATTCTCAGTATCGCTCTTGCTCGCTCTACTTCTCAGTCTCGCTCTTGCTCGCTCTCCTTCTCAGTATTGCTCCTGCTCACCCTCCTTCTCAGTCGCGCTCTTGCACGCTCTCCATCTCAGTCTCGCTCTCGCTCGCTCTCCTCAGTCTCACTATTGCATGCTCTCCTTCTCAGTCTCGCTCTTGCTCGCTGTACTTCTCAGTCTCGCTCTTGCTCGCTCCCCTTCTCAGTCTCACTCTCCTTCTCAGTCTGGCTATTGCTCTCTCTCTTTCTCAGTCTCGCTCCTGCTCGCTCTCCTTCTCCATCTTGCTCTTGCTCGCTCTCCTTCTCAGTCTCGCTCCTGATCACTCTCCTTCTCAGTCTCGCTCCTGCTCACTCTCATTCTCAGTCTCCCTCCTGCTCGCTCTCCTACTCAGTCTCGCTCTGGCTCACTCTCCTTCTCAGTCTCGCTCTCGCTCGCTCTCCTCAGTCTCGTTATTGCACGCTCTCCTCAGTCTCGCTCTTGCTCGCTCTCCTTCTCAGTCTCTCTCTTGCTCGCTCTCCTTCTCAGTCTCGCTCTTGCTCTCACTCCTTCTCAGTCTTGCTCTTGCTCGCTCTCCTTCTCAGTCTCGCTCTCCTTCTCAGTCTCGCTCTTGCTCGCTCTCCTTCTCAGTCTCGATCCTGCTCGCTCTCCTTTTCAGTATCGCACTTTCTCGCTCTTCTTCTCAGTTTCTCTCTTGCTCGCTCTCTTTCTGTCTTGCTCTTGCTCGGTCTCCTTCTCAGTCTTGCTCTTGCTCGCTCTCCTTCTCAGTCTCGCTCTACTTCTCAGTCTCACTCTTGCTCGCTCCCCTTCTCAGTCTCACTCTCCTTCTCAGTCTCGCTCCTGCTCGCTCTCCTTCTCCGTCTCGCTCTTGCTCGCTCTCCTTCTCAGTCTCGCTCTTGCTCTCACTCCTTCTCAGTCTTGCTCTTGCTCGCTCTCCTTCTCAGTCTCACTCTTGCTCCATCTCCTTCTCAGTCTCGATATTGCTCGCTCTCCTTCTCAGTCATGCTCCTGCTCACTCCCCTTCTCAGTCTCGCTCCTGCTCACTCTCATTCTCAGTCTCCCTCCTGCACGCTCTCCTACTCAGTCTCGCTCTTGCTCACTCTCCTTCTCCGTCACGCTCTCGCTCGCTCTCCTCAGTCTCGCTCTTGCTCGCTCTCCTTCTCAGTCTCTCTCTTGCTTGCTCTCTTTCTCAGTCTCACTCTTGCTCACACTCCTTCTCAGTCTTGCTCTTGCTCGCTCTCCTTCTCAGTCTCGCTCTCGCTCGCTCTCCTCAGTCTCGTTATTGCACGCTCTCCTCAGTCTCGCTCTTGCTCGCACTCCTTCTCAGTCTTGCTCTTGCTCTCACTCCTTCTCAGTCTTGCTCTTGCTCGCTCTCCTTCTCAGTCTCGCTCTCCTTCTCAGTCTCGCTCTTGCTCGCTCTCCTTCTCAGTCTCGATCCTGCTCGCTCTCCTTTTCAGTATCGCACTTTCTCGCTCTTCTTCTCAGTTTCTCTCTTGCTCGCTCTCTTTCTGTCTTGCTCTTGCTCGGTCTCCTTCTCAGTCTTGCTCTTGCTCACTCTCCTTCTCAGTCTCGCTCTACTTCTCAGTATCGCTCTTGCTCGCTCTACTTCTCAGTCTCTCTCTTGCTCGCTCTCTTTCTGTCTTGCTCTTGCTCGGTCTCCTTCTCAGTCTCGCTCTTGCTCGTTCTCCTTCTCAGTCTCGCTCTTGCTCACTCTCCTTCTAAGTCTCGCTATTGCTAGATCTCCTTCACAGTCTCACTCTTGGGTGCACTCCTTTTCAGTCTCGCTCTTGCTCGTTCGCCTCCTCAGTCTTGCTCCTGCTCGCTCTCCTTCTCAGTCACGCTCTTGCTCGCTCTCCTTCTCAGTCTTGCTCTTGCTCTCTCTCCTTCTCAGTCTCGCTCTCCTTCTCAGTCTCGCTCTTGCTCGCTCTCCTTCTCAGTCTCGCTCTTGCTCTCACTCCTTCTCAGTCTTGCTCTTGCTCGCTCTCCTTCTCAGTCTCGCTCTCCTCCTCAGTCTCGCTCTTGCTCGCTCTCCTTCTCAGTCTCGCTCTTGCTCGCTCTCCTTCTCTGTCTCGCTCCTGCTCGCTCTCCTTCTCAGTCACGCTCTTGAGCGCTCTCCTTCTTTCTCGCTCTTGCTTGCACTCCTTCTCAGTCTCGCTCTTGCTCGCTCTACTTCTGTCTCACACCTGCTCGCTCTCCTTCTCAGTCTCGCTCTTGGGCACTCTCCTTCTCAGTCTCACTGCTGCCAGCTCTCATTCTCAGTATCGCTCTTGCTCGCTCTACTTCTCAGTCTCGCTCTTGCTTGCTCTCCTTCTCAGTATTGCTCCTGCTCACCCTCCTTCTCAGTCGCGCTCTTGCACGCTCTCCATCTCAGTCTCGCTCTCGCTCGCTCTCCTCAGTCTCACTATTGCATGCTCTCCTTCTCAGTCTCGCTCTTGCTCGCTGTACTTCTCAGTCTCGCTCTTGCTCGCTCCCCTTCTCAGTCTCACTCTCCTTCTCAGTCTGGCTATTGCTCTCTCTCTTTCTCAGTCTCGCTCCTGCTCGCTCTCCTTCTCCATCTTGCTCTTGCTCGCTCTCCTTCTCAGTCTCGCTCCTGATCACTCTCCTTCTCAGTCTCGCTCCTGCTCACTCTCATTCTCAGTCTCCCTCCTGCTCGCTCTCCTACTCAGTCTCGCTCTGGCTCACTCTCCTTCTCAGTCTCGCTCTCGCTCGCTCTCCTCAGTCTCGTTATTGCACGCTCTCCTCAGTCTCGCTCTTGCTCGCTCTCCTTCTCAGTCTCTCTCTTGCTCGCTCTCCTTCTCAGTCTCGCTCTTGCTCTCACTCCTTCTCAGTCTTGCTCTTGCTCGCTCTCCTTCTCAGTCTCGCTCTCCTTCTCAGTCTCGCTCTTGCTCGCTCTCCTTCTCAGTCTCGATCCTGCTCGCTCTCCTTTTCAGTATCGCACTTTCTCGCTCTTCTTCTCAGTTTCTCTCTTGCTCGCTCTCTTTCTGTCTTGCTCTTGCTCGGTCTCCTTCTCAGTCTTGCTCTTGCTCGCTCTCCTTCTCAGTCTCGCTCTACTTCTCAGTCTCACTCTTGCTCGCTCCCCTTCTCAGTCTCACTCTCCTTCTCAGTCTCGCTCCTGCTCACTCTCCTTCTCCGTCTCGCTCTTGCTCGCTCTCCTTCTCAGTCTCGCTCTTGCTCTCACTCCTTCTCAGTCTTGCTCTTGCTCGCTCTCCTTCTCAGTCTCACTCTTGCTCCATCTCCTTCTCAGTCTCGATATTGCTCGCTCTCCTTCTCAGTCATGCTCCTGCTCACTCCCCTTCTCAGTCTCGCTCCTGCTCACTCTCATTCTCAGTCTCCCTCCTGCACGCTCTCCTACTCAGTCTCGCTCTTGCTCACTCTCCTTCTCCGTCACGCTCTCGCTCGCTCTCCTCAGTCTCGCTCTTGCTCGCTCTCCTTCTCAGTCTCTCTCTTGCTTGCTCTCTTTCTCAGTCTCACTCTTGCTCACACTCCTTCTCAGTCTTGCTCTTGCTCGCTCTCCTTCTCAGTCTCGCTCTCGCTCGCTCTCCTCAGTCTCGTTATTGCACGCTCTCCTCAGTCTCGCTCTTGCTCGCACTCCTTCTCAGTCTTGCTCTTGCTCTCACTCCTTCTCAGTCTTGCTCTTGCTCGCTCTCCTTCTCAGTCTCGCTCTCCTTCTCAGTCTCGCTCTTGCTCGCTCTCCTTCTCAGTCTCGATCCTGCTCGCTCTCCTTTTCAGTATCGCACTTTCTCGCTCTTCTTCTCAGTTTCTCTCTTGCTCGCTCTCTTTCTGTCTTGCTCTTGCTCGGTCTCCTTCTCAGTCTTGCTCTTGCTCACTCTCCTTCTCAGTCTCGCTCTACTTCTCAGTATCGCTCTTGCTCGCTCTACTTCTCAGTCTCTCTCTTGCTCGCTCTCTTTCTGTCTTGCTCTTGCTCGGTCTCCTTCTCAGTCTCGCTCTTGCTCGTTCTCCTTCTCAGTCTCGCTCTTGCTCACTCTCCTTCTAAGTCTCGCTATTGCTAGATCTCCTTCACAGTCTCACTCTTGGGTGCACTCCTTTTCAGTCTCGCTCTTGCTCGTTCGCCTCCTCAGTCTTGCTCCTGCTCGCTCTCCTTCTCAGTCATGCTCTTGCTCGCTCTCCTTCTCAGTCTTGCTCTTGCTCTCTCTCCTTCTCAGTCTCGCTCTCCTTCTCAGTCTCGCTCTTGCTCGCTCTCCTTCTCAGTCTCGCTCTTGCTCTCACTCCTTCTCAGTCTTGCTCTTGCTCGCTCTCCTTCTCAGTCTCGCTCTCCTCCTCAGTCTCGCTCTTGCTCGCTCTCCTTCTCAGTCTCGATCCTGCTCGCTCTCCTTTTCAGTATCGCACTTTCTCGCTCTTCTTCTCAGTTTCTCTCTTGCTCGCTCTCTTTCTGTCTTGCTCTTGCTCGGTCTCCTTCTCAGTCTCGCGCTTGCTCGCTCTCCTTCTCTGTCTCGCTCCTGCTCGCTCTCCTTCTCAGTCTCGCTCTTGGGCACTCTCCTTCTCAGTCTCACTGCTGCCAGCTCTCATTCTCAGTATCGCTCTTGCTAGCTCTACTTCTCTGTCTCGCTCTTGCTTGCTCTCCTTCTCAGTATTGCTCCTGCTCACCCTCCTTCTCAGTCTCGCTCTTGCACGCTCTCCATCTCAGTCTCGCTCTCGCTCGCTCTCCTCAGTCTCACTATTGCATGCTCTCCTTCTCAGTCTCGCTCTTGCTCGCTGTACTTCTCAGTCTCGCTCTTGCTCGCTCCCCTTCTCAGTCTCACTCTCCTTCTCAGTCTGGCTATTGCTCTCTCTCTTTCTCAGTCTCGCTCCTGCTCGCTCTCCTTCTCCATCTTGCTCTTGCTCTCTCTCCTTCTCAGTCTCGCTCCTGATCACTCTCCTTCTCAGTCTCGCTCCTGCTCACTCTCATTCTCAGTCTCCCTCCTACTCGCTCTCCTACTCAGTCTCGCTCTGGCTCACTCTCCTTCTCAGTCTCGCTCTCGCTCGCTCTCCTCAGTCTCGTTATTGCACGCTCTCCTCAGTCTCGCTCTTGCTCGCTCTCCTTCTCAGTCTCTCTCTTGCTCGCTCTCCTTCTCAGTCTCGCTCTTGCTCTCACTCCTTCTCAGTCTTGCTCTTGCTCGCTCTCCTTCTCAGTCTCGCTCTCCTTCTCAGTCTCGCTCTTGCTCGCTCTCCTTCTCAGTCTCGATCCTGCTCGCTCTCCTTTTCAGTATCGCACTTTCTCGCTCTTCTTCTCAGTTTCTCTCTTGCTCGCTCTCTTTCTGTCTTGCTCTTGCTCGGTCTCCTTCTCAGTCTTGCTCTTGCTCGCTCTCCTTCTCAGTCTCGCTCTACTTCTCAGTCTCACTCTTGCTCGCTCCCCTTCTCAGTCTCACTCTCCTTCTCAGTCTCGCTATTGCTCGCTCTCTTTCTCAGTCTCGCTCCTGCTCGCTCTCCTTCTCCGTCTCGCTCTTGCTCGCTCTCCTTCTCAGTCTCGCTCTTGCTCTCACTCCTTCTCAGTCTTGCTCTTGCTCGCTCTCCTTCTCAGTCTCACTCTTGCTCCATCTCCTTCTCAGTCTCGATATTGCTCGCTCTCCTTCTCAGTCATGCTCCTGCTCACTCTCCTTCTCAGTCTCACTCCTGCTCACTCTCATTCTCAGTCTCCCTCCTGCACGCTCTCCTACTCAGTCTCGCTCTTGCTCACTCTCCTTCTCCGTCACGCTCTCGCTCGCTCTCCTCAGTCTCGCTCTTGCTCGCTCTCCTTCTCAGTCTCTCTCTTGCTTGCTCTCTTTCTCAGTCTCACTCTTGCTCACACTCCTTCTCAGTCTCGCTCTCGCTCGCTCTCCTCAGTCTCGTTATTGCACGCTCTCCTCAGTCTCGCTCTTGCTCGCACTCCTTCTCAGTCTCGCTCTTGCTCTCACTCCTTCTCAGTCTTGCTCTTGCTCGCTCTCCTTCTCAGTCTCGCTCTCCTTCTCAGTCTCGCTCTTGCTCGCTCTCCTTCTCAGTCTCGATCCTGCTCGCTCTCCTTTTCAGTATCGCACTTTCTCGCTCTTCTTCTCAGTTTCTCTCTTGCTCGCTCTCTTTCTGTCTTGCTCTTGCTCAGTCTCCTTCTCAGTCTTGCTCTTGCTCGCTCTCCTTCTCAGTCTCGCTCTACTTCTCAGTCTCGCTCTTGCTCGCTCTACTTCTCAGTCTCTCTCTTGCTCGCTCTCTTTCTGTCTTGCTCTTGCTCGGTCTCCTTCTCAGTCTCGCTCTTGCTCGTTCTCCTTCTCAGTCTCGCTCTTGCTCACTCTCCTTCTAAGTCTCGCTACTGCTAGATCTCCTTCACAGTCTCACTCTTGGGTGCACTCCTTTTCAGTCTCGCTCTTGCTCGTTCGCCTCCTCAGTCTTGCTCCTGCTCGCTCTCCTTCTCAGTCACGCTCTTGCTCGCTCTCCTTCTCAGTCTTGCTCTTGCTCTCTCTCCTTCTCAGTCTCGCTCTCCTTCTCAGTCTCGCTCTTGCTCGCTCTCCTTCTCAGTCTCGCTCTTGCTCTCACTCCTTCTCAGTCTTGCTCTTGCTCGCTCTCCTTCTCAGTCTCGCTCTGCTCCTCAGTCTCGCTCTTGCTCGCTCTCCTTCTCAGTCTCGATCCTGCTCGCTCTCCTTTTCAGTATCGCACTTTCTCGCTCTTCTTCTCAGTTTCTCTCTTGCTCGGTCTCTTTCTGTCTTGCTCTTGCTCGGTCTCCTTCTCAGTCTCGCGCTTGCTCGCTCTCCTTTTCTGTCTCGCTCCTGCTCGCTCTCCTTCTCAGTCACGCTCTTGAGCGCTCTCTTTCTGTCTCGCTCTTGCTTGCACTCCTTCTCAGTCTCGCTCTTGCTCGCTCTACTTCTCTGTCTCACTCCTGCTCGCTCTCCTTCTCAGTCTCGCTCTTGGGCACTGTCCTTCTCCGTCTCGCTGCTGCCAGCTCTCATTCTCAGTCTCGCTCTTGCTCGCTCTCCTTCTCAGTATTGCTCCTGCTCACCCTCCTTCTCAGTCTCGCTCTTGCAAGCTCTCCATCTCAGTCTCGCTCTCGCTCGTTCTGCTCAGTCACACTATTGCTTGCTCTCCTTCTCAGTCTCGCTCTTGCTCGCTGTACTTCTCTGTCTCGCTCTCGCTCGCTCTCTTTCTCAGTCTCGCTCTTGCTCGCTCTCCTTCTCAGTAACGCTCTTGCTCGCTTCCCTTCTCAGTCTCACTCTCCTTCTCAGTCTCGCTATTGCTCGCTCTCTTTCTCAGTCTCGCTCCTGCTCGCTCTCCTTCTCCATCTTGCTCTTGCTCGGTCTCCTTCTCAGTCTCGATATTGCTCGCTCTCCTTCTCAGTCTCGCTCCTGATCACTCTCCTTCTCAGTCTCGCTCCTGCTCACTCTCATTCTCAGTCTCCCTCCTGCTTGCTCTCCTACTCAGTCTCGCTCTTGCTCACTCTCCTTCTCAGTCTCGCTCTCGCTCGCTCTCCTCAGTCTCGTTATTGCACGCTCTCCTCAGTCTCGCTCTTGCTCGCACTCCTTCTCAGTCTTGCTCTTGCTCGCTCTCCTTCTCAGTCTCGCTCTCCTTCTCAGTCTCGCTCTTGCTCGCTCTCTTTCTCAATGTCGCTCTCCTTCTCAGTCTCACTCTTGCTCCATCTCCTTCTCAGTCTCGATATTGCTCGCTCTCCTTCTCAGTCATGCTCCTGCTCACTCTCCTTCTCAGTCTCGCTCCTGCTCACTCTCATTCTCAGTCTCCCTCCTGCACGCTCTCCTTCTCAGTCTCGCTCTTGCTCTCTCCCCTTCTCAGTCCCACTCTCCTTCTCAGTCTCGCTCTTGCTCGCTCTCCGTCTCAGTCTCGCTCCTGCTCGCTCTCCTTCTCAGTCTCGCTCTTGCTCGCTCTCCGTCTCAGTCTCGCTCTTGCTAGATCTCCTTCTCAGTGTCGCTCTTGGTTGCACTCCTTCTCAGTCTCGCTTTTGCTCGTTCGTCTTCTCAGTCTCGCTCTTGCTCGCTCTACTTCTCAGTCTCGCTCTTGGGCACTCTCCTTCTCAGTCTCGCTCTTGCTCGCTCTCCTTCTCAGTCTCGCTCTTGCTCGCCTCTCCTTCTCAGTATTGCTCCTGCTCGCTTTCCTTCTCAGTCTCGCTCTTGCTCGCTCTCCTTCTCAGTCTCGCTCCTGCTCGCTCTCATTCTCAGTCTCGCTCCTGCTCGCTCTCCTTCTCAGTCTCGCTCTTGCTCTCTCTCTTTCTCAGTCTCGCTCTCCTTCTCAGTCTCGCTCTTGCTCTCTCCCCTTCTCAGTCCCACGCTCCTTCTCAGTCTCGCTCTTGCTCGCTCTCCATCTCAGTCTCGCACCTGCTCGCTCTCCTTCTCAGTCTTGCTCTTGCTCTCTCTCTTTCTCAGTCTCGCTCTCCTTCTCAGTCTCGCTCTTGCTCTCTCCCCTTCTCAGTCCCACGCTCCTTCTCAGTCTCGCTCTTGCTCGCTCTCCATCTCAGTCTCGCTCTTGCTCGCTCTCCGTCTCAGTCTCGCTCTTGCTAGATCTCCTTCTCAGTGTCGCTCTTGGTTGCACTCCTTCTCAGTCTCGCTTTTGCTCGTTCGTCTTCTCAGTCTCGCTCTTGCTCGCTCTACTTCTCAGTCTCGCTCTTGGGCACTCTCCTTCTCAGTCTCGCTCTTGCTCGCTCTCCTTCTCAGTCTCGCTCTTGCTCGCCTCTCCTTCTCAGTATTGCTCCTGCTCGCTTTCCTTCTCAGTCTCGCTCTTGCTCGCTCTCCTTCTCAGTCTCGCTCCTGCTCGCTCTCATTCTCAGTCTCGCTCCTGCTCGCTCTCTTTCTCAGTCTCGCTCTTGCTCTCTCTCTTTCTCAGTCTCGCTCTCCTTCTCAGTCTCGCTCTTGCTCTCTCCCCTTCTCATTCCCACGCTCCTTCTCAGTCTCGCTCTTGCTCGCTCTCCATCTCAGTCTCGCACCTGCTCGCTCTCCTTCTCAGTCTCGCTCTCGCTCGCTCTCCTCAGTCTCACTATTGCATGCTCTCTTTCTCAGTCTCGGTCTTGCTCGCTCTTCTCAGTCTCGCTCTTGCTCGCTCCCTTTCTCAATCTCGCTCTTGCTCGCTCTACTTCTCAGTCTCGCTCTTGCTCGCTCTCTTTCTCAGTCTCGCTCTTGCTCGCTCTCCTGCTCAGTCTCGCTCTTGCTCGCTCCCCTTCTCAGTCTCACAATCATTCTCAGTCTCGCTCTTGTTCGCTCTCTTTCTCAGTCTCTCTCCTGCTCGCTCTCCTTCTCAGTCTCGCTCTCCTTCTCAATCTCGCACTTGCTCGTTCTCCTTCTCAGTCTCGCTCTTGCTCGCTCTCCTTCTAAGTCTCGCTCTTGCTAGATCTCCTTCACAGTCTCACTCTTGGGTGCAATCCTTCTCAGTCTCGCTCTTGCACGCTCTCCATCTCAGTCTCGCTCTCGATCGCTCTCCTAAGTCTCACCATTGCATGCTCTCCTTCTCAGTCTCGCTCTTGCTTGCTATTCTCAGTCTCGCTCTTGCTCGCTGTCTTTCTCAGTCTCGCTCTTGCTCGCTCTCCTTCTCAGTCTTGCTCTTGCTCGCTCCCCTTCTCAGTCTCACTATCCTTCTCAGTCTCGCTGTTGCTCGCTCTCCTTCTCAGTCTCGCACCTGCTCGCTCTCCTTCAGAGTCTCGCTCTTGCTCGCTCTCCATCTCAGTCTCGCTCTCGCTCGCTCTCCTCAGTCTCACTATTGCATGCTCTCTTTCTCAGTCTCGGTCTTGCTCGCTCTTCTCAGTCTCGCTCTTGCTCGCTCCCTTTCTCAATCTCGCTCTTGCTCGCTCTACTTCTCAGTCTCGCTCTTGCTCGCTCTCTTTCTCAGTCTCGCTCTTGCTCGCTCTCCTGCTCAGTCTCGCTCTTGCTCGCTCCCCTTCTCAGTCTCACAATCATTCTCAGTCTCGCTCTTGTTCGCTCTCTTTCTCAGTCTCTCTCCTGCTCGCTCTCCTTCTCAGTCTCGCTCTCCTTCTCAATCTCGCACTTGCTCGTTCTCCTTCTCAGTCTCGCTCTTGCTCGCTCTCCTTCTAAGTCTCGCTCTTGCTAGATCTCCTTCACAGTCTCACTCTTGGGTGCAATCCTTCTCAGTCTCGCTCTTGCACGCTCTCCATCTCAGTCTCGCTGTTGATCGCTCTCCTAAGTCTCACCATTGCATGCTCTCCTTCTCAGTCTCGCTCTTGCTTGCTATTCTCAGTCTCGCTCTTGCTCGCTGTCTTTCTCAGTCTCGCTCTTGCTCGCTCTCCTTCTCAGTCTCGCTCTTGCTCTCTCCCCTTCTCAGTCTCACTATCCTTCTCAGTCTCGCTGTTGCTCGCTCTCTTTCTCAGTCTCGCTCCTGCTCGCTCTCCTTCTCAGTCTTGCTCTTGCGCGCTCTCCTTCTCAGTCATACTCTTGCTCGCTCTCCTTCTCAGTCTCGCTCTTGCTCGTTCTCCATCTCAGTCTCACTCCTGCTCGCTCTCCTTTTCAGTCTCGCTCTTGCTCACTCTCAGACTCAGTCTCGCTTTGCTCACTCTCCTTCTCAGTCTCTCTCTTGCTCGCTCCCTTTCTCAGTCTCGCTCTTGCTCGCACTCCTTCTCAGTCTTGCTCTTGCTCGCTCTCCTTCTCAGTCTCGCTCTCCTTCTCAGTCTCGCTCTTGCTTGCTCTCCTTCTCAGTCTCGATCCTGCTCGCTCACCTTTTCAGTATCGCTCTTTCTCGCTCTCCTTCTCAGTCTCTCTCTTGCTCGCTCTCTTTCTGTCTTGCTCTTGCTCGGTCTCCTTCTCAGTCTTGCTCTCCTTCTCAGTCTCGCTCTTGCTCGTTCTCCTTCTCAGTCTCGCTCTTGCTCGCTGTCTTTCTCAGTCTCGCTCTTGCTCGCTCTCCTTCTCAGTCTTGCTCTTGCTCGCTCCCCTTCTCAGTCTCACTATCCTTCTCAGTCTCGCTGTTGCTCGCTCTCTTTCTCAGTCTCGCTCCTGCTCGCTCTCCTTCTCAGTCTTGCTCTTGCGCGCTCTCCTTCTCAGTCATACTCTTGCTCACTCTCCTTCTCAGTCTCGCTCTTGCTCGTTCTCCGTCTCAGTCTCACTCCTGCTCGCTCTCCTTTTCAGTCTCGCTCTTGCTCACTCTCAGACTCAGTCTCGCTTTGCTCACTCTCCTTCTCAGTCTCTCTCTTGCTCGCTCCCTTTCTCAGTCTCGCTCTTGCTCGCACTCCTTCTCAGTCTTGCTCTTGCTCGCTCTCCTTCTCAGTCTCGCTCTCCTTCTCAGTCTCGCTCTTGTTCGCTCTCTTTCTCAGTCTCTCTCCTGCTCGCTCTCCTTCTCAGTCTCGCTCTCCTTCTCAATCTCGCACTTGCTCGTTCTCCTTCTCAGTCTCGCTCTTGCTCGCTCTCCTTCTAAGTCTCGCTCTTGCTAGATCTCCTTCACAGTCTCACTCTTGGGTGCAATCCTTCTCAGTCTCGCTCTTGCACGCTCTCCATCTCAGTCTCGCTGTCGATCGCTCTCCTAAGTCTCACCATTGCATGCTCTCCTTCTCAGTCTCGCTCTTGCTTGCTATTCTCAGTCTCGCTCTTGCTCGCTGTCTTTCTCAGTCTCGCTCTTGCTCGCTCTCCTTCTCAGTCTCGCTCTTGCTCGCTCCCCTTCTCAGTCTCACTATCCTTCTCAGTCTCGCTCTTGCTTGCTCTCCTTCTCAGTCTCGCTCCTGCTCGCTCTCATTCTCAGTCTCGCTCCTGCTCGCTCTCCTTCTCAGTCTCGCTCTTGCTCTCTCTCTTTCTCAGTCTCGCTCTCCTTCTCAGTCTCGCTCTTGCTTTCTCCCCTTTTCAGTCCCACGCTCCTTCTCAGTCTCGCTCTTGCTCGCTCTCCATCTCAGTCTCGCACCTGCTCGCTCTCCTTCAGAGTCTCGCTCTTGCTCGCTCTCCATCTCAGTCTCGCTCTCGCTCGCTCTCCTCAGTCTCACTATTGCATGCTCTCTTTCTCAGTCTCGGTCTTGCTCGCTCTTCTCAGTCTCGCTCTTGCTCGCTCCCTTTCTCAATCTCGCTCTTGCTCGCTCTACTTCTCAGTCTCGCTCTTGCTCGCTCTCTTTCTCAGTCTCGCTCTTGCTCGCTCTCCTGCTCAGTCTCGCTCTTGCTCGCTCCCCTTCTCAGTCTCACAATCATTCTCAGTCTCGCTCTTGTTCGCTCTCTTTCTCAGTCTCTCTCCTGCTCGCTCTCCTTCTCAGTCTCGCTCTCCTTCTCAATCTCGCACTTGCTCGTTCTCCTTCTCAGTCTCGCTCTTGCTCGCTCTCCTTCTAAGTCTCGCTCTTGCTAGATCTCCTTCACAGTCTCACTCTTGGGTGCAATCCTTCTCAGTCTCGCTCTTGCACGCTCTCCATCTCAGTCTCGCTGTCGATCGCTCTCCTAAGTCTCACCATTGCATGCTCTCCTTCTCAGTCTCGCTCTTGCTTGCTATTCTCAGTCTCGCTCTTGCTCGCTGTCTTTCTCAGTCTCGCTCTTGCTCGCTCTCCTTCTCAGTCTCGCTCTTGCTCTCTCCCCTTCTCAGTCTCACTATCCTTCTCAGTCTCGCTGTTGCTCGCTCTCTTTCTCAGTCTCGCTCCTGCTCGCTCTCCTTCTCAGTCTTGCTCTTGCGCGCTCTCCTTCTCAGTCATACTCTTGCTCGCTCTCCTTCTCAGTCTCGCTCTTGCTCGTTCTCCATCTCAGTCTCACTCCTGCTCGCTCTCCTTTTCAGTCTCGCTCTTGCTCACTCTCAGACTCAGTCTCGCTTTGCTCACTCTCCTTCTCAGTCTCTCTCTTGCTCGCTCCCTTTCTCAGTCTCGCTCTTGCTCGCACTCCTTCTCAGTCTTGCTCTTGCTCGCTCTCCTTCTCAGTCTCGCTCTCCTTCTCAGTCTCGCTCTTGTTCGCTCTCTTTCTCAGTCTCTCTCCTGCTCGCTCTCCTTCTCAGTCTCGCTCTCCTTCTCAATCTCGCACTTGCTCGTTCTCCTTCTCAGTCTCGCTCTTGCTCGCTCTCCTTCTAAGTCTCGCTCTTGCTAGATCTCCTTCACAGTCTCACTCTTGGGTGCAATCCTTCTCAGTCTCGCTCTTGCACGCTCTCCATCTCAGTCTCGCTCTCGATCGCTCTCCTAAGTCTCACCATTGCATGCTCTCCTTCTCAGTCTCGCTCTTGCTTGCTATTCTCAGTCTCGCTCTTGCTCACTGTCTTTCTCAGTCTCGCTCTTGCTCGCTCTCCTTCTCAGTCTCGCTCTTGCTCGCTCCCCTTCTCAGTCTCACTATCCTTCTCAGACTCGCTGTTGCTCGCTCTCCTTCTCAGTCTTGCTCTTGCGCGCTCTCCTTCTCAGTCATACTCTTGCTCACTCTCCTTCTCAGTCTCGCTCTTGCTCGTTCTCCGTCTCAGTCTCACTCCTGCTCGCTCTCCTTTTCAGTCTCGCTCTTGCTCACTCTCAGACTCAGTCTCGCTTTGCTCACTCTCCTTCTCAGTCTCTCTCTTGCTCGCTCCCTTTCTCAGTCTCGCTCTTGCTCGCACTCCTTCTCAGTCTTGCTCTTGCTCGCTCTCCTTCTCAGTCTCGCTCTCCTTCTCAGTCTCGCTCTTACTCGCTCTCCTTCTAAGTCTTGCTCTTGCTAGATCTCCTTCACAGTCTCACTCTTGGGTGCAATCCTTCTCAGTCTCGCTCTTGCACGCTCTCCATCTCAGTCTCGCTGTCGATCGCTCTCCTAAGTCTCACCATTGCATGCTCTCCTTCTCAGTCTCGCTCTTGCTTGCTATTCTCAGTCTCGCTCTTGCTCGCTGTCTTTCTCAGTCTCGCTCTTGCTCGCTCTCCTTCTCAGTCTCGCTCTTGCTCGCTCCCCTTCTCAGTCTCACTATCCTTCTCAGTCTCGCTCTTGCTTGCTCTCCTTCTCAGTCTCGCTCCTGCTCGCTCTCATTCTCAGTCTCGCTCCTGCTCGCTCTCCTTCTCAGTCTCGCTCTTGCTCTCTCTCTTTCTCAGTCTCGCTCTCCTTCTCAGTCTCGCTCTTGCTTTCTCCCCTTTTCAGTCCCACGCTCCTTCTCAGTCTCGCTCTTGCTCGCTCTCCATCTCAGTCTCGCACCTGCTCGCTCTCCTTCAGAGTCTCGCTCTTGCTCGCTCTCCATCTCAGTCTCGCTCTCGCTCGCTCTCCTCAGTCTCAATATTGCATGCTCTCTTTCTCAGTCTCGGTCTTGCTCGCTCTTCTCAGTCTCGCTCTTGCTCGCTCCCTTTCTCAATCTCGCTCTTGCTCGCTCTACTTCTCAGTCTCGCTCTTGCTCGCTCTCTTTCTCAGTCTCGCTCTTGCTCGCTCTCCTGCTCAGTCTCGCTCTTGCTCGCTCCCCTTCTCAGTCTCACAATCATTCTCAGTCTCGCTCTTGTTCGCTCTCTTTCTCAGTCTCTCTCCTGCTCGCTCTCCTTCTCAGTCTCGCTCTCCTTCTCAATCTCGCACTTGCTCGTTCTCCTTCTCAGTCTCGCTCTTGCTCGCTCTCCTTCTAAGTCTCGCTCTTGCTAGATCTCCTTCACAGTCTCACTCTTGGGTGCAATCCTTCTCAGTCTCGCTCTTGCACGCTCTCCATCTCAGTCTCGCTGTCGATCGCTCTCCTAAGTCTCACCATTGCATGCTCTCCTTCTCAGTCTCGCTCTTGCTTGCTATTCTCAGTCTCGCTCTTGCTCGCTGTCTTTCTCAGTCTCGCTCTTGCTCGCTCTCCTTCTCAGTCTCGCTCTTGCTCTCTCCCCTTCTCAGTCTCACTATCCTTCTCAGTCTCGCTGTTGCTCGCTCTCTTTCTCAGTCTCGCTCCTGCTCGCTCTCCTTCTCAGTCTTGCTCTTGCGCGCTCTCCTTCTCAGTCATACTCTTGCTCGCTCTCCTTCTCAGTCTCGCTCTTGCTCGTTCTCCATCTCAGTCTCACTCCTGCTCGCTCTCCTTTTCAGTCTCGCTCTTGCTCACTCTCAGACTCAGTCTCGCTTTGCTCACTCTCCTTCTCAGTCTCTCTCTTGCTCGCTCCCTTTCTCAGTCTCGCTCTTGCTCGCACTCCTTCTCAGTCTTGCTCTTGCTCGCTCTCCTTCTCAGTCTCGCTCTCCTTCTCAGTCTCGCTCTTGTTCGCTCTCTTTCTCAGTCTCTCTCCTGCTCGCTCTCCTTCTCAGTCTCGCTCTCCTTCTCAATCTCGCACTTGCTCGTTCTCCTTCTCAGTCTCGCTCTTGCTCGCTCTCCTTCTAAGTCTCGCTCTTGCTAGATCTCCTTCACAGTCTCACTCTTGGGTGCAATCCTTCTCAGTCTCGCTCTTGCACGCTCTCCATCTCAGTCTCGCTCTCGATCGCTCTCCTAAGTCTCACCATTGCATGCTCTCCTTCTCAGTCTCGCTCTTGCTTGCTATTCTCAGTCTCGCTCTTGCTCACTGTCTTTCTCAGTCTCGCTCTTGCTCGCTCTCCTTCTCAGTCTCGCTCTTGCTCGCTCCCCTTCTCAGTCTCACTATCCTTCTCAGACTCGCTGTTGCTCGCTCTCCTTCTCAGTCTTGCTCTTGCGCGCTCTCCTTCTCAGTCATACTCTTGCTCACTCTCCTTCTCAGTCTCGCTCTTGCTCGTTCTCCGTCTCAGTCTCACTCCTGCTCGCTCTCCTTTTCAGTCTCGCTCTTGCTCACTCTCAGACTCAGTCTCGCTTTGCTCACTCTCCTTCTCAGTCTCTCTCTTGCTCGCTCCCTTTCTCAGTCTCGCTCTTGCTCGCACTCCTTCTCAGTCTTGCTCTTGCTCGCTCTCCTTCTCAGTCTCGCTCTCCTTCTCAGTCTCGCTCTTACTCGCTCTCCTTTTCAGTCTCGCTCTTGCTCGCTCTCCTTCTCAGTCTCGCTCTCCTTCTCAGGCTCGCTCTTGCTCGTTCTCCTTCTCAGTCTCGCTCTTGCTCACTCTCCTTCTAAGTCTCGCTATTGCTAGATCTCCTTCACAGTCTCACTCTTGGGTGCACTCCTTTTCAGTCTCGCTCTTGCTCCTTCGCCTTCTCAGTCTTGCTCCTGCTCGCTCTCCTTCTCAGTCATGCTCTTGCTCGCTCTCCTTCTAAGTCTCGCTATTGCTACATCTCCTTCACAGTCTCACTCTTGGGTGCACTCCTTTTCAGTCTCGCTCTTGCTTGTTCGCCTTCTCAGTCTCGCTCCTGCTCGCTCTCCTTCTCAGTCACGCTCTTGCTCGCTCTCCTTCTCAGTCTCGCTCTTCCTCACTCTCCTTCTCAGTCTTGCTCTTGCTCGCTCTCCTTCTCAGTCTCGCTCTCCTTCTCAGTCTCGCTCTTGCTCGCTCTCTGTTTCAGTTTCGCTCCGGCTTTCTCTCCTTCTGAGTCTCGCTCTTTCTTGCTCTCCTTCTCAGTCTCGCTCTTGCTCGCTCTTCTGTTTCAGTTTCGCTCCTGCTTGCTCTCCTTCTGAGTCTCGCTCTTTCTCGCTCTCCTTCTCAGTCTCTCTCTTGCTCGCTCTCCTTCTAAGTCTCGCTCTTGCTAGATCTCCTTCACAGTCTCACTCCTGGGTGCACTCCTTCTCAGTCTCGCTTTTGCTCGTTTGCCTTCTCAGTCTCGCTCTTGCTTGCTCTCCTTCTCAGTCTCTCTCTTGCTTGCTCTCTTTCTCAGTCTCACTCTTGCTCGCACTCCTTTTCAGTCTTGCTCTTGCTCGCTCTCCTTCTCAGTCTCGCTCTCCTTCTCAGTCTCGCTCTTGCTCGCTCTACTTCTCAGTCTCGATCTTGCTCGCTCTCCTTTTCAGTATCGCTCTTGATCACACTCCTTCTCAGTCTCCATCTTCCTCGCTCTCATTCTCAGTCTCGCTCTTGCTCGCTCTCCATTTCAGTCTCGATCTTGGGCGCTCTCCTTCTCAGTCTCGCTCTCACTCATTCTCCTTCTCAGTCTCGTTATTGCATGCTCTCCTTCTCAGTCTCGCTCTTCCTCGCTCTCCTTCTCAGTCTTGCTCTTGCTCGCTCTCTTTCTCAGTCTCACTCTTGCTCGCTCTCCTTCTCAGTCTCGATCTTGCTCGCTCTCCTCAGTCTCGCTCCTGCTCGCTCTCGTTCTCAGTCTCGCTCTTGCTCTCTCTCTTTCTCAGTCTTGCTCTCCTTCTCAGTCTCGCTCTTGCTCTCTCCCCTTCTCAGTCTCACTCTCCTTCTCAGTCTCGCTCTTGCTCCCTCTCCGTCTCAGTCTCGCTCCTGCTCCCTCTCCTTCTCAGTCTCGCTCTTGCTCGCTCTCCGTCTCAGTCTCGCCCTTGCTAGATCTCCTTCTCTTGGTTGCACTCCTTCTCAGTCTCGCTTTTGCTCGTTCGTCTTCTCAGTCTCGCTCTTGCTCGCTCTCCTTCTCAGTCTCGCTCTTGGGCACTCTCCTTCTCAGTCTCGCTCCTGCTCCCTCTCCTTCTCAGTTTTGCTCTTGCTCGCCTCTCCTTCTCAGTATGGCTCCTGCTCGCTCTCCTTCTCAGTCTTGCTCTTGCTCGCTCTCCTTCTCAGTCTCGCTTTGCTTGGTCTCCTTCTCAGTCTCTCTCTTGCTCGCTCTCTTTCTCAGTCTCGCTCTTGCTCGCACTCCTTCTCAGTCTTGCTCTTGCTCGATCTCCTTCTCAGTCTCGCTTTTTCTCGCTCTCCTTCTCAGTCTCGCTCTACTTCTCAGTCTCGCTCTTGCTCGCTCTCCTTCTCAGTCTCGCTCTTGCTCAGTCTCCTTCTCAGTCTCGCTCTTGCTCGCTCTCCTCAGTCTTGCTCCTGCTCAGTCTCCTTCTCAGTCTCCCTCTTGCTCACTCTCCTTCTCAGTCTCGCTCCTGCTCGCTCTCCTTCTCAGACTCGCTCTTGCTCACTCTCCTTCTCAGTCTCGCTCTTGCTCGCTCTCCTCAGTCTCACTCCGGCTCGCTCTCCTTCTCAGTCTCACTCCTCTTGCTCTGCTTCTCAGTCTCGGTCTTGCTCGCTCTCCTTCTCAGTCTTGCTCCTGCTCGCTCTCCTTCTCAGTCTCGCTCCTAGGCGTTCTCCTTCTCAATCTCACTCCTGCTCGCTCTCCTTCTCATGCTCACCCTTGCTCGTTCTCCTTCACATTCTCGCCCCTGCTCGCTTTCCTTCTCAGTCTTGCTCTTGATCGCGCTCCTTCTCAGACTCGCTCTTGCTCGCTCTCCTTCTCAGTCTCGCTCCTGCTAGCTCTCCTTCTCAGTCACGCTCTTGGCCTCTCTCCTTCTCAGTCTCTCTCTTGCTCGCTCTCCTTCTCAGTCTCTCTTTTGCTCTCTCTCCTTCTCGGTCTCGAACTGGTTTGCTCTCCTTCTCAGTCTCACTCCTGCTCGCTCTCCTTCTCAGTCTCGCTCCTGCTCGCTCTCCTTCTCAGTCTCGCTCTTTCTCGATCTCCTTCTCAGTCTTGCTCTTGCTCGCTCTCCTTCTCAGTCTCGCTCCTACTCGCTCTCCTTCTCAGTCTCACTCTTGCTCGATCTCCTTCTCAGTCTCGCTCTTGGGCACTGTCCTTCTCAGTCTTGCTGCTGCTCGCTCTCCTTCTAAGTCTCGCTCTTGGGCGCTCTCCATCTCAGTCCTGCTCTTGCTCGCTCTTCTTCTCAGTCTCGCTCTTGATCGCTCTCCTTCTCAGTGTCACTCCTGCTCGCTTTCCTTCTCAGTCTCGCTCTTGCTCGCTCTCCCTCTCAGTCTCGTTCCTGCTTGCTGTCATTCTCAGTCTTGCTCCGGCTCGCTCTCCTTCTCACTCTCGCTCTTGGGTGCTCTCCATCACAGTCCCGCTCTTGCTCGCTCTCCTTATCAGTCGCGCTGCTGCTCGCACTCCTTCTCAGTCTTGCTCTTGCTCGCTCTCCTTCTCAGTCTCGCTCTCCTTCTCAGTCTCGCTCTTGCTTGCTCTCCTTCTCAGTCTCGATCCTGCTCGCTCTGCTTTTCAGTATCGCTCTTTCTCGCTCTCCTTCTCAGTCTCTCTCTTGCTCGCTCTCTTTCTGTCGTGCTCTTGCTCGGTCTCCTTCTCAGTCTCGCACTTGTTCGGTCTCCTTCTCAGTCTCGCTCTTGCTCGATCTCCTTCTCAGTCTCGCTCCTGTTCACTCTCCTTGTCAGTCTCACTCCTCCTCGCTCTCCTTCTCAGTCTTGCTCCTGCTCGCTCTCCTTCTCAGTCTCGCTTCTGCTCGCTTTCCTTCTCAGTCTCGCTCTTGCTCGCTCTCCTTCTCAGTCTCGCTCCTGCTCGCTCTCCTTCTCAGTCTCGCTCCTGCTCACTCTCCTTCTCAGTCACGCTCCTGAGCGCTCTCCTTCTGTCTCGCTCTTGCTCGCACTCCTTCTCGGTCTCGCTCTTGCTCACTCTACTTCTCTGTCTCACTCCTGCTCGCTCTCCTTCTCAGTCTCGCTCTTGGGCACTCTCCTTCTCAGTCTTGCTGCTGCCCGCTCTCCTTCTGAGTCTCGCTACTGCTCACTCTCCTTCTCAGTCTTGCTCCTGCTCACTCTCATTGTCAGACTACCTCCTGCTCGCTCTCCTACTCAGTCTTGCTCTTGCTTGCTCTCCTTCTCAGTCTCTCTCTTGCTCGCTCTCTTTCTGTCGTGCTCTTGCTCGGTCTCCTTCTCAGTCTCGCACTTGTTCGGTCTCCTTCTCAGTCTCGCTCTTGCTCGATCTCCTTCTCAGTCTTGCTCCTGTTCACTCTCCTTGTCAGTCTCACTCCTCCTCGCTCTCCTTCTCAGTCTTGCTCCTGCTCGCTCTCCTTCTCAGTCTCGCTTCTGCTCGCTTTCCTTCTCAGTCTCGCTCTTGCTCGCTCTCCTTCTCAGTCTCGCTCCTGCTCGCTCTCCTTCTCAGTCTCGCTCCTGCTCACTCTCCTTCTCAGTCACGCTCCTGAGCGCTCTCCTTCTGTCTCGCTCTTGCTCGCACTCCTTCTCGGTCTCGCTCTTGCTCACTCTACTTCTCTGTCTCACTCCTGCTCGCTCTCCTTCTCAGTCTCGCTCTTGGGCACTCTCCTTCTCAGTCTTGCTGCTGCCCGCTCTCCTTCGGAGTCTCGCTACTGCTCACTCTCCTTCTCAGTCTTGCTCCTGCTCACTCTCATTGTCAGACTACCTCCTGCTCGCTCTCCTACTCAGTCTTGCTCTTGCTCACTCTCCTTCTCTGTCTCGCTCTTGCTTGCTCTCTTTCTCAGTCTCGCTCTTGCTCGCTCTATTTCTCAGTCTCGCTCTTGCTCGCTCTCTTTCTCAGTCTCGCTCTTGGTCGCTCCCCTTCTCAGTCTCACTATCCTTCTCAGTCTCGCTCTTGCTCGCTCTCTTTCTCAGTCTCTTTGCTGCTCGCTCTCGTTCTCAGTCTTGCTCTTGCGCACTCTCCTTCTCAGTCATCCTCTTGCTCGCTCTCCTTCTCAATCTCGCTTTGCTCGCTCTCCGTCTCAGTCTCACTCCTGCTCGCTCTCCTTCTCAGTCTCGCTCTTGCTCGCTCTCCTCCTCAGTCTCGCTCTTGCTCGCTCTCTTTCTCATTCTCGCTCTTGGTCGCACTCCTTCTCAGTCTTGCTCTTGCTCGCTCTCCTTCTCAGTCTCGCTCTCCTAAGTCTCGCCCTTGCTCGCTCTCTGTCTCAGTTTCGCTCCTGCTTGCTCTCCTTCTGAGTCTCGCTCTTTCTCGCTCTCCTTCTCAGTCTCTCTCTTCCTCGCTCTCCTTCTCAGTCTCGCTCTCCTTCTCAGTCTCGCTCTCGCTCGCTCTCCTTCTCAGTCTCGCTCTCCTTCTCAGTCTCGCTCTTGTTCGTTCTCCTTCTCAGTCTCGCCCTTGCTCGCTCTCCTTCTAAGTCTAGCTCTTGCTAGATCTCCTTCACAGTCTCACTCTTGGGTGCACTCCTTCTCAGTCTCGCTCTCCTTCTCAGTCTAGCTCTTGCTCGTTCGCCTTCTCAGTCTCGCTCCTGCTTGCTCTCCTTCTCAGTCTCGCTCTTGAGCGCTCTCCTTCTGTCTCGCTCTTGCTCGCACTCCTTATCAGTCTCGCTCTTGCTCGCTCTACTTCTCTGTCTCACTCCTGCTCGCTCTCCTTCTCAGTCTCGCTCTTGGGCACTCTCCTTCTCAGTCTCACTTCTGCCCGCTCTCCTTCTCAGTCTCGCTCTTGCTCGCTCTCCTTCTCAGTCTCGATCTTGCTCGCTCTCCTTCTCAGTATCGCTCCTGCTCGCTCTCCTTCTCAGTCTCGCTCTTGCACGCTCACCTTCTCAGTCTCGCTCTCACTCGCTCTCCTCAGTCTCGTTATTGCATGCTCACCTTCTCAGTCTTGCTCTTGCTCGCTCTCTTTCTCAATCTTGCTCTCCATCTCAGTCTCACTCTTGCTCGAATTCCTTCTCAGTCTCGATCTTGCTCGCTCTCCGTCTCAGTATCGCTCTTGCTCGCTCTCCTTCCCAGTCTCGCTCCTGCTCACTCTCCTTCTCAGTCTCGCTCCTGCTGAATCTCATTCTCAGTCTCCCTCCTGCTCGCTCTCCTACTCAGTCTCGCTCTTGCTCACTCTCCTTCTCAGTGTCGGTCTTGCTCGCTCTCCTCAGTCTCGTTAATGCACGCTCTCCTTCTCAGTCTCGTTCTTGCTCGCTCTCCTTCTCAGTCTCTCTCTTGCTCGCTCTCTTTCTCAGTCTCACTCTTGCTCGCACTCCTTCTCAGTCTTGCTCTTGCTCGCTCTCCTTCTCAGTCTTGCTCTCCTTCTCAGTCTCGCTCTTGCTTGCTCTACTTCTCAGTCTCGATCTTGCTCGCTCTCCTTTACAGTATTGCTCTTGATCGCTCTCCTTCTCAGTCTCGCTCCTGCATGCTCTCTTTCTGAGTCTCGCTCTTGCTCGATCTCCATTTCAGTCTTAATCTTGGGCGCTCTCCTTCTCAGTCTCGCTCTCACTCATTCTCCTTCTCAGTCTCATTATTGCACGCTCTCCTTCTCAGTCTCGCTCTTGCATGCTCACCTTCTCAGTCTCGCTCTTGCTCGCTCTCTTTCTCAATCTCGCTCTCCTTCTCAGTCTCACACTTGCTCCATCTCCTCAGTCCAGTTATTGCACGCTCTCCTCAGTCTCGCTCTTGCTCGCTCTCCTTTTCAGTATCGCTCTTGATCGCTCTCCTTCTCAGTCTCGCTCCTGCTTGCTCTCTTTCTGAGTCTCGCTCTTGCTCGCTCTCCATTTCAGTCTCAATCTTGGGCGCTCTCCTTCTCAGTATCGCTCTCACTCATTCTCCTTCTCAGTCTCATTATTGCATGCTCTCCTTCTCAGTCTCGCTCTTGCTCGCGCTCCTTAGTCTCGCTCTTGCTCGCACTCCTTCTCAGTCTTGCTCTTGCTCGCTCTCCTTCCCAGTCTCGCTCTCCTTCTCAGTCTCGCTCTTGCTCGCTCTCCTTCTCAGTCTCGATCCTGCTCGCTCTCCTTTTCAGTATCGCTCTTTCTCGCTCTCCTTCACAGTCTCTCTCTTGCTCGCTCTCTTTCTGTCTTGCTCTTTATCGGTCTCCTTCTCAGTCTCGCTCTTGCTCGCATTCCTTCTCAGTCTCGCTCTCCTTCTCAGTCTCGCTCTTGCTCGTTCGCCTTCTCAGTCTCGCTCCTGCTCGCTCTCCTTCTCAGTCACACTCTTGCTCGCTCTCCTTCTCAGTCTCGCTCTTCCTCACGCTCGTTCTCAGTCTTGCTCTTGCTCGCTCTCCTTCTCAGTCTCGCTCTCCTTCACAGTCTCACTCCTGGGTGCACTCCTTCTCAGTCTCGCTTTTGCTCATTCGCCTTCTCAGTCTCGCTCCTGCTTGCTCTCCTTCTCAGTCTCGCTCTTGGGCACTCTCCTTCTCAGTCTTGCTGCTGCCCGCTCTCCTTCTGAGTCTCGCTACTGCTCACTCTCCTTCTCAGTCTTGCTCCTGCTCACTCTCATTGTCAGACTACCTCCTGCTCGCTCTCCTACTCAGTCTTGCTCTTGCTTGCTCTCCTTCTCAGTCTCTCTCTTGCTCGCTCTCTTTCTGTCGTGCTCTTGCTCGGTCTCCTTCTCAGTCTCGCACTTGTTCGGTCTCCTTCTCAGTCTCGCTCCTGTTCACTCTCCTTGTCAGTCTCACTCCTCCTCGCTCTCCTTCTCAGTCTTGCTCCTGCTCGCTCTCCTTCTCAGTCTCGCTTCTGCTCGCTTTCCTTCTCAGTCTCGCTCTTGCTCGGTCTCCTTCTCAGTCTCGCTCCTGCTCGCTCTCCTTCTCAGTCTCGCTCCTGCTCACTCTCCTTCTCAGTCACGCTCCTGAGCGCTCTCCTTCTGTCTCGCTCTTGCTCGCACTCCTTCTCGGTCTCGCTCTTGCTCACTCTACTTCTCTGTCTCACTCCTGCTCGCTCTCCTTCTCAGTCTCGCTCTTGGGCACTCTCCTTCTCAGTCTTGCTGCTGCCCGCTCTCCTTCTGAGTCTCGCTACTGCTCACTCTCCTTCTCAGTCTTGCTCCTGCTCACTCTCATTGTCAGACTACCTCCTGCTCGCTCTCCTACTCAGTCTTGCTCTTGCTCACTCTCCTTCTCAGTCTCGCTCTTGCTTGCTCTCTTTCTCAGTCTCGCTCTTGCTCGCTCTATTTCTCAGTCTCGCTCTTGCTCGCTCTCTTTCTCAGTCTCGCTCTTGGTCGCTCCCCTTCTCAGTCTCACTATCCTTCTCAGTCTCGCTCTTGCTCGCTCTCTTTCTCAGTCTCTTTGCTGCTCGCTCTCGTTCTCAGTCTTGCTCTTGCGCACTCTCCTTCTCAGTCATCCTCTTGCTCGCTCTCCTTCTCAATCTCGCTTTGCTCGCTCTCCGTCTCAGTCTCACTCCTGCTCGCTCTCCTTCTCAGTCTCGCTCTTGCTCGCTCTCCTCCTCAGTCTCGCTCTTGCTCGCTCTCTTTCTCATTCTCGCTCTTGGTCGCACTCCTTCTAAGTCTCGCCCTTGCTCGCTCTCTGTCTCAGTTTCGCTCCTGCTTGCTCTCCTTCTGAGTCTCGCTCTTTCTCGCTCTCCTTCTCAGTCTCTCTCTTCCTCGCTCTCCTTCTCAGTCTCGCTCTCCTTCTCAGTCTCGCTCTCGCTCGCTCTCCTTCTCAGTCTCGCTCTCCTTCTCAGTCTCGCTCTTGTTCGTTCTCCTTCTCAGTCTCGCCCTTGCTCGCTCTCCTTCTAAGTCTAGCTCTTGCTAGATCTCCTTCACAGTCTCACTCTTGGGTGCACTCCTTCTCAGTCTCGCTCTCCTTCTCAGTCTAGCTCTTGCTCGTTCGCCTTCTCAGTCTCGCTCCTGCTTGCTCTCCTTCTCAGTCTCGCTCTTGAGCGCTTTCCTTCTGTCTCGCTCTTGCTCGCACTCCTTATCAGTCTCGCTCTTGCTCGCTCTACTTCTCTGTCTCACTCCTGCTCGCTCTCCTTCTCAGTCTCGCTCTTGGGCACTCTCCTTCTCAGTCTCACTTCTGCCCGCTCTCCTTCTCAGTCTCGCTCTTGCTCGCTCTCCTTCTCAGTCTCGATCTTGCTCGCTCTCCTTCTCAGTATCGCTCCTGCTCGCTCTCCTTCTCAGTCTCGCTCTTGCACGCTCACCTTCTCAGTCTCGCTCTCACTCGCTCTCCTCAGTCTCGTTATTGCATGCTCACCTTCTCAGTCTCGCTCTTGCTCGCTCTCTTTCTCAATCTTGCTCTCCATCTCAGTCTCACTCTTGCTCGAATTCCTTCTCAGTCTCGATCTTGCTCGCTCTCCGTCTCAGTATCGCTCTTGCTCGCTCTCCTTCTCAGTCTCGCTCCTGCTCACTCTCCTTCTCAGTCTCGCTCCTGCTGAATCTCATTCTCAGTCTCCCTCCTGCTCGCTCTCCTACTCAGTCTCGCTCTTGCTCACTCTCCTTCTCAGTGTCGGTCTTGCTCGCTCTCCTCAGTCTCGTTAATGCATGCTCTCCTTCTCAGTCTCGTTCTTGCTCGCTCTCCTTCTCAGTCTCTCTCTTGCTCGCTCTCTTTCTCAGTCTCACTCTTGCTCGCACTCCTTCTCAGTCTTGCTCTTGCTCGCTCTCCTTCTCAGTCTCGCTCTCCTTCTCAGTCTCGCTCTTGCTTGCTCTACTTCTCAGTCTCGATCTTGCTCGCTCTCCTTTACAGTATTGCTCTTGATCGCTCTCCTTCTCAGTCTCGCTCCTGCATGCTCTCTTTCTGAGTCTCGCTCTTGCTCGATCTCCATTTCAGTCTTAATCTTGGGCGCTCTCCTTCTCAGTCTCGCTCTCACTCATTCTCCTTCTCAGTCTCATTATTGCACGCTCTCCTTCTCAGTCTCGCTCTTGCATGCTCACCTTCTCAGTCTCGCTCTTGCTCGCTCTCTTTCTCAATCTCGCTCTCCTTCTCAGTCTCACACTTGCTCCATCTCCTCAGTCCAGTTATTGCACGCTCTCCTCAGTCTCGCTCTTGCTCGCTCTCCTTTTCAGTATCGCTCTTGATCGCTCTCCTTCTCAGTCTCGCTCCTGCTTGCTCTCTTTCTGAGTCTCGCTCTTGCTCGCTCTCCATTTCAGTCTCAATCTTGGGCGCTCTCCTTCTCAGTATCGCTCTCACTCATTCTCCTTCTCAGTCTCATTATTGCATGCTCTCCTTCTCAGTCTCGCTCTTGCTCGCGCTCCTTAGTCTCGCTCTTGCTCGCACTCCTTCTCAGTCTTGCTCTTGCTCGCTCTCCTTCCCAGTCTCGCTCTCCTTCTCAGTCTCGCTCTTGCTCGCTCTCCTTCTCAGTCTCGATCCTGCTCGCTCTCCTTTTCAGTATCGCTCTTTCTCGCTCTCCTTCACAGTCTCTCTCTTGCTCGCTCTCTTTCTGTCTTGCTCTTTATCGGTCTCCTTCTCAGTCTCGCTCTTGCTCGCATTCCTTCTCAGTCTCGCTCTCCTTCTCAGTCTCGCTCTTGCTCGTTCGCCTTCTCAGTCTCGCTCCTGCTCGCTCTCCTTCTCAGTCACACTCTTGCTCGCTCTCCTTCTCAGTCTCGCTCTTCCTCACTCTCCTTCTCAGTCTTGCTCTTGCTCGCTCTCCTTCTCAGTCTCGCTCTCCTTCACAGTCTCACTCCTGGGTGCACTCCTTCTCAGTCTCGCTTTTGCTCATTCGCCTTCTCAGTCTCGCTCCTGCTTGCTCTCCTTCTCAGTCACGCTCTTGAGCGCTCTCCTTCTGTCTCGCTCTTGCTCGCACTCCTTCTCAGTCTCGCTGCTGCCCACTCTCCTTCTCAGTCTCGCTCTTGCTCACTCTCCATCTCAGTCTCACTCCTGCTCGCTCTCCTTCTCAGTCTCGCTCTTGCTCACTCTCCTTCTCAGTCTCGCTTTGCTCGCTCTTCTTCTCAGTCTCTCTCTAGCTCGCTCTCTTTCTCAGTCTCGCTCTTGCTCGCACTCCGTCACAGTCTTGCTCTTGCTCGCTCTCCTTCTCAGTCTCGCTCTCCTCCTCAGTCTCGCTCTTGATCGCTCTCTTTCTCATTCTCGCTCTTGCTCGCACTCCTTCTCAGTCTTGCTCTTGCTCGCTCTCCTTCTCAGTCTCGCTCCTGCTCACTCTCCTTCTCAGTCTAGCTCCTGCTGAATCTCATTCTCAGTCTCTCTCCTGCTCGCTCTCCTACTCAGTCTCGCTCTTGCTCACTCTCCTTCTCAGTGTCGGTCTTGCTCGCTCTCCTCAGTCTCGTTATTGCACGCTCTCCTTCTCAGTCTCGTTCTTGCTCGCTCTCCTTCTCAGTCTCTCTCTTGCTCGCTCTCTTTCTCAGTCTCACTCTTGCTCGCACTCCTTCTCAGTCTTGCTCTTGCTCGCTCTCCTTCTCAGTCTCGCTCTCCTTCTCAGTCTCGCTCTCACTCATTCTCCTTCTCAGTCTCATTATTGCACGCTCTCCTTCTCTGTCTTGCTCTTGCATGCTCACCTTCTCAGTCTCGCTCTTGCTCGCTCTCTTTCTCAATCTCGCTCTCCTTCTCAGTCTCAATCTTGCTCCATCTCCTTCTCAGTCTCGATCTTTCTCGCTCTCCGTCTCAGTATCGCTCTTGCTCGCTCTCCTTCTCAGTCTCGATATTGCTCGCTCTCCTTCTCAGTTTCGCTCCTGCTCACTCTCCTTCTCAGTCTCGCTCCTGCTCACTCTCATTCTCAGTCTCCCTCCTGCTCGCTCTCCTACTCAGTCTCGCTCTTGCTCACTCTCCTTCTCAGTCTCTTTCTTGCTCGCTCTCCTTTTCAGTATCGCTCTTGATCGCTCTCCTTCTCAGTCTCGCTCCTGCTTGCTCTCTTTCTGAGTCTCGCTCTTGCTCGCTCTCCATTTCAGTCTCAATCTTGGGCGCTCTCCTTTTCAGTATCGCTCTCACTCATTCTCCTTCTCAGTCTCGCTCTCGCTCGCTCTCCTCAGTCTCGTTACTGCACGCTCTCCTCAGTCTCGCTCTTGCTCGCTCTCCTTCTCAGTCTCTCTCTTGCTCGCTCTCCTTTTCAGTATCGCTCTTGATCGCTCTCCTTCTCAGTCTCGCTCCTGCTTGCTCTCTTTCTGAGTCTCGCTCTTGCTCGCTCTCCATTTCAGTCTCAATCTTGGGCGCTCTCCTTCTCAGTATCGCTCTCACTCATTCTCCTTCTCAGTCTCATTATTGCATGCTCTCCTTCTCAGTCTCGCTCTTGCTCGCGCTCCTTCTCAGTCTCGCTCTTGCTCGCACTCCTTCTCAGTCTTGCTCTTGCTCGCTCTCCTTCTCAGTCTCGCTCTCCTTCTCAGTCTCGCTCTTGCTCGCTCTCCTTTTCAGTATCGCTCTTTCTCGCTCTCCTTCTCAGTCTCTCTCTTGCTCGCTCTCTTTCTGTCTTGCTCTTGCTCGGTCTCCTTCTCAGTCTCGCTCTTGCTCGCATTCCTTCTCAGTCTCGCTCTCCTTCTCAGTCTCGCTCTTGCTCGTTTGCCTTCTCAGTCTCACTCCTGCTCGCTCTCCTTCTCAGTCACGCTCTTGCTCGCTCTCCTTCTCAGTCTCGCTCTTCCTCACTCTTCTTCTCAATCTCGCTCTCCTTCTCAGTCTCGCTATTGCTCACTCTACTTCTCAGTCTCGCTCTTGCTCGCTCTCCTTTACAGTATTGCTCTTGATCGCTCTCCTTCTCAGTCTCGCTCCTGCTTGCTCTCTTTCTGAGTCTCGCTCTTGCTCGATCTCCATTTCAGTCTCAATCTTGGGCGCTCTCCTTCTCAGTCTCGCTCTCACTCATTCTCCTTCTCAGTCTCATTATTGCACGCTCTCCTTATCAGTCTTGCTCTTGCATGCTCACCTTCTCAGTCTCGCTCTTGCTTGCTCTCTTTCTCAAT
This sequence comes from Carcharodon carcharias, assembly GCF_017639515.1. NCBI lineage: Eukaryota > Metazoa > Chordata > Chondrichthyes > Lamniformes > Lamnidae > Carcharodon > Carcharodon carcharias. Next base: position 19,702,916 of record NC_054507.1, on the reverse strand, counting down.
CTCGCTCTCCTTCTCAGTCTCACTCTTGCTCCATCTCCTTCTCAGTCTCGATCTTTCTCGCTCTCCGTCTCAGTATCGCTCTTGCTCGCTCTCCTTATCAGTCTCGATATTGCTCGCTCTCCTTCTCAGTTTCGCTCCTGCTCACTCTCCTTCTCAGTCTCGCTCCTGCTCACTCTCATTCTCAGTCTCCCTCCTGCTCACTCTCCTTCTCAGTCTCGCTCTCGCTTGCTCTCCTCAGTCTCGTTATTGCACGCTCTCCTCAGTCTCGCTCTTGCTCGCTCTCCTTCTCAGTCTCTCTCTTGCTCGCTCTCCTTTTCAGTATCGCTCTTGATCGCTCTCCTTCTCAGTCTCGCTCCTGCTTGCTCTCTTTCTGAGACTCGCTCTTGCTCGCTCTCCATTTCAGTCTCAATCTTGGGCGCTCTCCTTCTCAGTATCGCTCTCACTCATTCTCCTTCTCAGTCTCGCTCTCGCTCGCTCTCCTCAGACTCGTTATTGCACACTCTCCTCAGTCTCGCTCTTGCTCGCTCTCCTTCTCAGTCTCTCTCTTGCCAACTCTCCTTCTCAGTCTCGCTCTTGCACGCTCTCCTCAGTCTCGCTCTTGCTCGCTCTCCTTCTCAGTCTCTCTCTTGCTCGCTCTCTTTCTCAGTCTCACTCTTGCTCGCACTCCTTCTCAGTCTCGCTCTTGCTCGCTCTACTTCTCAGTCTCGATCTTGCTCGCTCTCCTTTTCAGTCTCGCTCTTGCTCGCTCTCCTTCTCAGTCTCGCTCTCCTCAGGCTCGCTCTTGCTCGTTCTCCTTCTCAGTCTCGCTCTTGCTCACTCTCCTTCTAAGTCTCGCTATTGCTAGATCTCCTTCACAGTCTCACTCTTGGGTGCACTCCTTTTCAGTCTCGCTCTTGCTCCTTCGCCTTCTCAGTCTTGCTCCTGCTCGCTCTCCTTCTCAGTCACGCTCTTGCTCGCTCTCCTTCTAAGTCTCGCTATTGCTACATCTCCTTCACAGTCTCACTCTTGGGTGCACTCCTTTTCAGTCTCGCTCTTGCTCGTTCGCCTTCTCAGTCTCGCTCCTGCTCGCTCTCCTTCTCAGTCACGCTCTTGCTCGCTCTCCTTCTCAGTCTCGCTCTTCCTCACTCTCCTTCTCAGTCTTGCTCTTGCTCGCTCTCCTTCTCAGTCTCGCTCTCCTTCTCAGTCTCGCTCTTGCTCGCTCTCTGTTTCAGTTTCGCTCCGGCTTTCTCTCCTTCTGAGTCTCGCTCTTTCTTGCTCTCCTTCTCAGTCTCGCTCTTGCTCGCTCTTCTGTTTCAGTTTCGCTCCTGCTTGCTCTCCTTCTGAGTCTCGCTCTTTCTCGCTCTCCTTCTCAGTCTCTCTCTTGCTCGCTCTCCTTCTAAGTCTCGCTCTTGCTAGATCTCCTTCACAGTCTCACTCCTGGGTGCACTCCTTCTCAGTCTCGCTTTTGCTCGTTTGCCTTCTCAGTCTCGCTCTTGCTTGCTCTCCTTCTCAGTCTCTCTCTTGCTTGCTCTCTTTCTCAGTCTCACTCTTGCTCGCACTCCTTTTCAGTCTTGCTCTTGCTCGCTCTCCTTCTCAGTCTCGCTCTCCTTCTCAGTCTCGCTCTTGCTCGCTCTACTTCTCAGTCTCGATCTTGCTCGCTCTCCTTTTCAGTATCGCTCTTGATCACACTCCTTCTCAGTCTCCATCTTCCTCGCTCTCATTCTCAGTCTCGCTCTTGCTCGCTCTCCATTTCAGTCTCGATCTTGGGCGCTCTCCTTCTCAGTCTCGCTCTCACTCATTCTCCTTCTCAGTCTCGTTATTGCATGCTCTCCTTCTCAGTCTCGCTCTTCCTCGCTCTCCTTCTCAGTCTCGCTCTTGCTCGCTCTCTTTCTCAGTCTCACTCTTGCTCGCTCTCCTTCTCAGTCTCGATCTTGCTCGCTCTCCTCAGTCTCGCTCCTGCTCGCTCTCGTTCTCAGTCTCGCTCTTGCTCTCTCTCTTTCTCAGTCTTGCTCTCCTTCTCAGTCTCGCTCTTGCTCTCTCCCCTTCTCAGTCTCACTCTCCTTCTCAGTCTCGCTCTTGCTCCCTCTCCGTCTCAGTCTCGCTCCTGCTCCCTCTCCTTCTCAGTCTCGCTCTTGCTCACTCTCCGTCTCAGTCTCGCCCTTGCTAGATCTCCTTCTCTTGGTTGCACTCCTTCTCAGTCTCGCTTTTGCTCGTTCGTCTTCTCAGTCTCGCTCTTGCTCGCTCTCCTTCTCAGTCTCGCTCTTGGGCACTCTCCTTCTCAGTCTCGCTCCTGCTCCCTCTCCTTCTCAGTTTTGCTCTTGCTCGCCTCTCCTTCTCAGTATGGCTCCTGCTCGCTCTCCTTCTCAGTCTTGCTCTTGCTCGCTCTCCTTCTCAGTCTCGCTTTGCTTGGTCTCCTTCTCAGTCTCTCTCTTGCTCGCTCTCTTTCTCAGTCTCGCTCTTGCTCGCACTCCTTCTCAGTCTTGCTCTTGCTCGATCTCCTTCTCAGTCTCGCTTTTTCTCGCTCTCCTTCTCAGTCTCGCTCTACTTCTCAGTCTCGCTCTTGCTCGCTCTCCTTCTCAGTCTCGCTCTTGCTCAGTCTCCTTCTCAGTCTCGCTCTTGCTCGCTCTCCTCAGTCTTGCTCCTGCTCAGTCTCCTTCTCAGTCTCCCTCTTGCTCACTCTCCTTCTCAGTCTCGCTCCTGCTCGCTCTCCTTCTCAGACTCGCTCTTGCTCACTCTCCTTCTCAGTCTCGCTCTTGCTCGCTCTCCTCAGTCTCACTCCGGCTCGCTCTCCTTCTCAGTCTCACTCCTCTTGCTCTGCTTCTCAGTCTCGGTCTTGCTCGCTCTCCTTCTCAGTCTTGCTCCTGCTCGCTCTCCTTCTCAGTCTCGCTCCTAGGCGTTCTCCTTCTCAATCTCACTCCTGCTCGCTCTCCTTCTCATGCTCACCCTTGCTCGTTCTCCTTCACATTCTCGCCCCTGCTCGCTTTCCTTCTCAGTCTTGCTCTTGATCGCGCTCCTTCTCAGACTCGCTCTTGCTCGCTCTCCTTCTCAGTCTCGCTCCTGCTAGCTCTCCTTCTCAGTCACGCTCTTGGCCTCTCTCCTTCTCAGTCTCTCTCTTGCTCGTTCTCCTTCTCAGTCTCTCTTTTGCTCTCTCTCCTTCTCGGTCTCGAACTGGTTTGCTCTCCTTCTCAGTCTCACTCCTGCTCGCTCTCCTTCTCAGTCTCGCTCCTGCTCGCTCTCCTTCTCAGTCTCGCTCTTTCTCGATCTCCTTCTCAGTCTTGCTCTTGCTCGCTCTCCTTCTCAGTCTCGCTCCTACTCGCTCTCCTTCTCAGTCTCACTCTTGCTCGATCTCCTTCTCAGTCTCGCTCTTGGGCACTGTCCTTCTCAGTCTTGCTGCTGCTCGCTCTCCTTCTAAGTCTCGCTCTTGGGCGCTCTCCATCTCAGTCCTGCTCTTGCTCGCTCTTCTTCTCAGTCTCGCTCTTGATCGCTCTCCTTCTCAGTGTCACTCCTGCTCGCTTTCCTTCTCAGTCTCGCTCTTGCTCGCTCTCCCTCTCAGTCTCGTTCCTGCTTGCTGTCATTCTCAGTCTTGCTCCGGCTCGCTCTCCTTCTCACTCTCGCTCTTGGGTGCTCTCCATCACAGTCCCGCTCTTGCTCGCTCTCCTTATCAGTCGCGCTGCTGCTCGCACTCCTTCTCAGTCTTGCTCTTGCTCGCTCTCCTTCTCAGTCTCGTTCTCCTTCTCAGTCTCGCTCTTGCTTGCTCTCCTTCTCAGTCTCGATCCTGCTCGCTCTGCTTTTCAGTATCGCTCTTTCTCGCTCTCCTTCTCAGTCTCTCTCTTGCTCGCTCTCCTTTTCAGTATCGCTCTTGATCGCTCTCCTTCTCAGTCTCGCTCCTGCTTGCTCTCTTTCTGAGACTCGCTCTTGCTCGCTCTCCATTTCAGTCTCAATCTTGGGCGCTCTCCTTCTCAGTATCGCTCTCACTCATTCTCCTTCTCAGTCTCGCTCTCGCTCGCTCTCCTCAGACTCGTTATTGCACACTCTCCTCAGTCTCGCTCTTGCTCGCTCTCCTTCTCAGTCTCTCTCTTGCCAACTCTCCTTCTCAGTCTCGCTCTTGCTCGCTCTCCTCAGTCTCGTTATTGCACGCTCTCCTCAGTCTCGCTCTTGCTCGCTCTCCTTCTCAGTCTCTCTCTTGCTCGCTCTCTTTCTCAGTCTCACTCTTGCTCGCACTCCTTCTCAGTCTCGCTCTTGCTCGCTCTACTTCTCAGTCTCGATCTTGCTCGCTCTCCTTTTCAGTATCGCTCTTGATCGCTCTCCTTCACAGTCTCGCTCCTGCTTGCTCTCTTTCTGAGTCACGCTCTTGCTCGCTCTCCATTTCAGTCTCAATCTTGGGTGCTCTCCATCTCAATCTCGCTCTCACTCATTCTCCTTCTCAGTCTCATTATTGCACGCTCTCCTTCTCAGTCTCCATCTTTCTCGCTCTCCTTTTCAGTATCGCTCTTGATCGCTCTCCTTCTCAGTCTCGCTCCTGCTTGCTCTCTTTCTGAGTCTCGCTCTTGCTCGCTCTCCATTTCAGTCTCAATCTTGGGTGCTCTCCTTCTCAATCTCACTCTCACTCATTCTCCTTCTCAGTCTCATTATTGCACGCTCTCCTTCTCAGTCTCCATCTTTCTCGCTCTCCTTCTCAGTCTCGCTCTTGCTCGCTCTCCTTCTCAGTCTCGCTCTTGCTCTCACTCCTTCTCAGTCTTGCTCTTGCTCGCTCTATTTCTCAGTCTCGCTCTCTTTCTCAGTCTCGCTCTTGCTCGCTCTCCTTCTAAGTCTCGCTCTTGCTAGATCTCCTTCACAGTCTCACTCTTGGGTGCACTCCTTCTCAGTCTCGCTTTTGCTCATTCGCCTTCTCAGTCTCGCTCCTGTTCGCTCTCCTTCTCAGTCACGGTCTTGAGCGCTCTCCTTCTGTCTCGCTCTTGCTCGCTCTCCTTCTCAGTCTCGCTCTCCTTCTCAGTCATGCTCTTGAGCGCTCTCCTTCTGTCTCGCTCTTGCTCGCACTCCTTCTCAGTCCCGCTCTTGCTCGCTCTACTTCTCTGTCTCACTCCTGCTCACTCTCCTTCTCAGTCTTGCTCTTGGGCACTCTCCTTCTCAGTCTCGCTGCTGCCCGCTCTCATTCTCAGTCTCGCTCTTGCTCGCTCTACTTCTCAGTCTCGCTCTTGCTCGCTCTCCTTCTCAGTCTCGCTCTTGCTCGCTCACTTCTCAGTCTCACTCTCCTTCTCAGTCTCGCTATTGCTCGCTCTCTTTCTCAGTCTCGCTCCTGCTCGCTCTCCTTCTCAGTCTTGCTCTTGCGTGCTCTCCTTCTCAGTCATCCTCTTGCTCGCTCTCCTTCTCAGTCTCGCTCTTGCTCGCTCTCCGTCTCAGTCTCGCTCCTACTCGCTCTCCTTCTCAGTCTCGCTCTTTCTCGCTCTCCTTCTCAGTCTCACTCTTGCTCGCTCTCCTTCTCAGAGTCGTTCGTGCTCACCCTGCTTCTCAGTCTCGTTATTGCTCGCTCGCCTTCTTAGTCTCGCTCTTGCTCGCTCTCCTTCTCAGTCTCGCTCTTAGGCGCTCTCCTTCTCAGTCTTGCTGTTGCTTGCTCTCCTTCTCAGTCGCGCTCCTGCTCGCTCTCCTTCTCAGTCTTGCTCCTGCCTCGCTCTCATTCTCAGTCTCGCGCCGCAGGGCTCTCCTTCTCAGTCTCGCTCTTGGGCACTCTCCTTCTCAGTCTCGCTACTGCTCGCTCTCCTTCTTAGTCTCGCTGTTGGGCACTCTCCTTCTCAGTCTCGCTCTTTGCCGCTCTCCTTCTCAGTCTCGCTCCTGCTCATTCTCCTTCTCAGTCTTGCTCATGCTCATTCTCCTTCTCAGTCTCGCTCTTGGGCGCTCTCCTTCTCAGTCTCGCTCTTGCTTGATCTCCCTCTCAGTCTCGCTCCTGCTTGCTCTCATTCTAAGTCTCGCTCCGGCTCGCTCTCCTTCACACTCTCGCTCTTGGTCGCTCTCCATCTCAGTCCCGCTATTGCTCGCTCTCCTTCTCAGTCTCGCTGCTGCTCGATCTGCTTCTAAGTCTTGCTCTTGCTCGCTCTCCTTCTCAGTCTCGCCCTTAGGCACTCTGCTTCTCAGTCTCGCTCCTGCTCGCTCTCCTTCTCAGACTCGCTCCTTCTTGCTTTCCTTCTCAGTCTCACTCTTGCTCGCTCTCCTTCTGTCTCGTTATTGCTCGCTCACCTTCTCAGTCTCGCTCTTGCTCGCTCTACTTCTCAGTATCGATCCTGCTCGCTCTCCATCTCAGTCTCGCTCTTGCTCGCTCTCCTTCTCAGTCTCGCTCCTGCTCAGTCTCCTTCTCAGTCTCGCTCTTGCTCGCTCTTCTCAGTCTCGGTCTTGCTCGCTCTCCTTCTCAGTCTTGCTCCTGCTCGCTCTCCTTCTCAGTCTCGCTCCTAGGCGCTCTCCTTCTCAAGCTCACTCCTGCTAGCTCTCCTTCTCATGCTCACCCTTGCTCGTTCTCCTTCACAGTCTCGCCCTTGCTCGCTTTCCTTCTCGATCTTGCTCTTGATCGCTCTCCTTCTCCGTCTCGCTCTTGCTCGCTCTCGTTCTCAGTCTCGCTCTTGGCCACTCTCCTTCTCAGTCTCGTGCTTGGGCACTCTCCTTCTCAGTCTCGCTGCTGCCCACTCTCCTTCTCAGTCTCGCTCTTGCTTGCTCTCCTTCTGTCTCGCTCTTGCTTGCTCTCCTTCTCAGTATTGATCCTGCTCGCTCTCCTTCTCAGTCTCGCTCTTGCACGCACACCTTCTCAGTCTCGCTCTCGCTCGCTCTCAGTCTCGTTAATGCACGCTCTCCTTCTCAGTCTCACTCTTGCTCGATCTCCTTCTCAGTCTCGATCTTGCTCACTCTCCATCTCAGTATCGCTCTTGCTTGCTCTCCTTCTCAGTCTCCATATTGCTCGCTCTCCTTCTCAGTCTCGCTCCTGCTCACTATCCTTCTCAGTCTTGCTCCTGCTCACTCTCATTCTCAGACTACCTCCTGCTCGCTCTCCTACTCAGACTCACTCTTGCTCACTCTCCTTCTCAGTCTCGCTCTTGCTCGCTCTCTTTCTCAGTCTCGCTCTTGCTCGCTCTCCTTCTCAGTCTCGCTCTCGCTCGCTCCCCTTCTCAGTCTCACTATCCTTCTCAGTCTTGCTCTTGCTCGCTCTCTTTCTCAGTCTCTCTCCTGCTCGCTCTCCTTCTCAGTCTTGCTCTTGAGCGCTCTCCTTCTCAGTCACCCTCTTGCTCGCTCTCCTTCTCAGTCTCGCTCTTGCTCGCTCTCCGTCTCAGTCTCACTCCTGCTCGCTCTCCTTCTCAGTCTCGCTCTTGCTCACTCTCCTTCTCAGTCTCGCTTTGCTCGCTCTTCTTCTCAGTCTCTCTCTAGCTCGCTCTCTTTCACAGTCTCGCTCTTGCTCGCACTCCGTCTCAGTCTTGCTCTTGCTCGCTCTCCTTCTCAGTCTCACTCTCCTCCTCAGTCTCGCGCTTGCTCGCTCTCTTTCTCATTCTCGCTCTTGCTCACTCTCCTTCTCAGTCTCGCTCTCCTTCTCAGTCTCGCTCTTACTCGCTCTCTGTCTCAGTTTCGCTCCTGCTTGCTCTCCTTCTGAGTCTCGCTCTTTCTCGCTCTCCTTCTCAGTCTCTCTCTTCCTCGCTCTCCTTCTCAGTCTCGCTCTCCTTCTCAGTCTCACTCTCGCTCGGTCTCCTTCTCAGTCTCGCTCTCCTTCTCAGTCTCGCTCTTGCTCATTCTCCTTCTCAGTCTCGCTCTTGCTCGCTCTCCTTCTAAGTCTCGCTCTTGCTAGATCTCCTTCACAGTCTCACTCTTGGGTGCACACCTTCTCAGTCTCGCTCTCCTTCTCAGTCTCGCTCTTGCTCACTCTCCTTCTCAGTCTCGCTCTTGCTCGCTCTCCGTCTCAGTCTCACTCCTGCTCACTCTCCTTCTCAGTCTCGCTCTTGCTCACTCTCCTTCTCAATCTCGCTTTGCTCGCTCTTCTTCTCAGTCTCTCTCTAGCTCGCTCTCTTTCACAGTCTCGCTCTTGCTCGCACTCCGTCTCAGTCTTGCTCTTGCTCGCTCTCCTTCTCAGTCTCACTCTCCTCCTCAGTCTCGCGCTTGCTCGCTCTCTTTCTCATTCTCGCTCTTGCTCGCTCTCCTTCTCAGTCTCGCTCTCCTTCTCAGTCTCGCTCTTACTCGCTCTCTGTCTCAGTTTCGCTCCTGCTTGCTCTCCTTCTGAGTCTCGCTCTTTCTCGCTCTCCTTCTCAGTCTCTCTCTTCCTCGCTCACCTTCTCAGTCTCGCTCTCCTTCTCAGTCTCACTCTCGCTCGGTCTCCTTCTCAGTCTCGCTCTCCTTCTCAGTCTCGCTCTTGCTCATTCTCCTTCTCAGTCTCGCTCTTGCTCGCTCTCCTTCTAAGTCTCGCTCTTGCTAGATCTCCTTCACAGTCTCACTCTTGGGTGCACTCCTTCTCAGTCTCGCTCTCCTTCTCAGTCTCGCTCTTGCTCGTTCGCCTTCTCAGTCTCGCTCCTGCTCGCTCTCCTTCTCAGTCTCGCTCTTGAGCGCTCTCCTTCTGTCTCGCTCTTGCTCGCACTCCTTATCAGTCTCGCTCTTGCTCGCTCTACTTCTCTGTCTCACTCCTGCTCGCTCTATTCCTCAGTCTCGCTCTTGGGCAATCTCCTTCTCAGTCTCGCTGCTGCCCGCTCTCCTTCTCAGTCTCGCTCTTGCTCGCTCTCCTTCTCAGTCTCGATCTTGCTCGCTCTCCTTCTCAGTATCGCTCCTGCTCGCTCTCCTTCTCAGTCTCGCTCTTGAGCGCTCTCCTTCTGTCTCGCTCTTGCTCGCACTCCTTATCAGTCTCGATCTTGCTCGCTCTCCTTCTCAGTCTCGCTCTTGCACGCTCACCTTCTCAGTCTTGCTCTCACTCGCTCTCCTCAGTCTCGTTATTGCATGCTCTCCTTCTCAGTCTCGCTGCTGCCCGCTCTCCTTCTCAGTCTCGCTCTTGCTCGCTGTCCTTCTCAGTCTCGATCTTGCTCGCTCTCCTTCTCAGTATCGCTCCTGCTTGCTCTCCTTCTCAGTCTCGCTCTTGAGCGCTCTCCTTCTGTCTCGCTCTTGCTCGCACTCCTTCTCAGTCTCGCTCTTGCACGCTCACCTTCTCAGTCTTGCTCTCACTCGCTCTCCTCAGTCTCGTTATTGCATGCTCTCCTTCTCAGTCTCGCTCTTGCTCGCTCTCTTTCTCAATCTCGCTCTCCTTCTCAGTCTCACTCTTGCTCGAACTCCTTCTCAGTCTCGATCTTGCTCGCTCTCCGTCTCAGTATCGCTTTGCTCGCTCTCCTTCTCAGTCTCGCTCCTGCTCACTCTCCTTCTCAGTCTCGCTCCTGCTGAATCTCATTCTCAGTCTCCCTCCTGCTCGCTCTCCTACTCAGTCTCGCTCTTGCTCACTCTCCTCAGTGTCGGTCTTGCTCGCTCTCCTCAGTCTCGTTATTGCACGCTCTCCTTCTCAGTCTCGTTCTTGCTCGCTCTCCTTCTCAGTCTCTCTCTTGCTCGCTCTCTTTCTCAGTCTCACTCTTGCTCGCACTCCTTCTCAGTCTTGCTCTTGCTCGCTCTCCTTCTCAGTCTCGCTCTCCTTCTCAGTCTCGCTCTTGCTCATTCTCCTTCTCAGTCTCACTCTTGCTCGCTCTCCTTCTTAGTCTCGCTGTTGGGCACTCTCCTTCTCAGTCTCGCTCTTGGCCGCTCTCCTTCTCAGTCTCGCTCCTGCTCATTCTCCTTCTCAGTCTTGCTCATGCTCATTCTCCTTCTCAGTCTCGCTCTTGGGCGCTCTCCTTCTCAGTATCGCTCTTGCTTGATCTCCCTCTCAGTCTCGCTCCTGCTTGCTCTCATTCTAAGTCTCGCTCCGGCTCGCTCTCCTTCACAGTCTCGCTCTTTGGCGCTCTCCATCTCAGTCCCGCTATTGCTCGCTCTCCTTCTCAGTCTCGCTGCTGCTCGATCTGCTTCTAAGTCTTGCTCTTGCTCGCTCTCCTTCTCAGTCTCGCCCTTAGGCACTCTGCTTCTCAGTCTCGCTCCTGCTCGCTCTCCTTCTCAGACTCGCTCCTTCTTGCTTTCCTTCTCAGTCTCACTCTTGCTCGCTCTCCTTCTGTCTCGTTATTGCTCGCTCACCTTCTCAGTCTCGCTCTTGCTCGCTCTACTTCTCAGTATCGATCCTGCTCGCTCTCCATCTCAGTCTCGCTCTTGCTCGCTCTCCTTCTCAGTCTCGCTCCTGCTCAGTCTCCTTCTCAGTCTCGCTCTTGCTCGCTCTTCTCAGTCTCGGTCTTGCTCGCTCTCCTTCTCAGTCTTGCTCCTGCTCGCTCTCCTTCTCAGTCTCGCTCCTAGGCGCTCTCCTTCTCAATCTCACTCCTGCTAGCTCTCCTTCTCATGCTCACCCTTGCTCGTTCTCCTTCACAGTCTCGCCCTTGCTCGCTTTCCTTCTCAATCTTGCTCTTGATCGCTCTCGTTCTCAGTCTCGCTCTTGGCCGCTCTCCTTCTCAGTCTCGTGCTTGGGCACTCTCCTTCTCAGTCGCGCTGCTGCCCACTCTTCTTCTCAGTCTCGCTCTTGCTTGCTCTCCTTCTGTCTCGCTCTTGCTCGCTCTCCTTCTCAGTATTGATCCTGCTCGCTCTCCTTCTCAGACTCGCTCTTGCACGCACACCTTCTCAGTCTCGCTCTCGCTCGCTCTCAGTCTCGTTAATGCACGCTCTCCTTCTCAGTCTCACTCTTGCTCGATCTCCTTCTCAGTCTCGATCTTGCTCGCTCTCCATCTCAGTATCGCTCTTGCTTGCTCTCCTTCTCAGTCTCCATATTGCTCGCTCTCCTTCTCAGTCTCGCTCCTGCTCACTCTCCTTCTCAGTCTTGCTCCTGCTCACTCTCATTCTCAGACTACCTCCTGCTCGCTCTCCTACTCAGTCTCACTCTTGCTCACTCTCCTTCTCAGTCTCGCTCTTGCTCACTCTCTTTCTCAGTCTCGCTCTTGCTCACTCTATTTCTCAGTCTCGCTCTTGCTCGCTCTCTTTCTCAGTCTCGCTCTTGCTCGCTCTCCTTCTCAGTCTCGCTCTCGCTCGCTCCCCTTCTCAGTCTCACTATCCTTCTCAGTCTTGCTCTTGCTCGCTCTCTTTCTCAGTCTCTCTCCTGCTCGCTCTCCTTCTCAGTCTTGCTCTTGAGCGCTCTCCTTCTCAGTCACCCTCTTGCTCGCTCTCCTTCTCAGTCTCGCTCTTGCTCGCTCTCCGTCTCAGTCTCACTCCTGCTCGCTCTCCTTCTCAGTCTCGCTCTTGCTCACTCTCCTTCTCAGTCTCGCTTTGCTCGCTCTTCTTCTCAGTCTCTCTCTAGCTCGCTCTCTTTCACAGTCTCGCTCTTGCTCGCACTCCGTCTCAGTCTTGCTCTTGCTCACTCTCCTTCTCAGTCTCACTCTCCTCCTCAGTCTCGCGCTTGCTCGCTCTCTTTCTCATTCTCGCTCTTGCTCGCTCTCCTTCTCAGTCTCGCTCTCCTTCTCAGTCTCGCTCTTACTCGCTCTCTGTCTCAGTTTCGCTCCTGCTTGCTCTCCTTCTGAGTCTCGCTCTTTCTCACTCTCCTTCTCAGTCTCTCTCTTCCTCGCTCTCCTTCTCAGTCTCGCTCTCCTTCTCAGTCTCACTCTCGCTCGGTCTCCTTCTCAGTCTCGCTCTCCTTCTCAGTCTCGCTCTTGCTCATTCTCCTTCTCAGTCTCGCTCTTGCTCGCTCTCCTTCTAAGTCTCGCTCTTGCTAGATCTCCTTCACAGTCTCACTCTTGGGTGCACTCCTTCTCAGTCTCGCTCTCCTTCTCAGTCTCGCTCTTGCTCGTTCGCCTTCTCAGTCTCGCTCCTGCTCGCTCTCCTTCTCAGTCTCGCTCTTGAGCGCTCTCCTTCTGTCTCGCTCTTGCTCGCACTCCTTATCAGTCTCGCTCTTGCTCGCTCTACTTCTCTGTCTCACTCCTGCTCGCTCTATTCCTCAGTCTCGCTCTTGGGCAATCTCCTTCTCAGTCTCGCTGCTGCCCGCTATCCTTCTCAGTCTCGCTCTTGCTCGCTCTCCTTCTCAGTCTCGATCTTGCTCGCTCTCCTTCTCAGTATCGCTCCTGCTCGCTCTCCTTCTCAGTCTCGCTCTTGAGCGCTCTCCTTCTGTCTCGCTCTTGCTCGCACTCCTTATCAGTCTCGCTCTTGCTCGCTCTCCTTCTCAGTCTCGCTCTTGCACGCTCACCTTCTCAGTCTTGCTCTCACTCGCTCTCCTCAGCCTCGTTATTGCATGATCTCCTTCTCAGTCTCGCTCTTGCTCGCTCTTTCTCAATCTCGCTCTCCTTCTCAGTCTCACTCTTGCTCGAACTCCTTCTCAGTCTCGATCTTGCCCGCTCTCCGTCTCAGTATCGCTCTTGCTCGCTCTCCTTCTCAGTCTCGCTCCTGCTCACTCTCCTTCTCAGTCTAGCTCCTGCTGAATCTCATTCTCAGTCTCCCTCCTGCTCGCTCTCCTACTCAGTCTCGCTCTTGCTCACTCTCCTTCTCAGTGTCGGTCTTGCTCGCTCTCCTCAGTCTCGTTATTGCACGCTCTCCTTCTCAGTCTCGTTCTTGCTCGCTCTCCTTCTCAGTCTCTCTCTTGCTCGCTCTCTTTCTCAGTCTCACTCTTGCTCGCACTCCTTCTCAGTCTCGCTCTTGCTCGCTCTTTCTCAGTCTCTCTCCTGCTCACTCTCCTTCTCAGTCTTGCTCTTGAGCGCTCTCCTTCTCAGTCATCCTCTTGCTCGCTCTCCTTCTCAGTCTCGCTCTTGCTCACTCTCCGTCTCAGTCTCACTCCTGCTCGCTCTCCTTCTCAGTCTCGCTCTTGCTCACTCTCCTTCTCAGTCTCGCTTTGCTCGCTCTTCTTCTCAGTCTCTCTCTAGCTCGCTCTCTTTCTCAGTCTCGCTCTTGCTCGCACTCCTTCTCAGTCTTGCTCTTGCTCGCTCTCCTTCTCAGTCTCGCTCTCCTCCTCAGTCTCGCTCTTGCTCGCTCTCTTTCTCATTCTCGCTCTTGCTCGCACTCCTTCTCAGTCTTGCTCTTGCTCGCTCTCCTTCTCAGTCTCGCTCTCCTTCTCAGTCTCGCTCCTGCTCACTCTCCTTCTCAGTCTCGCTCCTGCTGAATCTCATTCTCAGTCTCCCTCCTGCTCGCTCTCCTACTCAGTCTCGCTCTTGCTCACTCTCCTCAGTGTCGGTCTTGCTCGCTCTCCTCAGTCTCGTTATTGCACGCTCTCCTTCTCAGTCTCGTTCTTGCTCGCTCTCCTTCTCAGTCTCTCTCTTGCTCGCTCTCTTTCTCAGTCTCACTCTTGCTCGCACTCCTTCTCAGTCTTGCTCTTGCTCGCTCTCCTTCTCAGTCTCGCTCTCCTTCTCAGTCTCGCTCTTGCTCATTCTCCTTCTCAGTCTCACTCTTGCTCGCTCTCCTTCTTAGTCTCGCTGTTGGGCACTCTCCTTCTCAGTCTCGCTCTTGGCCGCTCTCCTTCTCAGTCTCGCTCCTGCTCATTCTCCTTCTCAGTCTTGCTCATGCTCATTCTCCTTCTCAGTCTCGCTCTTGGGCGCTCTCCTTCTCAGTATCGCTCTTGCTTGATCTCCCTCTCAGTCTCGCTCCTGCTTGCTCTCATTCTAAGTCTCGCTCCGGCTCGCTCTCCTTCACAGTCTCGCTCTTTGGCGCTCTCCATCTCAGTCCCGCTATTGCTCGCTCTCCTTCTCAGTCTCGCTGCTGCTCGATCTGCTTCTAAGTCTTGCTCTTGCTCGCTCTCCTTCTCAGTCTCGCCCTTAGGCACTCTGCTTCTCAGTCTCGCTCCTGCTCGCTCTCCTTCTCAGACTCGCTCCTTCTTGCTTTCCTTCTCAGTCTCACTCTTGCTCGCTCTCCTTCTGTCTCGTTATTGCTCGCTCACCTTCTCAGTCTCGCTCTTGCTCGCTCTACTTCTCAGTATCGATCCTGCTCGCTCTCCATCTCAGTCTCGCTCTTGCTCGCTCTCCTTCTCAGTCTCGCTCCTGCTCAGTCTCCTTCTCAGTCTCGCTCTTGCTCGCTCTTCTCAGTCTCGGTCTTGCTCGCTCTCCTTCTCAGTCTTGCTCCTGCTCGCTCTCCTTCTCAGTCTCGCTCCTAGGCGCTCTCCTTCTCAATCTCACTCCTGCTAGCTCTCCTTCTCATGCTCACCCTTGCTCGTTCTCCTTCACAGTCTCGCCCTTGCTCGCTTTCCTTCTCAATCTTGCTCTTGATCGCTCTCGTTCTCAGTCTCGCTCTTGGCCGCTCTCCTTCTCAGTCTCGTGCTTGGGCACTCTCCTTCTCAGTCGCGCTGCTGCCCACTCTTCTTCTCAGTCTCGCTCTTGCTTGCTCTCCTTCTGTCTCGCTCTTGCTCGCTCTCCTTCTCAGTATTGATCCTGCTCGCTCTCCTTCTCAGACTCGCTCTTGCACGCACACCTTCTCAGTCTCGCTCTCGCTCGCTCTCAGTCTCGTTAATGCACGCTCTCCTTCTCAGTCTCACTCTTGCTCGATCTCCTTCTCAGTCTCGATCTTGCTCGCTCTCCATCTCAGTATCGCTCTTGCTTGCTCTCCTTCTCAGTCTCCATATTGCTCGCTCTCCTTCTCAGTCTCGCTCCTGCTCACTCTCCTTCTCAGTCTTGCTCCTGCTCACTCTCATTCTCAGACTACCTCCTGCTCGCTCTCCTACTCAGTCTCACTCTTGCTCACTCTCCTTCTCAGTCTCGCTCTTGCTCACTCTCTTTCTCAGTCTCGCTCTTGCTCACTCTATTTCTCAGTCTCGCTCTTGCTCGCTCTCTTTCTCAGTCTCGCTCTTGCTCGCTCTCCTTCTCAGTCTCGCTCTCGCTCGCTCCCCTTCTCAGTCTCACTATCCTTCTCAGTCTTGCTCTTGCTCGCTCTCTTTCTCAGTCTCTCTCCTGCTCGCTCTCCTTCTCAGTCTTGCTCTTGAGCGCTCTCCTTCTCAGTCACCCTCTTGCTCGCTCTCCTTCTCAGTCTCGCTCTTGCTCGCTCTCCGTCTCAGTCTCACTCCTGCTCGCTCTCCTTCTCAGTCTCGCTCTTGCTCACTCTCCTTCTCAGTCTCGCTTTGCTCGCTCTTCTTCTCAGTCTCTCTCTAGCTCGCTCTCTTTCACAGTCTCGCTCTTGCTCGCACTCCGTCTCAGTCTTGCTCTTGCTCACTCTCCTTCTCAGTCTCACTCTCCTCCTCAGTCTCGCGCTTGCTCGCTCTCTTTCTCATTCTCGCTCTTGCTCGCTCTCCTTCTCAGTCTCGCTCTCCTTCTCAGTCTCGCTCTTACTCGCTCTCTGTCTCAGTTTCGCTCCTGCTTGCTCTCCTTCTGAGTCTCGCTCTTTCTCACTCTCCTTCTCAGTCTCTCTCTTCCTCGCTCTCCTTCTCAGTCTCGCTCTCCTTCTCAGTCTCACTCTCGCTCGGTCTCCTTCTCAGTCTCGCTCTCCTTCTCAGTCTCGCTCTTGCTCATTCTCCTTCTCAGTCTCGCTCTTGCTCGCTCTCCTTCTAAGTCTCGCTCTTGCTAGATCTCCTTCACAGTCTCACTCTTGGGTGCACTCCTTCTCAGTCTCGCTCTCCTTCTCAGTCTCGCTCTTGCTCGTTCGCCTTCTCAGTCTCGCTCCTGCTCGCTCTCCTTCTCAGTCTCGCTCTTGAGCGCTCTCCTTCTGTCTCGCTCTTGCTCGCACTCCTTATCAGTCTCGCTCTTGCTCGCTCTACTTCTCTGTCTCACTCCTGCTCGCTCTATTCCTCAGTCTCGCTCTTGGGCAATCTCCTTCTCAGTCTCGCTGCTGCCCGCTATCCTTCTCAGTCTCGCTCTTGCTCGCTCTCCTTCTCAGTCTCGATCTTGCTCGCTCTCCTTCTCAGTATCGCTCCTGCTCGCTCTCCTTCTCAGTCTCGCTCTTGAGCGCTCTCCTTCTGTCTCGCTCTTGCTCGCACTCCTTATCAGTCTCGCTCTTGCTCGCTCTCCTTCTCAGTCTCGCTCTTGCACGCTCACCTTCTCAGTCTTGCTCTCACTCGCTCTCCTCAGCCTCGTTATTGCATGATCTCCTTCTCAGTCTCGCTCTTGCTCGCTCTTTCTCAATCTCGCTCTCCTTCTCAGTCTCACTCTTGCTCGAACTCCTTCTCAGTCTCGATCTTGCCCGCTCTCCGTCTCAGTATCGCTCTTGCTCGCTCTCCTTCTCAGTCTCGCTCCTGCTCACTCTCCTTCTCAGTCTAGCTCCTGCTGAATCTCATTCTCAGTCTCCCTCCTGCTCGCTCTCCTACTCAGTCTCGCTCTTGCTCACTCTCCTTCTCAGTGTCGGTCTTGCTCGCTCTCCTCAGTCTCGTTATTGCACGCTCTCCTTCTCAGTCTCGTTCTTGCTCGCTCTCCTTCTCAGTCTCTCTCTTGCTCGCTCTCTTTCTCAGTCTCACTCTTGCTCGCACTCCTTCTCAGTCTTGCTCTTGCTCGCTCTCCATCTCAGTCTCGCTCTCCTTCTCAGTCTCGCTCTTGCTCATTCTCCTTCTCAGTCTCACTCTTGCTCGCTCTCCTTCTAAGTCTCGCTCTTGCTAGATCTCCTTCACAGTCTTACTCTTGGGTGCACTCCTTCTCAGTCTCGCTCTCCTTCTCAGTCTCGCTCTTGCTCGTTCGCCTTCTCAGTCTCGCTCCTGCTCGCTCTCCTTCTCAGTCTCGCTCTTGAGCGCTCTCCTTCTGTCTCGCTCTTGTTCGCACTCCTTATCAGTCTCGCTCTTGCTCGCTCTACTTCTCTGTCTCACTCCTGCTCGCTCTCCTTCTCAGTCTCGCTCTTGGGCACTCTCCTTCTCAGTCTCGCTGCTGCCCGCTCTCCTTCTCAGTCTCGCTCTCGCTCGCTCCCCTTCTCAGTCTCACTATCCTTCTCAGTCTTGCTCTTGCTCGCTCTCTTTCTCAGTCTCTCTCCTGCTCGCTCTCCTTCTCAGTCTTGCTCTTGAGCGCTCTCCTTCTCAGTCATCCTCTTGCTCGCTCTCCTTCTCAGTCTCGCTCTTGCTCGCTCTCCGTCTCAGTCTCACTCCTGCTCGCTCTCCTTCTCAGTCTCGCTCTTGCTCACTCTCCTTCTCAGTCTCGCTTTGCTCGCTCTTCTTCTCAGTCTCTCTCTAGCTCGCTCTCTTTCACAGTCTCGCTCTTGCTCGCACTCCGTCTCAGGCTTGCTCTTGCTCGCTCTCCTTCTCAGTCTCACTCTCCTCCTCAGTCTCGCGCTTGCTCGCTCTCTTTCTCATTCTCGCTCTTGCTCGCTCTCCTTCTCAGTCTCGCTCTCCTTCTCAGTCTCGCTCTTACTCGCTCTCTGTCTCAGTTTCGCTCCTGCTTGCTCTCCTTCTGAGTCTCGCTATTTCTCGCTCTCCTTCTCAGTCTCTCTCTTCCTCGCTCTCCTTCTCAGTCTCGCTCTCCTTCTCAGTCTCACTCTCGCTCGGTCTCCTTCTCAGTCTCGCTCTCCTTCTCAGTCTCGCTCTTGCTCATTCTCCTTCTCAGTCTCGCTCTTGCTCGCTCTCCTTCTAAGTCTCGCTCTTGCTAGATCTCCTTCACAGTCTCACTCTTGGGTGCACTCCTTCTCAGTCTCGCTCTCCTTCTCAGTCTCGCTCTTGCTCGTTCGCCTTCTCAGTCTCGCTCCTGCTCGCTCTCCTTCTCAGTCTCGCTCTTGAGCGCTCTCCTTCTGTCTCGCTCTTGCTCGCACTCCTTATCAGTCTCGCTCTTGCTCGCTCTACTTCTCTGTCTCACTCCTGCTCGCTCTATTCCTCAGTCTCGCTCTTGGGCAATCTCCTTCTCAGTCTCGCTGCTGCCCGCTCTCCTTCTCAGTCTCGCTCTTGCTCGCTCTCCTTCTCAGTCTCGATCTTGCTCGCTCTCCTTCTCAGTATCGCTCCTGCTCGCTCTCCTTCTCAGTCTCGCTCTTGAGCGCTCTCCTTCTGTCTCGCTCTTGCTCGCACTCCTTATCAGTCTCGATCTTGCTCGCTCTCCTTCTCAGTCTCGCTCTTGCACGCTCACCTTCTCAGTCTTGCTCTCACTCGCTCTCCTCAGTCTCGTTATTGCATGCTCTCCTTCTCAGTCTCACTCTTGCTCGCTCTCTTTCTCAATCTCGCTCTCCTTCTCAGTCTCACTCTTGCTCGAACTCCTTCTCAGTCTCGATCTTGCTCGCTCTCCGTCTCAGTATCGCTCTTGCTCGCTCTCCTTCTCAGTCTCGCTCCTGCTCACTCTCCTTCTCAGTCTAGCTCCTGCTGAATCTCATTCTCAGTCTCTCTCCTGCTCGCTCTCCTACTCAGTCTCGCTCTTGCTCACTCTCCTCAGTGTCGGTCTTGCTCGCTCTCCTTCTCAGTCTCTCTCTTGCTCGCTCTCTTTCTCAGTCTCACTCTTGCTCGCACTCCTTCTCAGTCTTGCTCTTGCTCGCTCTCCTTCTCAGTCTCGCTCTCCTTCTCAGTCTCGCTCTCACTCATTCTTCTCTGTCTCATTATTGCACGCTCTCCTTCTCAGTCTTGCTCTTGCATGCTCACCTTCTCAGTCTCGCTCTTGCTCGCTCTCTTTCTCAATCTCGCTCTCCTTCTCAGTCTCACTCTTGCTCGCTCTCCTTTTCAGTATCGCTCTTGATCGCTCTCCTTCTCAGTCTCGCTCCTGCTTGCTCTCCGTCTCAGTATCGCTCTTGCTCGCTCTCCTTCTCAGTCTCGATATTGCTCGCTCTCCTTCTCAGTTTCGCTCCTGCTCACTCTCCTTCTCAGTCTCGATCTTGCTCGCTCTCCGTCTCAGTATCGCTCTTGCTCGCTCTCCTTCTCAGTCTCGCTCCTGCTCACTCTCCTTCTCAGTCTAGCTCCTGCTGAATCTCATTCTCAGTCTCTCTCCTGCTCGCTCTCCTACTCAGTCTCGCTCTTGCTCACTCTCCTTCTCAGTGTCGGTCTTGCTCGCTCTCCTCAGTCTCGTTATTGCACGCTCTCCTTCTCAGTCTCGTTCTTGCTCGCTCTCCTTCTCAGTCTCTCTCTTGCTCGCTCTCTTTCTCAGTCTCACTCTTGCTCGCACTCCTTCTCAGTCTTGCTCTTGCTCGCTCTCCTTCTCAGTCTCGCTCTCCTTCTCAGTCTCGCTCTCACTCATTCTCCTCTGTCTCATTATTGCACGCTCTCCTTCTCAGTCTTGCTCTTGCATGCTCACCTTCTCAGTCTCGCTCTTGCTCGCTCTCTTTCTCAATCTCGCTCTCCTTCTCAGTCTCACTCTTGCTCGCTCTCCTTTTCAGTATCGCTCTTGATCGCTCTCCTTCTCAGTCTCGATCTTTCTCGCTCTCCGTCTCAGTATCGCTCTTGCTCGCTCTCCGTCTCAGTCTCACTCCTGCTCGCTCTCCTTCTCAGTCTCGCTCTTGCTCACTCTCCTTCTCAGTCTCGCTTTGCTCGCTCTTCTTCTCAGTCTCTCTCTAGCTCGCTCTCTTTCACAGTCTCGCTCTTGCTCGCACTCCGTCTCAGGCTTGCTCTTGCTCGCTCTCCTTCTCAGTCTCACTCTCCTCCTCAGTCTCGCGCTTGCTCGCTCTCTTTCTCCTTCTCGCTCTTGCTCGCTCTCCTTCTCAGTCTCGCTCTCCTTCTCAGTCTCGCTCTTACTCGCTCTCTGTCTCAGTTTCGCTCCTGCTTGCTCTCCTTCTGAGTCTCGCTATTTCTCGCTCTCCTTCTCAGTCTCTCTCTTCCTCGCTCTCCTTCTCAGTCTCGCTCTCCTTCTCAGTCTCACTCTCGCTCGGTCTCCTTCTCAGTCTCGCTCTCCTTCTCAGTCTCGCTCTTGCTCATTCTCCTTCTCAGTCTCGCTCTTGCTCGCTCTCCTTCTAAGTCTCGCTCTTGCTAGATCTCCTTCACAGTCTCACTCTTGGGTGCACTCCTTCTCAGTCTCGCTCTCCTTCTCAGTCTCGCTCTTGCTCGTTCGCCTTCTCAGTCTCGCTCCTGCTCGCTCTCCTTCTCAGTCTCGCTCTTGAGCGCTCTCCTTCTGTCTCGCTCTTGCTCGCACTCCTTATCAGTCTCGCTCTTGCTCGCTCTACTTCTCTGTCTCACTCCTGCTCGCTCTATTCCTCAGTCTCGCTCTTGGGCAATCTCCTTCTCAGTCTCGCTGCTGCCCGCTCTCCTTCTCAGTCTCGCTCTTGCTCGCTCTCCTTCTCAGTCTCGATCTTGCTCGCTCTCCTTCTCAGTATCGCTCCTGCTCGCTCTCCTTCTCAGTCTCGCTCTTGAGCGCTCTCCTTCTGTCTCGCTCTTGCTCGCACTCCTTATCAGTCTCGATCTTGCTCGCTCTCCTTCTCAGTCTCGCTCTTGCACGCTCACCTTCTCAGTCTTGCTCTCACTCGCTCTCCTCAGTCTCGTTATTGCATGCTCTCCTTCTCAGTCTCACTCTTGCTCGCTCTCTTTCTCAATCTCGCTCTCCTTCTCAGTCTCACTCTTGCTCGAACTCCTTCTCAGTCTCGATCTTGCTCGCTCTCCGTCTCAGTATCGCTCTTGCTCGCTCTCCTTCTCAGTCTCGCTCCTGCTCACTCTCCTTCTCAGTCTAGCTCCTGCTGAATCTCATTCTCAGTCTCTCTCCTGCTCGCTCTCCTACTCAGTCTCGCTCTTGCTCACTCTCCTCAGTGTCGGTCTTGCTCGCTCTCCTTCTCAGTCTCTCTCTTGCTCGCTCTCTTTCTCAGTCTCACTCTTGCTCGCACTCCTTCTCAGTCTTGCTCTTGCTCGCTCTCCTTCTCAGTCTCGCTCTCCTTCTCAGTCTCGCTCTCACTCATTCTTCTCTGTCTCATTATTGCACGCTCTCCTTCTCAGTCTTGCTCTTGCATGCTCACCTTCTCAGTCTCGCTCTTGCTCGCTCTCTTTCTCAATCTCGCTCTCCTTCTCAGTCTCACTCTTGCTCGCTCTCCTTTTCAGTATCGCTCTTGATCGCTCTCCTTCTCAGTCTCGCTCCTGCTTGCTCTCCGTCTCAGTATCGCTCTTGCTCGCTCTCCTTCTCAGTCTCGATATTGCTCGCTCTCCTTCTCAGTTTCGCTCCTGCTCACTCTCCTTCTCAGTCTCGATCTTGCTCGCTCTCCGTCTCAGTATCGCTCTTGCTCGCTCTCCTTCTCAGTCTCGCTCCTGCTCACTCTCCTTCTCAGTCTAGCTCCTGCTGAATCTCATTCTCAGTCTCTCTCCTGCTCGCTCTCCTACTCAGTCTCGCTCTTGCTCACTCTCCTTCTCAGTGTCGGTCTTGCTCGCTCTCCTCAGTCTCGTTATTGCACGCTCTCCTTCTCAGTCTCGTTCTTGCTCGCTCTCCTTCTCAGTCTCTCTCTTGCTCGCTCTCTTTCTCAGTCTCACTCTTGCTCGCACTCCTTCTCAGTCTTGCTCTTGCTCGCTCTCCTTCTCAGTCTCGCTCTCCTTCTCAGTCTCGCTCTCACTCATTCTCCTCTGTCTCATTATTGCACGCTCTCCTTCTCAGTCTTGCTCTTGCATGCTCACCTTCTCAGTCTCGCTCTTGCTCGCTCTCTTTCTCAATCTCGCTCTCCTTCTCAGTCTCACTCTTGCTCGCTCTCCTTTTCAGTATCGCTCTTGATCGCTCTCCTTCTCAGTCTCGATCTTTCTCGCTCTCCGTCTCAGTATCGCTCTTGCTCGCTCTCCTTCTCAGTCTCGATATTGCTCGCTCTCCTTCTCAGTTTCGCTCCTGCTCACTCTCCTTCTCAGTCTCGCTCCTGCTCACTCTCATTCTCAGTCTCCCTCCTGCTCGCTCTCCTACTCAGTCTCGCTCTTGCTCACTCTCCTTCTCAGTCTCTCTCTTGCTCGCTCTCCTTTTCAGTATCGCTCTTGATCGCTCTCCTTCTCAGTCTCGCCCCTGCTTGCTCTCTTTCGGAGTCTCGCTCTTGCTCGCTCTCCATTTCAGTCTCAATCTTGGGCGCTCTCCTTTTCAGTATCGCTCTCACTCATTCTGGTTCTCAGTCTCGCTCTCGCTCGCTCTCCTCAGTCTCGTTATTGCACGCTCTCCTCAGTCTCGCTCTTGCTCGCTCTCCTTCTCAGTCTCTCTCTTGCTCGCTCTCCTTTTCAGTATCGCTCTTGATCGCTCTCCTTCTCAGTCTCGCTCCTGCTTGCTCTCTTTCTGAGTCTCGCTCTTGCTCGCTCTCCATTTCAGTCTCAATCTTGGGCGCTCTCCTTCTCAGTATCGCTCTCACTCATTCTCCTTCTCAGTCTCATTATTGCATGCTCTCCTTCTCAGTCTCGCTCTTGCTCGCTCTCTTTCTCAGTCTCACTCTTGCTCGCACTCCTTCTCAGTCTCGCTCTTGCTCGCTCTACTTCTCAGTCTCGATCTTGCTCGCTCTCCTTTTCAGTATCGCTCTTGATCGCTCTCCTTCTCAGTCTCGCTCCTGCTTGCTCTCTTTCTGAGTCTCGCTCTTGCTCGCTCTCCATTTCAGTCTCAATCTTGGGTGCTCTCCTTCTCAATCTCGCTCTCACTCATTCTCCTTCTCAGTCTCATTATTGCACGCTCTCCTTCTCAGTCTCCATCTTTCTCGCTCTCCTTCTCAGTCTCGCTCTTGGCCGCTCTCCTTCTCAGTCTCGCTCCTGCTCATTCTCCTTCTCAGTCTTGCTCATGCTCATTCTCCTTCTCAGTCTCGCTCTTGGGCGCTCTCCTTCTCAGTTTCGCTCCTGCTCACTCTCCTTCTCAGTCTCGCTCCTGCTCACTCTCATTCTCAGTCTCCCTCCTGCTCGCTCTCCTACTCAGTCTCGCTCTTGCTCACTCTCCTTCTCAGTCTCTCTCTTGCTCGCTCTCCTTTTCAGTATCGCTCTTGATCGCTCTCCTTCTCAGTCTCGCCCCTGCTTGCTCTCTTTCGGAGTCTCGCTCTTGCTCGCTCTCCATTTCAGTCTCAATCTTGGGCGCTCTCCTTTTCAGTATCGCTCTCACTCATTCTGGTTCTCAGTCTCGCTCTCGCTCGCTCTCCTCAGTCTCGTTATTGCACGCTCTCCTCAGTCTCGCTCTTGCTCGCTCTCCTTCTCAGTCTCTCTCTTGCTCGCTCTCCTTTTCAGTATCGCTCTTGATCACTCTCCTTCTCAGTCTCGCTCCTGCTTGCTCTCTTTCTGAGTCTCGCTCTTGCTCGCTCTCCATTTCAGTCTCAATCTTGGGCGCTCTCCTTCTCAGTATCGCTCTCACTCATTCTCCTTCTCAGTCTCATTATTGCATGCTCTCCTTCTCAGTCTCGCTCTTGCTCGCTCTCTTTCTCAGTCTCACTCTTGCTCGCACTCCTTCTCAGTCTCGCTCTTGCTCGCTCTACTTCTCAGTCTCGATCTTGCTCGCTCTCCTTTTCAGTATCGCTCTTGATCGCTCTCCTTCTCAGTCTCGCTCCTGCTTGCTCTCTTTCTGAGTCTCGCTCTTGCTCGCTCTCCATTTCAGTCTCAATCTTGGGTGCTCTCCTTCTCAATCTCGCTCTCACTCATTCTCCTTCTCAGTCTCCATCTTTCTCGCTCTCCTTCTCAGTCTCGCTCTTGGCCGCTCTCCTTCTCAGTCTCGCTCCTGCTCATTCTCCTTCTCAGTCTTGCTCATGCTCATTCTCCTTCTCAGTCTCGCTCTTGGGCGCTCTCCTTCTCAGTCTCGCTCTTGTTTGCTCTCCCTCACAGTCTCGCTCCTGCTTGCTCTCATTCTAAGTCTCGCTCCGGCTCGCTCTCCTTCACACTCTCGCTCTTGTGCGCTCTCCATCTCAGTCCCGCTATTGCTCGCTCTCCTTCTCAGTCTCGCTGCTGCTCGATCTGCTTCTAAGTCTTGCTCTTGCTCGCTCTCCTTCTCAGTCTCGCCCTTAGGCACTCTGCTTCTCAGTCTCGCTCCTGCTCGCTCTCCTTCTCAGACTCGCTCCTTCTTGCTTTCCTTCTCAGTCTCACTCTTGCTCGCTCTCCTTCTGTCTCGTTATTTCTTGCTCACCTTCTCAGTCTCGCTCTTGCTCGCTCTACTTCTCAGTATCGCTCCTGCTCAGTCTCCTTCTCAGTCTCGCTCTTGCTCGCTCTCCTCAGTCTCGCTCCTGCTCGCTCTCCTTCTCAGTCTCACTCCTCTCGCTCTGCTTCTCAGTCTCGGTCTTGCTCGCTCTCCTTCTCAGTCTTGCTCCTGCTCGCTCTCCTTCTCAGTCTCGCTGCTAGGCGCTCTCCTTCTCAATCTCACTCCTGCTAGCTCTCCTTCTCATGCTCACCTTTCCTCGTTCTCCTTCACAGTCTCGCTCTTGCTCGCTTTCCTTCTCAATCTTGCTCTTGATCGCTCTCCTTCTCAGTCTCGCTCTTGCTCGCTCTCGTTCTCAGTCTCGCTCTTGGCCGCTCTCCTTCTCAGTCTCGTGCTTGGGCACTCTCCTTCTCAGTCTCGCTGCTGCCCACTCTCCTTCTCAGTCTCGCTCTTGCTTGCTCTCCTTCTGTCTCGCTCTTGCTCGCTCTCCTTCTCAGTATTGCTCCTGCTCGCTCTCCTTCTCAGTCTCGCTCTTGCACGCACACCTTCTCAGTCTCGCTCCTGCTCGCAATCCTTCTCAGTCTCGCTCTTGCTCACTCTACTTCTCTGTCTCACTCCTGCTCGCTCTCCTTCTCAGTCTCGCTCTTGGGCACTCTCCTTCTCAGTCTCGCTGCTGCCCGCTCTCCTTCTCAGTCTCGCTCTTGGGCACTCTCCTTCTCAGTCTCGATCTTGCTCGCTCTCCTTCTCAGTATCGCTCCTGCTCGCTCTCCTTCTCAGTCTCGCTCTTGCACGCTCACCTTCTCAGTCTCGCTCTCACTCGCTCTCCTCAGTATCGTTATTGCATGCTCTCCTTCTCAGTCTCGCTCTTGCTCGCTCTCTTTCTCAATCTTGCTCTCCTTCTCAGTCTCACTCTTGCTCGAACTCCTTCTCAGTCTCGATCTTGCTCGCTCTCCGTCTCAGTATCGCTCTTGCTCGCTCTCCTTCTCAGTCTCGCTCCTGCTGAATCTCATTCTCAGTCTCCCTCCTGCTCGGTCTGCTACTCAGTCTCGCTCTTGCTCACTCTCCTTCTCAGTCTCACTCCTCTCGCTCTGCTTCTCAGTCTCGGTCTTGCTTGCTCTCCTTCTCAGTCTTGCTCCTGCTCGCTCTCCTTCTCAGTCTCGCTCCTAGGCGCTCTCCTTCTCAATCTCACTCCTGCTAGCTCTCCTTCTCATGCTCACCCTTGCTCGTTCTCCTTCACAGTCTCGCTCTTGCTCGCTTTCCTTCTCAATCTTGCTCTTGATCGCTCTCCTTCTCAGTCTCGCTCTTGCTCGCTCTCGTTCTCAGTCTCGCTCTTGGCCGCTCTCCTTCTCAGTCTCGTGCTTGGGCACTCTCCTTCTCAGTCTCGCTGCTGCCCACTCTCCTTCTCAGTCTCGCTCTTGCTTGCTCTCCTTCTGTCTCGCTCTTGCTCGCTCTCCTTCTCAGTATTGCTCCTGCTCGCTCTCCTTCTCAGTCTCGCACTTGCACGCACACCTTCTCAGTCTCGCTCCTGCTCGCAATCCTTCTCAGTCTCGCTCTTGCTCACTCTACTTCTCTGTCTCACTCCTGCTCGCTCTCCTTCTCAGTCTCGCTCTTGGGCACTCTCCTTCTCAGTCTCGCTGCTGCCCGCTCTCCTTCTCAGTCTCGCTCTTGGGCACTCTCCTTCTCAGTCTCGATCTTGCTCGCTCTCCTTCTCAGTATCGCTCCTGCTCGCTCTCCTTCTCAGTCTCGCTCTTGCACGCTCACCTTCTCAGTCTCGCTCTCACTCGCTCTCCTCAGTATCGTTATTGCATGCTCTCCTTCTCAGTCTCGCTCTTGCTCGCTCTCTTTCTCAATCTCGCTCTCCTTCTCAGTCTCACTCTAGCTCGAACTCCTTCTCAGTCTCGATCTTGCTCGCTCTCCGTCTCAGTATCGCTCTTGCTCGCTCTCCTTCTCAGTCTCGCTCCTGCTGAATCTCATTCTCAGTCTCCCTCCTGCTCGGTCTGCTACTCAGTCTCACTCTTGCTCACTCTCCTTCTCAGTGTCGGTCTTGCTCGCTCTCCTCAGTCTCGTTATTGCACGCTCTCCTTCTCAGTCTCGTTCTTGCTCGCTCTCCTTCTCAGTCTCTCTCTTGCTCACTCCTTTTCTCAGTCTCACTCTTGCTCGCACTCCTTCTCAGTCTTGCTCTTGCTCGCTCTCCTTCTCAGTCTCGCTCTCCTTCTCAGTCTCGCTATTGCTCGCTCTACTTCTCAGTCTCGATCTTGCTCGATCTCCTTTACAGTATTGCTCTTGATCGCTCTCCTTTTCAGTCTCGCTCCTGCTTGCTCTCTTTCTGAGTCTCGCTCTTGCTCGATCTCCATTTCAGTCTCAATCTTGGGCGCTCTCCTTCTCAGTCTCGCTCTCACTCATTCTCCTTCTCAGTCTCATTATTGCACGCTCTCCTTCTCAGTCTCGCTCTTGCATGCTCACCTTCTCAGTCTCGCTCTTGCTCGCTCTCTTTCTCAATCTCGCTCTCCTTCTCAGTCTCGATCTTGCTCGCTCTCCTTCTCAGTATCGCTCCTGCTCGCTCTCCTTCTCAGTCTCACTCTTGAGCGCTCTCATTCTGTCTCGCTCTTGCTCGCACTCCTTATCAGTCTCACTCTTGCTCGCTCTACTTCTCTGTCTCACTCCTGCTCGCTCTCCTTCTCAGTCTCGCTCTTGGGCACTCTCCTTCTCAGTCTCACTGCTGCCCGCTCTCCTTCTCAGTCTCGCTCTTGCTCGCTCTCCTTCTCAGTCTCGATCTTGCTCGCTCTCCTTCTCAGTATCGCTCCTGCTCGCTCTCCTTCTCAGTCTCGCTCTTGCACGCTCACCTTCTCAGTCTTGCTCTCACTCGCTCTCCTCAGTCTCGTTATTGCATGCTCTCCTTCTCAGTCTCGCTCTTGCTCGCTCTCTTTCTCAATCTCGCTCTCCTTCTCAGTCTCACTCTTGCTCGAACTCCTTCTCAGTCTCAATCTTGCTCGCTCTCCGTCTCAGTATCGCTCTTGCTCGCTCTCCTTCTCAGTCTCGCTCCTGCTCACTCTGCTTCTCAGTCTCGCTCCTGCTGAATCTCATTCTCAGTCTCCCTCCTGCTCGCTCTCCTACTCAGTCTCGCTCTTGCTCACTCTCCTTCTCAGTGTCGGTCTTGCTCGCTCTCCTCAGTCTCGTTATTGCACGCTCTCCTTCTCAGTCTCGTTCTTGCTCGCTCTCCTTCTCAGTCTCTCTCTTGCTCGCTCTCTTTCTCAGTCTCACTCTTGCTCGCACTCCTTCTCAGTCTTGCTCTTGCTCGCTCTCCTTCTCAGTCTCGCTCTCCTTCTCAGTCTCGCTCTTGCTTGCTCTACTTCTCAGTCTCGATCTTGCTCGCTCTCCTTTACAGTATTGCTCTTGATTGCTCTCCTTCTCAGTCTCGCTCCTGCATGCTCTCTTTCTGAGTCTCGCTCTTGCTCGATCTCCATTTCAGTCTCAATCTTGGGCGCTCTCCTTCTCAGTCTCGCTCTCACTCATTCTCCTTCTCAGTCTCATTATTGCACGCTCTCCTTCACAGTCTTGATCTTGCATGCTCACCTTCTCAGTCTCGCTCTTGCTCGCTCTCTTTCTCAATCTCGCTCTCCTTCTCAGTCTCACTCTTGCTCCATCTCCTTCTCGGTCTCGATCTTTCTCGCTCTCCGTCTCAGTATCGCTCTTGCTCGCTCTCCTTCTCAGTCTCGATATTGCTCGCTCTCCTTCTCAGTTTCGCTCCTGCTCACTCTCCTTCTCAGTCTCGCTCCTGCTCACTCTCATTCTCAGTCTCCCTCCTGCTCGCTCTCCTACTCAGTCTCACTCTTGCTCACTCTCCTTCTCAGTCTCTCTCTTGCTCACTCTCCTTTTCAGTATCGCTCTTGATCGCTCTCCTTCTCAGTCTCGCTCCTGCTGGCTCTCTTTCTGAGTCTCGCTCTTGCTCGCTCTCCATTTCAGTCTCAATTTTGGGCGCTCTCCTTTTCAGTATCGCTCTCACTCATTCTCCTTCTCAGTCTCGCTCTCGCTCGCTCTCCTCAGTCTCGATATTGCACGCTCTCCTCAGTCTAGCTCTTGCTCACTCTCCTTCTCAGTCTCTCTCTTGCTCGCTCTCCTTTTCAGTATCGCTCTTGATCGCTCTCCTTCTCAGTCTCGCTCCTGCTGGCTCTCTTTCTGAGTCTCGCTCTTGCTCGCTCTCCATTTCAGTCTCAATCTTGGGCGCTCTCCTTTTCAGTATCGCTCTCACTCATTCTCCTTCTCAGTCTCGCTCTCGCTCGCTCTCCTCAGTCTCGTTATTGCACGCTCTCCTCAATCTAGCTCTTGCTCACTCTCCTTCTCAGTCTCGCTCTTGCTCGCACTCCTTCTCAGTCTCGCTCCTGCCCGCTCTCCTTCTCAGTCTCGCTCTTGGGCACTCTCCTTCTCAGTCTCGATCTTGCTCGCTCTCCTTCTCAGTATCGCTCCTGCTCGCTCTCCTTCTCAGTCTCGCTCTTGCACGCTCACCTTCTCAGTCTCGCTCTCACTCGCTCTCCTCAGTATCGTTATTGCATGCTCTCCTTCTCAGTCTCGCTCTTGCTCGCTCTCTTTCTCAATCTTGCTCTCCTTCTCAGTCTCACTCTTGCTCGAACTCCTTCTCAGTCACGATCTTGCTCGCTCTCCGTCTCAGTATCGCTCTTGCTCGCTCTCCTTCTCAGTCTCGCTCCTGCTGAATCTCATTCTCAGTCTCCCTCCTGCTCGGTCTGCTACTCAGTCTCGCTCTTGCTCACTCTCCTTCTCAGTCTCACTCCTCTCGCTCTGCTTCTCAGTCTCGGTCTTGCTTGCTCTCCTTCTCAGTCTTGCTCCTGCTCGCTCTCCTTCTCAGTCTCGCTCCTAGGCGCTCTCCTTCTCAATCTCACTCCTGCTAGCTCTCCTTCTCATGCTCACCCTTGCTCGTTCTCCTTCACAGTCTCGCTCTTGCTCGCTTTCCTTCTCAATCTTGCTCTTGATCGCTCTCCTTCTCAGTCTCGCTCTTGCTCGCTCTCGTTCTCAGTCTCGCTCTTGGCCGCTCTCCTTCTCAGTCTCGTGCTTGGGCACTCTCCTTCTCAGTCTCGCTGCTGCCCACTCTCCTTCTCAGTCTCGCTCTTGCTTGCTCTCCTTCTGTCTCGCTCTTGCTCGCTCTCCTTCTCAGTATTGCTCCTGCTCGCTCTCCTTCTCAGTCTCGCACTTGCACGCACACCTTCTCAGTCTCGCTCCTGCTCGCAATCCTTCTCAGTCTCGCTCTTGCTCACTCTACTTCTCTGTCTCACTCCTGCTCGCTCTCCTTCTCAGTCTCGCTCTTGGGCACTCTCCTTCTCAGTCTCGCTGCTGCCCGCTCTCCTTCTCAGTCTCGCTCTTGGGCACTCTCCTTCTCAGTCTCGATCTTGCTCGCTCTCCTTCTCAGTATCGCTCCTGCTCGCTCTCCTTCTCAGTCTCGCTCTTGCACGCTCACCTTCTCAGTCTCGCTCTCACTCGCTCTCCTCAGTATCGTTATTGCATGCTCTCCTTCTCAGTCTCGCTCTTGCTCGCTCTCTTTCTCAATCTCGCTCTCCTTCTCAGTCTCACTCTAGCTCGAACTCCTTCTCAGTCTCGATCTTGCTCGCTCTCCGTCTCAGTATCGCTCTTGCTCGCTCTCCTTCTCAGTCTCGCTCCTGCTGAATCTCATTCTCAGTCTCCCTCCTGCTCGGTCTGCTACTCAGTCTCACTCTTGCTCACTCTACTTCTCAGTGTCGGTCTTGCTCGCTCTCCTCAGTCTCGTTATTGCACGCTCTCCTTCTCAGTCTCGTTCTTGCTCGCTCTCCTTCTCAGTCTCTCTCTTGCTCACTCCTTTTCTCAGTCTCACTCTTGCTCGCACTCCTTCTCAGTCTTGCTCTTGCTCGCTCTCCTTCTCAGTCTCGCTCTCCTTCTCAGTCTCGCTATTGCTCGCTCTACTTCTCAGTCTCGATCTTGCTCGATCTCCTTTACAGTATTGCTCTTGATCGCTCTCCTTTTCAGTCTCGCTCCTGCTTGCTCTCTTTCTGAGTCTCGCTCTTGCTCGATCTCCATTTCAGTCTCAATCTTGGGCGCTCTCCTTCTCAGTCTCGCTCTCACTCATTCTCCTTCTCAGTCTCATTATTGCACGCTCTCCTTCTCAGTCTCGCTCTTGCATGCTCACCTTCTCAGTCTCGCTCTTGCTCGCTCTCTTTCTCAATCTCGCTCTCCTTCTCAGTCTCGATCTTGCTCGCTCTCCTTCTCAGTATCGCTCCTGCTCGCTCTCCTTCTCAGTCTCACTCTTGAGCGCTCTCATTCTGTCTCGCTCTTGCTCGCACTCCTTATCAGTCTCACTCTTGCTCGCTCTACTTCTCTGTCTCACTCCTGCTCGCTCTCCTTCTCAGTCTCGCTCTTGGGCACTCTCCTTCTCAGTCTCACTGCTGCCCGCTCTCCTTCTCAGTCTCGCTCTTGCTCGCTCTCCTTCTCAGTCTCGATCTTGCTCGCTCTCCTTCTCAGTATCGCTCCTGCTCGCTCTCCTTCTCAGTCTCGCTCTTGCACGCTCACCTTCTCAGTCTTGCTCTCACTCGCTCTCCTCAGTCTCGTTATTGCATGCTCTCCTTCTCAGTCTCGCTCTTGCTCGCTCTCTTTCTCAATCTCGCTCTCCTTCTCAGTCTCACTCTTGCTCGAACTCCTTCTCAGTCTCAATCTTGCTCGCTCTCCGTCTCAGTATCGCTCTTGCTCGCTCTCCTTCTCAGTCTCGCTCCTGCTCACTCTGCTTCTCAGTCTCGCTCCTGCTGAATCTCATTCTCAGTCTCCCTCCTGCTCGCTCTCCTACTCAGTCTCGCTCTTGCTCACTCTCCTTCTCAGTGTCGGTCTTGCTCGCTCTCCTCAGTCTCGTTATTGCACGCTCTCCTTCTCAGTCTCGTTCTTGCTCGCTCTCCTTCTCAGTCTCTCTCTTGCTCGCTCTCTTTCTCAGTCTCACTCTTGCTCGCACTCCTTCTCAGTCTTGCTCTTGCTCGCTCTCCTTCTCAGTCTCGCTCTCCTTCTCAGTCTCGCTCTTGCTTGCTCTACTTCTCAGTCTCGATCTTGCTCGCTCTCCTTTACAGTATTGCTCTTGATTGCTCTCCTTCTCAGTCTCGCTCCTGCATGCTCTCTTTCTGAGTCTCGCTCTTGCTCGATCTCCATTTCAGTCTCAATCTTGGGCGCTCTCCTTCTCAGTCTCGCTCTCACTCATTCTCCTTCTCAGTCTCATTATTGCACGCTCTCCTTCACAGTCTTGATCTTGCATGCTCACCTTCTCAGTCTCGCTCTTGCTCGCTCTCTTTCTCAATCTCGCTCTCCTTCTCAGTCTCACTCTTGCTCCATCTCCTTCTCGGTCTCGATCTTTCTCGCTCTCCGTCTCAGTATCGCTCTTGCTCGCTCTCCTTCTCAGTCTCGATATTGCTCGCTCTCCTTCTCAGTTTCGCTCCTGCTCACTCTCCTTCTCAGTCTCGCTCCTGCTCACTCTCATTCTCAGTCTCCCTCCTGCTCGCTCTCCTACTCAGTCTCACTCTTGCTCACTCTCCTTCTCAGTCTCTCTCTTGCTCACTCTCCTTTTCAGTATCGCTCTTGATCGCTCTCCTTCTCAGTCTCGCTCCTGCTGGCTCTCTTTCTGAGTCTCGCTCTTGCTCGCTCTCCATTTCAGTCTCAATTTTGGGCGCTCTCCTTTTCAGTATCGCTCTCACTCATTCTCCTTCTCAGTCTCGCTCTCGCTCGCTCTCCTCAGTCTCGATATTGCACGCTCTCCTCAGTCTAGCTCTTGCTCACTCTCCTTCTCAGTCTCTCTCTTGCTCGCTCTCCTTTTCAGTATCGCTCTTGATCGCTCTCCTTCTCAGTCTCGCTCCTGCTGGCTCTCTTTCTGAGTCTCGCTCTTGCTCGCTCTCCATTTCAGTCTCAATCTTGGGCGCTCTCCTTTTCAGTATCGCTCTCACTCATTCTCCTTCTCAGTCTCGCTCTCGCTCGCTCTCCTCAGTCTCGTTATTGCACGCTCTCCTCAATCTAGCTCTTGCTCACTCTCCTTCTCAGTCTCGCTCTTGCTCGCACTCCTTCTCAGTCTCGCTCCTGCTCGCTCTCCGTCTCAGTCTCGCTCCTGCTCACTCTCTCAGTCACGCTCTTGAGCGCTCTCCTTCTGTCTCGCTCTTGCGCGCACTCCTTCTCAGTCTCGCACTTGCTCGCTCTACTTCTCTGTCTCACTCCTGCTCGCTCTCATTCTCTGTCTCGCTCTTGGGCATTCTCCTTCTCAGTCTCGCTGCTGCCCGCTCTCCTTCTCAGTCTCGCTCTTGCTTGGTCTCCTTCTGTCTCGCTCTTGCTCGCTCTCCTTCTCAGTATTGCTCCTGCTCGCTCTCCTCAGTCTCGCTCTTGCACGCACACCTTCTCAGTCTCGCTCTCGCTCGCTCTCAGTCTCGTTAATGCACGCTCTCCTTCTCAGTCTCTCTCTTGCTCGCTCTCCTTTTCAGTATCGCTCTTGATCGCTCTCCTTCTCAGTCTCGCTCCTGCTTGCTCTCTTTCTGAGTCTCGCTCTTGCTCGCTCTCCATTTCAGTCTCAATCTTGGGCGCTCTCCTTCTCAGTATCGCTCTCACTCATTCTCCTTCTCAGTCTCATTATTGCATGCTCTCCTTCTCAGTCTCGCTCTTGCTCGCGCTCCTTCTCAGTCTCGCTCTTGCTCGCACTCCTTCTCAGTCTTGCTCTTGCTCGCTCTCCTTCTCAGTCTCGCTCTTGCTCGCTCTCCTTCTCAGTCTCGATCCTGCTCGCTCTCCTTTTCAGTATCGCTCTTTCTCGCTCTCCTTCTCAGTCTCTCTCTTGCTCGCTCTCTTTCTGTCTTGCTCTTGCTCGGTCTCCTTCTCAGTCTCGATCTTGCTCGCATTCCTTCTCAGTCTCGCTCTCCTTCTCAGTCTCGCTCGAGCTCGTTCGCCTTCTCAGTCTCGCTCCTGCTCGCTCTCCTTCTCAGTCACGCTCTTGCTCGCTCTCCTTCTCAGTCTCGCTCTTCCTCACTCTCCTTCTCAGTCTCGCTCCTGCTCACTCTCATTCTCAGTCTCCCTCCTGCTCGCTCTCCTACTCAGTCTCACTCTTGCTCACTCTCCTTCTCAGTCTCTCTCTTGCTCACTCTCCTTTTCAGTATCGCTCTTGATCGCTCTCCTTCTCAGTCTCGCTCCTGCTGGCTCTCTTTCTGAGTCTCGCTCTTGCTCGCTCTCCATTTCAGTCTCAATTTTGGGCGCTCTCCTTTTCAGTATCGCTCTCACTCATTCTCCTTCTCAGTCTCGCTCTCGCTCGCTCTCCTCAGTCTCGATATTGCACGCTCTCCTCAGTCTAGCTCTTGCTCACTCTCCTTCTCAGTCTCTCTCTTGCTCGCTCTCCTTTTCAGTATCGCTCTTGATCGCTCTCCTTCTCAGTCTCGCTCCTGCTGGCTCTCTTTCTGAGTCTCGCTCTTGCTCGCTCTCCATTTCAGTCTCAATCTTGGGCGCTCTCCTTTTCAGTATCGCTCTCACTCATTCTCCTTCTCAGTCTCGCTCTCGCTCGCTCTCCTCAGTCTCGTTATTGCACGCTCTCCTCAATCTAGCTCTTGCTCACTCTCCTTCTCAGTCTCGCTCTTGCTCGCACTCCTTCTCAGTCTCGCTCCTGCTCGCTCTCCGTCTCAGTCTCGCTCCTGCTCACTCTCTCAGTCACGCTCTTGAGCGCTCTCCTTCTGTCTCGCTCTTGCGCGCACTCCTTCTCAGTCTCGCACTTGCTCGCTCTACTTCTCTGTCTCACTCCTGCTCGCTCTCATTCTCTGTCTCGCTCTTGGGCATTCTCCTTCTCAGTCTCGCTGCTGCCCGCTCTCCTTCTCAGTCTCGCTCTTGCTTGGTCTCCTTCTGTCTCGCTCTTGCTCGCTCTCCTTCTCAGTATTGCTCCTGCTCGCTCTCCTCAGTCTCGCTCTTGCACGCACACCTTCTCAGTCTCGCTCTCGCTCGCTCTCAGTCTCGTTAATGCACGCTCTCCTTCTCAGTCTCTCTCTTGCTCGCTCTCCTTTTCAGTATCGCTCTTGATCGCTCTCCTTCTCAGTCTCGCTCCTGCTTGCTCTCTTTCTGAGTCTCGCTCTTGCTCGCTCTCCATTTCAGTCTCAATCTTGGGCGCTCTCCTTCTCAGTATCGCTCTCACTCATTCTCCTTCTCAGTCTCATTATTGCATGCTCTCCTTCTCAGTCTCGCTCTTGCTCGCGCTCCTTCTCAGTCTCGCTCTTGCTCGCACTCCTTCTCAGTCTTGCTCTTGCTCGCTCTCCTTCTCAGTCTCGCTCTTGCTCGCTCTCCTTCTCAGTCTCGATCCTGCTCGCTCTCCTTTTCAGTATCGCTCTTTCTCGCTCTCCTTCTCAGTCTCTCTCTTGCTCGCTCTCTTTCTGTCTTGCTCTTGCTCGGTCTCCTTCTCAGTCTCGATCTTGCTCGCATTCCTTCTCAGTCTCGCTCTCCTTCTCAGTCTCGCTCGAGCTCGTTCGCCTTCTCAGTCTCGCTCCTGCTCGCTCTCCTTCTCAGTCACGCTCTTGCTCGCTCTCCTTCTCAGTCTCGCTCTTCCTCACTCTCCTTCTCAGTCTTGCTCTTGCTCGCTCTCCTCAGTCTCGCTCTCCTTCTCAGTCTCGCTCTTGCTCGCTCTCTGTCTCAGTTTCGCTCCTGCTTGCTCTCCTTCTGAGTCTCGCTCTTTCTCGCTCTCCTTCTCAGTCTCTCCCTTGCTCGCTCTCCTTCTAAGTCTCGCTCTTGCTAGATCTCCTTCACAGTCTCACTCCTAGGTGCACTCCTTCTCAGTCTCGCGTTTGCTCATTCGCCTTCTCAGTCTCGCTCCTGCTTGCTCTCCTTCTCAGTCACGCTCTTGAGCGCTCTCCTTCTGTCTCGCTCTTGCTCGCACTCCTTCTCAGTCTCGCTCCTGCTCGCTCTCCTTCTCAGTCACGCTCTTGCTTGCTCTCCTTCTGTCTCGCTCTTGCTCGCTCTCCTTCTCAGTATTGCTCCTGCTCGCTCTCCTTCTCAGTCTCGCTCTTGCACGCACACCTTCTCAGTCTCGCTCTCGCTCGCTCTCAGTCTCGTTAATGCACGCTCTCCTTCTCAGTCTCACTCTTCCTCGATCGCCTTCTCAGTCTCGATCTTGCTCGCTCTCCATCTCAGTATCGCTCTTGCTTGCTCTCCTTCTCAGTCTCCATATTGCTCGCTCTCCTTCTCAGTCTCGCTCCTGCTCACTCTCCTTCTCAGTCTTGCTCCTGCTCACTCTCATTCTCAGATTACCTCTTGCTCGCTCTCCTACTCAGTCTCACTCTTGGTCACTCTCCTTCTCAGTCTCGCTCTTGCTCGCTCTCTTTCTCAGTCTCGCTCTTGCTCGCTCTCTTTCTCAGTCTCGCTCTTGCTCGCTCTCTTTCTCAGTCTCACTCTTGCTCACTCTCCTTCTCAGTCTCGCTCTTGCTCGCTCTCTTTCTCAGTCTCGCTCTTGCTCACTCTATTTCTCAGTCTCGCTCCTGCTTGCTCTCCTTCTCAGTCACGCTCTTGAGCGCTCTCCTGTCTCGCTCTTGCTCGCACTCCTTCTCAGTCTCGCTCCTGCTCGCTCTCCGTCTCAGTCTCGCTCCTGCTCACTCTCTCAGTCACGCTCTTGAGCGCTCTCCTTCTGTCTCGCTCTTGCGCGCACTCCTTCTCAGTCTCGCTCTTGATCGTTCTCCTTCTCAGTCTCGCACTTGCTCTCACTCCTTCTCAGTCTTGCTCTTGCTCGCTCTCCTTCTCAGTCTCGCTCTCCTTCTCAGTCTCGCTCTTGCTCGCTCTACTTCTCTGTCTCACTCCTGCTCGCTCTCCTTCTCTGTCTCGCTCTTGGGCATTCTCCTTCTCAGTCTCGCTGCTGCCCGCTCTCCTTCTCAGTCTCGCTCTTGCTTGGTCTCCTTCTGTCTCGCTCTTGCTCGCTCTCCTTCTCAGTATTGCTCCTGCTCCCTCTCCTTCTCAGTCTCGCTCTTGCACGCACACCTTCTCAGTCTCACTCTCGCTCGCTCTCAGTCTCGTTAAAGCACGCTCTCCTTCTCAGTCTCTCTTGCTCGCTCTCCTTTTCAGTATCGCTCTTGATCGCTCTCCTTCTCAGTCTCGCTCCTGCTTGCTCTCTTTCTGAGTCTCGCTCTTGCTCGCTCTCCATTTCAGTCTCAATCTTGGGCACTCTCCTTCTCAGTATCGCTCTCACTCATTCTCCTTCTCAGTCTCATTATTGCATGCTCTCCTTCTCAGTCTCGCTCTTGCTCGCACTCCTTCTCAGTCTCGCTCTTGATCGCTCTCCTTCTCAGTCTCGTTCCTGCTTGCTCTCTTTCTGAGTCTCGCTCTTGCTCGCTCTCCATTTCAGTCTCAATCTTGGGTGCTCTCCTTCTCAATCTCGCTCTCACTCATTCTCCTTCTCAGTCTCATTTTTGCACGCTCTCCTTCTCAGTCTCCATCTTTCTCGCTCTCCTTCTCAGTCTCGCTCTTGCTCGCTCTCCTTCTCAGTCTCGCTCTTGCTCTCACTCCTTCTCAGTCTTGCTCTTGCTCGCTCTCCTTCTCAGTCTCGCTCTCCTTCTGTCTCGCTCTTGCTCGCTCTCCTTCTCAGTCTCGATCCTGCTCGCTCTCCTTTTCAGTATCGCTCTTTCTCGCTCTCCTTCTCAGTCTCTCTCTTGCTCGCTCTCTTTCTGTCTTGCTCTTGCTCGGTCTCCTTCTCAGTCTCGCTCTTGCTCGCATTCCTTCTCAGTCTCGCTCTCCTTCTCAGTCTCGCTCTTGCTCGTTCGCCTTCTCAGTCTCGCTCCTGCTCGCTCTCCTTCTCAGTCACGCTCTTGCTCGCTCTCCTTCTCAGTCTCGCTCTTCCTCACTCTCCTTCTCAGTCTTGCTCTTGCTCGCTCTCCTTCTCAGTCTCGCTCTTGCTCGCTCTCTGTCTCAGGTTCGCTCCTGCTTGCTCTCCTTCTGAGTCTCGCTCTTTCTCGCTCTCCTTCTCAGTCTCTCCCTTGCTTGCTCTCCTTCTAAGTCTCGCTCTTGC
Organism: Carcharodon carcharias; assembly: GCF_017639515.1. Lineage (NCBI taxonomy): Eukaryota > Metazoa > Chordata > Chondrichthyes > Lamniformes > Lamnidae > Carcharodon > Carcharodon carcharias. The sequence goes on along the minus strand of NC_054507.1, from coordinate 19,666,055 downwards.
TAGATCTCCTTCACAGTCTCACTCCTGGGTGCACTCCTTCTCAGTCTCGCTTTTGCTCATTCGCCTTCTCAGTCTCGCTCCTGCTTGCTCTCCTTCTCAGTCACGCTCTTGAGCGCTCTCCTTCTGTCTCGCTCTTGCTCGCACTCCTTCTCAGTCTCGCTCCTGCTCGCTCTCCGTCTCAGTCTCGCTCCTGCTCACTCTCTCAGTCACGCTCTTGAGCGCTCTCCTTCTGTCTCGCTCTTGCGCGCACTCCTTCTCAGTCTCGCTCTTGCTCGCTCTACTTCTCTGTCTCACTCCTGCTCGCTCTCCTTCTCTGTCTCGCTCTTGGGCACTCTCCTTTTCAGTCTCGCTGCTGCCCGCTCTCCTTCGCAGTCTCGCTCTTGCTTGGTCTCCTTCTGTCTCGCTCTTGCTCGCTCTCCTTCTCAGTATTGCTCCTGCTCCCTCTCCTTCTCAGTCTCGCTCTTGCACGCACACGTTCTCAGTCTCGCTCTCGCTCGCTCTCAGTCTCGTTAATACACGCTTTCCTTCTCAGTCTCTCTCTTGCTCGCTCTCCTTTTCAGTATCGCTCTTGATCGCTCTCCTTCTCAGTCTCGCTCCTGCTTGCTCTCTTTCTGAGTCTCGCTCTTGCTCGCTCTGCATTTCAGTCTCAATCTTGGGCGCTCTCCTTCTCAGTATCGCTCTCACTCATTCTCCTTCTCAGTCTCATTATTGCATGCTCTCCTTCTCAGTCTCGCTCTTGCTCGCGCTCCTTCTCAGTCTCGCTCTTGCTCGCACTCCTTCTCAGTCTTGCTCTTGCTCGCTCTCCTTCTCAGTCTCGCTCTTGCTCGCTCTCCTTCTCAGTCTCGATCCTGCTCGCTCTCCTTTTCAGTATCGCTCTTTCTCGCTCTCCTTCTCGGTCTCTCTCTTGCTCGCTCTCTTTCTGTCTTGCTCTTGCTCGCTCTCCTTCTCAGTCTCGCTCTTGCTCGCATTCCTTCTCAGTCTCGCTCTCCTTCTCAGTCTCGCTCTTGCTCCTTCGCCTTCTCAGTCTCGCTCCTGCTCGCTCTCCTTCTCAGTCACGCTCTTGCTCGCTCTCCTTCTCAGTCTCGCTCTTCCTCACTCTCCTTCTCAGTCTTGCTCTTGCTCGCTCTCCTTCTCAGTCTCGCTCTCCTTCTCAGTCTCGCTCTTGCTCGCTCTCTGTCTCAGTTTCGCTCCTGCTTGCTCTCCTTCTGAGTCTCGCTCTTTCTCGCTCTCCTTCTCAGTCTCTCCTTTGCTCGCTCTCCTTCTAAGTCTCGCTCTTGCTAGATCTCCTTCACAGTCTCACTACTGGGTGCACTCCTTCTCAGTCTCGCTTTTGCTCATTCGCCTTCTCAGTCTCGCTCCTGCTCGCTCTCCTTCTCAGTCTCGCTCTTGAGCGCTCTCCTTCTGTCTCGCTCTTGCTCGAACTCCTTATCAGTCTCGCTCTTGCTCACTCTACTTCTCTGTCTCACTCCTGCTCGCTCTCCTTCTCAGTCTCGCTCTTGGGCACTCTCCTTCTCAGTCTCGCTGCTGCCCGCTCTCCTTCTCAGTCTCGCTCTTGCTCGCTCTCCTTCTCAGTCTGGATCTTGCTCGCTCTCCTTCTCAGTATCGCTCCTGCTCGCTCTCCTTCTCAGTCTCGCTCTTGCACGCTCACCTTCTCAGTCTCGCTCTCACTCGCTCTCCTCAGTATCGTTATTGCATGCTCTCCTTCTCAGTCTCGCTCATGCTCGCTCTCTTTCTCAATCTCGCTCTCCTTCTCAGTCTCACTCTTGCTCGAACTCCTTCTCAGTCTCGATCTTGCTCGCTCTCCGTCTCAGTATCGCTCTTGCTCGCTCTCCTTCTCAGTCTCGCTCCTGCTGAATCTCATTCTCAGTCTCCCTCCTGCTCGGTCTGCTACTCAGTCTCGCTCTTGCTCACTCTCCTTCTCAGTCTCGTTCTTGCTCGCTCTCCTTCTCAGTCTCTCTCTTGCTCACTCCCTTTCTCAGTCTCACTCTTGCTCGCACTCCTTCTCAGTCTTGCTCTTGCTCGCTCTCCTTCTCAGTCTCGCTCTACTTCTCAGTCTCGCTATTGCTCGCTCTACTTCTCAGTCTCGATCTTGCTCGCTCTCCTTTACAGTATTGCTCTTGATCGCTCTCCTTCTCAGTCTCGCTCCTGCTGGCTCTCTTTCTGAGTCTTGCTCTTGCTCGATCTCCATTTCAGTATCAATCTTGGGCGTTCTCCTTCTCAGTCTCGCTCTCACTCATTCTCCTTCTCAGTCTCATTACTGCACGCTCTCCTTCTCAGTCTCGCTCTTGCATGCTCACCTTCTCAGTCTCGCTCTTGCTTGCTCTCTTTCTCAATCTCGCTCTCCTTCTCAGTCTCGATCTTGCTCGCTCTCCTTCTCAGTATCGCTCCTGCTCGCTCTCCTTCTCAGTCTCGCTCTTGAGCGCTCTCATTCTGTCTCGCTCTTGCTCGCACTCCTTATCAGTCTCGCTCTTGCTCGCTCTACTTCTCTGTCTCTCTCCTGCTCGCTCTCCTTCTCAGTCTCGCTCTTGGGCACTCTCCTTCTCAGTCTCACTGCTGCCCGCTCTCCTTCTCAGTCTCGCTCTTGCTCGCTCTCCTTCTCAGTCTTGATCTTGCTCGCTCTCCTTCTCAGTATCACTCCTGCTCGCTCTCCTTCTCAGTCTCGCTCTTGCACGCTCACCTTCTCAGTCTTGCTCTCACTCGCTCTCCTCAGTCTCGTTATTGCATGCTCTCCTTCTCAGTCTCGCTCTTGCTCGCTCTCTTTCTCAATCTCGCTCTCCTTCTCAGTCTCACTCTTGCTCGAACTCCTTCTCAGTCTCGATTTTGCTCGCTCTCCGTCTCAGTATCGCTCTTGCTCGCTCTCCTTCTCAGTCTCGCTCCTGCTCACTCTCCTTCTCAGTCTCCCTCCTGCTCGCTCTCCTACACAGTCTCGCTCTTGCTCACTCTCCTTCTCAGTGTCGGTCTTGCTCGCTCTCCTCAGTCTCGTTATTGCACGCTCTCCTTCTCAGTCTCGTTCTTGCTCGCTCTCCTTCTCAGTCTCTCTCTTGCTCGCTCTCTTTCTCAGTCTCACTCTTGCTCGCACTCCTTCTCAGTCTTGCTCTTGCTCGCTCTCCTTCTCAGTCTCGCTCTCCTTCTCAGTCTCGCTCTTGCTTGCTCTACTTCTCAGTCTCGATCTTGCTCGCTCTCCTTTACAGTATTGCTCTTGATCGCTCTCCTTCTCAGTCTCGCTCCTGCATGCTCTCTTTCTGAGTCTCGCTCTTGCTCGCTCTGCATTTCACTCTCAATCTTGGGCGCTCTCCTTCTCAGTATCGCTCTCACTCATTCTCCTTCTCATTCTCATTATTGCATGCTCTCCTTCTCAGTCTCGCTCTTGCTCGCTCTCCTTCTCAGTCTCGCTCTTGCTCGCACTCCTTCTCAGTCTTGCTCTTGCTCGCTCTCCTTCTCAGTCTCGCTCTTGCTCGCTCTCCTTCTCAGTCTCGATCCTGCTCGCTCTCCTTTTCAGTATCGCTCTTTCTCGCTCTCCTTCTCGGTGTCTCTCTTGCTCGTTCTCTTTCTGTCTTGCTCTTGCTCGGTCTCCTTCTCAGTCTCGCTCTTGCTCGCATTCCTTCTCAGTCTCGCTCTCCTTCTCAGTCTCGCTCTTGCTCGTTCGCCTTCTCAGCCTCGCTCCTGCTCGCTCTCCTTCTCAGTCACACTCTTGCTCGCTCTCCTTCTCAGTCTCGCTCTTCCTCACTCTCCTTCTCATTCTTGCTCTTGCTCGCTCTCCTTCTCAGTCTCGCTCTCCTTCTCAGTCTCGCTCTTGCTCGCTCTCTGTCTCAGTTTCGCTCCTGCTTGCTCTCCTTCTGAGTCTCGCTCTTTCTCGCTCTCCATCTCAGTCTCTCCCTTGCTCGCTCTCCTTCTAAGTCTCGCTCTTGCTAGATCTCCTTCACAGTCTCACTCCTGGGTGCACTCCTTCTCAGTCTCGCTTTTCCTCATTCGCCTTCTCAGTTGTCGCTCCTGCTTGCTCTCCTTCTCAGTCACGCTCTTGAGCGCTCTCCTTCTGTCTCGCTCTTGCTCGCACTCCTTCTCAGTCTTGCTCCTGCTCGCTCTCCTTCTCAGTCACGCTCTTGCTTGCTCTCCTTCTGTCTCGCTCTTGCTCGCTCTCCTTCTCAATATTGCTCCTGCTCGCTCTCCTTCTCAGTCTCGCTCTTGCACGCACACCTTCTCAGTCTCGCTCTCGCTCGCTCTCAGTCACGTTAATGCACGCTCTCCTTCTCAGTCTCACTCTTGCTCGATCTCCTTCTCAGTCTCGATCTTGCTCGCTCTCCATCTCAGTATCGCTCTTGCTTGCTCTCCTTCTCAGTCTCCATATTGCTCGCTCTCCTTCTCAGTCTCGCTCCTGCTCACTCTGCTTCTCAGTCTTGCTCCTGCTCACTCTCATTCTCAGGCTGCCTCCTGCTCGCTCTCCTACTCAGTCTCACTCTTGATCACTCTCCTTCTCAGTCTCGCTCTTGCTCACTCTCTTTCTCAGTCTCGCTCTTGCTCACTCTATTTCTCAGTCTCGCTCTTGCTCGCTCTCTTTCTCAGTCTCGCTCTTGCTCGCTCTCCTTCTCAGTCTCGCTCTTGCTCGATCCCCTTCTCAGTCTCACTATCCTTCTCAGTCTCGCTCTTGCTCGCTCTTTCTCAGTCTCTCTCCTGCTCACTCTCCTTCTCAGTCTTGCTCTGGAGCGCTCTCCTTCTCAGTCATCCTCTTGCTCGCTCTCCTTCTCAGTCTCGCTCTTGCTCGCTCTCCGTCTCAGACTCACTCCTGCTCGCTCTCCTTCTCAGTCTCGCTCTTGCTCACTCTCCTTCTCAGTCTCGCTTTGATCGCTCTTCTTCTCAGTCTCTCTCTAGCTCGCTCTCTTTCTCAGTCTCGCTCTTGCTCGCACTCCTTCTCAGTCTTGCTCTTGCTCGCTCTCCTTCTCAGTCTCGCTCTCCTCCTCAGTCTCGCTCTTGCTCGCTCTCTTTCTCATTCTCGCTCTTGCTCGCACTCCTTCTCAGTCTTGCTCTTGCTCTCTCTCCTTCTCAGTCTCGCTCTCCTTCTCAGTCTCGCTCTTACTCGCTCTCTGTCTCAGTTTTGCTCCTGCTTGCTCTCCTTCTGAGTCTCGCTCTCCTTCTGTCTCGCACTCCTTCTCAGTCTTGCTCTTGCTCGCTCTCCTTCTCAGTCTCGCTCTCCTTCTCAGTCTCGCTCTTGCTTGCTCTACTTCTCAGTCTCGATCTTGCTCGCTCTCCTTTACAGTATTGCTCTTGATCGCTCTCCTTCTCAGTCTCGCTCCTGCATGCTCTCTTTCTGAGTCTCGCTCTTGCTCGCTCTGCATTTCACTCTCAATCTTGGGCGCTCTCCTTCTCAGTATCGCTCTCACTCATTCTCCTTCTCATTCTCATTATTGCATGCTCTCCTTCTCAGTCTCGCTCTTGCTCGCTCTCCTTCTCAGTCTCGCTCTTGCTCGCACTCCTTCTCAGTCTTGCTCTTGCTCGCTCTCCTTCTCAGTCTCGCTCTTGCTCGCTCTCCTTCTCAGTCTCGATCCTGCTCGCTCTCCTTTTCAGTATCGCTCTTTCTCGCTCTCCTTCTCGGTGTCTCTCTTGCTCGTTCTCTTTCTGTCTTGCTCTTGCTCGGTCTCCTTCTCAGTCTCGCTCTTGCTCGCATTCCTTCTCAGTCTCGCTCTCCTTCTCAGTCTCGCTCTTGCTCGTTCGCCTTCTCAGCCTCGCTCCTGCTCGCTCTCCTTCTCAGTCACACTCTTGCTCGCTCTCCTTCTCAGTCTCGCTCTTCCTCACTCTCCTTCTCATTCTTGCTCTTGCTCGCTCTCCTTCTCAGTCTCGCTCTCCTTCTCAGTCTCGCTCTTGCTCGCTCTCTGTCTCAGTTTCGCTCCTGCTTGCTCTCCTTCTGAGTCTCGCTCTTTCTCGCTCTCCTTCTCAGTCTCTCCCTTGCTCGCTCTCCTTCTAAGTCTCGCTCTTGCTAGATCTCCTTCACAGTCTCACTCCTGGGTGCACTCCTTCTCAGTCTCGCTTTTCCTCATTCGCCTTCTCAGTTGTCGCTCCTGCTTGCTCTCCTTCTCAGTCACGCTCTTGAGCGCTCTCCTTCTGTCTCGCTCTTGCTCGCACTCCTTCTCAGTCTTGCTCCTGCTCGCTCTCCTTCTCAGTCACGCTCTTGCTTGCTCTCCTTCTGTCTCGCTCTTGCTCGCTCTCCTTCTCAATATTGCTCCTGCTCGCTCTCCTTCTCAGTCTCGCTCTTGCACGCACACCTTCTCAGTCTCGCTCTCGCTCGCTCTCAGTCACGTTAATGCACGCTCTCCTTCTCAGTCTCACTCTTGCTCGATCTCCTTCTCAGTCTCGATCTTGCTCGCTCTCCATCTCAGTCTCGCTCTTGCTTGCTCTCCTTCTCAGTCTCCATATTGCTCGCTCTCCTTCTCAGTCTCGCTCCTGCTCACTCTGCTTCTCAGTCTTGCTCCTGCTCACTCTCATTCTCAGGCTGCCTCCTGCTCGCTCTCCTACTCAGTCTCACTCTTGATCACTCTCCTTCTCAGTCTCGCTCTTGCTCACTCTCTTTCTCAGTCTCGCTCTTGCTCACTCTATTTCTCAGTCTCGCTCTTGCTCGCTCTCTTTCTCAGTCTCGCTCTTGCTCGATCCCCTTCTCAGTCTCACTATCCTTCTCAGTCTCGCTCTTGCTCGCTCTTTCTCAGTCTCTCTCCTGCTCACTCTCCTTCTCAGTCTTGCTCTGGAGCGCTCTCCTTCTCAGTCATCCTCTTGCTCGCTCTCCTTCTCAGTCTCGCTCTTGCTCGCTCTCCGTCTCAGACTCACTCCTGCTCGCTCTCCTTCTCAGTCTCGCTCTTGCTCACTCTCCTTCTCAGTCTCGCTTTGATCGCTCTTCTTCTCAGTCTCTCTCTAGCTCGCTCTCTTTCTCAGTCTCGCTCTTGCTCGCACTCCTTCTCAGTCTTGCTCTTGCTCGCTCTCCTTCTCAGTCTCGCTCTCCTCCTCAGTCTCGCTCTTGCTCGCTCTCTTTCTCATTCTCGCTCTTGCTCGCACTCCTTCTCAGTCTTGCTCTTGCTCTCTCTCCTTCTCAGTCTCGCTCTCCTTCTCAGTCTCGCTCTTACTCGCTCTCTGTCTCAGTTTTGCTCCTGCTTGCTCTCCTTCTGAGTCTCGCTCTCCTTCTGTCTCGCTCTCCTTCTCAGTCTCGCTCTCGCTCGCTCTCCTTCTCAGTCTCGCTCTCCTTCTCAGTCTCGCTCTTGCTCATTCTCCTTCTCAGTCTCGCTCTTGCTCGTTCGCCTTCTCAGTCTCGCTCCTGCTCGCTCTCCTTCTCAGTCTCGCTCTTGAGCGCTCTCCTTCTGTCTCGCTCTTGCTCGAACTCCTTATCAGTCTCGCTCTTGCTCACTCTACTTCTCTGTCTCACTCCTGCTCGCTCTCCTTCTCAGTCTCTCTCTTGCTCACTCCCTTTCTCAGTCTCACTCTTGCTCGCACTCCTTCTCAGTCTTGCTCTTGCTCGCTCTCCTTCTCAGTCTCGCTCTACTTCTCAGTCTCGCTATTGCTTGCTCTACTTCTCAGTCTCGATCTTGCTCGCTCTCCTTTACAGTATTGCTCTTGATCGCTCTCCTTCTCAGTCTTGCTCCTGCATGCTCTCGTTCTGAGTCTCGCTCTTGCTCGCTCTGCATTTCAGTCTCACTCTTGGTCACTCTCCTTCTCAGTCTCGCTCTTGCTCGCTCTCTTTCCCAGTCTCGCTGTTGCTCACTCTATTTCTCAGTCTCGCTCTTGCCCGCTCTCTTTCTCAGTCTCGCTCTTGCTCGCTCTCTTTCTCAGTCTCACTCTTGCTCACTCTCCTTCTCAGTCTCGCTCTTGCTCGCTCTCTTTCTCAGTCTCGCTCTTGCTCACTCTATTTCTCAGTCTCGCTCCTGCTTGCTCTCCTTCTCAGTCACGCTCTTGAGCGCTCTCCTGTCTCGCTCTTGCTCGCACTCCTTCTCAGTCTCGCTCCTGCTCGCTCTCCGTCTCAGTCTCGCTCCTGCTCACTCTCTCAGTCACGCTCTTGAGCGCTCTCCTTCTGTCTCGCTCTTGCGCGCACTCCTTCTCAGTCTCGCTCTTGCTCGCTCTACTTCTCTGTCTCACTCCTGCTCGCTCTCATTCTCTGTCTCGCTCTTGGGCATTCTCCTTCTCAGTCTCGCTGCTGCCCGCTCTCCTTCTCAGTCTCGCTCTTGCTTGGTCTCCTTCTGTCTCGCTCTTGCTCGCTCTCCTTCTCAGTATTGCTCCTGCTCGCTCTCCTTCTCAGTCTCGCTCTTGCACGCACACCTTCTCAGTCTCGCTCTCGCTCGCTCTCAGTCTCGTTAATGCACGCTCTCCTTCTCAGTCTCTCTCTTGCTCGCTCTCCTTTTCAGTATCGCTCTTGATCGCTCTCCTTCTCAGTCTTGCTCCTGCTTGCTCTCTTTCTGAGTCTCGCTCTTGCTCGCTCTCCATTTCAGTCTCAATCTTGGGCGCTCTCCTTCTCAGTATCGCTCTCACTCATTCTCCTTCTCAGTCTCATTATTGCATGCTCTCCTTCTCAGTCTCGCTCTTGCTCGCTCTCTTTCTCAGTCTCACTCTTGCTCACACTCCTTCTCAGTCTCGCCCTTGCTCGCTCTACTTCTCAGTCTCGATCTTGCTCGCTCTCCTTTTCAGTATCGCTCTTGATCGCTCTCCTTCTCAGTCTCGCTCCTGCTTGCTCCCTTTCTGAGTCTCGCTCTTGCTCGCTCTCCATTTCAGTCTCAATCTTGGGTGCTCTCCTTCTCAATCTCGCTCTCACTCATTCTCCTTCTCAGTCTCATTATTGCACGATCTCCTTCTCAGTCTCCATCTTTCTCGCTCTCCTTCTCAGTCTCGCTCTTGCTCGCTCTCCTCAGTTTCGCTCTTGCTCTCACTCCTTCTCAGTCTTGCTCTTGCTCGCTCTCCTTCTCAGTCTCGCTCTCCTTCTCAGTCTCGCTCTTGCTCGCTCTCCTTCTCAGTCTCGATCCTGCTCGCTCTCCTTTTCAGTATCGCTCTTTCTCGCTCTCCTTCTCAGTCTCTCTCTTGCTCGCTCTCTTTCTGTCTTGCTCTTGCTCGGTCTCCTTCTCAGTCTCGCTCTTGCTCGCATTCCTTCTCAGTCTCGCTCTCCTTCTCAGTCTCGCTCTTGCTCGTTCGCCTTCTCAGTCTCGCTCCTGCTCGCTCTCCTTCTCAGTCACGCTCTTGCTCGCTCTCCTTCTCAGTCTCGCTCTTCCTCACTCTCCTTCTCAGTCTTGCTCTTGCTCGCTCTCCTTCTCAGTCTCGCTCTCCTTCTCAGTCTCGCTCTTGCTCGCTCTCTGTCTCAGTTTCGCTCCCGCTTGCTCTCCTTCTGAGTCTCGCTCTTTCTCGCTCTCCTTCTCAGTCTCTCCCTTGCTCGCTCTCCTAAGTCTCGCTCTTGCTAGATTTCCTTCACAGTCTCACTCCTGGGTGCACTCCTTCTCAGTCTCGCTTTTGCTCATTCGCCTTCTCAGTCTCGCTCCTGCTTGCTCTCCTTCTCAGTCACGCTCTTGAGCGCTCTCCTTCTGTCTCGCTCTTGCTCGCACTCCTTCTCAGTCTCGCTCCTGCTCGCTCTCCGTCTCAGTCTTGCTCCTGCTCACTCTCTCAGTCACGCTCTTGAGCGCTCTCCTTCTGTCTCGCTCTTGCGCGCACTCCTTCTCAGTCTTGCTCTTGCTCGCTCTACTTCTCTGTCTCACTCCTGCTCGCTCTCCTTCTCTGTCTCGCTCTTGGGCACTCTCCTTTTCAGTCTCGCTGCTGCCCGCTCTCCTTCGCAGTCTCGCTCTTGCTTGGTCTCCTTCTGTCTCGCTCTTGCTCGCTCTCCTTCTCAGTATTGCTCCTGCTCGCTCTCCTTCTCAGTCTCGCTCTTGCACGCACACGTTCTCAGTCTCGCTCTCGCTCGCTCTCAGTCTCGTTAATGCACGCTCTCCTTCTCAGTCTCTCTCTTGCTCGCTCTCCTTTTCAGTATCGCTCTTGATCGCTCTCCTTCTCAGTCTCGATCCTGCTCGCTCTCCTTTTCAGTATCGCTCTTTCTCGCTCTCCTTCTCGGTCTCTCTCTTGCTCGCTCTCTTTCTGTCTTGCTCTTGCTCGCTCTCCTTCTCAGTCTCGCTCTTGCTCGCATTCCTTCTCAGTCTCGCTCTCCTTCTCAGTCTCGCTCTTGCTCCTTCGCCTTCTCAGTCTCGCTCCTGCTCGCTCTCCTTCTCAGTCTCGCTCTTGCTCGCTCTCTGTCTCAGTTTCGCTCCTGCTTGCTCTCCTTCTGAGTCTCGCTCTTTCTCGCTCTCCTTCTCAGTCTCTCCCTTGCTCGCTCTCCTTCTAAGTCTCGCTCTTGCTAGATCTCCTTCACAGTCTCACTACTGGGTGCACTCCTTCTCAGTCTCGCTTTTGCTCATTCGCCTTCTCAGTCTCGCTCCTGCTCGCTCTCCTTCTCAGTCTCGCTCTTGCTCGAACTCCTTATCAGTCTCGCTCTTGCTCACTCTACTTCTCTGTCTCACTCCTGCTCGCTCTCCTTCTCAGTCTCGCTCTTGGGCACTCTCCTTCTCAGTCTCGCTGCTGCCCACTCTCCTTCTCAGTCTCGCTCTTGCTCGCTCTCCTTCTCAGTCTCGATCTTGCTCGCTCTCCTTCTCAGTATCGCTCCTGCTCGCTCTCCTTCTCAGTCTCGCTCTTGCACGCTCACCTTCTCAGTCTCGCTCTCCTCAGTATCGTTATTGCATGCTCTCCTTCTCAGTCTCGCTCTTGCTCGCTCTCTTTCTCAATCTCGCTCTCCTTCTCAGTCTCACTCTTGCTCGAACTCCTTCTCAGTCTCAATCTTGCTCGCTCTCCGTCTCAGTATCGCTCTTGCTCGCTCTCCTTCTCAGTCTCGCTCCTGCTCACTCTGCTTCTCAGTCTCGCTCCTGCTCGGTCTGCTACTCAGTCTCGCTCTTGCTCACTCTCCTTCTCAGTCTCGTTCTTGCTCGCTCTCCTTCTCAGTCTCTCTCTTGCTCACTCCCTTTCTCAGTCTCACTCTTGCTCGCACTCCTTCTCAGTCTTGCTCTTGCTCGCTCTCCTTCTCAGTCTCGCTCTCCTTCTCAGTCTCGCTATTGCTCGCTCTACTTCTCAGTCTCGATCTTGCTCGCTCTCCTTTACAGTATTGCTCTTGATCGCTCTCCTTCTCAGTCTCGCTCCTGCTTGCTCTCTTTCTGAGTCTCGCTCTTGCTCGATCTCCATTTCAGTATCAATCTTGGGCGCTCTCCTTCTCAGTCTCGCTCTCACTCATTCTCCTTCTCAGTCTCATTACTGCACGCTCTCCTTCTCAGTCTCGCTCTTGCATGCTCACCTTCTCAGTCTCGCTCTTGCTCGCTCTCTTTCTCAATCTCGCTCTCCTTCTCAGTCTCGATCTTGCTCGCTCTCCTTCTCAGTATCGCTCCTGCTCGCTCTCCTTCTCAGTCTCGCTCTTGCACGCTCACCTTCTCAGTCTTGCTCTCACTCGCTCTCCTCAGTCTCGTTATTGCATGCTCTCCTTCTCAGTCTCGCTCTTGCTCGCTCTCTTTCTCAATCTCGCTCTCCTTCTCAGTCTCACTCTTGCTCGAACTCCTTCTCAGTCTCGATTTTGCTCGCTCTCCGTCTCAGTATCGCTCTTGCTCGCTCTCCTTCTCAGTCTCGCTCCTGCTCACTCTCCTTCTCAGTCTCGCTCCTGCTGAATCTCATTCTCAGTCTCCCTCCTGCTCGCTCTCCTACTCAGTCTCGCTCTTGCTCACTCTCCTTCTCAGTGTCGGTCTTGCTCGCTCTCCTCAGTCTCGTTATTGCACGCTCTCCTTCTCAGTCTCGTTCTTGCTCGCTCTCCTTCTCAGTCTCTCTCTTGCTCGCTCTCTTTCTCAGTCTCACTCTTGCTCGCACTCCTTCTCAGTCTTGCTCTTGCTCGCTCTCCTTCTCAGTCTCTCTCTACTTCTCAGTCTCGCTATTGCTTGCTCTACTTCTCAGTCTCGCTCTTGCTCGCTCTCCTTTACAGTATCGCTCTTTCTCGCTCTCCTTCTCAGTCTCTCTCTTGCTCGCTCTCTTTCTGTCTTGCTCTTGCTCGGTCTCCTTCTCAGTCTCGCTCTTGCTCGCATTCCTTCTCAGTCTCGCTCTCCTTCTCAGTCTCGCTCTTGCTCGTTCGCCTTCTCAGTCTCGCTCCTGCTCGCTCTCCTTCTCAGTCACGCTCTTGCTCGCTCTCCTTCTCAGTCTCACTCTTCCTCACTCTCCTTCTCAGTCTTGCTCTTGCTCGCTCTCCTTCTCAGTCTCGCTCTCCTTCTCAGTCTCGCTCTTGCTCGCTCTCTGTCTCAGTTTCGCTCCTGCTTGCTCTCCTTCTGAGTCTCGCTCTTTCTCGCTCTCCTTCTCAGTCTCTCCCTTGCTCGCTCTCCTTCTAAGTCTCGCTCTTGCTAGATTTCCTTCACAGTCTCACTCCTGGGTGCACTCCTTCTCAGTCTCGCTTTTGCTCATTCGCCTTCTCAGTCTCGCTCCTGCTTGCTCTCCTTCTCAGTCACGCTCTTGAGCGCTCTCCTTCTGTCTCGCTCTTGCTCGCACTCCTTCTCAGTCTCGCTCCTGCTCGCTCTCCCTCTCAGTCTCGCTCCTGCTCACTCTCTCAGTCACGCTCTTGAGCGCTCTCCTTCTGTCTCGCTCTTGCGCGCACCCCTTCTCAGTCTCTCTCTTGCTCGCTCTACTTCTCTGTCTCACTCCTGCTCGCTCTCCTTCTCTGTCTCGCTCTTGGGCACTCTCCTTTTCAGTCTCGCTGCTGCCCGCTCTCCTTCGCAGTCTCGCTCTTGCTTGGTCTCCTTCTGTCTCGCTCTTGCTCGCTCTCCTTCTCAGTATTGCTCCTGCTCGCTCTCCTTCTCAGTCTCGCTCTTGCACGCACACGTTCTCAGTCTCGCTCTCGCTCGCTCTCAGTCTCGTTAATGCACGCTCTCCTTCTCAGTCTCTCTCTTGCTCGCTCTCCTTTTCAGTATCGCTCTTGATCGCTCTCCTTCTCAGTCTCGCTCCTGCTTGCTCTCTTTCTGAGTCTCGCTCTTGCTCGCTCTGCATTTCAGTCTCAATCTTGGGCGCTCTCCTTCTCAGTATCGCTCTCACTCATTCTCCTTCTCAGTCTCATTATTGCATGCTCTCCTTCACAGTCTCGCTCTTGCTCGCGCTCCTTCTCAGTCTCGCTCTTGCTCGCACTCCTTCTCAGTCTTGCTCTTGCTCGCTCTCCTTCTCAGTCTCGCTCTTGCTCGCTCTCCTTCTCAGTCTCGATCCTGCTCGCTCTCCTTTTCAGTATCGCTCTTTCTCGCTCTCCTTCTCGGTCTCTCTCTTGCTCGCTCTCTTTCTGTCTTGCTCTTGCTCGCTCTCCTTCTCAGTCTCGCTCTTGCTCGCATTCCTTCTCAGTCTCGCTCTCCTTCTCAGTCTCGCTCTTGCTCCTTCGCCTTCTCTGTCTCGCTCCTGCTCGCTCTCCTTCTCAGTCACGCTCTTGCTCGCTCTCCTTCTCAGTCTCGCTCTTCCTCACTCTCCTTCTCAGTCTTGCTCTTGCTCGCTCTCCTTCTCAGTCTCGCTCTCCTTCTCAGTCTCGCTCCTGCTTGCTCTCCTTCTGAGTCTCGCTCTTTCTCGCTCTCCTTCACAGTCTCTCCCTTGCTCGCTCTCCTTCTAAGTCTCGCTCTTGCTAGATCTCCTTCACAGTCTCACTACTGGGTGCACTCCTTCTCAGTCTCGCTTTTGCTCATTCGCCTTCTCAGTCTCGCTCCTGCTCGCTCTCCTTCTCAGTCTCGCTCTTGCTCGAACTCCTTATCAGTCTCGCTCTTGCTCACTCTACTTCTCTGTCTCACTCCTGCTCGCTCTCCTTCTCAGTCTCGCTCTTGGGCACTCTCCTTCTCAGTCTCGCTGCTGCCCACTCTCCTTCTCAGTCTCGCTCTTGCTCGCTCTCCTTCTCAGTCTCGATCTTGCTCGCTCTCCTTCTCAGTATCGCTCCTGCTCGCTCTCCTTCTCAGTCTCGCTCTTGCATGCTCACCTTCTCAGTCTCGCTCTCACTCGCTCTCCTCAGTATCGTTATTGCATGCTCTCCTTCTCAGTCTCGCTCTTGCTTGCTCTCTTTCTCAATCTCGCTCTCCTTCTCAGTCTCACTCTTGCTCGAACTCCTTCTCAGTCTCGATCTTGCTCGCTCTCCATCTCAGTATCGCTCTTGCTCGCTCTCCTTCTCAGTCTCACTCCTGCTGGCTCTCTTTCTGAGTCTCGCTCTTGCTCGCTCTCCTTCTCAGTCTCGCTCCTGCTCACTCTCCTTCTCAGTCTCGCTCCTGCTGAATCTCATTCTCAGTCTCCCTCCTGCTCGCTCTCCTACTCAGTCTCGCTCTTGCTCACTCTCCTTCTCAGTGTCGGTCTTGCTCGCTCTCCTCAGTCGCGTTATTGCACGCTCTCCTTCTCAGTCTCGTTCTTGCTCGCTCTCCTTCTCAGTCTCTCTCTTGCTCGCTCTCTTTCTCAGTCTCACTCTTGCTCGCACTCCTTCTCAGTCTTGCTCTTGCTCGCTCTCCTTCTCAGTCTCTCTCTACTTCTCAGTCTCGCTATTGCTTGCTCTACTTCTCAGTCTCGATCTTGCTCGCTCTCCTTTACAGTATTGCTCTTGATCGCTCTCCTTCTCAGTCTCGCTCCTGCATGCTCTCTTTCTGAGTCTCGCTCTTGCTCGCTCTGCATTTCAGTCTCACTCTTGGTCACTCTCCTTCTCAGTCTCGCTCTTGCTCGCTCTCTTTCCCAGTCTCGCTGTTGCTCACTCTATTTCTCAGTCTCGCTCTTGCCCGCTCTCTTTCTCAGTCTCGCTCTTGCTCGCTCTCTTTCTCAGTCTCACTCTTGCTCACTCTCCTTCTCAGTCTCGCTCTTGCTCGCTCTCTTTCTCAGTCTCGCTCTTGCTCACTCTATTTCTCAGTCTCGCTCCTGCTCGCTCTCCGTCTCAGTCTCGCTCCTGCTCACTCTCTCAGTCACGCTCTTGAGCGCTCTCCTTCTGTCTCGCTCTTGCGCGCACTCCTTCTCAGTCTCGCTCTTGCTCGCTCTACTTCTCTGTCTCACTCCTGCTCGCTCTCATTCTCTGTCTCGCTCTTGGGCATTCTCCTTCTCAGTCTCGCTGCTGCCCGCTCTCCTTCTCAGTCTCGCTCTTGCTTGGTCTCCTTCTGTCTCGCTCTTGCTCGCTCTCCTTCTCAGTATTGCTCCTGCTCGATCTCCTTCTCAGTCTCGCTCTTGCACGCACACCTTCTCAGTCTCGCTCTCGCTCGCTCTCAGTCTCGTTAATGCACGCTCTCCTTCTCAGTCTCTCTCTTGCTCGCTCTCCTTTTCAGTATCGCTCTTGATCGCTCTCCTTCTCAGTCTCGCTCCTGCTTGCTCTCTTTCTGAGTCTCGCTCTTGCTCGCTCTGCATTTCAGTCTCAATCTTGGGCGCTCTCCTTCTCAGTATCGCTCTCACTCATTCTCCTTCTCAGTCTCATTATTGCATGCTCTCCTTCACAGTCTCGCTCTTGCTCGCGCTCCTTCTCAGTCTCGCTCTTGCTCGCACTCCTTCTCAGTCTTGCTCTTGCTCGCTCTCTTTCTCAGTCTCGCTCTTGCTCGCTCTCCTTCTCAGTCTCGATCCTGCTCGCTCTCCTTTTCAGTATCGCTCTTTCTCGCTCTCCTTCTCGATCTCTCTTTTGCTCGCTCTCTTTCTGTCTTGCTCTTGCTCGCTCTCCTTCTCAGTCTCGCTCTTGCTCGCATTTCTTCTCAGTCTCGCTCTCCTTCTCAGTCTCGCTCTTGCTCCTTCGCCTTCTCTGTCTCGCTCCTGCTCGCTCTCCTTCTCAGTCACGCTCTTGCTCGCTCTCCTTCTCAGTCTCGCTCTTCCTCACTCTCCTTCTCAGTCTTGCTCTTGCTCGCTCTCCTTCTCAGTCTCGCTCTCCTTCTCAGTCTCGCTCTTGCTCGCTCTCTGTCTCAGTTTCGCTCCTGCTTGCTCTCCTTCTGAGTCTCGCTCTTTCTCGCTCTCCTTCTCAGTCTCTCCCTTGCTCGCTCTCCTTCTAAGTCTCGCTCTTGCTAGATCTCCTTCACAGTCTCACTACTGGGTGCACTCCTTCTCAGTCTCGCTTTTGCTCATTCGCCTTCTCAGTCTCGCTCCTGCTCGCTCTCCTTCTCAGTCTCGCTCTTGCTCGAACTCCTTATCAGTCTCGCTCTTGCTCACTCTACTTCTCTGTCTCACTCCTGCTCGCTCTCCTTCTCAGTCTCGCTCTTGGGCACTCTCCTTCTCAGTCTCGCTGCTGCCCACTCTCCTTCTCAGTCTCGCTCTTGCTCGCTCTCCTTCTCAGTCTCGATCTTGCTCGCTCTCCTTCTCAGTATCGCTCCTGCTCGCTCTCCTTCTCAGTCTCGCTCTTGCACGCTCACCTTCTCAGTCTCGCTCTCACTCGCTCTCCTCAGTATCGTTATTGCATGCTCTCCTTCTCAGTCTCGCTCTTGCTTGCTCTCTTTCTCAATCTCGCTCTCCTTCTCAGTCTCACTCTTGCTCGAACTCCTTCTCAGTCTCGATCTTGCTCGCTCTCCGTCTCAGTATCGCTCTTGCTCGCTCTCCTTCTCAGTCTCGCTCCTGCTGGCTCTCTTTCTGAGTCTCGCTCTTGCTCGCTCTCCATTTCAGTCTCAATTTTGGGCGCTCTCCTTTTCAGTATCGCTCTCACTCATTCTCCTTCTCAGTCTCGCTCTCGCTCGCTCTCCTCAGTCTCGTTATTGCACGCTCTCCTCAGTCTAGCTCTTGCTCACTCTCCTTCTCAGTCTCTCTCTTGCTCGCTCTCCTTTTCAGTATCGCTCTTGATCGCTCTCCTTCTCAGTCTCGCTCCTGCTGGCTCTTTTTCTGAGTCTCGCTCCTGCTCGCTCTCCATTTCAGTCTCAATCTTGGGCGCTCTCCTTTTCAGTATCGCTCTCACTCATTCTCCTTCTCAGTCTCGCTCTCGCTCGCTCTCCTCAGTCTCGTTATTGCACGCTCTCCTCAGTCTAGCTCTTGCTCACTCTCCTTCTCAGTCTCGCTCTTGCTCGCACTCCTTCTCAGTCTCGCTCCTGCTCACTCTCTCAGTCACGCTCTTGAGCGCTCTCCTTCTGTCTCGCTCTTGCGCGCACTCCTTCTCAGTCTCGCACTTGCTCGCTCTACTTCTCTGTCTCACTCCTGCTCGCTCTCATTCTCTGTCTCGCTCTTGGGCATTCTCCTTCTCAGTCTCGCTGCTGCCCGCTCTCCTTCTCAGTCTCGCTCTTGCTTGGTCTCCTTCTGTCTCGCTCTTGCTCGCTCTCCTTCTCAGTATTGCTCCTGCTCGCTCTCCTTCTCAGTCTCGCTCTTGCACGCACACCTTCTCAGTCTCGCTCTCGCTCGCTCTCAGTCTCGTTAATGCACGCTCTCCTTCTCAGTCTCTCTCTTGCTCGCTCTCCTTTTCAGTATCGCTCTTGATCGCTCTCCTTCTCAGTCTCGCTCCTGCTTGCTCTCTTTCTGAGTCTCGCTCTTGCTCGCTCTCCATTTCAGTCTCAATCTTGGGCGCTCTCCTTCTCAGTATCGCTCTCACTCATTCTCCTTCTCAGTCTCATTATTGCATGCTCTCCTTCTCAGTCTCGCTCTTGCTCGCGCTCCTTCTCAGTCTCGCTCTTGCTCGCACTCCTTCTCAGTCTTGCTCTTGCTCGCTCTCCTTCTCAGTCTCGCTCTTGTTCGCTCTCCTTCTCAGTATTGCTCCTGCTCGCTCTCCTTCTCAGTCTCGCTCTTGCACGCACACCTTCTCAGTCTCGCTCTCGCTCGCTCTCAGTCTCGTTAATGCACGCTCTCCTTCTCAGTCTCTCTCTTGCTCGCTCTCCTTTTCAGTATCGCTCTTGATCGCTCTCCTTCTCAGTCTCGCTCCTGCTTGCTCTCTTTCTGAGTCTCGCTCTTGCTCGCTCTCCATTTCAGTCTCAATCTTGGGCGCTCTCCTTCTCAGTATCGCTCTCACTCATTCTCCTTCTCAGTCTCATTATTGCATGCTCTCCTTCTCAGTCTCGCTCTTGCTCGCGCTCCTTCTCAGTCTCGCTCTTGCTCGCACTCCTTCTCAGTCTTGCTCTTGCTCGCTCTCCTTCTCAGTCTCGCTCTTGCTCGCTCTCCTTCTCAGTCTCGATCCTGCTCGCTCTCCTTTTCAGTATCGCTCTTTCTCGCTCTCCTTCTCAGTCTCTCTCTTGCTCGCTCTCTTTCTGTCTTGCTCTTGCTCGGTCTCCTTCTCAGTCTCGATCTTGCTCGCATTCCTTCTCAGTCTCGCTCTCCTTCTCAGTCTCGCTCGAGCTCGTTCGCCTTCTCAGTCTCGCTCCTGCTCGCTCTCCTTCTCAGTCACGCTCTTGCTCGCTCTCCTCAGTCTCGCTCTCCTTCTCAGTCTCGCTCTTGCTCGCTCTCTGTCTCAGTTTCGCTCCTGCTTGCTCTCCTTCTGAGTCTCGCTCTTTCTCGCTCTCCTTCTCAGTCTCTCCCTTGCTCGCTCTCCTTCTAAGTCTCGCTCTTGCTAGATCTCCTTCACAGTCTCACTCCTAGGTGCACTCCTTCTCAGTCTCGCGTTTGCTCATTCACCTTCTCAGTCTCGCTCCTGCTTGCTCTCCTTCTCAGTCACGCTCTTGAGCGCTCTCCTTCTGTCTCGCTCTTGCTCGCACTCCTTCTCAGTCTCGCTCCTGCTCGCTCTCCTTCTCAGTCACGCTCTTGCTTGCTCTCCTTCTGTCTCGCTCTTGCTCGCTCTCCTTCTCAGTATTGCTCCTGCTCGCTCTCCTTCTCAGTCTCGCTCTTGCACGCACACCTTCTCAGTCTCGCTCTCGCTCACTCTCAGTCTCGTTAATGCACGCTCTCCTTCTCAGTCTCACTCTTCCTCGATCGCCTTCTCAGTCTCGATCTTGCTCGCTCTCCATCTCAGTATCGCTCTTGCTTGCTCTCCTTCTCAGTCTCCATATTGCTCGCTCTCCTTCTCAGTCTCGCTCCTGCTCACTCTCCTTCTCAGTCTTGCTCCTGCTCACTCTCATTCTCAGATTACCTCTTGCTCGCTCTCCTACTCAGTCTCACTCTTGGTCACTCTCCTTCTCAGTCTCGCTCTTGCTCGCTCTCTTTCTCAGTCTCGCTCTTGCTCGCTCTCTTTCTCAGTCTCGCTCTTGCTCGCTCTCTTTCTCAGTCTCACTCTTGCTCACTCTCCTCAGTCTCGCTCTTGCTCGCTCTCTTTCTCAGTCTCGCTCTTGCTCACTCTATTTCTCAGTCTCGCTCCTGCTTGCTCTCCTTCTCAGTCACGCTCTTGAGCGCTCTCCTGTCTCGCTCTTGCTCGCACTCCTTCTCAGTCTCGCTCCTGCTCGCTCTCCGTCTCAGTCTCGCTCCTGCTCACTCTCTCAGTCACGCTCTTGAGCGCTCTCCTTCTGTCTCGCTCTTGCGCGCACTCCTTCTCAGTCTCGCTCTTGCTCGCTCTACTTCTCTGTCTCACTCCTGCTCGCTCTCCTTCTCTGTCTCGCTCTTGGGCATTCTCCTTCTCAGTCTCGCTGCTGCCTGCTCTCCTTCTCAGTCTCGCTCTTGCTTGGTCTCCTTCTGTCTCGCTCTTGCTCGCTCTCCTTCTCAGTATTGCTCCTGCTCGCTCTCCTTCTCAGTCTCGCTCTTGCACGCACACCTTCTCAGTCTCGCTCTCGCTCGCTCTCAGTCTCGTTAATGCACGCTCTCCTTCTCAGTCCCTCTCTTGCTCGCTCTCCTTTTCAGTATCGCTCTTGATCGCTCTCCTTCTCAGTCTCGCTCCTGCTTGCTCTCTTTCTGAGTCTCGCTCTTGCTCGCTCTCCATTTCAGTCTCAATCTTGGGCGCTCTCCTTCTCAGTATCGCTCTCACTCATTCTCCTTCTCAGTCTCATTATTGCATGCTCTCCTTCTCAGTCTCGCTCTTGCTCGCTCTCTTTCTCAGTCTCACTCTTGCTCGCACTCCTTCTCAGTCTCGCTCTTGATCGCTCTCCTTCTCAGTCTCGCTCCTGCTTGCTCTCTTTCTGAGTCTCGCTCTTGCTCGCTCTCCATTTCAGTCTCAATCTTGGGTGCTCTCCTTCTCAATCTCGCTCTCACTCATTCTCCTTCTCAGTCTCATTATTGCACGCTCTCCTTCTCAGTCTCCATCTTTCTCGCTCTCCTTCTCAGTCTCGCTCTTGCTCGCTCTCCTTCTCAGTCTCGCACTTGCTCTCACTCCTTCTCAGTCTTGCTCTTGCTCGCTCTCCTTCTCAGTCTCGCTCTCCTTCTCAGTCTCGCTCTTGCTCGCTCTACTTCTCTGTCTCACTCCTGCTCGCTCTCCTTCTCTGTCTCGCTCTTGGGCATTCTCCTTCTCAGTCTCGCTGCTGCCCGCTCTCCTTCTCAGTCTCGCTCTTGCTTGGTCTCCTTCTGTCTCGCTCTTGCTCGCTCTCCTTCTCAGTATTGCTCCTGCTCCCTCTCCTTCTCAGTCTCGCTCTTGCACGCACACCTTCTCAGTCTCACTCTCGCTCGCTCTCAGTCTCGTTAAAGCACGCTCTCCTTCTCAGTCTCTCTCTTGCTCGCTCTCCTTTTCAGTATCGCTCTTGATCGCTCTCCTTCTCAGTCTCGCTCCTGCTTGCTCTCTTTCTGAGTCTCGCTCTTGCTCGCTCTCCATTTCAGTCTCAATCTTGGGCGCTCTCCTTCTCAGTATCGCTCTCACTCATTCTCCTTCTCAGTCTCATTATTGCATGCTCTCCTTCTCAGTCTCGCTCTTGCTCGCACTCCTTCTCAGTCTCGCTCTTGATCGCTCTCCTTCTCAGTCTCGCTCCTGCTTGCTCTCTTTCTGAG
Organism: Carcharodon carcharias; assembly: GCF_017639515.1. NCBI lineage: Eukaryota > Metazoa > Chordata > Chondrichthyes > Lamniformes > Lamnidae > Carcharodon > Carcharodon carcharias. Next base: position 19,645,292 of record NC_054507.1, on the reverse strand, counting down.
TCTCGCTCTTGCTCGCTCTCCATTTCAGTCTCAATCTTGGGTGCTCTCCTTCTCAATCTCGCTCTCACTCATTCTCCTTCTCAGTCTCATTTTTGCACGCTCTCCTTCTCAGTCTCCATCTTTCTCGCTCTCCTTCTCAGTCTCGCTCTTGCTCGCTCTCCTTCTCAGTCTCGCTCTTGCTCTCACTCCTTCTCAGTCTTGCTCTTGCTCGCTCTCCTTCTCAGTCTCGCTCTCCTTCTGTCTCGCTCTTGCTCGCTCTCCTTCTCAGTCTCGATCCTGCTCGCTCTCCTTTTCAGTATCGCTCTTTCTCGCTCTCCTTCTCAGTCTCTCTCTTGCTCGCTCTCTTTCTGTCTTGCTCTTGCTCGGTCTCCTCAGTCTCGCTCTTGCTCGCATTCCTTCTCAGTCTCGCTCTCCTTCTCAGTCTCGCTCTTGCTCGTTCGCCTTCTCAGTCTCGCTCCTGCTCGCTCTCCTTCTCAGTCACGCTCTTGCTCGCTCTCCTTCTCAGTCTCGCTCTTCCTCACTCTCCTTCTCAGTCTTGCTCTTGCTCGCTCTCCTTCTCAGTCTCGCTCTTGCTCGCTCTCTGTCTCAGGTTCGCTCCTGCTTCCTCTCCTTCTGTGTCTCGCTCTTTCTCGCTCTCCTTCTCAGTCTCTCCCTTGCTTGCTCTCCTTCTAAGTCTTGCTCTTGCTAGATCTCCTTCACAGTCTCACTCCTGGGTGCACTCCTTCTCAGTCTCGATTTTGCTCATTCGCCTTCTCAGTCTCGCTCCTGCTTGCTCTCCTTCTCAGTCACGCTCTTGAGCGCTCTCCTTCTGTCTCGCTCTTGCTCGCACTCCTTCTCAGTCTCGCTCCTGCTCGCTCTCCGTCTCAGTCTCGCTCCTGCTCACTCTCTCAGTCACGCTCTTGAGCGCTCTCCTTCTGTCTCGCTCTTGCGCGCACTCCTTCTCAGTCTCGCTCTTGCTCGCTCTACTTCTCTGTCTCACTCCTGCTCGCTCTCCTTCTCTGTCTCGCTCTTGGGCACTCTCCTTTTCAGTCTCGCTGCTGCCCGCTCTCCTTCGCAGTCTCGCTCTTGCTTGGTCTCCTTCTGTCTCGCTCTTGCTCGCTCTCCTTCTCAGTATTGCTCCTGCTCCCTCTCCTTCTCAGTCTCGCTCTTGCACGCACACGTTCTCAGTCTCGCTCTCGCTCGCTCTCAGTCTCGTTAATGCACGCTTTACTTCTCAGTCTCTCTCTTGCTCGCTCTCCTTTTCAGTATCGCCCTTGATCGCTCTCCTTCTCAGTCTCGCTCCTGCTTGCTCTCTTTCTGAGTCTCGCTCTTGCTCGCTCTGCATTTCAGTCTCAATCTTGGGCGCTCTCCTTCTCAGTATCGCTCTCACTCATTCTCCTTCTCAGTCTCATTATTGCATGCTCTCCTTCTCAGTCTCGCTCTTGCTCGCGCTCCTTCTCAGTCTCGCTCTTGCTCGCACTCCTTATCAGTCTTGCTCTTGCTCGCTCTCCTTCTCAGTCTCGCTCTTGTTCGCTCTCCTTCTCAGTCTCGATCCTGCTCGCTCTCCTTTTCAGTATCGCTCTTTCTCGCTCTCCTTCTCGGTCTCTCTCTTGCTCGCTCTCTTTCTGTCTTGCTCTTGCTCGCTCTCCTTCTCAGTCTCGCTCTTGCTCGCATTCCTTCTCAGTCTCGCTCTCCTTCTCAGTCTCGCTCTTGCTCCTTCGCCTTCTCAGTCTCGCTCCTGCTCGCTCTCCTTCTCAGTCACGCTCTTGCTCGCTCTCCTTCTCAGTCTCGCTCTTCCTCACTCTCCTTCTCAGTCTTGCTCTTGCTCGCTCTCCTTCTCAGTCTCGCTCTCCTTCTCAGTCTCGCTCTTGCTCGCTCTCTGTCTCAGTTTCGCTCCTGCTTGCTCTCCTTCTGAGTCTCGCTCTTTCTCGCTCTCCTTCTCAGTCTCTCCCTTGCTCGCTCTCCTTCTAAGTCTCGCTCTTGCTAGATCTCCTTCACAGTCTCACTACTGGGTGCACTCCTTCTCAGTCTCGCTTTTGCTCATTCGCCTTCTCAGTCTCGCTCCTGCTCGCTCTCCTTCTCAGTCTCGCTCTTGAGCGCTCTCCTTCTGTCTCGCTCTTGCTCGAACTCCTTATCAGTCTCGCTCTTGCTCACTCTACTTCTCTGTCTCACTCCTGCTCGCTCTCCTTCTCAGTCTCGCTCTTGGGCACTCTCCTTCTCAGTCTCGCTGCTGCCCGCTCTCCTTCTCAGTCTCGCTCTTGCTCGCTCTCCTTCTCAGTCTCGATCTTGCTCGCTCTCCTTCTCAGTATCGCTCCTGCTCGCTCTCCTTCTCAGTCTCGCTCTTGCACGCTCACCTTCTCAGTCTCGCTCTCACTCACTCTCCTCAGTATCGTTATTGCATGCTCTCCTTCTCAGTCTCGCTCGTGCTCGCTCTCTTTCTCAATCTCGCTCTCCTTCTCAGTCTCACTCTTGCTCGAACTCCTTCTCAGTCTCGATCTTGCTCGCTCTCCGTCTCAGTATCGCTCTTGCTCGCTCTCCTTCTCAGTCTCGCTCCTGCTGAATCTCATTCTCAGTCTCCCTCCTGCTCGGTCTGCTACTCAGTCTCGCTCTTGCTCACTCTCCTTCTCAGTGTCGGTCTTGCTCGCTCTCCTCAGTCTCGTTATTGCACGCTCTCCTTCTCAGTCTCGTTCTTGCTCGCTCTCCTTCTCAGTCTCTCTCTTGCTCACTCCCTTTCTCAGTCTCACTCTTGCTCGCACTCCTACTCAGTCTTGCTCTTGCTCGCTCTCCTTCTCAGTCTCGCTCTCCTTCTCAGTCTCGCTATTGCTCGCTCTACTTCTCAGTCTCGATCTTGCTCGCTCTCCTTTACAGTATTGCTCTTGATCACTCTCCTTCTCAGTCTCGCTCCTGCTTGCTCTCTTTCTGAGTCTCGCTCTTGCTCGATCTCCATTTCAGTATCAATCTTGGGCGCTCTCCTTCTCAGTCTCGCTCTCACTCATTCTCCTTCTCAGTCTCATTACTGCATGCCCTCCTTCTCAGTCTCGCTCTTGCATGCTCACCTTCTCAGTCTCGCTCTTGCTTGCTCTCTTTCTCAATCTCGCTCTCCTTCTCAGTCTCGATCTTGCTCGCTCTCCTTCTCAGTATCGCTCCTGCTCGCTCTCCTTCTCAGTCTCGCTCTTGAGCGCTCTCATTCTGTCTCGCTCTTGCTCGCACTCCTTATCAGTCTCGCTCTTGCTCGCTCTACTTCTCTGTCTCACTCCTGCTCGCTCTCCTTCTCAGTCTCGCTCTTGGGCACTCTCCTTCTCAGTCTCACTGCTGCCCGCTCTCCTTCTCAGTCTCGCTCTTGCTCGCTCTCCTTCTCAGTCTCGATCTTGCTCGCTCTCCTTCTCAGTATCGCTCCTGCTCGCTCTCCTTCTCAGTCTCGCTCTTGCACGCTCACCTTCTCAGTCTTGCTCTCACTCGCTCTCCTCAGTCTCGTTATTGCATGCTCTCCTTCTCAGTCTCGCTCTTGCTCGCTCTCTTTCTCAATCTCGCTCTCCTTCTCAGTCTCACTCTTGCTCGAACTCCTTCTCAGTCTCGATCTTGCCCGCTCTCTGTCTCAGTATCACTCTTGCTCGCTCTCCTTCTCAGTCTCGCTCCTGCTCACTCTCCTTCTCAGTCTCGCTCCTGCTGAATCTCATTCTCAGTCTCCCTCCTGCTCGCTCTCCTACTCAGTCTCGCTCTTGCTCACTCTCCTTCTCAGTGTCGGTCTTGCTCGCTCTCCTCAGTCTCGTTATTGCACACTCTCCTTCTCAGTCTCGTTCTTGCTCGCTCTCCTTCTCAGTCTCTCTCTTGCTCGCTCTCTTTCTCAGTCTCACTCTTGCTCGCACTCCTTCTCAGTCTTGCTCTTGCTCGCTCTCCTTCTCAGTCTCGCTCTCCTTCTCAGTCTCGCTCTTGCTTGCTCTACTTCTCAGTCTCGATCTTGCTCGCTCTCCTTTACAGTATTGCTCTTGATCGCTCTCCTTCTCAGTCTCGCTCCTGCATGCTCTCTTTCTGAGTCTCGCTCTTGCTCGCTCTGCATTTCACTCTCAATCTTGGGCGCTCTCCTTCTCAGTATCGCTCTCACTCATTCTCCTTCTCATTCTCATTATTGCATGCTCTCCTTCTCAGTCTCGCTCTTGCTCGCGCTCCTTCTCAGTCTCGCTCTTGCTCGCACTCCTTCTCAGTCTTGCTCTTGCTCGCTCTCCTTCTCAGTCTCGCTCTTGCTCGCTCTCCTTCTCAGTCTCGATCCTGCTCGCTCTCCTTTTCAGTATCGCTCTTTCTCGCTCTCCTTCTCGGTGTCTCTCTTGCTCGTTCTCTTTCTGTCTTGCTCTTGCTCGGTCTCCTTCTCAGTCTCGCTCTTGCTCGCATTCCTTCTCAGTCTCGCTCTCCTTCTCAGTCTCGCTCTTGCTCGTTCGCCTTCTCAGTCTCGCTCCTGCTCGCTTTCCTTCTCAGTCACACTCTTGCTCGCTCTCCTTCTCAGTCTCGCTCTCCTTCTCAGTCTCGCTCTTGCTCGCTCTCCTTCTCAGTCTCGCTCTTGCTCGCACTCCTTCTCAGTCTTGCTCTTGCTCGCTCTCCTTCTCAGTCTCGCTCTTGCTCGCTCTCCTTCTCAGTCTCGATCCTGCTCGCTCTCCTTTTCAGTATCGCTCTTTCTCGCTCTCCTTCTCGGTGTCTCTCTTGCTCGTTCTCTTTCTGTCTTGCTCTTGCTCGGTCTCCTTCTCAGTCTCGCTCTTGCTCGCATTCCTTCTCAGTCTCGCTCTCCTTCTCAGTCTCGCTCTTGCTCGTTCGCCTTCTCAGCCTCGCTCCTGCTCGCTCTCCTTCTCAGTCACACTCTTGCTCGCTCTCCTTCTCAGTCTCGCTCTTCCTCACTCTCCTTCTCATTCTTGCTCTTGCTCGCTCTCCTTCTCAGTCTCGCTCTCCTTCTCAGTCTCGCTCTTGCTCGCTCTCTGTCTCAGTTTCGCTCCTGCTTGCTCTCCTTCTGAGTCTCGCTCTTTCTCGCTCTCCTTCTCAGTCTCTCCCTTGCTCGCTCTCCTTCTAAGTCTCGCTCTTGCTAGATCTCCTTCACAGTCTCACTCCTGGGTGCACTCCTTCTCAGTCTCGCTTTTCCTCATTCGCCTTCTCAGTTGTCGCTCCTGCTTGCTCTCCTTCTCAGTCACGCTCTTGAGCGCTCTCCTTCTGTCTCGCTCTTGCTCGCACTCCTTCTCAGTCTTGCTCCTGCTCGCTCTCCTTCTCAGTCATGCTCTTGCTTGCTCTCCTTCTGTCTCGCTCTTGCTCGCTCTCCTTCTCAATATTGCTCCTGCTCGCTCTCCTTCTCAGTCTCGCTCTTGCACGCACACCTTCTCAGTCTCGCTCTCGCTCGCTCTCAGTCACGTTAATGCACGCTCTCCTTCTCAGTCTCACTCTTGCTCGATCTCCTTCTCAGTCTCGATCTTGCTCGCTCTCCATCTCAGTATCGCTCTTGCTTGCTCTCCTTCTCAGTCTCCATATTGCTCGCTCTCCTTCTCAGTCTCGCTCCTGCTCACTCTGCTTCTCAGTCTTGCTCCTGCTCACTCTCATTCTCAGGCTGCCTCCTGCTCGCTCTCCTACTCAGTCTCACTCTTGATCACTCTCCTTCTCAGTCTCGCTCTTGCTCACTCTCTTTCTCAGTCTCGCTCTTGCTCACTCTATTTCTCAGTCTCGCTCTTGCTCGCTCTCTTTCTCAGTCTCGCTCTTGCTCGCTCTCCTTCTCAGTCTCGCTCTTGCTCGATCCCCTTCTCAGTCTCACTATCCTTCTCAGTCTCGCTCTTGCTCGCTCTTTCTCAGTCTCTCTCCTGCTCACTCTCCTTCTCAGTCTTGCTCTTGAGCGCTCTCCTTCTCAGTCATCCTCTTGCTCGCTCTCCTTCTCAGTCTCGCTCTTGCTCGCTCTCCGTCTCAGTCTCACTCCTGCTCGCTCTCCTTCTCAGTCTCGCTCTTGCTCACTCTCCTTCTCAGTCTCGCTTTGCTCGCTCTTCTTCTCAGTCTCTCTCTAGCTCGCTCTCTTTCTCAGTCTCGCTCTTGCTCGCACTCCTTCTCAGTCTTGCTCTTGCTCGCTCTCCTTCTCAGTCTCGCTCTCCTCCTCAGTCTCGCTCTTGCTCGCTCTCTTTCTCATTCTCGCTCTTGCTCGCACTCCTTCTCAGTCTTGCTCTTGCTCTCTCTCCTTCTCAGTCTCGCTCTCCTTCTCAGTCTCGCTCTTACTCGCTCTCTGTCTCAGTTTTGCTCCTGCTTGCTCTCCTTCTGAGTCTCGCTCTCCTTCTCAGTCTCGCTCTCCTTCTCAGTCTCGCTCTCGCTCGCTCTCCTTCTCAGTCTCGCTCTCCTTCTCAGTCTCGCTCTTGCTCATTCTCCTTCTCAGTCTCGCTCTTGCTCGCTCTCCTTCTAAGTCTCGCTCTTGCTAGATCTCCTTCACAGTCTCACTCTTGGGTGCACTCCTTCTCAGTCTCGCTCTCCTTCTCAGTCTCGCTCTTGCTCGTTCGCCTTCTCAGTCTCGCTCCTGCTCGCTCTCCTTCTCAGTCTCGCTCTTGAGCGCTCTCCTTCTGTCTTGCTCTTGCTCGAACTCCTTATCAGTCTCGCTCTTGCTCGCTCTCCTTCTAAGTCTCGCTCTTGCTAGATCTCCTTCACAGTCTCACTCTTGGGTGCACTCCTTCTCAGTCTCGCTCTCCTTCTCAGTCTCGCTCTTGCTCGTTCGCCTTCTCAGTCTCGCTCCTGCTCGCTCTCCTTCTCAGTCTCGCTCTTGAGCGCTCTCCTTCTGTCTTGCTCTTGCTCGAACTCCTTATCAGTCTCGCTCTTGCTCACTCTACTTCTCTGTCTCACTCCTGCTCGCTCTCCTTCTCAGTCTCTCTCTTGCTCACTCCCTTTCTCAGTCTCACTCTTGCTCGCACTCCTTCTCAGTCTTGCTCTTGCTCGCTCTCCTTCTCAGTCTCGCTCTACTTCTCAGTCTCGCTATTGCTTGCTCTACTTCTCAGTCTCGATCTTGCTCGCTCTCCTTTACAGTATTGCTCTTGATCGCTCTCCTTCTCAGTCTCGCTCCTGCATGCTCTCTTTCTGAGTCTCGCTCTTGCTCGCTCTGCATTTCAGTCTCACTCTTGGTCACTCTCCTTCTCAGTCTCGCTCTTGCTCGCTCTCTTTCCCAGTCTCGCTGTTGCTCACTCTATTTCTCAGTCTCGCTCTTGCATGCTCTCTTTCTCAGTCTCGCTCTTGCTCGCTCTCTTTCTCAGTCTCACTCTTGCTCACTCTCCTTCTCAGTCTCGCTCTTGCTCGCTCTCTTTCTCAGTCTCGCTCTTGCTCACTCTATTTCTCAGTCTCGCTCCTGCTTGCTCTCCTTCTCAGTCACGCTCTTGAGCGCTCTCCTTCTGTCTCGCTCTTGCTCGCACTCCTTCTCAGTCTCGCTCCTGCTCGCTCTCCGTCTCAGTCTCGCTCTTGCTTGGTCTCCTTCTGTCTCGCTCTTGCTCGCTCTCCTTCTCAGTATTGCTCCTGCTCGCTCTCCTTCTCAGTCTCGCTCTTGCACGCACACCTTCTCAGTCTCGCTCTCGCTCGCTCTCAGTCTCGTTAATGCACGCTCTCCTTCTCAGTCTCTCTCTTGCTCGCTCTCCTTTTCAGTATCGCTCTTGATCGCTCTCCTTCTCAGTCTCGCTCCTGCTTGCTCTCTTTCTGAGTCTCGCTCTTGCTCGCTCTCCATTTCAGTCTCAATCTTGGGCGCTCTCCTTCTCAGTATCGCTCTCACTCATTCTCCTTCTCAGTCTCATTATTGCATGCTCTCCTTCTCAGTCTCGCTCTTGCTCGCTCTCTTTCTCAGTCTCACTCTTGCTCACACTCCTTCTCAGTCTCGCTCTTGCTCGCTCTACTTCTCAGTCTCGATCTTGCTCGCTCTCCTTTTCAGTATCGCTCTTGATCGCTCTCCTTCTCAGTCTCGCTCCTGCTTGCTCTCTTTCTGAGTCTCGCTCTTGCTCGCTCTCCATTTCAGTCTCAATCCTGGGTGCTCTCCTTCTCAATCTCGCTCTCACTCATTCTCCTTCTCAGTCTCATTATTGCACGATCTCCTTCTCAGTCTCCATCTTTCTCGCTCTCCTTCTCAGTCTCGCTCTTGCTCGCTCTCCTTCTCAGTCTCGCTCTTGCTCTCACTCCTTCTCAGTCTTGCTCTTGCTCGCTCTCCTTCTCAGTCTCGCTCTCCTTCTCAGTCTCGCTCTTGCTCGCTCTCCTTCTCAGTCTCGATCCTGCTCGCTCTCCTTTTCAGTATCGCTCTTTCTCGCTCTCCTTCTCAGTCTCTCTCTTGCTCGCTCTCTTTCTGTCTTGCTCTTGCTCCGTCTCCTTCTCAGTCTCGCTCTTGCTCGCATTCCTTCTCAGTCTCGCTCTCCTTCTCAGTCTCGCTCTTGCTCGTTCGCCTTCTCAGTCTCGCTCCTGCTCGCTTTCCTTCTCAGTCACACTCTTGCTCGCTCTCCTTCTCAGTCTCGCTCTCCTTCTCAGTCTCGCTCTTGCTCGCTCTCTGTCTCAGTTTCGCTCCTGCTTGCTCTCCTTCTGAGTCTCGCTCTTTCTCGCTCTCCTTCTCAGTCTCTCCCTTGCTCGCTCTCCTTCTAAGTCTCGCTCTTGCTAGATCTCCTTCACAGTCTCACTCCTGGGTGCACTCCTTCTCAGTCTCGCTTTTCCTCATTCGCCTTCTCAGTTGTCGCTCCTGCTTGCTCTCCTTCTCAGTCACGCTCTTGAGCGCTCTCCTTCTGTCTCGCTCTTGCTCGCACTCCTTCTCAGTCTTGCTCCTGCTCGCTCTCCTTGTCAGTCATGCTCTTGCTTGCTCTCCTTCTGTCTCGCTCTTGCTCGCTCTCCTTCTCAATATTGCTCCTGCTCGCTCTCCTTCTCAGTCTCGATCTTGCACGCACACCTTCTCAGTCTCGCTCTCGCTCGCTCTCAGTCACGTTAATGCACGCTCTCCTTCTCAGTCTCACTCTTGCTCGATCTCCTTCTCAGTCTCGATCTTGCTCGCTCTCCATCTCAGTATCGCTCTTGCTTGCTCTCCTTCTCAGTCTCCATATTGCTCGCTCTCCTTCTCAGTCTCGCTCCTGCTCACTCTCCTTCTCAGTCTTGCTCCTGCTCACTCTCATTCTCAGGCTGCCTCCTGCTCGCTCTCCTACTCAGTCTCACTCTTGATCACTCTCCTTCTCAGTCTCGCTCTTGCTCACTCTCTTTCTCAGTCTCGCTCTTGCTCACTCTATTTCTCAGTCTCGCTCTTGCTCGCTCTCTTTCTCAGTCTCGCTCTTGCTCGCTCTCCTTCTTAGTCTCGCTCTTGCTCGATCCCCTTCTCAGTCTCACTATCCTTCTCAGTCTCGCTCTTGCTCGCTCTTTCTCAGTCTCTCTCCTGCTCACTCTCCTTCTCAGTCTTGCTCTTGAGCGCTCTCCTTCTCAGTCATCCTCTTGCTCGCTCTCCTTCTCAGTCTCGCTCTTGCTCGCTCTCCGTCTCAGTCTCACTCCTGCTCGCTCTCCTTCTCAGTCTCGCTCTTGCTCACTCTCCTTCTCAGTCTCGCTTTGCTCGCTCTTCTTCTCAGTCTCTCTCTAGCTCGCTCTCTTTCTCAGTCTCGCTCTTGCTCGCACTCCTTCTCAGTCTTGCTCTTGCTCGCTCTCCTTCTCAGTCTCGCTCTCCTCCTCAGTCTCGCTCTTGCTCGCTCTCTTTCTCATTCTCGCTCTTGCTCGCACTCCTTCTCAGTCTTGCTCTTGCTCTCTCTCCTTCTCAGTCTCGCTCTCCTTCTCAGTCTCGCTCTTACTCGCTCTCTGTCTCAGTTTTGCTCCTGCTTGCTCTCCTTCTGAGTCTCGCTCTCCTTCTCAGTCTCGCTCTCCTTCTCAGTCTCGCTCTCGCTCGCTCTCCTTCTCAGTCTTGCTCTCCTTCTCAGTCTCGCTCTTGCTCATTCTCCTTCTCAGTCTCGCTCTTGCTCGCTCTCCTTCTAAGTCTCGCTCTTGCTAGATCTCCTTCACAGTCTCACTCTTGGGTGCACTCCTTCTCAGTCTCGCTCTCCTTCTCAGTCTCGCTCTTGCTCGTTCGCCTTCTCAGACTCGCTCCTGCTCGCTCTCCTTCTCAGTCTCGCTCTTGAGCGCTCTCCTTCTGTCTCGCTCTTGCTCGAACTCCTTATCAGTCTCGCTCTTGCTCACTCTACTTCTCTGTCTCACTCCTGCTCGCTCTCCTTCTCAGTCTCTCTCTTGCTCACTCCCTTTCTCAGTCTCACTCTTGCTCGCACTCCTTCTCAGTCTTGCTCTTGCTCGCTCTCCTTCTCAGTCTCGCTCTACTTCTCACTCTCGCTATTGCTTGCTCTACTTCTCAGTCTCGATCTTGCTCGCTCTCCTTTACAGTATTGCTCTTGATCGCTCTCCTTCTCAGTCTCGCTCCTGCATGCTCTCTTTCTGAGTCTCGCTCTTGCTCGCTCTGCATTTCAGTCTCACTCTTGGTCACTCTCCTTCTCAGTCTCGCTCTTGCTCGCTCTCTTTCCCAGTCTCGCTGTTGCTCACTCTATTTCTCAGTCTCGCTCTTGCCCGCTCTCTTTCTCAGTCTCGCTCTTGCTCGCTCTCTTTCTCAGTCTCACTCTTGCTCACTCTCCTTCTCAGTCTCGCTCTTGAGCGCTCTCCTTCTGTCTCGCTCTTGCTCGCACTCCTTCTCAGTCTCGCTCCTGCTCGCTCTCCGTCTCAGTCTCGCTCCTGCTCACTCTCTCAGTCACGCTCTTGAGCGCTCTCCTTCTGTCTCGCTCTTGCGCGCACTCCTTCTCAGTCTCGCTCTTGCTCGCTCTACTTCTCTGTCTCACTCCTGCTCGCTCTCATTCTCTGTCTCGCTCTTGGGCATTCTCCTTCTCAGTCTCGCTGCTGCCCGCTCTCCTTCTCAGTCTCGCTCTTGCTTGGTCTCCTTCTGTCTCGCTCTTGCTCGCTCTCCTTCTCAGTATTGCTCCTGCTCGCTCTCCTTCTCAGTCTCGCTCTTGCACGCACACCTTCTCAGTCTCGCTCTCGCTCGCTCTCAGTCTCGTTAATGCACGCTCTCCTTCTCAGTCTCTCTCTTGCTCGCTCTCCTTTTCAGTATCGCTCTTGATCGCTCTCCTTCTCAGTCTCGCTCCTGCTTGCTCTCTTTCTGAGTCTCGCTCTTGCTCGCTCTCCATTTCAGTCTCAATCTTGGGCGCTCTCCTTCTCAGTATCGCTCTCACTCATTCTCCTTCTCAGTCTCATTATTGCATGCTCTCCTTCTCAGTCTCGCTCTTGCTCGCTCTCTTTCTCAGTCTCACTCTTGCTCACACTCCTTCTCAGTCTCGCTCTTGCTCGCTCTACTTCTCAGTCTCGATCTTGCTCGCTCTCCTTTTCAGTATCGCTCTTGATCGCTCTCCTTTTCAGTCTCGCTCCTGCTTGCTCTCTTTCTGAGTCTCGCTCTTGCTCGCTCTCCATTTCAGTCTCAATCCTGGGTGCTCTCCTTCTCAATCTCGCTCTCACTCATTCTCCTTCTCAGTCTCATTATTGCACGATCTCCTTCTCAGTCTCCATCTTTCTCGCTCTCCTTCTCAGTCTCGCTCTTGCTCGCTCTCCTTCTCAGTCTCGCTCTTGCTCTCACTCCTTCTCAGTCTTGCTCTTACTCGCTCTCCTTCTCAGTCTCGCTCTCCTTCTCAGTCTCGCTCTTGCTCGCTCTCCTTCTCAGTCTCGATCCTGCTCGCTCTCCTTTTCAGTATCGCTCTTTCTCGCTCTCCTTCTCAGTCTCTCTCTTGCTCGCTCTCTTTCTGTCTTGCTCTTGCTCGCTCTCCTTCTCAGTCTCGCTCTTGCTCGCATTCCTTCTCAGTCTCGCTCTCCTTCTCAGTCTCGCTCTTGCTCGTTCGCCTTCTCAGTCTCGCTCCTGCTCGCTCTCCTTCTCAGTCACGCTCTTGCTCGCTCTCCTTCTCAGTCTCGCTCTTCCTCACTCTCCTTCTCAGTCTTGCTCTTGCTCGCTCTCCTTCTCAGTCTCGCTCTCCTTCTCAGTCTCGCTCTTGCTCGCTCTCTGTCTCAGTTTCGCTCCTGCTTGCTCTCCTTCTGAGTCTCGCTCTTTCTCGCTCTCCTTCTCAGTCTCTCCCTTGCTCGCTCTCCTTCTAAGTCTCGCTCTTGCTAGATTTCCTTCACAGTCTCACTCCTGGGTGCACTCCTTCTCAGTCTCGCTTTTGCTCATTCGCCTTCTCAGTCTCGCTCCTGCTTGCTCTCCTTCTCAGTCACGCACTTGTGCGCTCTCCTTCTGTCTCGCTCTTGCTCGCACTCCTTCTCAGTCTCGCTCCTGCTCGCTCTCCGTCTCAGTCTCGCTCCTGCTCACTCTCTCAGTCACGCTCTTGAGCGCTCTCCTTCTGTCTTGCTCTTGCGCGCACTCCTTCTCAGTCTCGCTCTTGCTCGCTCTACTTCTCTGTCTCACTCCTGCTCGCTCTCCTTCTCTGTCTCGCTCTTGGGCACTCTCCTTTTCAGTCTCGCTGCTGCCCGCTCTCCTTCGCAGTCTCGCTCTTGCTTGGTCTCCTTCTGTCTCGCTCTTGCTCGCTCTCCTTCTCAGTATTGCTCCTGCTCGCTCTCCTTCTCAGTCTCGCTCTTGCACGCACACGTTCTCAGTCTCGCTCTCGCTCGCTCTCAGTCTCGTTAATGCACGCTCTCCTTCTCAGTCTCTCTCTTGCTCGCTCTCCTTTTCAGTATCGCTCTTGATCGCTCTCCTTCTCAGTCTCGCTCCTGCTTGCTCTCTTTCTGAGTCTCGCTCTTGCTCGCTCTGCATTTCAGTCTCAATCTTGGGCGCTCTCCTTCTCAGTATCGCTCTCACTCATTCTCCTTCTCAGTCTCATTATTGCATGCTCTCCTTCTCAGTCTCGCTCTTGCTCGCGCTCCTTCTCAGTCTCGCTCTTGCTCGCACTCCTTCTCAGTCTTGCTCTTGCTCGCTCTCCTTCTCAGTCTCGCTCTTGCTCGCTCTCCTTCTCAGTCTCGCTCCTGCTCGCTCTCCTTTTCAGTATCGCTCTTTCTCGCTCTCCTTCTCGGTCTCTCTCTTGCTCGCTCTCTTTCTGTCTTGCTCTTGCTCGCTCTCCTTCTCAGTCTCGCTCTTGCTCGCATTCCTTCTCAGTCTCGCTCTCCTTCTCAGTCTCGCTCTTGCTCCTTCGCCTTCTCTGTCTCGCTCCTGCTCGCTCTCCTTCTCAGTCACGCTCTTGCTCGCTCTCCTTCTCAGTCTCGCTCTTCCTCACTCTCCTTCTCAGTCTTGCTCTTGCTCGCTCTCCTTCTCAGTCTTGCTCTCCTTCTCAGTCTCGCTCTTGCTCGCTCTCTGTCTCAGTTTCGCTCCTGCTTGCTCTCCTTCTGAGTCTCGCTCTTTCTCGCTCTCCTTCTCAGTCTCTCCCTTGCTCGCTCTCCTTCTAAGTCTCGCTCTTGCTAGATCTCCTTCACAGTCTCACTACTGGGTGCACTCCTTCTCAGTCTCGCTCTTGCTCATTCGCCTCCTCAGTCTCGCTCCTGCTCGCTCTCCTTCTCAGTCTCGCTCTGGCTCGAACTCCTTATCAGTCTCGCTCTTGCTCACTCTACTTCTCTGTCTCACTCCTGCTCGCTCTCCTTCTCAGTCTCGCTCTTGGGCACTCTCCTTCTCAGTCTCGCTGCTGCCCACTCTCCTTCTCAGTCTCGCTCTTGCTCGCTCTCCTTCTCAGTCTCGATCTTGCTCGCTCTCCTTCTCAGTATCGCTCCTGCTCGCTCTCCTTCTCAGTCTCGCTCTTGCACGCTCACCTTCTCAGTCTCGCTCTCACTCGCTCTCCTCAGTATCGTTATTGCATGCTCTCCTTCTCAGTCTCGCTCTTGCTTGCTCTCTTTCTCAATCTCGCTCTCCTTCTCAGTCTCACTCTTGCTCGAACTCCTTCTCAGTCTCGATCTTGCTCGCTCTCCGTCTCAGTATCGCTCTTGCTCGCTCTCCTTCTCAGTCTCGCTCCTGCTGAATCTCATTCTCAGTCTCCCTCCTGCTCGGTCTGCTACTCAGTCTCGCTCTTGCTCACTCTCCTTCTCAGTCTTGTTCTTGCTCGCTCTCCTTCTCAGTCTCTCTCTTGCTCACTCCCTTTCTCAGTCTCACTCTTGCTCGCACTCCTTCTCAGTCTTGCTCTTGCTCGCTCTCCTTCTCAGTCTCGCTCTCCTTCTCAGTCTCGCTATTGCTCGCTCTACTTCTCAGTCTCGATCTTGCTCGCTCTCCTTTACAGTATTGCTCTTGATCGCTCTCCTTCTCAGTCTCGCTCCTGCTTGCTCTCTTTCTGAGTCTCGCTCTTGCTCGATCTCCATTTCAGTATCAATCTTGGGCGCTCTCCTTCTCAGTCTCGCTCTCACTCATTCTCCTTCTCAGTCTCATTACTGCACGCTCTCCTTCTCAGTCTCGCTCTTGCATGCTCACCTTCTCAGTCTCGCTCTTGCTCGCTCTCTTTCTCAATCTCGCTCTCCTTCTCAGTCTCGATCTTGCTCGCTCTCCTTCTCAGTATCGCTCCTGCTCGCTCTCCTTCTCAGTCTCGCTCTTGCACGCTCACCTTCTCAGTCTTGCTCTCACTCGCTCTCCTCAGTCTCGTTATTGCATGCTCTCCTTCTCAGTCTCGCTCTTGCTCGCTCTCTTTCTCAATCTCGCTCTCCTTCTCAGTCTCACTCTTGCTCGAACTCCTTCTCAGTCTCGATTTTGCTCGCTCTCCGTCTCAGTATCGCTCTTGCTCGCTCTCCTTCTCAGTCTCGCTCCTGCTCACTCTCCTTCTCAGTCTCGCTCCTGCTGAATCTCATTCTCAGTCTCCCTCCTGCTCGCTCTCCTACTCAGTCTCGCTCTTGCTCACTCTCCTTCTCAGTGTCGGTCTTGCTCGCTCTCCTCAGTCTCGTTATTGCACGCTCTCCTTCTCAGTCTCGTTCTTGCTCGCTCTCCTTCTCAGTCTCTCTCTTGCTCGCTCTCTTTCTCAGTCTCACTCTTGCTCGCACTCCTTCTCAGTCTTGCTCTTGCTCGCTCTCCTTCTCAGTCTCTCTCTACTTCTCAGTCTCGCTATTGCTTGCTCTACTTCTCAGTCTCGATCTTGCTCGCTCTCCTTTACAGTATTGCTCTTGATCGCTCTCCTTCTCAGTCTCGCTCCTGCATGCTCTCTTTCTGAGTCTCGCTCTTGCTCGCTCTGCATTTCAGTCTCACTCTTGGTCACTCTCCTTCTCAGTCTCGCTCTTGCTCGCTCTCTTTCCCAGTCTCGCTGTTGCTCACTCTATTTCTCAGTCTCGCTCTTGCCCGCTCTCTTTCTCAGTCTCGCTCTTGCTCGCTCTCTTTCTCAGTCTCACTCTTGCTCACTCTCCTTCTCAGTCTCGCTCTTGCTCGCTCTCTTTCTCAGTCTCGCTCTTGCTCACTCTATTTCTCAGTCTCGCTCCTGCTTGCTCTCCTTCTCAGTCACGCTCTTGAGCGCTCTCCTTCTGTCTCGCTCTTGCTCGCACTCCTTCTCAGTCTCGCTCCTGCTCGCTCTCCGTCTCAGTCTCGCTCCTGCTCACTCTCTCAGTCACGCTCTTGAGCGCTCTCCTTCTGTCTCGCTCTTGCGCGCACTCCTTCTCAGTCTCGCTCTTGCTCGCTCTACTTCTCTGTCTCACTCCTGCTCGCTCTCATTCTCAGTCTCGCTCTTGGGCATTCTCCTTCTCAGTCTCGCTGCTGCCCGCTCTCCTTCTCAGTCTCGCTCTTGCTTGGTCTCCTTCTGTCTCGCTCTTGCTCGCTCTCCTTCTCAGTATTGCTCCTGCTCGCTCTCCTTCTCAGTCTCGCTCTTGCACGCACACCTTCTCAGTCTCGCTCTCGCTCGCTCTCAGTCTCGTTAATGCACGCTCTCCTTCTCAGTCTCTCTCTTGCTCGCTCTCCTTTTCAGTATCGCTCTTGATCGCTCTCCTTCTCAGTCTCGCTCCTGCTTGCTCTCTTTCTGAGTCTCGCTCTTGCTCGCTCTCCATTTCAGTCTCAATCTTGGGCGCTCTCCTTCTCAGTATCGCTCTCACTCATTCTCCTTCTCAGTCTCATTATTGCATGCTCTCCTTCTCAGTCTCGCTCTTGCTCGATCTCTTTCTCAGTCTCACTCTTGCTCGCACTCCTTCTCAGTCTCGCTCTTGCTCGCTCTACTTCTCAGTCTCGATCTTGCTCGCTCTCCTTTTCAGTATCGCTCTTGATCGCTCTCCTTCTCAGTCTCGCTCCTGCTTGCTCTCTTTCTGAGTCTCGCTCTTGCTCGCTCTCCATTTCAGTCTCAATCTTGGGTGCTCTCCTTCTCAATCTCGCTCTCACTCATTCTCCTTCTCAGTCTCATTATTGCACGATCTCCTTCTCAGTCTCCATCTTTCTCGCTCTCCTTCTCAGTCTCGCTCTTGCTCGCTCTCCTTCTCAGTCTCGCTCTTGCTCTCACTCCTTCTCAGTCTTGCTCTTGCTCGCTCTCCTTCTCAGTCTCGCTCTCCTTCTCAGTCTCGCTCTTGCTCGCTCTCTGTCTCAGTTTCGCTCCTGCTTGCTCTCCTTCTGAGTCTCGCTCTTTCTCGCTCTCCTTCTCAGTCTCTCCCTTGCTCGCTCTCCTTCTAAGTCTCGCTCTTGCTAGATTTCCTTCACAGTCTCACTCCTGGGTGCACTCCTTCTCAGTCTCGCTTTTGCTCATTCGCCTTCTCAGTCTCGCTCCTGCTTGCTCTCCTTCTCAGTCACGCTCTTGAGCGCTCTCCTTCTGTCTCGCTCTTGCTCGCACTCCTTCTCAGTCTCGCTCCTGCTCGCTCTCCGTCTCAGTCTCGCTCCTGCTCACTCTCTCAGTCACGCTCTTGAGCGCTCTCCTTCTGTCTCGCTCTTGCGCGCACTCCTTCTCAGTCTCGCTCTTGCTCGCTCTACTTCTCTGTCTCACTCCTGCTCGCTCTCCTTCTCTGTCTCGCTCTTGGGCACTCTCCTTTTCAGTCTCGCTGCTGCCCGCTCTCCTTCGCAGTCTCGCTCTTGCTTGGTCTCCTTCTGTCTCGCTCTTGCTCGCTCTCCTTCTCAGTATTGCTCCTGCTCGCTCTCCTTCTCAGTCTCGCTCTTGCACGCACACGTTCTCAGTCTCGCCCTCGCTCGCTCTCAGTCTCGTTAATGCACGCTCTCCTTCTCAGTCTCTCTCTTGCTCGCTCTCCTTTTCAGTATCGCTCTTGATCGCTCTCCTTCTCAGTCTCGCTCCTGCTTGCTCTCTTTCTGAGTCTCGCTCTTGCTCGCTCTGCATTTCAGTCTCAATCTTGGGCGCTCTCCTTCTCAGTATCGCTCTCACTCATTCTCCTTCTCAGTCTCATTATTGCATGCTCTCCTTCTCAGTCTCGCTCTTGCTCGCGCTCCTTCTCAGTCTCGCTCTTGCTCGCACTCCTTCTCAGTCTTGCTCTTGCTCGCTCTCCTTCTCAGTCTCGCTCTTGCTCGCTCTCCTTCTCAGTCTCGATCCTGCTCGCTCTCCTTTTCAGTATCGCTCTTTCTCGCTCTCCTTCTCGGTCTCTCTCTTGCTCGCTCTCTTTCTGTCTTGCTCTTGCTCGCTCTCCTTCTCAGTCTCGCTCTTGCTCGCATTCCTTCTCAGTCTCGCTCTCCTTCTCAGTCTCGCTCTTGCTCCTTCGCCTTCTCTGTCTCGCTCCTGCTCGCTCTCCTTCTCAGTCACGCTCTTGCTCGCTCTCCTTCTCAGTCTCGCTCTTCCTCACTCTCCTTCTCAGTCTTGCTCTTGCTCGCTCTCCTTCTCAGTCTTGCTCTCCTTCTCAGTCTCGCTCTTGCTCGCTCTCTGTCTCAGTTTCGCTCCTGCTTGCTCTCCTTCTGAGTCTCGCTCTTTCTCGCTCTCCTTCTCAGTCTCTCCCTTGCTCGCTCTCCTTCTAAGTCTCGCTCTTGCTAGATCTCCTTCACAGTCTCACTACTGGGTGCACTCCTTCTCAGTCTCGCTTTTGCTCATTCGCCTTCTCAGTCTCGCTCCTGCTCGCTCTCCTTCTCAGTCTCGCTCTTGCTCGAACTCCTTATCAGTCTCGCTCTTGCTCACTCTACTTCTCTGTCTCACTCCTGCTCGCTCTCCTTCTCAGTCTCGCTCTTGGGCACTCTCCTCAGTCTCGCTGCTGCCCACTCTCCTTCTCAGTCTCGCTCTTGCTCGCTCTCCTTCTCAGTCTCGATCTTGCTCGCTCTCCTTCTCAGTATCGCTCCTGCTCGCTCTCCTTCTCAGTCTCGCTCTTGCACGCTCACCTTCTCAGTCTCGCTCTCACTCGCTCTCCTCAGTATCGTTATTGCATGCTCTCCTTCTCAGTCTCGCTCTTGCTTGCTCTCTTTCTCAATCTCGCTCTCCTTCTCAGTCTCACTCTTGCTCGAACTCCTTCTCAGTCTCGATCTTGCTCGCTCTCCGTCTCAGTATCGCTCTTGCTCGCTCTCCTTCTCAGTCTCGCTCCTGCTGAATCTCATTCTCAGTCTCCCTCCTGCTCGGTCTGCTACTCAGTCTCGCTCTTGCTCACTCTCCTTCTCAGTCTCGTTCTTGCTCGCTCTCCTTCTCAGTCTCTCTCTTGCTCACTCCCTTTCTCAGTCTCACTCTTGCTCGCACTCCTTCTCAGTCTTGCTCTTGCTCGCTCTCCTTCTCAGTCTCGCTCTCCTTCTCAGTCTCGCTATTGCTCGCTCTACTTCTCAGTCTCGATCTTGCTCGCTCTCCTTTACAGTATTGCTCTTGATCGCTCTCCTTCTCAGTCTCGCTCCTGCTTGCTCTCTTTCTGAGTCTCGCTCTTGTTCGATCTCCATTTCAGTATCAATCTTGGGCGCTCTCCTTCTCAGTCTCGCTCTCACTCATTCTCCTTCTCAGTCTCATTACTGCACGCTCTCCTTCTCAGTCTCGCTCTTGCATGCTCACCTTCTCAGTCTCGCTCTTGCTCGCTCTCTTTCTCAATCTCGCTCTCCTTCTCAGTCTCGATCTTGCTCGCTCTCCTTCTCAGTATCGCTCCTGCTCGCTCTCCTTCTCAGTCTCGCTCTTGCACGCTCACCTTCTCAGTCTAGCTCTCACTCGCTCTCCTCAGTCTCGTTATTGCATGCTCTCCTTCTCAGTCTCGCTCTTGCTCGCTCTCTTTCTCAATCTCGCTCTCCTTCTCAGTCTCACTCTTGCTCGAACTCCTTCTCAGTCTCGCTTTTGCTCATTCGCCTTCTCAGTCTCGCTCCTGCTTGCTCTCCTTCTCAGTCACGCTCTTGAGCGCTCTCCTTCTGTCTCGCTCTTGCTCGCACTCCTTCTCAGTCTCGCTCCTGCTCACTCTCCTTCTCAGTCACGCTCTTGCTTGCTCTCCTTCTGTCTCGCTCTTGCTCGCTCTCCTTCTCAGTATTGCTCCTGCTCGCTCTCCTTCTCAGTCTCGCTCTTGCACGCACACCTTCTCAGTCTCGCTCTCGCTCGCTCTCAGTCTCGTTAATGCACGCTCTCCTTCTCAGTCTCACTCTTGCTCGATCTCCTTCTCAGTCTCGATCTTGCTCGCTCTCCATCTCAGTATCGCTCTTGCTTGCTCTCCTTCTCAGTCTCCATATTGCTCGCTCTCCTTCTCAGTCTCGCTCCTGCTCACTCTCCTTCACAGTCTTGCTCCTGCTCACTCTCATTCTCAGGCTGCCTCCTGCTCGCTCTCCTACTCAGTCTCACTCTTGATCACTCTCCTTCTCAGTCTCGCTCTTGCTCGCTCTCTTTCTCAGTCTCGCTCTTGCTCACTCTATTTCTCAGTCTCGCTCTTGCTCGCTCTCTTTCTCAGTCTTGCTCTTGCTCGCTCTCCTTCTCAGTCTCGCTCTCCTCCTCAGTCTCGCTCTTGCTCGCTCTCTTTCTCATTCTCGCTCTTGCTCGCACTCCTTCTCAGTCTTGCTCTTGCTCGCTATCCTTCTCAGTCTCGCTCTCCTTCTCAGTCTCGCTCTTACTCGCTCTCTGTCTCAGTTTTGCTCCTGCTTGCTCTCCTTCTGAGTCTCGCTCTTTCTCGCTCTCCTTCTCAGTCTCTCTCTTCCTCGCTCTCCTTCTCAGTCTCGCTCTCCTTCTCAGTCTCGCTCTCGCTCGCTCTCCTTCTCAGTCTCGCTCTCCTTCTCAGTCTCGCTCTTGCTCATTCTCCTTCTCAGTCTCGCTCTTGCTCGCTCTCCTTCTAAGTCTCACTCTTGCTAGATCTCCTTCACAGTCTCACTCTTGGGTGCACTCCTTCTCAGTCTCGCTCTCCTTCTCAGTCTCGCTCTTGCTCGTTCGCCTTCTCAGTCTCGCTCCTGCTCGCTCTCCTTCTCAGTCTCGCTCTTGAGCGCTCTCCTTCTGCCTCGCTCTTGCTCGCACTCCTTATCAGTCTCGCTCTTGCTCACTCTACTTCTCTGTCTCACTCCTGCTCGCTCTCCTTCTCAGTCTCGCTCTTGGGCACTCTCCTTCTCAGTCTTGATCTTGCTCGCTCTCCTTCTCAGTATCGCTCCTGCTCGCTCTCCTTCTCAGTCTCGCTCTTGCACGCTCACCTTCTCAGTCTCGCTCTCACTCGCTCTCCTCAGTATCATTATTGCATGCTCTCCTTCTGTCTCGCTCTTGCTCGCTCTCTTTCTCAATCTCGCTCTCCTTCTCAGTCTCACTCTTGCACGAACTCATTCTCAGTCTCGATCTTGCTCGCTCTCCGTCTCAGTATCGCTCTTGCTCGCTCTCCTTCTCAGTCTCGCTCCTGCTGAATCTCATTCTCAGTCTCCCTCCTGCTCGGTCTGCTACTCAGTCTCGCTCTTGCTCACTCTCCTTCTCAGTGTCGGTCTTGCTCGCTCTCCTCAGTCTCGTTATTGCACGCTCTCCTTCTCAGTCTCGTTCTTGCTCGCTCTCCTTCTCAGTCTCTCTCTTGCTCACTCCCTTTCTCAGTCTCACTCTTGCTCGCACTCCTTCTCAGTCTTGCTCTTGCTCGCTCTCCTTCTCAGTCTCGCTCTCGTTCTCAGTCTCGCTATTGCTCGCTCTACTTCTCAGTCTCGATCTTGCTCGCTCTCCTTTACAGTATTGCTCTTGATCGCTCTCCTTCTCAGTCTCGCTCCTGCTTGCTCTCTTTCTGAGTCTCGCTCTTGCTCGATCTCCATTTCAGTCTCAATCTTGGGCGCTCTCCTTCTCAGTCTCGCTCTCACTCATTCTCCTTCTCAGTCTCATTACTGCACGCTCTCCTTCTCAGTCTCGCTCTTGCATGCTCACCTTCTCAGTCTCGCTCTTGCTCGCTCTCTTTCTCAATCTCGCTCTCCTTCTCAGTCTCGATCTTGTTCGCTCTCCTCAGTATCGCTCCTGCTCGCTCTCCTTCTCAGTCTCGCTCTTGAGCGCTCTCCTTCTGTCTCGCTCTTGCTCGCACTCCTTATCAGTCTCGCTCTTGCTCGCTCTACTTCTCTGTCTCACTCCTGCTCGCTCTCCTTCTCAGTCTCGCTCTTGGGCGCTCTCCTTCTCAGTCTCACTGCTGCCCGCTCTCCTTCTCAGTCTCGCTCTTGCTCGCTCTCCTTCTCAGTCTCGATCTTGCTCGCTCTCCTTCTCAGTATCGCTCCTGCTCGCTCTCCTTCTCAGTCTCGCTCTTGCACGCTCACCTTCTCAGTCTTGCTCTCACTCGCTCTCCTCAGTCTCGTTATTGCATGGTCTCCTTCTCAGTCTCGCTCTTGCTCGCTCTCTTTCTCAATCTCGCTCTCCTTCTCAGTCTCGATCTTGCTCGCTCTCCTTCTCAGTATCACTCCTGCTCGCTCTCCTCCTCAGTCTCGCTCTTGAGCGCTCTCCTTCTGTCTCGCTCTTGCTCGCACTCCTTATCAGTCTCGCTCTTGCTCGCTCTACTTCTCTGTCTCACTCCTGCTCGCTCTCCTTCTCAGTCTCGCTCTTGGGCACTCTCCTTCTCAGTCTCACTGCTGCCCGCTCTCCTTCTCAGTCTCACTCTTGCTCGCTCTCCTTCTCAGTCTCGATCTTGCTCGCTCTCCTTCTCAGTATCGCTCCTGCTCACTTTCCTTCTCAGTCTCGCTCTTGCACGCTCTCTTTCTCAATCTCGCTCTCCTGCTCAGTCTCACTCTTGCTCGAACTCCTTCTCAGCCTCGATCTTGCTTGCTCTCCGTCTCAGTATCGCTCTTGCTCGCTCTCCTTCTCAGTCTCGCTCCTGCTCACTCTCCTTCTCAGTCTCGCTCCTGCTGAATCTCATTCTCAGTCTCCCTCCTGCTCGCTCTCCTACTCAGTCTCGCTCCTGCTCACTCTCCTTCTCAGTCTCGCTCCTGCTGAATCTCATTCTCAGTCTCCCTCCTGCTCGCTCTCCTACTCAGTCTCGCTCTTGCTCACTCTCCTTCTCAGTGTCGGTCTTGCTCGCTCTCCTCAGTCTCGTTATTGCACGCTCTCCTTCTCAGTCTCGTTCTTGCTCGCTCTCCTTCTCAGTCTCGCTCTTGCTCGCTCTCTTTCTCAATCTCGCTCTCCTTCTCAGTCTCGCTCTTGCTCGCTCTCCTTCTCAGTCTAGCTCTTGCTCGTTCGCCTTCTCAGTCTCGCTCCTGCTTGCTCTCCTTCTCAGTCTCGCTCTTGAGCGCTCTCCTTCTGTCTCGCTCTTGCTCGCACTCCTTATCAGTCTCGCTCTTGCTCGCTCTACTTCTCTGTCTCACTCCTGCTCGCTCTCCTTCTCAGTCTCGCTCTTGGGCACTCTCCTTCTCAGTCTCACTTCTGCCCGCTCTCCTTCTCAGTCTCGCTCTTGCTCGCTCTCCTTCTCAGTCTCGCTCTTGCTCGCTCTCCTTCTCAGTATTGCTCCTGCTCGCTCTCCTTCTCAGTCTCGCTCTTGCACGCACACCTTCTCAGTCTCGCTCTCGCTCGCTCTCAGTCTCGTTAATGCACGCTCTCCTTCTCAGTCTCTCTCTTGCTCGCTCTCCTTTTCAGTATCGCTCTTGATCGCTCTCCTTCTCAGTCTCGCTCCTGCTTGCTCTCTTTCTGAGTCTCGCTCTTGCTCGCTCTCCATTTC
This sequence comes from Carcharodon carcharias, assembly GCF_017639515.1. Lineage (NCBI taxonomy): Eukaryota > Metazoa > Chordata > Chondrichthyes > Lamniformes > Lamnidae > Carcharodon > Carcharodon carcharias. Next base: position 19,622,432 of record NC_054507.1, on the reverse strand, counting down.
AGTCTCAATCTTGGGCGCTCTCCTTCTCAGTATCGCTCTCACTCATTCTCCTTCTCAGTCTCATTATTGCATGCTCTCCTTCTCAGTCTCGCTCTTGCTCGCTCTCTTTCTCAGTCTCACTCTTGCTCACACTCCTTCTCAGTCTCGCTCTTGCTCGCTCTACTTCTCAGTCTCGATCTTGCTCGCTCTCCTTTTCAGTATCGCTCTTGATCGCTCTCCTTCTCAGTCTCGCTCCTGCTTGCTCTCTTTCTGAGTCTCGCTCTTGCTCGCTCTCCATTTCAGTCTCAATCCTGGGTGCTCTCCTTCTCAATCTCGCTCTCACTCATTCTCCTTCTCAGTCTCATTATTGCACGATCTCCTTCTCAGTCTCCATCTTTCTCGCTCTCCTTCTCAGTCTCGCTCTTGCTCGCTCTCCTTCTCAGTCTCGCTCTTGCTCTCACTCCTTCTCAGTCTTGCTCTTACTCGCTCTCCTTCTCAGTCTCGCTCTCCTTCTCAGTCTCGCTCTTGCTCGCTCTCCTTCTCAGTCTCGATCCTGCTCGCTCTCCTTTTCAGTATCGCTCTTTCTCGCTCTCCTTCTCAGTCTCTCTCTTGCTCGCTCTCTTTCTGTCTTGCTCTTGCTCGCTCTCCTTCTCAGTCTCGCTCTTGCTCGCATTCCTTCTCAGTCTCGCTCTCCTTCTCAGTCTCGCTCTTGCTCGTTCGCCTTCTCAGTCTCGCTCCTGCTCGCTCTCCTTCTCAGTCACGCTCTTGCTCGCTCTCCTTCTCAGTCTCGCTCTTCCTCACTCTCCTTCTCAGTCTTGCTCTTGCTCGCTCTCCTTCTCAGTCTCGCTCTCCTTCTCAGTCTCGCTCTTGCTCGCTCTCTGTCTCAGTTTCGCTCCTGCTTGCTCTCCTTCTGAGTCTCGCTCTTTCTCGCTCTCCTTCTCAGTCTCTCCCTTGCTCGCTCTCCTTCTAAGTCTCGCTCTTGCTAGATTTCCTTCACAGTCTCACTCCTGGGTGCACTCCTTCTCAGTCTCGCTTTTGCTCATTCGCCTTCTCAGTCTCGCTCCTGCTTGCTCTCCTTCTCAGTCACGCACTTGTGCGCTCTCCTTCTGTCTCGCTCTTGCTCGCACTCCTTCTCAGTCTCGCTCCTGCTCGCTCTCCGTCTCAGTCTCGCTCCTGCTCACTCTCTCAGTCACGCTCTTGAGCGCTCTCCTTCTGTCTTGCTCTTGCGCGCACTCCTTCTCAGTCTCGCTCTTGCTCGCTCTACTTCTCTGTCTCACTCCTGCTCGCTCTCCTTCTCTGTCTCGCTCTTGGGCACTCTCCTTTTCAGTCTCGCTGCTGCCCGCTCTCCTTCGCAGTCTCGCTCTTGCTTGGTCTCCTTCTGTCTCGCTCTTGCTCGCTCTCCTTCTCAGTATTGCTCCTGCTCGCTCTCCTTCTCAGTCTCGCTCTTGCACGCACACGTTCTCAGTCTCGCTCTCGCTCGCTCTCAGTCTCGTTAATGCACGCTCTCCTTCTCAGTCTCTCTCTTGCTCGCTCTCCTTTTCAGTATCGCTCTTGATCGCTCTCCTTCTCAGTCTCGCTCCTGCTTGCTCTCTTTCTGAGTCTCGCTCTTGCTCGCTCTGCATTTCAGTCTCAATCTTGGGCGCTCTCCTTCTCAGTATCGCTCTCACTCATTCTCCTTCTCAGTCTCATTATTGCATGCTCTCCTTCTCAGTCTCGCTCTTGCTCGCGCTCCTTCTCAGTCTCGCTCTTGCTCGCACTCCTTCTCAGTCTTGCTCTTGCTCGCTCTCCTTCTCAGTCTCGCTCTTGCTCGCTCTCCTTCTCAGTCTCGATCCTGCTCGCTCTCCTTTTCAGTATCGCTCTTTCTCGCTCTCCTTCTCGGTCTCTCTCTTGCTCGCTCTCTTTCTGTCTTGCTCTTGCTCGCTCTCCTTCTCAGTCTCGCTCTTGCTCGCATTCCTTCTCAGTCTCGCTCTCCTTCTCAGTCTCGCTCTTGCTCCTTCGCCTTCTCTGTCTCGCTCCTGCTCGCTCTCCTTCTCAGTCACGCTCTTGCTCGCTCTCCTTCTCAGTCTCGCTCTTCCTCACTCTCCTTCTCAGTCTTGCTCTTGCTCGCTCTCCTTCTCAGTCTTGCTCTCCTTCTCAGTCTCGCTCTTGCTCGCTCTCTGTCTCAGTTTCGCTCCTGCTTGCTCTCCTTCTGAGTCTCGCTCTTTCTCGCTCTCCTTCTCAGTCTCTCCCTTGCTCGCTCTCCTTCTAAGTCTCGCTCTTGCTAGATCTCCTTCACAGTCTCACTACTGGGTGCACTCCTTCTCAGTCTCGCTTTTGCTCATTCGCCTCCTCAGTCTCGCTCCTGCTCGCTCTCCTTCTCAGTCTCGCTCTGGCTCGAACTCCTTATCAGTCTCGCTCTTGCTCACTCTACTTCTCTGTCTCACTCCTGCTCGCTCTCCTTCTCAGTCTCGCTCTTGGGCACTCTCCTTCTCAGTCTCGCTGCTGCCCACTCTCCTTCTCAGTCTCGCTCTTGCTCGCTCTCCTTCTCAGTCTCGATCTTGCTCGCTCTCCTTCTCAGTATCGCTCCTGCTCGCTCTCCTTCTCAGTCTCGCTCTTGCACGCTCACCTTCTCAGTCTCGCTCTCACTCGCTCTCCTCAGTATCGTTATTGCATGCTCTCCTTCTCAGTCTCGCTCTTGCTTGCTCTCTTTCTCAATCTCGCTCTCCTTCTCAGTCTCACTCTTGCTCGAACTCCTTCTCAGTCTCGATCTTGCTCGCTCTCCGTCTCAGTATCGCTCTTGCTCGCTCTCCTTCTCAGTCTCGCTCCTGCTGAATCTCATTCTCAGTCTCCCTCCTGCTCGGTCTGCTACTCAGTCTCGCTCTTGCTCACTCTCCTTCTCAGTCTTGTTCTTGCTCGCTCTCCTTCTCAGTCTCTCTCTTGCTCACTCCCTTTCTCAGTCTCACTCTTGCTCGCACTCCTTCTCAGTCTTGCTCTTGCTCGCTCTCCTTCTCAGTCTCGCTCTCCTTCTCAGTCTCGCTATTGCTCGCTCTACTTCTCAGTCTCGATCTTGCTCGCTCTCCTTTACAGTATTGCTCTTGATCGCTCTCCTTCTCAGTCTCGCTCCTGCTTGCTCTCTTTCTGAGTCTCGCTCTTGCTCGATCTCCATTTCAGTATCAATCTTGGGCGCTCTCCTTCTCAGTCTCGCTCTCACTCATTCTCCTTCTCAGTCTCATTACTGCACGCTCTCCTTCTCAGTCTCGCTCTTGCATGCTCACCTTCTCAGTCTCGCTCTTGCTCGCTCTCTTTCTCAATCTCGCTCTCCTTCTCAGTCTCGATCTTGCTCGCTCTCCTTCTCAGTATCGCTCCTGCTCGCTCTCCTTCTCAGTCTCGCTCTTGCACGCTCACCTTCTCAGTCTTGCTCTCACTCGCTCTCCTCAGTCTCGTTATTGCATGCTCTCCTTCTCAGTCTCGCTCTTGCTCGCTCTCTTTCTCAATCTCGCTCTCCTTCTCAGTCTCACTCTTGCTCGAACTCCTTCTCAGTCTCGATTTTGCTCGCTCTCCGTCTCAGTATCGCTCTTGCTCGCTCTCCTTCTCAGTCTCGCTCCTGCTCACTCTCCTTCTCAGTCTCGCTCCTGCTGAATCTCATTCTCAGTCTCCCTCCTGCTCGCTCTCCTACTCAGTCTCGCTCTTGCTCACTCTCCTTCTCAGTGTCGGTCTTGCTCGCTCTCCTCAGTCTCGTTATTGCACGCTCTCCTTCTCAGTCTCGTTCTTGCTCGCTCTCCTTCTCAGTCTCTCTCTTGCTCGCTCTCTTTCTCAGTCTCACTCTTGCTCGCACTCCTTCTCAGTCTTGCTCTTGCTCGCTCTCCTTCTCAGTCTCTCTCTACTTCTCAGTCTCGCTATTGCTTGCTCTACTTCTCAGTCTCGATCTTGCTCGCTCTCCTTTACAGTATTGCTCTTGATCGCTCTCCTTCTCAGTCTCGCTCCTGCATGCTCTCTTTCTGAGTCTCGCTCTTGCTCGCTCTGCATTTCAGTCTCACTCTTGGTCACTCTCCTTCTCAGTCTCGCTCTTGCTCGCTCTCTTTCCCAGTCTCGCTGTTGCTCACTCTATTTCTCAGTCTCGCTCTTGCCCGCTCTCTTTCTCAGTCTCGCTCTTGCTCGCTCTCTTTCTCAGTCTCACTCTTGCTCACTCTCCTTCTCAGTCTCGCTCTTGCTCGCTCTCTTTCTCAGTCTCGCTCTTGCTCACTCTATTTCTCAGTCTCGCTCCTGCTTGCTCTCCTTCTCAGTCACGCTCTTGAGCGCTCTCCTTCTGTCTCGCTCTTGCTCGCACTCCTTCTCAGTCTCGCTCCTGCTCGCTCTCCGTCTCAGTCTCGCTCCTGCTCACTCTCTCAGTCACGCTCTTGAGCGCTCTCCTTCTGTCTCGCTCTTGCGCGCACTCCTTCTCAGTCTCGCTCTTGCTCGCTCTACTTCTCTGTCTCACTCCTGCTCGCTCTCATTCTCAGTCTCGCTCTTGGGCATTCTCCTTCTCAGTCTCGCTGCTGCCCGCTCTCCTTCTCAGTCTCGCTCTTGCTTGGTCTCCTTCTGTCTCGCTCTTGCTCGCTCTCCTTCTCAGTATTGCTCCTGCTCGCTCTCCTTCTCAGTCTCGCTCTTGCACGCACACCTTCTCAGTCTCGCTCTCGCTCGCTCTCAGTCTCGTTAATGCACGCTCTCCTTCTCAGTCTCTCTCTTGCTCGCTCTCCTTTTCAGTATCGCTCTTGATCGCTCTCCTTCTCAGTCTCGCTCCTGCTTGCTCTCTTTCTGAGTCTCGCTCTTGCTCGCTCTCCATTTCAGTCTCAATCTTGGGCGCTCTCCTTCTCAGTATCGCTCTCACTCATTCTCCTTCTCAGTCTCATTATTGCATGCTCTCCTTCTCAGTCTCGCTCTTGCTCGATCTCTTTCTCAGTCTCACTCTTGCTCGCACTCCTTCTCAGTCTCGCTCTTGCTCGCTCTACTTCTCAGTCTCGATCTTGCTCGCTCTCCTTTTCAGTATCGCTCTTGATCGCTCTCCTTCTCAGTCTCGCTCCTGCTTGCTCTCTTTCTGAGTCTCGCTCTTGCTCGCTCTCCATTTCAGTCTCAATCTTGGGTGCTCTCCTTCTCAATCTCGCTCTCACTCATTCTCCTTCTCAGTCTCATTATTGCACGATCTCCTTCTCAGTCTCCATCTTTCTCGCTCTCCTTCTCAGTCTCGCTCTTGCTCGCTCTCCTTCTCAGTCTCGCTCTTGCTCTCACTCCTTCTCAGTCTTGCTCTTGCTCGCTCTCCTTCTCAGTCTCGCTCTCCTTCTCAGTCTCGCTCTTGCTCGCTCTCTGTCTCAGTTTCGCTCCTGCTTGCTCTCCTTCTGAGTCTCGCTCTTTCTCGCTCTCCTTCTCAGTCTCTCCCTTGCTCGCTCTCCTTCTAAGTCTCGCTCTTGCTAGATTTCCTTCACAGTCTCACTCCTGGGTGCACTCCTTCTCAGTCTCGCTTTTGCTCATTCGCCTTCTCAGTCTCGCTCCTGCTTGCTCTCCTTCTCAGTCACGCTCTTGAGCGCTCTCCTTCTGTCTCGCTCTTGCTCGCACTCCTTCTCAGTCTCGCTCCTGCTCGCTCTCCGTCTCAGTCTCGCTCCTGCTCACTCTCTCAGTCACGCTCTTGAGCGCTCTCCTTCTGTCTCGCTCTTGCGCGCACTCCTTCTCAGTCTCGCTCTTGCTCGCTCTACTTCTCTGTCTCACTCCTGCTCGCTCTCCTTCTCTGTCTCGCTCTTGGGCACTCTCCTTTTCAGTCTCGCTGCTGCCCGCTCTCCTTCGCAGTCTCGCTCTTGCTTGGTCTCCTTCTGTCTCGCTCTTGCTCGCTCTCCTTCTCAGTATTGCTCCTGCTCGCTCTCCTTCTCAGTCTCGCTCTTGCACGCACACGTTCTCAGTCTCGCCCTCGCTCGCTCTCAGTCTCGTTAATGCACGCTCTCCTTCTCAGTCTCTCTCTTGCTCGCTCTCCTTTTCAGTATCGCTCTTGATCGCTCTCCTTCTCAGTCTCGCTCCTGCTTGCTCTCTTTCTGAGTCTCGCTCTTGCTCGCTCTGCATTTCAGTCTCAATCTTGGGCGCTCTCCTTCTCAGTATCGCTCTCACTCATTCTCCTTCTCAGTCTCATTATTGCATGCTCTCCTTCTCAGTCTCGCTCTTGCTCGCGCTCCTTCTCAGTCTCGCTCTTGCTCGCACTCCTTCTCAGTCTTGCTCTTGCTCGCTCTCCTTCTCAGTCTCGCTCTTGCTCGCTCTCCTTCTCAGTCTCGATCCTGCTCGCTCTCCTTTTCAGTATCGCTCTTTCTCGCTCTCCTTCTCGGTCTCTCTCTTGCTCGCTCTCTTTCTGTCTTGCTCTTGCTCGCTCTCCTTCTCAGTCTCGCTCTTGCTCGCATTCCTTCTCAGTCTCGCTCTCCTTCTCAGTCTCGCTCTTGCTCCTTCGCCTTCTCTGTCTCGCTCCTGCTCGCTCTCCTTCTCAGTCACGCTCTTGCTCGCTCTCCTTCTCAGTCTCGCTCTTCCTCACTCTCCTTCTCAGTCTTGCTCTTGCTCGCTCTCCTTCTCAGTCTTGCTCTCCTTCTCAGTCTCGCTCTTGCTCGCTCTCTGTCTCAGTTTCGCTCCTGCTTGCTCTCCTTCTGAGTCTCGCTCTTTCTCGCTCTCCTTCTCAGTCTCTCCCTTGCTCGCTCTCCTTCTAAGTCTCGCTCTTGCTAGATCTCCTTCACAGTCTCACTACTGGGTGCACTCCTTCTCAGTCTCGCTTTTGCTCATTCGCCTTCTCAGTCTCGCTCCTGCTCGCTCTCCTTCTCAGTCTCGCTCTTGCTCGAACTCCTTATCAGTCTCGCTCTTGCTCACTCTACTTCTCTGTCTCACTCCTGCTCGCTCTCCTTCTCAGTCTCGCTCTTGGGCACTCTCCTCAGTCTCGCTGCTGCCCACTCTCCTTCTCAGTCTCGCTCTTGCTCGCTCTCCTTCTCAGTCTCGATCTTGCTCGCTCTCCTTCTCAGTATCGCTCCTGCTCGCTCTCCTTCTCAGTCTCGCTCTTGCACGCTCACCTTCTCAGTCTCGCTCTCACTCGCTCTCCTCAGTATCGTTATTGCATGCTCTCCTTCTCAGTCTCGCTCTTGCTTGCTCTCTTTCTCAATCTCGCTCTCCTTCTCAGTCTCACTCTTGCTCGAACTCCTTCTCAGTCTCGATCTTGCTCGCTCTCCGTCTCAGTATCGCTCTTGCTCGCTCTCCTTCTCAGTCTCGCTCCTGCTGAATCTCATTCTCAGTCTCCCTCCTGCTCGGTCTGCTACTCAGTCTCGCTCTTGCTCACTCTCCTTCTCAGTCTCGTTCTTGCTCGCTCTCCTTCTCAGTCTCTCTCTTGCTCACTCCCTTTCTCAGTCTCACTCTTGCTCGCACTCCTTCTCAGTCTTGCTCTTGCTCGCTCTCCTTCTCAGTCTCGCTCTCCTTCTCAGTCTCGCTATTGCTCGCTCTACTTCTCAGTCTCGATCTTGCTCGCTCTCCTTTACAGTATTGCTCTTGATCGCTCTCCTTCTCAGTCTCGCTCCTGCTTGCTCTCTTTCTGAGTCTCGCTCTTGTTCGATCTCCATTTCAGTATCAATCTTGGGCGCTCTCCTTCTCAGTCTCGCTCTCACTCATTCTCCTTCTCAGTCTCATTACTGCACGCTCTCCTTCTCAGTCTCGCTCTTGCATGCTCACCTTCTCAGTCTCGCTCTTGCTCGCTCTCTTTCTCAATCTCGCTCTCCTTCTCAGTCTCGATCTTGCTCGCTCTCCTTCTCAGTATCGCTCCTGCTCGCTCTCCTTCTCAGTCTCGCTCTTGCACGCTCACCTTCTCAGTCTAGCTCTCACTCGCTCTCCTCAGTCTCGTTATTGCATGCTCTCCTTCTCAGTCTCGCTCTTGCTCGCTCTCTTTCTCAATCTCGCTCTCCTTCTCAGTCTCACTCTTGCTCGAACTCCTTCTCAGTCTCGCTTTTGCTCATTCGCCTTCTCAGTCTCGCTCCTGCTTGCTCTCCTTCTCAGTCACGCTCTTGAGCGCTCTCCTTCTGTCTCGCTCTTGCTCGCACTCCTTCTCAGTCTCGCTCCTGCTCACTCTCCTTCTCAGTCACGCTCTTGCTTGCTCTCCTTCTGTCTCGCTCTTGCTCGCTCTCCTTCTCAGTATTGCTCCTGCTCGCTCTCCTTCTCAGTCTCGCTCTTGCACGCACACCTTCTCAGTCTCGCTCTCGCTCGCTCTCAGTCTCGTTAATGCACGCTCTCCTTCTCAGTCTCACTCTTGCTCGATCTCCTTCTCAGTCTCGATCTTGCTCGCTCTCCATCTCAGTATCGCTCTTGCTTGCTCTCCTTCTCAGTCTCCATATTGCTCGCTCTCCTTCTCAGTCTCGCTCCTGCTCACTCTCCTTCACAGTCTTGCTCCTGCTCACTCTCATTCTCAGGCTGCCTCCTGCTCGCTCTCCTACTCAGTCTCACTCTTGATCACTCTCCTTCTCAGTCTCGCTCTTGCTCGCTCTCTTTCTCAGTCTCGCTCTTGCTCACTCTATTTCTCAGTCTCGCTCTTGCTCGCTCTCTTTCTCAGTCTTGCTCTTGCTCGCTCTCCTTCTCAGTCTCGCTCTCCTCCTCAGTCTCGCTCTTGCTCGCTCTCTTTCTCATTCTCGCTCTTGCTCGCACTCCTTCTCAGTCTTGCTCTTGCTCGCTATCCTTCTCAGTCTCGCTCTCCTTCTCAGTCTCGCTCTTACTCGCTCTCTGTCTCAGTTTTGCTCCTGCTTGCTCTCCTTCTGAGTCTCGCTCTTTCTCGCTCTCCTTCTCAGTCTCTCTCTTCCTCGCTCTCCTTCTCAGTCTCGCTCTCCTTCTCAGTCTCGCTCTCGCTCGCTCTCCTTCTCAGTCTCGCTCTCCTTCTCAGTCTCGCTCTTGCTCATTCTCCTTCTCAGTCTCGCTCTTGCTCGCTCTCCTTCTAAGTCTCACTCTTGCTAGATCTCCTTCACAGTCTCACTCTTGGGTGCACTCCTTCTCAGTCTCGCTCTCCTTCTCAGTCTCGCTCTTGCTCGTTCGCCTTCTCAGTCTCGCTCCTGCTCGCTCTCCTTCTCAGTCTCGCTCTTGAGCGCTCTCCTTCTGCCTCGCTCTTGCTCGCACTCCTTATCAGTCTCGCTCTTGCTCACTCTACTTCTCTGTCTCACTCCTGCTCGCTCTCCTTCTCAGTCTCGCTCTTGGGCACTCTCCTTCTCAGTCTTGATCTTGCTCGCTCTCCTTCTCAGTATCGCTCCTGCTCGCTCTCCTTCTCAGTCTCGCTCTTGCACGCTCACCTTCTCAGTCTCGCTCTCACTCGCTCTCCTCAGTATCATTATTGCATGCTCTCCTTCTGTCTCGCTCTTGCTCGCTCTCTTTCTCAATCTCGCTCTCCTTCTCAGTCTCACTCTTGCACGAACTCATTCTCAGTCTCGATCTTGCTCGCTCTCCGTCTCAGTATCGCTCTTGCTCGCTCTCCTTCTCAGTCTCGCTCCTGCTGAATCTCATTCTCAGTCTCCCTCCTGCTCGGTCTGCTACTCAGTCTCGCTCTTGCTCACTCTCCTTCTCAGTGTCGGTCTTGCTCGCTCTCCTCAGTCTCGTTATTGCACGCTCTCCTTCTCAGTCTCGTTCTTGCTCGCTCTCCTTCTCAGTCTCTCTCTTGCTCACTCCCTTTCTCAGTCTCACTCTTGCTCGCACTCCTTCTCAGTCTTGCTCTTGCTCGCTCTCCTTCTCAGTCTCGCTCTCGTTCTCAGTCTCGCTATTGCTCGCTCTACTTCTCAGTCTCGATCTTGCTCGCTCTCCTTTACAGTATTGCTCTTGATCGCTCTCCTTCTCAGTCTCGCTCCTGCTTGCTCTCTTTCTGAGTCTCGCTCTTGCTCGATCTCCATTTCAGTCTCAATCTTGGGCGCTCTCCTTCTCAGTCTCGCTCTCACTCATTCTCCTTCTCAGTCTCATTACTGCACGCTCTCCTTCTCAGTCTCGCTCTTGCATGCTCACCTTCTCAGTCTCGCTCTTGCTCGCTCTCTTTCTCAATCTCGCTCTCCTTCTCAGTCTCGATCTTGTTCGCTCTCCTCAGTATCGCTCCTGCTCGCTCTCCTTCTCAGTCTCGCTCTTGAGCGCTCTCCTTCTGTCTCGCTCTTGCTCGCACTCCTTATCAGTCTCGCTCTTGCTCGCTCTACTTCTCTGTCTCACTCCTGCTCGCTCTCCTTCTCAGTCTCGCTCTTGGGCACTCTCCTTCTCAGTCTCACTGCTGCCCGCTCTCCTTCTCAGTCTCGCTCTTGCTCGCTCTCCTTCTCAGTCTCGATCTTGCTCGCTCTCCTTCTCAGTATCGCTCCTGCTCGCTCTCCTTCTCAGTCTCGCTCTTGAGCGCTCTCCTTCTGTCTCGCTCTTGCTCGCACTCCTTATCAGTCTCGCTCTTGCTCGCTCTACTTCTCTGTCTCACTCCTGCTCGCTCTCCTTCTCAGTCTCGCTCTTGGGCACTCTCCTTCTCAGTCTCACTGCTGCCCGCTCTCCTTCTCAGTCTCGCTCTTGCATGCTCACCTTCTCAGTCTCGCTCTTGCTCGCTCTCTTTCTCAATCTCGCTCTCCTTCTCAGTCTCGATCTTGCTCGCTCTCCTTCTCAGTATCGCTCCTGCTCGCTCTCCTTCTCAGTCTCGCTCTTGCACGCTCACCTTCTCAGTCTAGCTCTCACTCGCTCTCCTCAGTCTCGTTATTGCATGCTCTCCTTCTCAGTCTCGCTCTTGCTCGCTCTCTTTCTCAATCTCGCTCTCCTTCTCAGTCTCACTCTTGCTCGAACTCCTTCTCAGTCTCGCTTTTGCTCATTCGCCTTCTCAGTCTCGCTCCTGCTTGCTCTCCTTCTCAGTCACGCTCTTGAGCGCTCTCCTTCTGTCTCGCTCTTGCTCGCACTCCTTCTCAGTCTCGCTCCTGCTCACTCTCCTTCTCAGTCACGCTCTTGCTTGCTCTCCTTCTGTCTCGCTCTTGCTCGCTCTCCTTCTCAGTATTGCTCCTGCTCGCTCTCCTTCTCAGTCTCGCTCTTGCACGCACACCTTCTCAGTCTCGCTCTCGCTCGCTCTCAGTCTCGTTAATGCACGCTCTCCTTCTCAGTCTCACTCTTGCTCGATCTCCTTCTCAGTCTCGATCTTGCTCGCTCTCCATCTCAGTATCGCTCTTGCTTGCTCTCCTTCTCAGTCTCCATATTGCTCGCTCTCCTTCTCAGTCTCGCTCCTGCTCACTCTCCTTCACAGTCTTGCTCCTGCTCACTCTCATTCTCAGGCTGCCTCCTGCTCGCTCTCCTACTCAGTCTCACTCTTGATCACTCTCCTTCTCAGTCTCGCTCTTGCTCGCTCTCTTTCTCAGTCTCGCTCTTGCTCACTCTATTTCTCAGTCTCGCTCTTGCTCGCTCTCTTTCTCAGTCTTGCTCTTGCTCGCTCTCCTTCTCAGTCTCGCTCTCCTCCTCAGTCTCGCTCTTGCTTGCTCTCTTTCTCATTCTCGCTCTTGCTCGCACTCCTTCTCAGTCTTGCTCTTGCTCGCTATCCTTCTCAGTCTCGCTCTCCTTCTCAGTCTCGCTCTTACTCGCTCTCTGTCTCAGTTTTGCTCCTGCTTGCTCTCCTTCTGAGTCTCGCTCTTTCTCGCTCTCCTTCTCAGTCTCTCTCTTCCTCGCTCTCCTTCTCAGTCTCGCTCTCCTTCTCAGTCTCGCTCTCGCTCGCTCTCCTTCTCAGTCTCGCTCTCCTTCTCAGTCTCGCTCTTGCTCATTCTCCTTCTCAGTCTCGCTCTTGCTCGCTCTCCTTCTAAGTCTCACTCTTGCTAGATCTCCTTCACAGTCTCACTCTTGGGTGCACTCCTTCTCAGTCTCGCTCTCCTTCTCAGTCTCGCTCTTGCTCGTTCGCCTTCTCAGTCTCGCTCCTGCTCGCTCTCCTTCTCAGTCTCGCTCTTGAGCGCTCTCCTTCTGCCTCGCTCTTGCTCGCACTCCTTATCAGTCTCGCTCTTGCTCACTCTACTTCTCTGTCTCACTCCTGCTCGCTCTCCTTCTCAGTCTCGCTCTTGGGCACTCTCCTTCTCAGTCTTGATCTTGCTCGCTCTCCTTCTCAGTATCGCTCCTGCTCGCTCTCCTTCTCAGTCTCGCTCTTGCACGCTCACCTTCTCAGTCTCGCTCTCACTCGCTCTCCTCAGTATCATTATTGCATGCTCTCCTTCTGTCTCGCTCTTGCTCGCTCTCTTTCTCAATCTCGCTCTCCTTCTCAGTCTCACTCTTGCACGAACTCATTCTCAGTCTCGATCTTGCTCGCTCTCCGTCTCAGTATCGCTCTTGCTCGCTCTCCTTCTCAGTCTCGCTCCTGCTGAATCTCATTCTCAGTCTCCCTCCTGCTCGGTCTGCTACTCAGTCTCGCTCTTGCTCACTCTCCTTCTCAGTGTCGGTCTTGCTCGCTCTCCTCAGTCTCGTTATTGCACGCTCTCCTTCTCAGTCTCGTTCTTGCTCGCTCTCCTTCTCAGTCTCTCTCTTGCTCACTCCCTTTCTCAGTCTCACTCTTGCTCGCACTCCTTCTCAGTCTTGCTCTTGCTCGCTCTCCTTCTCAGTCTCGCTCTCGTTCTCAGTCTCGCTATTGCTCGCTCTACTTCTCAGTCTCGATCTTGCTCGCTCTCCTTTACAGTATTGCTCTTGATCGCTCTCCTTCTCAGTCTCGCTCCTGCTTGCTCTCTTTCTGAGTCTCGCTCTTGCTCGATCTCCATTTCAGTCTCAATCTTGGGCGCTCTCCTTCTCAGTCTCGCTCTCACTCATTCTCCTTCTCAGTCTCATTACTGCACGCTCTCCTTCTCAGTCTCGCTCTTGCATGCTCACCTTCTCAGTCTCGCTCTTGCTCGCTCTCTTTCTCAATCTCGCTCTCCTTCTCAGTCTCGATCTTGTTCGCTCTCCTCAGTATCGCTCCTGCTCGCTCTCCTTCTCAGTCTCGCTCTTGAGCGCTCTCCTTCTGTCTCGCTCTTGCTCGCACTCCTTATCAGTCTCGCTCTTGCTCGCTCTACTTCTCTGTCTCACTCCTGCTCGCTCTCCTTCTCAGTCTCGCTCTTGGGCACTCTCCTTCTCAGTCTCACTGCTGCCCGCTCTCCTTCTCAGTCTCGCTCTTGCTCGCTCTCCTTCTCAGTCTCGATCTTGCTCGCTCTCCTTCTCAGTATCGCTCCTGCTCGCTCTCCTTCTCAGTCTCGCTCTTGAGCGCTCTCCTTCTGTCTCGCTCTTGCTCGCACTCCTTATCAGTCTCGCTCTTGCTCGCTCTACTTCTCTGTCTCACTCCTGCTCGCTCTCCTTCTCAGTCTCGCTCTTGGGCACTCTCCTTCTCAGTCTCACTGCTGCCCGCTCTCCTTCTCAGTCTCGCTCTTGCTCGCTCTCCTTCTCAGTCTCGATCTTGCTCGCTCTCCTTCTCAGTATCGCTCCTGCTCGCTCTCCTTCTCAGTCTCGCTCTTGCACGCTCACCTTCTCAGTCTTGCTCTCACTCGCTCTCCTCAGTCTCGTTATTGCATGGTCTCCTTCTCAGTCTCGCTCTTGCTCGCTCTCTTTCTCAATCTCGCTCTCCTTCTCAGTCTCGATCTTGCTCGCTCTCCTTCTCAGTATCACTCCTGCTCGCTCTCCTCCTCAGTCTCGCTCTTGAGCGCTCTCCTTCTGTCTCGCTCTTGCTCGCACTCCTTATCAGTCTCGCTCTTGCTCGCTCTACTTCTCTGTCTCACTCCTGCTCGCTCTCCTTCTCAGTCTCGCTCTTGGGCACTCTCCTTCTCAGTCTCACTGCTGCCCGCTCTCCTTCTCAGTCTCACTCTTGCTCGCTCTCCTTCTCAGTCTCGATCTTGCTCGCTCTCCTTCTCAGTATCGCTCCTGCTCACTTTCCTTCTCAGTCTCGCTCTTGCACGCTCTCTTTCTCAATCTCGCTCTCCTGCTCAGTCTCACTCTTGCTCGAACTCCTTCTCAGCCTCGATCTTGCTTGCTCTCCGTCTCAGTATCGCTCTTGCTCGCTCTCCTTCTCAGTCTCGCTCCTGCTCACTCTCCTTCTCAGTCTCGCTCCTGCTGAATCTCATTCTCAGTCTCCCTCCTGCTCGCTCTCCTACTCAGTCTCGCTCCTGCTCACTCTCCTTCTCAGTCTCGCTCCTGCTGAATCTCATTCTCAGTCTCCCTCCTGCTCGCTCTCCTACTCAGTCTCGCTCTTGCTCACTCTCCTTCTCAGTGTCGGTCTTGCTCGCTCTCCTCAGTCTCGTTATTGCACGCTCTCCTTCTCAGTCTCGTTCTTGCTCGCTCTCCTTCTCAGTCTCGCTCTTGCTCGCTCTCTTTCTCAATCTCGCTCTCCTTCTCAGTCTCGCTCTTGCTCGCTCTCCTTCTCAGTCTAGCTCTTGCTCGTTCGCCTTCTCAGTCTCGCTCCTGCTTGCTCTCCTTCTCAGTCTCGCTCTTGAGCGCTCTCCTTCTGTCTCGCTCTTGCTCGCACTCCTTATCAGTCTCGCTCTTGCTCGCTCTACTTCTCTGTCTCACTCCTGCTCGCTCTCCTTCTCAGTCTCGCTCTTGGGCACTCTCCTTCTCAGTCTCACTTCTGCCCGCTCTCCTTCTCAGTCTCGCTCTTGCTCGCTCTCCTTCTCAGTCTCGATCTTGCTCGCTCTCCTTCTCAGTATCGCTCCTGCTCGCTCTCCTTCTCAGTCTCGCTCTTGCACGCTCACCATCTCAGTCTTGCTCTCACTCGCTCTCCTCAGTCTCGTTATTGCATGGTCTCCTTCTCAGTCTCGCTCTTGCTCGCTCTCTTTCTCAATCTCGCTCTCCTTCTCAGTCTCGATCTTGCTCGCTCTCCTTCTCAGTATCACTCCTGCTCGCTCTCCTCCTCAGTCTCGCTCTTGAGCGCTCTCCTTCTGTCTCGCTCTTGCTCGCACTCCTTATCAGTCTCGCTCTTGCTCGCTCTACTTCTCTGTCTCACTCCTGCTCGCTCTCCTTCTCAGTCTCGCTCTTGGGCACTCTCCTTCTCAGTCTCACTGCTGCCCGCTCTCCTTCTCAGTCTCACTCTTGCTCGCTCTCCTTCTCAGTCTCGATCTTGCTCGCTCTCCTTCTCAGTATCGCTCCTGCTCACTTTCCTTCTCAGTCTCGCTCTTGCACGCTCTCTTTCTCAATCTCGCTCTCCTGCTCAGTCTCACTCTTGCTCGAACTCCTTCTCAGCCTCGATCTTGCTTGCTCTCCGTCTCAGTATCGCTCTTGCTCGCTCTCCTTCTCAGTCTCGCTCCTGCTCACTCTCCTTCTCAGTCTCGCTCCTGCTGAATCTCATTCTCAGTCTCCCTCCTGCTCGCTCTCCTACTCAGTCTCGCTCCTGCTCACTCTCCTTCTCAGTCTCGCTCCTGCTGAATCTCATTCTCAGTCTCCCTCCTGCTCGCTCTCCTACTCAGTCTCGCTCTTGCTCACTCTCCTTCTCAGTGTCGGTCTTGCTCGCTCTCCTCAGTCTCGTTATTGCACGCTCTCCTTCTCAGTCTCGTTCTTGCTCGCTCTCCTTCTCAGTCTCGCTCTTGCTCGCTCTCTTTCTCAATCTCGCTCTCCTGCTCAGTCTCACTCTTGCTCGAACTCCTTCTCAGCCTCGATCTTGCTTGCTCTCCGTCTCAGTATCGCTCTTGCTCGCTCTCCTTCTCAGTCTCGCTCCTGCTCACTCTCCTTCTCAGTCTCGCTCCTGCTGAATCTCATTCTCAGTCTCCCTCCTGCTCGCTCTCCTACTCAGTCTCGCTCCTGCTCACTCTCCTTCTCAGTCTCGCTCCTGCTGAATCTCATTCTCAGTCTCCCTCCTGCTCGCTCTCCTACTCAGTCTCGCTCTTGCTCACTCTCCTTCTCAGTGTCGGTCTTGCTCGCTCTCCTCAGTCTCGTTATTGCACGCTCTCCTTCTCAGTCTCGCTCTTGCTCGCTCTCCTTCTCAGTATTGCTCCTGCTCGCTCTCCTTCTCAGTCTCGCTCTTGCACGCACACCTTCTCAGTCTCGCTCTCGCTCGCTCTCAGTCTCGTTAATGCACGCTCTCCTTCTCAGTCTCACTCTTGCTCGATCTCCTTCTCAGTCTCGATCTTGCTCGCTCTCCATCTCAGTATCGCTCTTGCTTGCTCTCCTTCTCAGTCTCCATATTGCTCGCTCTCCTTCTCAGTCTCGCTCCTGCTCACTCTCCTTCACAGTCTTGCTCCTGCTCACTCTCATTCTCAGGCTGCCTCCTGCTCGCTCTCCTACTCAGTCTCACTCTTGATCACTCTCCTTCTCAGTCTCGCTCTTGCTCGCTCTCTTTCTCAGTCTCGCTCTTGCTCACTCTATTTCTCAGTCTCGCTCTTGCTCGCTCTCTTTCTCAGTCTTGCTCTTGCTCGCTCTCCTTCTCAGTCTCGCTCTCCTCCTCAGTCTCGCTCTTGCTCGCTCTCTTTCTCATTCTCGCTCTTGCTCGCACTCCTTCTCAGTCTTGCTCTTGCTCGCTATCCTTCTCAGTCTCGCTCTCCTTCTCAGTCTCGCTCTTACTCGCTCTCTGTCTCAGTTTTGCTCCTGCTTGCTCTCCTTCTGAGTCTCGCTCTTTCTCGCTCTCCTTCTCAGTCTCGCTCTTCCTCGCTCTCCTTCTCAGTCTCGCTCTCCTTCTCAGTCTCGCTCTCGCTCGCTCTCCTTCTCAGTCTCGCTCTCCTTCTCAGTCTCGCTCTTGCTCATTCTCCTTCTCAGTCTCGCTCTTGCTCGCTCTCCTTCTAAGTCTCACTCTTGCTAGATCTCCTTCACAGTCTCACTCTTGGGTGCACTCCTTCTCAGTCTCGCTCTCCTTCTCAGTCTCGCTCTTGCTCGTTCGCCTTCTCAGTCTCGCTCCTGCTCGCTCTCCTTCTCAGTCTCGCTCTTGAGCGCTCTCCTTCTGCCTCGCTCTTGCTCGCACTCCTTATCAGTCTCGCTCTTGCTCACTCTACTTCTCTGTCTCACTCCTGCTCGCTCTCCTTCTCAGTCTCGCTCTTGGGCACTCTCCTTCTCAGTCTTGATCTTGCTCGCTCTCCTTCTCAGTATCGCTCCTGCTCGCTCTCCTTCTCAGTCTCGCTCTTGCACGCTCACCTTCTCAGTCTCGCTCTCACTCGCTCTCCTCAGTATCATTATTGCATGCTCTCCTTCTGTCTCGCTCTTGCTCGCTCTCTTTCTCAATCTCGCTCTCCTTCTCAGTCTCACTCTTGCACGAACTCATTCTCAGTCTCGATCTTGCTCGCTCTCCGTCTCAGTATCGCTCTTGCTCGCTCTCCTTCTCAGTCTCGCTCCTGCTGAATCTCATTCTCAGTCTCCCTCCTGCTCGGTCTGCTACTCAGTCTCGCTCTTGCTCACTCTCCTTCTCAGTGTCGGTCTTGCTCGCTCTCCTCAGTCTCGTTATTGCACGCTCTCCTTCTCAGTCTCGTTCTTGCTCGCTCTCCTTCTCAGTCTCTCTCTTGCTCACTCCCTTTCTCAGTCTCACTCTTGCTCGCACTCCTTCTCAGTCTTGCTCTTGCTCGCTCTCCTTCTCAGTCTCGCTCTCGTTCTCAGTCTCGCTATTGCTCGCTCTACTTCTCAGTCTCGATCTTGCTCGCTCTCCTTTACAGTATTGCTCTTGATCGCTCTCCTTCTCAGTCTCGCTCCTGCTTGCTCTCTTTCTGAGTCTCGCTCTTGCTCGATCTCCATTTCAGTCTCAATCTTGGGCGCTCTCCTTCTCAGTCTCGCTCTCACTCATTCTCCTTCTCAGTCTCATTACTGCACGCTCTCCTTCTCAGTCTCGCTCTTGCATGCTCACCTTCTCAGTCTCGCTCTTGCTCGCTCTCTTTCTCAATCTCGCTCTCCTTCTCAGTCTCGATCTTGTTCGCTCTCCTCAGTATCGCTCCTGCTCGCTCTCCTTCTCAGTCTCGCTCTTGAGCGCTCTCCTTCTGTCTCGCTCTTGCTCGCACTCCTTATCAGTCTCGCTCTTGCTCGCTCTACTTCTCTGTCTCACTCCTGCTCGCTCTCCTTCTCAGTCTCGCTCTTGGGCACTCTCCTTCTCAGTCTCACTGCTGCCCGCTCTCCTTCTCAGTCTCGCTCTTGCTCGCTCTCCTTCTCAGTCTCGATCTTGCTCGCTCTCCTTCTCAGTATCGCTCCTGCTCGCTCTCCTTCTCAGTCTCGCTCTTGAGCGCTCTCCTTCTGTCTCGCTCTTGCTCGCACTCCTTATCAGTCTCGCTCTTGCTCGCTCTACTTCTCTGTCTCACTCCTGCTCGCTCTCCTTCTCAGTCTCGCTCTTGGGCACTCTCCTTCTCAGTCTCACTGCTGCCCGCTCTCCTTCTCAGTCTCGCTCTTGCTCGCTCTCCTTCTCAGTCTCGATCTTGCTCGCTCTCCTTCTCAGTATCGCTCCTGCTCGCTCTCCTTCTCAGTCTCGCTCTTGCACGCTCACCTTCTCAGTCTTGCTCTCACTCGCTCTCCTCAGTCTCGTTATTGCATGGTCTCCTTCTCAGTCTCGCTCTTGCTCGCTCTCTTTCTCAATCTCGCTCTCCTTCTCAGTCTCGATCTTGCTCGCTCTCCTTCTCAGTATCACTCCTGCTCGCTCTCCTCCTCAGTCTCGCTCTTGAGCGCTCTCCTTCTGTCTCGCTCTTGCTCGCACTCCTTATCAGTCTCGCTCTTGCTCGCTCTACTTCTCTGTCTCACTCCTGCTCGCTCTCCTTCTCAGTCTCGCTCTTGGGCACTCTCCTTCTCAGTCTCACTGCTGCCCGCTCTCCTTCTCAGTCTCACTCTTGCTCGCTCTCCTTCTCAGTCTCGATCTTGCTCGCTCTCCTTCTCAGTATCGCTCCTGCTCACTTTCCTTCTCAGTCTCGCTCTTGCACGCTCTCTTTCTCAATCTCGCTCTCCTGCTCAGTCTCACTCTTGCTCGAACTCCTTCTCAGCCTCGATCTTGCTTGCTCTCCGTCTCAGTATCGCTCTTGCTCGCTCTCCTTCTCAGTCTCGCTCCTGCTCACTCTCCTTCTCAGTCTCGCTCCTGCTGAATATCATTCTCAGTCTCCCTCCTGCTCGCTCTCCTACTCAGTCTCGCTCCTGCTCACTCTCCTTCTCAGTCTCGCTCCTGCTGAATCTCATTCTCAGTCTCCCTCCTGCTCGCTCTCCTACTCAGTCTCGCTCTTGCTCACTCTCCTTCTCAGTGTCGGTCTTGCTCGCTCTCCTCAGTCTCGTTATTGCACGCTCTCCTTCTCAGTCTCGTTCTTGCTCGCTCTCCTTCTCAGTCTCGCTCTTGCTCGCTCTCTTTCTCAATCTCGCTCTCCTTCTCAGTCTCGCTCTTGCTCGCTCTCCTTCTCAGTCTAGCTCTTGCTCGTTCGCCTTCTCAGTCTCGCTCCTGCTTGCTCTCCTTCTCAGTCTCGCTCTTGAGCGCTCTCCTTCTGTCTCGCTCTTGCTCGCACTCCTTCTCAGTCTCGCTCTTGCTCGCTCTACTTCTCTGTCTCACTCCTGCTCGCTCTCCTTCTCAGTCTCGCTCTTGGGCACTCTCCTTCTCAGTCTCACTTCTGCCCGCTCTCCTTCTCAGTCTCGCTCTTGCTCGCTCTCCTTCTCAGTCTCGATCTTGCTCGCTCTCCTTCTCAGTATCGCTCCTGCTCGCTCTCCTTCTCAGTCTCGCTCTTGCACGCTCACCATCTCAGTCTTGCTCTCACTCGCTCTCCTCAGTCTCGTTATTGCATGGTCTCCTTCTCAGTCTCGCTCTTGCTCGCTCTCTTTCTCAATCTCGCTCTCCTTCTCAGTCTCGATCTTGCTCGCTCTCCTTCTCAGTATCACTCCTGCTCGCTCTCCTCCTCAGTCTCGCTCTTGAGCGCTCTCCTTCTGTCTCGCTCTTGCTCGCACTCCTTATCAGTCTCGCTCTTGCTCGCTCTACTTCTCTGTCTCACTCCTGCTCGCTCTCCTTCTCAGTCTCGCTCTTGGGCACTCTCCTTCTCAGTCTCACTGCTGCCCGCTCTCCTTCTCAGTCTCACTCTTGCTCGCTCTCCTTCTCAGTCTCGATCTTGCTCGCTCTCCTTCTCAGTATCGCTCCTGCTCACTTTCCTTCTCAGTCTCGCTCTTGCACGCTCTCTTTCTCAATCTCGCTCTCCTGCTCAGTCTCACTCTTGCTCGAACTCCTTCTCAGCCTCGATCTTGCTTGCTCTCCGTCTCAGTATCGCTCTTGCTCGCTCTCCTTCTCAGTCTCGCTCCTGCTCACTCTCCTTCTCAGTCTCGCTCCTGCTGAATCTCATTCTCAGTCTCCCTCCTGCTCGCTCTCCTACTCAGTCTCGCTCCTGCTCACTCTCCTTCTCAGTCTCGCTCCTGCTGAATCTCATTCTCAGTCTCCCTCCTGCTCGCTCTCCTACTCAGTCTCGCTCTTGCTCACTCTCCTTCTCAGTGTCGGTCTTGCTCGCTCTCCTCAGTCTCGTTATTGCACGCTCTCCTTCTCAGTCTCGTTCTTGCTCGCTCTCCTTCTCAGTCTCGCTCTTGCTCGCTCTCTTTCTCAATCTCGCTCTCCTGCTCAGTCTCACTCTTGCTCGAACTCCTTCTCAGCCTCGATCTTGCTTGCTCTCCGTCTCAGTATCGCTCTTGCTCGCTCTCCTTCTCAGTCTCGCTCCTGCTCACTCTCCTTCTCAGTCTCGCTCCTGCTGAATCTCATTCTCAGTCTCCCTCCTGCTCGCTCTCCTACTCAGTCTCGCTCCTGCTCACTCTCCTTCTCAGTCTCGCTCCTGCTGAATCTCATTCTCAGTCTCCCTCCTGCTCGCTCTCCTACTCAGTCTCGCTCTTGCTCACTCTCCTTCTCAGTGTCGGTCTTGCTCGCTCTCCTCAGTCTCGTTATTGCACGCTCTCCTTCTCAGTCTCGCTCTTGCTCGCTCTCCTTCTCAGTATTGCTCCTGCTCGCTCTCCTTCTCAGTCTCGCTCTTGCACGCACACCTTCTCAGTCTCGCTCTCGCTCGCTCTCAGTCTCGTTAATGCACGCTCTCCTTCTCAGTCTCACTCTTGCTCGATCTCCTTCTCAGTCTCGATCTTGCTCGCTCTCCATCTCAGTATCGCTCTTGCTTGCTCTCCTTCTCAGTCTCCATATTGCTCGCTCTCCTTCTCAGTCTCGCTCCTGCTCACTCTCCTTCACAGTCTTGCTCCTGCTCACTCTCATTCTCAGGCTGCCTCCTGCTCGCTCTCCTACTCAGTCTCACTCTTGATCACTCTCCTTCTCAGTCTCGCTCTTGCTCGCTCTCTTTCTCAGTCTCGCTCTTGCTCACTCTATTTCTCAGTCTCGCTCTTGCTCGCTCTCTTTCTCAGTCTTGCTCTTGCTCGCTCTCCTTCTCAGTCTCGCTCTCCTCCTCAGTCTCGCTCTTGCTCGCTCTCTTTCTCATTCTCGCTCTTGCTCGCACTCCTTCTCAGTCTTGCTCTTGCTCGCTATCCTTCTCAGTCTCGCTCTCCTTCTCAGTCTCGCTCTTACTCGCTCTCTGTCTCAGTTTTGCTCCTGCTTGCTCTCCTTCTGAGTCTCGCTCTTTCTCGCTCTCCTTCTCAGTCTCTCTCTTCCTCGCTCTCCTTCTCAGTCTCGCTCTCCTTCTCAGTCTCGCTCTCGCTCGCTCTCCTTCTCAGTCTCGCTCTCCTTCTCAGTCTCGCTCTTGCTCATTCTCCTTCTCAGTCTCGCTCTTGCTCGCTCTCCTTCTAAGTCTCACTCTTGCTAGATCTCCTTCACAGTCTCACTCTTGGGTGCACTCCTTCTCAGTCTCGCTCTCCTTCTCAGTCTCGCTCTTGCTCGTTCGCCTTCTCAGTCTCGCTCCTGCTCGCTCTCCTTCTCAGTCTCGCTCTTGAGCGCTCTCCTTCTGCCTCGCTCTTGCTCGCACTCCTTATCAGTCTCGCTCTTGCTCACTCTACTTCTCTGTCTCACTCCTGCTCGCTCTCCTTCTCAGTCTCGCTCTTGGGCACTCTCCTTCTCAGTCTTGATCTTGCTCGCTCTCCTTCTCAGTATCGCTCCTGCTCGCTCTCCTTCTCAGTCTCGCTCTTGCACGCTCACCTTCTCAGTCTCGCTCTCACTCGCTCTCCTCAGTATCATTATTGCATGCTCTCCTTCTGTCTCGCTCTTGCTCGCTCTCTTTCTCAATCTCGCTCTCCTTCTCAGTCTCACTCTTGCACGAACTCATTCTCAGTCTCGATCTTGCTCGCTCTCCGTCTCAGTATCGCTCTTGCTCGCTCTCCTTCTCAGTCTCGCTCCTGCTGAATCTCATTCTCAGTCTCCCTCCTGCTCGGTCTGCTACTCAGTCTCGCTCTTGCTCACTCTCCTTCTCAGTGTCGGTCTTGCTCGCTCTCCTCAGTCTCGTTATTGCACGCTCTCCTTCTCAGTCTCGTTCTTGCTCGCTCTCCTTCTCAGTCTCTCTCTTGCTCACTCCCTTTCTCAGTCTCACTCTTGCTCGCACTCCTTCTCAGTCTTGCTCTTGCTCGCTCTCCTTCTCAGTCTCGCTCTCGTTCTCAGTCTCGCTATTGCTCGCTCTACTTCTCAGTCTCGATCTTGCTCGCTCTCCTTTACAGTATTGCTCTTGATCGCTCTCCTTCTCAGTCTCGCTCCTGCTTGCTCTCTTTCTGAGTCTCGCTCTTGCTCGATCTCCATTTCAGTCTCAATCTTGGGCGCTCTCCTTCTCAGTCTCGCTCTCACTCATTCTCCTTCTCAGTCTCATTACTGCACGCTCTCCTTCTCAGTCTCGCTCTTGCTAGCTCTCCTTCTCAGTCTCGCTCTTGCTCGCTCTCTTTCTCAATCTCGCTCTCCTTCTCAGTCTCGATCTTGTTCGCTCTCCTCAGTATCGCTCCTGCTCGCTCTCCTTCTCAGTCTCGCTCTTGAGCGCTCTCCTTCTGTCTCGCTCTTGCTCGCACTCCTTATCAGTCTCGCTCTTGCTCGCTCTACTTCTCTGTCTCACTCCTGCTCGCTCTCCTTCTCAGTCTCGCTCTTGGGCACTCTCCTTCTCAGTCTCACTGCTGCCCGCTCTCCTTCTCAGTCTCGCTCTTGCTCGCTCTCCTTCTCAGTCTCAATCTTGCTCGCTCTCCTTCTCAGTATCGCTCCTGCTCGCTCTCCTTCTCAGTCTCGCTCTTGAGCGCTCTCCTTCTGTCTCGCTCTTGCTCGCACTCCTTATCAGTCTCGCTCTTGCTCGCTCTACTTCTCTGTCTCACTCCTGCTCGCTCTCCTTCTCAGTCTCGCTCTTGGGCACTCTCCTTCTCAGTCTCACTGCTGCCCGCTCTCCTTCTCAGTCTCGCTCTTGCTCGCTCTCCTTCTCAGTCTCGATCTTGCTCGCTCTCCTTCTCAGTATCGCTCCTGCTCGCTCTCCTTCTCAGTCTCGCTCTTGCACGCTCACCTTCTCAGTCTTGCTCTCACTCGCTCTCCTCAGTCTCGTTATTGCATGGTCTCCTTCTCAGTCTCGCTCTTGCTCGCTCTCTTTCTCAATCTCGCTCTCCTTCTCAGTCTCGATCTTGCTCGCTCTCCTTCTCAGTATCACTCCTGCTCGCTCTCCTCCTCAGTCTCGCTCTTGAGCGCTCTCCTTCTGTCTCGCTCTTGCTCGCACTCCTTATCAGTCTCGCTCTTGCTCGCTCTACTTCTCTGTCTCACTCCTGCTCGCTCTCCTTCTCAGTCTCGCTCTTGGGCACTCTCCTTCTCAGTCTCACTGCTGCCCGCTCTCCTTCTCAGTCTCACTCTTGCTCGCTCTCCTTCTCAGTCTCGATCTTGCTCGCTCTCCTTCTCAGTATCGCTCCTGCTCACTTTCCTTCTCAGTCTCGCTCTTGCACGCTCTCTTTCTCAATCTCGCTCTCCTGCTCAGTCTCACTCTTGCTCGAACTCCTTCTCAGCCTCGATCTTGCTTGCTCTCCGTCTCAGTATCGCTCTTGCTCGCTCTCCTTCTCAGTCTCGCTCCTGCTCACTCTCCTTCTCAGTCTCGCTCCTGCTGAATCTCATTCTCAGTCTCCCTCCTGCTCGCTCTCCTACTCAGTCTCGCTCCTGCTCACTCTCCTTCTCAGTCTCGCTCCTGCTGAATCTCATTCTCAGTCTCCCTCCTGCTCGCTCTCCTACTCAGTCTCGCTCTTGCTCACTCTCCTTCTCAGTGTCGGTCTTGCTCGCTCTCCTCAGTCTCGTTATTGCACGCTCTCCTTCTCAGTCTCGTTCTTGCTCGCTCTCCTTCTCAGTCTCGCTCTTGCTCGCTCTCTTTCTCAATCTCGCTCTCCTTCTCAGTCTCACTCTTGCTCGCTCTCCTTCTCAGTCTAGCTCTTGCTCGTTCGCCTTCTCAGTCTCGCTCCTGCTTGCTCTCCTTCTCAGTCTCGCTCTTGAGCGCTCTCCTTCTGTCTCGCTCTTGCTCGCACTCCTTATCAGTCTCGCTCTTGCTCGCTCTACTTCTCTGTCTCACTCCTGCTCGCTCTCCTTCTCAGTCTCGCTCTTGGGCACTCTCCTTCTCAGTCTCACTTCTGCCCGCTCTCCTTCTCAGTCTCGCTCTTGCTCGCTCTCCTTCTCAGTCTCGATCTTGCTCGCTCTCCTTCTCAGTATCGCTCCTGCTCGCTCTCCTTCTCAGTCTCGCTCTTGCACGCTCACCATCTCAGTCTTGCTCTCACTCGCTCTCCTCAGTCTCGTTATTGCATGGTCTCCTTCTCAGTCTCGCTCTTGCTCGCTCTCTTTCTCAATCTCGCTCTCCTTCTCAGTCTCGATCTTGCTCGCTCTCCTTCTCAGTATCACTCCTGCTCGCTCTCCTCCTCAGTCTCGCTCTTGAGCGCTCTCCTTCTGTCTCGCTCTTGCTCGCACTCCTTATCAGTCTCGCTCTTGCTCGCTCTACTTCTCTGTCTCACTCCTGCTCGCTCTCCTTCTCAGTCTCGCTCTTGGGCACTCTCCTTCTCAGTCTCACTGCTGCCCGCTCTCCTTCTCAGTCTCACTCTTGCTCGCTCTCCTTCTCAGTCTCGATCTTGCTCGCTCTCCTTCTCAGTATCGCTCCTGCTCACTTTCCTTCTCAGTCTCGCTCTTGCACGCTCTCTTTCTCAATCTCGCTCTCCTGCTCAGTCTCACTCTTGCTCGAACTCCTTCTCAGCCTCGATCTTGCTTGCTCTCCGTCTCAGTATCGCTCTTGCTCGCTCTCCTTCTCAGTCTCGCTCCTGCTCACTCTCCTTCTCAGTCTCGCTCCTGCTGAATCTCATTCTCAGTCTCCCTCCTGCTCGCTCTCCTACTCAGTCTCGCTCCTGCTCACTCTCCTTCTCAGTCTCGCTCCTGCTGAATCTCATTCTCAGTCTCCCTCCTGCTCGCTCTCCTACTCAGTCTCGCTCTTGCTCACTCTCCTTCTCAGTGTCGGTCTTGCTCGCTCTCCTCAGTCTCGTTATTGCACGCTCTCCTTCTCAGTCTCGTTCTTGCTCGCTCTCCTTCTCAGTCTCGCTCTTGCTCGCTCTCTTTCTCAATCTCGCTCTCCTGCTCAGTCTCACTCTTGCTCGAACTCCTTCTCAGCCTCGATCTTGCTTGCTCTCCGTCTCAGTATCGCTCTTGCTCGCTCTCCTTCTCAGTCTCGCTCCTGCTCACTCTCCTTCTCAGTCTCGCTCCTGCTGAATCTCATTCTCAGTCTCCCTCCTGCTCGCTCTCCTACTCAGTCTCGCTCCTGCTCACTCTCCTTCTCAGTCTCGCTCCTGCTGAATCTCATTCTCAGTCTCCCTCCTGCTCGCTCTCCTACTCAGTCTCGCTCTTGCTCACTCTCCTTCTCAGTGTCGGTCTTGCTCGCTCTCCTCAGTCTCGTTATTGCACGCTCTCCTTCTCAGTCTCGTTCTTGCTCGCTCTCCTTCTCAGTCTCTCTCTTGCTCGCTCACTTTCTCAGTCTCACTCTTGCTCGCACTCCTTCTCAGTCTTGCTCTTGCTCGCTCTCCTTCTCAGTCTCGCTCTCCTTCTCAGTCTCGCTCTTGCTTGCTCTACTTCTCAGTCTCGATCTTGCTCGCTCTCCTTTACAGTATTGCTCTTGATCGCTCTCCTTCTCAGTCTCGCTCCTGCATGCTCTCTTTCTGATTCTCGCTCTTGCTCGCTCTGCATTTCAGTCTCAATCTTGGGCGCTCTCCTTCTCAGTATCGCTCTTGCTCGCTCTCTTTCTCAATCTCGCTCTCCTTCTCAGTCTCACTCTTGCTCGAACTCCTTCTCAGCCTCGATCTTGCTTGCTCTCCGTCTCAGTATCGCTCTTACTCGCTCTCCTTCTCAGTCTCGCTCCTGCTCACTCTCCTTCTCAGTCTCGCTCTTGCTCGCTCTTCTTCTCAGTCTCGATCCTGCTCGCTCTCCTTTTCAGTATCGCTCTTTCTCGCTCTCCTTCTCGGTCTCTCTCTTGCTCGCTCTCTTTCTGTCTTGCTCTTGCTCGGTCTCCTTCTCAGTCTCGCTCTTGCTCGCATTCCTTCTCAGTCTCGCTCTCCTTCTCAGTCTCGCTCTTGCTCCTTCGCCTTCTCAGTCTCGCTCCTGCTCGCTCTCCTTCTCAGTCACGCTCTTGCTCGCTCTCCTTCTCAGTCTCGCTCTTCCTCACTCTCCTTCTCAGTCTTGCTCTTGCTCGCTCTCCTTCTCAGTCTCGCTCTCCTTCTCAGTCTCGCTCTTGATCGCTCTCTGTCTCAGTTTCGCTCCTGCTTGCTCTCCTTCTGAGTCTCGCTCTTTCTCGCTCTCCTTCTCAGTCTCTCCCTTGCTCGCTCTCCTTCTAAGTCTCGCTCTTGCTAGATCTCCTTCACAGTCTCACTCCTGGGTGCACTCCTTCTCAGTCTCGCTTTTGCTCATTCGCCTTCTCAGTCTCGCTCCTGCTTGCTCTCCTTCTCAGTCACGCGCTTGAGCGCTCTCCTTCTGTCTTGCTCTTGCTCGCACTCCTTCTCAGTCTCGCTCCTGCTCGCTCTCCTTCTCAGTCACGCTCTTGCTTGCTCTCCTTCTGTCTCGCTCTTGCTCGCTCTCCTTCTCAGTATTGCTCCTGCTCGCTCTCCTTCTCAGTCTCGCTCTTGCACGCACACCTTCTCAGTCTCGCTCTCGCTCGCTCTCAGTCTCGTTAATGCACGCTCTCCTTCTCAGTCTCACTCTTGCTTGCTCTCCTTCTCAGTCTCCATATTGCTCGCTCTCCTTCTCAGTCTCGCTCCTGCTCACTCTCCTTCTCAGTCTTGCTCCTGCTCACTCTCATTCTCAGGCTGCTCATGCTCGCTCTCCTACTCAGTCTCACTCTTGATCACTCTCCTTCTCAGTCGCGCTCTTGCTCGCTCTCTTTCTCATCTCGCTCTTGCTCACTCTATTTCTCAGTCTCGCTCTTGCTCGCTCTCTTTCTCAGTCTCGCTCTTGCTCGCTCTCCTTCTCAGTCTCGCTCTTGCTCGATCCCCTTCTCAGTCTCACTATCCTTCTCAGTCTCGCTCTTGCTCGCTCTTTCTCAGTCTCTCTCCTGCTCACTCTCCTTCTCAGTCTTGCTCTTGAGCGCTCTCCTTCTCAGTCATCCTCTTGCTCGCTCTCCTTCTCAGTCTCGCTCTTGCTCACTCTCCGTCTCAGTCTCACTCCTGCTCGCTCTCCTTCTCAGTCTCGCTCTTGCTCACTCTCCTTCTCAGTCTCGCTTTGCTCGCTCTTCTTCTCAGTCTCTCTCTAGCTCGCTCTCTTTCTCAGTCTCGCTCTTGCTCGCACTCCTTCTCAGTCTTGCTCTTGCTCGCTCTCCTTCTCAGTCTCGCTCTCCTCCTCAGTCTCGCTCTTGCTCGCTCTCTTTCTCATTCTCGCTCTTGCTCGCACTCCTTCTCAGTCTTGCTCTTGCTCGCTCTCCTTCTCAGTCTCGCTCTCCTTCTCAGTCTCGCTCTTACTCGCTCTCTGTCTCAGTTTTGCTCCTGCTTGCTCTCCTTCTGAGTCTCGCTCTTTCTCGCTCTCCTTCTCAGTCTCTCTCTTCCTCGCTCTCCTTCTCAGTCTCGCTCTCCTTCTCAGTCTCGCTCTCGCTCGCTCTCCTTCTCAGTCTCGCTCTCCTTCTCAGTCTCGCTCTTGCTCATTCTCCTTCTTAGGCTCGCTCTTGCTCGCTCTCCTTCTAAGTCTCACTCTTGCTAGATCTCCTTCACAGTCTCACTCTTGGGTGCACTCCTTCTCAGTCTCGCTCTCCTTCTCAGTCACGCTCTTGCTCGTTCGCCTTCTCAGTCTCGCTCCTGCTCGCTCTCCTTCTCAGTCTCGCTCTTGAGCGCTCTCCTTCTGCCTCGCTGTTGCTCGCACTCCTTATCAGTCTCGCTCTTGCTCACTCTACTTCTCTGTCTCACTCCTGCTCGCTCTCCTTCTCAGTCTCGCTCTTGGGCACTCTCCTTCTCAGTCTCGATCTTGCTCGCTCTCCTTCTCAGTATCGCTCCTGCTCGCTCTCCTTCTCAGTCTCACTCTTGCACGCTCACCTTCTCAGTCTCGCTCTCACTCGCTCTCCTCAGTATCGTTATTGCATGCTCTCCTTCTGTCTCGCTCTTGCTCGCTCTCTTTCTCAATCTCGCTCTCCTTCTCAGTCTCACTCTTGCTCGAACTCCTTCTCAGTCTCGATCTTGCTCGCTCTCCGTCTCAGTATCGCTCTTGCTCGCTCTCCTCAGTCTCGCTCCTGCTGAATCTCATTCTCAGTCTCCCTCCTGCTCGGTCTGCTACTCAGTCTCGCTCTTGCTCACTCTCCTTCTCAGTGTCGGTCTTGCTCGCTCTCCTCAGTCTCGTTATTGCACGCTCTCCTTCTCAGTCTCCTTCTTGCTAGCTCTCCTTCTCAGTCTCTCTCTTGCTCACTCCCTTTCTCAGTCTCACTCTTGCTCGCACTCCTTCTCAGTCTTGCTCTTGCTCGCTCTCCTTCTCAGTCTCGCTCTCCTTCTCAGTCTCGCTCTTGCTCGTTCGCCTTCTCAGTCTCGCTCCTGCTCGCTCTCCTTCTCAGTCACGCTCTTGCTCGCTCTCCTTCTCAGTCTCGCTCTTCCTCACTCTCCTTCTCAGTCTTGCTCTTGCTCGCTCTCCTTCTCAGTCTCGCTCTCCTTCTCAGTCTCGCTCTTGCTCGCTCTCTGTCTCAGTATCGCTCCCGCTCGCTCTCCTTCTCAGTCTCGCTCTTGCACGCTCACCTTCTCAGTCTTGCTCTCACTCGCTCTCCTCAGTCTCGTTATTGCATGCTCTCCTTCTCAGTCTCGCTCTTGCTCGCTCTACTTCTCTGTCTCACTCCTGCTCGCTCTCCTTCTCAGTCTCGCTCTTGGGCACTCTCCTTCTCAGTCTCACTGCTGCCCGCTCTCCTTCTCAGTCTCGCTCTTGCTCGCTCTCCTTCTCAGTCTCGATCTTGCTCGCTCTCCTTCTCAGTATCGCTCCTGCTCGCTCTCCTTCTCAGTCTCGCTCTTGCACGCTCACCTTCTCAGTCTTGCTCTCACTCGCTCTCCTCAGTCTCGTTATTGCATGCTCTCCTTCTCAGTCTCGCTCTTGCTCGCTCTCTTTCTCAATCTCGCTCTCCTTCTCAGTCTCACTCTTGCTCGAACTCCTTCTCAGCCTCGATCTTGCTTGCTCTCCGTCTCAGTATCGCTCTTGCTCGCTCTCCTTCTCAGTCTCGCTCCTGCTCACTCTCCTTCTCAGTCTCGCTCCTGCTGAATCTCATTCTCAGTCTCCCTCCTGCTCGCTCTCCTACTCAGTCTCGCTCTTGCTCACTCTCCTTCTCAGTGTCGGTCTTGCTCGCTCTCCTCAGTCTCGTTATTGCACGCTCTCCTTCTCAGTCTCGTTCTTGCTCGCTCTCCTTCTCAGTCTCTCTCTTGCTCGCTCTCTTTCAAAGTCTCACTCTTGCTCGCACTCCTTCTCAGTCTTGCTCTTGCTCGCTCTCCTTCTCAGTCTCGCTCTCCTTCTCAGTCTCGCTCTTGCTTGCTCTACTTCTCAGTCTCGATCTTGCTCGCTCTCCTTTACAGTATTGCTCTTGATCGCTCTCCTTCTCAGTCTCGCTCCTGCATGCTCTCTTTCTGAGTCTCGCTCTTGCTCGCTCTGCATTTCAGTCTCAATCTTGGGCGCTCTCCTTCTCAGTATCGCTCACACTCATTCTCCTTCTCAGTCTCATTATTGCATGCTCTCCTTCTCAGTCTCGCTCTTGCTCGCGCTCCTTCTCAGTCTCGCTCTTGCTCGCACTCCTTCTCAGTCTTGCTCTTGCTCGCTCTCCTTCTCAGTCTCGCTCTTGCTCGCTCTCCTTCTCAGTCTCGATCCTGCTCGCTCTCCTTTTCAGTATCGCTCTTTCTCGCTCTCCTTCTCGGTCTCTCTCTTGCTCGCTCTCTTTCTGTCTTGCTCTTGCTCCGTCTCCTTCTCAGTCTCGCTCTTGCTCGCATTCCTTCTCAGTCTCGCTCTCCTTCTCAGTCTCGCTCTTGCTCGTTCGCCTTCTCAGTCTCGCTCCTGCTCGCTCTCCTTCTCAGTCACGCTCTTGCTCGCTCTCCTTCTCAGTCTCGCTCTTCCTCACTCTCCTTCTCAGTCTTGCTCTTGCTCGCTCTCCTTCTCAGTCTCGCTCTCCTTCTCAGTCTCGCTCTTGCTCGCTCTCTGTCTCAGTTTCGCTCCTGCTTGCTCTCCTTCTGAGTCTCGCTCTTTCTCGCTCTCCTTCTCAGTCTCTCCCTTGCTCGCTCTCCTTCTAAGTCTCGCTCTTGCTAGATCTCCTTCACAGTCTCACTCCTGGGTGCACTCCTTCTCAGTCTCGCTTTTGCTCATTCGCCTTCTCAGTCTCGCTCCTGCTTGCTCTCCTTCTCAGTCACGCTCTTGAGCGCTCTCCTTCTGTCTCGCTCTTGCTCGCACTCATTCTCAGTCTCGCTCCTGCTCGCTCTCCTTCTCAGTCACGCTCTTGCTTGCTCTACTTCTCAGTCTCGATCTTGCTCGCTCTCCTTTACAGTATTGCTCTTGATCGCTCTCCTTCTCAGTCTCGCTCCTGCATGCTCTCTTTCTGAGTCTCGCTCTTGCTCGCTCTGCATTTCAGTCTCAATCTTGGGCGCTCTCCTTCTCAGTATCGCTCTCACTCATTCTCCTTCTCAGTCTCATTATTGCATGCTCTCCTTCTCAGTCTCGCTCTTGCTCGCGCTCCTTCTCAGTCTCGCTCTTGCTCGCACTCCTTCTCAGTCTTGCTCTTGCTCGTTCTCCTTCTCAGTCTCGCTCTTGCTCGCTCTCCTTCTCAGTCTCGATCCTGCTCGCTCTCCTTTTCAGTATCGCTCTTTCTCGCTCTCCTTCTCGGTCTCTCTCTTGCTCGCTCTCTTTCTGTCTTGCTCTTGCTCGCTCTCCTTCTCAGTCTCGCTCTTGCTCGCATTCCTTCTCAGTCTCGCTCTCCTTCTCAGTCTCGCTCTTGCTCGTTCGCCTTCTCAGTCTCGCTCCTGCTCGCTCTCCTTCTCAGTCACGCTCTTGCTCGCTCTCCTTCTCAGTCTCGCTCTTCCTCACTCTCCTTCTCAGTCTTGCTCTTGCTCGCTCTCCTTCTCAGTCTCGCTCTCCTTCTCAGTCTCGCTCTTGCTCGCTCTCTGTCTCAGTATCGCTCCCGCTCGCTCTCCTTCTCAGTCTCGCTCTTGCACGCTCACCTTCTCAGTCTTGCTCTCACTCGCTCTCCTCAGTCTCATTATTGCATGCTCTCCTTCTCAGTCTCGCTCTTGCTCGCTCTACTTCTCTGTCTCACTCCTGCTCGCTCTCCTTCTCAGTCTCGCTCTTGGGCACTCTCCTTCTCAGTCTCACTGCTGCCCGCTCTCCTTCTCAGTCTCGCTCTTGCTCGCTCTCCTTCTCAGTCTCGATCTTGCTCGCTCTCCTTCTCAGTATCGCTCCTGCTCGCTCTCCTTCTCAGTCTCGCTCTTGCACGCTCACCTTCTCAGTCTTGCTCTCACTCGCTCTCCTCAGTCTCGTTATTGCTTGGTCTCCTTCTCAGTCTCGATCTTGCTCGCTCTCCTTCTCAGTATCGCTCCTGCTCGCTCTCCTCCTCAGTCTCGCTCTTGAGCGCTCTCCTTCTGTCTCGCTCTTGCTCGCACTCCTTATCAGTCTCGCTCTTGCTCGCTCTACTTCTCTGTCTCACTCCTGCTCGCTCTCCTTCTCAGTCTCGCTCTTGGGCACTCTCCTTCTCAGTCTCACTGCTGCCCGCTCTCCTTCTCAGTCTCGCTCTTGCTCGCTCTCCTTCTCAGTCTCGATCTTGCTCGCTCTCCTTCTCAGTATCGCTCCTGCTCGCTCTCCTTCTCAGTCTCGCTCTTGCACGCTCACCTTCTCAGTCTTGCTCTCACTCGCTCTCCTCAGTCTCGTTATTGCATGCTCTCCTTCTCAGTCTCGCTCTTGCTCGCTCTCTTTCTCAATCTCGCTCTCCTTCTCAGTCTCACTCTTGCTCGAACTCCTTCTCAGCCTCGATCTTGCTTGCTCTCCGTCTCAGTATCGCTCTTGCTCGCTCTCCTTCTCAGTCTCGCTCCTGCTCACTCTCCTTCTCAGTCTCGCTCCTGCTGAATCTCATTCTCAGTCTCCCTCCTGCTCGCTCTCCTACTCAGTCTCGCTCTTGCTCACTCTCCTTCTCAGTGTCGGTCTTGCTCGCTCTCTTTCTCATCTCGCTCTTGCTCACTCTATTTCTCAGTCTCGCTCTTGCTCGCTCTCTTTCTCAGTCTCGCTCTTGCTCGATCCCCTTCTCAGCCTCACTATCCTTCTCAGTCTCGCTCTTGCTCGCTCTTTCTCAGTCTCTCTCCTGCTCACTCTCCTTCTCAGTCTTGCTCTTGAGCGCTCTCCTTCTCAGTCATCCTCTTGCTCGCTCTCCTCAGTCTTGCTCTCACTCGCTCTCCTCAGTCTCGTTATTGCATGCTCTCCTTCTCAGTCTCGCTCTTGCTCGCTCTACTTCTCTGTCTCACTCCTGCTCGCTCTCCTTCTCAGTCTCGCTCTTGGGCACTCTCCTTCTCAGTCTCACTGCTGCCCGCTCTCCTTCTCAGTCTCGCTCTTGCTCGCTCTCCTTCTCAGTCTCGATCTTGCTCGCTCTCCTTCTCAGTATCGCTCCTGCTCGCTCTCCTTCTCAGTCTCGCTCTTGCACGCTCACCTTCTCAGTCTTGCTCTCACTCGCTCTCCTCAGTCTCGTTATTGCATGCTCTCCTTCTCAGTCTCGCTCTTGCTCGCTCTCTTTCTCAATCTCGCTCTCCTTCTCAGTCTCGATCTTGCTCGCTCTCCTTCTCAGTATCGCTCCTGCTCGCTCTCCTCCTCAGTCTCGCTCTTGAGCGCTCTCCTTCTGTCTCGCTCTTGCTCGCACTCCTTATCAGTCTCGCTCTTGCTCGCTCTACTTCTCTGTCTCACTCCTGCTCGCTCTCCTTCTCAGTCTCGCTCTTGGGCACTCTCCTTCTCAGTCTCACTGCTGCCCGCTCTCCTTCTCAGTCTCGCTCTTGCTCGCTCTCCTTCTCAGTCTCGATCTTGCTCGCTCTCCTTCTCAGTATCGCTCCTGCTCGCTCTCCTTCTCAGTCTCGCTCTTGCACGCTCACCTTCTCAGTCTTGCTCTCACTCGCTCTCCTCAGTCTCGTTATTGCATGCTCTCCTTCTCAGTCTCGCTCTTGCTCGCTCTCTTTCTCAATCTCGCTCTCCTTCTCAGTCTCACTCTTGCTCGAACTCCTTCTCAGCCTCGATCTTGCTTGCTCTCCGTCTCAGTATCGCTCTTGCTCGCTCTCCTTCTCAGTCTCGCTCCTGCTCACTCTCCTTCTCAGTCTCGCTCCTGCTGAATCTCATTCTCAGTCTCCCTCCTGCTCGCTCTCCTACTCAGTCTCGCTCTTGCTCACTCTCCTTCTCAGTGTCGGTCTTGCTCGCTCTCCTCAGTCTCGTTATTGCACGCTCTCCTTCTCAGTCTCGTTCTTGCTCGCTCTCCTTCTCAGTCTCTCTCTTGCTCGCTCTCTTTCTCAGTCTCACTCTTGCTCGCACTCCTTCTCAGTCTCGCTCTTGCTCGCTCTTTCTCAGTCTCTCTCCTGCTCACTCTCCTTCTCAGTCTTGCTCTTGAGCGCTCTCCTTCTCAGTCATCCTCTTGCTCGCTCTCCTTCTCAGTCTCGCTCTTGCTCACTCTCCGTCTCAGTCTCACTCCTGCTCGCTCTCCTTCTCAGTCTCGCTCTTGCTCACTCTCCTTCTCAGTCTCGCTTTGCTCGCTCTTCTTCTCAGTCTCTCTCTAGCTCGCTCTCTTTCTCAGTCTCGCTCTTGCTCGCACTCCTTCTCAGTCTTGCTCTTGCTCGCTCTCCTTCTCAGTCTCGCTCTTGCTCGCTCTCCTTCTCAGTCTCGATCTTGCTCGCTCTCCTTCTCAGTATCGCTCCTGCTCGCTCTCCTTCTCAGTCTCGCTCTTGCACGCTCACCTTCTCAGTCTTGCTCTCACTCGCTCTCCTCAGTCTCGTTATTGCATGCTCTCCTTCTCAGTCTCGCTCTTGCTCGCTCTCTTTCTCAATCTCGCTCTCCTTCTCAGTCTCACTCTTGCTCGAACTCCTTCTCAGCCTCGATCTTGCTTGCTCTCCGTCTCAGTATCGCTCTTGCTCGCTCTCCTTCTCAGTCTCGCTCCTGCTCACTCTCCTTCTCAGTCTCGCTCCTGCTGAATCTCATTCTCAGTCTCCCTCCTGCTCGCTCTCCTACTCAGTCTCGCTCTTGCTCACTCTCCTTCTCAGTGTCGGTCTTGCTCGCTCTCCTCAGTCTCGTTATTGCACGCTCTCCTTCTCAGTCTCGTTCTTGCTCGCTCTCCTTCTCAGTCTCTCTCTTGCTCGCTCTCTTTCAAAGTCTCACTCTTGCTCGCACTCCTTCTCAGTCTTGCTCTTGCTCGCTCTCCTTCTCAGTCTCGCTCTCCTTCTCAGTCTCGCTCTTGCTTGCTCTACTTCTCAGTCTCGATCTTGCTCGCTCTCCTTTACAGTATTGCTCTTGATCGCTCTCCTTCTCAGTCTCGCTCCTGCATGCTCTCTTTCTGAGTCTCGCTCTTGCTCGCTCTGCATTTCAGTCTCAATCTTGGGCGCTCTCCTTCTCAGTATCGCTCACACTCATTCTCCTTCTCAGTCTCATTATTGCATGCTCTCCTTCTCAGTCTCGCTCTTGCTCGCGCTCCTTCTCAGTCTCGCTCTTGCTCGCACTCCTTCTCAGTCTTGCTCTTGCTCGCTCTCCTTCTCAGTCTCGCTCTTGCTCGCTCTCCTTCTCAGTCTCGATCCTGCTCGCTCTCCTTTTCAGTATCGCTCTTTCTCGCTCTCCTTCTCGGTCTCTCTCTTGCTCGCTCTCTTTCTGTCTTGCTCTTGCTCCGTCTCCTTCTCAGTCTCGCTCTTGCTTGCATTCCTTCTCAGTCTCGCTCTCCTTCTCAGTCTCGCTCTTGCTCGTTCGCCTTCTCAGTCTCGCTCCTGCTCGCTCTCCTTCTCAGTCACGCTCTTGCTCGCTCTCCTTCTCAGTCTCGCTCTTCCTCACTCTCCTTCTCAGTCTTGCTCTTGCTCGCTCTCCTTCTCAGTCTCGCTCTCCTTCTCAGTCTCGCTCTTGCTCGCTCTCTGTCTCAGTTTCGCTCCTGCTTGCTCTCCTTCTGAGTCTCGCTCTTTCTCGCTCTCCTTCTCAGTCTCTCCCTTGCTCGCTCTCCTTCTAAGTCTCGCTCTTGCTAGATCTCCTTCACAGTCTCACTCCTGGGTGCACTCCTTCTCAGTCTTGCTTTTGCTCATTCGCCTTCTCAGTCTCGCTCCTGCTTGCTCTCCTTCTCAGTCACGCTCTTGAGCGCTCTCCTTCTGTCTCGCTCTTGCTCGCACTCATTCTCAGTCTCGCTCCTGCTCGCTCTCCTTCTCAGTCACGCTCTTGCTTGCTCTCCTTCTGTCTCGCTCTTGCTCACTCTCCTTCTCAGTATTGCTCCTGCTCGCTCTCCTTCTCAGTCTCGCTCTTGCACGCACACCTTCTCAGTCTCGCTCTCGCTCGCTCTCAGTCTCGTTAATGCACGCTCTCCTTCTCAGTCTCACTCTTGCTCGATCTCCTTCTCAGTCTCAATCTTGCTTGCTCTCCATCTCAGTATCGCTCTTGCTTGCTCTCCTTCTCAGTCTCCATATTGCTCGCTCTCCTTCTCAGTCTCGCTCCTGCTCACTCTCCTTCTCAGTCTTGCTCCTGCTCACTCTCATTCTCAGGCTGCCTCCTGCTCGCTCTCCTACTCAGTCTCACTCTTGATCACTCTCCTTCTCAGTCTCGCTCTTGCTCGCTCTCTTTCTCATCTCGCTCTTGCTCACTCTATTTCTCAGTCTCGCTCTTGCTCGCTCTCTTTCTCAGTCTCGCTCTTGCTCGCTCTCCTTCTCAGTCTCGCTCTTGCTCGATCCCCTTCTCAGTCTCACTATCCTTCTCAGTCTCGCTCTTGCTCGCTCTTTCTCAGTCTCTCTCCTGCTCACTCTCCTTCTCAGTCTTGCTCTTGAGCGCTCTCCTTCTCAGTCATCCTCTTGCTCGCTCTCCTTCTCAGTCTTGCTCTCACTCGCTCTCCTCAGTCTCGTTATTGCATGCTCTCCTTCTCAGTCTCGCTCTTGCTCGCTCTACTTCTCTGTCTCACTCCTGCTCGCTCTCCTTCTCAGTCTCGCTCTTGGGCACTCTCCTTCTCAGTCTCACTGCTGCCCGCTCTCCTTCTCAGTCTCGCTCTTGCTCGCTCTCCTTCTCAGTCTCGATCTTGCTCGCTCTCCTTCTCAGTATCGCTCCTGCTCGCTCTCCTTCTCAGTCTCGCTCTTGCACGCTCACCTTCTCAGTCTTGCTCTCACTCGCTCTCCTCAGTCTCGTTATTGCATGGTCTCCTTCTCAGTCTCGCTCTTGCTCGCTCTCTTTCTCAATCTCGCTCTCCTTCTCAGTCTCGATCTTGCTCGCTCTCCTTCTCAGTATCGCTCCTGCTCGCTCTCCTCCTCAGTCTCGCTCTTGAGCGCTCTCCTTCTGTCTCGCTCTTGCTCGCACTCCTTATCAGTCTCGCTCTTGCTCGCTCTACTTCTCTGTCTCACTCCTGCTCGCTCTCCTTCTCAGTCTCGCTCTTGGGCACTCTCCTTCTCAGTCTCACTGCTGCCCGCTCTCCTTCTCAGTCTCGCTCTTGCTCGCTCTCCTTCTCAGTCTCGATCTTGCTCGCTCTCCTTCTCAGTATCGCTCCTGCTCGCTCTCCTTCTCAGTCTCGCTCTTGCATGCTCACCTTCTCAGTCTTGCTCTCACTCGCTCTCCTCAGTCTCGTTATTGCATGCTCTCCTTCTCAGTCTCACTCTTGCTCGAACTCCTTCTCAGCCTCGATCTTGCTTGCTCTCCGTCTCAGTATCGCTCTTGCTCGCTCTCCTTCTCAGTCTCGCTCCTGCTCACTCTCCTTCTCAGTCTCGCTCCTGCTGAATCTCATTCTCAGTCTCCCTCCTGCTCGCTCTCCTACTCAGTCTCGCTCTTGCTCACTCTCCTTCTCAGTGTCGGTCTTGCTCGCTCTCCTCAGTCTCGTTATTGCACGCTCTCCTTCTCAGTCTCGTTCTTGCTCGCTCTCCTTCTCAGTCTCTCTCTTGCTCGCTCTCTTTCAAAGTCTCACTCTTGCTCGCACTCCTTCTCAGTCTTGCTCTTGCTCGCTCTCCTTCTCAGTCTCGCTCTCCTTCTCAGTCTCGCTCTTGCTTGCTCTACTTCTCAGTCTCGATCTTGCTCGCTCTCCTTTACAGTATTGCTCTTGATCGCTCTCCTTCTCAGTCTCGCTCCTGCATGCTCTCTTTCTGAGTCTCGCTCTTGCTCGCTCTGCATTTCAGTCTCAATCTTGGGCGCTCTCCTTCTCAGTATCGCTCTCACTCATTCTCCTTCTCAGTCTCATTATTGCATGCTCTCCTTCTCAGTCTCGCTCTTGCTCGCGCTCCTTCTCAGTCTCGCTCTTGCTCGCACTCCTTCTCAGTCTTGCTCTTGCTCGTTCTCCTTCTCAGTCTCGCTCTTGCTCGCTCTCTGTCTCAGTATCGCTCCCGCTCGCTCTCCTTCTCAGTCTCGCTCTTGCACGCTCACCTTCTCAGTCTTGCTCTCACTCGCTCTCCTCAGTCTCGTTATTGCATGCTCTCCTTCTCAGTCTCGCTCTTGCTCGCTCTACTTCTCTGTCTCACTCCTGCTCGCTCTCCTTCTCAGTCTCGCTCTTGGGCACTCTCCTTCTCAGTCTCACTGCTGCCCGCTCTCCTTCTCAGTCTCGCTCTTGCTCGCTCTCCTTCTCAGTCTCGATCTTGCTCGCTCTCCTTCTCAGTATCGCTCCTGCTCGCTCTCCTTCTCAGTCTCGCTCTTGCACGCTCACCTTCTCAGTCTTGCTCTCACTCGCTCTCCTCAGTCTCGTTATTGCATGGTCTCCTTCTCAGTCTCGCTCTTGCTCGCTCTCTTTCTCAATCTCGCTCTCCTTCTCAGTCTCGATCTTGCTCGCTCTCCTTCTCAGTATCGCTCCTGCTCGCTCTCCTCCTCAGTCTCGCTCTTGAGCGCTCTCCTTCTGTCTCGCTCTTGCTCGCACTCCTTATCAGTCTCGCTCTTGCTCGCTCTACTTCTCTGTCTCACTCCTGCTCGCTCTCCTTCTCAGTCTCGCTCTTGGGCACTCTCCTTCTCAGTCTCACTGCTGCCCGCTCTCCTTCTCAGTCTCGCTCTTGCTCGCTCTCCTTCTCAGTCTCGATCTTGCTCGCTCTCCTTCTCAGTATCGCTCCTGCTCGCTCTCCTTCTCAGTCTCGCTCTTGCACGCTCACCTTCTCAGTCTTGCTCTCACTCGCTCTCCTCAGTCTCGTTATTGCATGCTCTCCTTCTCAGTCTCGCTCTTGCTCGCTCTCTTTCTCAATCTCGCTCTCCTTCTCAGTCTCACTCTTGCTCGAACTCCTTCTCAGCCTCGATCTTGCTTGCTCTCCGTCTCAGTATCGCTCTTGCTCACTCTCCTTCTCAGTCTCGCTCCTGCTCACTCTCCTTCTCAGTCTCGCTCCTGCTGAATCTCATTCTCAGTCTCCCTCCTGCTCGCTCTCCTACTCAGTCTCGCTCTTGCTCACTCTCCTTCTCAGTGTCGGTCTTGCTCGCTCTCCTCAGTCTCGTTATTGCACGCTCTCCTTCTCAGTCTCGTTCTTGCTCGCTCTCCTTCTCAGTCTCTCTCTTGCTCGCTCTCTTTCAAAGTCTCACTCTTGCTCGCACTCCTTCTCAGTCTTGCTCTTGCTCGCTCTCCTTCTCAGTCTCGCTCTCCTTCTCAGTCTCGCTCTTGCTTGCTCTACTTCTCAGTCTCGATCTTGCTCGCTCTCCTTTACAGTATTGCTCTTGATCGCTCTCCTTCTCAGTCTCGCTCCTGCATGCTCTCTTTCTGAGTCTCGCTCTTGCTCGCTCTGCATTTCAGTCTCAATCTTGGGCGCTCTCCTTCTCAGTATCGCTCACACTCATTCTCCTTCTCAGTCTCATTATTGCATGCTCTCCTTCTCAGTCTCGCTCTTGCTCGCGCTCCTTCTCAGTCTCGCTCTTGCTCGCTCTCCTTCTCAGTCTCGATCCTGCTCGCTCTCCTTTTCAGTATCGCTCTTTCTCGCTCTCCTTCTCGGTCTCTCTCTTGCTCGCTCTCTTTCTGTCTTGCTCTTGCTCCGTCTCCTTCTCAGTCTCGCTCTTGCTCGCATTCCTTCTCAGTCTCGCTCTCCTTCTCAGTCTCGCTCTTGCTCGTTCGCCTTCTCAGTCTCGCTCCTGCTCGCTCTCCTTCTCAGTCACGCTCTTGCTCGCTCTCCTTCTCAGTCTCGCTCTTCCTCACTCTCCTTCTCAGTCTTGCTCTTGCTCGCTCTCCTTCTCAGTCTCGCTCTCCTTCTCAGTCTCGCTCTTGCTCGCTCTCTGTCTCAGTTTCGCTCCTGCTTGCTCTCCTTCTGAGTCTCGCTCTTTCTCACTCTCCTTCTCAGTCTCTCCCTTGCTCGCTCTCCTTCTAAGTCTCGCTCTTGCTAGATCTCCTTCACAGTCTCACTCCTGGGTGCACTCCTTCTCAGTCTCGCTTTTGCTCATTCGCCTTCTCAGTCTCGCTCCTGCTTGCTCTCCTTCTCAGTCACGCTCTTGAGCGCTCTCCTTCTGTCTCGCTCTTGCTCGCACTCATTCTCAGTCTCGCTCCTGCTCGCTCTCCTTCTCAGTCACGCTCTTGCTTGCTCTCCTTCTGTCTCGCTCTTGCTCGCTCTCCTTCTCAGTATTGCTCCTGCTCGCTCTCCTTCTCAGTCTCGCTCTTGCACGCACACCTTCTCAGTCTCGCTCTCGCTCGCTCTCAGTCTCGTTAATGCACGCTCTCCTTCTCAGTCTCACTCTTGCTCGATCTCCTTCTCAGTCTCGATCTTGCTTGCTCTCCATCTCAGTATCGCTCTTGCTTGCTCTCCTTCTCAGTCTCCATATTGCTCGCTCTCCTTCTCAGTCTCGCTCCTGCTCACTCTCCTTCTCAGTCTTGCTCCTGCTCACTCTCATTCTCAGGCTGCCTCCTGCTCGCTCTCCTACTCAGTCTCACTCTTGATCACTCTCCTTCTCAGTCTCGCTCTTGCTCGCTCTCTTTCTCATCTCGCTCTTGCTCACTCTATTTCTCAGTCTCGCTCTTGCTCGCTCTCTTTCTCAGTCTCGCTCTTGCTCGCTCTCCTTCTCAGTCTCGCTCTTGCTCGATCCCCTTCTCAGTCTCACTATCCTTCTCAGTCTCGCTCTTGCTCGCTCTTTCTCAGTCTCTCTCCTGCTCACTCTCCTTCTCAGTCTTGCTCTTGAGCGCTCTCCTTCTCAGTCATCCTCTTGCTCGCTCTCCTTCTCAGTCTCGCTCTTGCTCGCTCTCCGTCTCAGTCTCACTCCTGCTCGCTCTCCTTCTCAGTCTCGCTCTCCTCCTCAGTCTCGCTCTTGCTCGCTCTCTTTCTCATTCTCGCTCTTGCTCGCACTCCTTCTCAGTCTTGCGCTTGCTCGCTCTCCTTCTCAGTCTCGCTCTCCTTCTCAGTCTCGCTATTGCTCGCTCTACTTCTCAGTCTCGATCTTGCTCGCTCTCCTTCTCAGTATCGCTCCTGCTCGCTCTCCTTCTCAGTCTCGCTCTTGGACGCTCACCTTCTCAGTCTTGCTCTCACTCGCTCTCCTCAGTCTCGTTATTGCATGGTCTCCTTCTCAGTCTCGCTCTTGCTCGCTCTCTTTCTCAATCTCGCTCTCCTTCTCAGTCTCGATCTTGCTCGCTCTCCTTCTCAGTATCGCTCCTGCTCGCTCTCCTCCTCAGTCTCGCTCTTGAGCGCTCTCCTTCTGTCTCGCTCTTGCTCGCACTCCTTATCAGTCTCGCTCTTGCTCGCTCTACTTCTCTGTCTCACTCCTGCTCGCTCTCCTTCTCAGTCTCGCTCTTGGGCACTCTCCTTCTCAGTCTCACTGCTGCCCGCTCTCCTTCTCAGTCTCGCTCTTGCTCGCTCTCCTTCTCAGTCTCGATCTTGCTCGCTCTCCTTCTCAGTATCGCTCCTGCTCGCTCTCCTTCTCAGTCTCGCTCTTGCACGCTCACCTTCTCAGTCTTGCTCTCACTCGCTCTCCTCAGTCTCGTTATTGCATGCTCTCCTTCTCAGTCTCGCTCTTGCTCGCTCTCTTTCTCAATCTCGCTCTCCTTCTCAGTCTCACTCTTGCTCGAACTCCTTCTCAGCCTCGATCTTGCTTGCTCTCCGTCTCAGTATCGCTCTTGCTCGCTCTCCTTCTCAGTCTCGCTCCTGCTCACTCTCCTTCTCAGTCTCGCTCCTTCTGAATCTCATTCTCAGTCTCCCTCCTGCTCGCTCTCCTACTCAGTCTCGCTCTTGCTCACTCTCCTTCTCAGTGTCGGTCTTGCTCGCTCTCCTCAGTCTCGTTATTGCACGCTCTCCTTCTCAGTCTCGTTCTTGCTCGCTCTCCTTCTCAGTCTCTCTCTTGCTCGCTCTCTTTCAAAGTCTCACTCTTGCTCGCACTCCTTCTCAGTCTTGCTCTTGCTCGCTCTCCTTCTCAGTCTCGCTCTCCTTCTCAGTCTCGCTCTTGCTTGCTCTACTTCTCAGTCTCGATCTTGCTCGCTCTCCTTTACAGTATTGCTCTTGATCGCTCTCCTTCTCAGTCTCGCTCCTGCATGCTCTCTTTCTGAGTCTCGCTCTTGCTCGCTCTGCATTTCAGTCTCAATCTTGGGCGCTCTCCTTCTCAGTATCGCTCACACTCATTCTCCTTCTCAGTCTCATTATTGCATGCTCTCCTTCTCAGTCTCGCTCTTGCTCGCGCTCCTTCTCAGTCTCGCTCTTGCTCGCACTCCTTCTCAGTCTTGCTCTTGCTCGCTCTCCTTCTCAGTCTCGCTCTTGCTCGCTCTCCTTCTCAGTCTCGATCCTGCTCGCTCTCCTTTTCAGTATCGCTCTTTCTCGCTCTCCTTCTCGGTCTCTCTCTTGCTCGCTCTCTTTCTGTCTTGCTCTTGCTCCGTCTCCTTCTCAGTCTCGCTCTTGCTCGCATTCCTTCTCAGTCTCGCTCTCCTTCTCAGTCTCGCTCTTGCTCGTTCGCCTTCTCAGTCTCGCTCCTGCTCGCTCTCCTTCTCAGTCACGCTCTTGCTCGCTCTCCTTCTCAGTCTCGCTCTTCCTCACTCTCCTTCTCATTCTTGCTCTTGCTCGCTCTCCTTCTCAGTCTCGCTCTCCTTCTCAGTCTCGCTCTTGCTCGCTCTCTGTCTCAGTTTCGCTCCTGCTTGCTCTCCTTCTGAGTCTCGCTCTTTCTCGCTCTCCTTCTCAGTCTCTCCCTTGCTCGCTCTCCTTCTAAGTCTCGCTCTTGCTAGATCTCCTTCACAGTCTCACTCCTGGGTGCACTCCTTCTCAGTCTCGCTTTTGCTCATTCGCCTTCTCAGTCTCGCTCCTGCTTGCTCTCCTTCTCAGTCACGCTCTTGAGCGCTCTCCTTCTGTCTCGCTCTTGCTCGCACTCATTCTCAGTCTCGCTCCTGCTCGCTCTCCTTCTCAGTCACGCTCTTGCTTGCTCTCCTTCTGTCTCGCTCTTGCTCGCTCTCCTTCTCAGTATTGCTCCTGCTCGCTCTCCTTCTCAGTCTCGCTCTTGCACGCACACCTTCTCAGTCTCGCTCTCGCTCGCTCTCAGTCTCGTTAATGCACGCTCTCCTTCTCAGTCTCACTCTTGCTCGATCTCCTTCTCAGTCTCGATCTTGCTTGCTCTCCATCTCAGTATCGCTCTTGCTTGCTCTCCTTCTCAGTCTCCATATTGCTCGCTCTCCTTCTCAGTCTCGCTCCTGCTCACTCTCCTTCTCAGTCTTGCTCCTGCTCACTCTCATTCTCAGGCTGCCTCCTGCTCGCTCTCCTACTCAGTCTCACTCTTGATCACTCTCCTTCTCAGTCTCGCTCTTGCTCGCTCTCTTTCTCATCTCGCTCTTGCTCACTCTATTTCTCAGTCTCGCTCTTGCTCGCTCTCTTTCTCAGTCTCGCTCTTGCTCGCTCTCCTTCTCAGTCTCGCTCTTGCTCGATCCCCTTCTCAGTCTCACTATCCTTCTCAGTCTCGCTCTTGCTCGCTCTTTCTCAGTCTCTCTCCTGCTCACTCTCCTTCTCAGTCTTGCTCTTGAGCGCTCTCCTTCTCAGTCATCCTCTTGCTCGCTCTCCTTCTCAGTCTCGCTCTTGCTCGCTCTCCGTCTCAGTCTCACTCCTGCTCGCTCTCCTTCTCAGTCTCGCTCTCCTCCTCAGTCTCGCTCTTGCTCGCTCTCTTTCTCATTCTCGCTCTTGCTCGCACTCCTTCTCAGTCTTGCGCTTGCTCGCTCTCCTTCTCAGTCTCGCTCTCCTTCTCAGTCTCGCTCTTACTCGCTCTCTGTCTCAGTTTTGCTCCTGCTTGCTCTCCTTCTGAGTCTCGCTCTTTCTCGCTCTCCTTCTCAGTCTCTCTCTTCCTCGCTCTCCTTCTCAGTCTCGCTCTCCTTCTCAGTCTCGCTCTCGCTTGCTCTCCTTCTCAGTCTCGCTCTCCTTCTCAGTCTCGCTCTTGCTCATTCTCCTTCTCAGTCTCGCTCTTGCTCGCTCTCCTTCTAAGTCTCGCTCTTGCTAGATCTCCTTCACAGTCTCACTCTTGGGTGCACTCCATCTCAGTCTCGCTCTCCTTCTCAGTCTCGCTCTTGCTCATTCGCCTTCTCAGTCTCGCTCCTGCTCGCTCTCCTTCTCAGTCTCGCTCTTGCTCACTCTACTTCTGTGTCTCACTCCTGCTCGCTCCCCTTCTCCGTCTCGCTCTTGGGCACTCTCCTTCTCAGTCTCGCTGCTGCCCGCTCTCCTTCTCAGTCTCGCTCTTGCTCGCTCTCCTTCTCAGTCTCGATCTTGCTCGCTCTCCTTCTCAGTATCGCTCCTGCTCGCTCTCCTTCTCAGTCTCGCTCTTGCACGCTCACCTTCTCAGTCTCGCTCTCACTCGCTCTCCTCAGTATCGTTATTGCATGCTCTCCTTCTCAGTCTCGCTCTTGCTCGCTCTCTTTCTCAATCTCGCTCTCCTTCTCAGTCTCACTCTTGCTCGAACTCCTTCTCAGTCTCGATCTTGCTCGCTCTCCGTCTCAGTATCGCTCTTGCTCGCTCTCCTTCTCAGTCTCGCTCCTGCTGAATCTCATTCTCAGTCTCC
Organism: Carcharodon carcharias; assembly: GCF_017639515.1. Taxonomy (NCBI): domain Eukaryota; kingdom Metazoa; phylum Chordata; class Chondrichthyes; order Lamniformes; family Lamnidae; genus Carcharodon; species Carcharodon carcharias. The sequence goes on along the minus strand of NC_054507.1, from coordinate 19,578,133 downwards.
CTCCTGCTCGGTCTGCTACTCAGTCTCGCTCTTGCTCACTCTCCTTCTCAGTGTCGGTCTTGCTCGCTCTCCTCAGTCTCGTTATTGCACGCTCTCCTTCTCAGTCTCGTTCTTGCTCGCTCTCCTTCTCAGTCTCTCTCTTGCTCACTCCCTTTCTCAGTCTCACTCTTGCTCGCACTCCTTCTCAGTCTTGCTCTTGCTCGCTCTCCTTCTCAGTCTCGCTCTACTTCTCAGTCTCGCTATTGCTCGCTCTAATTCTCAGTCTCGATCTTGCTCGCTCTCCTTTACAGTATTGCTCTTGATCGCTCTCCTTCTCAGTCTCGCTCCTGCTTGCTCTCTTTCTGAGTCTCGCTCTTGCTCGATCTCCATTTCAGTCTCAATCTTGGGCGCTCTCCTTCTCAGTCTCGCTCTCACTCATTCTCCTTCTCAGTCTCATTACTGCACGCTCTCCTTCTCAGTCTCGCTCTTGCATGCTCACCTTCTCAGTCTCGCTCTTGCTCGCTCTCTTTCTCAATCTTGCTCTCCTTCTCAGTCTCGATCTTGCTCGCTCTCCTTCTCAGTATCGCTCCTGCTCGCTCTCCTTCTCAGTCTCGCTCTTGAGTGCTCTCCTTCTGTCTCGCTCTTGCTCGCACTCCTTATCAGTCTCGCTCTTGCTCGCTCTACTTCTCTGTCTCACTCCTGCTCGCTCTCCTTCTCAGTCTCGCTCTTGGGCACTCTCCTTCTCAGTCTCACTGCTGCCCGCTCTCCTTCTCAGTCTCGCTCTTGCTCGCTCTCCTTCTCAGTCTCGATCTTGCTCGCTCTCCTTCTCAGTATCGCTCCTGCTCGCTCTCCTTCTCAGTCTCGCTCTTGCACGCTCACCTTCTCAGTCTTGCTCTCACTCGCTCTCCTCAGTCTCGTTATTGCATGCTCTCCTTCTCAGTCTCGCTCTTGCTTGCTCTCTTTCTCAATCTCGCTCTCCTTCTCAGTCTCACTCTTGCTCGAACTCCTTCTCAGTCTCGATCTTGCTCGCTCTCCGTCTCAGTATCGCTCTTGCTCGCTCTCCTTCTCAGTCTCCCTCCCGCTCGCTCTCCTACTCAGTCTCGCTCTTGCTCACTCTCCTTCTCAGTGTCGGTCTTGCTCGCTCTCAGTCTCGTTATTGCACGCTCTCCTTCTCAGTCTCGTTCTTGCTCGCTCTCCTTCTCAGTCTCTCTCTTGCTCGCTCTCTTACTCAGTCTCACTCTTGCTCGCACTCCTTCTCAGTCTCGATCTTGCTCGCTCTCCTTCTCAGTCTCGCTCTTGGGCACTCTCCTTCTCAGTCTCACTGCTGCCCGCTCTCCTTCTCAGTCTCGCTCTTGCTCGCTCTCCTTCTCAGTCTCGATCTTGCTCGCTCTCCTTCTCAGTATCGCTCCTGCTCGCTCTCCTTCTCAGTCTCGCTCTTGCACGCTCACCTTCTCAGTCTTGCTCTCACTCGCTCTCCTCAGTCTCGTTATTGCATGGTCTCCTTCTCAGTCTCGCTCTTGCTCGCTCTCTTTCTCAATCTCGCTCTCCTTCTAAGTCTCGATCTTGCTCGCTCTCCTTCTCAGTATCGCTCCTGCTCGCTCTCCTCCTCAGTCTCGCTCTTGAGCGCTCTCCTTCTGTCTCGCTCTTGCTCGCACTCCTTATCAGTCTCGCTCTTGCTCGCTCTACTTCTCTGTCTCACTCCTGCTCGCTCTCCTTCTCAGTCTCGCTCTTGGGCACTCTCCTTCTCAGTCTCACTGCTGCCCGCTCTCCTTCTCAGTCTCGCTCTTGCTCGCTCTCCTTCTCAGTCTCGATCTTGCTCGCTCTCCTTCTCAGTATCGCTCCTGCTCGCTCTCCTTCTCAGTCTCGCTCTTGCACGCTCACCTTCTCAGTCTTGCTCTCACTCGCTCTCCTCAGTCTCGTTATTGCATGCTCTCCTTCTCAGTCTCGCTCTTGCTCGCTCTCTTTCTCAATCTCGCTCTCCTTCTCAGTCTCACTCTTGCTCGAACTCCTTCTCAGCCTCGATCTTGCTTGCTCTCCGTCTCAGTATCGCTCTTGCTCGCTCTCCTTCTCAGTCTCGCTCCTGCTCACTCTCCTTCTCAGTCTCGCTCCTGCTGAATCTCATTCTCAGTCTCCCTCCTGCTCGATCTCCTACTCAGTCTCGCTCTTGCTCACTCTCCTTCTCAGTGTCGGTCTTGCTCGCTCTCCTCAGTCTCGTTATTGCACGCTCTCCTTCTCAGTCTCGTTCTTGCTCGCTCTGCTTCTCAGTCTCTCTCTTGCTCGCTCTCTTTCTCAGTCTCACTCTTGCTCGCACTCCTTCTCAGTCTTGCTCTTGCTCGCTCTCCTTCTCAGTCTCGCTCTCCTTCTCAGTCTCGCTCTTGGGCACTCTCCTTCTCAGTCTCACTGCTGCCCGCTCTCCTTCTCAGTCTCGCTCTTGCTCGCTCTCCTTCTCAGTCTCGATCTTGCTCGCTCTCCTTCTCAGTATCGCTCCTGCTCGCTCTCCTTCTCAGTCTCGCTCTTGCACGCTCACCTTCTCAGTCTTGCTCTCACTCGCTCTCCTCAGTCTCGTTATTGCATGCTCTCCTTCTCAGTCTCGCTCTTGCTCGCTCTCTTTCTCAATCTCGCTCTCCTTCTCAGTCTCACTCTTGCTCGAACTCCTTCTCAGCCTCGATCTTGCTTGCTCTCCGTCTCAGTATCGCTCTTGCTCGCTCTCCTTCTCAGTCTCGCTCCTGCTCACTCTCCTTCTCAGTCTCGCTCCTGCTGAATCTCATTCTCAGTCTCCCTCCTGCTCGCTCTCCTACTCAGTCTCGCTCTTGCTCACTCTCCTTCTCAGTGTCGGTCTTGCTCGCTCTCCTCAGTCTCGTTATTGCACGCTCTCCTTCTCAGTCTCGTTCTTGCTCGCTCTGCTTCTCAGTCTCTCTCTTGCTCGCTCTCTTTCTCAGTCTCACTCTTGCTCGCACTCCTTCTCAGTCTTGCTCTTGCTCGCTCTCCTTCTCAGTCTCGCTCTCCTTCTCAGTCTCGCTCTTGCTTGCTCTACTTCTCAGTCTCGATCTTGCTCGCTCTCCTTTACAGTATTGCTCTTGATCGCTCTCCTTCTCAGTCTCGCTCCTGCATGCTCTCTTTCTGAGTCTCGCTCTTGCTCGCTCTGCATTTCAGTCTCAATCTTGGGCGCTCTCCTTCTCAGTATCGCTCTCACTCATTCTCCTTCTCAGTCTCATTATTGCATGCTCTCCTTCTCAGTCTCGCTCTTGCTCGCGCTCCTTCTCAGTCTCGCTCTTGCTCGCACTCCTTCTCAGTCTTGCTCTTGCTCGCTCTCCTTCTCAGTCTCGCTCTTGCTCGCTCTCCTTCTCAGTCTCGATCCTGCTCGCTCTCCTTTTCAGTATCGCTCTTTCTCGCTCTCCTTCTCGGTCTCTCTCTTGCTCGCTCTCTTTCTGTCTTGCTCTTGCTCCGTCTCCTTCTCAGTCTCGCTCTTGCTCGCAGTCCTTCTCAGTCTCGCTCTCCTTCTCAGTCTCGCTCTTGCTCGTTCGCCTTCTCAGTCTCGCTCCTGCTCGCTCTCCTTCTCAGTCACGCTCTTGCTCGCTCTCCTTCTCAGTCTCGCTCTTCCTCACTCTCCTTCTCAGTCTTGCTCTTGCTCGCTCTCCTTCTCAGTCTCGCTCTCCTTCTCAGTCTCGCTCTTGCTCGCTCTCTGTCTCAGTTTCGCTCCTGCTTGCTCTCCTTCTGAGTCTCGCTCTTTCTCGCTCTCCTTCTCAGTCTCTCCCTTGCTCGCTCTCCTTCTAAGTCTTGCTCTTGCTAGATCTCCTTCACAGTCTCACTCCTGGGTGCACTCCTTCTCAGTCTCGCTTTTGCTCATTCGCCTTCTCAGTCTCGCTCCTGCTTGCTCTCCTTCTCAGTCATGCTCTTGAGCGCTCTCCTTCTGTCTCGCTCTTGCTCGCACTCCTTCTCAGTCTCGCTCCTGCTCGCTCTCCTTCTCAGTCACGCTCTTGCTTGCTCTCCTTCTGTCTCGCTCTTGCTCGCTCTCCTTCTCAGTATTGCTCCTGCTCGCTCTCCTTCTCAGTCTCGCTCTTGCACGCACACCTTCTCAGTCTCGCTCTCGCTCGCTCTCAGTCTCGTTAATGCACGCTCTCCTTCTCAGTCTCACTCTTGCTCGATCTCCTTCTCAGTCTCGATCTTGCTCGCTCTCCATCTCAGTATCGCTCTTGCTTGCTCTCCTTCTCAGTCTCCATATTGCTCGCTCTCCTTCTCAGTCTCGCTCCTGCTCACTCTCCTTCTCAGTCTTGCTCCTGCTCACTCTCATTCTCAGGCTGCCTCCTGCTCGCTCTCCTACTCAGTCTCACTCTTGATCACTCTCCTCAGTCTCGCTCTTGCTCGCTCTCTTTCTCATCTCGCTCTTGCTCACTCTATTTCTCAGTCTCGCTCTTGCTCGCTCTCTTTCTCAGTCTCGCTCTTGCTCGCTCTCCTTCTCAGTCTCGCTCTTGCTCGATCCCCTTCTCAGTCTCACTATCCTTCTCAGTCTCGCTCTTGCTCGCTCTTTCTCAGTCTCTCTCCTGCTCACTCTCCTTCTCAGTCTTGCTCTTGAGCGCTCTCCTTCTCAGTCATCCTCTTGCTCGCTCTCCTTCTCAGTCTCGCTCTTGCTTGCTCTCCGTCTCAGTCTCACTCCTGCTCGCTCTCCTTCTCAGTCTCGCTCTCCTCCTCAGTCTCGCTCTTGCTCGCTCTCTTTCTCATTCTCGCTCTTGCTCGCACTCCTTCTCAGTCTTGCTCTTGCTCGCTCTCCTTCTCAGTCTCGCTCTCCTTCTCAGTCTCGCTCTTACTCGCTCTGTCTCAGTTTTGCTCCTGCTTGCTCTCCTTCTGAGTCTCGCTCTTTCTCGCTCTCCTTCTCAGTCTCTCTCTTCCTCGCTCTCCTTCTCAGTCTCGCTCTCCTTCTCAGTCTCGCTCTCGCTCGCTCTCCTTCTCAGTCTCGCTCTCCTTCTCAGTCTCGCTCTTGCTCATTCTCCTTCTCAGTCTCGCTCTTGCTCGCTCTCCTTCTAAGTCTCGCTCTTGCTAGATCTCCTTCACAGTCTCACTCTTGGGTGCACTCCATCTCAGTCTCGCTCTCCTTCTCAGTCTCGCTCTTGCTCATTCGCCTTCTCAGTCTCGCTCCTGCTCGCTCTCCTTCTCAGTCTCGCTCTTGCTCACGCTACTTCTCTGTCTCACTCCTGCTCGCTCTCCTTCTCAGTCTCGCTCTTGGGCACTCTCCTTCTCAGTCTCGCTGCTGCCCGCTCTCCTTCTCAGTCTCGCTCTTGCTCGCTCTCCTTCTCAGTCTCGATCCTGCTCGCTCTCCTTTTCAGTATCGCTCTTTCTCGCTCTCCTTCTCGGTCTCTCTCTTGCTCGCTCTCTTTCTGTCTTGTTCTTGCTCGCTCTCCTTCTCAGTCTCGCTCTTGCTCGCATTCCTTCTCAGTCTCGCTCTCCTTCTCAGTCTCGCTCTTGCTCGTTCGCCTTCTCAGTCTCACTCCTGCTCGCTCTCCTTCTCAGTCACGCTCTTGCTCGCTCTCCTTCTCAGTCTCGCTCTTCCTCACTCTCCTTCTCAGTCTTGCTCTTGCTCGCTCTCCTTCTCAGTCTCGCTCTCCTTCTCAGTCTCGCTCTTGCTCGCTCTCTGTCTCAGTTTCGCTCCTGCTTGCTCTCCTTCTGAGTCTCGCTCTTTCTCGCTCTCCTTCTCAGTCTCTCCCTTGCTCGCTCTCTTTCTAAGTCTCGCTCTTGCTAGATCTCCTTCACAGTCTCACTCCTGGGTGCACTCCTTCTCAGTCTCGCTTTTGCTCATTCGCCTTCTCAGTCTCGCTCCTGCTTGCTCTCCTTCTCAGTCACGCTCTTGAGCGCTCTCCTTCTGTCTCGCTCTTGCTCGCACTCCTTCTCAGTCTCGCTCCTGCTCGCTCTCCTTCTCAGTCACGCTCTTGCTTGCTCTCCTTCTGTCTCGCTCTTGCTCGCTCTCCTTCTCAGTATTGCTCCTGCTCGCTCTCCTTCTCAGTCTCGCTCTTGCACGCACACCTTCTCAGTCTCGCTCTCGCTCGCTCTCAGTCTCGTTAATGCACGCTCTCCTTCTCAGTCTCACTCTTGCTCGATCTCCTTCTCAGTCTCGATCTTGCTCGCTCTCCATCTCAGTATCGCTCTTGCTTGCTCTCCTTCTCAGTCTCCATATTGCTCGCTCTCCTTCTCAGTCTCGCTCCTGCTCACTCTCCTTCTCAGTCTTGCTCCTGCTCACTCTCATTCTCAGGCTGCCTCCTGCTCGCTCTCCTACTCAGTCTCACTCTTGATCACTCTCCTTCTCAGTCTCGCTCTTGCTCGCTCTCTTTCTCATCTCGCTCTTGCTCACTCTATTTCTCAGTCTCGTTCTTGCTCGCTCTCTTTCTCAGTCTCGCTCTTGCTCGCTCTCCTTCTCAGTCTCGCTCTTGCTCGATCCCCTTCTCAGTCTCACTATCCTTCTCAGTCTCGCTCTTGCTCGCTCTTTCTCAGTCTCTCTCCTGCTCACTCTCCTTCTCAGTCTTGCTCTTGAGCGCTCTCCTTCTCAGTCATCCTCTTGCTCGCTCTCCTTCTCAGTCTCGCTCTTGCTCGCTCTCCGTCTCAGTCTCACTCCTGCTCGCTCTCCTTCTCAGTCTCGCTCTCCTCCTCAGTCTCGCTCTTGCTCGCTCTCTTTCTCATTCTCGCTCTTGCTCGCACTCCTTCTCAGTCTTGCTCTTGCTCGCTCTCCTTCTCAGTCTCGCTCTCCTTCTCAGTCTCGCTCTTACTCGCTCTCTGTCTCAGTTTTGCTCCTGCTTGCTCTCCTTCTGAGTCTCGCTCTTTCTCGCTCTCCTTCTCAGTCTCTCTTCCTCGCTCTCCTTCTCAGTCTCGCTCTCCTTCTCAGTCTCGCTCTCGCTCGCTCTCCTTCTCAGTCTCGCTCTCCTTCTCAGTCTCGCTCTTGCTCATTCTCCTTCTCAGTCTCGCTCTTGCTCGCTCTCCTTCTAAGTCTCGCTCTTGCTAGATCTCCTTCACAGTCTCACTCTTGGGTGCACTCCATCTCAGTCTCGCTCTCCTTCTCAGTCTCGCTCTTGCTCATTCGCCTTCTCAGTCTCGCTCCTGCTCGCTCTCCTTCTCAGTCTCGCTCTTGCTCACGCTACTTCTCTGTCTCACTCCTGCTCGCTCTCCTTCTCAGTCTCGCTCTTGGGCACTCTCCTTCTCAGTCTCGCTGCTGCCCGCTCTCCTTCTCAGTCTCGCTCTTGCTCGCTCTCCTTCTCAGTCTCGATCCTGCTCGCTCTCCTTTTCAGTATCGCTCTTTCTCGCTCTCCTTCTCGGTCTCTCTCTTGCTCGCTCTCTTTCTGTCTTGCTCTTGCTCGCTCTCCTTCTCAGTCTCGCTCTTGCTCGCATTCCTTCTCAGTCTCGCTCTCCTTCTCAGTCTCGCTCTTGCTCGTTCTCCTTCTCAGTCTCGCTCCTGCTCGCTCTCCTTCTCAGTCTCGCTCTTGCTCGCTCTCCTTCTCAGTCTCGCTCTTCCTCACTCTCCTTCTCAGTCTTGCTCTTGCTCGCTCTCCTTCTCAGTCTCGCTCTCCTTCTCAGTCTCGCTCTTGCTCGCTCTCTGTCTCAGTTTCGCTCCTGCTTGCTCTCCTTCTGAGTCTCGCTCTTTCTCGCTCTCCTTCTCAGTCTCTCCCTTGCTCGCTCTCCTTCTAAGTCTCGCTCTTGCTAGATCTCCTTCACAGTCTCACTCCTGGGTGCACTCCTTCTCAGTCTCGCTTTTGCTCATTCGCCTTCTCAGTCTCGCTCCTGCTTGCTCTCCTTCTCAGTCACGCTCTTGAGCGCTCTCCTTCTGTCTCGCTCTTGCTCACACTCCTTCTCAGTCTCGCTCCTGCTCGCTCTCCTTCTCAGTCACGCTCTTGCTTGCTCTCCTTCTGTCTCGCTCTTGCTCGCTCTCCTTCTCAGTATTGCTCCTGCTCGCTCTCCTTCTCAGTCTCGCTCTTGCACGCACACCTTCTCAGTCTCGCTCTCGCTCGCTCTCAGTCTCGTTAATGCACGCTCTCCTTCTCAGTCTCACTCTTGCTCGATCTCCTTCTCAGTCTCGATCTTGCTCGCTCTCCATCTCAGTATCGCTCTTGCTTGCTCTCCTTCTCAGTCTCCATATTGCTCGCTCTCCTTCTCAGTCTCGCTCCTGCTCACTCTCCTTCTCAGTCTTGCTCCTGCTCACTCTCATTCTCAGGCTGCCTCCTGCTCGCTCTCCTACTCAGTCTCACTCTTGATCACTCTCCTTCTCAGTCTCGCTCTTGCTCGCTCTCTTTCTCATCTCGCTCTTGCTCACTCTATTTCTCAGTCTCGCTCTTGCTCGCTCTCTTTCTCAGTCTCGCTCTTGCTCGCTCTCCTTCTCAGTCTCGCTCTTGCTCGATCCCCTTCTCAGTCTCACTATCCTTCTCAGTCTCGCTCTTGCTCGCTCTTTCTCAGTCTCTCTCCTGCTCACTCTCCTTCTCAGTCTTGCTCTTGAGCGCTCTCCTTCTCAGTCATCCTCTTGCTCGCTCTCCTTCTCAGTCTCGCTCTTGCTCGCTCTCCGTCTCAGTCTCACTCCTGCTCGCTCTCCTTCTCAGTCTCGCTCTCCTCCTCAGTCTCGCTCTTGCTCGCTCTCTTTCTCATTCTCGCTCTTGCTCGCACTCCTTCTCAGTCTTGCTCTTGCTCGCTCTCCTTCTCAGTCTCGCTCTCCTTCTCAGTCTCGCTCTTACTCGCTCTCTGTCTCAGTTTTGCTCCTGCTTGCTCTCCTTCTGAGTCTCGCTCTTTCTCGCTCTCCTTCTCAGTCTCTCTTCCTCGCTCTCCTTCTCAGTCTCGCTCTCCTTCTCAGTCTCGCTCTCGCTCGCTCTCCTTCTCAGTCTCGCTCTCCTTCTCAGTCTCGCTCTTGCTCATTCTCCTTCTCAGTCTCGCTCTTGCTCGCTCTCCTTCTAAGTCTCGCTCTTGCTAGATCTCCTTCACAGTCTCACTCTTGGGTGCACTCCATCTCAGTCTCGCTCTCCTTCTCAGTCTCGCTCTTGCTCATTCGCCTTCTCAGTCTCGCTCCTGCTCGCTCTCCTTCTCAGTCTCGCTCTTGCTCACTCTACTTCTCTGTCTCACTCCTGCTCGCTCTCCTTCTCAGTCTCGCTCTTGGGCACTCTCCTTCTCAGTCTCGCTGCTGCCCGCTCTCCTTCTCAGTCTCGCTCTTGCTCGCTCTCCTTCTCAGTCTCGATCTTGCTCGCTCTCCTTCTCAGTATCGCTCCTGCTCGCTCTCCTTCTCAGTCTCGCTCTTGCACGCTCACCTTCTCAGTCTCGCTCTCACTCGCTCTCCTCAGTATCGTTATTGCATGCTCTCCTTCTCAGTCTCGCTCTTGCTCGCTCTCTTTCTCAATCTCGCTCTCCTTCTCAGTCTCACTCTTGCTCGAACTCATTCTCAGTCTCGATCTTGCTCGCTCTCCGTCTCAGTATCGCTCTTGCTCGCTCTCCTTCTCAGTCTCGCTCCTGCTGAATCTCATTCTCAGTCTCCCTCCTGCTCGGTCTGCTACTCAGTCTCGCTCTTGCTCACTCTCCTTCTCAGTGTCGGTCTTGCTCGCTCTCCTCAGTCTCGTTATTGCACGCTCTCCTTCTCAGTCTCGTTCTTGCTCGCTCTCCTTCTCAGTCTCTCTCTTGCTCGCTCTCTTTCAAAGTCTCACTCTTGCTCGCACTCCTTCTCAGTCTTGCTCTTGCTCGCTCTCCTTCTCAGTCTCGCTCTCCTTCTCAGTCTCGCTCTTGCTTGCTCTACTTCTCAGTCTCGATCTTGCTCGCTCTCCTTTACAGTATTGCTCTTGATCGCTCTCCTTCTCAGTCTCGCTCCTGCATGCTCTCTTTCTGAGTCTCGCTCTTGCTCGCTCTGCATTTCAGTCTCAATCTTGGGCGCTCTCCTTCTCAGTATCGCTCACACTCATTCTCCTTCTCAGTCTCATTATTGCATGCTCTCCTTCTCAGTCTCGCTCTTGCTCGCGCTCCTTCTCAGTCTCGCTCTTGCTCGCACTCCTTCTCAGTCTTGCTCTTGCTCGCTCTCCTTCTCAGTCTCGCTCTTGCTCGCTCTCCTTCTCAGTCTCGATCCTGCTCGCTCTCCTTTTCAGTATCGCTCTTTCTCGCTCTCCTTCTCGGTCTCTCTCTTGCTCGCTCTCTTTCTGTCTTGCTCTTGCTCCGTCTCCTTCTCAGTCTCGCTCTTGCTCGCATTCCTTCTCAGTCTCGCTCTCCTTCTCAGTCTCGCTCTTGCTCGTTCGCCTTCTCAGTCTCGCTCCTGCTCGCTCTCCTTCTCAGTCACGCTCTTGCTCGCTCTCCTTCTCAGTCTCGCTCTTCCTCACTCTCCTTCTCAGTCTTGCTCTTGCTCGCTCTCCTTCTCAGTCTCGCTCTCCTTCTCAGTCTCGCTCTTGCTCGCTCTCTGTCTCAGTTTCGCTCCTGCTTGCTCTCCTTCTGAGTCTCGCTCTTTCTCGCTCTCCTTCTCAGTCTCTCCCTTGCTCGCTCTCCTTCTAAGTCTCGCTCTTGCTAGATCTCCTTCACAGTCTCACTCCTGGGTGCACTCCTTCTCAGTCTCGCTTTTGCTCATTCGCCTTCTCAGTCTCGCTCCTGCTTGCTCTCCTTCTCAGTCACGCTCTTGAGCGCTCTCCTTCTGTCTCGCTCTTGCTCGCACTCATTCTCAGTCTCGCTCCTGCTCGCTCTCCTTCTCAGTCACGCTCTTGCTTGCTCTCCTTCTGTCTCGCTCTTGCTCGCTCTCCTTCTCAGTATTGCTCCTGCTCGCTCTCCTTCTCAGTCTCGCTCTTGCACGCACACCTTCTCAGTCTCGCTCTCGCTCGCTCTCAGTCTCGTTAATGCACGCTCTCCTTCTCAGTCTCACTCTTGCTCGATCTCCTTCTCAGTCTCGATCTTGCTTGCTCTCCATCTCAGTATCGCTCTTGCTAGCTCTCCTTCTCAGTCTCCATATTGCTCGCTCTCCTTCTCAGTCTCGCTCCTGCTCACTCTCCTTCTCAGTCTTGCTCCTGCTCACTCTCATTCTCAGGCTGCCTCCTGCTCGCTCTCCTACTCAGTCTCACTCTTGATCACTCTCCTTCTCAGTCTCGCTCTTGCTCGCTCTCTTTCTCATCTCGTTCTTGCTCACTCTATTTCTCAGTCTCGCTCTTGCTCGCTCTCTTTCTCAGTCTCGCTCTTGCTCGCTCTCCTTCTCAGTCTCGCTCTTGCTCGATCCCCTTCTCAGTCTCACTATCCTTCTCAGTCTCGCTCTTGCTCGCTCTTTCTCAGTCTCTCTCCTGCTCACTCTCCTTCTCAGTCTTGCTCTTGAGCGCTCTCCTTCTCAGTCATTCTCTTGCTCGCTCTCCTTCTCAGTCTCGCTGTTGCTCGCTCTCCGTCTCAGTCTCACTCCTGCTCGCTCTCCTTCTCAGTCTCGCTCTCCTCCTCAGTCTCGCTCTTGCTCGCTCTCTTTCTCAGTCTCGCTCCTGCTCGCTCTCCTTCTCAGTCTCGCTCTTGCTCACTCTACTTCTCTGTCTCACTCCTGCTCGCTCTCCTTCTCCGTCTCGCTCTTGGGCACTCTCCTTCTCAGTCTCGCTGCTGCCCGCTCTCCTTCTCAGTCTCGCTCTTGCTCGCTCTCCTTCTCAGTCTCGATCTTGCTCGCTCTCCTTCTCAGTATCGCTCCTGCTCGCTCTCCTTCTCAGTCTCGCTCTTGCACGCTCACCTTCTCAGTCTCGCTCTCACTCGCTCTCCTCAGTATCGTTATTGCATGCTCTCCTTCTCAGTCTCGCTCTTGCTCGCTCTCTTTCTCAATCTCGCTCTCCTTCTCAGTCTCACTCTTGCTCGAACTCCTTCTCAGTCTCGATCTTGCTCGCTCTCCGTCTCAGTATCGCTCTTGCTCGCTCTCCTTCTCAGTCTCGCTCCTGCTGAATCTCATTCTCAGTCTCCCTCCTGCTCGGTCTGCTACTCAGTCTCGCTCTTGCTCACTCTCCTTCTCAGTGTCGGTCTTGCTCGCTCTCCTCAGTCTCGTTATTGCACGCTCTCCTTCTCAATCTCGTTCTTGCTCGCTCTCCTTCTCAGTCTCTCTCTTGCTCACTCCCTTTCTCAGTCTCACTCTTGCTCGCACTCCTTCTCAGTCTTGCTCTTGCTCGCTCTCCTTCTCAGTCTCGCTCTACTTCTCAGTCTCGCTATTGCTCGCTCTACTTCTCAGTCTCGATCTTGCTCGCTCTCCTTTACAGTATTGCTCTTGATCGCTCTCCTTCTCAGTCTCGCTCCTGCTTGCTCTCTTTCTGAGTCTCGCTCTTGCTCGATCTCCATTTCAGTCTCAATCTTGGGCGCTCTCCTTCTCAGTCTCGCTCTCACTCATTCTCCTTCTCAGTCTCATTACTGCACGCTCTCCTTCTCAGTCTCGCTCTTGCATGCTCACCTTCTCAGTCTCGCTCTTGCTCGCTCTCTTTCTCAATCTTGCTCTCCTCAGTCTCGATCTTGCTCGCTCTCCTCCTCAGTATCGCTCCTGCTCGCTCTCCTTCTCAGTCTCGCTCTTGAGCGCTCTCCTTCTGTCTCGCTCTTGCTCGCACTCCTTATCAGTCTCGCTCTTGCTCGCTCTACTTCTCTGTCTCACTCCTGCTCGCTCTCCTTCTCAGTCTCGCTCTTGGGCACTCTCCTTCTCAGTCTCACTGCTGCCCGCTCTCCTTCTCAGTCTCGCTCTTGCTCGCTCTCCTTCTCAGTCTCGATCTTGCTCGCTCTCCTTCTCAGTATCGCTCCTGCTCGCTCTCCTTCTCAGTCTCGCTCTTGCACGCTCACCTTCTCAGTCTTGCTCTCACTCGCTCTCCTCAGTCTCGTTATTGCATGCTCTCCTTCTCAGTCTCGCTCTTGCTCGCTCTCTTTCTCAATCTCGCTCTCCTTCTCAGTCTCACTCTTGCTCGAACTCCTTCTCAGCCTCGATCTTGCTTGCTCTCCGTCTCAGTATCGCTCTTGCTCGCTCTCCTTCTCAGTCTCGCTCCTGCTCACTCTCCTTCTCAGTCTCGCTCCTGCTGAATCTCATTCTCAGTCTCCCTCCTGCTCGCTCTCCTACTCAGTCTCGCTCTTGCTCACTCTCCTTCTCAGTCTCGTTCTTGCTCGCTCTGCTTCTCAGTCTCTCTCTTGCTCGCTCTCTTTCTCAGTCTCACTCTTGCTCGCACTCCTTCTCAGTCTCGCTCTTGCTTGCTCTCTTTCTCAATCTCGCTCTCCTTCTCAGTCTCACTCTTGCTCGAACTCCTTCTCAGTCTCGATCTTGCTCGCTCTCCGTCTCAGTATCGCTCTTGCTCGCTCTCCTTCTCAGTCTCCCTCCTGCTCGCTCTCCTACTCAGTCTCGCTCTTGCTCACTCTCCTTCTCAGTGTCGGTCTTGCTCACTCTCAGTCTCGTTATTGCACGCTCTCCTTCTCAGTCTCGTTCTTGCTCGCTCTCCTTCTCAGTCTCTCTCTTGCTCGCTCTCTTTCTCAGTCTCACTCTTGCACTCCTTCTCAGTCTCGATCTTGCTCGCTCTCCTTCTCAGTCTCGCTCTTGGGCACTCTCCTTCTCAGTCTCACTGCTGCCCGCTCTCCTTCTCAGTCTCGCTCTTGCTCGCTCTCCTTCTCAGTCTCGATCTTGCTCGCTCTCCTTCTCAGTATCGCTCCTGCTCGCTCTCCTTCTCAGTCTCGCTCTTGCACGCTCACCTTCTCAGTCTTGCTCTCACTCGCTCTCCTCAGTCTCGTTATTGCATGGTCTCCTTCTCAGTCTCGCTCTTGCTCGCTCTCTTTCTCAATCTCGCTCTCCTTCTCAGTCTCGATCTTGCTCGCTCTCCTTCTCAGTATCGCTCCTGCTCGCTCTCCTCCTCAGTCTCGCTCTTGAGCGCTCTCCTTCTGTCTCGCTCTTGCTCGCACTCCTTATCAGTCTCGCTCTTGCTCGCTCTACTTCTCTGTCTCACTCCTGCTCGCTCTCCTTCTCAGTCTCGCTCTTGGGCACTCTCCTTCTCAGTCTCACTGCTGCCCGCTCTCCTTCTCAGTCTCGCTCTTGCTCGCTCTCCTTCTCAGTCTCGATCTTGCTCGCTCTCCTTCTCAGTATCGCTCCTGCTCGCTCTCCTTCTCAGTCTCGCTCTTGCACGCTCACCTTCTCAGTCTTGCTCTCACTCGCTCTCCTCAGTCTCGTTATTGCATGCTCTCCTTCTCAGTCTCGCTCTTGCTCGCTCTCTTTCTCAATCTCGCTCTCCTTCTCAGTCTCACTCTTGCTCGAACTCCTTCTCAGCCTCGATCTTGCTTGCTCTCCGTCTCAGTATCGCTCTTGCTCGCTCTCCTTCTCAGTATCGCTCCTGCTCACTCTCCTTCTCAGTCTCGCTCCTGCTGAATCTCATTCTCAGTCTCCCTCCTGCTCGCTCTCCTTCTCAGTGTCGGTCTTGCTCGCTCTCAGTCTCGTTATTGCACGCTCTCCTTCTCAGTCTCGTTCTTGCTCGCTCTCCTTCTCAGTCTCTCTCTTGCTCGCTCTCTTTCTCAGTCTCACTCTTGCTCGCACTCCTTCTCAGTCTCGATCTTGCTCGCTCTCCTTCTCAGTCTCGCTCTTGGGCACTCTCCTTCTCAGTCTCACTGCTGCCCGCTCTCCTTCTCAGTCTCGCTCTTGCTCGCTCTCCTTCTCAGTCTCGATCTTGCTCGCTCTCCTTCTCAGTATCGCTCCTGCTCGCTCTCCTTCTCAGTCTCGCTCTTGCACGCTCACCTTCTCAGTCTTGCTCTCACTCGCTCTCCTCAGTCTCGTTATTGCATGGTCTCCTTCTCAGTCTCGCTCTTGCTCGCTCTCTTTCTCAATCTCGCTCTCCTTCTCAGTCTCGATCTTGCTCGCTCTCCTTCTCAGTATCGCTCCTGCTCGCTCTCCTCCTCAGTCTCGCTCTTGAGCGCACTCCTTCTGTCTCGCTCTTGCTCGCACTCCTTATCAGTCTCGCTCTTGCTCGCTCTACTTCTCTGTCTCACTCCTGCTCGCTCTCCTTCTCAGTCTCGCTCTTGGGCACTCTCCTTCTCAGTCTCACTGCTGCCCGCTCTCCTTCTCAGTCTCGCTCTTGCTCGCTCTCCTTCTCAGTCTCGATCTTGCTCGCTCTCCTTCTCAGTATCGCTCCTGCTCGCTCTCCTTCTCAGTCTCGCTCTTGCACGCTCACCTTCTCAGTCTTGCTCTCACTCGCTCTCCTCAGTCTCGTTATTGCATGCTCTCCTTCTCAGTCTCGCTCTTGCTCGCTCTCTTTCTCAATCTCGCTCTCCTTCTCAGTCTCACTCTTGCTCGAACTCCTTCTCAGCCTCGATCTTGCTTGCTCTCCGTCTCAGTATCGCTCTTGCTCGCTCTCCTTCTCAGTCTCGCTCCTGCTCACTCTCCTTCTCAGTCTCGCTCCTGCTGAATCTCATTCTCAGTCTCCCTCCTGCTCGCTCTCCTACTCAGTCTCGCTCTTGCTCACTCTCCTTCTCAGTGTCGGTCTTGCTCGCTCTCCTCAGTCTCGTTATTGCACGCTCTCCTTCTCAGTCTCGTTCTTGCTCGCTCTCCTTCTCAGTCTCGCTCCTGCTCACTCTCCTTCTCAGTCTCGCTCCTGCTGAATCTCATTCTCAGTCTCCCTCCTGCTCGCTCTCCTACTCAGTCTCGCTCTTGCTCACTCTCCTTCTCAGTGTCGGTCTTGCTCGCTCTCCTCAGTCTCGTTCTTGCTCGCTCTGCTTCTCAGTCTCTCTCTTGCTCGCTCTCTTTCTCAGTCTCACTCTTGCTCGCACTCCTTCTCAGTCTTGCTCTTGCTCGCTCTCCTTCTCAGTCTCGCTCTCCTTCTCAGTCTCGCTCTTGCTTGCTCTACTTCTCAGTCTCGATCTTGCTCGCTCTCCTTTACAGTATTGCTCTTGATCGCTCTCCTTCTCAGTCTCGCTCCTGCATGCTCTCTTTCTGAGTCTCGCTCTTGCTCGCTCTGCATTTCAGTCTCAATCTTGGGCGCTCTCCTTCTCAGTATCGCTCTCACTCATTCTCCTTCTCAGTCTCATTATTGCATGCTCTCCTTCTCAGTCTCGCTCTTGCTCGCGCTCCTTCTCAGTCTCGCTCTTGCTCGCACTCCTTCTCAGTCTTGCTCTTGCTCGCTCTCCTTCTCAGTCTCGCTCTTGCTCGCTCTCCTTCTCAGTCTCGATCCTGCTCGCTCTCCTTTTCAGTATCGCTCTTTCTCGCTCTCCTTCTCGGTCTCTCTCTTGCTCGCTCTCTTTCTGTCTTGCTCTTGCTCCGTCTCCTTCTCAGTCTCGCTCTTGCTCGCATTCCTTCTCAGTCTCGCTCTCCTTCTCAGTCTCGCTCTTGCTCGTTCGCCTTCTCAGTCTCGCTCCTGCTCGCTCTCCTTCTCAGTCACGCTCTTGCTCGCTCTCCTTCTCAGTCTCGCTCTTCCTCACTCTCCTTCTCAGTCTTGCTCTTGCTCGCTCTCCTTCTCAGTCTCGCTCTCCTTCTCAGTCTCGCTCTTGCTCGCTCTCTGTCTCAGTTTCGCTCCTGCTTGCTCTCCTTCTGAGTCTCGCTCTTTCTCGCTCTCCTTCTCAGTCTCTCCCTTGCTCGCTCTCCTTCTAAGTCTCGCTCTTGCTAGATCTCCTTCACAGTCTCACTCCTGGGTGCACTCCTTCTCAGTCTCGCTTTTGCTCATTCGCCTTCTCAGTCTCGCTCCTGCTTGCTCTCCTTCTCAGTCACGCTCTTGAGCGCTCTCCTTCTGTCTCGCTCTTGCTCGCTCTCCTTCTCAGTATTGCTCCTGCTCGCTCTCCTTCTCAGTCTCGCTCTTGCACGCACACCTTCTCAGTCTCGCTCTCGCTCGCTCTCAGTCTCGTTAATGCACGCTCTCCTTCTCAGTCTCACTCTTGCTCGATCTCCTTCTCAGTCTCGATCTTGCTCGCTCTCCATCTCAGTATCGCTCTTGCTTGCTCTCCTTCTCAGTCTCCATATTGCTCGCTCTCCTTCTCAGTCTCGCTCCTGCTCACTCTCCTTCTCAGTCTTGCTCCTGCTCACTCTCATTCTCAGGCTGTCTCCTGCTCGCTCTCCTACTCAGTCTCACTCTTGATCACTCTCCTTCTCAGTCTCGCTCTTGCTCGCTCTCTTTCTCATCTCGCTCTTGCTCACTCTATTTCTCAGTCTCGCTCTTGCTCGCTCTCTTTCTCAGTCTCGCTCTTGCTCGCTCTCCTTCTCAGTCTCGCTCTTGCTCGATCCCCTTCTCAGTCTCACTATCCTTCTCAGTCTCGCTCTTGCTCGCTCTTTCTCAGTCTCTCTCCTGCTCACTCTCCTTCTCAGTCTTGCTCTTGAGCGCTCTCCTTCTCAGTCATCCTCTTGCTCGCTCTCCTTCTCAGTCTCGCTCTTGCTCGCTCTCCGTCTCAGTCTCACTCCTGCTCGCTCTCCTTCTCAGTCTCGCTCTCCTCCTCAGTCTCGCTCTTGCTCGCTCTCTTTCTCATTCTCGCTCTTGCTCGCACTCCTTCTCAGTCTTGCTCTTGCTCGCTCTCCTTCTCAGTCTCGCTCTCCTTCTCAGTCACGCTCTTACTCGCTCTCTGTCTCAGTTTTGCTCCTGCTTGCTCTCCTTCTGAGTCTCGCTCTTTCTCGCTCTCCTTCTCAGTCTCTCTCTTCCTCGCTCTCCTTCTCAGTCTCGCTCTCCTTCTCAGTCTCGCTCTCGCTCGCTCTCCTTCTCAGTCTCGCTCTCCTTCTCAGTCTCGCTCTTGCTCATTCTCCTTCTCAGTCTCGCTCTTGCTCGCTCTCCTTCTAAGTCTCGCTCTTGCTAGATCTCCTTCACAGTCTCACTCTTGGGTGCACTCCATCTCAGTCTCGCTCTCCTTCTCAGTCTCGCTCTTGCTCATTCGCCTTCTCAGCCTCGCTCCTGCTCGCTCTCCTTCTCAGTCTCGCTCTTGCTCACTCTACTTCTCTGTCTCACTCCTGCTCGCTCTCCTTCTCAGTCTCGCTCTTGGGCACTCTCCTTCTCAGTCTCGCTGCTGCCCGCTCTCCTTCTCAGTCTCGCTCTTGCTCGCTCTCCTTCTCAGTCTCGATCTTGCTCGCTCTCCTTCTCAGTATCGCTCCTGCTCGCTCTCCTTCTCAGTCTCGCTCTTGCACGCTCACCTTCTCAGTCTCGCTCTCACTCGCTCTCCTCAGTATCGTTATTGCATGCTCTCCTTCTCAGTCTCGCTCTTGCTCGCTCTCTTTCTCAATCTCGCTCTCCTTCTCAGTCTCACTCTTGCTCGAACTCCTTCTCAGTCTCGATCTTGCTCGCTCTCCGTCTCAGTATCGCTCTTGCTCGCTCTCCTTCTCAGTCTCGCTCCTGCTGAATCTCATTCTCAGTCTCCCTCATGCTCGGTCTGCTACTCAGTCTCGCTCTTGCTCACTCTCCTTCTCAGTGTCGGTCTTGCTCGCTCTCCTCAGTCTCGTTATTGCACGCTCTCCTTCTCAGTCTCGTTCTTGCTCGCTCTCCTTCTCAGTCTCTCTCTTGCTCACTCCCTTTCTCAGTCTCACTCTTGCTCGCACTCCTTCTCAGTCTTGCTCTTGCTCGCTCTCCTTCTCAGTCTCGCTCTACTTCTCAGTCTCGCTATTGCTCGCTCTACTTCTCAGTCTCGATCTTGCTCGCTCTCCTTTACAGTATTGCTCTTGATCGCTCTCCTTCTCAGTCTCGCTCCTGCTTGCTCTCTTTCTGAGTCTCGCTCTTGCTCGATCTCCATTTCAGTCTCAATCTTGGGCGCTCTCCTTCTCAGTCTCGCTCTCACTCATTCTCCTTCTCAGTCTCATTACTGCACGCTCTCCTTCTCAGTCTCGCTCTTGCATGCTCACCTTCTCAGTCTCGCTCTTGCTCGCTCTCTTTCTCAATCTTGCTCTCCTTCTCAGTCTCGATCTTGCTCGCTCTCCTTCTCAGTATCGCTCCTGCTCGCTCTCCTTCTCAGTCTCGCTCTTGAGTGCTCTCCTTCTGTCTCGCTCTTGCTCGCACTCCTTATCAGTCTCGCTCTTGCTCGCTCTACTTCTCTGTCTCACTCCTGCTCGCTCTCCTTCTCAGTCTCGCTCTTGGGCACTCTCCTTCTCAGTCTCACTGCTGCCCGCTCTCCTTCTCAGTCTCGCTCTTGCTCGCTCTCCTTCTCAGTCTCGATCTTGCTCGCTCTCCTTCTCAGTATCGCTCCTGCTCGATCTCCGTCTCAGTCTCGCTCTTGCACGCTCACCTTCTCAGTCTTGCTCTCACTCGCTCTCCTCAGTCTCGTTATTGCATGCTCTCCTTCTCAGTCTCGCTCTTGCTTGCTCTCTTTCTCAATCTCGCTCTCCTTCTCAGTCTCACTCTTGCTCGAACTCCTTCTCAGTCTCGATCTTGCTCGCTCTCCGTCTCAGTATCGCTCTTGCTCGCTCTCCTTCTCAGTCTCCCTCCTGCTCGCTCTCCTACTCAGTCTCGCTCTTGCTCACTCTCCTTCTCAGTGTCGGTCTTGCTCGCTCTCAGTCTCGTTATTGCACGCTCTCCTTCTCAGTCTCGTTCTTGCTCGCTCTCCTTCTCAGTCTCTCTCTGGCTCGCTCTCTTTCTCAGTCTCACTCTTGCTCGCACTCCTTCTCAGTCTCGATCTTGCTCGCTCTCCTTCTCAGTCTCGCTCTTGGGCACTCTCCTTCTCAGTCTCACTGCTGCCCGCTCTCCTTCTCAGTCTCGCTCTTGCTTGCTCTCCTTCTCAGTCTCGATCTTGCTCGCTCTCCTTCTCAGTATCGCTCCTGCTCGCTCTCCTTCTCAGTCTCGCTCTTGCACGCTCACCTTCTCAGTCTTGCTCTCACTCGCTCTCCTCAGTCTCGTTATTGCATGCTCTCCTTCTCAGTCTCGCTCTTGCTCGCTCTCTTTCTCAATCTCGCTCTCCTTCTCAGTCTCGATCTTGCTCGCTCTCCTTCTCAGTATCGCTCCTGCTCGCTCTCCTCCTCAGTCTTGCTCTTGAGCGCTCTCCTTCTGTCTCGCTCTTGCTCGCACTCCTTATCAGTCTCGCTCTTGCTCGCTCTACTTCTCTGTCTCACTCCTGCTCGCTCTCCTTCTCAGTCTCGCTCTTGGGCACTCTCCTTCTCAGTCTCACTGCTGCCCGCTCTCCTTCTCAGTCTCGCTCTTGCTCGCTCTCCTTCTCAGTCTCGATCTTGCTCGCTCTCCTTCTCAATATCGCTCCTGCTCGCTCTCCTTCTCAGTCTCGCTCTTGCACGCTCACCTTCTCAGTCTTGCTCTCACTCGCTCTCCTCAGTCTCGTTATTGCATGCTCTCCTTCTCAGTCTCGCTCTTGCTCGCTCTCTTTCTCAATCTCGCTCTCCTTCTCAGTCTCACTCTTGCTCGAACTCCTTCTCAGCCTCGATCTTGCTTGCTCTCCGTCTCAGTATCGCTCTTGCTCGCTCTCCTTCTCAGTCTCGCTCCTGCTCACTCTCCTTCTCAGTCTCGCTCCTGCTGAATCTCATTCTCAGTCTCCCTCCTGCTCGCTCTCCTACTCAGTCTCGCTCTTGCTCACTCTCCTTCTCAGTGTCGGTCTTGCTCGCTCTCCTCAGTCTCGTTCTTGCTCGCTCTGCTTCTCAGTCTCTCTCTTGCTCGCTCTCTTTCTCAGTCTCACTCTTGCTCGCACTCCTTCTCAGTCTTGCTCTTGCTCGCTCTCCTTCTCAGTCTCGCTCTCCTTCTCAGTCTCGCTCTTGCTTGCTCTACTTCTCAGTCTCGATCTTGCTCGCTCTCCTTTACAGTATTGCTCTTAATCGCTCTCCTTCTCAGTCTCGCTCCTGCATGCTCTCTTTCTGAGTCTCGCTCTTGCTCGCTCTGCATTTCAGTCTCAATCTTGGGCGCTCTCCTTCTCAGTCTCGCTCTCACTCATTCTCCTTCTCAGTCTCATTATTGCATGCTCTCCTTCTCAGTCTCGCTCTTGCTCGCGCTCCTTCTCAGTCTCGCTCTTGCTCGCACTCCTTCTCAGTCTTGCTCTTGCTCGGTCTCCTTCTCAGTCTCGCTCTTGCTCGCTCTCCTTCTCAGTCTCGATCCTGCTCGCTCTCCTTTTCAGTATCGCTCTTTCTCGCTCTCCTTCTCGGTCTCTCTCTTGCTCGCTCTCTGTCTGTCTCGCTCTTGCTCGCATTCCTTCTCAGTCTCGCTCTCCTTCTCAGTCTCGCTCTTGCTCGTTCGCCTTCTCAGTCTCGCTCTCACTCGCTCTCCTCAGTATCGTTATTGCATGCTCTCCTTCTCAGTCTCGCTCTTGCTCGCTCTCTTTCTCAATCTCGCTCTCCTTCTCAGTCTCACTCTTGCTCGAACTCCTTCTCAGTCTCGATCTTGCTCGCTCTCCGTCTCAGTATCGCTCTTGCTCGCTCTCCTTCTCAGTCTCGCTCCTGCTGAATCTCATTCTCAGTCTCCCTCCTGCTCGGTCTGCTACTCAGTCTCGCTCTTGCTCACTCTCCTTCTCAGTGTCGGTCTTGCTCGCTCTCCTCAGTCTCGTTATTGCACGCTCTCCTTCTCAGTCTCGTTCTTGCTCGATCTCCTTCTCAGTCTCTCTCTTGCTCACTCCCTTTCTCAGTCTCACTCTTGCTCGGACTCCTTCTCAGTCTTGCTCTTGCTCGCTCTCCTTCTCAGTCTCGCTCTACTTCTCAGTCTCGCTATTGCTCGCTCTACTTCTCAGTCTCGATCTTGCTCGTTCTCCTTTACAGTATTGCTCTTGATCGCTCTCCTTCTCAGTCTCGCTCCTGCTTGCTCTCTTTCTGAGTCTCGCTCTTGCTCGATCTCCATTTCAGTCTCAATCGTGGGCGCTCTCCTTCTCAGTCTCGCTCTCACTCATTCTCCTTCTCAGTCTCATTACTGCACGCTCTCCTTCTCAGTCTCGCTCTTGCATGCTCGCCTTCTCAGTCTCGCTCTTGCTCGCTCTCTTTCTCAATCTTGCTCTCCTTCTCAGTCTCGATCTTGCTCGCTCTCCTTCTCAGTATCGCTCCTGCTCGCTCTCCTTCTCAGTCTCGCTCTTGAGCGCTCTCCTTCTGTCTCGCTCTTGCTCGCACTCCTTATCAGTCTCGCTCTTGCTCGTTCTACTTCTCTGTCTCACTCCTGCTCGCTCTCCTTCTCAGTCTCGCTCTTGGGCACTCTCCTTCTCAGTCTCACTGCTGCCCGCTCTCCTTCTCAGTCTCGCTCTTGCTCGCTCTCCTTCTCAGTCTCGATCTTGCTCGCTCTCCTTCTCAGTATCGCTCCTGCTCGCTCTCCTTCTCAGTCTCGCTCTTGCACGCTCACCTTCTCAGTCTTGCTCTCACTCGCTCTCCTCAGTCTCGTTATTGCATGCTCTCCTTCTCAGTCTCGCTCTTGCTTGCTCTCTTTCTCAATCTCGCTCTCCTTCTCAGTCTCACTCTTGCTCGAACTCCTTCTCAGTCTCGATCTTGCTCACTCTCCGTCTCAGTATCGCTCTTGCTCACTCTCCTTCTCAGTCTCCCTCCTGCTCGCTCTCCTACTCAGTCTCGCTCTTGCTCACTCTCCTTCTCAGTGTCGGTCTTGCTCGCTCTCAGTCTCGTTATTGCACGCTCTCCTTCTCAGTCTCGTTCTTGCTCGCTCTCCTTCTCAGTCTCTCTCTTGCTCGCTCTCTTTCTCAGTCTCACTCTTGCTCGCACTCCTTCTCAGTCTTGCTCTTGCTCGCTCCCCTTCTCAGTCTCGCTCTCCTTCTCAGTCTCGCTCTTGCTTGCTCTACTTCTCAGTCTCGATCTTGCTCGCTCTCCTTTACAGTATTGCTCTTGATCGCTCTCCTTCTCAGTCTCGCTCCTGCATGCTCTCTTTCTGAGTCTCGCTCTTGCTCGATCTCCATTTCAGTCTCAATCTTGGGCGCTCTCCTTCTCAGTCTCGCTCTCACTCATTCTCCTTCTCAGTCTCATTATTGCACGCTCTCCTTCACAGTCTTGCTCTTGCATGCTCACCTTCTCAGTCTCGCTCTTGCTCGCTCTCTTTCTCAATCTCGCTCTCCTTCTCAGTCTCACTCTTGCTCCATCTCCTTCTCAGTCTCGATGTTTCTCGCTCTCCGTCTCAGTATCGCTCTTGCTCGCTCTCCTTCTCAGTCTCGATATTGCTCGCTCTCCTTCTCAGTTTCGCTCCTGCTCACTCTCCTTCTCAGTCTCGCTCCTGCTCACTCTCATTCTCAGTCTCCCTCCTGCTCGCTCTCCTACTCAGTCTCACTCTTGCTCACTCTCCTTCTCAGTCTCTCTCTTGCTCGCTCTCCTTTTCAGTATCGCTCTTGATCGCTCTCCTTCTCAGTCTCGCTCCTGCTTGCTCTCTTTCTGAGTCTCGCTCTTGCTCGCTCTCCATTTCAGTCTCAATCTTGGGCGCTCTCCTTTTCAGTATCGCTCTCACTCATTCTCCTTCTCAGTCTTGCTCTCGCTCTCTCTCCTCAGTCTCGTTATTGCACACTCTCCTCAGTCTCGCTTTTGCTCGCTCTCCTTCTCAGTCTCTCTCTTGCTCGCTCTCCTTTTCAGTATCGCTCTTGATCGCTCTCCTTCTCAGTCTCGCTCCTGCTTGCTCTCTTTCTGAGTCTCGCTCTTGCTCGCTCTCCATTTCAGTCTCAATCTTGGGCGCGCTCCTTCTCAGTATCGCTCTCACTCATTCTCCTTCTCAGTCTCATTATTGCATGCTCTCCTTCTCAGTCTCGCTCTTGCTCGCGCTCCTTCTCAGTCTCACTCTCCTTCTCAGTCTCGCTCTTGCTCGCTCTCCTTCTCAGTCTCGATCCTGCTCGCTCTCCTTTTCAGTATCGCTCTTTCTCGCTCTCCTTCTCAGTCTCTCTCTTGCTCGCTCTCTTTCTGTCTTGCTCTTGCTCGGTCTCCTTCTCAGTCTCGCTCTTGCTCGCATTCCTTCTCAGTCTCGCTCTCCTTCTCAGTCTCGCTCTTGCTCGTTCGCCTTCTCAGTCTCGCTCCTGCTCGCTCTCCTTCTCAGTCACGCTCTTGCTCGCTCTCCTTCTCAGTCTCGCTCTTCCTCACTCTCCTTCTCAGTCTTGCTCTTGCTCGCTCTCCTTCTCAGTCTCGCTCTCCTTCTCAGTCTCGCTCTTGCTCGCTCTCTGTCTCAGTTTCGCTCCTGCTTGCTCTCCTTCTGAGTCTCGCTCTTTCTCGCTCTCCTTCTCAGTCTCTCCCTTGCTCGCTCTCCTTCTAAGTCTCGCTCTTGCTAGATCTCCTTCACAGTCTCACTCCTGGGTGCACTCCTTCTCAATCTCGCTTTTGCTCATTCGCCTTCTCAGTCTCGCTCCTGCGTGCTCTCCTTCTCAGTCACGCTCTTGAGCGCTCTCCTTCTGTCTCGCTCTTGCTCGCACTCCTTCTCAGTCTCGCTCCTGCTCGCTCTCCGTCTCAGTCTCGCTCCTGCTCACTCTCTCAGTCACGCTCTTGAGCGCTCTCCTTCTGTCTCGCTCTTGCGCGCACTCCTTCTCAGTCTCGCTCTTGCTCGCTCTACTTCTCTGTCTCACTCCTGCTCGCTCTCCTTCTCTGTCTCGCTCTTGGGCATTCTCCTTCTCAGTCTCGCTGCTGCCCGCTCTCCTTCTCAGTCTCGCTCTTGCTTGGTCTCCTTCTGTCTCGCTCTTGCTCGCTCTCCTTCTCAGTATTGCTCCTGCTCGCTCTCCTTCTCAGTCTCGCTCTTGCACGCACACCTTCTCAGTCTCGCTCTCGCTCGCTCTCAGTCTCGTTAATGCACGCTCTCCTTCTCAGTCTCTCTCTTGCTCGCTCTCCTTTTCAGTATCGCTCTTGATCGCTCTCCTTCTCAGTCTCGCTCCTGCTTGCTCTCTTTCTGAGTCTCGCTCTTGCTCGCTCTCCATTTCAGTCTCAATCTTGGGCGCTCTCCTTCTCAGTATCGCTCTCACTCATTCTCCTTCTCAGTCTCATTATTGCATGCTCTCCTTCTCAGTCTCGCTCTTGCTCGCGCTCCTTCTCAGTCTCGCTCTTGCTCGCACTCCTTCTCAGTCTTGCTCTTGCTCGCTCTCCTTCTCAGTCTCGCTCTTGCTCGCTCTCCTTCTCAGTCTCGATCCTGCTCGCTCTCCTTTTCAGTATCGCTCTTTCTCGCTCTCCTTCTCAGTCTCGCTCTCCTTCTCAGTCCCGCTCTTGCTCGCTCTCTGTCTCAGTTTCGCTCCTGCTTGCTCTCCTACTGAGTCTCGCTCTTTCTCGCTCTCCTTCTAAGTCTCGCTCTTGCTAGATCTCCTTCACAGTCTCACTCCTAGGTGCACTCCTTCTCAGTCTCGCGTTTTCTCATTCGCCTTCTCAGTCTCGCTCCTGCTTGCTCTCCTTCTCAGTCACGCTCTTGAGCGCTCTCCTTCTGTCTCGCTCGTGCTCGCACTCCTTCTCAGTCTCGCTCCTGCTCGCTCTCCTTCTCAGTCACGCTCTTGCTTGCTCTCCTTCTGTCTCGCTCTTGCTCGCTCTCCTTCTGTCTCGCTCTTGCACGCACACCTTCTCAGTCTCGCTCTCGCTCGCTCTCAGTCTCGTTAATGCACGCTCTCCTTCTCAGTCTCACTCTTGCTCGATCTCCTTCTCAGTCTCGATCTTGCTCGCTCTCCATCTCAGTATCGCTCTTGCTTGCTCTCCTTCTCAGTCTCCATATTGCTCGCTCTCCTTCTCAGTCTCGCTCCTGCTCACTCTCCTTCTCAGTCTTGCTCCTGCTCACTCTCATTCTCAGACTGCCTCCTGTTCGCTCTCCTACTCAGTCTCACTCTTGATCACTCTCCTTCTCAGTCTCGCTCTTGCTCGCTCTCTTTCTCAGTCTCGCTCTTGCTCACTCTATTTCTCAGTCTCGCTCTTGCTCGCTCTCTTTCTCAGTCTCGCTCTTGCTCGCTCTCCTTCTCAGTCTCGCTCTTGCTCGATCCCCTTCTCAGTCTCACTATCCTTCTCAGTCTCGCTCTTGCTCGCTCTTTCTCAGTCTCTCTCCTGCTCACTCTCCTTCTCAGTCTTGCTCTTGAGCGCTCTCCTTCTCATTCATCCTCTTGCTCGCTCTCCTTCTCAGTCTCGCTCTTGCTCGCTCTCCGTCTCAGTCTCACTCCTGCTCGCTCTCCTTCTCAGTCTCGCTCTTGCTCACTCTCCTCAGTCTCGCTTTGCTCGCTCTTCTTCTCAGTCTCTCTCTAGCTCGCTCTCTTTCTCAGTCTCGCTCTTGCTCGCACTCCTTCTCAGTCTTGCTCTTGCTCGCTCTCCTCCTCAGTCTCGCTCTCCTCCTCAGTCTCGCTCTTGCTCGCTCTTTCTCATTCTCGCTCTTGCTCGCACTCCTTCTCAGTCTTGCTCTCCTTCTCAGTCTCGCTCTTACTCGCTCTGTCTCAGTTTTGCTCCTGCTTGCTCTCCTTCTGAGTCTCGCTCTTTCTCGCTCTCCTTCTCAGTCTTTCTCTTCCTCGCTCTCCTTCTCAGTCTCTCTCTCCTTCTCAGTCTCGCTCTCACTCGCTCTCCTTCTCAGTCTCGCTCTCCTTCCCAGTCTCGCTCTTGCTCATTCTCCTTCTCAGTCTCGCTCTTGCTCGCTCTCCTTCTAAGTCTCACTCTTGCTAGATCTCCTTCACAGTCTCACTCTTGGGTGCACTCCTTCTCAGTCTCGCTCTCCTTCTCAGTCTCGCTCTTGCTCGTTCGCCTTCTCAGTCTCGCTCCTGCTCGCTCTCCTTCTCAGTCTCGCTCTTGAGCGCTCTCCTTCTGTCTCGCTCTTGCTCGCACTCCTTATCAGTCTCGCTCTTGCTCACTCTACTTCTCTGTCTCACTCCTGCTCGCTCTCCTTCTCAGTCTCGCTCTTGGGCACTCTCCTTCTCAGTCTCGCTGCTGCCCGCTCTCCTTCTCAGTCTCGCTCTTGCTCGCTCTCCTTCTCAGTCTCGATCTTGCTCGCTCTCCTTCTCAGTATCGCTCCTGCTCGCTCTCCTTCTCAGTCTCGCTCTTGCACGCTCACCTTCTCAGTCTCGCTCTCACTCGCTCTCCTCAGTATCGTTATTGCATGCTCTCCTTCTCAGTCTCGCTCTTGCTCGCTCTCTTTCTCAATCTCGCTCTCCTTCTCAGTCTCACTCTTGCTCGAACTCCTTCTCAGTCTCGATCTTGCTCGCTCTCCGTCTCAGTATCGCTCTTGCTCGCTCTCCTTCTCAGTCTCGCTCCTGCTGAATCTCATTCTCAGTCTCCCTCCTGCTCGGTCTGCTACTCAGTCTCGCTCTTGCTCACTCTCCTTCTCAGTGTCGGTCTTGCTCGCTCTCCTCAGTCTCGTTATTGCACGCTCTCCTTCTCAGTCTCGTTCTTGCTCGCTCTCCTTCTCAGTCTCTCTCTTGCTCACTCCCTTTCTCAGTCTCACTCTTGCTCGCACTCCTTCTCAGTCTTGCTCTTGCTCGCTCTCCTTCTCAGTCTCGCTCTCCTTCTCAGTCTCGCTATTGCTCGCTCTACTTCTCAGTCTCGATCTTGCTCGCTCTCCTTTACAGTATTGCTCTTGATCGCTCTCCTTCTCAGTCTCGCTCCTGCATGCTCTCTTTCTGAGTCTCGCTCTTGCCCGATCTCCATTTCAGTCTCAATCTTGGGCGCTCTCCTGCTCAGTTTTTCTCTCACTCATTCTCCTTCTCAGTCTCATTACTGCACGCTCTCTTTCTCAGTCTCGCTCTTGCTCCATCTCCTTCTCAGTCTCGATCTTTCTCGCTCTCCGTCTCAGTATCGCTCTTGCTCGCTCTCCTTCTCAGTTTCAATATTGCTTGCTCTCCTTTTCAGTTTCGCTCCTGCTCACTCTCATTCTCAGTCTCCCTCCTGCTCGCTCTCCTACTCAGTCTCGCTCTTGCTCACTCTCCTTCTCAGTCTCGCTCTAGCTTGCTCTCCTCAGTCTCGTTATTGCACGCTCTCCTCAGTCTCGCTCTTGCTCGATCAACTTCTCAGTCTCTCTCTTGCTCGCTCTCCTTTTCAGTATCGCTCTTGATCGCTCTCCTTCTCAGTCTCGCTCCTGCTTGCTCTCTTTCTGAGTCTCGCTCTTGCTCGCTCTCCATTTCAGTCTCAATCTTGGGCGCTCTCCTTCTCAGTATCGCTCTCACTCATTCTCCTTCTCAGTCTCGCTCTCGCTCGCTCTCCTCAGACTCGTTATTGCACATTCCCCTCAGTCTCGCTCTTGCTCGCTCTCCTTCTCAGTCTCTCTCTTGCTCGCTCTCCTTTTCAGTATCGCTCTTGATCGCTCTCCTTCTCAGTCTCGCTCCTGCTTGCTCTCTTTCTGAGTCTCGCTCTTGCTCGCTCTCCATTTCAGTCTCAATCTTGGGCGCTCTCCTTCTCAGTATCGCTCTCACTCATTCTCCTTCTCAGTCTCATTATTGCACGCTCTCCTTCTCAGTCTCGCTCTTGCTCGATCTCCTTCTCAGTCTCTCTCTTGCTCGCTCTCTTTCTCAGTCTCACTCTTGCTCGCACTCCTTCTCAGTCTTGCTCTTGCTCGCTCTCCTTCTCAGTCTCGTTCTCCTTCTCAGTCTCGCTATTGCTCGCTCTACTTCTCAGTCTCGCTCTTGCTCGCTCTCCTTTACAGTATTGCTCTTGATCGCTCTCCTTCTCAGTCTCGCTCCTGCTTGCTCTCTTTCTGAGTCTCGCTCTTGCTCGATCTCCATTTCAGTCTCAATCTTGCACGCTCTCCTTCTCAGTCTCGCTCTTGCATGCTCACCTTCTCAGTCTCGCTCTTGCTCGCTCTCTTTCTCAATCTCGCTCTCCTTCTCAGTCTCACTCTTGCTCCATCTCCTTCTCAGTCTCGATCTTTCTCGCTCTCCATCTCAGTATTGCTCTTGCTCGCTCTCCTTCTCAGTCTCGATATTGCTCGCTCTCCTTCTCAGTTTCGCTCCTGCTCACTCTCCTTCTCAGTCTCGCTCCTGCTCACTCTCATTCTCAGTTTCCCTCCTGCTCGCTCTCCTACTCAGTCTCGCTCTTGCTCACTCTCCTTCTCAGTCTCGCTCTCGCTTGCTCTCCTCAGTCTCGTTATTGCACGCTCTCCTCAGTCTCGCTCTTGCTCGCTCTCCTTCTCAGTCTCTCTCTTGCTCGCTCTCCTTTTCAGTATCGCTCTTGATCGCTCTCCTTCTCAGTCTCACTCCTGCTTGCTCTCTTTCTGATTCTCGCTCTTGCTCGCTCTCCATTTCAGTCTCAATCTTGGGCGCTCTACTTCTCAGTATCGCTCTCACTCATTCTCCTTCTCAGTCTCGCTCTCGCTCGCTCTCCTCAGACTCGTTATTGCACTCTCCTCAGTCTCGCTCTTGCTCGCTCTCCTTCTCAGTCTTTCTCTTGCCAACTCTCCTTCTCAGTCTCGCTCTCGCTCGCTCTCCTCAGTCTCGTTATTGCACGCTCTCCTCAGTCTCGCTCTTGCTCGCTCTCCTTCTCAGTCTCTCTCTTGCTCGCTCTCTTTCTCAGTCTCACTCTTGCTCGCACTCCTTCTCAGTCTCGCTCTTGCTCGCTCTACTTCTCAGTCTCGATCTTGCTCGCTCTCCTTTTCAGTATCGCTCTTGATCGCTCTCCTTCTCAGTCTCGCTCCTGCTTGCTCTCTTTCTGAGTCTCGCTCTTGCTCGCTCTCCATTTCAGTCTCAATCTTGGGTGCTCTCCTTCTCAATCTCGCTCTCACTCATTCTCCTTCTCAGTCTCATTATTGCACGCTCTCCTTCTCAGTCTCCATCTTTCTCGCTCTCCTTCTCAGTCTCGCTCTTGCTCGCTCTCCTTCTCAGTCTCGCTCTTGCTCTCACTCCTTCTCAGTCTTGCTCTTGCTCGCTCTCCTTCTCAGTCTTGCTCTCCTTCTCAGTCTCGCTCTTGCTCACTCTCCTTCTCAGTCTCGATCCTGCTCGCTCTCCTTTTCAGTATCGCTCTTGATCGCTCTCCTTCTCAGTCTCGCTCCTGCTTGCTCTCTTTCTGAGTCTCGCTCTTGCTCGCTCTCCATTTCAGTCTCAATATTGGGCGCTCTCCTTCTCAGTCTCGCTCTCACTCATTCTCCTTCTCAGTCTCATTATTGCACGCTCTCCTTCTCAGTCTCCATCTTTCTCGCTCTCCTTCTCAGTCTCGCTTTCTCGCTCCCCTTCTTAGTCTCGCTTGCTCGCTCTCTTTCTTGCTCTTGCTCGGTCTCCTTCTCAGTCTCGCTCTTGCTCGCTCTCCTTCTCAGTCTCGCTCTCCTTCTCAGTCTCGCTCTTGCTCGTTCTCCTTCTCAGTCTCGCTCTTGCTCGCTCTCCTTCTAAGTCTCGCACTTGCTAGATCTCCTTCACAGTCTCACTCTTGGGTGCACTCCTTCTCAGTCTCAGTTTTGCTCATTCGCCTTCTCAGTCTCGCTCCTGCTCACTCTCCTTCTCAGTCACGGTCTTGAGCGCTCTCCTTCTGTCTCGCTCTTGCTCGCTCTCCTTCTCAGTCTCGCTCTCCTTCTCAGTCATGCTCTTGAGCGCTCTCCTTCTGTCTCGCTCTTGCTCGCACTCCTTCTCAGTCCCGCTCTTGCTGGCTCTACTTCACTGTCTCACTCCTGCTCACTCTCCTTCTCAGTCTCGCTCTTGGGCACTCTCCCTCTCAGTCTCGCTGCTGCCCACTCTCATTCTCAGTCTCGCTCTTGCTCGCTCTACTTCTCAGTCTCGCTCTTGCTCACTCT
Source organism: Carcharodon carcharias (assembly GCF_017639515.1). NCBI lineage: Eukaryota > Metazoa > Chordata > Chondrichthyes > Lamniformes > Lamnidae > Carcharodon > Carcharodon carcharias. The sequence goes on along the minus strand of NC_054507.1, from coordinate 19,547,723 downwards.
CCTTCTCAGTCTCGCTCTTGCTTGCTCCCCTTCTCAGTCTCACTCTCCTTCTCAGTCTCGCTATTGCTCGCTCTCTTTCTCAGTCTCGCTCCTGCTCGCTCTCATTCTCAGTCTCGCTCTCTTTCTCAGTCTCGCTCTTGCTCGCTCTCCTTCTCAGTCTCGCTCTTGCTCGCTCCCCTTCTCAGTCTCACTCTCCTTCTCAGTCTCGCTATTGCTCGCTCTCTTTCTCAGTCTCGCTCCTGCTCGCTCTCCTTCTCAGTCTTGCTCTTGCGTGCTCTCCTTCTCAGTCATCCTCTTGCTCGCTCTCCTTCTCAGTCTCGCTCTTGCTCGCTCTCCGTCTCAGTCTCGCTCCTACTCGCACTCCTTCTCAGTCTCGCTCTTTCTCGCTCTCCTTCTCAGTCTCACTCTTGCTCGCTCTCCTTCTCAGACTCGCTCGTGCTCACCCTGCTTCTCAGTCTCGTTATTGCTCGCTCGCCTTCTTAGTCTCGCTCTTGCTCACTCTCCTTCTCAGTCTCGCTCTTAGGCGCTCTCCTTCTCAGTCTTGCTGTTGCTTGCTCTCCTTCTCAGTCGCGCTCCTGCTCACTCTCCTTCTCAGTCTTGCTCCTGCCTCGCTCTCATTCTCAGTCTCGCGCCGCAGGGCTCTCCTTCTCAGTCTCGCTCTTGGGCACTCTCCTTCTCAGTCTCGATACTGCTCGCTCTCCTTCTTAGTCTCGCTGTTGGGCACTCTCCTTCTCAGTCTCGCTCTTGGCCGCTCTCCTTCTCAGTCTCGCTCCTGCTCATTCTCCTTCTCAGTCTTGCTCATGCTCATTCTCCTTCTCAGTCTCGTTCTTGGGCGCTCTCCTTCTCAGTCTCGCTCTTGCTTGCTCTCCCTCTCAGTCTCACTCCTGCTTGCTCTCATTCTAAGTCTCGCTCCGGCTCACTCTCCTTCACACTCTCGCTCTTGGGCGCTCTCCATCTCAGTCCCGCTAGTGCTCGCTCTCCTTCTCAGTCTCGCTGCTGCTCGATCTGTTTCTAAGTCTTGCTCTTGCTCGCTCTCCTCAGTCTCGCCCTTAGGCACTCTGCTTCTCAGTCTCGCTCCTGCTCGCTCTCCTTCTCAGACTCGCTCCTTCTTGCTTTCCTTCTCAGTCTCACTCTTGCTCGCTCTCCTTCTGTCTCGTTATTGCTCGCTCACCTTCTCAGTCTCACTCTTGCTCGCTCTCCTTCTCAGTCTCGCTCTTGCTCGCTCTACTTCTCAGTATCGATCCTGCTCGCTCTCCTTCTCAGTCTCGCTCTTGCTCGCTCTCCTTCTCAGTCTCGCTCCTGCTCAGTCTCCTTCTCAGTCTTGCTCTTGCTCGCTCTCCTCAGTCTCGCTCCTGCTCGCTCTCCTTCTCAGTCTCACTCCTCTCGCTCTGCTTCTCAGTCTCGGTCTTGCTCGCTCTCCTTCTCAGTCTTGCTCCTGCTCGCTCTCCTTCTCAGTCTCGCTCCTAGGCGCCCTCCTTCTCAATCTCACTCCTGCTAGCTCTCCTTCTCATGCTCACCCTTGCTCGTTCTCCTTCACAGTCTCGCCCTTGCTCGCTTTCCTTCTCAATCTTGCTCTTGCTCGCTCTCCTTCTCAGTCTCGCTCTTGCTCGCTCTCGTTCTCAGTCTCGCTCTTGGACGCTCTCCTTCTCAGTCTCGCTCTTGCTCGCTCTCCTTCTCAGTCTCGGTCCATCTCGCTCTCCTTCTCAGTCTCGCTCCTCTCGCTCTGCTTCTCAGTCTCACTCTTGCTCGATCTTCTTCTCAGTCGCGCTCCTGCTTGCTCTCCTTCTCAGTCTCGCTCTTGGGCGCTGTACTTCTCAGTCTAGCACTTGCTCGCTCTCCTTCTCAGTTTCGCTGCTGCTAGCTCTCCATCTCACTCTCGCTCTCCTTCTCTGTCTCGCTCTTGCTCGCTCTCCTTCGCAGACTTGCTCTGGCTCACTCTCCCTCTCAGTCTCACTCTTGGCCGCTCTCCTTCCCAGTCCCGCTCTTGCTCGCGCTCCTTCTCAGTCTCACTCTTGCTCACTCTCCTTCTCAGTCTCGCTCCTGCTCGCTTTCCTTCTCAGTCTCGCTCTTGCTCGCTCTCCTTCTCAGTCTCGCTCCTGCTCGCTCTCCTTCTCAGTCTCGCACTTTCACGCTCACCTTCTCAGTCTCGCTCCTGCTCGCTCTACTTCTCAGACTCGCTCCTTCTTGCTTTCCTTCTCAGTCTCGCTCTTGCTCGCTCTCCTTCTCAGTCTCGTTATTGCTCGCTCGCCTTCTCAGTCTCACTCTTGCTCGCTCTCCTTCTCAGTCTCGCTCTTGCTCGCTCTACTTCTCAGTCTCGCACTTGCTCGCTCTCCTTCTCAGTCTCGCTCCTGCTCAGTCTCCTTCTCAGTCTCCCTCTTGCTCGCTCTCCTTCTCAGTCTCGCTCCTGCTCGCTCTACTTCTCAGACTCGCTCTTGCTCGCTCTCCTTCTCAGTCTCGCTCTTGCTCGCTCTCCTCAGTCTCACTCCTGCTCGCTCTCCTTCTCAGTCTCACTCCTCTCGCTCTGCTTCTCAGTCTCGGTCTTGCTCGCTCTCCTTCTCAGTCTTGCTCCTGCTCGCTCTCCTTCTCAGTCTCGCTCCTAGGCGTTCTCCTTCTCAATCTCACTCCTGCTCGCTCTCCTTCTCATGCTCACCCTTGCTCGTTCTCCTTCACATTCTCGCCCCTGCTCGCTTTCCTTCTCGGTCCATCTCGCTCTCCTTCTCAGTCTCGCTCCTCTCGCTCTGCTTCTCAGTCTCACTCTTGCTCGATCTCCTTCTCAGTCGCGCTCCTGCTCGCTCTCCTTCTCAGTCTCGCTCTTGGGCGCTATCCTTCTCAGTCTAGCACTTGCTCACTCTCCTTCTCAGTCTCGATGCTGCTAGCTCTCCATTTCAGTCTCGCTCTCCTTCTCTGTCTCACTCTTGGTCGCGCTCCTTCTCAACCTTGCTCTGGCTCGCTCTCCCTCTCAGTCTCACTCTTGGCCGCTCTCCTTCTCAGTCTCGCCCCTGCTCACTTTCCTTCTCAGTCTCGCTCTTGCTCGCTCACCTTCTCAGTCTCACTCCTGCTCGCTCTGCTTCTCAGCCTCACTCTTGCTTGCTCTCCTTCTCAGTCTCACTCTTAGTCGCTCTCCTTCTCCGTCTCGCTCCTGCTCGCTCTCCTCTCCGTCTCGCTCATGCTCGCTCTCTTTCACAGTCTCGCCCCTGCTCGCTTTCCTTCTCAGTCTTGCTCTTGCTCGCTCTCCTTCTCACTAGCTGCTGCTCGCTCTGCTTCTCAGTCTCGCTCTTGGACGCGCTCCTTCTCAGACTCGCTCTTGCTCGCTCTCCTTCTCAGTCTCGCTCCTGCTAGCTCTCCTTCTCAGTCACACTCTTGCTCGCTCTCCTTCTCAGTCTCTCTTTTGCTCTCTCTCCTTCTCAGTCTCGCTCCTGCTTGCTCTCTTTCTGAGTCTCGCTCTTGCTCGCTCTCCATTTCGGTCTCAATCTTGGGCACTCTCCTTCTCAGTATCGCTCTCACTCATTCTCCTTCTCAGTCTCGCTCTCGCTCGCTCTCCTCAGACTCGTTATTGCACACTCTCCGTAGTCTCGCTCTTGCTCGCTCTCCTTCTCAGTCTCTCTCTTGCTCGCTCTGCTTTTCAGTATCGCTCTTGATCGCTCTCCTTCTCAGTCTCGCTCCTGCTTGCTCTCTTTCTGAGTCTCGCTCTTGCTCGCTCTCCATTTCAGTCTCAATCTTGGGCGCTCTCCTTCTCAGTATCGCTCTCACTCATTCTCCTTCTCAGTCTCATTATTGCACGCTCTCCTTCTCAGTCTCGCTCTTGCTCGATCTCCTTCTCAGTCTCGCTCTTGCTCGCACTCCTTCTCAGTCTTGCTCTTGCTCGCTCTCCTTCTCAGTCTCACTCTCCTTCTCAGTCTCGCTCTTTCTCGCTCTCCTTCTCAGTCTCTCTCTTGCTCGCTCTCTTTCTGTCTTGCTCTTGCTCGGTCTCCTTCTCAGTCTCGCGCTTGCTCACACTCCTTCTCAGTCTCGCTCTCCTTCTCAGTCTCGCTCTTGCTCGCTCTCCTTCTCAGTCCCGCTCTTGCTCGCTCTCCTTCTAAGTCTCGCTCTTGCTAGATCTCCTTCACAGTCTCACTCTTGGGTGCACTCCTTCTCAGTCTCGCTTTTGCTCATTCGCCTTCTCAGTCTCGCTCCTGCTTGCTTTCCTTCTCAGTCACGCTCTTGCTCGCTCTCCTTCTCAGTCTCGCTCTTGCGCGCTCTCCTTCTCAGTCACGCTCTTGAGCGCTCTCCTTCTCAGTCTCGCTCCTGCTTGCTCTCCTTCAGAGTCTCGCTCTTGCTAGATCTCCTTCACAGTCTCACTCCTGGGTGCACTCCTTCTCAGTCTCGCTCTTGCATGCTCTCCTTCTCAGTCTCGCTCTTGCTTGTTCTCCTTCTCAGTCTCGCTCGTGCTCGCTCTCCTTCTAAGTCTCGCTCTTGCTAGATCTCCTTCACAGTCTCACTCTTGGGTGCACTCCTTCTCAGTCTCGCTTTTGCTCATTCGCCTTCTCAGTCTCGCTAATGTTCGCTCTCCTTCTCAGTCACACTCTTGAGCGCTCTCCTTCTGTCTCGCTCTTGCTCACTGTCCTTCTCTGTCTCGCTCCAGCTCGCTCTCCTTCTCAGTCACGCTCTTGAGCGCTCTCCTTCTGCCTCGTTCTTCCTCGCTCTCCTCAGTCTCGCTCTCCTTCTCAGTCTCGCTCTCGCTCGCTCTCCTTCTCAGTCTCGCTCTCCTTCTCAGTCTCGCTCTTGCTCGTTCTCATTCTCACTCTCGCTCTTGCTCGCTCTCCTTCTAAGTCTCGCTCTTGCGAGATCTCCTTCACAGTCTCACTCTTGGGTGCACTCCTTCTCAGTCTCGCTCTCGCTCGTTCGCGTTCTCATTCTCGCTCCTGCTCGCTCTCCTTCTCAGTCTCGCTCTTCCTCACTCTCCTTCTCAGTCTTGCTCTTGCTCGCTCTCCTTCTCAGTCTCGCTCTCCTTCTCAGTCTCGCTCTTGCTCGCTCTCTGTCTCAGTTTCGCTCCTGCTTGCTCTCCTTCTGAGTCTCGCTCTTTCTCGCTCTCCTTCTCAGTCTCTCCCTTGCTCGCTCTCCTTCTAAGTCTCGCTCTTGCTAGATTTCCTTCACAGTCTCACTCCTGGGTGCACTCCTTCTCAGTCTCGCTTTTGCTCATTCGCCTTCTCAGTCTCGCTCCTGCTTGCTCTCCTTCTCAGTCACGCACTTGTGCGCTCTCCTTCTGTCTCGCTCTTGCTCGCACTCCTTCTCAGTCTCGCTCCTGCTCGCTCTCCGTCTCAGTCTCGCTCCTGCTCACTCTCTCAGTCACGCTCTTGAGCGCTCTCCTTCTGTCTTGCTCTTGCGCGCACTCCTTCTCAGTCTCGCTCTTGCTCGCTCTACTTCTCTGTCTCACTCCTGCTCGCTCTCCTTCTCTGTCTCGCTCTTGGGCACTCTCCTTTTCAGTCTCGCTGCTGCCCGCTCTCCTTCGCAGTCTCGCTCTTGCTTGGTCTCCTTCTGTCTCGCTCTTGCTCGCTCTCCTTCTCAGTATTGCTCCTGCTCGCTCTCCTTCTCAGTCTCGCTCTTGCACGCACACGTTCTCAGTCTCGCTCTCGCTCGCTCTCCTTCTCAGTCTCGCTCTCCTTCTCAGTCTCGCTCTTGCTCGTTCTCATTCTCACTCTCGCTCTTGCTCGCTCTCCTTCTAAGTCTCGCTCTTGCGAGATCTCCTTCACAGTCTCACTCTTGGGTGCACTCCTTCTCAGTCTCGCTCTCGCTCGTTCGCGTTCTCATTCTCGCTCCTGCTCGCTCTCCTTCTCAGTCTCGCTCTTCCTCACTCTCCTTCTCAGTCTTGCTCTTGCTCGCTCTCCTTCTCAGTCTCGGTCTCCTTCTCAGTCTCGCTCTTGCTCGCACTCCATCTCAGTCTTGCTCTTGCTCGCTCTCCTTCTCAGTCTCGATCCTGCTCGCTCTCCTTTTCAGTATCGCTCTTTCTCGCTCTCTTTCTCAGTCTCGCTCTTGCTCACTCTCCTTCTCAGTCTCGCTCTCGCTTGCTCTCCTCAGTCTCGTTATTGCACGCTCTCCTCAGTCTCGCTCTTGCTCACTCTCCTTCTCAGTCTCTCTCTTGCTCGCTCTCTTTCTCAGTCTCACTCTTGCTCGCACTCCTTCTCAGTCTTGCTCTTGCTCGCTCTCCTTCTCAGTCTCGCTCTCCTTCTCAGTCTCGCTCTTGCTCGCTCTACTTCTCCGTCTCAATCTTGCTCGTTCTCCTTTTCAGTATCGCTCTTGATCGCTCTCCTTCTCAGTCTCGCTCCTGCTTGCTCTCTTTCTGAGTCTCGCTCTTGCTCACTCTCCATTTCAGCCTCAATCTTGGGCGCTCTCCTTCTCAGTCTCGCTCTCACTCATTCTCCTTCTCAGTCTCATTATTGCACGCTTTCCTTATCAGTCTCCATCTTCCTCGCTCTCCTTCTCAGTCTCGCTCTTGCTCGCTCTCCTTCTCAGTCTCGCTCTTGCTCGCACTCCATTTCAGTCTTGCTCTTGCTCGCTCTCCTTCTCAGTTTCGATCCTGCTCGCTCTCCTTTTCAGTATTGCTCTTTCTCGCTCTCCTTCTCAGTCTCTCTCTTGCTCGCTCTCTTTCTGTCGTGCTCTTGCTCGGTCTCCTTCTCAGTCTCGCTCGTGCTCGCTCTCCTTCTCAGTCTCGCTCTCCTTCTCAGTCTCGCTCTTGCACGTTCTCCTTCTCACTCTCGCTCTTGCTCGCTCTCCTTCTCAGTCACGCTCTTGCTCGCTCTCCTCAGTCTCGCTCTTCCTCACTCTCCTTCTCAGTCTTGCTCTTGCTCACTCTCCTTCTCAGTCTCGCTCTCCTTCTCAGTCTCGCTCTTGCTCGCACTCCATCTCAGTCTTGCTCTTGCTCACTCCGCTCAGTCTCGATCCTGCTCGCTCTCCTTTTCAGTATCGCTCTTTCTCGCTCTCCTTCTCAGTCTCTCTCTTGCTCGCTCTCTTTCTGTCGTGCTCTTGCACGTTCTCCTTCTCACTCTCGCTCTTGCTCGCTCTCCTTCTAAGTCTCGCTCTTGCAAGATCTCCTTCACAGTCTCACTCTTGGGTGCACTCCTTCTCAGTCTCGCTCTCGCTCGTTCGCCTTCTCAGTCTCGCTCCTGCTCGCTCTCCTTCTCAGTCACGCTCTTGCTGGCTCTCCTTCTCAGTCTCGCTCTCCTTCTCAGTCTCGCTCTTTCTTTCCCTCTGTCTCAGTTTCGCTCCTGCGTGTTCTCCTTCTGAGTCTCGCTCTTTCTCACTCTCCTTCTCAGTCTCTCTCTTGCTCGCTCTCCTTCTAAGTCTCGCTCTTCCTAGATCTCCTTCACAGACTCACTCCTGGGTGCACTCCTTCTCAGTCTCGCTTTTGCTCATTCGCCTTCTCAGTCTTGCTCCTGCTTGCTCTCCTTCTCAGTCACGCTCTTGAGCGATCTCCTTCTGTCTCGCTCTTGCTCGCACTCCTTCTCAGTCTCGCTCCTGCTCGCTCTCCTTCTCAGTCTCGCTCCTGCTCACTCTCCTTCTCAGTCACGCTCTTGAGCGCTCTCCTTCTGTCTCGCACTTGATCACACTCCTTCTCAGTCTCGCTCCTGCTTGCTCTCTTTCTGAATCACGCTCTTGCTCGCTCTCCATTTCAGTCTCAATCTTGGGCGCTCTCCTTCTCAGTCTCGCTCTCACTCATTCTCCTTCTTAGTCTCATTATTGCACGCTCTCCTTCTCAGTCTCCATCTTCCTCGCTCTCCTTCTCAGTCTCGCTCTCCTTCTCAGTCTCGCTCTTGCTCGCACTCCTTCTCAGTCTTGCTCTTGCTCGCTCTCCTTCTCAGTCTCGCTCTCCTTCACAGTCGCGCTCTTGCTTGCTCTCCTTCTCAGTCTCGATCCTGCTCGCTCTCCTTTTCAGTATCGCTCTTTCTCGCTCTCCTTCTCAGTCTCTCTCTTGCTCACGATCTTTCTGTCGTGCTCTTGCTCGCTCTCCTTCTCAGTCTCGCTCTTGCTAGATCTCCTTCACAGTCTCACTCTTGGGTGCACTCCTTATCAGTCTTGCTCTTGCTTGTTCGCCTTCTCAGTCTCGCTCCTTCTCGCTGTCCTTCTCAGTCACGCTCTTGCTCGCTCTCCTTCTCAGTCTCGCTCTTCCTCACTCTCCTTCTCAGTCTTGCTCTTGCTCGCTCTCCTCCTCAGTCTCGCTCTCCTTCTCAGTCTCGCTCTTGCTCGCTCACTGTCTCAGTTTCGCTCCTGCTTGCTCTCCTTCTGAGTCTCGCTCTTTCTCGCTCTCCTTCTCAGTCTCGCTCTTGCTCGCTCTCCTTCTCCGTCTCGCTCCTGCTCGCTCTCCTTCTCAGTCTCGCTCCTGCTCGCTCTCCTTCTCAGTCTCGCTCTTGCTCTCTCTCTTTCTCAGTCTCGCTCTCCTTCTCAGTCTCGCTCTTGCTCTCTCCCCTTCTCAGTCTCACTCTCCTTCTCAGTCTCGCTCTTGCTCGCTCTCCGTCTCAGTCTCGCTGCTGCTCGCTCTCCTTCTCAGTCTCGCTCTTGCTCGCTCTCCTCAGTCTCGCTCTTGCTAGATCTCCTTCTCAGTCTCGCTCTTGGTTGCACTCCTCAGTCTCGTTTTTGCTCGTTCGTCTTCTCAGTCTCGCTTCTGCTCGCTCTCCTTCTCAGTCTCGCTCTTGGGCACTCTCCTTCTCAGTCTCGCTCTTGCTCGCTCTCCTTCTCAGTCTCGCTCTTGCTCGCCTCTCCTTCTCAGTATTGCTCCTGCTCGCTCTCCTTCTCAGTCTCGCTCTTGCATGCTCTTCATCTCAGCCTCGCTCTCGCTCGCTCTCCTCAGTCTCACTATTGCATGCTCTCCTTCTCATTCTCGCTCTTGCTCGCTCTTCTCAGTCTCGCTCTTGCTAGCTCTCCTTCTCAGTCTCGCTCTTGCTAGATCTCCTTCTCAGTCTGGCTCTTGGTTGCACTCCTTCTCAGTCTCGCTTTTGCTCGTTCGTCTTCTCAGTCTCGCTCCTGCTCGCTCTCCTTCTCAGTCTCGCTCTTGGGCACTCTCCTTCTCAGTCTCGCTCTTGCTCGCTCTCCTTCTAAGTCTCGCTCTTGCTAGATCTCCTTCACAGTCTCACTCTTGGGTGCACTTCTTCTCAGTCTCACTTTTGCTCATTCGCCTACTCAGTCTCGCTCCTGCTCACTCTCCTTCTCAGTTATGCTCTTGCTCGCTCTCCTTCTCAGTCTCGCTCTCCTCTCAGTCTCACTCTTGATCGTTCTCCTTCTCACTCTCGCTCTTGCTCGCTCTCCTTCTAAGTCTCGCTCTTGCTAGATCTCCTTCACAGTCTCACTCTTGGGTGCACTCCTTATCAGTCTTGCTCTTGCTCGTTCGCCTTCTCTGTCTCGCTCCTGCTCGCTGTCCTTCTCAGTCACGCTCTTGCTCGCTCTCCTTCTCAGTCTCGCTCTTCCTCACTCTCCTTCTCAGTCTTGCTCTTGCTCGCTCTCCTTCTCAGTCTCGCTCTCCTTCTCAGTCTCGCTCTTGCTCGCTCTCTGTCTCAGTTTTGCTCCTGCTTGCTCTCCTTCTGAGTCTTGCTCTTTCTCGCTCTCCTTCTCAGTCTCTCTCTTGCTCGCTCTCCTTCTAAGTCTCGCTCTTGCTAGATCTCCTTCACAGTCTCGCTCCTGGGTGCACTCCTTCTCAGTCTCGCTTTTGCTCGTTCGCCTTCTCAGTCTCGCTCCTGCTCGCTCTCCTTCTCAGTCAAGCACTTGAGCGCTCTCCTTCTGTCTCGCTCTTGATCGCACTCCTTCTCAGTCTCGCTCCTGCTCGCTCTCCTTCTCAGTCTCGCTCCTGCTCACTCTCCTTCTCAGTCACGCTCTTGAGCGCTCTCCTTCTGTCTCGCTCTTGCTTGCACTCCTTCTCAGTCTCGCACTTGCTCGCTCTACTTCTCTGTCTAACTCCTGCTCGCTCTCCTTCTCAGTCTCGCTCTTGGGCACTCTCCTTCTCAGTCTCGTTGCTGCCCGCTCTCCTTCTCAGTCTCGCTCTTGATCGCTCTCCTTCTCAGTCTCGCTTTTGCTCGCTCTCCTTCTCAGTATTGCTCCTGCTCGCTCTCCTTTCAGTCTCGCTCTTGCACGCTCACCTTCTCTGTCTCACTCTCACTCGCTCTCAGTCTCGTTATTGCACGCTCTCCTTCTCAGTCTCACTCTTGCTCGATCTCCTTCTCAGTCTCGATCTTGCTCGCTCTCCGTCTCAGTATCGCTCTTGCTTGCTCTCCTTCTCTGTCTCCATATTGCTTGCTCTCCTTCTCAGTCTCGCTCCTGCTCACTCTCCTTCTCAGTCTTGCTCCTGCTCACTCTCATTCTCAGACTCCCTCCTGCTCGTTCTCCTACTCAGTTTCGCTCTTGCTCACTCTCCTTCTCAGTCTCACTCTCGCTCGCTCTCCCCAGTCTCGTTATTGCACTCTCTCCTTCTCAGTCTTGCTCTTGCTCGCTCTCCTTCTCAGTCTCTCTCTTGCTTGCTCTCTTTCTCAGTCTCACTCTTGCTCGCACTCCTTCTCAGTCTTGCTCTTGCTCGCTCTCCTTCTCAGTCTCGCTCTTGCTCGCTCTACTTCTCAGTCTCGATCCTGCTCGCTCTCCTTTTCAGTATCGCTCTTGATCACACTCCTTCTCAGTCTCGCTCCTGCTTGCTCTCTTTCTGAGTCTCGCTCTTGCTCGCTCTCCATTTCAGTCTCAATCTTGGGCGCTCTCCTTCTCAGTCTCGCTCTCACTCATTCTCCTTCTCAGTCTTATTATTGCACGCTCTCCTTCTCAGTCTCCATCTTCCTCGCTCTTCTTCTCAGTCTTGGTCTTGCTCGCTCTCCATTTCAGTCTCGATCTTGGGCGCTCTCCTTCTCAGTCTCGCTCTCACTCATTCTCCTTCTCAGTCTCGTTATTGCACGGTCTCCTTCTCAGTCTCGCTCTTCCTTGCTCTCCTTCTCAGTCTCGCTCTTGCTCGCTCTCCTTCTCAGTCTCGCTCTTGCTCGCTCTCCTTCTCCGTCTCGCTCCTGCTCGCTGTCCTTCTCAGTCTCGCTCCTGCTCGCTCTCCTTATCAGTCTCGCTCTTGCTCTCTCTCTTTCTCAGTCTCGCTCTCCTTCTCAGTCTCGCTCTTGCTCTCTCCCCTTCTCAGTCTCACTCTCCTTCTCAGTCTCGCTCTTGCTCGCTCTCCGTCTCAGTCTCGCTGCTGCTCGCTCTCCTTCTCAGTCTCGCTCTTGCTCGCTCTCCTTCTCAGTCTCGCTCTTGCTAGATCTCCTTCTCAGTCTCGCTCTTGGTTGCACTCCTTCTCAGTCTCGTTTTTGCTCGTTCGTCTTCTCAGTCTCGCTTCTGCTCGCTCTCCTTCTCAGTCTCGCTCTTGGGCACTCTCCTTCTCAGTCTCGCTCTTGCTCGCTCTCCTTCTCAGTCTCGCTCTTGCTCGCCTCTCCTCAGTATTGCTCCTGCTCGCTCTCCTTCTCAGTCTCGCTCTTGCACGCTCTCCATCTCAGTCTCGCTCTCGCTCGCTCTCCTCAGTCTCACTATTGCATGCTCTCCTTCTCATTCTCGCTCTTGCTAGCTCTCCTTCTCAGTCTCGCTCTTGCTAGATCTCCTTCTCAGTCTGGCTCTTGGTTGCACTCCTTCTCAGTCTCGCTTTTGCTCGTTCGTCTTCTCAGTCTCGCTCCTGCTCGCTCTCCTTCTCAGTCTCGCTCTTGGGCACTCTCCTTCTCAGTCTCGCTCTTGCTCGCTCTCCTTCTAAGTCTCACTCTTGCTAGATCTCCTTCACAGTCTCACTCTTGGGTGCACTTCTTCTCAGTCTCACTTTTGCTCATTCGCCTACTCAGTCTCGCTCCTGCTCGCTCTCCTTCTCAGTTATGCTCTTGCTCGCTCTCCTTCTCAGTCTCGCTCTCCTCTCAAGTCTCGCTCTTGATCGTTCTCCTTCTCACTCTCGCTCTTGCTCGCTCTCCTTCTAAGTCTCGCTCTTGCTAGATCTCCTTCACAGTCTCACAATTGAGGTGCACTCCTTATCAGTCTTGCTCTTGCTCGTTCGCCTTCTCTGTCTCGCTCCTGCTCGCTGTCCTTCTCAGTCACGCTCTTGCTCGCTCTCCTTCTCAGTCTCGCTCTTCCTCACTCTCCTTCTCAGTCTTGCTCTTGCTCGCTCTCCTTCTCAGTCTCGCTCTTGCTCGCTCTCTGTCTCAGTTTCGCTCCTGCTCGCTCTCCTTCTCAGTCACGCTCTTGCTCGCTCTCCTTCTCAGTCTCGCTCTCCTTCTCAGTCTCGCTCTTGCTTTCCCTCTGTCTCAGTTTCGCTCCTGCGTGTTCTCCTTCTGAGTCTCGCTCTTTCTCACTCTCCTTCTCAGTCTCTCTCTTGCTCGCTCTCCTTCTAAGTCTCGCTCTTCCTAGATCTCCTTCACAGACTCACTCCTGGGTGCACTCCTTCTCAGTCTCGCTTTTGCTCATTCGCCTTCTCAGTCTTGCTCCTGCTTGCTCTCCTTCTCAGTCACGCTCTTGAGCGATCTCCTTCTGTCTCGCTCTTGCTCGCACTCCTTCTCAGTCTCGCTCCTGCTCGCTCTCCTTCTCAGTCTCGCTCCTGCTCACTCTCCTTCTCAGTCACGCTCTTGAGCGCTCTCCTTCTGTCTCGCACTTGATCACACTCCTTCTCAGTCTCGCTCCTGCTTGCTCTCTTTCTGAATCTCGCACTTGCTCGCTCTCCATTTCAGTCTCAATCTTGGGCGCTCTCCTTCTCAGTCTCGCTCTCACTCATTCTCCTTCTTAGTCTCATTATTGCACGCTCTCCTTCTCAGTCTCCATCTTCCTCGCTCTCCTTCTCAGTCTCGCTCTCCTTCTCAGTCTCGCTCTTGCTCGCACTCCTTCTCAGTCTTGCTCTTGCTCGCTCTCCTTCTCAGTCTCGCTCTCCTTCACAGTCGCGCTCTTGCTCGCTCTCCTTCTCAGTCTCGATCCTGCCCGCTCTCCTTTTCAGTATCGCTCTTTCTCGCTCTCCTTCTCAGTCTCTCTCTTGCTCACGATCTTTCTGTCGTGCTCTTGCTCGCTCTCCTTCTCAGTCTCGCTCTTGCTTGCTCTCCTTCTCAGTCTCGCTCTCCTCTCAGTCTCGCTCTTGATCGTTCTCCTTCTCACTCTCGCTCTTGCTCGCTCTCCTTCTAAGTCTCGCTCTTGCTAGATCTCCTTCACAGTCTCACTCTTGGGTGCACTCCTTATCAGTCTTGCTCTTGCTTGTTCGCCTTCTCAGTCTCGCTCCTTCTCGCTGTCCTTCTCAGTCACGCTCTTGCTCGCTCTCCTTCTCAGTCTCGCTCTTCCTCACTCTCCTTCTCAGTCTTGCTCTTGCTCGCTCTCCTTCTCAGTCTCGCTCTCCTTCTCAGTCTCGCTCTTGCTCGCTCACTGTCTCAGTTTCGCTCCTGCTTGCTCTCCTTCTGAGTCTCTCTCTTTCTCGCTCTCCTTCTCAGTCTCGCTCTTGCTCGCTCTCCTTCTCCGTCTCGCTCCTGCTCGCTCTCCTTCTCAGTCTCGCTCCTGCTCGCTCTCCTTCTCAGTCTCGCTCTTGCTCTCTCTCTTTCTCAGTCTCGCTCTCCTTCTCAGTCTCGCTCTTGCTCTCTCCCCTTCTCAGTCTCACTCTCCTTCTCAGTCTCGCTCTTGCTCGCTCTCCGTCTCAGTCTCGCTGCTGCTCGCTCTCCTTCTCAGTCTCGCTCTTGCTCGCTCTCCTCAGTCTCGCTCTTGCTAGATCTCCTTCTCAGTCTCGCTCTTGGTTGCACTCCTTCTCAGTCTCGTTTTTGCTCGTTCGTCTTCTCAGTCTCGCTTCTGCTCGCTCTCCTTCTCAGTCTCGCTCTTGGGCACTCTCCTTCTCAGTCTCGCTCTTGCTCGCTCTCCTTCTCAGTCTCGCTCTTGCTCGCCTCTCCTTCTCAGTATTGCTCCTGCTCGCTCTCCTTCTCAGTCTCGCTCTCGCTCGCTCTCCTCAGTCTCACTATTGCATGCTCTCCTTCTCATTCTCGCTCTTGCTCGCTCTTCTCAGTCTCGCTCTTGCTAGCTCTCCTTCTCAGTCTCGCTCTTGCTAGATCTCCTTCTCAGTCTGGCTCTTGGTTGCACTCCTTCTCAGTCTCGCTTTTGCTCGTTCGTCTTCTCAGTCTCGCTCCTGCTCGCTCTCCTTCTCAGTCTCGCTCTTGGGCACTCTCCTTCTCAGTCTCGCTCTTGCTCGCTCTCCTTCTAAGTCTCGCTCTTGCTAGATCTCCTTCACAGTCTCACTCTTGGGTGCACTTCTTCTCAGTCTCGCTTTTGCTCATTCGCCTACTCAGTCTCGCTCCTGCTCACTCTCCTTCTCAGTTATGCTCTTGCTCGCTCTCCTTCTCAGTCTCGCTCTCCTCTCAGTCTCACTCTTGATCGTTCTCCTTCTCACTCTCGCTCTTGCTCGCTCTCCTTCTAAGTCTCGCTCTTGCTAGATCTCCTTCACAGTCTCGCTCCTGGGTGCACTCCTTCTCAGTCTCGCTTTTGCTCGTTCGCCTTCTCAGTCTCGCTCCTGCTCGCTCTCCTTCCCAGTCTCGCTCCTGCTCACTCTCCTTCTCAGTCACGCTCTTGAGCGCTCTCCTTCTGTCTTGCTCTTGCTTGCACTCCTTCTCAGTCTCGCACTTGCTCGCTCTACTTCTCTGTCTCACTCCTGCTCGCTCTCCTTCTCAGTCTCACTCTTGGGCACTCTCCTTCTCAGTCTCGTTGCTGCCCGCTCTCCTTCTCAGTCTCGCTCTTGATCGCACTCCTTCTCAGTCTCGCTTTTGCTCGCTCTCCTTCTCAGTATTGCTCCTGCTCGCTCTCCTTTCAGTCTCGCTCTTGCACGCTCAACTTCTCTGTCTCACTCTCACTCGCTCTCAGTCTCATTATTGCACGCTCTCCTTCTCAGTCTCACTCTTGCTCGATCTCCTTCTCAGTCTCGATCTTGCTCGCTCTCCGTCTCAGTATCGCTCTTGCTTGCTCTCCTTCTCAGTCTCCATATTGCTTGCTCTCCTTCTCAGTCTCGCTCCTGCTCACTCTCCTTCTCAGTATTGCTCCTGCTCGCTCTCCTTCTCAGTCTCGCTCTTGCACGCTCTCCATCTCAGTCACACTCTCGCTCGCTCTTCTCAGTCTCACTATTGCATGCTCTCCTTCTCAGTCTCGCTCTTGCTCGCTCTTCTCAGTCTCACTCTTGCTCGCTCTCTTTCTCAGTCTCGCTCTTGCTCGCTCTACTTCTTAGTCTCGCTCTTGCTCGCTCTCTTTCTCAGTCTCGCTCTTGCTCGCTCTCCTTCTCAGTCTCGCTCTTGCTCGCTCCCCTTCTCAATCTCACTATCCTTCTCAGTCTCGCTCTTGCTCGCTCTCTTTCTCAGTCTCTCTCCTGCTCGCTCTCCTTCTCAGTCTTGCTCTTGCGCGCTCTCCTTCTCAGTCATCCTCTTGCTCGCTCTCCTTCTCAATCTCGCTCTCGCTCGGTCTCCTCAGTCTCGTTATTGCACACTCTCCTTCTCAGTCTCGCTCTTGCTTGCTCTCTTTCTCAATCTCGCTCTCCTTCTCAGTCTCACTCTTGCTCCATCTCCTTCTCAGTCTTGATCTTGCTCGCTCTCCGTCTCAGTATCGCTCTTGCTCGCTCTCCTTCTCAGTTTTGATATTGCTCGCTGTCCTTCTCAGTCTCCCTCCTGCTCACTCTCCTTCTCAGTCTCGCTCCTGCTCACTCTCATTCTCAGTCTCCCTCCTGCTCGGTCTCCTACTCAGTCTCGCTCTTGCTCACTCTCCTTCTCAGTCTCACTCTCGCTCGCTCTCCTCAGTCTCGTTATTGCACGCTCTCCTCAGTCTCGCTCTTGCTCACTCTCCTTCTCAGTCTCTCTCTTGCTCGCTCTCTTTCTCAGTCTCACTCTTGCTCGCACTCCTTCTCAGTCTTGCTCTTGCTCGCTCTCCTTCTCAGTCTCGCTCTCCTTCTCAGTCTCGCTCTTGCTCGCTCTACTTCTCAGTCTCGATCTTGCTCGTTCTCCTTTTCAGTATCGCTCTTGATCGCTCTCCTTCTCAGTCTCGCTCCTGCTTGCTCTCTTTCTGAGTCTCGCTCTTGCTCGCTCTCCATTTCAGCCTCAATCTTGGGCGCTCTCCTTCTCAGTCTCGCTCTCACTCATTCTCCTTCTCAGTCTCATTATTGCACGCTTTCCTTCTCAGTCTCCATCTTCCTCGCTCTCCTTCTCATTCTCGCTCTTGCTCGCTCTCCTTCTCAGTCTCGCTCTTGCTCGCACTCCATCTCAGTCTTGCTCTTGCTCACTCTCCTTCTCAGTCTCGATCCTGCTCGCTCTCCTTTTCAGTATCGCTCTTTCTCGCTCTCCTTCTCAGTCTCTCTCTTGCTCGCTCTCTTTCTGTCGTGCTCTTGCTCGGTCTCCTTCTCAGTCTCGCTCTTGCTCGCTCTCCTTCTCAGTCTCGCTCTCTTCTCAGTCTCGCTCTTGCTCGTTCTCCTTCTCACTCTCGCTCTTGCTCGCTCTCCTTCTAAGTCTCGCTCTTGCTAGATCTCCTTCACAGTCTCACTCTTGGGTGCACTCCTTCTCAGTCTCGCTCTCGCTCGTTCGCCTTCTCAGTCTCGCTCCTGCTCGCTATCCTTCTCAGTCACGCTCTTGCTCGCTCTCCTTCTCAGTCTCGCTCTTCCTCACTCTCCTTCTCAGTCTTGCTCTTGTTCGCTCTCCTTCTCAGTCTCGCTCTCCTTCTCAGTCTCGCTCTTGCTTGCTCTCTGTCTCAGTTTCACTCCTGCGTGCTCTCCTTCTGCGTCTCGCTCTTTCTCACTCTCCTTCTCAGTCTCTCTGTTGCTCGCTCTCCTTCTAAGTTTCGCTCTTCCTAGATCTCCTTCACAGACTCAGTCCGAGGTGCACTCCTTCTCAGTCTCGTTTTTGCTCGTTCGCCTTCTCAGTCTTGCTCCTGCTTGCTCTCCTTCTCAGTCACGCTCTTGAGCGATCTCCTTCTGTCTCGCTCTTGCTCGCACTCCTTCCTCAGTTTTGATATTGCTCGCTCTCCTTCTCAGTCTCCCTCCTGCTCACTCTCCTTCTCAGTCTCGCTCCTGCTCACTCTCATTCTCAGTCTCCCTCCTGCTCGGTCTCCTACTCAGTCTCGCTCTTGCTCACTCTCCTTCTCAGTCTCGCTCTCGCTCGCTCTCCTCAGTCTCGTTATTGCACGCTCTCCTCAGTCTCGCTCTTGCTCACTCTCCTTCTCAGTCTCTCTCTTGCTCGCTCTTTCTCAGTCTCACTCTTGCTCGCACTCCTTCTCAGTCTTGCTCTTGCTCGCTCTCCTTCTCAGTCTCGCTCTCCTTCTCAGTCTCGCTCTTGCTCGCTCTACTTCTCAGTCTCGATCTTGCTCGTTCTCCTTTTCAGTATCGCTCTTGATCACTCTCCTTCTCAGTCTCGCTCCTGCTTGCTCTCTTTCTGAGTCTCGCTCTTGCTCGCTCTCCATTTCAGCCTCAATCTTGGGCGCTCTCCTTCTCAGTCTCGCTCTCACTTATTCTCCTTCTCAGTCTCATTATTGCACGCTTTCCTTCTCAGTCTCCATCTTCCTCGCTCTCCTTCTCATTCTCGCTCTTGCTCGCTCTCCTTCTCAGTCTCGCTCTTGCTCGCACTCCATCTCAGTCTTGCTCTTGCTCGCTCTCCTTCTCAGTCTCGATCCTGCTCGCTCTCCTTTTCAGTATCGCTCTTTCTCGCTCTCCTTCTCAGTCTCTCTCTTGCTCGCTCTCTTTCTGTCGTGCTCTTGCTCGGTCTCCTTCTCAGTCTCGCTCTTGCTCGCTCTTCTTCTCAGTCTCGCTCTCCTTCTCAGTCTCGCTCTTGCTCGTTCTCCTTCTCACTCTCGCTCTTGATAGCTCTCCTTCTAAGTCTCGCTCTTGCTAGATCTCCTTCACAGTCTCACTCTTGGGTGCACTCCTTCTCAGTCTCGCTCTCGCTCGTTCGCCTTCTCAGTCTCGCTCCTGCTCGCTCTCCTTCTCAGTCATGCTCTTGCTCGCTCTCCTTCTCAGTCTCGCTCTTCCTCACTCTCCTTCTCAGTCTTGCTCTTGCTCGCTCTCCTTCTCAGTCTCGCTCTCCTTCTCAGTCTCGCTCTTGCTTGCTCTCTGTCTCAGTTTCGCTCCTGCCTGCTCTCCTTCTGAGTCTCGCTCTTGCTCGCTCTCCTTCTAAGTCTCGCTCTTCCTAGATCTCCTTCACAGACTCACTCCTGGGTGCACTCCTTCTCAGTCTCGCTTTTGCTCATTCGCCTTCTCAGTCTTGCTCCTGCTCGCTCTCCTTCTCAGTCACGCTCTTGAGCGATCTCCTTCTGTCTCGCTCTTGCTCGCACTCCTTCTCAGTCTCGCTCCTGCTCGCTCTCCTTCTCAGTCTCGCTCCTGCTCACTCTCCTTCTCAGTCACGCTCTTGAGCGCTCTCCTTCTGTCTCGCTCTTGATCACACTCCTTCTCAGTCTCGCTCCTGCTTGCTCTCTTTCTGAGTCTCGCTCTTGCTCGCTCTCCATTTCAGCCTCAATCTTGGGCGCTCTCCTTCTCAGTCTCGCTCTCACTCATTCTCCTTCTCAGTCTCATTATTGCACGCTTTCCTTCTCAGTCTCCATCTTCCTCGCTCTCCTTCTCATTCTCGCTCTTGCTCGCTCTCCTTCTCAGTCTCGCTCTTGCTCGCACTCCATCTCAGTCTTGCTCTTGCTCGCTCTCCTTCTCAGTCTCGATCCTGCTCGCTCTCCTTTTCAGTATCGCTCTTTCTCGCTCTCCTTCTCAGTCTCTCTCTTGCTCGCTCTCTTTCTGTCGTGCTCTTGCTCGGTCTCCTTCTCAGTCTCGCTCTTGCTCGCTCTTCTTCTCAGTCTCGCTCTCCTTCTCAGTCTCGCTCTTGCTCGTTCTCCTTCTCACTCTCGCTCTTGATAGCTCTCCTTCTAAGTCTCGCTCTTGCTAGATCTCCTTCACAGTCTCACTCTTGGGTGCACTCCTTCTCAGTCTCGCTCTCGCTCGTTCGCCTTCTCAGTCTCGCTCCTGCTCGCTCTCCTTCTCAGTCATGCTCTTGCTCGCTCTCCTTCTCAGTCTCGCTCTTCCTCACTCTCCTTCTCAGTCTTGCTCTTGCTCGCTCTCCTTCTCAGTCTCGCTCTCCTTCTCAGTCTCGCTCTTGCTTGCTCTCTGTCTCAGTTTCGCTCCTGCGTGCTCTCCTTCTGAGTCTCGCTCTTGCTCGCTCTCCTTCTAAATCTCGCTCTTCCTAGATCTCCTTCACAGACTCACTCCTGGGTGCACTCCTTCTCAGTCTCGCTTTTGCTCATTCGCCTTCTCAGTCTTGCTCCTGCTCGCTCTCCTTCTCAGTCACGCTCTTGAGCGATCTCCTTCTGTCTCGCTCTTGCTCGCACTCCTTCTCAGTCTCGCTCCTGCTCGCTCTCCTTCTCAGTCTCGCTCCTGCTCACTCTCCTTCTCAGTCACGCTCTTGAGCGCTCTCCTTCTGTCTCGCTCTTGATCACACTCCTTCTCAGTCTCGCTCCTGCTTGCTCTCTTTCTGAGTCTCGCTCTTGCTCGCTCTCCATTTCAGCCTCAATCTTGGGCGCTCTCCTTCTCAGTCTCGCTCTCACTCATTCTCCTTCTCAGTCTCATTATTGCACGCTTTCCTTCTCAGTCTCCATCTTCCTCGCTCTCCTTCTCATTCTCGCTCTTGCTCGCTCTCCTTCTCAGTCTCGCTCTTGCTCGCACTCCATCTCAGTCTTGCTCTTGCTCGCTCTCCTTCTCAGTCTCGATCCTGCTCGCTCTCCTTTTCAGTATCGCTCTTTCTCGCTCTCCTTCTCAGTCTCTCTCTTGCTCGCTCTCTTTCTGTCGTGCTCTTGCTCGGTCTCCTTCTCAGTCTCGCTCTTGCTCGCTCTTCTTCTCAGTCTCGCTCTCCTTCTCAGTCTCGCTCTTGCTCGTTCTCCTTCTCACTCTCGCTCTTGATAGCTCTCCTTCTAAGTCTCGCTCTTGCTAGATCTCCTTCACAGTCTCACTCTTGGGTGCACTCCTTCTCAGTCTCGCTCTCGCTCGTTCGCCTTCTCAGTCTCGCTCCTGCTCGCTCTCCTTCTCAGTCATGCTCTTGCTCGCTCTCCTTCTCAGTCTCGCTCTTCCTCACTCTCCTTCTCAGTCTTGCTCTTGCTCGCTCTCCTTCTCAGTCTCGCTCTCCTTCTCAGTCTCGCTCTTGCTTGCTCTCTGTCTCAGTTTCGCTCCTGCGTGCTCTCCTTCTGAGTCTCGCTCTTGCTCGCTCTCCTTCTAAGTCTCGCTCTTCCTAGATCTCCTTCACAGACTCACTCCTGGGTGCACTCCTTCTCAGTCTCGCTTTTGCTCATTCGCCTTCTCAGTCTTGCTCCTGCTCGCTCTCCTTCTCAGTCACTCTCTTGAGCGATCTCCTTCTGTCTCGCTCTTGCTCGCACTCCTTCTCAGTCTCGCTCCTGCTCGCTCTCCTTCTCAGTCTCGCTCCTGCTCACTCTCCTTCTCAGTCACGCTCTTGAGCGCTCTCCTTCTGTCTCGCTCTTGATCACACTCCTTCTCAGTCTCGCTCCTGCTTGCTCTCTTTCTGAATCTCGCTCTTGCTCGCTCTCCAATTCAGTCTCAATCTTGGGCACTCTCCTTCTCAGTCTTGCTCTCACTCATTCTCCTTCTCAGTTTCATTATTGGACGCTCTCCTTCTCAGTCTCCATCTTCCTCGCTCTCCTTCTCAGTCTCGCTCTTGCTCGCTCTCCATTTCAGTCTCAATCTTGGGTGCTCTCCTTCTCAGTCTCGCTCTCACTCATTCTCCTTCTTAGTCTCATTATTGCACGCTCTCCTTCTCAGTCTCCATCTTCCTCGCTCTCCTTCTCAGTCTCGCTCTCCTTCTCAGTTTCGCTCTTGCTCGCACTCCTTCTCAGTCTTGCTCTTGCTCGCTCTCCTTCTCAGTCTCGCTCTCCTTCTCAGTCGCGCTCTTGGTCGCTCTCCTTCTCAGTCTCGCTCTTCCTCACTCTCCTTCTCAGTCTTGCTCTTGCTCGCTCTCCTTCTCAGTCTCGCTCTCCTTCTCAGTCTCGTTCTTGCTCGCTCTCTGTCTCAGGTTCGCTCCTGCTTGCTCTCCTTCTGAGTCTCGCTCTTTCTCGCTCTCCTTCTCAGTCTCTCTCTTGCTCGCTCTCCTTCTAAGTCTCGCTCTTGCTAGATCTCCTTCACAGTCTCGCTCCTGGGTGCACTCCTTCTCAGTCTCGCTTTTGCTCGTTCGCCTTCTCAGTCTCGCTCCTGCTCGCTCTCCTTCTCAGTCACGCTCTTGTGCGCTCTCCTTCTGTCTCGCTCTTGCTTGCACTCCTTCTCAGTCTCCCACTTGCTCGCTCTACTTCTCTGTCTCACTCCTGCTCGCTCTCCTTCTGTCTCGCTCTTGGGCACTCTCCTTCTCAGTCTTGTTGCTGCCCGCTCTCCTTCTCAGTCACGCTCTTGCTCGCTCTCTTTCTCAGTCTCGCTTTTGCTCGCTCTCCTTCTCAGTATTGCTCCTGCTCGCTCTCCTTTCAGTCTCGCTCTTGCACGCTCACCTTCTCTGTCTCGCTCTCACTCGCTCTCAGTCTCGTTATTGCACGCTCTCCTTCTCAGTCTCACTCTTGCTCGATCTCCTTCTCAGTCTCGATCTTGCTCGCTCTCCGTCTCAGTATCGCTCTTGCTTGCTCTCCTTCTCAGTCTCCATATTGCTTGCTCTCCTTCTCAGTCTCGCTCCTGCTCACTCTCCTTCTCAGTCTTGCTCCAGCTCACTCTCATTCTCAGACTCCCTCCTGCTCGTTCTCCTACTCAGTTTCGCTCTTGCTCACTCTCCTTCTCAGTCTCGCTCTCGCTCGCTCTCCCCAGTCTCGTTATTGCACTCTCTCCTTCTCAGTCTCGCTCTTGCTCGCTCTCCTTCTCAGTCTCTCTCTTGCTTGCTCTCTTTCTCAGTCTCACTCTTGCTCGCACTCCTTCTCAGTCTTGCTCTTGCTCGCTCTCCTTCTCAGTCTCGCTCCCCTTCTCAGTCTCGCTCTTGCTCGCTCTACTTCTCAGTCTCGATCTTGCTCGCTCTCCTTTTCAGTATCGCTCTTGATCACACTCCTTCTCAGTCTCGCTCCTGCTTGCTCTCTTTCTGAGTCTCGCTCTTGCTCGCTCTCCATTTCAGTCTCAATCTTGGGCGCTCTCCTTCTCAGTCTCGCTCTCACTCATTCTCCTTCTCAGTCTTATTATTGCACGCTCTCCTTCTCAGTCTCCATCTTCCTCGCTCTCCTTCTCAGTCTCGGTCTTGCTCGCTCTCCATTTCAGTCTCGATCTTGGGCGCTCTCCTCAGTCTCACTCTCACTCATTCTCCTTCTCAGTCTCGTTATTGCACGGTCTCCTTCTCAGTCTCGCTCTTCCTTGCTCTCCTTCTCAGTCTCGCTCTTGCTCGCTCTTTCTCAGTCTCACTCTTGCTCGCTCTCCTTCTCAGTCTCGCTCTTGCTCGCTCTCCTTCTCCGTCTCGCACCTGCTCGCTCTCCTTCTCAGTCTCGCTCCTGCTCGCTCTCCTTCTCAGTCTCGCTCTTGCTCTCTCTTTCTCAGTCTCGCTCTCCTTCTCAGTCTCGCTCTTGCTCTCTCCCCTTCTCAGTCTCACTCTCCTTCTCAGTCTCGCTCTTGCTCGCTCTCCGTCTCAGTCTCGCTGCTGCTCGCTCTCCTTCTCAGTCTCGCTCTTGCTAGATCTCCTTCTCAGTCTCGCTCTTGGTTGCACTCTTTCTCAGTCTCGTTTTTGCTCGTTCGTCTTCTCAGTCTCGCTCCTGCTCGCTCTCCTTCTCAGTCTCGCTCTTGGGCACTCTCCTTCTCAGTCTCGCTCTTGCTCGCTCTCCTTCTCAGTCTCGCTCTTGATGGCCTCTCCTTCTCAGTATTGCTCCTGCTCGCTCTCCTTCTCAGTCTCGCTCTTGCACGCTCTCCATCTCAGTCTCACTCTCGCTCGCTCTCCTCAGTCTCACTATTGCATGCTCCCCTTCTCATTCTCGCTCTTGCTCGCTCTTCTCAGTCTCGCTCTTGCTCGCTCTCCTTCTCAGTCTCGCTCTTGCTAGATCTCCTTCTCATTCTGGCTCTTGGTTGCACTCCTTCTCAGTCTCGCTTTTGCTCGTTCGTCTTCTCAGTCTCGCTCCTGCTCGCTCTCCTTCTCAGTCTTGCTCTTGGGCACTCTCCTTCTCAGTCTCGCTCTTGCTCGCTCTCCTTCTAAGTCTCCCTCTTGCTAGATCTCCTTCACAGTCTCACTCCTGGGTGCACTCCTTCTCAGTCTCGCTCTTGCATGCTCACCTTCTCAGTCTCGCTCTCGCTCGCTCTCCTCAGTCTCATTATTGCACGCTCTCCTTCTCAGTCTCGCTATTGCTAGCTCTCTTTCTCAATCTCGCTCTCCTTCTCAGTCTCACTCTTGCTCCATCTCCTTCTCAGTCTTGATCTTTCTCGCTCTCCTTCTCAGTCTCTCTCTTGCTCGCTCTCTTTCTCAGTCTCACTCTTGCTCGCTCTCCTTCTCAGTCTCGCTCTCCTTCTCAGTCTCGCTCTTGCTCGCTCTACTTCTCAGTCTTGATCTTGCTCGCTCTCCTTTTCAGTATTGCTCTTGATCGCTCTCCTTCTCAGTCTCGCTCCTGCTTGCTCTCTTTCTGAGTCTCGCTCTTGCTCGATCTCCATTTCAGTCTCAATCTTGGGTGCTCTCCTTCTCAGTCTCGCTCTCACTCATTCTCCTTCTCAGTCTCATTATTGCATGCTCTCCTTCTCAGTCTCACTCTTGCATGCTCACCTTCTAATTCTCGCTCTCACTCGCTGTCCTCAGTCTCGTTATTGCACGCTCTCCTTCTCAGTCTCGCTCTTGCTCGCTCTCCATCTCAGTCTCGCTCTTGCTCGCTCTCCTTCAGTCTCGCTCTTGCTCGCTCTCCTTCTCAGTCTCGCTCTTGCTAGATCTCCTTCTCAGTCTCGCTCTTGCTCGTTCGTCATCTCAGTCTCGCTCCTGCTCGCTCTCCTTCTCAGTCTCGCTTTTGGGCACTCTCCTTCTCAGTCTCGCTCTTGCTCGCTCTCCTTCTCAGTCTCGCTCTTGCTCGCCTCTCCTCAGTATTGCTCCTGCTTGCTCTCCATCTCAGTCTCGCTCTTGCACGCTCTCCATCTCAGTCTCGCTCTCGCTCGCTCTCCTCATTCTCACTATTGCATGCTCTCCAACTCAGTCTCGCTCTTGCTCGCTCTCCTCAGTCTCGCTCTTGCTCGCTCTCTTTCTCAGTCTCGCTCTTGCTCGCTCTCCTTCTCAGTCTCGCTCTTGCTAGATCTCCTTCTCAGTCTCGCTCTTGGTTGCACTCCTTCTCAGTCTCGCTTTTGCTAGTTCGTCCTCTCAGTCTCGCTCCTGCTCACTCTCCTTCTCAGTCTCGCTCTTGGGCACTCTCCTTCTCAGTCTCGCTCTTGCTCGCTCTCCTTTTCAGTCTCGCTCTTGCTCGCCTCTCCTTCTCAGTATTTCTCCTGCTCGCTCTCCTGCTCAGTCTCGCTCTTTCACGCTCTCCATCTCAGTCTCGCTCTCGCTCGCTCTCCTCAGTCTCACTATTGCATGCTCTCCTTCTCAGTCTCACTCTTGCTCGCTCTTCTCAGTCTCACTCTTGCTCGCTCTCTTTCTCAGTCTCGCTCTTGCTCGCTCTACTTCTCAGTCTCGCTCTTGCTCGCTCTCTTTCTCAGTCTCGCTCTTGCTCGCTCGCCTTCTCAGTCTCGCTCTTGATCGCTCTCCTTCTCAGTCTCGCTCTTGCTCGCCTCTCCTTCTCAGTATTGCTCCTGCTCGCTCTCCTTCTCAGTCTCGCTCTTGCACGCTCTCCATCTCAGTCACACTCTCGCTCGCTCTTCTCAGTCTCACTATTGCATGCTCTCCTTCTCAGTCTCGCTCTTGCTCGCTCTTCTCAGTCTCACTCTTGCTCGCTCTCTTTCTCAGTCTCGCTCTTGCTCGCTCTACTTCTCAGTCTCGCTCTTGCTCGCTCTCTTTCTCAGTCTCGCTCTTGCTCGCTCTCCTTCTCAGTCTCGCTCTTGCTCGCTCCCCTTCTCAATCTCACTATCCTTCTCAGTCTCGCTCTTGCTCGCTCTCTTTCTCAGTCTCTCTCCTGCTCGCTCTCCTTCTCAGTCTTGCTCTTGCGCGCTCTCCTTCTCAGTCATCCTCTTGCTCGCTCTCCTTCTCAATCTCGCTCTCGCTCGGTCTCCTCAGTCTCGTTATTGCACACTCTCCTTCTCAGTCTCGCTCTTGCTTGCTCTCTTTCTCAATCGCGCTCTCCTTCTCAGTCTCACTCTTGCTCCATCTCCTTCTCAGTCTTGATCTTGCTCGCTCTCCGTCTCAGTATCGCTCTTGCTCGCTCTCCTTCTCAGTTTTGATATTGCTCGCTGTCCTTCTCAGTCTCCCTCCTGCTCACTCTCCTTCTCAGTCTCGCTCCTGCTCACTCTCATTCTCAGTCTCCCTCCTGCTCGGTCTCCTACTCAGTCTCGCTCTTGCTCACTCTCCTTCTCAGTCTCACTCTCGCTCGCTCTCCTCAGTCTCGTTATTGCACGCTCTCCTCAGTCTCGCTCTTGCTCACTCTCCTTCTCAGTCTCTCTCTTGCTCGCTCTCTTTCTCAGTCTCACTCTTGCTCGCACTCCTTCTCAGTCTTGCTCTTGCTCGCTCTCCTTCTCAGTCTCGCTCTCCTTCTCAGTCTCGCTCTTGCTCGCTCTACTTCTCAGTCTCGATCTTGCTCGTTCTCCTTTTCAGTATCGCTCTTGATCGCTCTCCTTCTCAGTCTCGCTCCTGCTTGCTCTCTTTCTGAGTCTCGCTCTTGCTCGCTCTCCATTTCAGCCTCAATCTTGGGCGCTCTCCTTCTCAGTCTCGCTCTCACTCATTCTCCTTCTCAGTCTCATTATTGCACGCTTTCCTTCTCAGTCTCCATCTTCCTCGCTCTCCTTCTCATTCTCGCTCTTGCTCGCTCTCCTTCTCAGTCTCGCTCTTGCTCGCACTCCATCTCAGTCTTGCTCTTGCTCACTCTCCTTCTCAGTCTCGATCCTGCTCGCTCTCCTTTTCAGTATCGTTCTTTCTCGCTCTCCTTCTCAGTCTCTCTCTTGCTCGCTCTCTTTCTGTCGTGCTCTTGCTCGGTCTCCTTCTCAGTCTCGCTCTTGCTCGCTCTCCTTCTCAGTCTCGCTCTCTTCTCAGTCTCGCTCTTGCTCGTTCTCCTTCTCACTCTCGCTCTTGCTCGCTCTCCTTCTAAGTCTCGCTCTTGCTAGATCTCCTTCACAGTCTCACTCTTGGGTGCACTCCTTCTCAGTCTCGCTCTCGCTCGTTCGCCTTCTCAGTCTCGCTCCTGCTCGCTATCCTTCTCAGTCACGCTCTTGCTCGCTCTCCTTCTCAGTCTCGCTCTTCCTCACTCTCCTTCTCAGTCTTGCTCTTGTTCGCTCTCCTTCTCAGTCTCGCTCTCCTTCTCAGTCTCGCTCTTGCTTGCTCTCTGTCTCAGTTTCACTCCTGCGTGCTCTCCTTCTGCGTCTCGCTCTTTCTCACTCTCCTTCTCAGTCTCTCTGTTGCTCGCTCTCCTTCTAAGTTTCGCTCTTCCTAGATCTCCTTCACAGACTCAGTCCGAGGTGCACTCCTTCTCAGTCTCGTTTTTGCTCGTTCGCCTTCTCAGTCTTGCTCCTGCTTGCTCTCCTTCTCAGTCACGCTCTTGAGCGATCTCCTTCTGTCTCGCTCTTGCTCGCACTCCTTCTCAGTTTTGATATTGCTCGCTCTCCTTCTCAGTCTCCCTCCTGCTCACTCTCCTTCTCAGTCTCGCTCCTGCTCACTCTCATTCTCAGTCTCCCTCCTGCTCGGTCTCCTACTCAGTCTCGCTCTTGCTCACTCTCCTTCTCAGTCTCGCTCTCGCTCGCTCTCCTCAGTCTCGTTATTGCACGCTCTCCTCAGTCTCGCTCTTGCTCACTCTCCTTCTCAGTCTCTCTCTTGCTCGCTCTTTCTCAGTCTCACTCTTGCTCGCACTCCTTCTCAGTCTTGCTCTTGCTCGCTCTCCTTCTCAGTCTCGCTCTCCTTCTCAGTCTCGCTCTTGCTCGCTCTACTTCTCAGTCTCGATCTTGCTCGTTCTCCTTTTCAGTATCGCTCTTGATCGCTCTCCTTCTCAGTCTCGCTCCTGCTTGCTCTCTTTCTGAGTCTCGCTCTTGCTCGCTCTCCATTTCAGCCTCAATCTTGGGCGCTCTCCTTCTCAGTCTCGCTCTCACTTATTCTCCTTCTCAGTCTCATTATTGCACGCTTTCCTTCTCAGTCTCCATCTTCCTCGCTCTCCTTCTCATTCTCGCTCTTGCTCGCTCTCCTTCTCAGTCTCGCTCTTGCTCGCACTCCATCTCAGTCTTGCTCTTGCTCGCTCTCCTTCTCAGTCTCGATCCTGCTCGCTCTCCTTTTCAGTATCGCTCTTTCTCGCTCTCCTTCTCAGTCTCTCTCTTGCTCGCTCCCTTTCTGTCGTGCTCTTGCTCGGTCTCCTTCTCAGTCTCGCTCTTGCTCGCTCTTCTTCTCAGTCTCGCTCTCCTTCTCAGTCTCGCTCTTGCTCGTTCTCCTTCTCACTCTCGCTCTTGATAGCTCTCCTTCTAAGTCTCGCTCTTGCTAGATCTCCTTCACAGTCTCACTCTTGGGTGCACTCCTTCTCAGTCTCGCTCTCGCTCGTTCGCCTTCTCAGTCTCGCTCCTGCTCGCTCTCCTTCTCAGTCATGCTCTTGCTCGCTCTCCTTCTCAGTCTCGCTCTTCCTCACTCTCCTTCTCAGTCTTGCTCTTGCTCGCTCTCCTTCTCAGTCTCGCTCTCCTTCTCAGTCTCGCTCTTGCTTGCTCTCTGTCTCAGTTTCGCTCCTGCCTGCTCTCCTTCTGAGTCTCGCTCTTGCTCGCTCTCCTTCTAAGTCTCGCTCTTCCTAGATCTCCTTCACAGACTCACTCCTGGGTGCACTCCTTCTCAGTCTCGCTTTTGCTCATTCGCCTTCTCAGTCTTGCTCCTGCTCGCTCTCCTTCTCAGTCACGCTCTTGAGCGATCTCCTTCTGTCTCGCTCTTGCTCGCACTCCTTCTCAGTCTCGCTCCTGCTCGCTCTCCTTCTCAGTCTCGCTCCTGCTCACTCTCCTTCTCAGTCACGCTCTTGAGCGCTCTCCTTCTGTCTCGCTCTTGATCACACTCCTTCTCAGTCTCGCTCCTGCTTGCTCTCTTTCTGAGTCTCGCTCTTGCTCGCTCTCCATTTCAGCCTCAATCTTGGGCGCTCTCCTTCTCAGTCTCGCTCTCACTCATTCTCCTTCTCAGTCTCATTATTGCACGCTTTCCTTCTCAGTCTCCATCTTCCTCGCTCTCCTTCTCATTCTCGCTCTTGCTCGCTCTCCTTCTCAGTCTCGCTCTTGCTCGCACTCCATCTCAGTCTTGCTCTTGCTCGCTCTCCTTCTCAGTCTCGATCCTGCTCGCTCTCCTTTTCAGTATCGCTCTTTCTCGCTCTCCTTCTCAGTCTCTCTCTTGCTCGCTCTCTTTCTGTCGTGCTCTTGCTCGGTCTCCTTCTCAGTCTCGCTCTTGCTCGCTCTTCTTCTCAGTCTCGCTCTCCTTCTCAGTCTCGCTCTTGCTCGTTCTCCTTCTCACTCTCGCTCTTGATAGCTCTCCTTCTAAGTCTCGCTCTTGCTAGATCTCCTTCACAGTCTCACTCTTGGGTGCACTCCTTCTCAGTCTCGCTCTCGCTCGTTCGCCTTCTCAGTCTCGCTCCTGCTCGCTCTCCTTCTCAGTCATGCTCTTGCTCGCTCTCCTTCTCAGTCTCGCTCTTCCTCACTCTCCTTCTCAGTCTTGCTCTTGCTCGCTCTCCTTCTCAGTCTCGCTCTCCTTCTCAGTCTCGCTCTTGCTTGCTCTCTGTCTCAGTTTCGCTCCTGCGTGCTCTCCTTCTGAGTCTCGCTCTTGCTCGCTCTCCTTCTAAGTCTCGCTCTTCCTAGATCTCCTTCACAGACTCACTCCTGGGTGCACTCCTTCTCAGTCTCGCTTTTGCTCATTCGCCTTCTCAGTCTTGCTCCTGCTCGCTCTCCTTCTCAGTCACTCTCTTGAGCGATCTCCTTCTGTCTCGCTCTTGCTCGCACTCCTTCTCAGTCTCGCTCCTGCTCGCTCTCCTTCTCAGTCTCGCTCCTGCTCACTCTCCTTCTCAGTCACGCTCTTGAGCGCTCTCCTTCTGTCTCGCTCTTGATCACACTCCTTCTCAGTCTCGCTCCTGCTTGCTCTCTTTCTGAATCTCGCTCTTGCTCGCTCTCCAATTCAGTCTCAATCTTGGGCGCTCTCCTTCTCAGTCTTGCTCTCACTCATTCTCCTTCTCAGTTTCATTATTGCACGCTCTCCTTCTCAGTCTCCATCTTCCTCGCTCTCCTTCTCAGTCTCGCTCTTGCTCGCTCTCCATTTCAGTCTCAATCTTGGGTGCTCTCCTTCTCAGTCTCGCTCTCACTCATTCTCCTTCTTAGTCTCATTATTGCACGCTCTCCTTCTCAGTCTCCATCTTCCTCGCTCTCCTTCTCAGTCTCGCTCTCCTTCTCAGTTTCGCTCTTGCTCGCACTCCTTCTCAGTCTTGCTCTTGCTCGCTCTCCTTCTCAGTCTCGCTCTCCTTCTCAGTCACGCTCTTGGTCGCTCTCCTTCTCAGTCTCGCTCTTCCTCACTCTCCTTCTCAGTCTTGCTCTTGCTCGCTCTCCTTCTCAGTCTCGCTCTCCTTCTCAGTCTCGTTCTTGCTCGCTCTCTGTCTCAGGTTCGCTCCTGCTTGCTCTCCTTCTGAGTCTCGCTCTTTCTCGCTCTCCTTCTCAGTCTCTCTCTTGCTCGCTCTCCTTCTAAGTCTCGCTCTTGCTAGATCTCCTTCACAGTCTCGCTCCTGGGTGCACTCCTTCTCAGTCTCGCTTTTGCTCGTTCGCCTTCTCAGTCTCGCTCCTGCTCGCTCTCCTTCTCAGTCACGCTCTTGTGCGCTCTCCTTCTGTCTCGCTCTTGCTTGCGCTCCTTCTCAGTCTCCCACTTGCTCGCTCTACTTCTCTGTCTCACTCCTGCTCGCTCTCCTTCTGTCTCGCTCTTGGGCACTCTCCTTCTCAGTCTTGTTGCTGCCCGCTCTCCTTCTCAGTCACGCTCTTGCTCGCTCTCTTTCTCAGTCTCGCTTTTGCTCGCTCTCCTTCTCAGTATTGCTCCTGCTCGCTCTCCTTTCAGTCTCGCTCTTGCACGCTCACCTTCTCTGTCTCGCTCTCACTCGCTCTCAGTCTCGTTATTGCACGCTCTCCTTCTCAGTCTCACTCTTGCTCGATCTCCTTCTCAGTCTCGATCTTGCTCGCTCTCCGTCTCAGTATCGCTCTTGCTTGCTCTCCTTCTCAGTCTCCATATTGCTTGCTCTCCTTCTCAGTCTCGCTCCTGCTCACTCTCCTTCTCAGTCTTGCTCCAGCTCACTCTCATTCTCAGACTCCCTCCTGCTCGTTCTCCTACTCAGTTTCGCTCTTGCTCACTCTCCTTCTCAGTCTCGCTCTCGCTCGCTCTCCCCAGTCTCGTTATTGCACTCTCTCCTTCTCAGTCTCGCTCTTGCTCGCTCTCCTTCTCAGTCTCTCTCTTGCTTGCTCTCTTTCTCAGTCTCACTCTTGCTCGCACTCCTTCTCAGTCTTGCTCTTGCTCGCTCTCCTTCTCAGTCTCGCTCTCCTTCTCAGTCTCGCTCTTGCTCGTTCTACTTCTCAGTCTCGATCTTGCTCGCTCTCCTTTTCAGTATCGCTCTTGATCACACTCCTTCTCAGTCTCGCTCCTGCTTGCTCTCTTTCTGAGTCTCGCTCTTGCTCGCTCTCCATTTCTGTCTCAATCTTGGGCGCTCTCCTTCTCAGTCTCGCTCTCACTCATTCTCCTTCTCAGTCTTATTATTGCACGCTCTCCTTCTCAGTCTCCATCTTCCTCGCTCTCCTTCTCAGTCTCGCTCTTGCTCGCTCTCCATTTCAGTCTCGATCTTGGGCGCTCTTCTTCTCAGTCTCGCTCTCACTCATTCTCCTTCTCAGTCTCGTTATTGCACGGTCTCCTTCTCAGTCTCGCTCTTCCTTGCTCTCCTTCTCAGTCTCGCCCTTGCTCGCTCTTTCTCAGTCTCACTCTTGCTCGCTCTCCTTCTCAGTCTCGCTCTTGCTCTCTCTCTTTCTCAGTCTCGCTCTCCTTCTCAGTCTCGCTCTTGCTCTCTCCCCTTCTCAGTCTCACTCTCCTTCTCAGTCTCGCTCTTGCTCGCTCTCCGTCCCAGTCTCGCTGCTGCTCACTCTCCTTCTCAGTCTCGCTCTTGCTCGCTCTCCTTCTCAGTCTCGCTCTTGCTAGATCTCCTTCTCAGTCCCCCTCTTGGTTGCACTCCTTCTCAGTCTCGTTTTTGCTCGTTCGTCTTCTCAGTCTCGCTCCTGCTCACTCTCCTTCTCAGTCTCGCTCTTGGGCACTCTCCTTCTCAGTCTCGCTCTTGCTCGCTCTCCTACTCAGTCTCGCTCTTGCTCGCCTCTCCTTCTCAGTATTGCTCCTGCTCACTCTCCTTCTCAGTCTCGCTCTTGCACGCTCTCCATCTCAGTCTCGCTCTCGCTTGCTCTCCTCAGTCTCACTATTGCATGCTCTCCTTCTCATTCTCGCTCTTGCTCGCTCTTCTCAGTCTCGCACTTGCTCGCTCTCCTTCTCAGTCTCGCTCTTGCTAGATCTCCTTCTCAGTCTGGCTCTTGGTTGCACTCCTTCTCAGTCTCGCTTTTGCTCGTTCGTCTTCTCAGTCTCGCTCTTGCTCGCTCTCCTTCTCAGTCTCGCTCTTGCTCGCACTCTTTCTCAGTCTCGCTCCTGCTCGCTCTTCTTCTCAGTTTCGCTCTTGCTAGCTCTCCTTCTCCGTCTAGCTCCTGCTCGCTGTCCTTCTCAGTCTCGCTCCTGCTCGCTCTCCTACTCAGTCTTGCTCTTGCTCGCTCTCCGTCTCAGTCTTGCTCCTGCTTGCTCTTTTTCTGAGTCTCCCTCTTGCTCGCTCTCCTTTTCAGTCTCGATCTTGGGCGCTCCCCTTCTCAGTCTCCCTCCTGCTTGCTCTCCTTCTCAGTCTCGCTCTTGCTCGCCCTCCTTTTCACTCTCGATCTTGGGCGCTCCCATTCTCAGTGTCGCTCTTGCTCGCTCTCCTTCTCAGTGTCGCTCTTGCTTGCTCTCCTTCTCAGTCTCTCTCTTGCTCGCTCTCTTTCTCAGTCTCGCTCTTCCACGCTCTCCTTCTCAGTCTCGCTCTTGCTCGCACTCCTTCTCAGACTCACTCTCCTTCTCAGTCTCGCTCTCCTTCTCCGTCTCGATCATGCTCGCTCTCCTCAGTATCGCTCTTGCTCGCTCTCCTTCTCAGTCTTGATATTGCTCGCTCTCCTTCTCAGACTCGCTCCTGCTCGCTCTCCTACGCAGTCTCGCTCTTGCTCGCTCTCCTTCTCAGTCACGCTCGTGCTTGCTCTCCTTCTCCGTCTCGCTCTTGCTCGCTCTCTTCCTCAATCTCGCTCTTGCTTGCTCTCCTTCTCAGTCTCGCTCTTGCTCGCTCTCCTTCTCAGTCTCGCTCTTGCTCGCACTCTTTCTCAGTCTCGCTCCTGCTCGCTCTCCTTCTCAGTCTCGCTCTTGCTCGCTCTCCTTCTCAGTCTTGCTCCTGCTCGCTCTCCTTCTCAGTCTCGCTCCTGCTCGCGCTCCTTCTCAGTCTCGCTCTGCTTCTCAGTCTCGCTCCTGCTCGCTCTCCTTCTCAGTCTCGCTCTTGCTCGCTCTCCTTCTCAGTTTCGCTCTTGCTCGCTCTCCTTCTAAGTCTCGCTCTTGCTCGATCTCCTTCACAGTCTCGCTCCTGGGTGCACTCCTTCTCAGTCTCGCTTTTGCTCGTTCGCCTTCTCAGTCTCGCTCCTGCTCGCTCTCCTTCTCAGTCACGCTCTTGCTCACTCTCCTTCTCAGTCTCGCTCTTCCTCACTCTCCTTCTCAGTCTTGCTCTTGCTCGCTCTCCTTCTCAGTCTCGCTCTCCTTCTCAGTCTCGCTCTTGCTTGCTCTCTGTCTCAGTTTCGCTCCTGCGTGCTCTCCTTCTGAGTCTCGCTCTTTCTCACTCTCCTTCTCAGTCTCTCTCTTGCTCGCTCTCCTTCTAAGTCTCGCTCTTCCTAGATCTCCTTCACAGACTCACCCCTGGGTGCACTCCTTCTCAGTCTCGCTTTTGCTCGTTCGCCTTCTCAGTCTTGCTCCTGCTCGCTCTCCTTCTCAGTCACGCTCTTGAGCGATCTCCTTCTGTCTCGCTCTTGCTCGCATTCCTTCTCAGTCTCGCTCCTGCTCGCTCTCCTTCTCAGTCTCGCTCCTGCTCACTCTCCTTCTCAGTCACGCTCTTGAGCGCTCTCCTTCTGTCTCGCTCTTGATCACACTCCTTCTCAGTCTCGCTCCTGCTTGCTCTCTTTCTGAATCTCGCTCTTGCTCGCTCTCCATTTCAGTCTCAATCATGGGTGCTCTCCTTCTCAGTCTTGCTCTCACTCATTCTCCTTCTCAGTTTCATTATTGCACGCTCTCCTTCTCAGTCTCCATCTTCCTCGCTCTCCTTCTCAGTCTCGCTCTTGCTCGCTCTCCATTTCAGTCTCAATCTTGGGTGCTCTCCTTCTCAGTCTCGCTCTCACTCATTCTCCTTCTTAGTCTCATTATTGCACGCTCTCCTTCTCAGTCTCCATCTTCCTCGCTCTCCTTCTCAGTCTCGCTCTCCTTCTCAGTTTCGCTCTTGCTCGCACTCCTTCTCAGTCTTGCTCTTGCTCGCTCTCCTTCTCAGTCTCGCTCTCCTTCTCAGTCACGCTCTTGCTCGCTCTCCTTCTCAGTCTCGCTCTTCCTCACTCTCCTTCTCAGTCTTGCTCTTGCTCGCTCTCCTTCTCAGTCTCGCTCTCCTTCTCAGTCTCGCTCTTGCTCGCTCTCTGTCTCAGTTTCGCTCCTGCTTGCTCTCCTTCTGAGTCTCGCTCTTTCTCGCTCTCCTTCTCAGTCTCTCTCTTGCTCGCTCTCCTTCTCAGTCTCGCTCTCCTTCTCAGTCGCGCTCTTGCTCGCTCTCCTTCTCAGTCTCGCTCTTCCTCACTCTCCTTCTCAGTCTTGCTCTTGCTCGCTCTCCTTCTCTGTCTCGCTCTCCTTCTCAGTCTCGCTCTTGCTCGCTCTCTGTCTCAGTTTCGCTCCTGCTTGCTCTCCTTCTGAGTCTCGCTCTTTCTCGCTCTCCTTCTCAGTCTCTCTCTTGCTCGCTCTCCTTCTAAGTCTCGCTCTTGCTAGATCTCCTTCACAGTCTCGCTCCTGGGTGCACTCCTTCTCAGTCTCGCTTTTGCTCGTTCGCCTTCTCAGTCTCGCTCCTGCTCACTCTCCTTCTCAGTCACGCTCTTGAGCGCTCTCCTTCTGTCTCGCTCTTGCTTGCACTCCTTCTCAGTCTCCCACTTGCTCGCTCTACTTCTCTGTCTCACTCCTGCTCGCTCTCCTTCTGTCTCGCTCTTGGGCACTCTCCTTCTCAGTCTTGTTGCTGCCCGCTCTCCTTCTCAGTCACGCTCTTGCTCGCTCTCCTTCTCAGTCTCGCTTTTGCTCGCTCTCCTTCTCAGTATTGCTCCTGCTCGCTCTCCTTTCAGTCTCGCTCTTGCACGCCCAACTTCTCTGTCTCGCTCTCACTCGCTCTCAGTCTCGTTATTGCACGCTCTCCTTCTCAGTCTCACTCTTGCTCGATCTCCTTCTCAGTCTCGATCTTGCTCGCTCTCCGTCTCAGTATCGCTCTTGCTTGCTCTCCTTCTCAGTCTCCATATTGCTTGCACTCCTTCTCAGTCTCGCTCCTGCTCACTCTTCTTCTCAGTCTTGCTCCTGCTCACTCTCATTCTCAGACTCCCTC
This sequence comes from Carcharodon carcharias, assembly GCF_017639515.1. Taxonomy (NCBI): domain Eukaryota; kingdom Metazoa; phylum Chordata; class Chondrichthyes; order Lamniformes; family Lamnidae; genus Carcharodon; species Carcharodon carcharias. The sequence goes on along the minus strand of NC_054507.1, from coordinate 19,513,007 downwards.
CTGCTCGCTCTCCTTCTCAGTCTCGCTCTTGCTCGCTCTCCTTCTCAGTCTCGCTCTTGCTAGATCTCCTTCTCAGTCCCCCTCTTGGTTGCACTCCTTCTCAGTCTCGTTTTTGCTCGTTCGTCTTCTCAGTCTCGCTCCTGCTCACTCTCCTTCTCAGTCTCGCTCTTGGGCACTCTCCTTCTCAGTCTCGCTCTTGCTCGCTCTCCTTCTCAGTCTCACTCTTGCTCGCTCTCTTTCTCAGTCTCGCTCTTGCTCGCTCTCCTTTTCCGTCTCACTCCTGCTCGCTCTCCTTCTCAGCCTCGCTCCTGCTCGCTCTCCTTCTCAGTCTCGCTCTTGGTTGCACTCCTTCTCAGTCTCGTTTTTCTCGTTCGTCTTCTCAGTCTCGCTCCTGCTCACTCTCCTTCTCAGTCTCGCTCTTGGGCACTCTCCTTCTCAGTCTCGCTCTTGCTCGCTCTCCTTCTCAGTCTTGCTCTTGCTCGCCTCTCCTTCTCAGTATTGCTCCTGCTCGCTCTCCTTCTCAGTCTCGCTCTTGCACGCTCTCCTACTCAGTCGTGCTCTTGCTCGCTCTCCGTCTCAGTCTCGCTCCTGCTTGCTCTCCTTCTGAGTTTTGCTATTGCTCGCTCTCCTTTTCAGTCTTGATCTTGGGCGCTCCCCTTCTCAGTCTCGCTCTCGCTTGCTCTTCTTCTCCGTCTTGTTATTGCATGCACTCCTTCTCAGTCTCGCTCGTGCCTGCTCTCCTTCTCAGTCTCGCTCTAGCTCGCTCTTTCTCAGTCTCGTTCTTGCTTGCTCTCCTTCTCAGTCTCGCTCTTGCTCGCTCTCCTTCTCAGTCTCGCTCTTGCTCGCACTCTTTCTCAGTCTCGCTCCTGCTCGCTCTCCTTCTCAGTCTCGCTCCTGCTCGCTCTCCTTCTCAGTCTCGCTCTTGCTCGCTCTCCTTCTCAGTCCAGCTCCTGCTTGCTGTCCTTCTCAGTCTCGCTCCTGCTCACTCTCCTACTCAGTCTTGCTCTTGCTCGCTCTCCGTCTCAGTCCTGCTCCTGCTTGCTCTCCTTCTGAGTCTCCCTCTTGCTCGCTCTCCTTTTCAGTCTCGATCGTGGGAGCACTTCTTCTCAGTGTCGCTCTTGCTCACTCTCCTTCTCAGTCTCGCTCTTGCTCACTCTCCTTCTCAGTCTCGCTCTTGGGTGCTTTCCTTCTCAGTCTCGCTCTCATTCTCATTCTTGCACTTGCGCGCTCTCCTTCTCAGTCTTGCTCTTGTTCGCTCTCCTTCTCAGTCTCGCTCTTGCTCGCTCTCCTTCTCAGTCGGGCTCTTGCTAGCTCTCCTTCTCAGTCTCACTCTTGGGTGCACTCCTTCTGTCTCGCTCTTTCTCGTTCGCCTTCTCAGCCTCGCTCTTGCTCGCTCTCCTTCTCAGTCTCGCTCTTGCTCGCTCTCCTTCTTAGTCTCGATCTTGCTCGCTCCCCTCTGTATCGCTCTTGCTCGCTCTCCTTCTCAGGCTTGATATTGGTCGCTCTCCTTCTCAGTCTCGCTCTTGCTCGCTCTCCTTCTCAGTCTCACTCTCCTTCACAGTCTCGCTCTTGCTCGCTCTCCTTCTCAGTCTCGATCTTGCTCGCTCTCCTCAGTATCGCTCTTGCTCGCTCTCCTTCTCAGTCTTGACATTGCTCGCTCTCCTTCTCAGTCTCGCTCCTGCTCACTCTCAGTGTCGCTCTGCTCACTCTCCTTCTCAGTCTCACTCTTGCTCGCTCTCCTTCTCAGTCTCTCTCCTGCTCGCTCTCCTTCTCAGTCTCGCTCCTGCTTGCTCTCCTACTCAGTCTCGCTCTTGCTAGCTCTCGGGCTCAGTCTTGCTCCTGCTTGATTTCCTTCTGAGTCTCGCTCTTGCTCGCTCTCCTTTTCGGTCTCGATCTTGGGCGCTCTCCTTCTCAGTCTCGCTCTCGCTCGCTCTTCTTCTCCGTCTCGTTATTGCACGCTCTCCTTCTCAGTCTCGCTCTTGCTCGCTCTCCTTCTCAGTCTCGCTCTTGCTCACTCTCCTTCTCAGTCTCGCTCTTGCTCGCTCTCCTTCTCAGTCTCGCTCTTGCTCGCTCTCCTCAGTCTCGCTCTCCTTCTCGGTCTCGATCTCCTTCTCAGTCTCGCTCTTGCTCGCTCTCCTTCTCAGTCTAGCTCCTGCTCGCTCTCCTTCTCTGTATCGCTCTTGCTCGCTCTCCTGCTCAGTCTCGAAATTGCTCGCTCTCCTCAGTCTCGCTGCTGCTCGCTCTCAGTCTCGCTCTGATCGCTCTCCTACTCAGTCTCGCTCATGCTCGCTCTCCTCAGTCTCGCTCTTGCTCGCTCTCCGTCTCACTCTTGCTCCTGCTTGCTCTCCTTCTGAGTCTCCCTCTTGCTCGCTCTCCTTTTCAGTCTCGATCGTGGGCACTCTTCTTCTCAGTGTCGCTCTTGCTCGCTCTCCTTCTCAGTCTCACTCTCCTTCTCAGTCTAGCTCTTGCTCGCTCTCCTTCTCAGTCTCGCTCTTGCTCGCTCTACTTCTCTGTCTTGCTCTTGCTCGCTCTCCTTCTCAGTCTCTCTCCTGCTCACTCTGCTTCTCAGTCTCGCTATTGGGCACTCTTCTTCTCAGACTCGCTGCTGCTCGCTCTCCTCAATCTCGCTCCTGCTCGCTCTCCTACTCAGTCATGCTCTTGCTCGCTCTCCGTCTCAGTCTCGCTCCTGCTTGCTCTCCTTCTGAGTTTCGCTCTTGCTCGCTCTCCTTTTCAGTCTCGATCTTGGGCGCTCCCCTTCTCAGTCTCGCTCTCGCTCGCTCTTCTTCTCCGTCTCGTTATTGCACGCTCTCCTTCTCAGTCTCGCTCTTGCTCGCTCTCCTTCTCAGTCTCGCTCTTGCTCGCACTTTCTCAGTCTCGCTCCTGCTCGCTCTCCTTCTCAGTCTCGCTCCTGCTCGCTCTCCTTCTCAGTTTCGCTCTTGCTAGCTCTCCTTCTCTGTCTAGCTCCTGCTCGCTGTCCTTCTCAGTCTCGCTCCTGCTCGCTCTCCTACTCAGTCTTGCTCTTGCTCGCTCTCCGTCTCAGTCTTGCTCCTGCTTGCTCTTCTTCTGAGTCTCCCTCTTGCTCGCTCTCCTTTTCAGTCTCGATCTTGGGCGCTCCCCTTCTCAGTCTCGCTCCTGCTTGCTCTCCTTCTCAGTCTCGCTCTTGCTCGCTCTCCTTTTCACTCTCGATCTTGGGCGCTCCCATTCTCAGTGTCGCTCTTGCTCGCTCTCCTTCTCAGTGTCGCTCTTGCTCGCTCTCCTTCTCAGTCTCGCTCTTGCTCGCTCTCTTTCTCAGTCTCGCTCTTGCTCGCTCTCCTTCTCAGTCTCGCTCTTGCTCGCACTCCTTCTCAGACTCGCTCTCCTTCTCAGTCTCGCTCTCCTTCTCCATCTCGATCATGCTCGCTCTCCTCAGTATCGCTCTTGCTCGGTCTCCTTCTCAGTCTTGATATTGCTCGCTCTCCTTCTCAGTCTCGCTCCTGCTCGCTCTCCTACGCAGTCTCGCTCTTGCTCGCTCTCCTTCTCAGTCTCGCTCTTGCTCGCTCTCCTCAGTCTCTCTCCTGCTCGCTCTCCATCTCAGTCTCGCTCCTGCTTACTCTCCTACTCAGTCTCGCTCTTGCTAGCTCTCCTTCTCAGTCTCGCTCTTGCTCGCTCTCCTCAGTCTCGCTCTCCTTCTCAGTCTCGATCTCCTCCTCAGTCTCGATCTTGCTCGCTCTCCTCAGTCTAGCTCCTGCTCGCTCTCCTTCTCTGTATCGCTCTTGCTCGCTCTCCTGCTCAGTCTCAAAATTGCTCGCTCTCCTTCTCAGTCTCGCTCCTGCTCGCTCTCAGTCTCGCTCTGCTCGCTCTCCTTCTCAGTCTCGCTCATGCTCGCTCTCCTCAGTCTCGCTCTTGCTCGCTCTCCGTCTCACTCTTGCTCCTGCTTGCTCTCCTTCTGAGTCTCCCTCTTGCTAGCTCTCCTTTTCAGTCTCGATCGTGGGCACTCTTCTTCTCAGTGTCGCTCTTGCTCGCTCGCCTTCTCAGTCTAGCTCTTGCTCGCTCTCCTTCTCAGTCTCGCTCTTGCTCGCTCTCCTTCTCAGTCTCGCTCTTGCTCGCACTCTTTCTCAGTCTCGCTCCTGCTCGCTCTCCTTCTCAGTCTCGCTCTTGCTCGCTCTCCTTCTCAGTCTCGCTCTTGCTCACTCTCCTTCTCAGTCTCGCTCTTGCTCGCTCTCCTTCTCAGTCTCGCTCTTGCTCGCTCTCCTCAGTCTCGCTCTCCTTCTCGGTCTCGATCTCCTTCTCAGTCTCGCTCTTGCTCGCTCTCCTTCTCAGTCTAGCTCCTGCTCGCTCTCCTTCTCTGTATCGCTCTTGCTCGCTCTCCTGCTCAGTCTCGAAATTGCTCGCTCTCCTCAGTCTCGCTGCTGCTCGCTCTCAGTCTCGCTCTGATCGCTCTCCTACTCAGTCTCGCTCATGCTCGCTCTCCTCAGTCTCGCTCTTGCTCGCTCTCCGTCTCACTCTTGCTCCTGCTTGCTCTCCTTCTGAGTCTCCCTCTTGCTCGCTCTCCTTTTCAGTCTCGATCGTGGGCACTCTTCTTCTCAGTGTCGCTCTTGCTCGCTCTCCTTCTCAGTCTCACTCTCCTTCTCAGTCTAGCTCTTGCTCGCTCTCCTTCTCAGTCTCGCTCTTGCTCGCTCTACTTCTCTGTCTCGCTCTTGCTCGCTCTCCTTCTCAGTCTCTCTCCTGCTCACTCTGCTTCTCAGTCTCGCTATTGGGCACTCTTCTTCTCAGACTCGCTGCTGCTCGCTCTCCTCAATCTCGCTCCTGCTCGCTCTCCTACTCAGTCGTGCTCTTGCTCGCTCTCCGTCTCAGTCTCGCTCCTGCTTGCTCTCCTTCTGAGTTTCGCTCTTGCTCGCTCTCCTTTTCAGTCTCGATCTTGGGCGCTCCCCTTCTCAGTCTCGCTCTCGCTCGCTCTTCTTCTCCGTCTCGTTATTGCACGCTCTCCTTCTCAGTCTCGCTCTTGCTCGCTCTCCTTCTCAGTCTCGCTCTTGCTCGCACTCTTTCTCAGTCTCGCTCCTGCTCGCTCTCCTTCTCAGTCTCGCTCCTGCTCGCTCTCCTTCTCAGTTTCGCTCTTGCTAGCTCTCCTTCTCTGTCTAGCTCCTGCTCGCTGTCCTTCTCAGTCTCGCTCCTGCTCGCTCTCCTACTCAGTCTTGCTCTTGCTCGCTCTCCGTCTCAGTCTTGCTCCTGCTTGCTCTTCTTCTGAGTCTCCCTCTTGCTCGCTCTCCTTTTCAGTCTCGATCTTGGGCGCTCCCCTTCTCAGTCTCGCTCCTGCTTGCTCTCCTTCTCAGTCTCGCTCTTGCTCGCTCTCCTTTTCACTCGCGATCTTGGGCGCTCCCATTCTCAGTGTCGCTCTTGCTCGCTCTCCTTCTCAGTGTCGCTCTTGCTCGCTCTCCTTCTCAGTCTCGCTCTTGCTCGCTCTCTTTCTCAGTCTCGCTCTTGCTCGCTCTCCTTCTCAGTCTCGCTCTTGCTCGCACTCCTTCTCAGACTCGCTCTCCTTCTCAGTCTCGCTCTCCTTCTCCATCTCGATCATGCTCGCTCTCCTCAGTATCGCTCTTGCTCGGTCTCCTTCTCAGTCTTGATATTGCTCGCTCTCCTTCTCAGTCTCGCTCCTGCTCGCTCTCCTACGCAGTCTCGCTCTTGCTCGCTCTCCTTCTCAGTCTCGCTCTTGCTCGCTCTCCTCAGTCTCTCTCCTGCTCGCTCTCCATCTCAGTCTCGCTCCTGCTTACTCTCCTACTCAGTCTCGCTCTTGCTAGCTCTCCTTCTCAGTCTCGCTCTTGCTCGCTCTCCTCAGTCTCGCTCTCCTTCTCAGTCTCGATCTCCTCCTCAGTCTCGATCTTGCTCGCTCTCCTCAGTCTAGCTCCTGCTCGCTCTCCTTCTCTGTATCGCTCTTGCTCGCTCTCCTGCTCAGTCTCAAAATTGCTCGCTCTCCTTCTCAGTCTCGCTCCTGCTCGCTCTCAGTCTCGCTCTGCTCGCTCTCCTTCTCAGTCTCGCTCATGCTCGCTCTCCTCAGTCTCGCTCTTGCTCGCTCTCCGTCTCACTCTTGCTCCTGCTTGCTCTCCTTCTGAGTCTCCCTCTTGCTAGCTCTCCTTTTCAGTCTCGATCGTGGGCACTCTTCTTCTCAGTGTCGCTCTTGCTCGCTCGCCTTCTCAGTCTAGCTCTTGCTCGCTCTCCTTCTCAGTCTCGCTCTTGCTCGCTCTCCTTCTCAGTCTCGCTCTTGCTCGCACTCTTTCTCAGTCTCGCTCCTGCTCGCTCTCCTTCTCAGTCTCGCTCCTGCTCGCTCTCCTTCTCAGTCTCGCTCTTGCTCGCTCTCCTTCTCAGTCTAGCTCCTGCTTGCTGTCCTTCTCAGTCTCGCTCCTGCTCGCTCTCCTTCTCAGTCTTGCTCTTGCTCGTTCTCCGTCTCAGTCTTGCTCCTGCTTGCTCTCCTTCTGAGTCTCCCTCTTGCTCGCTCTCCTTTTCAGTTTCAATCGTGGGAGCACTTCTTCTCAGTGTCGCTCTTGCTCACTCTCCTTCTCAGTCTCGCTCTTACTCACTTTCCTTCTCAGTCTCGCTCTTGGGTGCTCTCCTTCTCAGTCTCGCTCTCATTCTCATTCTTGCACTTGCGCGCTCTCCTTCTCAGTCTCGCTCTTGCTCGCTCTCCTTCTCAGTTGCGCTCTTGCTAGCTCTCCTTCTCAGTCTCACTCTTGGGTGCACTCCTTCTGTCTCGCTCTTTCTCGTTCGCCTTCTCAGCCTCTCTCTTGCTCGCTCTCCTTCTCAGTCTCGCTCTTGCTCGCTCTCCTTCTTAGTCTCGATCTTGCTCGCTCTCCTTCTCAGTATCGCTCTTGCTCGCTCTCCTTCTCAGGCTTCACATTGGTCGCTCTCCTCAGTCTCGCTCTGCTCGCTCTCCTTAGTCTCGCTCTTGCTCGCTCTCCTTCTCAGTCTCACTCTCCTTCACAGTCTCGCTCTTGCTCACTCTCCTTCTCAGTCTCGATCTTGCTCGCTCTCCTCAGTATCGCTCTTGCTCGCTCTCCTTCTCAGTCTTGACATTGCTCGCTCTCCTCAGTCTCGCTCCTGCTCACTCTCCTCAGTGTCGCTCTGCTCACTCTCCTTCTCAGTCTCGCTCTTGCTCGCTCTCCTTCTCAGTCTCTCTCCTGCTCGCTCTCCTTCTCAGTCTCGCTCCTGCTTGCTCTCCTACTGTCTCGCTCTTGCTAGCTCTCGGGCTCAGTCTTGCTCCTGCTCGCTTTCCTTCTGAGTCTCGCTCTTGCTCGCTCTCCTTCGCAGTCTCGCTCTTGCTCGCTCTCCTTCTTAGTCTCGATCTTGCTCGCTCTCCTTCTCAGTATCGCTCTTGCTCGCTCTCCTTCTCAGGCTTCACATTGCTCGCTCTCCTTCTCAGTCTCGCTCTGCTCGCTCTCCTTCTCAGTCTCGCTCTTGCTCGCTCTCCTTCTCAGTCTCACTCTCCTTCACAGTCTCGCTCTTGCTCGCTCTCCTCCTCAGTCTCGATCTTGCTCGCTCTCCTCAGTATCGCTCTTGCTCGCTCTCCTTCTCAGTCTTGACATTGCTCGCTCTCCTTCTCAGTCTCGCTCCTGCTCACTCTCCTCAGTGTCGCTCTGATCACTCTCCTTCTCAGTCTCGCTCTTGCTCGCTCTCCTTTTCAGTCTCGATCTTGGGCGCTCCCCTTCTCAGTCTCGCTCTCGCTCACTCTTCTTCTCCGTCTCGTTATTGCACGCTCCCCTTCTCCGTCTCGCTCGTGCCTGCTCTCCTTCTCAGTCTCGCTCTTGCTCGCTCTTTCTCAGTCTCGTTCTTGCTTGCTCTCCTTCTCAGTCTCGCTCTTGCTCGCTCTCCTTCTCAGTCTCGCTCTTGCTCGCACTCTTTCTCAGTCTCGCTCCTGCTCGCTCTCCTTCTCAGTCTCGCTCCTGCTCGCTCTCCTTCTCAGTTTCGCTCTTGCTAGCTCTCCTTCTCTGTCTAGCTCCTGCTCGCTGTCCTTCTCAGTCTCGCTCCTGCTCGCTCTCCTACTCAGTCTTGCCCTTGCTCGCTCTCCGTCTCAGTCTGGCTCCTGCTTGCTCTCCTTCTCAGTCTCGCTCTTGCTCGCTCTCCTTTTCACTCTCGATCTTGGGCGCTCCCCTTCTCAGTGTCGCTCTTGCTCGCCCTCCTTCTCAGTGTCGCTCTTGCTCGCTCTCCTTCTCAGTCTCGCTCTTGCTCGCTCTCTTTCTCAGTCTCGCTCTTGCTCGCTCTCCTCAGTCTCGCTCTTGCTCGCACTCCTTCTCAGACTCGCTCTCCTTCTCAGTCTCGCTCTCCTTCTCCGTCTCGATCATGCTCGCTCTCCTCAGTATCGCTCTTGCTCGCTCTCCTTCTCAGTCTTGATATTGCTCGCTCTCCTTCTCAGTCTCGCTCCTGCTCGCTCTCCTACGCAGTCTCGCTCTTGCTCGCTCTCCTTCTCAGTCTCGCTCTTGCTCGCACTCTTTCTCAGTCTCGCTCCTACTCGCTCTCCTTCTCAGTCTTGCTCCTGCTCGTTCTCCTTCTCAGTCTAGCTCCTGCTCGCTCTCCTTCTCAGTCTCGCTCTTGCTCGCTCTCCTTCTCAGTCTTGCTCCTGCTCGCTCTCCTTCTCAGTCTCGCTCCTGCTCGCGCTCCTTCTCAGTCTCGCTCTGCTTTTCAGTCTCGCTCCTGCTCGCTCTCCTTCTCAGTCTCGCTCTTGCTTGCTCTCCTTCTCAGTTTCGCTCTTGCTCGCTCTCCTTCTCAGTCTCGCTTGCTCGCTCTCCTTCTCAGTCTCTCTCCTGCTCACTCTGCTTCTCAGTATCGCTATTGGGCACTCTTCTTCTCAGGCTCGCTGCTGCTCGCTCTCCATCTCAGTCTCGCTCCTGCTCGCTCTCCTTCTCAGTCTAGCTCCTGCTCGCTCTCCTTCTCAGTCTCGCTCTTGCTCACTCTCCTCAGTCTCGCTCTTGGGTGCTCTCCTTCTCAGTCTCGCTCTCATTCTCATTCTCGCACTAGCGCGCTCTCCTTCTCAGTCTTGCTCTTGTTCGCTCTCCTTCTCAGTCTCGCTCTTGCTCGCTCTCCTTCTCAGTCGCGCTCTTGCTAGCTCTCCTTCTCAGTCTCACTCTTGGGTGCACTCGTTCTGTCTCACTCTTTCTCGTTCACCTTCTCAGTCTAGCTCCTGCTTGCTGTCCTTCTCAGTCTCGCTCCTGCTCGCTCTCCTTCTCAGTCTTGCTCTTGCTCGCTCTCCGTCTCAGTCTCGCTCCTGCTTGCTCTCCTTCTGAGTTTCGCTCTTGCTCACTCTCCTTTTCAGTCTCGATCTTGGGCGCTCTCCTTCTCAGTCTCGCTCTCGCTCGCTCTTCTTCTCCGTCTTGTTATTGCATGCACTCCTTCTCAGTCTCGCTCGTGCCTGCTCTCCTTCTCAGTCTCGCTCTTGCTCGCTCTTTCTCAGTCTCGTTCTTGCTGGCTCTCCTTCTCAGTCTCGCTCTTGCTCGCTCTCCTTCTCAGTCTCGCTCTTGCTCGCACTCTTTCTCAGTCTCGCTCCTGCTCGCTCTCCTTCTCAGTCTCGCTCCTGCTCGCTCTCCTTCTCAGTCCAGCTCCTGCTTGCTGTCCTTCTCAGTCTCGCTCCTGCTCGCTCTCCTACTCAGTCTTGCTCTTGCTCGCTCTCCGTCTCAGTCCTGCTCCTGCTTGCTCTCCTTCTGAGTCTCCCTCTTGCTCGCTCTCCTTTTCAGTCTCGATCGTGGGAGCACGTCTTCTCAGTGTTGCTCTTGCTCACTCTCCTTCTCAGTCTCGCTCTTGCTCACTCTCCTTCTCAGTCTCGCTCTTGGGTGCTTTCCTTCTCAGTCTCGCTCTCATTCTCATTCTTGCACTTGCGCGCTCTCCTTCTCAGTCTTGCTCTTGTTCGCTCTCCTTCTCAGTCTCGCTCTTGCTCGCTCTCCTTCTCAGTCGCGCTCTTGCTCGCTCTCCTTCTCAGTCTCACTCTTGGGTGCACTCCTTCTGTCTCGCTCTTTCTCATTCGCCTTCTCAGCCTCGCTCTTGCTCGCTCTCCTTCTCAGTCTCGCTCTTGCTCGCTCTCCTTCTTAGTCTCGATCTTGCTTGCTCCCCTCTGTATCGCTCTTGCTCGGTCTCCTTCTCAGGCTTGATATTGGTCGCTCTCCTTCTCAGTCTCGCTCTGCTCGCTCTCCTTCTCAGTCTCGCTCTTGCTCGCTCTCCTTCTCAGTCTCACTCTCCTTCACAGTCTCACTCTTGCTCGCTCTCCTTCTCAGTCTCGATCTTGCTCGCTCTCCTCAGTATCGCTCTTGCTCGCTCTCCTTCTCAGTCTCGACATTGCTCGCTTTCCTTCTCAGTCTCGCTCCTGCTCACTCTCAGTGTCGCTCTGCTCACTCTCCTTCTCAGTCTCGCTCTTGCTCGCTCTCCTTCTCAGTCTCTCTCCTGCTCGCTCTCCTTCTCAGTCTCGCTCCTGCTTGCTCTCCTACTCAGTCTCGCTCTTGCTAGCTCTCGGGCTCAGTCTTGCTCCTGCTTGCTTTCCTTCTGAGTCTCGCTCTTGCTCGCTCTCCTTTTCGGTCTCGATCTTGGGCGCTCTCCTTCTCAGTCTCGCTCTCGCTCGCTCTTCTTCTCCGTCTCGCTCTTGCTCACTCTCCTTCAGTCTCACTCTTGCTCGCTCTCCTTCTCAGTCTCGCTCTTGCTCGCTCTCCTCAGTCTCGCTCTCCTTCTTAGTCTCGATCTTGCTCGCTCTCCTTCTCAGTATCGCTCTTGCTCGCTCTCCTTCTCAGGCTTGATATTGGTCGCTCTCCTTCTCAGTCTCGCTCTGCTCGCTCTCCTTCTCAGTCTCGCTCTTGCTCGCTCTCCTCAGTCTCGCTCTCCTTCTCAGTCTCGATCTCCTTCTCAGTCTCGCTCTTGCTCGCTCTCCTTCTCAGTCTAGCTCCTGCTCGCTCTCCTTCTCAGTCTCGCTCTTGCTCGCTCTCCTTCTTAGTCTCGATCTTGCTCGCTCCCCTCTGTATCGCTCTTGCTCGGTCTCCTTCTCAGGCTTGATATTGGTCGCTCTCCTTCTCAGTCTCGCTCTGCTCGCTCTCCTTCTCAGTCTCGCTCTTGCTCGCTCTCCTTCTCAGTCTCACTCTCCTTCACAGTCTCACTCTTGCTCGCTCTCCTTCTCAGTCTCGATCTTGCTCGCTCTCCTCAGTATCGCTCTTGCTCGCTCTCCTTCTCAGTCTCGACATTGCTCGCTTTCCTTCTCAGTCTCGCTCCTGCTCACTCTCAGTGTCGCTCTGCTCACTCTCCTTCTCAGTCTCGCTCTTGCTCGCTCTCCTTCTCAGTCTCTCTCCTGCTCGCTCTCCTTCTCAGTCTCGCTCCTGCTTGCTCTCCTACTCAGTCTCGCTCTTGCTAGCTCTCGGGCTCAGTCTTGCTCCTGCTTGCTTTCCTTCTGAGTCTCGCTCTTGCTCGCTCTCCTTTTCGGTCTCGATCTTGGGCGCTCTCCTTCTCAGTCTCGCTCTCGCTCGCTCTTCTTCTCCGTCTCGCTCTTGCTCACTCTCCTTCAGTCTCACTCTTGCTCGCTCTCCTTCTCAGTCTCGCTCTTGCTCGCTCTCCTCAGTCTCGCTCTCCTTCTTAGTCTCGATCTTGCTCGCTCTCCTTCTCAGTATCGCTCTTGCTCGCTCTCCTTCTCAGGCTTGATATTGGTCGCTCTCCTTCTCAGTCTCGCTCTGCTCGCTCTCCTTCTCAGTCTCGCTCTTGCTCGCTCTCCTCAGTCTCGCTCTCCTTCTCAGTCTCGATCTCCTTCTCAGTCTCGCTCTTGCTCGCTCTCCTTCTCAGTCTAGCTCCTGCTCGCTCTCCTCTGTATCGCTCTTGCTCGCTCTCCTGCTCAGTCTCGAAATTGCTCGCTCTCCTTCTCAGTCTCGCTCCTGCTCGCTCTCAGTCTCGCTCTGCTTGCTCTCCTTCTCAGTCTCACTCTTGCTCGCTCTCCTTCTCAGTCTCTCTCCTGCTCGCTCTCCTTCTCTGTCTCGCTCCTGCTTGCTCTCCTACTCAGTCTCGCTCTTGCTAGCTCTCGGGCTCAGTCTTGTTCCTGCTTGCTTTCCTTCTGAGTCTTGCTCTTGCTCGCTCTCCTTTTCGGTCTCGATCTTGGGCGCTCTCCTTCTCAGTCTCGCTCTCGCTCGCTCTTCTTCTCCGTCTCGTTATTGCACGCTCTCCTTCTCAGTCTCGCTCTTGCTCGCTCTCCTTCTCAGTCTCGCTCTTGCTCACTCTCCTTCTCAGTCTCGCTCTTGCTCGCTCTCCTTCTCAGTCTCGCTCTTGCTCGCTCTCCTCAGTCTCGCTCTCCTTCTCGGTCTCGATCTCCTTCTCAGTCTCGCTCTTGCTCGCTCTCCTTCTCAGTCTAGCTCCTGCTCGCTCTCCTTCTCTGTATCGCTCTTGCTCGCTCTCCTGCTCAGTCTCGAAATTGCTCGCTCTCCTCAGTCTCGCTGCTGCTCGCTCTCAGTCTCGCTCTGATCGCTCTCCTACTCAGTCTCGCTCATGCTCGCTCTCCTCAGTCTCGCTCTTGCTCGCTCTCCGTCTCACTCTTGCTCCTGCTTGCTCTCCTTCTGAGTCTCCCTCTTGCTCGCTCTCCTTTTCAGTCTCGATCGTGGGCACTCTTCTTCTCAGTGTCGCTCTTGCTCACTCTCCTTCTCAGTCTCACTCTCCTTCTCAGTCTAGCTCTTGCTCGCTCTCCTTCTCAGTCTCGCTCTTGCTCGCTCTACTTCTGTGTCTCGCTCTTGCTCGCTCTCCTTCCCAGTCTCTCTCCTGCTCACTCTGCTTCTCAGTCTCGCTATTGGGCACTCTTCTTCTCAGACTCGCTGCTGCTCGCTCTCCTCAATCTCGCTCCTGCTCGCTCTCCTTCTCAGTCTAGCACCGGCTCGCTCTCCTTCTCAGTCTCACTCCTGCTCGCTCTCCTACTCAGTCGTGCTCTTGCTCGCTCTCCGTCTCAGTCTCGCTCCTGCTTGCTCTCCTTCTGAGTTTCGCTCTTGCTCGCTCTCCTTTTCAGTCTCGATCTTGGGCGCTCCCCTTCTCAGTCTCGCTCTCGCTCGCTCTTCTTCTCCGTCTCGTTATTGCACGCTCTCCTTCTCAGTCTCGCTCGTGCCTGCTCTCCTTCTCAGTCTCGCTCTTGCTCGCTCTTTCTCAGTCTCGTTCTTGCTTGCTCTCCTTCTCAGTCTCGCTCTTGCTCGCTCTCCTTCTCAGTCTCGCTCTTGCTCGCACTCTTTCTCAGTCTCGCTCCTGCTCGCTCTCCTTCTCAGTCTCGCTCCTGCTCGCTCTCCTTCTCAGTTTCACTCTTGCTAGCTCTCCTTCTCTGTCTAGCTCCTGCTCGCTGTCCATCTCAGTCTCGCTCCTGCTCGCTCTCCTACTCAGTCTTGCTCTTGCTCGCTCTCCGTCTCAGTCTTGCTCCTGCTTGCTCTTCTTCTGAGTCTCCCTCTTGCTCGCTCTCCTTTTCAGTCTCGATCTTGGGCGCTCCCCTTCTCAGTCTCGCTCCTGCTTGCTCTCCTTCTCAGTCTCGCTCTTGCTCGCTCTCCTTTTCACTCTCGCTCTTGGGCGCTCCCATTCTCAGTGTCGCTCTTGCTCGCTCTCCTTCTCAGTGTCGCTCTTGCTCGCTCTCCTTCTCAGTCTCGCTCTTGCTCGCTCTCTTTCTCAGTCTCGCTCTTGCTCGCTCTCCTTCTCAGTCTTGCTCTTGCTCGCACTCCTTCTCAGACTCGCTCTCCTTCTCAGTCTCGCTCTCCTTCTCCATCTCGATCATGCTCGCTCTCCTCAGTATCGCTCTTGCTCGCTCTCCTTCTCAGTCTTGATATTGCTCGCTCTCCTTCTCAGTCTCGCTCCTGCTCGCTCTCCTACGCAGTCTCGCTCTTGCTCGCTCTCCTTCTCAGTCGCGCTCATGCTTGCTCTCCTTCTCAGTCTCGCTCTTGCTCGCTCTCCTTCTCAGTCTCGCTCTTGCTCGCACTCTTTCTCAGTCTCGCTCCTGCTCGCTCTCCTTCGCAGTCTCGATCCTGCGCGTTCTCCTTCTCAGTCTAGCTCCTGCTCGCTCTCCTTCTCAGTCTCGCTCTTGCTCGCTCTCCTTCTCAGTCTTGCTCCTGCTTGCTCTCCTTCTCAGTCTCGCTCCTGCTCGCGTTCCTTCTCAGTCTCGCTCTGCTTCTCAGTCTCGCTCCTGCTCGCTCTCCTTCTCAGTCTCGCTCTTGCTCGCTCTCCTCAGTTTCGCTCTTGCTCGCTCTCCTTCTCAGTCTCGCTTGCTCGCTCTCCTTCTCAGTCTCTCTCCTGCTCACTCTGCTTCTCAGTATCGCTATTGGGCACTCTTCTTCTCAGTCTCGCTGCTGCTCGCTCTCCTTCTCAGTCTCGCTCCTGCTCGCTCTCCTTCTCAGTCTAGCTCCTGCTCGCTCTCCTTCTCAGTCTCGCTCTTGCTCACTCTCCTTCTCAGTCTCGCTCTCATTCTCATTCTCGCACTTGCGCGCTCTCCTTCTCAGTCTTGCTCTTGTTCGCTCTCCTTCTCAGTCTCACTCTTGCTCGCTCTCCTTCTCAGTCGCGCTCTTGCTAGCTCTCCTTCTCAGTCTCACTCTTGGGTGCACTCCTTCTGTCTCACTCTTTCTCGTTCGCCTTCTCAGTCTAGCCCCGGCTCGCTCTCCTTCTCAGTCTCGCTCCTGCTCGCTCTCCTACTCAGTCGTGCTCTTGCTCGCTCTCCGTCTCAGTCTCGCTCCTGCTTGCTCTCCTTCTGAGTTTCGCTCTTGCTCGCTCTCCTTTTCAGTCTCGATCTTGGGCGCTCCCCTTCTCAGTCTCGCTCTCGCTCGCTCTTCTTCTCCGTCTCGTTATTGCACGCTCTCCTTCTCAGTCTCGCTCATGCTCGCTCTCCTCAGTCTCGCTCTTGCTCGCTCTCCGTCTCACTCTTGCTCCTGCTTGCTCTCCTTCTGAGTCTCCCTCTTGCTCGCTCTCCTTTTCAGTCTCGATCGTGGGCACTCTTCTTCTCAGTGTCGCTCTTGCTCACTCTCCTTCTCAGTCTCACTCTCCTTCTCAGTCTAGCTCTTGCTCGCTCTCCTTCTCAGTCTCGCTCTTGCTCGCTCTACTTCTGTGTCTCGCTCTTGCTCGCTCTCCTTCCCAGTCTCTCTCCTGCTCACTCTGCTTCTCAGTCTCGCTATTGGGCACTCTTCTTCTCAGACTCGCTGCTGCTCGCTCTCCTCAATCTCGCTCCTGCTCGCTCTCCTTCTCAGTCTAGCACCGGCTCGCTCTCCTTCTCAGTCTCACTCCTGCTCGCTCTCCTACTCAGTCGTGCTCTTGCTCGCTCTCCGTCTCAGTCTCGCTCCTGCTTGCTCTCCTTCTGAGTTTCGCTCTTGCTCGCTCTCCTTTTCAGTCTCGATCTTGGGCGCTCCCCTTCTCAGTCTCGCTCTCGCTCGCTCTTCTTCTCCGTCTCGTTATTGCACGCTCTCCTTCTCAGTCTCGCTCGTGCCTGCTCTCCTTCTCAGTCTCGCTCTTGCTCGCTCTTTCTCAGTCTCGTTCTTGCTTGCTCTCCTTCTCAGTCTCGCTCTTGCTCGCTCTCCTTCTCAGTCTCGCTCTTGCTCGCACTCTTTCTCAGTCTCGCTCCTGCTCGCTCTCCTTCTCAGTCTCGCTCCTGCTCGCTCTCCTTCTCAGTTTCACTCTTGCTAGCTCTCCTTCTCTGTCTAGCTCCTGCTCGCTGTCCATCTCAGTCTCGCTCCTGCTCGCTCTCCTACTCAGTCTTGCTCTTGCTCGCTCTCCGTCTCAGTCTTGCTCCTGCTTGCTCTTCTTCTGAGTCTCCCTCTTGCTCGCTCTCCTTTTCAGTCTCGATCTTGGGCGCTCCCCTTCTCAGTCTCGCTCCTGCTTGCTCTCCTTCTCAGTCTCGCTCTTGCTCGCTCTCCTTTTCACTCTCGCTCTTGGGCGCTCCCATTCTCAGTGTCGCTCTTGCTCGCTCTCCTTCTCAGTGTCGCTCTTGCTCGCTCTCCTTCTCAGTCTCGCTCTTGCTCGCTCTCTTTCTCAGTCTCGCTCTTGCTCGCTCTCCTTCTCAGTCTCGCTCTTGCTCGCACTCCTTCTCAGACTCGCTCTCCTTCTCAGTCTCGCTCTCCTTCTCCATCTCGATCATGCTCGCTCTCCTCAGTATCGCTCTTGCTCGCTCTCCTTCTCAGTCTTGATATTGCTCGCTCTCCTTCTCAGTCTCGCTCCTGCTCGCTCTCCTACGCAGTCTCGCTCTTGCTCGCTCTCCTTCTCAGTCTCGCTCATGCTTGCTCTCCTTCTCAGTCTCGCTCTTGCTCGCTCTCCTTCTCAGTCTCGCTCTTGCTCGCACTCTTTCTCAGTCTCGCTCCTGCTCGCTCTCCTTCGCAGTCTCGATCCTGCGCGTTCTCCTTCTCAGTCTAGCTCCTGCTCGCTCTCCTTCTCAGTCTCGCTCTTGCTCGCTCTCCTTCTCAGTCTTGCTCCTGCTTGCTCTCCTTCTCAGTCTCGCTCCTGCTCGCGTTCTTCTCAGTCTCGCTCTGCTTCTCAGTCTCGCTCCTGCTCGCTCTCCTTCTCAGTCTCGCTCTTGCTCGCTCTCCTCAGTTTCGCTCTTGCTCGCTCTCCTTCTCAGTCTCGCTTGCTCGCTCTCCTTCTCAGTCTCTCTCCTGCTCACTCTGCTTCTCAGTATCGCTATTGGGCACTCTTCTTCTCAGTCTCGCTGCTGCTCGCTCTCCTTCTCAGTCTCGCTCCTGCTCGCTCTCCTTCTCAGTCTAGCTCCTGCTCGCTCTCCTTCTCAGTCTCGCTCTTGCTCACTCTCCTTCTCAGTCTCGCTCTTGGGTGCTCTCCTTCTCAGTCTCGCTCTCATTCTCATTCTCGCACTTGCGCGCTCTCCTTCTCAGTCTTGCTCTTGTTCGCTCTCCTTCTCAGTCTCGCTCTTGCTCGCTCTCCTTCTCAGTCGCGCTCTTGCTAGCTCTCCTTCTCAGTCTCACTCTTGGGTGCACTCCTTCTGTCTCACTCTTTCTCGTTCGCCTTCTCAGTCTAGCCCCGGCTCGCTCTCCTTCTCAGTCTCGCTCCTGCTCGCTCTCCTACTCAGTCGTGCTCTTGCTCGCTCTCCGTCTCAGTCTCGCTCCTGCTTGCTCTCCTTCTGAGTTTCGCTCTTGCTCGCTCTCCTTTTCAGTCTCGATCTTGGGCGCTCCCCTTCTCAGTCTCGCTCTCGCTCGCTCTTCTTCTCCATCTCGTTATTGCACGCTCTCCTTCTCAGTCTCGCTCGTGCCTGCTCTCCTTCTCAGTCTCGCTCTTGCTCGCTCTTTCTCAGTCTCATTCTTGCTTGCTCTCCTTCTCAGTCTCGCTCTTGCTCGCTCTCCTTCTCAGTCTCGCTCTTGATCGCACTCTTTCTCAGTCTCACTCCTGCTCGCTCTCCTTCTCAGTCTCGCTCCTGCTCGCTCTCCTTCTCAGTTTCGCTCTTGCTAGCTCTCCTTCTCTGTCTAGCTCCTGCTCGCTGTCCTTCTCAGTCTCGCTCCTGCTCGCTCTCCTACTCAGTCTTGCTCTTGCTCGCTCTCCGTCTCAGTCTTGCTCCTGCTTGCTCTTCTTCTGAGTCTCCCTCTTGCTCGCTCTCCTTTTCAGTCTCGATCTTGGGCGCTCCCCATCTCAGTCTCGCTCTCGCTCGCTCTTCTTCTCTGTCTCTTTATTGCATGCTCTCCTTCTCAGTCTCGCTTGTGCCTGCTCTCCTTCTCAGTCTCGCTCTTGCTCGCTCTTTCTCAGTCTCGTTCTTGCTTGCTCTCCTTCTCAGTCTCGCTCTTGCTCGCTCTCCTTCTCAGTCTCGCTCTTGCTCGCACCCTTTCTCAGTCTCGCTCCTGCTCGCTCTCCTTCTCAGTCTCGCTCCTGCTCGCTCTCCTTCTCAGTTTCGCTCTTGCTAGCTCTCCTTCTCTGTCTAGCTCCTGCTCGCTGTCCTTCTCAGTCTCGCTCCTGCTCGCTCTCCTACTCAGTCTTGCTCTTGCTCGCTCTCCGTCTCAGTCTTGCTCCTGCTTGCTCTTCTTCTGAGTCTCCCTCTTGCTCGCTCTCCTTTTCAGTCTCGATCTTGGGCGCTCCCCTTCTCAGTCTCGCTCCTGCTTGCTCTCCTTCTCAGTCTCGCTCTTGCTCGCTCTCCTTTTCACTCTCGATCTTGGGCGCACCCATTCTCAGTGTCGCTCTTGCTCGCTATCCTTCTCAGTGTCGCTCTTGCTCGCTCTCCTTCTCAGTCTCGCTCTTGCTCGTTCTCTTTCTCAGTCTCGCTCTTGCTCGCTCTCCTTCTCAGTCGCGCTCTTGCTCGCACTCCTTCTCAGACTCGCTCTCCTTCTCAGTCTCGCTCTCCTTCTCCGTCTCGATCATGCTCGCTCTCCTCAGTATCGCTCTTGCTCGCTCTCCTTCTCAGTCTTGATATTGCTCGCTCTCCTTCTCAGTCTCGCTCCTGCTCGCTCTCCTACGCAGTCTCGCTCTTGCTCGCTCTCCTTCTCAGTCGCGCTCGTGCTTGCTCTCCTTCTCCGTCTCGCTCTTGCTCGCTCTCTTTCTCAATCTCGCTCTTGCTTGCTCTCCTTCTCAGTCTCGCTCTTGCTCGCTCTCCTTCTCAGTCTCGCTCTTGCTCGCACTCTTTCTCAGTCTCGCTCCTGCTCGCTCTCCTTCTCAGTCTCGCTCCTGCTCGTTCTCCTTCTCAGTCTAGCTCCTGCTCGCTCTCCTTCTCAGTCTCGCTCTTGCTCACTCTCCTTCTCAGTCTAGCTCCTGATCGCTCTCCTTCTCAGTCTCGCTCCTGCTCGCGCTCCTTCTCAGTCTCGCTCTGCTTCTCAGTCTCGCTCTTGCTCGCTCTCCTTCTCAGTTTCGCTCTTGCTCGCTCTCCTTCTCAGTCTCGCTTGCTCGCTCTCCTTCTCAGTCTCTCTCCTGCTCACTCTGCTTCTCAGTATCGCTATTGGGCACTCTTCTTCTCAGTCTCGCTGCTGCTCGCTCTCCTTCTCAGTCTCGCTCCTGCTCGCTCTCCTTCTCAGTCTAGCTCCTGCTCGCTCTCCTTCTCAGTCTCGCTCCTGCTTGCTCTCCTACTCAGTCTTGCTCTTGCTCGCTCTCCGTCTCAGTCTTGCTCCTGCTTGCTCTCCTTCTAAGTCTCCCTCTTGCTCGCTCTCCTTTTCAGTCTTGATCGTGGGCGCTCTTCTTCTCAGTGTCGGTCTTGCTCACTCTCCTTCTCAGTCTCGCTCTTGCTCGCTCTTTCTCAGTCTCGTTCTTGCTTGCTCTCCTTCTCAGTCTCGCTCTTGCTCGCTCTCCTTCTCAGTCTCGCTCTTGCTCGCTCTCCTTCTCAGTCTAGCTCCTGCTTGCTGTCCTTCTCAGTCTCGCTCCTGCTCGCTCTCCTACTCAGTCTTGCTCTTGCTCGTTCTCCGTCTCAGTCTTGCTCCTGCTTGCTCTCCTTCTGAGTCTCCCTCTTGCTCGCTCTCCTTTTCAGTCTCGATCGTGGGCGCACTTCTTCTCAGTGTCGCTCTTGCTCACTCTCCTTCTCAGTCTCGCTCTTGCTCACTCTCCTTCTCAGTCTCGCTCTTGGGTGCTCTCCTTCTCAGTCTCGCTCTCATTCTCATTCTTGCACTTGCGCGCTCTCCTTCTCAGTCTTGCTCTTGTTCGCTCTCCTTCTCAGTCTCGCTCTTGCTCGCTCTCCTTCTCAGTCGCGCTCTTGCTAGCTCTCCTTCTCAGTCTCACTCTTGGGTGCACTCCTTCTGTCTCGCTCTTTCTCGTTCGCCTTCTCAGCCTCGCTCTTGCTCGCTCTCCTTCTCAGTCTTGCTCTTGCTCGCTCTCCTTCTTAGTCTCGATCTTGCTCACTCTCCTTCTCAGTATCGCTCTTGCTCGCTCTCCTTCTCAGGCTTGATATTGGTCGCTCTCCTTCTCAGTCTCGCTCTGCTCGCTCTCATTCTCAGTCTCGCTCTTGCTTGCTCTCCTTCTCAGTCTCACTCTCCTTCACAGTCTCGCTCTTGCTCGCTCTCCTTCTCAGTCTCGATCTTGCTCGCTCTCCTCAGTGTCGCTCTTGCTCGCTCTCCTTCTCAGTCTTGACATTGCTCGCTCTCCTCAGTCTCGCTCCTGCTCACTCACGTCAGTGTCGCTCTGCTCAATCTCCTTCTCAGTCTCGCTCTTGCTCGCTCTCCTTCTCAGTCTCTCTCCTGCTCGCTCTCCTTCTCAGTCTCGCTCCTGCTTACTCTCCTACTCAGTCTCGCTCTTGCTAGCTCTCGGGCTCAGTCTCGCTCTTGCTCGCTCTCCTCAGTCTCGCTCTCCTTCTCAGTCTCGATCTCCTTCTCAGTCTCGATCTTGCTCGCTCTCCTTCTCAGTCTAGCTCCTGCTCGCTCTCCTTCTCTGTATCGCTCTTGCTCGCTCTCCTGCTCAGTCTCGAAATTGCTCGCTCTCCTTCTCAGTCTCGCTCCTGCTCGCTCTCAGTCTCGCTCTGCTCGCTCTCCTTCTCAGTCTCGCTCATGCTCGCTCTCCTCAGTCTCGCTCTTGCTCGCTCTCCGTCTCACTCTTGCTCCTGCTTGCTCTCCTTCTGAGTCTCCCTCTTGCTCGCTCTCCTTTTCAGTCTCGATCGTGGGCACTCTTCTTCTCAGTGTCGCTCTTGCTCGCTCGCCTTCTCAGTCTAGCTCTTGCTCGCTCTCCTTCTCAGTCTCGCTCTTGCTCGCTCTCCTTCTCAGTCTCGCTCTTGCTCGCACTCTTTCTCAGTCTCGCTCCTGCTCGCTCTCCTTCTCAGTCTCGCTCCTGCTCGCTCTCCTTCTCAGTCTCGCTCTTGCTCGCTCTCCTTCTCAGTCTAGCTCCTGCTTGCTGTCCTTCTCAGTCTCACTCCTGCTCGCTCTCCTTCTCAGTCTTGCTCTTGCTCGCTCTCCGTCTCAGTCTTGCTCCTGCTTGCTCTCCTTCTGAGTCTCCCTCTTGCTCGCTCTCCTTTTCAGTCTCGATCGTGGGCGCACTTCTTCTCAGTGTCGCTCTTGCTCACTCTCCTTCTCAGTCTCGCTCTTACTCACTCTCCTTCTCAGTCTCGCTCTTGGGTGCTCTCCTTCTCAGTCTCGCTCTCATTCTCATTCTTGCACTTGCGCGCTCTCCTTCTCAGTCTCGCTCTTGCTCGCTCTCCTTCTCAGTTGCGCTCTTGCTAGCTCTCCTTCTCAGTCTCACTCTTGGGTGCACTCCTTCTGTCTCGCTCTTTCTCGTTCGCCTTCTCAGCCTCTCTCTTGCTCGCTCTCCTTCTCAGTCTCGCTCTTGCTCGCTCTCCTTCTTAGTCTCGATCTTGCTCGCTCTCCTCAGTATCGCTCTTGCTCGCTCTCCTTCTCAGGCTTCACATTGGTCGCTCTCCTTCTCAGTCTCGCTCTGCTCGCTCTCCTTAGTCTCGCTCTTGCTCGCTCTCCTTCTCAGTCTCACTCTCCTTCACAGTCTCGCTCTTGCTCGCTCTCCTTCTCAGTCTCGATCTTGCTCGCTCTCCTCAGTATCGCTCTTGCTCGCTCTCCTTCTCAGTCTTGACATTGCTCGCTCTCCTTCTCAGTCTCGCTCCTGCTCACTCTCCTCAGTGTCGCTCTGCTCACTCTCCTTCTCAGTCTCGCTCTTGCTCGCTCTCCTTCTCAGTCTCTCTCCTCCTCGCACTCCTTCTCAGTCTCGCTCCTGCTTGCTCTCCTACTCAGTCTCGCTCTTGCTAGCTCTCGGGCTCAGCCTTGCTCCTGCTCGCTTTCCTTCTGAGTCTCGCTCTTGCTCGCTCTCCTTCGCAGTCTCGCTCTTGCTCGCTCTCCTTCTTAGTCTCGATCTTGCTCGCTCTCCTTCTCAGTATCGCTCTTGCTCGCTCTCCTTCTCAGGCTTCACATTGCTCGCTCTCCTTCTCAGTCTCGCTCTGCTCGCTCTCCTTCTCAGTCTCGCTCTTGCTCCCTCTCCTTCTCAGTCTCACTCTCCTTCACAGTCTCGCTCTTGCTCGCTCTCCTTCTCAGTCTCGATCTTGCTCGCTCTCCTCAGTATCGCTCTTGCTCGCTCTCCTTCTCAGTCTTGACATTGCTCGCTCTCCTTCTCAGTCTCGCTCCTGCTCACTCTCCTCAGTGTCGCTCTGATCACTCGCCTTCTCAGTCTCGCTCTTGCTCGCTCTCCTTCTCAGTCTCTCTCCTGCTCGCTCTCCTTCTCAGTCTCGCTCCTGCTTGCTCTCCTACTCAGTCTCGCTCTTGCTAGCTCTCGGGCTCAGTCTTGCTCCTGCTCGCTTTCCTTCTGAGTCTCGCTCTTGCTCGCTCTCCTTTTCGGTCTCGATCTTGGGCGCTCTCCTTCTCAGTCTCGCTCTCGCTCGCTCTTCTTCTCCGTCTCGTTATTGCACGCTCTCCATCTCAGTCTCGCTCTTGCTCGCTCTCCTTCTCAGTCTCGCTCTTGCTCACTCTCCTTCTCAGTCTCGCTCTTGCTCGCTCTCCTTCTCAGTCTCGCTCTTGCTCGCTCTCCTCAGTCTCGCTCTCCTTCTCGGTCTCGATCTCCTTCTCAGTCTCGCTCTTGCTCGCTCTCCTTCTCAGTCTAGCTCCTGCTCGCTCTCCTTCTCTGTATCGCTCTTGCTCGCTCTCCTGCTCAGTCTCGAAATTGCTCGCTCTCCTCAGTCTCGTTGCTGCTCGCTCTCAGTCTCGCTCTGCTTGCTCTCCTTCACAGTCTCGCTCTTGCTCGCTCTCCTTCTCAGTCTCGATCTTGCTCGCTCTCCTCAGTATCGCTCTTGCTCGCTCTCCTTCTCAGTCTTGACATTGCTCGCTCTCCTTCTCAGTCTCGCTCCTGCTCACTCTCCTCAGTGTCACTCTGCTCACTCTCCTTCTCAGTCTCGCTCTTGCTCGCTCTCCTTCTCAGTCTCGCTCTTGCTCACTCTCCTTCTCAGTCTCGCTCTTGCTAGCTCTCGGGCTCAGTCTCGCTCTTGCTCGCTCTCCTCAGTCTCGCTCTCCTTCTCAGTCTCGATCTCCTTCTCAGTCTCGATCTTGCTCGCTCTCCTTCTCAGTCTAGCTCCTGCTCGCTCTCCTTCTCTGTATCGCTCTTGCTCGCTCTCTTGCTCAGTCTCGAAATTGCTCGCTCTCCTTCTCAGTCTCGCTCCTGCTCGCTCTCAGTCTCGCTCTGCTCGCTCTCCTTCTCAGTCTCGCTCATGCTCGCTCTCCTCAGTCTCGCTCTTGCTCGCTCTCCGTCTCACTCTTGCTCCTGCTTGCTCTCCTTCTGAGTCTCCCTCTTGCTCGCTCTCCTTTTCAGTCTCGATCGTGGGCACTCTTCTTCTCAGTGTCGCTCTTGCTCGCTCGCCTTCTCAGTCTAGCTCTTGCTCGCTCTCCTTCTCAGTCTCGCTCTTGCTCGCTCTCCTTCTCAGTCTCGCTCTTGCTCGCACTCTTTCTCAGTCTCGCTCCTGCTCGCTCTCCTTCTCAGTCTCGCTCCTGCTCGCTCTCCTTCTCAGTCTCGCTCTTGCTCGCTCTCCTTCTCAGTCTAGCTCCTGCTTGCTGTCCTTCTCAGTCTCGCTCCTGCTCGCTCTCCTTCTCAGTCTTGCTCTTGCTCGCTCTCCGTCTCAGTCTTGCTCCTGCTTGCTCTCCTTCTGAGTCTCCCTCTTGCTCGCTCTCCTTTTCAGTCTCGATCGTGGGCGCACTTCTTCTCAGTGTCGCTCTTGCTCACTCTCCTTCTCAGTCTCGCTCTTACTCACTCTCCTTCTCAGTCTCGCTCTTGGGTGCTCTCCTTCTCAGTCTCGCTCTCATTCTCATTCTTGCACTTGCGCGCTCTCCTTCTCAGTCTCGCTCTTGCTCGCTCTCCTTCTCAGTTGCGCTCTTGCTAGCTCTCCTTCTCAGTCTCACTCTTGGGTGCACTCCTTCTGTCTCGCTCTTTCTCGTTCGCCTTCTCAGCCTCTCTCTTGCTCGCTCTCCTTCTCAGTCTCGCTCTTGCTCGCTCTCCTTCTTAGTCTCGATCTTGCTCGCTCTCCTCAGTATCGCTCTTGCTCGCTCTCCTTCTCAGGCTTCACATTGGTCGCTCTCCTTCTCAGTCTCGCTCTGCTCGCTCTCCTTAGTCTCGCTCTTGCTCGCTCTCCTTCTCAGTCTCACTCTCCTTCACAGTCTCGCTCTTGCTCGCTCTCCTTCTCAGTCTCGATCTTGCTCGCTCTCCTCAGTATCGCTCTTGCTCGCTCTCCTTCTCAGTCTTGACATTGCTCGCTCTCCTTCTCAGTCTCGCTCCTGCTCACTCTCCTCAGTGTCGCTCTGCTCACTCTCCTTCTCAGTCTCGCTCTTGCTCGCTCCCCTTCTCAGTCTCTCTCCTCCTCGCACTCCTTCTCAGTCTCGCTCCTGCTTGCTCTCCTACTCAGTCTCGCTCTTGCTAGCTCTCGGGCTCAGCCTTGCTCCTGCTCGCTTTCCTTCTGAGTCTCGCTCTTGCTCGCTCTCCTTCGCAGTCTCGCTCTTGCTCGCTCTCCTTCTTAGTCTCGATCTTGCTCGCTCTCCTTCTCAGTATCGCTCTTGCTCGCTCTCCTTCTCAGGCTTCACATTGCTCGCTCTCCTTCTCAGTCTCGCTCTGCTCGCTCTCCTTCTCAGTCTCGCTCTTGCTCGCTCTCCTTCTCAGTCTCACTCTCCTTCACAGTCTCGCTCTTGCTCGCTCTCCTTCTCAGTCTCGATCTTGCTCGCTCTCCTCAGTATCGCTCTTGCTCGCTCTCCTTCTCAGTCTTGACATTGCTCGCTCTCCTTCTCAGTCTCGCTCCTGCTCACTCTCCTCAGTGTCGCTCTGATCACTCTCCTTCTCAGTCTCGCTCTTGCTCGCTCTCCTTCTCAGTCTCTCTCCTGCTCGCTCTCCTTCTCAGTCTCGCTCCTGCTTGCTCTCCTACTCAGTCTCGCTCTTGCTAGCTCTCGGGCTCAGTCTTGCTCCTGCTCGCTTTCCTTCTGAGTCTCGCTCTTGCTCGCTCTCCTTTTCGGTCTCGATCTTGGGCGCTCTCCTTCTCAGTCTCGCTCTCGCTCGCTCTTCTTCTCCGTCTCGTTATTGCACGCTCTCCATCTCAGTCTCGCTCTTGCTCGCTCTCCTTCTCAGTCTCGCTCTTGCTCACTCTCCTTCTCAGTCTCGCTCTTGCTCGCTCTCCTTCTCAGTCTCGCTCTTGCTCGCTCTCCTCAGTCTCGCTCTCCTTCTCGGTCTCGATCTCCTTCTCAGTCTCGCTCTTGCTCGCTCTCCTTCTCAGTCTAGCTCCTGCTCGCTCTCCTTCTCTGTATCGCTCTTGCTCGCTCTCCTGCTCAGTCTCGAAATTGCTCGCTCTCCTCAGTCTCGTTGCTGCTCGCTCTCAGTCTCGCTCTGCTTGCTCTCCTTCTCAGTCTCGCTCCTGCTCGCTCTCCTCAGTCTCGCTCTTGCTCGCTCTCCGTCTCACTCTTGCTCCTGCTTGCTCTCCTTCTGAGTCTCCCTCTTGCTCGCTCTCCTTTTCAGTCTCGATCGTGGGCACTCTTCTTCTCAGTGTCGCTCTTCCTCGCTCTCCAACTCAGTCTCACTCTCCTTCTCAGTCTAGCTCTTGCTCGCTCTCCTTCTCAGTCTCGCTCTTGCTCGCTCTACTTCTCTGTCTCGCTCTTGCTCCCTCTCCTTCTCAGTCTCTCTCCTGCTCACTCTGCTTCTCAGTCTCGTTATTGGGCACTCTTCTTCTCAGACTCGCTGCTGCTCGCTCTCCTCAGTCTCGCTCCTGCTCGCTCTCCTTCTCAGTCTAGCACCGGCTCGCTCTCCTTCTCAGTCTCACTCCTGCTCGCTCTCCTACTCAGTCGTGCTCTTGCTCGCTCTCCGTCTCAGTCTCGCTCCTGCTTGCTCTCCTTCTGAGTTTCGCTCTTGCTCGCTCTCCTTTCCAGTCTCGATCTTGGGCGCTCCCCTTCTCAGTCTCGCTCGCTCTTCTTCTCCGTCTCGTTATTGCACGCTCTCCTTCTCAGTCTCGCTCGTGCCTGCTCTCCTTCTCAGGCTCGCTCTTGCTCGCTCTTTCTCAGTCTCGTTCTTGCTTGCTCTCCTTCTCAGTCTCGCTCTTGCTCGCTCTCCTTCTCAGTCTCGCTCTTGCTCGCACTCTTTCTCAGTCTCGCTCCTGATCGCTCTCCTTCTCAGTCTCGCTCCTGCTCGCTCTCCTTCTCAGTTTCGCTCTTGCTAGCTCCTCTTCTCTGTCTAGCTCCTGCTCGCTGTCCTTCTCAGTCTCGCTCCTGCTCGCTCTCCTACTCAGTCTTGCTCTTGCTCGCTCTCCGTCTCAGTCTTGCTCCTGCTCGCTCTCCTTCTCAGTGTCGCTCTTGCTTGCTCTCCTTCTCAGTCTCGCTCTTGCTCGCTCTCTTTCTCAGTCTCGCTCTTGCTCGCTCTCCTTCTCAGTCTCGCTCTTGCTCGCACTCCTTCTCAGACTCGCTCTCCTTCTCAGTCTCGCTCTCCTTCTCCGTCTCGATCATGCTCGCTCTCCTCAGTATCGCTCTTGCTCGCTCTCCTTCTCAGTCTTGATATTGCTCGCTCTCCTTCTCAGTCTCGCTCCTGCTCGCTCTCCTACGCAGTCTCGCGCTTGCTCGCTCTCCTTCTCAGTCGCGCTCGTGCTTGCTCTCCTTCTCCGTCTCGCTCTTGCTCGCTCTCTTTCTCAATCTCGCTCTTGCTTGCTCTCCTTCTCAGTCTCGCTCTTGGTCGCTCTCCTTCTCAGTCTCGCTCTTGCTCGCACTCTTTCTCAGTCTCGCTCCTACTCGCTCTCCATCTCAGTCTCGCTCCTGCTCATTCTCCTTCTCAGTCTAGCTCCTGCTCGCTCTCCTTCTCAGTCTCGCTCTTGCTCGCTCTCCTTCTCAGTCTTGCTCCTGCTCACTCTCCTTCTCAGTCTCGCTCCTGCTCGCGCTCCTTCTCAGTCTCGTCTGCTTTTCAGTCTCGCTCCTGCTCGCTCTCCTTCTCAGTCTCGCTCTTGCTCGCTCTCCTTCTCAGTTTCGCTCTTGCTCGCTCTCCTTCTCAGTCTCGCTTGCTCGCTCTCCTTCTCAGTCTCTCTCCTGCTCACTCTGCTTCTCAGTATCGCTATTGGGCACTCTTCTTCTCAGTCTTGCTGCTGCTCGCTCCACTTCTCAGTCTCGCTCCTGCTCGCTCTCCTTCTCAGTCTAGCTCCTGCTCGCTCTCCTTCTCAGTCTCGCTCTTGCTCACTCTCCTTCTCAGTCTCGCTCTTGGGTGCTCTCCTTCTCAGTCTCGCTCTCATTCTCATTCTCGCACTTGCGTGTTCTCCTTCTCAGACTTGCTCTTGTTCGCTCTCCTTCTCAGTCTCGCTCTTGCTCGCTCTCCTTCTCAGTCGCGCTCTTGCTAGCTCTCCTTCTCAGTCTCACTCTTGGGTGCACTCCTTCTGTCTCACTCTTTCTCGTTCACCTTCTCAGTCTAGCACCGGCTCGTTCTCCTTCTCAGTCTCGCTCCTGCTCGCTCTCCTACTCAGTCGTGCTCTTGCTCGCTCTCCGTCTCAGTCTCGCTCCTGCTTGCTCTCCTTCTGAGTTTCGCTCTTGCTCGCTCTCCTTTTCAGTCTCGATCTTGGGCGCTCCCCATCTCAGTCTCGCTCTCGCTCGCTCTTCTTCTCCGTCTCGTGATTGCATGCTCTCCTTCTCAGTCTCGCTCGTGCCTGCTCTCCTTCTCAGTCTCGCTCCTGCTCACTCTTTCTCAGTCTCGTTCTTGCTTGCTCTCCTTCTCAGTCTCGCTCTTGCTCGCTCTCCTTCTCAGTCTCGCTCTTGCTCGCACTCTTTCTCAGTCTCGCTCCTGCTCGCTCTCCTACTCAGTCTCGCTCCTGCTCGCTCTCCTTCTCAGTTTCACTCTTGCTAGCTCTCCTTCTCTGTCTAGCTCCTGCTCGCTGTCCTTCTCAGTCTCACTCCTGCTCGCTCTCCTACTCAGTCTTGCTCATGCTCGCTCTCCATCTCAGTCTTGCTCCTGCTTGCTCTTCTTCTGAGTCTCCCTCTTGCTCGCTCTCCTTTTCAGTCTCGATCTTGGGCGCTCCCCTTCTCAGTCTCGCTCTCATTCTCATTCTCGCACTTGCGCGCTCTCCTTCTCAGTCTTGCTCTTGTTCACTCTCCTTCTCAGTCTCGCTCTTGCTCGCTCTCCTTCTCAGTCGCGCTCTTGCTAGCTCTCCTTCTCAGTCTCACTCTTGGGTGCACTCCTTCTGTCTCACTCTTTCTCGTTCGCCTTCTCAGTCTTGCTCCTGCTCGCTCTCCTTCTCAGTCTCGATCTTGCTCGTTCTCCTACTCAGTCTTGCTCCTGCTTGCTCTCCTTCTGAGTTTCGCTCTTGCTCGGTCTCCTTTTCAGTCTCGATCTTGGGCGCTCTCCTTCTCAGTCTCGCTCTCGCTCGCTCTTCTTCTCCGTCTTGTTATTGCATGCTCTCCTTCTCAGTCTCGCTCGTGCCTGCTCTCCTTCTCAGTCTCGCTCTTGCTCACTCTCCTTCTCAGTCTCGCTCTTGCTCGCTCTCCTTCTCAGTCTAGCTCCTGCTTGCTGTCCTTCTCAGTCTCGCTCCTGCTCGCTCTCCTTCTCAGTCTCGCTCTTGCTCGCTCTCCTTCTCAGTCGTGCTCTTGCTAGCTCTCCTTCTCAGTCTCACTCTTGGGTGCACTCCTTCTGTCTCGCTCTTTCTCGTTCGCCTTCTCAGCCTCGCTCTTGCTCGCTCTCCTTCTTCGTCTCGCTCTCCTTCTTAGTCTCGATCTTGCTCGCTCTCCTTCTCAGTATCGCTCTTGCTCGCTCTCCTTCTCAGGCTTGATATTGGTCGCTCTCCTTCTCAGTCTCGCTCTGCTCGCTCTCCTTCTCAGTCTCGCTCTTGCTCGCTCTCCTCAGTCTCGCTCTCCTTCTCAGTCTCGATCTCCTTCTCAGTCTCGCTCTTGCTCGCTCTCCTTCTGTCTAGCTACTGCTCGCTCTCCTTCTCTGTATCGCTCTTGCTCGCTCTCCTGCTCAGTCTCGAAATTGCTCGCTCTCCTTCTCAGTCTCGCTCCTGCTCGCTCTCAGTCTCGCTCTGCTTGCTCTCCTTCTCAGTCTCACTCTTGCTCGCTCTCCTTCTCAGTCTCTCTCCTGCTCGCCCTCCTTCTCTGTCTCGCTCCTGCTTGCTCTCCTACTCAGTCTCGCTCTTGCTAGCTCTCGGGCTCAGTCTTGTTCCTGCTTGCTTTCCTTCTGAGTCTTGCTCTTGCTCGCTCTCCTTTTCGGTCTCGATCTTGGGCGCTCTCCTTCTCAGTCTCGCTCTCGCTCGCTCTTCTTCTCCGTCTCGTTATTGCACGCTCTCCTTCTCAGTCTCGCTCTTGCTCGCTCTCCTCAGTCTCGCTCTTGCTCACTCTCCTTCAGTCTCACTCTTGCTCGCTCTCCTTCTCAGTCTCGCTCTTGCTCGCTCT
Organism: Carcharodon carcharias; assembly: GCF_017639515.1. Lineage (NCBI taxonomy): Eukaryota > Metazoa > Chordata > Chondrichthyes > Lamniformes > Lamnidae > Carcharodon > Carcharodon carcharias. The sequence continues at coordinate 19,483,824 of NC_054507.1, read as the reverse complement.
CCTCAGTCTCGCTCTCCTTCTCAGTCTCGATCTCCTTCTCAGTCTCGTTCTTGCTCACTCTCCTTCTCAGTCTAGCTCCTGCTCGCTCTCCTTCTCTGTATCGCTCTTGCTTGCTCTCCTGCTCAGTCTCGAAATTGCTCGCTCTCCTTCTCAGTCTCACTCTGCTCGCTCTCCTTCTCAGTCTCGCTCATGCTCGCTCTCCTCAGTCTCGCTCTTGCTCGCTCTCCGTCTCACTCTTGCTCCTGCTTGCTCTCCTTCTCAGTCTCCCTCTTGCTCGCTCTCCTTCTCAGTCTCGCTCTTGATCGCACTCTTTCTCAGTCTCGCTCCTGCTCGCTCTCCTTCTCAGTCTCGCTCCTGCTCGCTCTCCTTCTCAGTTTCGCTCTTGCTAGCTCTCCTTCTCTGTCTAGCTCCTGCTCGCTGTCCTTCTCAGTCTCGCTCCTGCTCGCTCTCCTACTCAGTCTTGCTCTTGCTCGCTCTCCGTCTCAGTCTTGCTCCTGCTTGCTCTTCTTCTGAGTCTCCCTCTTGCTCGCTCTCCTTTTCAGTCTCGATCTTGGGCGCTCCCCTTCTCAGTCTCGCTCCTGCTTGCTCTCCTTCTCAGTCACGCTCTTGCTCGCTCTCCTTTTCACTCTCGATCTTGGGCGCTCCCATTCTCAGTGTCGCTCTTGCTCGCTCTCTTTCTCAGTCTCGCTCTTGCTCGCTCTCCTTCTCAGTCTCGCTCTTGCTCGCACTCCTTCTCAGACTCGCTCTCCTTCTCAGTCTCGCTCTTGCTTGCTCTCCTTCTCAGTCTTGCTCCTGCTCGCTCTCCTTCTCAGTCTCGCTCCTGCTCGCGCTCCTTCTCAGTCTCGCTCTGCTTCTCAGTCTTGCTCCTGCTCGCTCTCCTTCTCAGTCTCGCTCTTGCTCGCTCTCCTTCTCAGTTTCGCTCTTGCTCGCTCTCCTTCTCAGTCTCGTTTGCTCGCTCTCCTTCTCAGTCTCGCTCCTGCTCGCTCTCCTTCTCAGTCTAGCTCCTGCTCGCTCTCCTTCTCAGTCTCGCTCCTGCTCGCTCTCCTACTCAGTCTTGCTCTTGCTCGCTCTCCGTCTCAGTCTTGCTCCTGCTTGCTCTCCTTCTGAGTCTCCCTCTTGCTCGCTCTCCTTTTCAGTCTCGATCGTGGGCGCTCTTCTTCTCAGTGTCGCTCTTGCTCACTCTCCTTCTCAGTCTCGCTCTTGCTCACTCTCCTTCTCAGTCTCGCTCTTGGGTGCTCTCCTTCTCAGTCTCGCTCTCATTCTCATTCTCGCACTTGCGCGCTCTCCTTCTCAGTCTTGCTCTTGTTCGCTCTCCTTCTCAGTCTCGCTCTTGCTCGCTCTCCTTCTCAGTCGCGCTCTTGCTAGCTCTCCTTCTCAGTCTCACTCTTGGGTGCACTCCTTCTGTCTCACTCTTTCTCGTTCGCCTTCTCAGTCTTGCTCCTGCTCGCTCTCCTTCTCAGTCTCGATCTTGCTCCCTCTCCTACTCAGTCTTGCTCTTGCTCGCTCTCCGTCTCAGTCTCGCTCCTGCTTGCTCTCCTTCTGAGTTTCGCTCTTGCTCGCTCTCCTTTTCAGTCTCGCTCTTGCTCACTCTCCTTCTCAGTCTCGCTCTTGGGTGCTCTCCTTCTCAGTCTCGCTCTCATTCTCATTCTTGCACTTGCGCGCTCTCCTCAGTCTCGCTCTTGCTCGCTCTCCTTCTCAGTTGCGCTCTTGCTAGCTCTCCTTCTCAGTCTCACTCTTGGGTGCACTCCTTCTGTCTCGCTCTTTCTCGTTCGCCTTCTCAGCCTCGCTCTTGCTCGCTCTCCTTCTCAGTCTCGCTCTTGCTCGCTCTCCTTCTTAGTCTCGATCTTGCTCGCTCTCCTTCTCAGTATCGCTCTTGCTCGCTCTCCTTCTCAGGCTTCACATTGGTTGCTCTCCTTCTCAGTCTCGCTCTGCTCGCTCTCCTTAGTCTCGCTCTTGCTCGCTCTCCTTCTCAGTCTCACTCTCCTTCACAGTCTCGCTCTTGCTCGCTCTCCTTCTCAGTCTCGATCTTGCTCGCTCTCCTCAGTATCGCTCTTGCTCGCTCTCCTTCTCAGTCTTGACATTGCTCGCTCTCCTTCTCAGTCTCGCTCCTGCTCACTCTCCTCAGTGTCACTCTGCTCACTCTCCTTCTCAGTCTCGCTCTTGCTCGCTCTCCTTCTCAGTCTCGCTCTTGCTCACTCTCCTTCTCAGTCTCGCTCTTGCTCGCTCTCCTTCTCAGTCTCGCTCTTGCTCGCTCTCCTCAGTCTCGCTCTCCTTCTCAGTCTCGATCTCCTTCTCAGTCTCGCTCTTGCTCGCTCTCCTTCTCAGTCTAGCTCCTGCTCGCTCTCCTTTGTATCGCTCTTGCTCGCTCTCCTTCTCAGTCTCGCTCCTGCTCGCTCAGTCTCGCTCTGCTCGCTCTCCTTCTCAGTCTCGCTCATGCTCACTCTCCTCAGTCTCGCTCTTGCTCGCTCTCCGTCTCACTCTTGCTCCTGCTTGCTCTCCTTCTGAGTCTCCCTCTTGCTCGCTCTCCTTCTCAGTCTCGCTCTTGATCGCTCTACTTCTCTGTCTCGCTCTTGCTCGCTCTCCTTCTCAGTCTCTCTCCTGCTCACTCTGCTTCTCAGTCTCGCTATTGGGCACTCTTCTTCTCAGACTCGCTGCTGCTCGCTCTCCTCAGTCTCGCTCCTGCTCGCTCTCCTTCTCAGTCTAGCACCGGCTCGCTCTCCTTCTCAGTCTCGCTCCTGCTCGCTCTCCGACTCAGTCGTGCTCTTGCTCGCTCTCCGTCTCAGTCTCGCTCCTGCTTGCTCTCCTTCTGAGTTTTGCTCTTGCTCGCTCTCCTTTTCAGTCTCGATCTTGGGCGCTCCCCTTCTCATCTCGCTCTCGCTCGCTCTTCTTCTCCGTCTCGTTATTGCACGCTCTCCTTCTCAGTCTCGCTCGTGCCTGCTCTCCTTCTCAGTCTCGCTCTTGCTCACTCTTTCTCAGTCTCGTTCTTGCTTGCTCTCCTTCTCAGTCTCGCTCCTGCTCGCTCTCCTTCTCAGTCTCGCTCTTGCTCGCACTCTTTCTCAGTCTCGCTCCTGCTCGCTCTCCTTCTCAGTCTCGCTCCTGCTCGCTCTCCTTCTCAGTTTCGCTCTTGCTAGCTCTCCTTCTCTGTCTAGCTCCTGCTCGCTGTCCTTCTCAGTCTCGCTCCTGCTCGCTCTCCTACTCAGTCTTGCTCTTGCTCGCTCTCCGTCTCAGTCTTGCTCCTGCTTGCTCTTCTTCTGAGTCTCCCTCTTGCTCGCTCTCCTTTTCAGTCTCGATCTTGGGCGCTCCCCTTCTCAGTCTCGCTCCTGCTTGCTCTCCTTCTCAGTCTCGCTCTTGCTCGCTCTCCTTTTCACTCTCGATCTTGGGCGCTCCCATTCTCAGTGTCGCTCTTGCTCGCTCTCCTTCTCAGTGTCGCTCTTGCTCGCTCTCCTTCTCAGTCTCGCTCTTGCTCGCTCTCTTTCTCAGTCTCGCTCTTGCTCGCTCTCCTTCTCAGTCTCGCTCTTGCTCGCACTCCTTCTCAGACTCGCTCTCCTTCTCAGTCTCGCTCTCCTTCTCCGTCTCGATCATGCTCGCTCTCCTCAGTATCGCTCTTGCTCGCTCTCCTTCTCAGTCTTGATATTGCTCGCTCTCCTTCTCAGTCTCGCTCCTGCTCGCTCTCCTACGCAGTCTCGCTCTTGCTCGCTCTCCTTCTCAGTCGCGCTCGTGCTTGCTCTCCTTCTCCGTCTCGCTCTTGCTCGCTCTCTTTCTCAATCTCGCTCTTGCTTGCTCTCCTTCTCAGTCTCGCTCTTGCTTGCTCTCCTTCTCAGTCTAGCTCCTGCTCGCTCTCCTTCTCAGTCTCGCTCTTGCTCGCTCTCCTTCTCAGTCTTGCTCCTGCTCGCTCTCCTTCTCAGTCTCGCTCTTGCTCGCTCTCCTTCTCAGTTTCGCTCTTGCTCGCTCTCCTTCTCAGTCTCGCTTGCTCGCTCTCCTTCTCAGTTTCGTTCCTGCTCGCTCTCCTTCTCCGTCTCGCTCTTGCTCGCTCTCCTTCTCATTCTCGGTCTTGGGTGATCTCCTTCTCTGTCTCGATATTGGTCGCTCTCCTTCTCAGACTCGCTCTTGCTCGCTCTCCTTCTCAGTCTCGCTCCTGCTTGCTCTCCTTCTCAGTCTCGCTCCTGCTTGCTCTCCTTCTCAGTCTCGCCCTTGCTTGCTCTCCTTTTCACTCTCGATCTTGGGTGCTCTTCTTGTCAGTGTTGCTCTTTCTTGCTCTCCTTCTCAGTGTCGCTCTTGCTCGCTCTCCTTCTCAGTCTCGCTCTTGCTTGCTCTCCTTCTCAGTCTCGCTCTTGCTCTCGTGATATCTCGCCTTATACTTTGATTTTGATTTTCTTTCCATTTCCAGCCCTGGCACACAAATAAGCTTCATACACTGCAGAAATGAGTGAATATACTGCAGCAGGTGTAAGCCACATATTCTGGACTGGATACATGGAAAGGATCAATAAATCGATGTGGAGAATATCAAATAAACGCCTTTTAGTTAATTCAAGCACGGCACTGAATTAAAGTTTCATTGTTTCAATGAGGTCAGGGTGTATTGGACTGGAAATGGAGCTTGAACTCTTCAGTGTCTCTGAGTCCAAGGAAGTGAGTGGCTTATTTGAAGTGCAGAGCCTAGCTTTAAAGGGCTGCACTATGTGCGGTATATAATACATAACAATGACAGATAAAGTAAATAGGATTCAGTCTGTGTCCTCTTTTATCTGTTCCATCCTGGGTTGAATCCAAATAAAATCTTTTGATATATGTTCCAACAAAACATCCGGATATTTTGAGTCATTCTTTGGAAACAGGATTTTATCTTCATCTGATGAAAATGTTTGTTGTTCTACTTTGGCTTTAATTGTTACCTTCTAGTGGTGAGTTCTCCGGTGTTGTGTTGAAATTTTTTGCTGTAGTTGTGCCCAGCGTATCTTGTGCCAGGCTTTTCAACGCACATGTAGTTCCAGTGCGACACTCCAAGTGTGCAGGGCAGGATTTGGACAGCATGCCCATGTACAAATGGTTGTTCGTTGAATCTAGGCATGTCTCTGGTGGGCAACCTCATCAAACTCTGGGTGTGTCACTGAGCTACGCTACAGAAAATTAAGTATAGCCCTCACCATGTACACCGTCCACAGGTATCACGGGCAGCCGCCCATAATCGAGCAAATGATGCCAACCGCTTGTCAGTGCCACAGGAGCTATGTAACTTGTGAAGCTCCCAAACATTTTTTGGGCAGTTCCATAGATTCTTCGTTCCTCCATGGGCGAAACCAAACTATGATGATTTGCCTAATGTGCCAATCCCCTGTGCATCTCCGTTTAAAAACTCCTCTGATTTCAGGCAGAATCAGGTTTTCAGGCTGCTTCAATCCGCTGTTCGAACTGTTAAAATTGCGCGAGTTATTCCGTTGCCACAATCTATTATGATTATACCGACCACCGCAGGTGGCAGGCAAATTGTGTTGGTGCAAGCATGCCCACCATATGCAGTAGTAACTGCGATCAAATGGTGTCACATTTGACCCCAAGATGAGCTTCCAATCTCATATTGACACCATCACTAAGACCACCTATTTCTCTCTCTGTGACATTGCTGCACTTCGCCCTTGTCTCAGCTCATCCGCTGCTGAAACCCTCATCCATGTCTTTGTTACCTCTAAATTTGACTATTCCAACACACTCCTGACTGGTCTCCCATATTCTATCCTCTCTAAACTCAAGGTCATCCAAAACTCTGCTGCCCGTGTCTTAACTCAAACCAAGTCCCATTCCCCTCTCACCCCTGTGCTCACTCACCTACATTGGCTCCTGGTCAAGCAACGCCTTGATTTTGAAAATCACATCCTTGTTTTCAAATCCCTCCATGGTCTCAACCCTCCCTATCTCTGTAATCTTCTCCAGCCCCACAACTCTCCGGGATCTCTGTACTCCTCTAATTCTGGTCTCTTGGGCATCCCCAAACTTAATTGCTCCACCACTGGTGGCTGTTTCTTCAGTTGCCTGGGCCCCAAGTTCTGGAATTCCCTCCCTACACCTCTCTGCTTCCCTACCTCACTTTCCTCCTTTAAGATGCTCCTTAAAACTTACTTCTTTGACCAAGCGCTTGGTCAGCTGACCTAATATCTCCTTATGTTGCTCATGCATTGTTTTCTAATGCTTCTGTAAATTGCCTTGGGATGTTTCATTCCATTAAATACAAGTTGTTGTTGAATCCACAGTGCTTCCATGGGCCCAGATTTGTGGGAGGGCCGTGGCCAGCTCCCCTCATGTGTCATGGATTGTGGGAGCTGATTGACTGTTCATGCTTTCCAAAAGGCTGGTGGCACCATTTCTTGACTGGCAGCCCGCTATCCTTGGCAGGGCACCCGTGCTGGCTACATCTCGCAACCTTGTTCCTGGGCAGGCTGGTCTCACCTTCCTCACTGAACTGGCATGGTGATCTAGTAGCAGTGGTTGGGGATTGGGGTGGGGGGGGTGTAGTGGCAGGGAGGGAGAAGGACCCGAGACCTGTACATGTCACGATGTCATAAGATGGCAGTACCAGGCACGTGGGTTCCACTCATCTACTGATAATAGCTGCGCACACATGAACGCAAATGAGCAGACTCAGGACACAATAGTATGCTACCAGGGCGGAGGGGGGTGGCAATGCTCATTGGTGAAATTCTAGACCAATTATTGAAAAAAAAACTATCTCCTGGAAAGTAAGAGAGAATTACATTCATTTCTGAAGTAATACAGAGAATCAGTAATATCCTTCCATCTTTTCCCATTCTATCCTTCTCCTTTGATGCTGTAGCATCTTCTTTTCTGGTTTTGTTCCAGTCTAGCTGGTGGCAGTGCAGGTATCAGTGACAACATTATGTGTGTGGATTTCAGACAGTTCTCCTTTGAACATCCTCCACAAATGAAGTATCATTTTTTTCTTTACATGAATAGCCATTTGGACGAAGTATTGGAGGGTCGCCATGGAACCACGGCAAGTCCTTTAGGAGGGGAGGAAAGAAAGTATCTTTTTGGAGGGAATCAGTGGGGGTCTAGGTGGGGTGGGGGCATGGGGGGGGGGTGGCGCTGGGAAGGAAGATAGGCTTGATCAAGATGGAGAAAAATAATTGCACTTTGCTCTGAATATCACCAGAGAAGGGAAAAGATACAAGGCTTGTACTTTGGGCCTATCTCCCACACATATCCTTACTACACAGTCCAGTCCTGTGACTGACATAACAGACAACAGCTATGGCCATCTGTATTTTCACAGGACCCTGAGCAGAAGAAAGAATTCTAAGGCTTTTCACAAATAAGCATGATGAAAATCGATGTCAAGCAAGGAAGAGAGAGATTAGGAAAGGTAATCAGGAGCTGGGTTGAAAGAAACTGGTTTTGAAAAGGTTTGAAAGGTGAAAAAAGAGGGCCAGAGGCAAAGCAGTTTAGAAAGAGTGACCCCAAACTATGATAAAGCAACTGAAGATGCTACAATAGGAGGTAAAGGGAATAGCAACAAAACTTTATTTATATAGCGCCTTTAACCTAAGAGGAAAAGGAGGTTGGAAATGCAGCATTAGTTGAAGTGAACAAATAAGTTGAGTGTGAATATACGGAGGTGTACTTTCTGGCCTGAGTCAAAGTTGAAGCCAAGAAAACCGCCTGTTCACAACTGCCCAGGAGCTTGATTTGATATTATATGTAATTGTGCTGCATCCTATTACATACGGATAGCCTGTGACAGGAGAGCAAATGAGTGTCAATTCACCAGGATATAACTTGTGGTTTTTCCAATGCTGCTTCCAACTGCTGCATATACAGTTACAGGGAGAATCTTCACATATATAATTCCAGAGTACAATGTGCAGAATCAGGTTCCTGTGCAATATCTGTCACTGAGTGACTCCCAGCATACTCCAACATATACACCAATGGGTTCTACACCAAGACAAGGATAAGACCTTCTTTCTTCCTCTGGTGCTGCTGTTTGTTAAATAACTTTTCTATGGTTCTACTTAAAAATGCACAGCTTGTTTACTAGTTTAGCTTTTTTTCTCTTTTTTTGGCCGGCGCAGACATGATGGGCTGAATGGCCTCTTTCTGCACCATAACTTTTCTATGGTTCTAAATCTTGCATACAACAATGGGTACTAAGGTGACCAGAACACCCAGCTTTACTGATATATTAATATAAAGAAGAACAAAAGCATTTCTATAGCACCTTTCACAACCACTGGACATCTCAAAGTGGTTTACAGGCAATGAGATAGTCACTGTTTTAATGTAGGAAACGTGGCACCAATTTGTGCACAGCAAGCTCCCACAAACAGCAATGTGGTAATGATCAGATAGCTTGTTTTTGTGAGGGATAAATATTGACCAGGACACCAGGGACAACCCCCCTGCTCTTCTTCAAAATAGTGCCATGGAATCCTTTATGTTCGCCTGAGAGGGCGGGGCCTCAGTTTAACATCTCACCCAAAAGACAGGGCCTCCAACAGTGGCGTGTCAACCTTTATTTTTGTGCTCAAGTCTCTAGAGTGGGTCCTGAACCTGGAACCTTCTGACACAGCGCATCACTATTTACAAGGCTGCAACAGAGACATCTTGTCCTTCAGTTGAGGGAAGGTTTCTTTTCTCTCCTAGACAATTTTCTCCTCTTTCCTGAGGCTCTTGACTCCTTGCTGGGGTTCAGTTCACTGGGTGACTACCCCTCTACCATTTTTTTATTCATTCATTCATGGGATGCGGGTATCACCCATTTCTTGCCTATCTCTAATTGCCCTTGAGAAGGTGACGGTGCGTCGCCTTCATGAATAGAACTGAGTGACTTGTTAGGTCATTTCAGGGACAGTTAAGGGTCAACCATATTGCTGTGGGTCTGGAGTCACATATAAGTCAAACCGGATAAGAAGAGCAGATTTCCTTCACATTAGTGAATCAGGTTACAACAAACCAGCATGGTCACTATTACTGATTCTGGCTTTTTAATTCCAGGTTCAGTTAATTAACTGAATTTAAATTCCCCAACTGCCATGGCCGGAATGCAAGTCTCTAGATTGTTCATTCGGTAACCACTGTGCTTCAGTTAATGGTATCTATTCCCCACAGTGGTGCTAAATGGAGCTCACACAGAATCTCCTGTTGACTGTAATGCTGTGGTGTGTTTTACAGTCGAATCCCCTAAGAGGTCAACAGCAACAGCCTGAAAGGAAGTTGGCCACTTTACAAACTGCTCAAGCGCAAACTTCAATGGACAGAGGGAATATTGTCAGAAAATGATTGTATTGTTCAGCTCTGCTGTTAATTAAGGCATACAACCTGAGGAAATTAATCCAAGGATCACCGCTTAACAATCTGCACAGCACTGATACATGTGTGTGTCTGTGTGTGTGCATGTATGCTTATGGGGCTGTGCAGGTCTGTGTGCCTGCCTGTGTGTGTGTGTGTGTGTGTGTGCCTGTGTCTACGCGCGTGTGTGTGTGCCTGCATGTGTGTGTATGTCTACCTGTGCTTTTGCCTACATGTGTGCGTGTCTTTGTGTGTGTGTGTGCATGTGTGCGTGCATATGTGTGGCAGTGTCTGGACAGCGAGTTTGCATCTGGGGACTAGGGAGGAGTGCTAGAGGAAAAACATATGGGAACGAATCCTCATTTTTGTTCCAGCTGTAACTTTTAATCTGTTCCATATTTTAAACTGCTTTGAGTGGCACTGCAGGGGTGAATGAATTTACTTCATTATTAAATTTTCCCACCTTCTCACTCAGGCTCATTCCTGCCTCTAAAACAAAATAGATTTAAATCGGCTTTGGCATAAATGGTATCTTTAAATCTCTCCTGCCCTAAGGTTTATGTGTCATTGGTTCAAATCTGCAGTCCCTTCATGTATTGCTGTTTAACACATTGCAAACTTTGGTTGCTTTAAAAGATACTAGACTCTGCTCCTTTGCTTTTCCACTGCAAGATTTAACAATAAAATGACTGGCATCCCATCTATCTGCTCCATTGATAGACGTTTTGCAACTGAGCCACAGGGACCAGAATGTCTCAGGTTTAATTTCAATTGATGACCAGGACTTGTGCCACAGTATTAGCCTCAGTACTCATGGACTGGTGTTGGGGTCAGCATTCCCACTCTTGATTTGCTCTTCCGTGCCCCCACCCTTCGGTGGGATGTTGGCACTGGATCATGCTCATGGATGGCTGCTGTGCCCAGGTATTGGAGCATGGTTAGGTGCCTGTCAACCAGCCAGCCCAATAAGAGTCAGCACCTCCAGTCGAGGAAGAGGCAGAAAATTAAAGGCAGCAAAGTCTCAGCCATGGCTCAATTGGTAACACTCCTGCCACTGACTCACAAGGTTCTGGGTTCCAAGTCAAGATCCAGGGCTTGAGCACAGACATCAAGGCTGACACTCCAGTGTAGTACTGAGGGAGTGTGGCACTGTTGGAAGTGCTGTCTTTCAGATGAGATGTTAAACTGAGGCCCCATCTGCCTGCTTGGGTGGATGTAAAATATCCCATAGCGCTATTTCAAAGAGCAGGGGAGTTCTCCCCTGATACACTGGCCAATATTTGATCCTTGATCAACATCACCAAAGTAGATTATCTAATCATTATCACATCGCTGTTAGTGGGAGCTTGCTGTGCACATTTTGGCTGCTGTGTTTCTTACATTATAACAGTGACCACAGTTCAAAAGTACTTCATTGGCTGTAAAGGACTTTGGGAAGTACTGGGGTCACTGAAAGGTGCTATATAAATGCAAGTCTTCTTTCTTCTTCAGAGAAGTAAAGATGGAGCCCAATGGAGGGGAAACATGTGAAAATTGAGACGTAGACCCACAGAAGGCTCACTCTGTGAATGCAACATTCAATATGGTACAGAGCCGCAGAAAACAGCCAAGCCCCAGTTTAAACTGAGTCTGGACTGTTAGTTCATCTCAGACAGCACTGTCAGTGGGAGGACATCATCAGTGCCTCCTGGTCTAGAGAGGGTAAATAAACTGTCCTGGGTTCCTGATCTTGGTACACAATGCCTTATTCTGAAAGGGGCATGTGTTGATGATGGGTGAGGGTGGAATTGGGCTCTTCTATGAAGCTCCCCTCCCTATGCCTCTCCCCCAACATTGAAATAGCCACCTGACCCTCCATCTGGACCTAATCATGAAGAACAGTCACTTGGCTGTGGACAGTAACCCTGGAGCCAGCACATTTATCTGTTGATAAACTCAGGCACCTCCAAAACTCTGCTGCCCATATCCGAACTTGCACCAAGTCCTATTCATCCATCACCCTTTGTCCTCACTGACATATGCTGGCTCCCAGTCTGGAAATGCCTCAATTTAAAATTCTTTTGTTTTCATATCCCTCAATGGCCTGGGCCCTCCTTATTTCTGTAACCCCCTCCAGCCACACAGCTCTCCAAGATCTCTGCGCTCCTCCAACTCTGGCCTCTTGAGGATCCCCGATTTCCATCACTCCACCATTGGCAGCCGTGTCTTCAGCTGCCTGGATCCCAAGCTCTGGAATTCCCTCCCTAAACCTCTCCTCTTCTAGCTCTCTTTCCTCCTTGTAGACATTCCTCGAAACCTACCTCTTTGATCAAGCTTTTGGTCATCGGACTTAACATCATATTTGTCTGATAACTGATCTGGTGAAGCGCCTTGGGATGCTTTACTCTGTTAAAGGTGCTATATAAATGCAAGTTGTTGTTGATCATTTAAGCTGCTGCTTTCAAACGCAGAGGATTAAAAACCATTATGATAAAAGAAAGAGAAAGACACACAGAAACAAATAAAAGATGGTGAAGGATTGATGGATGGACTAGAGAGAAGGCAGGGGGAAAGTGGAGAGAAACAGGATGTGCTCTTGATTTAATGGTCATTGAAAATCTGATTGGAAGAGGGAGGAAAGGGAGATAAACAAGAGCTTCCTTCCCTCTTGCAAAATCAATGGCTTAATTTCTTGAGTAAATGGAAACTGAATTGGATACAAAGTCCCTTCCATTTCCTCCCAGCCTTGCTGCTTTTTTGCTGATTTTGGCAGTGCTGCCTCAAATTTCCTGTTGTCTCTCAAGGGATAGTCTCTTTTGTGAAGTTTTCAACTTCGGCCATCAGTGCCAATTTACATTTTCTTTAAGCGCTTGAACTCGGGAACATTTGGCTTTCTAATAAAAATGCAGGGTTCATTCCCCGACTCACATGAATTTGAGATTCACGAGCAGGCTGGAAGCTGATGCCCCCCCTGTTCCGTTGCAAATTTTCAAGACAAAAGAAAGGTTAATCTTTGCAATATTTAAGTATTAGATGATATTTCAATTTAAATGAAGAGCTGTGTAATTTTGCATGCAACTTAACAGGTACAATGGTTTGTTAACCTTTTCAGATCAGGATAGTTCTAAGAGATGTGTAACAGTTGATCAGTGCAGTCTATTGAGGCCTTTCCATTGCTGAAGCAGGCCTTGCTGTCTTTCGGTTTACTTTGCTGACCGCTGACTGCCCATTTAGCCTCTGCTGTCGCTCAGCAATGTCACTCCATGTCACAAATATTCAGGGGGAGGCAAGGGAAGATCCCTTGAACGACAAGCATGGTACCCAATGGAAACATTTACAATTCATTGGCCAACGTTTCCCTCCCATCTAGGGGGGGGAAGTGCGGGGGTGGGTCTCTGATCGGGCTGCCATTTCACGTGGGTGGGCCAATTGAGGCCCGCCCAGCATGACGTCCCCCAGGAAGCGCTATGTGTCCCTGTGTGGGCAGGGGGAGGGGTGTTCCCTCATGCGTGCGAAAGAGCACACAGATCTCCCTTGGGCAAGGTGCTGCCTCATGGAGATTGCCTCCAATGTAAAAGTTGAATTTCATGTGACACTGTCACATGAGTTGGGACATGTGCATAACTTTTATTGAAACATTTGTTAAAATTTTAAAAAGCCTCATGAAACCTCATCCCGCCCGTGGGTGAGGGTTCATGCTTTTCCTGATGCCCACCTGGGCTCCCGGCCTGTCCCGCCGGCCTTAAGGTTGGACGGGCAGGTCCATCAATCAGGTTAATAAGTTTTTTAATGGCCTTAATAGGCTGTTGACAGTTTGGCGAGCGCCCGCTGAACTGAAAATCTAAATGATGTGAGGTGACATCGGGACGCACACCTGACGGATCCCCATGTCATTCTACACGTCGACGAGCGGGCCCTGCCCTGCTTGCCGACTGGAAAAACCTGCGCATTGAATTTGCTCCTGCCATTATTAATGATTGTAGATACCTGGCAATCTTGAGTGCAGATGGGAGCTTTTCCTGGTGTTAGCTCCAAGATTGGGGTTATCAATTTGAATCCCAATTCACTCCTCTTTCCTCATATCTGTGTTTCCTACATCACAACAGTGACTACACTTCAAAATTACTTCATTGGCTGTAAAGCACTGTGGGAAGTCCTGATGTTGTGAAAGGTGCTATAGAAATGCAAGTTCTTTCTTTTTCTTTGCTTTCTGTATTCTTCTTCTTCAAGCCTTCAACCATCACTGTCCTGTATTCTGAAGTGCTTCCCTCAAACTCCAGCTTCAGAAACCTGTATAAACCCACTTCGTTCATCTCAACCTTCAGTCACTGTCTTCTCAAATTCCTGTTCCATGTCTGGTCCCTCCATGTGAAAGCACCATTGGGAGATTTTATTACATGAAAGACATCAAAACAATTAGGGAAAATTGTGGTGATACCCTTCAAAATGACCTGCTGCATCTCAATGTCAAGGTTCAAATTTGAATAATGGCCACGCTCTAGTTACAGGGGACAGGTTGGGGTTGGGGTTGGGGGGGGGTAGGGGTCAACTGGTAATGGCAGAACCGAACTCTAGCGTTGAAGTCACTGCGCTCTTGAGGGAAGGGAGGTGAATTAGTGCTTGTGGCCTGTGCTCGCTGACCTACCTTGAGTCCTTATCCTCAATTTTCAAATTCTCACCTCTATTTTCAAATTCCCCCCATGGTCTTACCATCAACACCCCCCCCCCCCCCACCCCCCCCCACCCATCTTGACCTCTGTAATCTCCTCCAGCCCTACAACCTTCTAAGGTCTCTGTGCTTCTCCAATTCTGGCCTCCTGCACATCCCCAATTTTAATCACTCCAACACTTCAATTGCCTAGATCCTTAAACCTCCCTAAACCTCTCCACCTCTCTACCTCGCTCTCCTCCTTTAAACTGCTCCTTAAAACCTACCTCTTTGACCGAGCTTTTGGTCATTTGTCCTTGTGGCTCCCTATGTATCACTACATAAGAGGTTTTGACAATATTGCCCCTTATAGAATAACACAGGAGGAGGAAGCACTTTGAACAGATCAAAGGTCGTTCATTGGCCGCAAAGTGCTTAAGGATGTCCTGAGGTCATGAAAGGCACTGTATAGATGTAATGTTAAAAATAGCAAGAGAGCAAAGGAACAATTCTTATAACACGTCAGCTGTGGCTCAGTGGGTAGCATATTGCCTCTGAGACGGAAGAGTCTGGGTTCAAAACCCACTCTAGGGCTTGAGCACAAACAAATTAAGACTGACACTCCAGTGCTGCACTGTTAGAGGTGAAGTCTTTTGGATAAAACATTAAACTGAGGCCCTGTATGCCCTCAGGTCGATGTAAAAGATCCCATGGCACTATATTGAAGAAGAGCAGGGGAGTTCTCCCCAGTATTCTGGTCAATATTTCTCCTTCAATCAACATCACAAAAACAGATTATCTGGTCATTATCACATTGCTGTTTGTGGGATCTTGCTCTGTACAAATTGGCTGCTGTCTATTCTAGATCACAACAGTGACTACACTTCAAAGGTGCTTCAATGGCTGAAAAGTGCTTTGATTCATTCAATGATGGTGAAAGGCACAGGCCTTATTAAATTTATAGCTCTTATAAAATTTGAACAATGTTGCTGATTAATTTATCATGGCCTGAAGGTGTTGGACCAGCTCCACTGGTGCCAGTCACCTTATACAAGTGGTCATTCTTTCAACATGTGTGGGCCTTGTCAGTGGTTGTTGGCCAATTATCTTGACTACAGGGAATGCTGGAGTTGATCCAAATCCTGTCTTCTTCTGATGTCCACTTCTAGCAGGGGTTACTGGATGGAGTTCAGGAGTCCTGACTAATTTCCACTCCCTAATCTATGGTCCTGAGGTCAATTTTACCCCTCCTGCTCTGGGGTCAGCTAACTGTGCGATCTAAACCTGTGACCCACCCTGCAGTTCTGGGCAGCACAGTTATTTGCAGGTAAATCACTGAAGGAATCTAGATTGCTGATTTTTAATGAATCTGATTAGTTCTGACCTCTCTCACCCACAGACTGACCAGGGGAACCACGCTGACACTTATACATCCCAAGATTGCTCAGTACTTCATGGAAACATCAGCCAGCCTTATGTCAAGTGCCAGTCTTGTGCTCAAGTTGCTGGAGTGGGACCCAAACCCACATTCTTCAGACTCAGAGACAAAAGTGCTACCAACTGAACATGAGTGACACTTATAAATAGCTGGAAATGTAGAAAAATATGAGAGTGGTAGTGAACCTTTTCCTTATCCTGAATCCTGCCCTATATATGACTGACAATTTATGACTGGTTTTTATTTCTGTGGTTATGATTATAAAATTCAGTTATTATTACGCGATTCTCTTTGCTTTGAATTGAGATTTCCAGCATTTCATTTCTGCAAGCTTTGTGTACAGATCATGTGTTCACAATACCATTAACCCTGATAACCATTTCCCTCCTGTTGCATGTGCTTTTTGGTCCAGTTTCCTTTGTCTGTGCCCAGCTGCTGAAGTTGCCTGAGATCGAGTTGAGTTACATTTGAAAAACATATGCTTTGAATTTGATCCTTTCCTGTCGTCAGCTTTCAAATCTCTTTTAACCCATTCAGCCAACCACTGAGAATCATCAGCTGCAATTCAACCTTACAGAGGCAGAGCTGCGAATCCACATGTGAAAGCCCGCCAGTTCCCATCGCCAGCCTGCACCCTGCTAGCTTATCCTGGGCAAAGGCAGTTGGGGTGGCATGATTGGCCTCGAAGTCCTGGATCGGGAGCAGACAGGACAGTCAGGGTTCCCACTACTGATCACCATCCAGTTTTTAAAAAATTCTTTCACGGGATGAGGGCGTTGCTGGCTAGGCCTGCTGCAAGCACACATGTGTGAACACCAACCGTGGACGGAATTAGGTGTGCTGCCTCGTGCTGCCAAAGTGTCTGTACTAGGCTCACCTATGAATAACAGCCAGTTATGGAGGGTGACCAACCATGCCATCCAAATCCAGCAAGGTGTCAACAAAACAATAACTTGCATTTATATAGCACCTTTAACGTAGTAAAACGTCCCAAGGTGCTTCAGAGGAGTAATTATCAAACAAAATTTCACACAGAGCCACATAAGGCAATATTAGGTCAGGTGATCAAAAGCGTGGTCAAAAAAGTAGGTTTTAAAGAGTGTCTTAAAGGAGGAAAGAGAGACAGAGAGGTTTAGGGAGGAAATTCCAGAGCTTAGGGGCCAGGCAGCTGAAGACACGGCCATCAATGAGCAGAGAAAAGAGAAAATAAATGCACTTCAGGAGCTTCCAATCATTATCCTGTGGACTGTAACATGGAATGTGCTTGGACACTGGTTCAGAACAGCAGTGGACTTGGTTGTTAGTCCTGCTACAGGCACCTAAGTTCAGGGGCAAAGAATGGCCACTTATGCAAAGTGACAATGGACTGCTAGAGCCCACAGACCTGTATCTCAGAATGAGTCCACTTGCTTCTGCAAAAGAGGGGAGAAAATCAGAGCGGAAATAAAAATCCATTGACCAAACATGTTTGCGGCTCTTCTCCTAAGGTCCATGCACAATACTTACCAGGGAACCAAAACATTGGAACACACCAGTTAGAAAATCAATAATGAAGGACAGCACGACAGCATATCAGGAGACAATGAATTTCAAGTGAAAAAAAGATTGCACATCACAGGTAGTGCAGTATCTGCTATCAGTAGTGGCATAGGCATAGGTGGCACAGTAACTGGTGTAGATGGGGGCAGAAGCCAGCGCTACTGGCTCAGAGACACTGCCACTACCTCCTGAGCCACAGGAATTCATGCCTGTTGACTTCACCAGAGTCTAAAACCGTGCAGGTTTGTAAGATAGGTGGTCAATCCAAAATCCACCTGCTTCTCACCTCGCAGGTTACGATAAAACCACCTCCCCACCATTGTGTTCCCCTGTTCTGGCCATGTACTTGCACATCTTATTGGTTTTGTTGCTTGTTCCTCTCTATTGCTCGCACATGTTGAGTGTTGAGTGACTCTTTCAGATTGAATCAGGCTGCCATAAAATGGCCTTTCCTATCCCAGCGAAAATAAGTTGCGGAGTTCGCAGCCTCGATCAGTGATGTGCTGACGTAAGCAGCACTCTCAGTCTGACCGCACGCTGGTATGGTGCCTCTGCACAAGGTATCTGACTGAGCACGAGTCTTGGCTGACAGTTGACTAAGAGGCTTCGAGGCTGTTTGGCTGCATTACTCAGACGGATTGATGTTAACAGAATACCAGTGATGATCAAACAATGGTTTCCATTATTAGGGACTTAAGATCAAAGGATTGTTCATCATGTGATCTACAGTGAAGCATGTTGTACCAGGCTCCACTGGCAAATGGCTCTCCCTCCACATTAACACTCTCTCACCCAGTGATTACCTGCCATCCGGGCTGTGTGCCATTTCAGCTCAACCCTCGCCTCGTGCTACTCAGCTTTTAGAGACATCTGTCCAAATAGGAATGTCATGAACCCATCACCCCTCCCCCTCCGTGCACTCTGATTTACACTGGTTCCCTTTGCTCCAATCGCACTGCATTGCAGCCTTTCCAGTAGAGCACTGCAGTCGGCTCCCCTCTCCACAGTCAATCATTCCAACAACAGAATTTGCCAACAAATGCTTTCAGTTAAATAACAATGGAACCTACACAATACAATATGAGGCAATCTTCTCTTCTAGCCTTCAATCAGTTGCATTCTGACATGGTTGAGGAGCTGGTAGATGAGGGGACCAGGCTGAAAAGGCACAACTGCAGCATTATAAATAATGTTATCTGTTTTCAGGAGCTATTTGTGCTTTCGAGAATGTAATTCCAGTTTTACAATGGATAAGGAGGAAAGAGTAGCCTTGTTACATTTCTGAATTCAGTCAAATTGCTAGGTTTTGCATGCCAGTATACTTTGCTGCAAACAGGATGGCAACATGCTGGAAGCAGGATTTAAAATTGCTAATTGTTTCCCAGCCAATATGAAAATCCTCACATAAAGCAAGAATGTACCAGCCCTAGGGCACGTTATTTAAAAAAAGAGCTGCAAATCCTTGCTAATGATTCTTTCCTCCCCCCTCTCCCACAGACACTCACATGTGCTGGGGTCACCCATTCCACAGCAGCTGGCAGTTCCTTGCCCAGTGACCTTTCTTTTTCTGTCAACACAGTGAAAGGTGACCAGCTATTCAACTGGCAGGGCATCGCAGTCCAATCTGATGCTAACCTGGCCTGATTTTCGCCCCCATTCCAGCACAGAGCACTGGATAGTGATTTAGGAGGAAGAACCCTGGGCTTTCTTGGTGTGTATGATTCAGCTACTCAGTGGCTAAGTTATCAGAACCAGCCCACCAGGACTGTCCCTTAACCACATGACCCTGTGAACCCTTTAATCCAAAAGCAAAACACTGTGGATGCTGGAAATCTGGGATAAAAAGGGCACATTCTGTGGACAGAGAAAAACGGAGTTACATTTCAGGTTGATGGGCAATTCACCAGCAGTTCTGATGGAAGGTCATCGATCTGAAATGCTGGGCTTGATTTTTAGCGCTCACTAGGGCTGGGATAGGAGGCTGGTGGGTGCTAAAAGTAACGCCATTGGTCAGCCTGCTGGTTTCCCCAGCATCATCCCGACCCCTGGACCATTTTCCCACAAGCGGCGGGTAGCCAATTAGGCTCAGTGACCATCACTTAAAGCCAATTGAAGGAGGCTGGCTAGGATTTCCCAGTCAGCCTCCAGGTTCCCGCAAGCAGCGGGGGACAGTTTAATTGCCTGGAAGTGGCACCCTTGTGGCAGACCAGGGGGCCAGCATTCCATGCAGGCTTAGGAGCCCTCCCTGCCTGCCTGGGCCCAGGAGCAACAGGCTGCCCTGTATCAGAGCTTTGACCCTCTCCCTCACCCCACAGTGGTAGCAAGGCTGAAAAAGCCATTTTTACTTTAAGTTTAAAACGTTAGAGAGCAGGCACCTCCATTTTGAAGCACTCTTTCTCTTACCTTCCATTGCATTCTGCTGTTCCTTTCAAGGCCTCTGATTGGCCCTCCATCTTTGAACCTCTGGTCATTAATTGACCTCTCATGGGGAAGGTCACAATGAGTGACTTTCCCCACACAGGGTGGAATTTTACAGCCCTGTTGTAGCAGGGCCATAAAACGCAGTGAGCCATTCAAAAGTGCATTGACTTCGGCGGGACCATAAAATGCTGCCGGCGTAAAATTCCGAACAGTGTGGGCTTCTGACCCCCGTTTGAGCCTGATGGCGGGATTCATAAATCCACTGGGAAAATCCTGCCCGCTGTTTCTCTTTCTCCACAGATGCCAAGATTGGCTGAGTATTTCCAGTGTTTTCTATAGCAGCCATTCAAAACCTGGAAAAGGCAACAAATAACACAGGAAGAAAAATAACCCTGGGTCAAATCAAGGCAAAGAATTCTGGGAAACCACATCCCCAATATCTCCTCTCCACCATGCCCCGACCGCAAAGATGGTCAAAAGGATTTCAGGAGATCACATTAGACATGAGGAACATCACCCAATATCTCACCTTTTACATCAACCTCAACCAGGAGTTTGTCCAGTTCCCTATTGAACATTTGCAACCAATCCTCCTGTTCAAGAAGGGCACAAGTAGAAGACTGATAAGCAGGTTACCTGTCTACTCACTTGGTTGGACTGGGCACTGCATTGCATGGGAGAACCCAGGGCTTTGGTTTGGGAAACAAAAAGGTGTAGGAGTCTGGTTTCCTTTAGTGATTTACAATCCATGGATGACATGGCGGAAACATGAAGCATGTGATTCACCTTGTACAGGAGATAGACAGAAGTAAGGAAGAGCTTGCATTTATATAGCACCTTTCACAACCTCAGGACGTCTAAAGCACTTCTCAGCCAAAGAAGTACTTTCTGACCTGTAGTCACTGTTGTAATGTAGGAATCCCAGGAACTAATCTGCGCACAGCAAACTCCCACAAACAGCAATGTGATAATGACTGGCTAATCTGCTTTTAATTAAAGGTGACAACCGAAGGAAGGGACCTCTGATAGTGCAACACTCTCTCAGTGCTATACTGGAGTGCCAGCCTGAATTATGTGCTCAAGTCGATCTCTAGAACGGGGCTTGAACCCACAGGCATCTGACTCCGAGGCAAGAATGCTACCAACTGAGCCATCGCCGACATTATTTAGGCCAATATAGTCTCCTGGTGGCGTTTTTTTCACCTTCAAGATTGATTTCACCAATTGGCTCTGGGATTTTATCTGCTTTTTCGTCTCCATGGATCTGGGTGGGATAGACGCTTGGGTGAGTTCCTGGCAAGATGCAGCCATCTGTGGAACTGCACACCAGCAAGAGTCATTGTGTTGAAGAGACAAGACAAGATAAAACCAGAAGCAAAGGACAATTGCCCAATGCTGAGCATTATACTGTTCTAAACTCAATCTTCTAAAGACCCCAACATGTCTTAATTTCTGTTAACCATTAAAAATAGCATTGAAAAAGAAACAATTGACCCTCCATGCTTTTACATGCAATTGCTGCCTCTTTGAAGAATTGTTGCTGGTGTTACATAACAATACAATGTCACTTAACTACTTTCTGAATTGCTGTAGTGTGTTTGATGCTCCTGCATTCTTGCAGTCTGATCCTCGATTCACTATCAATGCATCAACGCACAGAGTGAAAACACAATTAAGAAAGGGAGCTCCCTTCAAACTCTGTAAACTTGAATTCATCCAAATCTCTGCTGCCTGCGTTTTAAATGACACCAAGCCCATCACCCGCTGTGCTCACTGACATACATCGGTTCCCAGTTCAGCAACATCTTGATTTTAAAATTCTTATCCTGGTTTTCAAATCCCTCCATGGCCTCGTCCCTCCCTAGCTCCTCTGGCCCCACAACCCTCCAAAATCTCTGTGCTCCTCCAGTTCTGGCTTCTCACACATCTCCAATTTTAATCGCTCCACCATAGATGGATGTGCCTTCAGCTACGTGGGCCCTAAGCTCTGGAATTCCTTCCCTAAACATCTCTGCTTCTCTACCTCTCTCTCCTCCTTTAAGATGTTCCATAAAATCTACCTCTACTATCAAGATTTTGGGCACCTGTCCTCACTTCTCCTTGTGTGGCTTGGTGTCAGTTTTGTTTGATAATGTTCCTGTGAAGTACTTTGGGATGTTTTGCTACCTAAAGGTGCTATATAAATGCAAGCTGTTGTTCTTTTCAAAACCAGGCTCCCCTCAGTCTTTTGGATTTTACTAGAGGAATTGATGTCTTTTCCATTGCTATTGTAATGCAAGTTTATAAGGTTTACTGTGCTGTCAGCAACCATCAAGGCCAGTTGTTTTGTGACCCTTGTGGCCTTTATCATCAGCTCTGGATATCTCCTCCTGCTGAAACATCACAAATGCCTTGTGACATTGTTGCTACATTTAAAGATGTAAATGAATTGCAAGTCGGTTTGTTGCTTATTCACCTAAAATACAGAAAAATATGTAGGCCTTACTGTTAGAATCCACAGCTACTTTCCCTTCTGGGCAGACAAATAAACGATAGACTTTTTCCAAGTGAGCTTCCTTCTGTTTGATTTCTGCAGTTCCACGGGCCATGGGAAAGAAAAGGAGCAAAGTTGCGTCCCTTTCCTCCACTGGCACCCCTCCCACATACACCCCCGCTGCCCGCCAGCCCCCCACCCCCACCAATCTGCCTCCACTAAAGCTTCCAATTTTATCCTGGGAGGTCCTGGAAACTCTTCAAAGTGAAGACACCAAGAGTGCAATTCTCATGTTGCACTAATGCTGTATATTTTGTGGTGTGCTCGTTGAATGTACCATTCTGTCTGTCCCCACTGGGTGCATGAGGAATTAACCCTTACCCTACCAGCAGATTCAGGGGACGTCCCTGGACTGATCAATGTGCTTGTTTTCATCTCATTCACTGACACTGTAATGAAGATATTCAAACATCAGGAATAAATTTACTATGGTCGCGTTAACCTTAAACTGCTAAATTAATCACAAGAAAAGAAACATTTTACCTGCTGTTCCTTTTTGGCCTGTTCTCTTGACCCTTTTATTTCCCAGTCCTATTTAATTTTCATTTGAATTTTTTTCTAATTAACCAGCCCTTTGCATTTTTTTAAACTCTTTTAAAAAAAATTCTTCTATATTACTGTCCACTTTGGGAATGAGGAGTCTTTTTAATCTGAAAAAGAAGGTTCTCATTGACTGAAAAATAGTTTACAGGTTGCTTTTCCAGCCAATCAAAATCCCATATTCAGAAGGCTGTCAGTCATGGCTCAGTGTATGCACTCTTGCCTCTGGGTCAGAGGTCACAGTTTCAAGCCCCATTCTAGAGGCTTGAGCAGATAATCTGAATTGATACTTCCAGTACAGTACTGAGGGAGTGCTTCCTTGTCAGATAAGACATTAAACTGAGTCAGTCTTCCTTCTCAAGTGGATAGAAAAACAACGAAGAGCAGGGGAGTCCTCCTCCAGTGCCCTGACCAATATTTATCCCTCAGCTAACACCTAAAACAGATTGTCTGGTCATTACCACATTGCTATTTGTGGGAAGTTTCTGTGCTGCAAATTAGCTGCTGCATTTCCTACAACAGTGACTACACTTCAAAAGTGGCTGTAACACATATCGAAGTGTCCTGATGTCATGCAATGCAAATTGTTTCTTTACATCTTGTTCAAACTAGGAAGGGCCACTGCCAATGAGTCAACTTCTCTGTGATGCTGGCATGGTTACTGCAGTGCCCATGGCAACCAACACTCAAATCATTTTGAGGTGTCATGAGTGCTCCTCTGATTTGTCTCCAGAGGCAGCATGTTTGGTGCAGTCATTGAAATGTTGTCTTTTAAAACAGTAAACTATAAGATAGGCTTAATGCAGAGCAAATGTGATAAGATCTGATCTAGAAAATGCAAGTTTCTTAGAAAATTACCATGTCTGGTGCCTTGGTAGGTAAATGCTCTGTTCACATAATAGGAAGCATCCAGATGGAATCCTTCCCCCACCCCACCAGAGTCCTCCCCTCACCTCTCCTCTTTCCCCCTTCCCTCTTCCCTTTGCCTCTCTTCCCCTTTCATCCCCCCTCTCCTCTCCTCCCCTCCACTCTCATTCCCC